>NC_082712.1:132695371-133935371 GCF_030144855.1 Hypanus sabinus | reverse complement strand
TCAGAGTGTGGTGAGAGTGTGGAATGAGCTGCCAGTAGAAGTGGTGATTCCAACATCTAAGAGAAGTTTGGATAATTACATGGATGGGTATGGAGGGCAGGCGTAGGCCGATGAGACTAGGCAAAGAAATATTTGGGCATGGGCTAGATGGACCGAACAACCTGCTTCTGTGCTGTGGTGCTCTACGACACTATGATGCTATATCAGAGGAAAAAAGTTCATACAAAATTAGTAGAGGACTACAGTTCTTGAATAAATAAGATGATCTAGTAAATTAGAATTATTAAAAAATGTACTATAGAAATTAATGCAACTAAAGATAATAAATCTCCAGAGCATGGAGACGGACATCCTCTGCTTCTGAAAGATGTGACTATGTTGAAAGCAGATGCAATGGTTGTCAATCCCAAAATTCCATAGATTTTTGAAAGATTCCTACAAATTAGAAGATGAGAATGTAAACACGTTATTCATAAAGAAAGGAGAGAGAAAAAAACAGAAGGGGAATACTGAAATCTATTATTAAGGGAGGCATAACAGGCCCTATGTTTTCTGAAGTAGAATCAAGTTTAACAAATTGATAAGGGATTTTTGAGGTTGTAGGTACTGAAATAGATTGAAGGCAAACCAATTGACATGGTACTTTTTTGACTTTAAGGGGCCTCAAGTGATTATAAAACAAAATTAGAGTGCATGATGTTCAGGGTAATACAGTGTATCAGCATGGATTGAGGATTATTAACTGACAGAATGAGGGAATAGGTAAAAAAAAGAGTTCCACTTTGAGAATGTGTGATTAATGGAGCTAAATAAAGGGGAAGCACATAGCACATAGAATATAATTTGGGAAAAATGGGAGGCCATCTATTTTGGTTAAAATATTGAATGTTGATATATTTTCAAAATAGTAAGAGTTGAAATTATTTAGTAGTCACATGGCTCTGGTCACTAAGTCACTGAAATTCAATCTGCCATTACAGCCAGGAATGACAAAATCAAAAGCTGTGCTACAGTATACTTTATTGAAAGATTTGAGCACTAAAACAGATATGCCTTGTGCCAGATGTATGCAGCCTTGCTGAAACTGTTTCCAGAATACACATATAGCACCTGTCTTGCAACTTAAGGAAGGAATTAGTTGTAATTGACAGGGTGCAGCAGGGATTCACCAGATCATTGCCTAATGATTGATGACGTTTTGTTGTATGAAGAGAGGTTAAGTAGACAAGACATGTATTCTCTTAAATTTACAAGAATAAGAGGTGATTTTATTGACAGATACAAAATTCCAGCATTTAAAAGGATATAACTAGAGAGATATTTTTTTTTTCTGAATGGAGTGGTTAGAAAGTAATTACAGTCTCAATATAAGGAGTTGGATATTCACTACAAGCATAAAACAAAATTTCTTCAGCCATAATGCTGGGAATATTTGAAATACTCTACGTGAGTGGGATGTCGAGGCTCAGTCACTGAATGTACTCAAGACAGAGGTCAATAGGTTTCTAAATGGTAACAGAATGCAGGAATATAGGATTAGTGCCAACGTAAAAGGTCAGCAAAGATCTCACTGAATCGTGGAACAACCACAAGGTGCCAAATGGCCCACATGCCTTGTAAATCTTATGTTCTTATGACATCAACTTTCAAACCAGCAACTATCAAGAAGAATATGGGAACAGGATGCAAGTGAACATTACAACCTCCAAGTCATCTTCCATGTATCATACGACCTGAACTTGAAAATATACTACTGACCCTTCATTGTCACAGGGTGCAAATCAGGAATTCCTTCCCACCAGCAATATTGGAGCATTTTTATTAGATAGAGCAAAATCATTAGAGTTAGAAACAGGTTTATTATCACTGGAATTTGTTGTGAGATGTGTTGTTTTGTGTCGGCAGTACAGCGCAAGACATAAACATTTCAATAATAATACATAAAGTTTCAATAATATATGTATATCTAGTGTAATTATTTTGCATCTGTTTACATGGAAGACAGACACAATCTGACATCAGAGCAACAGTAGTTAGAAGAGTGAGGAACGGGGGAACTAAGTATTAGTCAACATATTAATGGCCACTTTATTAAGTACAACTACACATCTGCTCGTTAATGCAAATATCTAATCAGCCAGTTATGCGGCAGCAACTCAATACATTAGAGCATGTAGGACAAGAGGTTCAGTTATTGTTCAGACCAAACATCAGAATGGGGAAGAAATGTGATCTCAGTGAATGTCACTGTGGACTGATTGCTGGTGCCAGACTGGGTAGTTTGAGTATCTCACAAACTGCTAATCACCTGGGATTTTCACACACAACATTCTCTAGAGTTTACAAAGAATGGTGCGGAAAACAAAACACACCCAGGGAGTGGCAGCTCTGTGGGTGAGAATGCCTTGTTAATTTGAGAGTTCAGAGGAGAATGGCCAGACTGGATCAAGCAGACAGGAAGGTGAGACTAACTGAGATAACTACACATTACAACAGTGGTGTGCAGAAGAGCATCTCTCAATGCACAGCACATCAAATCTTGAAGTAGATGGGCTGCAGCAGCAAATGACCATGAACATACAGTCAATGGCCACTTTATTAGGTACAGGAGGTATCCAATAAAATGGCCACCGAGTGTTTAGTACTGATAGCCTGAAGGCTGAAAGTACCAAGATCCTGCTAATTTACATAGTATAATTTTGACAGAACAGGATTTAGAGCTGAGGATATCACCTTCCAACAATTCCATAGATACTGAATCAGTTCCTGTGAATTAGAAAGAAGTAAATGTGAGAGTGAGACATTAACGACCTACTGACCTATATTATGGATAAAATCCATGATAAAGGATTAATCATTGAACTCCCTGGAAAAAAAATGAGGACAGTGCAGTGTCAGCATGGAATTATGAAAGCAAATTATATTAGCGTGATCTGTTGGAATTCTTTAGGAAGTGATTAGTATGATCAATAAGAAGGAACCAGCAGTTGCTGCTTATTTGGGTTTTCAAAGGGCATTTAATAAGGTCCTGTTGAGAAGAATGGTCAAGAAGATTCTTAGAGAACATGGAACTGGGAGCTATTTACTGATAGAGATTGAGACTTGTCATTGGACAGAATGCTGAATAGAAATGAACAGATCCTTCACATCTCCCTTGACTTCTCTTGTTGATATTTATAAATGACCTGGATTTTTATAAATGGATGGGTTAGTAAATTTGCTGATGACACAAAGGTTGAGAGTGTTGTGGATAGTGTGGAGTGCTGTCAGAAGTTACAGCAGGACATCAGTAGGATACAAAACTGGTTTGAGAAGTGGCAGATGGAGTTCAACCCAGATAAGTGTGAAGTGGTTCATTTTAGTAGGTCAAATATGACGGCAGAATATAGTACTACTCTTGGCAGTGTGAAGGATCAGAGGGATCTTGGAGTCTGAGTCTATAAGACACTCAAAACTGCTGTGCAGGTTGACTCTGTGGTTAAGAAGGCATATGGAGTCTTGGCCTTCATCAACCATGGGATTGACTTCAAGAGCCGAGAGGTAATGTTACAGCTATATAGGGCCCTGGTCAGACCCCACTTGGAGTACTGAGATCAGCTCTGGTCATATCGCTACAGGAAGGATGTGGAAACTATAGAAAGGGTGCAGAGGAAATTTACAAGGATGTTCCCTTTATAAGGAAGCATGCCTTTTGAGAATAGGTTGAGTGAACTTGGCCTTTTCCCCTTTAAGCGTTGGAGGATGAGAGGTGACCTGATAGACATGTGTAAGATAATGAGAGGCATTGATCATATGGATAGTCAGAGGCTTTTTCTCAGGGCTGAAATGGCTAACATAAGAGGGCACAGTTTTAAGGTGCTTGGAAGTAGGTACAGAGGAGATGTCAGGAATAATGTTTTTTTATGCAGAGAGTCGTGAGTGTGTGGAATGGGCTGCTGGCAACGATGGTGGAGGCAGATACAAGACGGTCTTTTAAGAGACTCCTGGATAGGTACATGGAGCTTAGAAAAATAGAGGGTTATGGGTAATCCTAGGTAAGTAATTTCTAAAGTAAGTAAATGTTCGGCACAGCATTGTGAGCTGAAGGGCCTGTATTATGCTATAGGTTTTCAATGTTCAATGTTCCATGTTCTATAGTCTATTTTGTGTGTGTTGCTTTGGATTTCCAACATCAGCAGGTTTTCTTGTGACTGAAATCCTTCACATGTTGGCAGGCTGAGACCAGAGGTGCTACTGCACTGATGAGTGTTTGGGCTCCAGATAAACATGACCTGCAGTATGTCTATAAATTTTGATAAGAGAACCAAACGTTATACTTCTAGGATGGCTGATAATATAAATATCTGTGGGTTTGTGACATAGAGGAGAACGTAAAGTGCTTTCAAGATAAGAACATGATTGATGTAATATAATTTGGTAAAATGGTTATTTTTCTGTATCCAAGAGAAAGGGGAAAGCTTATTAAATTGTGAGAAGTTTGGTAATGTTTGTTCAATGGGAGCTAGGTGCACTTGTTGCTGAAAGCCAACAACGCAGAAGCAACATTTGACTGAGGGAACAAGTGGGTCTGCAGAACACTAGCAAGTGAGAATACAGGAGTAAGAAAGTCTTTAAATTGTATAAAGCCTTGGTGAGCTTGTTATGATTTTAGTTCCCTTACATCAGCTGCCAAATGAAGAGTCTAAAATTAAGCAGCACAGTTTGAAAGTAAAAGGTTGCCATTTAGGAAGGAAATGGGAAGATAAACCCTTGAAATTCTCCATCCTGCACGCCTGTGGAGGCTCTGTCATTGTGTTTTGTCAAAACATAATTCAACAGATTTCTGAACAGATTTCCAGAAAATGGTGATGAGGTAGATTAGCTATGATCTCAATGAATGGCAGAAAATGATTGATGCTTAAGTCTATTGTATATTTTTGGATGTGGAAAAAATTCAAGAAATCAGCTTTTCACCATCTTCTTAAGGGCTGTAATTTTAGGGGCAACAACTACTTACCTAGCCTGAAACGTCCAACCCAAAAATACATTTTTTTTAATAAATTCTGGGGAAATATTCAGATTGAAGGGTAAGGAATCAGACAGGAAGTTATTGCATCTGTGACATCAGCCCAGGACAGCGGGGTCTGTAATATGCTTTTAGAACAGTGTGCTTCAGCTGTGACAAGATCCCAATAGCCTCAGGTTATGCTGTGATATCAATAATTTGACCTGCTTCCCTTTGGATGCACAAAGCAGCAATGCCACCTGATTTCTTGTCATATACATGGCAGCTGCAGTATCGTGGACGGCAGCCAGATTTATTTCATGATCAAAACAGCAGGCAAAAAATGAAATTATTGGCCTACAAGGGCATATTAAGTATTTAATCAACAGGGTTCTACAGCTTTATCTGCAGTGCTTTTGTTGGTTGTTAACGAGTTGCTAAGGAATAACTGCATTGATCTCTTTTTGCCTTTAAGCTTACACACTTTGAGCTCTGGACATCACTTCATTCCTCTTCAGCACCAGCAGATATATATTCAATGTTTGTTTGCTAGCACTTTGAAATCCCTAGAACATGCAACCCCGTCTGCCTTTCAACAGTCCTCCAAATGCTCTGATTCTTAATTTGGTTTCAAGACTTTATCTCTCTTTCTCCCAGCTATTCCTTCGGCTGGAATCTAAAGTATTCATATGAAAACAGGGTCCAGATGCATTCCGAAACACACAGTGTACCACATGAATACAATTTGTTGACTTCCACATTTTAAGGTATTTCAGGGGAAAAAACTCAATATGTTGATTTCAATGAGAAATAACCAATGACATTGGTCAAACATCTGCCCCAAATTCAGACTGACATTCACCAAATTTGATTGAATCAAGCCAACCACGAAAGTTAGTTAGGCACCATGCTAGTCTGAGCCTTGAGATTTATGTAAGAATCAGCACAGTTTGGTGCCTGGGGAGTGGGACAACATTGAAAGTTGGTGAGCTGAATTTGCAATTATCCACTACAATAAGGAAGGAAATTATCAAAATCTGTTCAGGCTAAGTTTTGAACACCTCCTCATAAAATCCATTGGTGAGGTGTCAAAATATAGGCAGAGCACAAGCCATAATCTTTCCAAGACCAATATTTGGGCGTTCTATGGTTGTTGATGCAATTTCCATGTGCAAACCTTTTAATCCTTGTTTAAATCAAATGACCTAAATAACTGAAATATCCTAATTATATCAAATGTTCTGAATTCCATTTTGGTACCCTGTACATTTCCTCAAGACTTTGAACAAGGAAGATCACAGTGACTCTCATATTAGCATGATATATTTGAACTTTTGATTTCTGCAATAGTCATTTTCTCTTCCTTCTGATCGTATTCATCTGGACTTCCACATGTGCTCTTCAGCTCCAAGACTACATATACTACATTTCTGAAAGCTTTAAAAACCAAATAAGATGATATTAACTAACTTATCTACTTAAAAATAATTGCATTTATATAACACATTTCACAATTCTAGGACGAAAAGAAAAGCATAAGCCAATTTACACGCAACAAAATTCCAGATTAGAATAACTGAATTTGAACAAGGAACTGAAAACAAGAGATAAATTTGAAAATCATTTTACTCTTGGAAGAGTTATCAGTGAATCTTGACTGCAGAGTTACCCTGATAATCATCATTAAGGCTTAAGGAGAGTCACTACCATTGTTTGTTTAGCAGGCTAGGCAACTGTTATATACATTCTGACAAAATTTAAACCACAATTGACTCCTATGCAAATCAAAAAATTTTTTGCAATACATCACCGTGTTACCATAGAACCATAGAACATTACAGCATAGAAACAGACCTTTTGGCCCTTCTTGGCTGTGCCAAACCATTTTTCTACACAGCAGCCTCTGTGTGTCACAGCCACGGATTTGGCAGCGCAGTAGATACAGCAATTGCGCTTATGAATTTGCACATGTCAGCTAACTATTATTTAATCGTGTTAGTATTCAACTCCATTCTTGTTACCGTAGTGCTTGTAGAGACTTGGACAGAGCATAGCAAAGCTTCGCTGCTGTTTTGCATTCAGTCTTCCCTGAGATACTGGACTTTCTAAATCAACTGAATCTGAAGACTAGCGGTATTCGTGTAATGTTTAGTTGTTCTTTTCAGCCGCAGTGTAGGCTTCGTTTTCCTTTTGAGAGTTTTAGTTAACGGCCCTGTTTGGCCTAGCATTTATTGTTTTATTTTCCCTTTCTCGTATTAAAGTCTGTGAACTATCGACCTGCTTCAGTGTCTCTCACTCTGCACTTGGGCCAGATCCGAACCTGGTGACAGTCAGTCTCGAACACGAAGGTGGACCCAGCAGAGAGAGAGCAGCTGAACTTGGCTGTGAGATTCATTGGTCAGGTAGGAGATAAGCTACAGGCAATGGAATCTGTTCTCAGTGAAGTTACAGAGGCAATGAGGCAGATAACCTCATGCTGACAAGCTGTCTCACTTGGAGGTATCATCCCTAACCGCAGCTGTTCAACAGCTCACCACAGACAATCGGACTCAGGTGTCTGCGATTTCCGCACTCACGGCTGCCGTCCGCGAACTTACTGTGAACAGCCAGCATCATCTGACAGCCATTAACGTTCTCGTCAGCTCAATTCAGCAGCTTCAGGCTGAATCAGTCCCACTCCCAGCATCTCGCAGGTCCTCCTTTTCTGCTGCTCTGACTATTTCTGCTATGAATGCTCCCACTCCCACGCCCGGACCAGAGGCAACTCCCACGACCGTACAGGAACCGAGTATTCCACACAAGGCAGTCATTCTGGTGATCCTGGTGGTTGCAGGAATTTTATTACCCAATGCGAGCTGACATTCCAAGCTCATCTTGGTTGTTTTGGTGATGATGTGTGAAAATTGACGTACATGGTCAATCTTCTTGATGGATGTCCTCTCAGCCTGTTCAACGGTTTATGGGAGCAAGGATACCCCACAGCCCAGACGTTTCAACATTTTGTGGTAGGTTAAGGAGGGCTTTTGATCTTCCAGTACAGGGTCAGGAAGCTGCCCACAGTCTCTTGGACCTGCGCCAAGGCAGAGGAACGGTGAGAGCCCATGCAGTCAAATTCTGTACCCTTGCGGTAGAGACGGGATGGAATGAGAGATCCCTCATCACTGCCTTCCAGCGTGAACTGAATGCAGGGGTCCGGCATGAGATCTCTGTCCGGGACGAGCAGGGTAGTCTGAATGACCTGATTAATCCGGCTATTGGAGTTGATGACCAGGTAACTGAATAGCGCAGGGAAAGAATGTTTCAAACTTCCTACGTGCCGCCAGATCACCATCTTTCCTTGTCCTCTCCACCTCCCTCATCTAATCACCACCATTCCCCACCTTCTCCCCCTCTCTCACCACCCAGCACCCAGCTCACGGAGGAGCCTATGCAAGTGGGGCGCATGCACCTGTCTCAGGAGGAACGAGAGTGGCGCCGGAGACGGGTTCCTGCCTTTACTGTGGTGATCCAGGACACTTCCGGGCGGGATGTTCCAAGCATCCAGTAAAAGAGAATCCCCGTCAGCGGGGAGGGAAATCCAGTCGGGTCGGTTCTCTCTTCAGTCAGCTTCCCCTAATTCTGCAATGCTCGCAGCTTCCTTGTCGTGGGGGTCTCAGACCCATGAACTTAAGGCGTTTATCGACTCCGGTGGACATCTCTCTCACTCAAAGATGGGGAGTTCCAACTCAGGAATTAAGAGAAAAGATCAACGTCAAGGTGCTGGACAGTTGACCTCTGGGCACCGGCCAGATCCACCTTAACGCTCAACCCCTCCAACTGGTGCTCGAAGGCAACCATCATGAAGAAATATCTTTCTATCTGGTTAATTCACCTGAACTGCCACTGGTCCTGGGTCTCCCTTGGTTGCCCCAACATAACCCATAGATTGATTGGTCTCTGAAGGTACTCCAAGAGTGGGGACGGGCATGCCTGTCTACCTGTCTGGGTCCAGCTCAAGCTCCAGCCCATGAATCCCTCCTGTGTCAGCTGAGGAGCTGACCTCTCTGGGATTCCGGCTGAATATATGGATCTCCTTGAGGTTTTCAGTAGAAGGAAGGCCACCACCCTGCCCCCACACCGGCCATAGAACGGTGCCATAGACCTCTACCTGGCACTAGTTCTCCCCGGGGCTGCCTCTTTTCCCTCTCTCATCCTGAAACAGTGGCCATGGAGGAATACATTAAGGAGGCATTGGCTGGGGGTCTACCCGTTCATCAACCTTGCCGGCAGGAGCGGGCTTCTTTTTGTAAGCAAGAAAGATGGCAAGCTCGGTCCCTGATTATTGGCCCCTGAACAACATCACTGTGAAGAATCGCTACCCTTTTCCCTCGCTAGCATCTGTGTTTGAACATCTCTAGGGAGCAACAATATTTTCTGAAGTTGATCTGCGCAATGCTGACAATCTGATTCGCATAAGAGAAGGGGATGAGTGGAAAACAGCTTTCAGCACCTCTAATGGCCACGATGAATAGCTGGTGATGCCTTTTGGTCTGGCTACTGTATTCCAGGCCTTGGTTAGCGATGTGCTCAGGGACATGTTGAACCAGTTTGTGTTTGTGTATTTAGATGACATCCTTATCTAATCCTTATCTAATCCCACTCTCATCAGGAGAGTACCAAGACACCTTCTCAAAAATAACCTGTACGCCTAGACTGAGAAATGTGATTTTCATAAAGACCAGATGCCAATTTTGGGCTATATACTCACCCCATCCAATGTTCAAATGGACCCAAGTAAAGTTCAGGCAGTTACAGAGTGACCCAAACCATCCACAGTCAAACAGGCCGGTACTTCATGGGGTTTGCAAACTTTTATTGCCACTTCATCTGGAATTTTGGCTCTTTCATAGCTCCAACTAATGAACTCACCAAAAGACCTCAGCAGGATTCCATTGGACAGACGATGCTGACCAAGCACTCTCCGAGCTAAAGTGACATTTCACAGCTGCTGCAACACCCAGACCCATCTCAACCATTCATTGTCGAGGTGGACGCATCTGACGTAGGCACTGTAGCTGTCCTCTCTCAGTGCTCTTCTGCGGATAGCCGGCTGCACCCTCGTGCCTTTCTTTCCCGTCACATGATTCTGGCCGAGTGGACTTATGACGTTGGGAACTGGGAGCTTCTGTCTGTCAAGGAGCCCCTGGAGGAATGGCGACACTGGCTGGAGGGAGCAGGGCATCCATTCTTGGTCTGGACAGATCACAGAACCTCTTCTATATTCAGGAGGCTAAGAGACTAAACTCTCATCAAGCCCGGTGGTCTCTCTTCTTCACATGGTTCAATTTCATCCTCACTTATCATCCTGACAGCAAGAATACAGCGGTTGATGCTCTCTCCTGGCAGTTCGATGGATCTGAGGACAATGCCGATCCAGAGCCCATTCTTCCTTGCTCATGTATCACTGCTCCGGTGATCTGGGGAATAGAGACACAGGTGAGGGCCACCCAACAATCAGATCCAGGCCCGATGAGGGACCTCCCAACTGGCTGTTTGTCCCTGCTGCAGTGCGCTCCAATGTGTTGAAATGGAGTCACTCCTGTCTGGCTGGACATCCAGGAAATCGACAGACTCAGGAGTTTATAAAGAGACAATGTTGGTGGCCATCTATGTCCCAGGATGTCCATGACTTTGTATCTGCCTGTCCCACCTGCGCTTGGAACAAGACATCACGCCAGCATCCTGTGGGTCTGTTATGTCCCACTACCCCTGGTCCCACCTCTCAGTAGATTTCATCACTGGTCTGCCCCTGTCTAACAGAAACACCACCGTTTCCAAGGCTGCCCACTTCATTTCCCTCCCCAAGTTCCCATCTCATGGTTCAACATGTGTTCAGGTTCCATGGCTTTCCTCAAGACATAGCGTCTGACCATGGACCACAGTTCACTTCCTGCTTTTGGAAGGCTTTCTGCTCTCTTGTAGGAACCATGGCCAGCCTCTCTCCTGGCTTCCACTCCCAACCCAATGGCCAGACTGAGAGAGTGAACCAGGATTTGGAGACGATCCTGCGTGGCCTTGCCTCTTCCAACCCCATGTCCTGGAGCTCCCAATTGGTTTGGGCAGAGATCTTCCCCAATAACTTCCAGTTGTCCTCCACCAGTATGTCTCCCTTTGAATGCCAGAAGGGATTCCAGCCCCCGCTCTTCCCTGATCAGGAGATCGACGTAAGAGTTCCTGCTGCTGAACAGCTGATCCAGCGCTACAAGCGCACCTGGAGACGAGCCAGGGCTTCTCTGCTCTGCGCCCAGAAACAGCGTTCCCAGCGGCTGATCGGCTCTGTCGACGGGTAAGGCCATTCAAGCCAGGGGAGATCTGGTTGGCATCAAAGGATCTTCCCCCGAAAGTCAAGAACCAGAAATTGGTACCATGCTACATGGGACCATTTGTAGTGGAAAAGGCTGTCAACAAGGTGTCCTATAGATTGTGTCTACCAGCATCACTGAAGATCCACCCAGTATTCCATATTTCCCAGCTCAATCCAGTTACTACCTTTCCCTGGCCCCAGTCACCCCACCTCATTCTCTTCCCTTCCTGGTAGATGGTTCCCTTGTCTATATGGTGAGGCACCTCTTGGCATCTCACCGGGTACATGGTAAGGTTCAGTACCTTGTGGACTGGGAAGGGTACAGCCCAGAAGAACATACTTGGATCCCAGTGAAGGACATCTTGGGCAAGATCCAGGACTTCCAGCGGACACGGGTCTGTGGTGCCTCAGGGATTGTGCCTAGATAGGGGGGCCCCAATCACAACCATGGATTTGGCAGCGCAGTAGATACACAATTGTGCTTCTGAATTTGTGCATGTCAGGTAATTATTTAATCGTGATAGTACTTAACTCTATTCTTGTCTGCATAGTGCTTGTCGAGACTTGGAAAGAGCATAGCAAAGCTTCACTGCTATTTTGTATTCAGTCTTCCCTGAGATACTGGACATACAAGATCAACTGACTCTGAAGGCTAGCGGTATTCGTTTAATGTTTAGATGTTCTTTTCAGCTGCAGTGTAGGCTTCGTTTTCCTTTTGAGAATTTTAGTTAACACCCTGTTTGGCCTAGCGTTTATTGTTTTATTTTCCCTTTTTTGTATTAAAGTCAGTGAACTATTGACCTGCTTCAGTGTCTCTCACTCTGCACTTGGGCCAGATCTGAACCTGGTGACACTGTGGAAATAGAAACTAGTTAACATTCATGTTGGTGAACCTGTCTTGGGATATGGTTATCCAACTTGATGTTTGGCAATGAATTCTCCCACTTTACGTACATTCTGTGTCACAGTTTTCTCACCATCATGTTTGGTCAATAGTTTTTATTTACTTGTCAGGTCTCTGCTGCTCAGCTATTTCTTCAATCTTGCTTGACAATGTGATGGAGCCTGGAATTTGGACTGTTGGAATGCTTCTATAAGCTTGATTGTTTCAGGTTTGATTCACCTGTGGAGTCTGTCTCCCAGTCTTGCCACTAGTCTGCTGATTGTTA
The DNA here is from genome assembly GCF_030144855.1 of Hypanus sabinus. Taxonomy (NCBI): domain Eukaryota; kingdom Metazoa; phylum Chordata; class Chondrichthyes; order Myliobatiformes; family Dasyatidae; genus Hypanus; species Hypanus sabinus. The sequence goes on along the minus strand of NC_082712.1, from coordinate 133,922,875 downwards.
ACAAAAATAATTTTGCCAAAACAGCTATGCTACAAATCCCTTAGGCTTTTCCCAGCATAATGTCTGGATTGATGTCAAGTGTTTTATCCAACATTCTTATTATTGATCACTGAAATGATTGTTTACTACTGTATGGTTTTGTTGGATAGTATGGTATTTACTGTCTAACTGGAGCCACATCAATCCAGCTGGCATAGTGCCCAAGAACAGCAGGGTAATGTGCTTCAAGGGCTATTGCCCATCAGCACTTCCATCTACAATGAAAAAGTGCTTTGAGAGGTTGGTCGTGGCTAGAATTAAGTCATGTCTGAGCAAGAACCTGGACGTCTGCACTTTGCTTACTACCATAACTGGTCTACAGTGATCCCAATTTCAATGAGTCTCCATTCAGCCTTAGACCATCTGGACAGCAGAAATACATACATTGGGCTGCTGTTTTTTTTTGTTTATTATACTCAGTGTTTAACACCATCATCCCCTCAGTACTAATAATCAAGGTTCAAAACCAGTGCCTCTGTACTTTCCTCTGCAAATGGACCCTTGGATTCCTCATCTCCTCCACGCTGACAGACAACATATGCACACCTCAACGTACATATGTTAGGCCAATGCTCTACTCCCTTTACACTTATGACTATATGACTAGGCACTGTTGTTGGTAGAATTTCAGATGATGTCAAGTAGACATATAGAAGTGGGATAAATCAGCTAGCAGAATAGTGTCACATCAACAACTTTGCACACAATGTTAGCAAGACCAAGGAATTGATTGAGGACTTCAGGCCACATTGAGGAGTTAGCAGTGGAAAGTCTGAGTAACTTCAAAGTCCTACTTATCAACAGCTCAGAGGATCTATCTGGACCCAACACATTGATGTAACCATGAAAAAGACATATTCGTAGCAGTAGGAGTTTGAGGAGGTTCGGTATGTCACAAAAGACGTGAGCAACATCTATAGATGTATCGTGACCGCGTTGTCTCCAGATGACATTAGATGCAATCTCCACTGTGTAGGAGAGCAGTCCAGTACTGTCCTTAATTTTTTTCAATACTCATCTTTGATCACTTCTATAGTCCCTCACTAGGTCTGCTTGTACAGGTGTGGAGCATTGAACCTTCATGTGTGAGCAATCCTCAATTCCTCTCAGTTGTTTGTCTGAGATTGGCTTTGAGGAGATCCAAGCATAATCCAGGAACAGCAGAGCTGGTGACTTGTTGGGTGTGGAGTGTACTGCATTGCGATATGCAAAGAGAAAGCTGGTGAGCTTCTGATTCAGTGTATTATGTTCTGCTGACGTCGCCTGCAGTTTGTTCTTTGGACCCTGGACAAACCTTTCCGCCAAGCCATTTGTAGCTGGGTGGTCTAGTGCAGATGTAATATGTCTTATTTCATTCACTTGCAGGAATGACTGAAAGTATTCCCCAACAAACGGTGGATCATTGTCACCAGTCCTTGTGAAGAGGCTTCTGAACACAATAATAGTGTGTGAGACTGTAGTTGACACAACTGGGAACATTTCATACCACTTTGTAACTGCATTCACTGCTACCAAGAAATTTGTGCTTATAAATGGTCTGGCAAGATGCACATGATTCTCTGCTAAGGCAATAGAAGCTATTTCTAGGGATGGAGAGGCCTTGCTCTTGGCATCCTCTGGACTTGCTGGCATCCCAAACAGTGCATGACAAGCTGCTCAATCTGCTGAACTATGCCAGACAAAGGTAAGAGTCAACACTCTCATTTTGTCTACATCTAGATAACCGGCATATAGCTCCCCCAACACGTAAGCTCTCAGCTTGGATGATACAATTCTCAAACCCCACATAAGACAACCCTTACCAATGTCAAGTTCATTCTGCTGTTGGTAAAAAATAGGGGAACTGGAATTTCTGCTGCACGTTCCAGACATTTTGGCTTGCCATGTAAACCTGAGACAGTTTGGATCTTTCCTCATTTCACTTTGAATCATCTCTGCCATAATAGGGAGACTTTCAATTTGCATTAGGGAGAAATCATCGAGAAGTGCCCTTTTTTTTGGTAAATTTTTCAGTTATTTTCTTTCTAAGGGTAAAATAGACAGTCCACCAGCATTTCCACAATTGGTTGTTCTCTTGAATTTGAATTTGTAATTGTATCGTCATTGAAAAAGAGCTCTTCACTGTATCATTGCTGCTGCTGGTCATGGAACACGATTCTGAGAATTGAAAATGAAATGGACACCGATGTTTGATAATCAGGTAAACTCTCTCCCATACACGTATTGGTTGAAACATTTTAGATCTGGAGACCAGACTCAAAACCCCTCTTTCAATCAATGCATAATTTTTCTCTTCAGTGGTGAGGGAACGTGATGCAAAGCCTATGGGTGTTCACGTCTATCACTCATAACATGTGACATGATTGGAACCACAGCATAAGAAGAAGCATCACAGACAAGCATTAATGGATGATGTGTATCATAATGTGGGAGTTCAGTGACTAACATCATCATTTACTTAGACTTTTGAAAAACCACCTAACACTGCTTCGCCAATAACCATTTCTTCCTAATCTATGGTAAAAAGTTCAAGAGGTGGTGCACAGGAGCCAAGCTTGGCAAGTACCTGGTAGAGTAATCGACAAATCCTGAAAAGAACTGCAACTGAGGCATGTTCTTTGGCCTTGGGGCAGCCACCTCTGCTTGAATTTTGTCAGCACATTGATGTAAAACTTGAGCATCAATGCTGCAACCACAGTAAGCGATGCTTTTTAAAAGAATTCATACTTGTGTCAAGCTCTGAGACAAATGATCTCCTAATCTTTTTAACACTGACTTTAAAATTTAAGAATTTGGAGGAATATCAAATTCTTACTGGTAACAATGATGTCACCCAGGTAACACTGACAGCTTGCAGCACCTGGTCCATAGCTTTCTGCAAGAGTGCAGGTGCAGATGTGAATCCAAAAATAAGCCTGTGATAGTGGTAAAGCCCTTTGTAAGTGCTTATGGTGAGAAATACTTTGTACACTTTTTCCACTTCCATCTGTAGGTAGGCCACTTTGTTGAAGTATTTCCCTCCAGAAAGGCTTGCAAAGATGTTCTCTATCCTGGGCAGAGTGTATAGATCTTTCAGTACTAGGCCGGTGGTGACCTTAAAATCATCTTCCGTTGTCCATCAAAATCCGATGACGATGTCCACTCCTTTAACAGATGACTATACAGTCCTATCCTGGACCCACAAGCTCTATTGAGGTGGGACATTTATATGTGGTAATGTTGGCAACCATGGCTGCATTTCTCCTGGCTCTCTTCTGCTGTCTTCGGGTTGTTCTTTCCATCTCCAGAATACGAACCCCATCCCGACACAGCTGTTGCCAAGTGTTACGGTCAGCAGCAACGTCCTCCAGGTCCTCAGGACTGACCTTGCACTTCCTTAAAGCATTCTTCATCTGATCCTTATAGCGCGTCTTCGGCCCTCCAACTGAGCGTCGACCATGATGTAGCTGGCCGTATCACACTCTCCAGGGTAGCCGACATACTTATCACATGCCCCGGCCACTGCAGCTGATGCTGGGTGATCATGGCCACAATACTTCTGCAGTTGGTCTTTACAAGTATTTCAGTGTGAGGCACCTGCTCACGCCAAGTAACTCCCAGGATGTGCTGAAGGCAGCTTACGTGGAAGTGCTCCAAGGAATTGATGTGATGTCTGTAGGTTACCCAAGCTTCACAGCTATAACGGAGGGTGGTGACACAGACTGCTTGGTATATAGTGAACTTTGTGGAGGGACGAAGGCTCCTGTTCTGAAAGACTCTATGCCGAAGTCTCCCAAAAGTAGCTGATACCTGTTTAATAAAAACACAAAATGCTGGCAGAACTCAGCAGGCCAGATAGCATCTATGGGAGGAGGTAGAGACAAGGGATAATCAATGTATAATCCTCCGTAACTTCCGCCACCTCCTACGGGATCCCACCACCAACCCATCTTCCCCTCCCCCCACTCTCGGCTTTCCGCAGGGATCGCTCCCTATGCGACTCCCTTGTCCATTCATCCCCCCATCCCTCCCCACCGACCTCCCTCCAGGCACTCATCCCTGCATACAGAAGAAGTGCTACACCTGCCCCCACACTCCTTCCCTCACCACCATCCCAGGCCCCAGACAGTCCTTTCAGGTGAGGCACCACTTCACCTGCAAGTCAACTGGGGTGATATACTGTATCCGGTGCTCCTGATGTGGCCACTTATACATTGGGGAGACCCGCCGCAGACTGGGAGACCGTTTTGCCGAACACCAGTGCTCGGTCCCCCAGCAGTGGTGGGATCTCCATGTGGCCACACACTTCAATTCCACAGACCACTCCCACTCCAATATGTCTGTCCATGGCTTCCTCTATCGTCAAGATGAGGCCACACGCAGGTCGATGGAGCAATACCTTATCTCCCGCCTAGGTAGCCTCCTACCTGCCGGCATGAACATCCAACTCACAGACCTCCGTTGATACACCTGCCCCCCCCCCATCCCTATCTATTATTTCAGTCTGGTTCTCTTTCTCTCTCTTTTTCCCTCCTCACTATAATCTCCCCCCAGCCCTACCTCTCTTTCTCTTTTATTTCCCATAATTCTCCACCTTCCTCCTAGCCCACTTCCCTTCAGTCTATCACTTCCCAGCTCTCTACTCCATCCCTCCCCCCACTTCTTATCCCCCCTCGACCATCCCATGTTACTTCACTCCTGATGAAGGGTTTCGGCCTGAAACGTCGTCACTACCTCCTCCCATAGATGCTGTCTGGCCTGCTGAGTTCTGCCAGCATTTTGTGTTTTTATTTATTTCCAGCATCAGCAGATTCACTCGTGTTGTTGATACCTGTTTAATGTGGCTCTGGATGTCATCGTCAGAGACTATCCTCAGAGAGAATGCTCCCCAGATATTTGAAAGATGGCACTACTGACAGCTTTTCATCACCAACAGTGAAGGCAGGTATTGTGGGTGGGACACTGGCACTCCATTGGCAAACCACTTCTGTCTTGGTGGTATTGATAGTTAGTCCTATCCTGCTATACACTTTCACCACCACAGCAAAGACAGTCTGAAGATCCTCTGGAGTGTGGGCCACAAGAGCACAGCACTGCAGCTCCAGGACCCATTCTTTACTGAGTTTGGTGGTTGCGTGGAGCCTCCTGATGTTAAAGAGGTTGCCATCTAATTTGATGTCCGCTGCCACACTGCTGCTATCCACAATCTTGTTGTGGAGAAGCTTGGTAACACACAAGAGGAAGATGTTAAAGAGTATTGGTGCTCGCACACACCCTGCCTCACCCCTGTGCGTACAAGGAAGGGCTTGGACTCTTGTCCTCCTATGGTCACCCGAGCAGCCATCCCATTGTGGAACTGACAGAGGATGTTAACAAATTCATTGTGACAGCCCAACCTGAGGAGGACATCCCATAAGAGCTCTCTTTGCTCAGTGTCGAATGCTTTGGAGAGGTCGACAAAGGCCATAAACAGGTCCTGATGTTGTTCTCGGCACTTTTCCTGAAGCTGCCGGGCTGTGAAGATCATGTTGATCGTGCTCTTGTTCTTCCTAAATCCACACTGCGATTCAGGCAGCATCGACTCGGTGATGTTGCTGATGAGCCTCTGAAGCATCACCTCAGCCAGGACCTTTCCAGCAACAGAAAGAAGCAATGTGCCCCTACTATTGCTGCAGATGGCCTTGTCACCCTTGTTCTTACAAACAACAATGATGTTTGCATTTCTTCATTGCTGTGGGATGTTCTCATCAGTCCAGTCCTTGGTGATATACATGTACCCTCCGTTCTTCAGTAACTCAGCAGGGATATTGTCAGTGCCGGGGGACTTGTTGTTCCTAAGGGAATGGACAGCTGATAGAACCTCCTGGAAGGTTGGTGGCAGACTGAGGTCATGGGTAGGAGGAAGTTCAGGCAGTTTGTCCCGGATGGTGGGGTCTGCATCAGAATCCTGATTAAGCAGGGTGTTAAAATGCTCGGCCCACCTAAGCAGAATGGTATTCTGATTCTTCTGCTGTTTCCAGGGGAGTAACACATCAATTTATTGGGCCGTAGATGGTTTTGACAGCATTATAAAAACTATGCATGTCATTATTATCGACAAAGGACTGGATTTCATGTGCTTTTTCAGTCCACTACTCATTTTGTATGGCCCATATTACATTTTGCACTTTCCTGCAAGCTGCCTGCCGATGCTGCCTGATGCTGATGGATGAAGGGTTATCTAAAGTTGCCCGGAGTGCTTTGTGCATGTCTTTTAGCAAGTATTTGAGCTATCATCAAACCAGTCTTGGTGGTTTCTGCTCTTATGGCCGATGGATTGGACTGCTGCCTCACAGAGCACAGAGCTGATACAGGTCCACTGTTATTCCATGGTATTATCTGATTTCAGACGAGGTTTCAGCTCCCTTAGTTTCTCAGCAAGGATGTGTCAAAACTCACTTCTTGCTTCTGTGTTTCTCAGGCAGTTGCAATTTAGTTGCTTATTATTAGGTTTTTGCAGCCACAAGGGGGGACGCACTTTCCTATGGAGCTTGGCCACAATCATACGATGGTCAGTCCAGCACTCTGCACCTCTCATGGCACAGGTGATGAGAACATCCTTGATGTCACTACGTCTCACAATGATGAAGTCGATCTTGTGCCAATGTTTAGAGTGAGGGTGTATCCACTAGGTCTTATATTTTGCCTTCTGCTGGAAGATGGTGAAAGGAAAGGTTAAAGGTTTGAGAGCACCATGGTTTTCAAGGGATATTAGAAATTTGGTTCAGAAAAAGAGGGATGTCTACAATAGATATAGGCAGCATGGAGTAAAGGAATTGCTCGAGGAATATAAAGAATGTAAAAGGAATCTTAAGAAAGAGATTAGAAAAGCTAAAAGAAGATACGAGGTTGGTTTGGCAAATAAGGTGAAAGTAAATCCGAAAGGTTTCTACAGTTATATTAAAAGCAAGAGGATAGTGAGGGATAAAATTGGCCCCGTAGAGAATCAGAGTGGTCAGCTATGTGTGGAACCGAAGAAGATGGGAGAGATTTTGAATGATTTCTTCTCTTCGGTATTCACTAAGGAGAAGGATATTGAATTGCCTAAGGTGTGGGAAACAAGTAAGGAAGTTATGGAACCTATGACAATTAAAGAGGTGGAGGTACTGGTGCTTTTAAGAAATTTAAAAGTGGATAAATCTCCGGGTCCTGACAGGATATTCCCCAGGACCTTGAGGGAAGTTTGTGTAGAAATAGCAGGAGCTCTGACGGAGATCTTTAATATGTCATTAGAAACGGGGATTGTGCCGGAGGATTGGCGTATTGCTCATGTGGTTCCATTGTTTAAAAAGGGTTCTAGAAGGAAGCCTAGCAATTATAGACCTGTCAGACCTGGTGGGTAAATTAATGGAAAGTATTCTTAGAGATAGTATTTATAATTATCTGGATAGACGGGATCTGATTAGAAGTAGCCAGCATGGATTTGTGCGTGGAAGGTCATGTTTGACAAACCTTATTGAATTTTTTGAAGAAGTTACGAGGAATGTTGACGAGGGTAAGGCAGTGGATGTAGTCTATATGGACTTCAGCAAAGCCTTTGACAAAGTTCTACATGGAAGGTTAGTTAAGAAGGTTCAGTCGTTAGGTATTAATGCTGGAGTAATAAAATGGATTCAACAATGGCTAGATGGGAGATGCCAGAGAGTAGTGGTGGATAATTGTTTATCGGGATGGAGGCTGGTGACTAGCGGGGTGCCTCAGGGATCTGTTTTGGGCCCAATGTTGTTTGTAATATACATAAATGATCTGGATGATGGGGTGGTAAATTGGATTAGTAAGTATGCCGATGATACTAAGGTAGGAGGTGTTGTGGATAATGAGGTGGATTTTCAAAGCTTGCAGGGAGATTTATGCCGGTTAGAAGAATGGGCTGAACGTTGGCAGATGGAGTTTAATGCTGAGAAGTGTGAGGTTCTACATTTTGGCAGGAATAATCCAAATAGAATATACAGAGTAAATGGTAGGGCATTGAGGAATGCAGAGGAACAGAGAGATCTAGGAATAACTGTGCATAGTTCCCTGAAAGTGGAGTCTCATGTAGATAGGGTGGTGAAGAGGGCTTTTGGAACGCTGGCCTTTATAAATCAAAGCATTGAATACAGAAGTTGGGATGTAATGCTAAAGTTGTACAAGGCATTGGTAAGGCCAAATTTGGAATATTGTGTGCAGTTCTGGTCACCGAATTATAGGAAAGATATCAATAAATTAGAGAGAGTGCAGAGACGATTTACTAGGATGTTACCTGGGTTTCAGCAATTAAGTTACAGAGAAAGGTTGAACAAGTTAGGTCTCTATTCATTGGAGCGTAGAAGGTTGAGGGGGGATTTGATCGAGGTATTTAAAATTTTGAGAGGGATAGATAGAGTTGACATGAACAGGCTGTTTTCATTGAGAGTAGGGGAGATTCAAACTAGAGGACATGATTTGAGAGTTAGGGGGCAGAAGTTTAAGGGAAACACAAGGGGGTATTTCTTTACTCAAAGAGTGATAGCTGTGTGGAATGAGCTTCCTGTAGAAGTAGTAGAGGTCAGTTCAGTTGTGTCATTTAAGGTAAAATTGGATAGGTATATGGACAGGAAAGGAGTGGAGGGTTATGGGCTGAGTGCGGGAAGGTGGGACTAGGTGAGATTAAGGGTTCGGCACGGACTAGGAGGGCCAAGATGGCCTGTTTCTGTGCTGTGATTGTTATATGGTTATATGGTTATATGGTGTTGGTTATGGTAAGGTTATGCTCAGAGCAAAGAGTAAGTAGCCTCATGCCATTTGCATTGACCTTGCCAATACCATGCCTACCTAGCACTCCACTCCACTCAATATCCTGTTGTTCTGTCCCACCCCAGCGCTGAAATCCCCAAAAAGTCCCCAAGCTTTGAAAAACTTGGGTGTGGCATTTTCATTTAACCTTATTTTGACATACTTTTCTCCAGATCTTATCATTCTTAAGGATCTAGCTAACAGCTTCATCCAATGTGTGATAAAAGAATTCCTTGGCCTCATTCTCAGATGCCAAAGTTGGTGCATAGGCACCAAGCCTGATATAACGTTTCTTTGCTGGGGACATGAAGGGTCATTAGTCTTTCACTAATGCCAACAGGTGTTTCTGTGAGACTTGGTAGAAAGGTGTTCTTGATGGCCAATCCTACTCCATGGAGATGTTGTCCACTTGGGGGGAAACCTTTCCAGAAGAAGGTGTAACCCATCCCTTCCTCTGTTAAAGAGCCTTCATCCAGGAGCCTGGCCTCACTCAGGGTAGCAATTTCGATGTTGTAGCGCCTCAGCTCAACAGCGATCAAGGCTGTTCTCCAGTGAGGTCTGTCAGAGATGCCATACAAGTCCAGGAGAGTCTTACATTCCACGTTGCTAGTTTTAAGTTGTGTTGTTTCTTATTTCAACCGCAGTAGTGGAATAGCCCAATAAGTGCGGTAGCCTATCCAGGTGAATGAATTAATGGACAATTTTTAGGCCACCTTTTCCCGGCCCTTCCCCAATTGGGGTGAGCAGTGTGGTCCCTAAATAGGGCAGCTCAGCCGCACAGGGATCTACCAAAGACAGCTGCAACTCAGTCCCAGCTGCTAGCAACCAAATACAGTATGCTGCTGCCGTGCAGGGTTCTGACTAGGAGCTCCCAGTCCATTCGTACCTGCTCCCATTGCCAGATGCCCCATCGCCATCAGAATTCAACCATATGTAAGGTCCCGGTATTGTTCACCATGGTCAGAGGTGGAGACCTGGGCAAGGAAGATATTAAAGTGCCCCAGGGGGTGCACCATCCCCAGTAGTGCTATCTTCACCATGATGAGGCAAATCCCAGGACAACCGGTCCACATCTTGGCTGCAGGAGTCTGGCGGGTCCTTGGTCTGTTAAGCCCCGCCTATTGTGCGCATTGCTTTTCTGTCAGGGTGTGCCCCCTTAGCCTTGTCTCAGCAGACTTACCACAAGGCAGTGGGGGCTATTTACCCATAGCTGGGACAGTGGTTGACGGGCGCCAGGGTGTGTCCACACAGTGGTGGGGCTGCACGCCACGTCTCTGGGGCCCACTGCTGCTCCGAGATCCCCTGTAGTTTAGCCTGGGACCTTAAGATACCCAGTTTCCGCGCACTGCAGGAGTCTCGATGGTGGAGAGGCTCTGTACTGGCAGGAGGAGGCTTACACACTTGGCTCCTCTTTTCACCCTCTGTTAAGAAGACTAGCCAGCGGCAATAGCTGTAAGCAAAGAGTTGCAAACAAAGAGTACTATGCGGCATACAGCATGCAACATGCACTAACTACCAGTACTACTACACTACTACACTAGACACTTCATACACACCCTGTGAGCAAATACTCCCACCCACACACAACCTTGACATCACTACAGACCAGAGAGACCCATTCTTCTTGACTACTGGGAACACTGGTATTGCCCATTGGATTCACTCAGACTAGGAAAGTATTCTTTCAGCCTCCATGCAATCTAGCCCACTGGCTACTTTATCATAGATGTAAAATGAACTAGATAGGCTTTGAAAAACTTGGGTGTGGCATTTTCATTTAACCTTATTTTGACATGTTTGAGTTTTCCAATGCCATCCTTGAACACTGCTGAGGCATTATTCCAAGACCTTTCTCAATCCACTTTCAGTTCACTCTATTGCAGATGACATAGCATGCTACCGGTGGATGGATCTCCAATCAGATTGCAGTTGTCTCAGCTAGTACAGCCTCAAAACTCTTGTTTTATTACCACATACAAGCCCAGTGTGGCTGGTTGGTTGTTGTATTTCACTGTTACAAATGCCATTCCCACAGGAGTTATATTTTCTCCAGTATAAATTCTTAGTTGAATTTTGGCAGGCTTCAGTTCAGTATCTTTGAAATGCCATTCAAACTTACTTTGTGCAAAGACTGGAACAGCCGAGCAAATGTCCAATTCCATTTTAATTAATTTGCCATTGACTTCTGGTGTAAGCCTTGTTGCTTATCTCTGCTTTGTTTTCTCTTTGTAAATTTCAAGGCTACTCAGTACTGTATCACTCTCATCATTACCAGAGCTTTTATTAACAACATGAAGTTTAGTGCTCTTTTTGAAACTACAACTTGACTTCTTAAACATTTTCTCTTCCCTGTGCAGTCCATTTATTTTTGTCTACCTTAGAAGGATGAGTGAGCATCTGATTGAAACATATAAGATTATTAAGGGATTGGACACGCTAGAGGCAGGAAACATGTTCCCAATGTTGGGGGAGTCCAGAACCAGAGGCCACAGTTTAAGAATAAGGGGTAGGCCATTCAGAACAGAGTTGAGGAAAAACTTTTTCACCCAGAGAGTTGTGGATCTATGGAATACTCTGCCTCAGATGGCAGTGGAGGCCAATTCTCTGGATGCTTTCGAGAAAGAGTTAGATAGAGCTCTTAAAGATAGCAGAGTCAAGGGATATGGGGAGAAGGCAGGAAAGGGGTACTGATTGTGGATGATCAGCCATGATCACATTGAATGGCATGCTGGCTCAAAAGGCCAAACGGCCTACTCCTGCATCTATTGTCTATTACCTGACATGCTCTTTGTATGTGTCCCATTCTATTGCAATTTCTGCAAGTTTCACATTTAAACTTACATTTAAAGATGTAAGTTCACATTTAAAGATGCACACTCCTGATTTTAGGAACTGTTTCTTCCTCTCTGCCATCAGATTTTTAAATGAACCATGAACCCCTGAGCACTACCTCAGTATTCCTGTTGTGTATTATTCACTTATTTTATTTTGTAACTTATAGTAATTGTTTATGCCTTGCACTGTACTGCTGCAACAAAACATAAAATTTCATGACTCTACCTTACCTCACCTTATATCTGCTACTTTAAATTGGCTCCAAGGCCGCTCAGACAATCATCAAACATTGACTAGTTCCTCACTGTCTGGCCCAATTTAGTCCATACATGCCACATCACAGCCCTTCTGAACCTTTGAGATTTCAGTTCACACTACAAAAATGCTAGGTCATACAGGTGATTCAATAACTCAACTACGAAGAGGAAATTACAGGCTATTGATTATAGTGATCATTGTCTAGAAGAAGTGTGATTAATATAGTGGTTTGCAGATTTGTTTGCTTCCTGTAAGGTGTTGCTGTGTTTCTCCAGTGCCATCTTAACCAGAATGTTTAAACCAGGTTTTTCCTGATGTTCATTCAATTTAAACTAACATCAGGGGAAGAATGTTTATCATGAAGAGTAATAGGATAATAGATATTAAACTAATATTTGTACAAAATGAAAGTTAAATTAGAGGGACTGAATTTTTTTTCCATTGATGAATGAGCAGTTGGGCCAATAACCTCCCTTATTTGGACTTAACTTGTGATTTTAATTGACGTTGATTCAGTTTGAAACTATTGGTTTAACAGCTTGTCTGTTCTTGTTTGAATCAGTTCATCATTTGTCATGCTTTTGGATGTCGATCATCTGCCTCTCAGCCAGAAACCTATACAAATTGAATAATTACATTACCACTAATTCTCCATGTGAAGGATCCATAAGCAATTACAATAATCTAGTGATAAACACTATAAGCATTATTGAGCTTGAAGTGGATATGCAGGTCTTTTATTTATTGGCAGTTTTTACTTTGGACACAACTACCATCTAAAATGAAATTAAGAAATGTTGATCTGAACTATGAACCCGTCTGAGGCAGGGCAATGGAGGTGGTGGGGCTGGAGAGAAGTTCTAAGAGTGGCAAAAAATATAGTACCTGAACATCTTGCTTTTAGTTCAATGAGTCTAGAAAATAGATCTGTGTTGATTCTGAATATGATTTATCAGATTAAGACAGACAGACAGACATACTTTATTGATCCCGAGGGAAATTGGGTTTCGTTACAGCCACACCAACCAACAATAGTGAAGAAATATAGCAAAATAAAACCATAAATAATTAAATAATAATAATAGGTAAATTATGCCAAGTGGAAATAAATCCAGGACCAGCTTATTGACTCAGGGTGTCTGACACTCCAAGGGAGGAATTGTAAAGTTTGATGGCCACAGGCAGGAATGACTTCCTATGACGCTCAATGTTGCATCTCGGTGGAATGAGTCTCTGGCTGAATGTACTCCTGTGCCTAGCCAGTACATTATGGAGTGGATGGGAGACATTGTCCAAGATGACATGCAACTTGGACAGCATCCTCCTTTCAGCCACCACCGTCATAGAGTCCAGTTCCACCCCACAACATCACTGGCCTTACGAATGAGTTTGTTGATTCTGTTGGTGTCTGCTACCCTCAGCCTGCTGCCCCAGCACTCAACAGCAAACATGATAGCACTGGCCACCACAGACTCGTAGAACATCCTCAGCATCGTCTGGCAGATGTTAAAAGACCTCAGTCTCCACAGGAAGTAGAGACAGCTCTGACCCTTCTTGTAGACAGTCTCAGTGTTCTTTGACCAGTCCAGTTTATTGTCAATTCGTATCCCCAGGTATTTGTAATCCTCCACCATGTCCACACTGACCCCTTGGATGGAAACAGGGGTCACCGGTGCCTTAGCCCTCCTCAGGTCCACCACCAACTCCTTAGTCTTTTTCACATTAAGCTGCAGATGATTCTGCTCGTACCATGTGACAATGTTTCCCACCGTAGCCCTGTACTCAGCCTCATCTCCATTGTTGATGCATCCAACTATGGCAGAGTCATCAGAAAACTTCTGAAGATGGCAAGACTCTGTGCAGTAGTTGAAGTCCAAGGTGTCGATGGTGAAAAGAAAGGGAGACAGGACAGTCCCCTGTGGAGCCCCAGTGCTGCTGACCACTCTGTCTGACACACAGTGTTGCAAGAACACGTACTGTGGACTGCCAGTCAGGTAATCAATAATCCATGACACCAGGGAAACATCCACCTGTATCACTGCCAGCTTCTCACCCAGCAGAGCAGGGCGGATGGTGTTGAACGCACCGGAGAAGTCAAAAAACATGATCCTCACAGCGCTCACCGGCTTGTCCAGGTGGGCGTAGACACGGTTCAGCAGGTAGACGATGGTATCCTCAACTCCTAGTCGGGGAGGGTAGGCGAACTGGGGGGGGGGGGGGGGGTCCTAAGTGTGGCCTAACCATAGGCCAGAGATGCTCTAGAACAAGTCTCTCCAGGGTCTTCGTGATGTGGGAGGTTAATGCCACCAGTCTGTAGTCATTGGAGCCACTGGGGTGCGGCGTCTTCAGTACAGGAATGAGGCAGGACATCTTCCACAGCCTCTGGAGACTCAGGCTCAGGTTGAAGACGTGGTGAAGTACTCCAAATAGCTGGGGGGCACAGGATTTGAGCACCCTGGGGCTGACACCATCTGGGCCCGCAGCCTTGCTTGGATGGAGACGTTTCAGCTGTCTTCTCACCTGTTCAGCTGTGAAGCCCACATGATATTCATGATATTAAAGGATGATATTCCTTTGAAAATTATCTGCTGCCATTCATTACCTGGATTCACATACAAAAACTGATATGCAATAGTATGCAACACACATAGAAGCTTGATAACAATCTGTTTAGAGTCAAAATATACATGAATATATAACATATCCCTCCCCACTTATATTAAAGATTTCTCCCCTTTCCCATTTACAAACCAGTTTCTGAACTATTAACATTCAATGGAGTAATCATCAACTTCAACCAACAACAAAAAAAACATTTTTCCCTAAACTAGGGAAAGAAGGTAGACTGCCTTTATTCCCAGACATAATCATAGGGATTATTTGGCTGTGTTTGCTGAGGGTTAGTCACTAAACTAGAGATTCAATATGTCTGGCAGCTGCTTGTTCCTGTGAGTGACAATAGGTGATTGGAGAGTATTGGCTGGAATATTTGATCTTACTGGAGGTTCTGCAGTCATTGTCTCAGAACCCTGTCCTATTTCTACAACTTGATATGGACTGGTCAGTTTGCATTGTTTTTCCATAACCTCATAAATGGGCAATAGCTAATTGACTTGCCTTCTCCAGATGTTGTGATTTCTAGTTTCCACTGTGTATGGCACTGGAGAAGTCTGGGCCACAACTGTCACAGGTATTCACTTTGTTCTGAAGATGTAGCTCCAGGCAAATACTCTCTCTTCTGCTGTGAAACTTCTCTACCTCCCTTTGACATGTCTCTCTGCTTGGGTTTTCTGTTCATTTAGCACAATTGGTTTTGTGTTTGGAGGCCTAAGCAGGTCAAGCCAGGGGCAATATTTTCTTTTCATCAGTGCAATGGCTGGAGCCATTTTGATGGTGGAGTCAGCAGTGTTGCAGTCTATCGGCAAGAAAATGGTAAGATGCTGGCTGAGGATCCACTTCCCACCGGAGTCTTGAGGTCTTGTTTCATTGTCTGTATGAAGCATTCATCAAGACCATTAGTGGCTGGATATTATGATGCTGACTTGATGTGATGAATACTGTTTACTTCCTGAACTCTTCAGACAACAGTTGTAGGCCTTGCTACTTACAAGCTGTTGAGGAAGTCCGAAGTGGTTAAAGATGCAATGTAATTCCTCAACCCACTTTTCATATGTAGTGCTCTTCATGAGAGCAACCTCAGGCCACTTGCTGAGTGTGTCCACTACGACCTAGAGCATGCGGCCTTCTTCAGGTCCTGCAAAATCTATGTGAATCTTCTACCATAGTTCTTCAGGCCATTCCCATAGCTGCAAAGGAACAAGCTGAGGAACATTTCTCACTCGCTGACAGCGTGGGCATTCTTTGGCCCTCTCTTCAATGGTTACATCCAGTCCTGGCCACGGAAGTAGCTGTGTGTGATTTCTTTCAAGTGCACTATGTCATTGATCTGTATGTAAGTCTTCAAGCTCTTTCTTCTTTAATGGTGGGGGAATGACAATACAGTAGCCCCACAGTAAACATCCTGCTTGGGCTGTGAGCTTCTTCTATCAAGCCAGGTAAGGTTTCAGTTCTATGGTTGGCTCTCCTTACTATTCTTGAGTTACCATGTCTACCAGTTTAGACAGAACAGGGTCAGTATGAGTGAGCTTCCGGATGTGTGCCACAGTTAATAGAGCTGTAGGTGCTTCCTTGAAGTAAAAGATCTCTTTCAGAGCTGGATCAGCTAAGGGGAGTCTGAATAGTCCACTAGCATTCAAAAGGTGCTCGCACCTCCTCTACATTATATCGCACTGATGTGCAGATCCTAACAGAGCCCAGTTTTGCATTCGACTGGCAGCCAGAGAAGGAATGCCCATGTGTGAACCAACTATGTCAAGGGGGCGATCATCAGTCAATGCTGTAAATTGTCGATCAAAGAGGAATTCTTAGCTCCAAGGACAATTGCAAGTGCTTTCACTCAATCTGAGCATAGTGGCTTTCTGCCTTGCATTAATGTCCTCGATGCTCTTCACCTGATCTGTGAGATAATGCCCCAAACTATAGGGTGATTCATTGCAGTCCAACTGTATGGGCAATGATAGGCTGAAGTGTGTAAGTGCTTCAGATTGTGACAAAGCTATTATGGCTTTTTAAAAGCTTCTTCACAGGGATTTGTCCACTGTCAGTCTGTTGATTTATTTAAAAGCTCATACAGTGGTGTCAGCATGCTAGCTAGGTTAAGAAGAATCATGTTATGTAGTCTTAAGAAAGATCTTAATTGACATTCTGTGGTAATGAAGTCTTCAATATTGGAGGTGCATAGGAAGCTCTAAGTTGTCAATCAAATGGCCCAAATATTCATTCCAAGTTCGAAAGTACTCACACTTATCCTCCTGGACCTTTCACCCATATTCCTTTAATCTTTGGAGCATAGTATTCAAGTTTTCATGTGCTCACACTATTTTTTTCCCAGTAATGAGTATGCCATCCAACCATCATTGCATACCTGTCAACCCACTCAGGATCTGGTCCATTGCTCATTGAAAAATGATGGGAATATTCCTTTGTGAGTCACTATGGCCAGCAGTCCTGGCTTCAGGTGTATCTTCAAGTACATTTGACACAAGTCAATCTTGCTAAGTGTCTGTCCTCTGGCCAATCCTGCAAAAGGGTCATCAATACAGACACGAGGGTATTGTTCAGCCGTAAGAACTGGATTAATGGTTACCTGAAATCCTCCACAAAGCCTTAAATACCCATCCCTCTTTAGATAGCAACCTACTGGACTTGTCCATTTCTTTACACACACTGGTTCCAATATCTTACTCTAGAGCAGTCATTCCAATTCAGCCTCTGCCTTTGGTTTGAGGGGTATGGAACATGTCTTGCCTTCAGGCATTTGGATGTCATGTCAAGTTTAACAACCAGCTTATTTCTATTCCTTTTATTTTGCCCAGTTCTTCATTGAAGACTTCTGCATGTTTCCTCAACTCTTGTAGACCAGTGATCCCACAATCAAGTGCACTTCTTGCCAGTTCAGTTTGAAATGCTCCAACCATGAGCGGCCCAGAAGCACTGGCAAGCTACCTTTAACAAATTTACAGTGAAAGTCTCTTTCTCTGTATGTTAATCTCTGCTGTGACATGTACCACTGGAACAACCTCACCAGTGTAAGTCTTTAAAATCAACCTTGCCTCTTCTGAGGTGTGATCCTGCAATGTCTCCTTGTAACCTGAGTCTGATACCAGCGATACTGCTGCACCCCATGTCCACCTTCATCCTTTCTGTGGCTCAATGAAGCAGCAGGGTCAGCCAGTAGTTGTCTTTGTGTCCTGAAACACAAATAGCAAGGGTATGGGTTCAACAGATTGCAGAAGTATAGATAAAGTGAGAGAAAAGTGTTGAAAAAGGTAAAGTAAAAACAAAAGTTAAAAAAGAGAAAGTAAGAGTGGAGTGCAGAAAAGTCAAGTGCAAAAGAGACAAAGATTACAGGATTTTAAAGGTACAATGAATGTAGGGGAACTTTATCTGAATGCCCATAGTATTCACAACAGTCATTGAACTTGTGGCACAAATCAATATAAAGGGGTATGATTTAGTAGCCATTACAGAAATGTAGTTACAGATTAGAGAGGATTGGGAATTAAATATCCAAAGATATCGGGTTAAACAGAAGGATAGGGAGGTAGGGTAGCACTCTTAATTAAGGATGAGCTCAGAGAGATAGTGAGAGATAAGATCTAAGGAGCAGAATGTTGGATCCAACTGGGTAGAGATTAGAAACAGTAATGGGAAAAAAAATCACTGGTGGGAGTTATTTATAGGCTACCAAAGAGTAACGTTACAGTGGCACAGGAAATAAATTGAGAAATATCTGAGGAAGGTAAAAATGGAACAGCAGTTATCGTGGAGGGCTTTAACTTGCACATAGATTGGGTGAATCAGGTTGGTTGAGGCAGTCTTGAGGAGGACTTCAAAGAATGCATATGTGATGGCTTTCTTGAACAGCATGTTACTGAACCTACAAGGGAACGTGTTAGCTTGGATCTGATCCTGTGCAATAACATAAGTAAAATTAGCAATCTTGTAGTTAGGGATCCTCTTGGAAAGAGTGATCACAGTGTGATTGAGTTTCTCATACAAATGGAAGGTGCAATAGTTTGATCTAAAACCAACGTATCACGCCTAAACAAGGGAGATTACAACGGGATGAGGGAGGAGTTGGATAGGGTAGACTGGGAACACAGGCTCTATGATGGAATGGTTGAGGAACAGAGGAAGGCTTTCAAAGGGATTTTTCACAGTGCTCAACAAAACTATATCCTAGTTAAAAGCGAGGACAGTAAGGGTGGGGAGAGCCAACCATCAATAACTAAGGAAACAAAGGAAGGCATCAAACTAAATCCTTGCGTATACAAAGTCGCCAAGGATAGTGGGAAACTGGAAGATTGGGAAAACTTTAAAAAGCAACAAATAACCACTAAGTAAACAATAAAGAAAGGGAAGATGGATTAAGAAAATTAAGTAGCACAAAATATAAAAATGGATAGTAAAGTTTTTATAATTATATACAGCAGAAAAGGGTGGCTAAGGTGAACGTAGGTCCCTTGGGGGTGAAGAAGAGGGAATTGATATTGGGTAATGAGGAAATGGCAGAGTGACATTGTCCTCCATCTGCCAGATCCTTGCCCACTCATTTAGCCTATCTATATCTCTCTGCAGACTCTCCGTATCCTCTACACAATTTGCTTTTCCACTCAACTTAGTGTCATCAGCAAACTTAAGTACATTACACTCGGTCCCCTCTTCCAGATCGTAAATGTGTATCGTGAACATTTGTGGGCCCAGCACTGACCCCTGCGGCACACCATTCAACATTAATTGCCAATCAGAGAGGCACCCATGTATCCCAACTCTCTGCTTTCTATTAGTTAACCAATCCTCTATCTGTGCTAACATATCATCCCCAACTCTATACATCCTTATCTTATGGATAATTCTTTTATGTGGCACCTTAACGAACACCTTCTGGAAATAAGGGTTATTGCCAGACTTAGCGGGTTGCTATAGATTGCATAACAAATTCAATGTTTTTGCACCCATCACAGTCAGAAAGGTTAGAACATGAATATCATCCGAAATTTGATTTGCCAGTGCAAAATATTCAAATCCTTCAGTATGTGAACGCCACTGTTCTGTCATTCTCTCATACTGCCCCATACTTTGAAACATTGGCACCATTTTCAAGCACAATCACGGTCCAGAGAAGTTAACTGGTTTAATATGTCTCTCTCTCTCTCTCTCTCCCCCTCTTTCTTATTTGTTTTAGTTAGCTATCCCGTTCTTGTTCACTCCCCTCGGATTCTTCACTCACTACGCTTCCTGTGGCCGTTCTCGCAAGGTATCTTCTTTTCACTCACCTGCATAACACAACAGCACACCACCAGTGTTGCACGTGGACCTCTCTAGCCAAAGGGAACAAAACAATAAATATCGTGTGAGGACTTGTCACCTCATCACTAGGTGTTATGTTTGTGATACTGGGAAGCCTGGTGGCCATGAATAACACAGGAGAAACAGAGAGGTGAGAAACAAATGTTTTGCTGTTTATATTACTTGTAAGTTATCTACCTAGAATACCCTCTCACATTATGTTCAGTACGTAACACTTGGGAAAGCTTAATAGCAACCTGCAAAGGTCAAAATATACACAAATACATGACAAATATTGTTGTGGAGACTTCTGAATGTATCCCTGCCTAAATACGGTCTGCCTCATTCTCTGGAAGGTGGCAGAACAGATGTACTGAAGGCAATTTGAAAATTAAAGCATGATCACCATTCTCCCTCACTACTTTCCTATGGTTCTTTAGGGCAGAGTAAAATATTATAAATTAAAGTCTGAGCATTAATAAAGTTCTATCAGTGTTGTCAGATGAGTGGGGAATTAGACTGAAGAGATAAATTAACATGTACTGCAGAAATAATCGGACCGCTGAAGCTATCTGGGTTAATGACCATTGCTGCAAATTACAAAATGATTATCTCTGTCATGCTGTTAGGTTCAGTAACTGTTCCCTGCAGATTCCCCTTGATAACACAATCAGTGTTTACTCTAGAATATCAATGTGTCAAAAATCAGAAATAAGCTGAGAAGTGACAAATCATGTTTTGGTTGGTCATCATTCTTTCTAACCGATTTTAAATTGGTACTAATAGCAAAACTTCAGCATTTCTAATTTGGATTGTAAATAGGTCTAATGAACTTGAAGAGAAGTCATTGTTTATATAGTATGTCACATTGCAACCTCAATGAGCATGCTGTATGCAGTAACTTGTTTCAACCTTAAAAATGGCAGACGTCAAAAGTTCCTCAATGTCAAAGAGTCCTCACAATGGTGTAAATAACTCATTTATTGGTTTGTTATTGTAAGTATTCTTTGGACGAAGAACTGAGGCCAAAAGGGACAAAGAAAATCCAATCAATATCTGTCAACAAAGATGCCTCTAAAGTATCACACAAGCTGAGTACTTGCCAGATCAAATGTGTAATAAATTGTGACAGAATGGTCAAAAAGGAAAAACCCATATTCTCACTTGGCCAGTCAGATTTGCCTTCACCCACGGTGCTATTGGCAGGAGTTTCTACTACATTGTGTACATGGAGACAAAAGCTTATAACTTTATCAAAATCACTAATGCTTAATGTGGAATATAATGGCAGCTGTGCATTAAACACTTTCCAAAGTCAGGATCGCTGATGTTATTCATCTTACATGATCTATTGCATATTTAGTACAAGCAGTCAAGTGCGAATTTACAACACAGATTCACTTACTCAATGTGTGCCGCAGCTGCCATTCTAAATGCAATAAATGCAGAACAGATCAATGAAACACAAATGATTCAAGGGGACTTGTGAATATGCACAAAATGAAACAGTATACCACCAGAATGTGTATCCTTACAGCAAGGCATTGACATTAATCTAGGATTACTCTCAAAACAAGTAACCTACCTTGGCTCAGTGAGAAGCAGATAAATGTATGCCAGGAGCATCACAAGGTGCACCTAAAATTGAAATTGCTAATCAAGTTCATCTGGTAAAGCTAAAGGAAAGGACTATATCAAACCCGAATTGCAGCCACATGTTCCATAGGAAGATCTATGCATCAATCAGCCGACTGCTCAGAGAACAACTCTACAGTCTTGTCACATCCAATTATGAATGATAGGCAATTAATTCACCAGTGAAGGCATCCATCATAATAGTACAAGATTTCAGTACTCGATGCAGGTGAAGGCATTCACAATGCCACCTTCAACAAGTGTGTGATATTCTTTGGTCTCCTCATGAAATCACTGATATAACAAAACTTATTTTCAACTACATTTTCTCACAATTTAATCCACTTGCCAGATCGCTGGCCACTCACTTGTGATCTCTTGTAGCCTCTTTATGTACTCTTAATAACTTACAATCTATCTTTGTGTCATCAGTAAACTAAGCATTCAACCATTTCATGTATGTACATTGTAACAAGCTGACCTCAACAGCTTTCCTCTGACTCATCATTCATGACAACATGCTGACCATTTATGTCTTGCCTCTTTCCTTTTAGCCAGCTGATCTTCAATGCACTCTTACATACTGCACCATGAGCTTTTATCTTCTGCAACAATCTTTGATGCCTTTGGGCATTTAGATACTGTATTAGTTCTCCCTTTTCCTCAAAGAGCTCAAATACATTGGTAAAGCATGATTTCATTTTCACAAAGCCTGATAACCTGACTTTTGAGTGTTTTTCTGTAAATTCTTCAGTAATAACTTTTAATATTTTCCTTGTGACTGATGTTAACAACTCTGACATCAACTAGCCATATTCTGCACGAGGGAAGATGGCTTTGATAAATGAAGGCCAATCATTTTACCCCTTAAACTTCCTTGCCAATCAAATACCAATTGTTTTACCAATGACTTTCTTCACAAGGACAGAAGCCAATGATTGAATGGTTCTATTCATAAATAATGAAGCAGTCCAGACAGAGCTGCATTCAACAATACCTTGTTGACATCTATGCTTGGGTTCACCCCAAGAAAAAAAATACTTGTGCCATACAAAGTTAGACAATGACCTTCTCCAGCAAAATAAACTAATCCCATTTCTTTGATTTCTAGTGAAATTGTGATCAATGAATTCCTCACCATTGATATCCAATGACTTTGTAAGGCTGCATAGCAGTATTGTGGAGGAGGTTATGTCCTCATTCTGAGGTATATCTGATGTAGATACTGCTACTGTGATGAGAGTGCTGCCTGGTGCAGAGAACAGAATGAATTACATATATTCTCTGGCATTCAAATCATGAGATGACCTAAATGGATTGTATAAATTAATGTATTTCTTAGAGGAAAACTACAGAGTAGATCCAGAGTCCTGTTGAACAATCTGGACCTTGGGTCATAATATCATAATATCATAATGTCAACTACACAGAAATGAAATAACGAGAGTATTTTTTCTGACAGAATCATGGAACTCAGAAACTTTCTGCCATACTAATCATGCAGTCTTTGAATAAACTGCAGATTGGGATAGTACTTTCCCCCTGCCATTTATATGGCTCGAGAAAGGGAGTAATGTAAAGGTTACCCCAGAACATCCCAGAATGGACTCTGTTAATTAGAGGCTGATCCCTGCTCCCATTTTCTAAGTTCTCACACAAACAATATTAAATATTCAATTCTCACAGATTCCTTCATACCTCCCACTGGAAGGGAACAGAAGAGAAAGACAAGAGAGAGAAAAAGGGATGCAACAGACCACTTGGATAAGCAATTGTTCTAAAGAAGCTGAATAACAAATACACCAAACCTAGATGAACTGTATCTTTCTCTACCCGTAAGCCATACTTTATCGAGTGCTAATGAGCACTACCCTCAACAACTGCCTCTGGATTCTCACAAAACACCACATGAGGTACATCTGGCATCTCCCATTTGGCTGCATAAAGTGCACAGAGCTATGCTGATTTTGTCTTTGATAATATTGTGGAGATGGAATGGACATTCAGTTATGTCCCTTGATTTTCCATAGATACAGGATGACATTGAGAGTATATACCCCCACCACCTCCCCAATCCCCCACCCCCAGTTCGCAATACAGAATTCCAGTTCATCAGATGAGAGATCCCAAAGAAAATCTTTGGTTACAGCCTCTATAGAACTGCAGCAGTTATAAAGAGATGATACTGTGAAGACCTCTACTGATAAGAAAGAAAAATGGTCCAATGATACTTGTATGATCTCCAGATATACCCTTGATCAAGGTGTAAGTATCCTTGAGAAAGACTGCCCCATTCTCTCTCTAATCTGGGGAAATGGAAACCCAACTGTCCCTCAGTAATTATCTTTCCCAATGATAAGACCATAAAATAGCGCTAGAATTAGAGTATTTGGTACATCAAGTCTGCTCCACCACTCAGTCATGGTTGATTTATTTTCAATCTCAACCCAAATCTCCTGCCTCCTCCCCATAACCTGTGATGCCATTAGTAATCAAAAAAATTATCAACCTCCACTTTCAATATAGCTGTGAAAACTATTTCCCTGGTTCTCTCCTCTGTCCTAGAGTTCTGTGATATTTTTTCACAATCAGAATTTGAATCAAAATTAGCATCACTTTTATTATTACTGGCTTATATAATGTGATATTTATTATATAGCAGCAGTAAAGTGCAAAGACATAAAACTCTATGAACTATGAAGATAAATTAAATGGTGTGATAAAAGGACTAATGTGATAGTGTTCATGGGTTCACAGAAAATTCAGAAAGCTGATGGTGGAGGAGAAGATGCTGTTCCTAATATATTGAGTGTTGGTCTTCAGGCTTTTGTATCTCCTCTCTGATGGTATAACGAGAATTTTGATGGTATCAGGAAGGATCTGCAAGTGTGGATTGAGGCAGGTTGTATTCTGGTAAAGGTGTATTTGGTAAGTGGAAGGCCTTCAAAAGTGAAATTTTGAGAGTGTACAGCTTGTATGTTCCACAACAGGTCAACGGTAGATAAGATCTCAATGGCTGTCCGCACGGCCTTAGACCACCTGGACAACACAAACACCTATGTCAAGATGCTGTTCATCGACTATAGCTCAGCACTTAATACCATCATTCCCACAATACTGCTTGGGAAGTTGCAGAACCTGGGATCCTGTACCTCCCTCTGCAATTGGATCCTCAAATTCCTAACCAGAAGACTACAATCTGTGCAGATTGGTGATAACATATCATCCTCACTGACGATCAACACAGCCATACCTCAGGGGCGTGTGCTTAGCCCACTGCTCTACTCTCTATATACACATGACTGTGTGGCTAGGCATAGCTCAAATAACACCTATAAATTTGCTGATGATACAACCATTGTTCGTAGAATCTCAGTTGGTGATAAGATGGCATACAGGAGTGAGATTTGCTAACTAGTGGAGTGGTGTCACAGCAACAACCTGGCATTCAACATCAGTTAGATGGAAGAGCTGATTGTGGACTTCAGGAAGGGCAAGATGAAGGAACACATACCGATCCTCACAGAGGGATCAGAAGTGGAGAGAGTGAGCAGTTTCAAGTTCCTGGACTGTAAAGATCTCTGAGGACCTAATCTGGTCCCAACATATTGATGCAGCTATAAAGAAGACAGGACAGTGACTATACTTTTTTAGGAGTTTGAAGAGATTTGATATGTCAACAAATACACTCAAAAACTTCTATAGATGTACCATGGAGAGCATTCTGGCAGGCTGCATCACTGCCTGGTATGGAGAAGCTACTGCACAGGACTGAAAGAAAGAAGCTGCAGAGTTTTGTAAATCTAGTCAGCTCCATCTTGGGTACTAGCCTACAAAGTAGCTAGGACATCTTCAGGGAGCGGTGTCTCAGTAAGGCAGTGTTCATTATTAAGGACCTCCAGCAAACAGGGCATGTCCTTTTCTCACTGTTACCATCAAGTAGGATGTACAAAAGCCTGAATGTACACACCCAATGGTTCAGGAACAGCTTCTTCCCTTCCTAAATGGACATTGAACCCTTGGACACTACCTCACTTTTTTCATATACAGTAATCCTGTTTTTATTTCACACTTTTAATCTATTCAATATATGTGTACTGTAATTGATTTACTTCTTTATTATTATTTCATTATTTATTTATTTTTCTATATTATGTATTGCATTGAACTGCTGATGCTAAATTAACAAATTTCACATCACATGCTGGTGGTAATAGACCTGATTCTAATTCTGATTCTGATTCTCAATATAAAGCAAGGATAGCAGGTTCAGGAAACAGATTTTTAAGAGCTACTGAAGTCCTGATTAAGACGTTTTTTTCAGGGGTATAGGCAGGTAGGAACAAATGAGGTGCTTACGGACAGAAGAAATGTAAGAGAACACTAACGAGGGAAATCGGGAGGGCTAAAGGAAAAGATGTGGATGCTCTTGCAGGCAAGGTAAAAGAGAACCCCGAAGGCTTCTACAGATATATTAAGAGCAAAAGGATAAGAAAGGACAAAATCAGTCCTCTGGAAGATCAGAGTGGTAATCATTGTGTGGAGCTCAAAGAGGTGGGAGAAATCTTAAATGGATTTTTGCATCTTTATATACTGGAATATGGACACAGTATATAGAAGTATGGCAAAGCAGCAGCAAGGTCAAAGACCCTATGCAGATTACAGAGGAGGACATGCTTGCTGTCTTGAGGCAAATTAGGGTGAATAAATCCCCAGGGCCTGACCAGGTATTCCCTTGGACCCTGTGGAAGGCTAGTGCAGGGGCCCTAGCAGAGATACTTAAAACATCCTTAGCCCCGAGTGAGGTGCTAGAGGAATAGTGGATAACTAAAGTTGTTCCATTGTTTAAAAAAGCTCCGAGAACAAGCCAAGATTCTATAGGCCTGTAAGCCTGATATCAGTAGTGGGAAAGTTATTAGAAGGTATTTTAAGGAACTGAATATATAAGTGCTTGAATAGACATGGACTGATTAATGATAGTCTCATGGCTTTGTGCATAGTAGGTCGTCTAACTAATCTTATACAGCTTTTTGAGAAGGTTTCCAAGGAAGATGAGGAAGCCAAGGCAGTAGATGTTGTCTACATGGGCTTTAGCAAAGCCTTGTCTAGGTCCCTCATTGGTCAAGAAGGTTTACTCACTTGGCATTCAAGATGAGGTGGTAAATTGCATTAGACAATAGCTTCATGGGAGAAACAAGTGAGTGGTAGTAGATAATTGCATCTCTGACTGGAGGGCTCTGACCGGTGGTGTGCCATGGGATTGGTGCTGGGCCTGCTGTTGATTGTCATCTATATCAACTAACTAGATGATAATGTAGTAAACTAGATCAACCAATTGCTGGATTGCACCAAGATTGAGGGTATAGTAGACAGCAAGGAAGATTATCAAAGCTTGCAGCAGGATCTCGACAAGGTGGAAAAATGGACTAAAAGCGGGAAGATGATCTTTAATGCAGGACAAGTGTGAGGTGGTGCACTTCAGGAGTACCTGCTAGGGTAGGTCTTACATGATGATTAGTAGGGCACTGAGGAGTATGGTAGAACAGAGGGATCTGGGAATACAGATTCATAATTCCTTGAAAGTGGTGTTACAGGTAAGTAGTATCATAAAGAAAGCTCTTGGCACATTGGTCTTCATAAATCAATGTATTCAGTACAGGAGTTAGGATGTTATGTTGAAATTGTATAACCTTAGTGAAACATAATTTGAGAATTGCATGCAGTTTTAGCTACCTACCTATAGGTAAGATGTAAATAAAATTGAAAGAGTGCAGAGAAAGTTTACAAGGATGTTGTCTGAACTTGATGACCAAAGTTATAGGGAAAGTTTGAATAGGTTAAGAATTTATTCCCTAGAAAGCAGAAGATTGAGTGGAGATGTAACAAGTGTATACAAAATTATGAGTAGTATAAGTAGGTAAAATTCAAGCAGGCTTTTTCTATTGAGGTTGGTTGAGACCAGAAGTAGAACTCATGGGTTAAGGGTGAAAGGTGAAAAGTTCAAGGAGAGCAGGAGGAAGAAGGTCTTCACTCAGAGGATGGTGGTAATGTAGAATAAGCTGCCAACACAAGCAGTGTATGCAGGTTTAATTTCAATATTTAAGAGAAATTTGAATAGGTATATGGATGGGAGGGGTTATGATCCAGGTACAGGCTGATAAGACTAGACAGTCATGGTTTGTCATGGACTAGATGGGCTGAAAGGCCCATTTCTATGCTGTAGTGTTCTATTACTCTATGCCTGTATGTCTTTGATTGTAGGAATGGCTGTGTCCATAATGGAGTTGGCTTAGTCTACAATCCTGTGCAGTCTCCATACCAGTCAGTGATGCCATCAGTCAGAATGCTCTCCACTATACAACTATCGAAATGTTTAAGTGACAAATCATGTCCTGTAAAGCTCCTAATGAAGTAGAGCCAGAGGTGTGCATTCATCCTGACTGCATGAATGTGCAACATGGTGCCAGTGAAGCACAGTGATGTCTGCAGGCTACATACAGTACTTCTAAATATACCTCTTTTGAATAACTCTCATTCCAATCTGCAGCATGTAATTTCCGTTTAAGTAATGTAATACATATTTTATCATCTTCAGAAGGACTCGGTGGACTTAATTCTCAGGCAAGCAAGTACGGCTTATTTAACTGGACAATGGTTCATCGCCTTGACTGAAAGCAAGGCAGGAGGGAGTGACTCCAAGCCAGGCTGAAACACAGAGGAAAAAGATCCCATCTACCCAGCATCTTGTTAGCATATATGCTATCGCTGGAGAACAAAATTAAGGATCTGAGGGCAAGATTGCTGTATCAAAGGGAAATGAGAAAATCTTGTGTTCTGTGTTGTATCAAGACATGATTTACTCCCAGCATGACATATACTGCGATCAGGCCCAAAGTCTTCTCAGTACACAGGATGAACTGGACTGCTGATTCAGAAAAGGAAAAATTTGAAGCTGACTGCTTCATGGTAAACTCTGCAGTGCTCCAATGTAACAGTCTTGTTAAACTCATTATTCCCCCAAACATCAATACCAAAAACTTAAATGCTGTCCATTCAAAGCACAGTTCTAATGCCATATTCAAGTTTGCTGGCTAATGACACTGCCATTGGCAGAATCAACGGTTGTGACAAACCAGCATACAAAAGAGAGATTGAAAATCTGGCTGAGTGGTGCCACAATAACAACCTCTTTCTCAAGGGTACAACTTCAGGATTGAAGGACATCGTTTTAGAACTGAGATGCAGAGAAATTACTTTAGTCAGAGGGTGGTAAATCTGTGGAATTTGTTGCCACAAGCAGCTGTGGAGGCCAAGTCATTGGGTGTATTTAAGGCAGAGACTGATAGGTTCTTGATTAGCCAGGGCATCAAAGGGTATGGGGTGAAAGCAGGGAAGTGGGGATGACTGGGAGAGTTGAATCAGCCCATGATTGAATGGCGGAGCAGACTTGATGTGCCGAAAGGCCTCCTTTTGCTCCTATATCTTATAGTCTTATGGTCTAATTCGACAAGACAAGGAGCTGATTATTGACTTCAGGAAGAGGAAACCAGAGGTCCGTTAACCAGTCCTCATCAAGGGATCAGAGGTGGAGAAGATCAGCAATTGTGTTATCATTTTCAGAAGACCTGTTCTGAGCCTAGCACATTAGTACAATTATGATACAGCAGCACCTCTACTTCCTTAGGAGTTTGCGAAGATTCTGCATAACATTGAAAACTTTGACAAACCTGCAGATGTGTGGTGGAGAGTATACTGACTGACTGCATCACAGCCTGGTACAGAGGCACCAATGCTCTTCCATGGAAAATCTAAGCAAAAGTAGTGGATATGGCCAGTCCATTATAGGTAAAGCCCTCCCCATCTGTGAGCACATCTACATGGAGTGTTGTCGCAGGAAAGCAGCATCTATCATCAGGGACCCTCACCACCTAGGTCATGCTCTCTTCTCACTGCTGCTATTAAGAAGAATATACAGGTACCTTGGGACCCACACCACCAGGTTCAGGAACAGTTATTGCCTCTCAGCCATTAAACTCTTGAATCAAGGAGATAAATACACTTAACTTCAATTTCCCCATCACTGAAACCTTCCCACAGCCAATGGACTTACTTCCAAGGAGTTTTCATCACAGTTCTTGATATTTATTGCTTACTTTATTGTTATTATCATTATAGTTATTATTTACATTTATCTTTTTGTATTGTCACAGTTAGTTGTCTTTTCCACTCTGGCTATATGCCCAGTTGGTACAGTCTTTCATTGATTCTGTTATGGTTATTGGAATTATTGAGTATGCCTGCAAGAAAATAAATTTCTGGGTTATATATGGTGACGTATATGTACTTTCATAACAAATTTACTTTGAATCTTTCAAACAACAAACATGGCAAAGTGGCAAGCATTACTCAGATAAATGCTGAAGGGGAAATTATGCCCATTGACTAGTCTGGTACAGAGAGAAACTGGTATTGAACATGTCCAAAAGAATATTGTACAGCTCCACACATCAATATTATCAAATCTGAGTTGACCTAGATGGGCCCAAATTCAATTGCTTCAAAAAAAACAGATTTAGAATTCCAATCCAGATGCCTTCAAGTGTAAAATCCAATTTGATTTTGGCCCTAGATATAAAAAAAAACTGATGTGCATTGTCAATGTGAGGCTTTTATTCAATACAGGGAACAAACTGGGAATACAGGCATTAATGGCCAAGATATCTCATATAAAACAGCTGAGTTTCACTTTGAATACTTAGAGATAAAGATTTTAAAATGAAACTGTATTTATGTTGAAATCTGAATTTTAATTAAACATGACTTGGATGTTTGGATGAGACATTTACATAATATGTAAAGATATTTTAGTTATATGTTATATGGAGAGAAAAAGAACCCATAATGGTTCTCCTCGGATCATGAAATGTTTTAAGTGTGCATTGACCATCAACCACAATTTACTCGACATCAATCCTGCATTAATCTAAGTTTTTTCCTCCACATTCTCCCTCCAGATTCTACCAACTACCTACACTCCATGGGCAATTTACTGTGGCCATTTGATCTAACAACCTCCATGTTTTTGGAAGGTGGAAGGAAACTTGAGCATGCAGAGGAAGCCCACACAGTTACTAGGAGAATGTGCAAAGTCCACACTGACAACACTTGAGCAAAGGATTGAGTCTGAGACTCTGGCATGGTTGAGGCAACAGTCTTACTTGCTGCACCACCAAGCTGAACTTTTCATCAATAAGAAGAATCAGTTTTCACTGTTATATGGATCAGTAAGAACAAGAAATGAGGGTAATTGTCAAAGGAATCAGAGAACAGTGAATTGCAATGATGTTTCATGTTTCCCTTTGAGGATAGTGTAAGTAGATAGGAATATTTGAAATAAATTAGTTATGTATTTGAATTTTCTTTTAAATCTATGTAATATGGAATGAGTACGGGAGCAGAATTAACCTCACAAAGAGCTGATATCTGCACACAGGGCAAAATGGCATTCATCTGTGCTGCATGATCTGAGCATAACACCTTAAGAGATATACTTCATTAAACTGCATTGTTAGCTTTGTCATACATACAATGTGTAACCATATAGACCCCTGCTTATTCAGGAGAAAAAGAGTTGTAACACTTGATCTGCCACTTACCAAATCCAGCAGGGTAAGAGCTGGGAAGTCAAAAATAGTGTTAGACATTTGAATTTTATGTTCCTTTCAAGAACAAGTACTATTATGAATGCTTATAGAACATTGAGGACTGGAGATTGGGGTATTTGTGGTCATTCTGGTTTTGAACTGATTAAGATGCCTAGTTCTTAATGCTGCAGTGCCAACTTTAACCCCCACCCACCCCCCCCCCCCAACCCCGTGTCTTGAATCTGTATGCTATGCCTACAAAGGTTTTACTCACTTAGTCACTTTCCATTTAAGAATTCATTAATATCCACACTGACAGAGCTGGAAGGAAAAGCAACATTTATGTAATCACCAAGCTTCCTACTAACTGGGAAACTTGATCCATATTTTTATATGGTTAATGTTTGCTTCATTTTCTTGTCCAACTTAAAGATCAAGCTGAAGAAGTTGAGGTATGCAAAAGATTTCAAAATAACTTTGGTTTTAGTAACCTGGAATTCAAAATATAAATTACTTTGATTACAAATATGATCTACTTATTAGATTTATTCTCATCACCTTACACATGAAACATTAATATTGTTTTACGCCAATAAGACCAACAAGTTCAATGAGAAAGGAATTTGCATGTTCTTCACATAGAGCATCATTTATCAGAACATGAACACAGTAGATACTGTAGTATGGTCCCTACTGGCTAGATGTTATTGTGAAAAAGAATTATACAGGAATTCATATGGAGAAAATGGAGAATACCTCTCTCATAGTTTGTTATTCAGAATAAAAGTATTAGATGAGAATGAGATAAATATGTTGCTGCTCTTTCTCCCAAGGAACAGATTCCTGTTCAGATGAAAACTGAAGAACTGGAGCATAGAGCTATTTTGCTAGGAGCAAGGGTATTTCTATCTCTCCATATTAGATCAGTCTAACGCCAAATTATTGCTCATCCAGTCAAACAGCATTGGAGAAAAGTTGGATTATTTAAGGTCAGTGCATCAGCTAGTCCAAAGGATGTTTTTCTATGGGAATTTTACACAAAGCTAAACAGACAATCAAGGCTGTTGTTTAATATTGCTAAGTATAACAACTAGTGTAGAGATGCACAAGAGCAAGCTAATTCCTGCACTGATACTGTGTGTCATCGTGACTTAATGTGGAAAAACATCATGGCATAATGGAGCAGCAGAGAGCTACTGCCTCACAGTTCCAGCAAGCCTGGTCCCGTCCTAATCTCTGTTGTCTTGCTAGTTTTTACATGATCATGCTTTGATCTCATGTGTTTTCTCTAGTTTCCTCCCACATCTCAACGAGGCCTTGAAAGATATTTGACAACTGTAATTTACCTCTCTCGTGGGCTGATGGTAGGAAGTCAAGGTACACACAGTAGTCCCCTCATTGGTGGATCAATCAAGTCCCTGGGTGTCAACATCTCTGAAGATGTATCCTGGGCCCAACATATTGATGCAATTACAAAGAAGGCACAACAGTGGCTATATTTCATTGGGAATTTGAGCAGATTTGATATGCCATCAAATACTCTCACAAACTTCTACAGATGTACCTTGGAGAGAATTCTGAGTGGTTGCATCACCATCTGTTATGGAGGGGCTACTACACAGGATAAAAAATAACTACAGGAAATTGTAAATTCCATCATGGGCACTAGCCCCCGCCCCAAGCACTGAGAACACCTTCAAAAGGCAATATGTCAAAAAGAAGGCATCCATCATAAATGAGCCCCAACATCCAGGACATGCCCTCTTCTTATAGCTACCATCAAGAAGGAGATACAGGAGCGTGAACACACACATTCACTGTTTCATGTTCATGTTCCACCATCAGACTTCCGAATGGACAATAGACTCCTGAACAGCACCTCATTATCTGTTTTGCTCCTTTTTTCTGCACTACTTACTTAATTGATACAGCTCTGGAGACAAACTGTCGACCAACATATTTTATCAACCCATGTTTATCTTGACTATATCCCTTCCCACCTGGTCTCTTGTAAAAATGCTGTTCTATTTCCTCAGTTCCTTCGTTCCTGCCACATCTGTTCCAGGAAGTGGCTTTTCTTTCCAGAACATCGGAGTTGTCCTCCTTTAAAAATCAGATTTTCCCTTCCTCCATCATTGATGCTACCATCAATCCCATCTTCTTCATTTCCTGAACATACACACTCACCATATCTTCCTGGTGCCACAACAGCGACAGGTGTCCTCTTGTCCTTAGCTATCATCCCATGAGCCTCCACATCCAACTCATCATTCTCCACAATCCTTCCAGGTGAGGCAACACTTCACCTGCAAATCTACTGGGGTTGCCTATTGTGTCTAGTGTTCCCTCCTCTACACTGGTGAGATCAGTCATTAATTGGGGATGCTTTGTCGAGCACCTCTGCTCCATCTGCCAACAGCAGTGCTTCCCAGTGGCCCAACATTTTAATTCTGATTCTCATTCCCATTCAGACATGTTGGTCCATGGCCTTCTCTTGTGCCAAGATGAGGCCACCCTCAGGGTGGAGGAGCAACACCTTATATTCCAAATGGGTAGCCTCCAATCAAATAGCATGACTATCAATTTCTCCCTCCAGTAAAAATAATCCCTAACCCTCCCCTTTTCTTCTATTCCTACGCTGATCTCTTACCTCTTCTCACCTGCATTTCACCTCCTCTGGGTCCCCTTCTCCTTCTGTTTCTCCTATGATCCACTCTCTTCTCCTATCAGATTCCTTCCTCTCCTTTATCTTTCCTACCCACTCGGCTTCACCTATCACCTTCTAGCTGGGCTCTCCTTCGCCTGCTCCCATCCTTTTACTCCGGCACTTTCTCCCTTCCTTTCCAGTTGAGAAGAAGGGTCTCAGCCTGAAACTTCGACTGCTTATTTATTTCCATAGATGTTGCCTGACCTGCGGAGTTCCTCCAGTATTTGCTGTATGTTATTTATTTATTCCTCTTATTGGAGTGTATAGTTTTTTTTATTATGTATTGCAATGTACTGCTGCTGCTGAACAATAAATGTCATGAAAAATGCGATATGTGTTGCCATCAAGGGAAGTCAAAGAAAGCATAAAAGCAAAAGGGAGCACATATAAGACTGTGCAGCAAAAGTTAGGAAGGTAGAGGATTGGAAAGCTTTTAAAAAACAACAGAATGCAACTAAAAACCATAAAGAGTGAAAAGATGAAATATGAAGGCAAATTTAGCCAATAATATAAAAGAGGATACAAGAAGTTTTTTTTCAGCTACTGTATGTAAACAGTAAAAGAAAGATGAGAGTATATAGAAGAAGAGAGATGAGACTAAAAATTGACCCTGGAGAGGTAGTAGTTGTAAACATAGGAATGGTGGATGAATGTAATAATTATTTTGCATCAGTCTTCACTGTGGAAGGCATTAATAGAATGCCAGAAATGCGGGAATGTCTTGGGGCAGAAGTGAGTGTCATTGCTATAACTAAGAAGAAGATGCTTAGAAAGCTGAAAAGTCTGAATATAGATAAGTTACCTTAAGCAGATAGACTACACCCCAGGGCTCTGAAAGAGGTAGGTGAAAAGATTGTGGAAGCATTAATAATGATCTTTCAAGAATAATTAGATTCTTGAATGGTTCTTGAGAATTGGAAAATTGCAAATAACATACTACTTCTTAAGAAAGGAAGGAAGCAGAAAAAATTAAAGATTACTCTAGGCCAGTCAGCCTGATTTAGTGACTGGAAACATGTTGGACGAGGATTTGGGCTACTTGGAGGCACATGATAAAATAAGTCAAAGTCAGTATGGTTTTCAAAAGAGGAAATCTTGTCTGACAAATCTGTTGGAATTCTTTGAGAAAATAACAGGCAGGATAGACAAAGGAGAGTTGGTGGTGGTTGTTTATTTGGGTTTTCAGAAGGCCTTTGACAAGATAAGAACCCATGATATTACAAGAAAGGCACTAGCATGAATAGAAGATTGGCCAACTTGCAGGTGGCAAAGACTGGGAATAACGAGAACCTTTTCTGGTTGGCTGCCAGTGACTGTATGTCACAGGGGTTGGTGCTGGAACATCTTCTTTACATGTTAAACTGTATGTCAATGATTTTGATGAAGGAATAGATGGTTTTGTGGCCAAGTTTGTGGATGATGCAAAGATAGATGGAGGTGCAGGTATTGTTGAGGAAGCAGGAAATTTGCAGAAGGACTTAGACAGATTATGAGAATGGACCAAAGAAATAGCAGAAGGAATATAATGTAGGGAAGTGCATGCTCATGCTCTTTGACAGAAGGAACAAAGGTGTGGACTCTTTTCTATGTGAGGAGTTAATTCAAACATCAGAGGTGCAAAGATATGTGGGAGCCCTGGTACAGGATTTCCTAAAGGTTAACTAACATCATGAGTCAGTGGCAAGGAAGGCAAATATAATGTTAGCATTAATTCTGAGAAGGCAAAAATATAAAGGCAAGGATTTCATGCTGGGGACTTATAAAGCATTAGTCAGGCCACACTTGGAGTATTGTGAGCAGGTTTGGGCCCCTTATCTAAGAAAAGATGTGCTGGCATTGGAAACAGTCCAGAGGAGCTTCACGTGAATCATACAAGGAATGAAAGGATTAACATATAAGGCTCATTTGATGGCTCTAAACCTGTACCTGGTGGGGTTTGGAAGAATGAAGAGGGATGTCAATGAAAATTATCGAATATTGAAAGGCCGAGATAGAATGGATCTCAAGAGGATGTTTTCTATAGTGAGGCAGTCCAGCACTAAAGGGCACAGCCTCTGAATTGAGGGATGTCCAGTTAGAACAAAGATGAGGAAAATTTTCTTTAACCAGATGATGGTGAATCCATAGAATTTATTGTCACAGATGGATCTGCATGCCAAGTCTTTGGGTATATTCAATGTGGTGGTTGATAACTTCTTGATTAATCAGGGTATCAAAGTTTATGAGGGGTAAGACAGGAAAATGGGGGTTGAGAGGGATACTAAATCAGCCAGGATGGAAAGGTGGAGCAGACTTAATGGGCTGAATGGCCTAATTCTGCTCCTATGTCTTATGTCTATGTTTAATGATATTAAACCTGACTGATTCATCAAATAGTGTCAATGAGAATATGTTACAGCTAGTTAATGAAGGATAAGGAGTGTTGGAAATGCATTGAAACACAACATAAACTCAATGGGCTGAACAGTTTCCTTCTACAGTATGTTGTTATGAAAAACAGTTTGAAAAATGGTTATCACAATGCAAAAGTAACCTATGCCCACTCAGTTCTCTGCTTTCATATGAAATGAACAAAGTCTTATTAAAATTTCAAGAGTGGTTAACATCAGTTGAAGTTAGACTGCACAATATAAAAACCACCTGCTGTTCCTAAGAAACGCAAAAGAACTCATGGGGCTGATTGCCATAGTGAGTGCAACTAGTTAAGTCAAGCATATCATCGATCCATAGAAATCCAGGAAGCTATCCAAGTACAGATTTCAAAACAGAAGCTCAACACAGCTCAGTAAGTGCATACCCAGAGTCAAGAAGCAAGAACTTGAATACAAAGCTGTTGAAAGTATAATAACGCAATACGTTGAGAAGACAGGCAAAGGAATTTTCAAGTATCTGATCCGGCCATGTGTGCCATAAGTCTCCAACAGTGCTGAATATATCACATTCTCCGCACAAGCCTCAGAACTGTCCTTGCCTCCAAATCAGCTGGAATAATGCAGCAAAAAGAGGGCTAAGTACAAAATGAATATTGTCCTAATTTTTGCAATAAAGCATAATTTTGAACCCTCAATGTAAAAATGAGCACTCTTCCATGCTTTAATTTGCATCTATCTTCAGTTTAATAAGTGATTTCAAATGCCTCTTGAAAAATTTTGTTATCAAAAATATTTGTTGTTTTTTTCAGGCACTACATTTTTATTTCCAGACTTCTCTGTTTAGCTTAATTTAGGTTTTCAGTCTGATTTCTTCTTCCTTTGATCTACTTGCATTTACGTTTCTTCGTTGTGATTCAATCAAAAACTTCACAACCATCTCTCTCTTTCTCTCTCAGTCACTGGTTGGAGCTGAGGAAGTTCCTATTATGTTTCTTTTTAATGCAGTGGCTCAGGGAACTGCTGTCTCCAAACTTCTATTGGACCTGTAGGTGACTCTGCCAGCTTGTATTATGCAAAAGAGCATAAATCAACTTGTGTATCTCTTTCAATTATTCTCTGGAGGATTATGAAATCACTGTATAAAAGAGAAAATAAGGGCATTTAATCCACAAATTTCAAACAAACTTTTTGTAGTTTGTTTAT
Organism: Hypanus sabinus; assembly: GCF_030144855.1. NCBI lineage: Eukaryota > Metazoa > Chordata > Chondrichthyes > Myliobatiformes > Dasyatidae > Hypanus > Hypanus sabinus. The sequence goes on along the minus strand of NC_082712.1, from coordinate 133,885,499 downwards.
GGCTTTCTCTTTGTTTCAACACTAACAGGATTATGTTTCATGAAATATTGTTAGTAAGTTTTCTCAATATTTTGCCAATATCACTGAGAATAAGAAACCAGTTAAGTTTTTTTAGGGCATGTGATTGTGGTTAATATTCTGAAAGTACTTTCTGCCTTTCATTACTAAATATTTGTCTGTTGCTTTTCCCTCTTGGGAATATATTCAGAAGCAGTGTATCTGTCCAGAAAAGCAAAATAAAAATGATGAATATGAACATAGAAAATAGAACGGTACAGCACAGGAACAAGGCCCTTCAGCACACAATATATATATTGGCTAAGGTATTAAATGCAATTAATCTCATAGCTTAATCCATATCCCTCCGTTCTCTGCATATTCCGATGTCTACCTACATTCAATGGGTTTCAGTGAGATCTGCCCCCTCCCTCTTAATTCTACTGAACTCAAACCTGTACAGACACAAAGCCGTCAAACAGTCCTCATATGTTAACCCTTTCATTCCTTGGATCATTCTCATTAGTGTTCTCCGGACCCTCTCCACTGCCAGCATATCCTTTCTTAGGTTCAGGACTAAAGGTGCTCATGATACTCCAAGTGCAATTTGGTCAATGTTTTATAAAGCCTCAGCATTACATCCTTGCTGTTAAATTCTAGTCCTCTTGAAATGTGTATTAATATTACACCTGCCTTCCTTACCACCCACTGCAGTCCCATGTTAACTTTTCAAGAATCCTGCTCGAGGACTCCCAAGTTCCTTTGCACCTTTTTGTACCTCTGCTTTTTGAACTTGCTCCCTGTTTAGAAAATATTCTATGCCTTTATTCCTTCTAGCAAGGTACATCACCATACACTTCCCTACACTGTATTCCATCAACTGTTTCTTTCTCCATTCTCCTAATCAATCAAAGACCTTCTGTAGACTCCTTGCTTCCTTAACATTATCTGCCTATCTTTGATTCTTCCTCAAACTTACCCACAAAGACAGCAAATCCATCATCCAAGTCATTGACATATAATGTGAAAAGAAGTGTACCCCAACAGAGTACAGCTAGTCACCAGTACCCGACCATTTATTCCCACACTAGCGTCCAAGAGGATATCTTGTTTCGGTTTGGAGGCCTGTGTGCATTGATGACCCAGAGAGCTAAGTTGGCTGGAGATGGGACTTTGTGCTTCGGCTCTTGGTAAGGTCACCTATGCATAACAGGTCAAAGAGAACAGGCCAGACTAAACATGATCCATTGGTCCTCCAGGTTTGGGGGATCAGCACAGGGCTAACTAACAACTCTGTCTAGTAAAACCAAGTTGGTATAGAAACAGCAATAAATAATCCTTCTACATCTAAGTGTGATGCTATACCTGAGTCTCTACCCAGAACTTGCTTGACTGACAGTAGTGAAAACCAAGCTAATGATACAATGAAGGGAGCCCAGGACACCACCAGACATGGAGGACCTCCATTGCTGCCCTAAACACCAGTGACATAATGGGCAATAAGTAAGAAATTGCCACACTTCACTCTACAGGCTTTAGTCTTCATATCCTTGAGTATCTCAGTTTCCTTGATCCTCTCAGACAGTTGAGCAACTGATCAGAGCACTCATGATGGTGTTCCTGTAAAAATTGGTTAGAATGTGGGGGAGGAAGCCACTGTGCTTTCTTGACTAAAGAGGTGGTGTTGACAGACCAGGTGAGATCACCCATTATGTGCACTCCCAGAAACCTAGTGCTCCTAACTTTCTCCATGGAAGATCCAGTTCTGTGCAATGAGGAGTGGTCAGCCTGCACCTTCCTAAAGTCCACTCTCAACTCCTTGACTTAGTCCACATTGAGAGACAAATTGTTGTGCTTGCACCACTCTACCAGCCACTCAACCCCCTCTTTGTGAGCCGTGTCATTGTTGTTATTTGATGAGGCCAACCACTATCGTGTCATTAGCAAACATGATACAGTTTGAACTGGATCTAGCAATACAGTCATGTGTCAGCAGTGTGAGCAGCAGCACACTGAGCACTTAGTCCCGAAGCACCTGGGCTCAATGTGATGGAGCTAGAGATGCTTCAGCTAACACAGACTGACTGTGGTCTTCCTGTCAAAAAGTCCAAGATCCAGTTAAGGAGTGAAGTGTTGACACCCAACAAGGACGGTTTACTCACCAGCTTCTGAGGGATGATAATGTTCAATGCCAAGCTGAAACTGATAAACAGCATCCTGACATATGAGACACAATTATCCAGATAGGACATGATGCATCATATGGACTGTGGAAGCTATGGACCGATTTGACTGATAAGTGAACTGGAATTGGTCCAATGTAGAAGGAAGATGGGATTTGATGAATGCATGGACACCCTTTCAAAACAATTCATTATTTTCGGGTCAGTGCACTGAATGGTAGTCATAAAGGCAGGTTAATGTTGCTCTCTTGGGTTCTAGGATGATAATGGCTGCCTTGAAACCTATGGGAACTGAGGACTGTTTCACTGAGATGTCTCCTGCAACTGGAGCCCAATTAGAAAAAGGAAGATGTTGCATGATAGCATTTAAAACTTCTTTCCCCAGTTGTAATCTGGCTCTTGTTATGGGGAGGGTAGAATATAGACATGTGGTGGGATACCTGACACTTGTTAGCTACAGCCAGAACAGGAACTAACTAGAGTATCTGCTGTGTCAGTTCCTGGTGAGACAAGGTAATACACCAGTTCTGCTGTGGACAATCCAGCCAGTCAAGGACCTCTGCTTATGTATGGAGACTGAGAGTTTTCTGGTCACCAGAAAAAAAACCTTTTTTGCCCAAATGCATTTCTCCTTTAAGAAACAGAGATAGTATACTGGCTTCTATAGATTCTTGGGCAACAGTACAGTGACACATCTGCAGAGACATTGGAACAATCCTGAATTCAGATGCTGTGTGGAGTTTACATGTTCTCCCCATGACTGGTGCCTTCCACATCTCAAAGTGGGTTGTTAGGCTAATTGGCTGTTGTAAAGTGATGCTGTTGTGTAGAAGAGTTTATGGAATCTAGGGGAAATTGATAAGGATGTTGCAAGAATAAAAGCAAGGCTTAGTGAAAATTGGCTGTTAATAGTCAGTATTCGTTTGATGGCCTGAAGGCTCTGTTTCCTTGCTGTACCTCTTTATGACTCTATGAAATAAGGGGAGGAGGAATGGTTCTTGAAAGAACTCAGCTGATGTTTGCTTGATGCTCCAACAAAACTTGAAGTGGTTGATCACCTCAGGTGTGGTGTGGATGCAGGACAAGTTCCAACTGATCTCTTTTGCATCCAGGAATTGTTCTGCCTCCTTTTTTAGATGGGTTTAGTGCAGGGGTGGGCAAACTTTTTGACTTGAGGGCCACAAAGGGTTCTAAAATTTGACAGGGGGGCCGGACCAGGAGCAGATGGACGGAGTGTTTTGGTAATACACCTCATAAGAGAAAATAAAATATCATGGGATATGTAGAAAACATGTGCTTTAATTTCAATTGAAAATGAACAAATGCATTACAACAAAATATCTGTCTTTGAAGTCCCATGGTATTTAGCTATTTATTGAAATGTCTTAAAACACTGAAAATTAAATGAATAAAATACAGCTTTTTTTAATATTAACAGTTATTATTTTAAAGCACTGAAAATTCTGTTATCCTTCAAGATATTATCATCATCACTCTCCTCCTGACTGTCTTTATTTCAAAAACGGTAGGAGATGCAGGTCTACTTGTCCTGCTCCTTCTTATTCAATTGTCCCCTGTGCCAAAACTCAACAACGACCCGCACAATGACAGAACAGTGAGAGTGCGCCAATATGCGGAGCTCTGTGCTCGCAAATCCCCGCAGGCTATCTCCCTTAGCCGGAACGCTGGCTAATTGTGAGCCGGTTCGGATGTGCCAGAAAATGGGTTGCCACAAGGTCACAAAGTAAAGCACAAATGTGGAGTAATACGCTGCACCTCAACAAAGGTCAATGTATATAGAGTGCGTCATCTATTGGGAAGACGACAGAATTGCGGGGAAAAAATGTTAACAAGGTTTATTAATATAATTTCATCAAGTTCTGCGGGCCAAATTAAAAAGCTTATATAGCCCGCGGGCCGTAGTTTGCCCATACCTGGTTTAGTGACTTGTCCTCTACATCTATGCTGGATTGAATTTGAAAGTCGGCAGCCCTCTGAGTGAATAAATTTCTCCTCATCTTTATTCTAAATGCCTTACCCCACATTGTGCTTAAAAAACATGTGCAGGGTGATAGAATTTCTAGCCCATGACTTTGCACAATGGCACTTTTGTTCTAAGGGGTTGGAAATGTAACACCATTACAAAAGCAGTCAGTCCTCATCAATGCATTAAGCTTTAATTCAAGAATATTCACATAGCTTAATTACAGACTTTAAGTGCTCAGTACAGAGTGCTGTTATCCATTTGGATAATGCAGTGATTTTCTAAATCTTTCCTCTTACATACATATCTTACATTGTGGAAACATTAATTATTTAAGTTCAAAAGATTTTTTTGATGATTTTGATCTCCAGAAAAGCAATCAATAATCTGAGTGGTGATTGCACAGCCTGATCAGTCTCTAATAGGGCTCTTATGTCCAGATTTAAAATTGACTGAGATGCTTATCCTACTGTTTCTTTATTACAGAGAGTAGTTCATATAAAGCAGAGTTTTAAAAGACATGTCCATCAGGTAGCTATGGAAACTAAAGCTATCTAAGGAAAGGATGACTTTGTTTCATAAAATTCTTCTGAGGCAATAGCAGATCTGAGTCCCTGTGACAATCACCATGCCTAGTGATCACAAATAAATTATTTTCAGATGTGATTTATAATTTGTGCCTTTGTAAACAGGTGAATTGACTTTTTTGGGAAGCTAGATATAATGAAATAGGAAGAAGTTCAAAAATTTGAAGTAATAATGATCAATTATTAAGACAAAAGAATTAAGATGAAGAAAAGTAGTAGCAAAGTGAGTCATTCTTCATTTATACTCACAGTCATTGTGAGTACTATTAAATTTAGTTCTACATTCAAAATTTTCAAAAACTGTTACTGGGTTACTTTGTGGGATGCTTTATTCTGCAGGGAATACAGCCAAATGTGGAGAAGTTGTGCAATGTAGCATAATGATAATCAGGGGGTAGCTAATCTATACATGGCAGAATGTTCAAGTTAAATCTTTAGTCTTTGTTGAGTTAGTCAGCCTCAAATTGTTAGCAGAATTGGATAGAGTCTAACCATCAATGTCTTTAATAAACACTCTCTGGAGATTTATTTAATGTATGTGATGCACCATCAATAACTCTCGGAGACAGGAGGCAAAAGATAGGCTTTTATTAGCTGCAAACGTGACCACAACATCTTGGAGACTGAGGGAAGAGCAGTGCCTCCAATTGCCTTTATATAGGGGTTTGTGGGAGGAGCCACAGGAGCAGTCAGCAGAGGGGCATGTCCAGACAGGTATACACATAGTTTACCACAGTATGACACTAATGTAAAATGGATTGTGCTGGACTGTTTGCCTGATATGCAAGCATTTAAGTTTCTTTTCCACATGAATTGAAAGGTAAGCTTTCTTGGCCTTGATATCAAGTTGTCTAAAGACACAGAGTTGGTCTAGGATGTGAGGAGAACTGTTGCTTCTTCTCCCACCACACAGAAATTAAAAATGCAATAGTAAATCTCTTTTTTGGAATTAAGTCTCAGGTTGCTCCTGAAAGGAGTGGTATTACAATATCTGCCTTCATGTGGAAAGGTCAATTAATAAATAATTGAAAGGTCAATAATAAATTAACTGAAGTCAGTTTTTAGCAGTGTGATAAGCCACGAATTGATCCTGGACCAAAGGATCAAATGTAATGGGTGTGTCTCAGAACTAAATAAAGGAACCCTAAGAAGAAAAGTGGAAAGGCTTACGAAATAAGTTCTAAGATTAGGGTTTGGCCCGAGGAAGTTTTGAGACTTTTAATTGGCCTAGTTTCCACAGTTTTTCTGGGAAATACACAATTCTGTTTCAAAGCCCCTTAGAGTGAATAGATGCTTTCTTGGAAAACTACCTGTGAATGGTTCAAATCTGATCTTAAGATTATACACTTTTGATCTGGATTCCCAGTAGAAAAAATAATCTCTCCCTGCCTATTTTATCTGCAGAGGAAAAATAACTTTGTAGATAAAGGGAATTTTTGGAAGTATTTACAAATAAGACATTGTGTTAGTAGCATATTCAAGAATAGTGACCCACAAAGTAACCCTTTAACTGTATACTTTACACTAACACAGGAAGTTCATAAAACATCAGTGTTTTATAAAATGTTCAAGCACTCTGTGGGTGAACTATGTAACAATCTCAAAGCAGTATGGCAGAAGGATCTTGGAAGCGATATTGAAGATAATGAGTGGTCAAATATTTGATCAAATGTGAGTAGGCATATTAGGGAAGCGAGAAGGAAGTTTATTCAGTATAAGATAGTACACAGATATTATTGGACGCCAACTAGACTCTACAAAATGGGGATTGTTGACAATAATTTATGCTGGAAATGTGAAAATGAGCTGGGCACATATTTTCACATGATTTGGGAATGTCCCATGGTTTGTCCATTTTGGTGTAAAGTTCTTGACTTGCTGGAGAACTAGTTGGGTTCTACACTGCCCTTGTGCCCATGGCTTTGTCTCCTGGGTGATAGGATGATGATACCTAATGTAAACAATGACAAATTTACTATTTTAAAGGTGGGTCTCATCACAACTGCAGGAATTATATTGCAAAACTGGAAAAAACCCAGATGTCCCACTGTGAAGGAATGGACTGAGGAAATGATTAAGATTTCATCATATGAACACATATTGGGAAAAATTAACAGTGAGGGAAAAGTGCAAGACGCGTAAGATCAATTTTGGTTATATGTTAATTTAAACTTAAATTAGAATTCTTTCTGTTTCTATGTTTTATTTGTTTTCCTGTCATGGGATGGCTGTGTAAATATGCTGTACTCTATCTGCTCTATGATATGCTGTGCTGCTTTGCAAAATAAGAATAAATAATAATAAAAAAATTGAATTACAAAAACAATAAACAGCCTCATTGAGACATGTATTTTTAATCATTATCTTTTTTGGGAATGTGAGTGTAACGGTTACCTCAGCAGATTATATACAGAAACTGGGCCTATTAATCCAGACCTCACCATATTTTATTCAATGTGCGCACGTCACTCAGACAGCTCCCAATGTCTAGGCTAAACCCAGATCTCTGGCATGGTGAGGCATGGACTTTGCTGGTTGCCTGACTTTGCCGCTGTTTAGATGGATCATGCCAGAGTTTCTGCAGCTATATTACTGAGTTAACTTCTATTAAACACAATCTGGATGGAGAAAGATGGTATTGGAAATGATCATGTGAAAGCCCATCTGATTCACTCACACCCTTTAGGAAAATCAAATCTGCTGGAAGGAAATCTTGTATGAGAGCACATAGTTTCTGATACACATTACTTTTAATGATCTCTTAAATAGTCTGGTAAGCAAATAAACTTAGGGTATAATTATGAATGTGCAATGAATATTGGTTAGTACTGGCTACATCCTAGAGTGAATATTCAAAGAAGAATTTTAAATTCAAGAGAACACAAGTCTAATCCGTGCAGTTCAATATCATGATGTAGCAGTGTTGCTGTAATCCCTCTAGGGTTACTGAGAGGGCAAGGAGCAAACCTGTGGGATATTATGAACAAGCAATGAGAATTTTAAAAATAAAACAGTTGGTGGACTGGAGACTGTGCAGTTTGTAAAGCACAGAATCAACTTCTCCTTTCCAGCTCTACTCAAATAAACTAGGTCCCAGTGATGTCAGAACTAAATAATGCATTTTCAAGCAATAGTCAAAAGATTTACAGATGTTGAGAGAGAAAAAAAAATTCTTTGCATACAGAATAGTTATGATCCAGAACTCACTGCCTGTTGGGGTGGTGGAAATTGAAGTTTTGGAAAGAGAATAAGTTATGAACCTGAGTGAGAATAATTTACAAGGTACATAGAAACAGAAGAGATTGCTCTACAGTGAGTCAGCACAGACTCCACAGCCCAGATAGCTTTCACTGTCATGGCTCTGCAACTCTATGTTGAGAGAAGGTTTCAATTGAAACTTACTAGTTTTGTGCGGGAGGCTAGCAATGAACTCAGAAGATTGATATTAGTTATTAGTTTCAGAGTTAAAATCTCACACTATAATATTTGCAGTTAATTAGAATGGTGCCATTCGTGTCTCCTCACTTTCAGCTGGAATATCTGGATAGTATCAGGAATTGGAATCCAAACTGATTTTTACCTTTCCCTAGTCCTGAAGAATTGAAGGTGATTACAAATTCCCAACTAATCTACTGCTGGGAAGATAAGAAAATGAACTAGAGATCTTTACATTCCTCACTGCTGCAATACACATATCTATGCCTAAGCCTCTGGCTTAGCTTACCCCTATTTGACTTTTAAACACAGGTAAGCTTCTTATATACAGTACTGAAATGATTCGTGAAATGAATCTTCTGCTGGTGCATGTCAAAAACTAGTACTTACTTTTAGTGTGGTAAAGATGATAATACAAAGTTTTCACCTCTGTTTCTCTTTATTCTAGTCAGGTGAATGCAGAGCCAATAATCACGGGCATCTTCTAACCGGTACTTAAGAGCAATGTTGTTATGAAGGTAGGATTGCAATAATGGTGAAAGTTATGTAAATGTCAAAAAGTTTGACATTTTCTGTGGCATTTTATCTTCCAATGACCTATGGACTCTACGTGTAAGACTCCATCAGTGATCAGTGACATGAAGCCTGAATAAAGTTGCACAAATATTCCAGAGGAGATATGATCTGCCATAGGTGTCACTTTAACAGCAGGCTTATAACATAGAACTTTCCTAAAGAAACACACCATAAGATTAGAAACACATGATATTCTGCAGACTCTGGAAACCTTGAGCAACACACACAAAACACATAGAAAACAGCTTGTCATATAAAGAGTGTTTAATAGTTCTGGGCCTGTATTCACTGGAATTCAGAAGAATGAGGGGTGACCTCATTGAAACCTATTGAATGGAGAAAGGCCTTGATAGAGTGGATGACAAGAAGATGTTTCCTATGGTGGGAGAATCTAAGGACAGAGGGATCAGTATAGAGGGATGTCCTTTTAGAACAGCAATAAGAAGGAATTTCTTTAACCAGTGAGCAGTGAATCTATGGAATTCATGGCCACAGGCAGTGTGGAAGCCATGTCTGTATGTATATTTAAGTCAGAGGTTGATAGATTCTTGATTGATCAGGGCATGAAGGGATATGAGGAGAAGGCAGGAGATGAGAGGAAAATTAGATCAGCCATGATGAATTGGCAGAGCAGACTCGATGGGCCAAATGGCCTAATTATGCTCCTATATCTTATGGTCTTAAATTCTGGAGGAACTCAGCAAGTCAGGCATAAATATACAGAGGGAATGGACCGTTGACATTTTGGGCGAAGACCCTTCATCGGGATTGGAAAGGAAGAGGACAGAAGCTGAATAGGAAGGTGAGGGCAGGGGAAGAGGTTGGGAGATAGCAGGTGATAGGTGAAACCGGGTGAGGAAGAAGTGGGGTGAGTGGGAGTGGAGAAACTAAGTAAGAAGCTGAGGATCTTTTGATCATTTTCTTAACTGACAGGCTTACCTCTGCTCCCTGAAATAAATGGATCAGGTAAGTCTTCTTACCAATTTTCAACTCTTCATTGGCATCCCTGCAATAAACTGGGAAGGGGGGATTTACTTAATGCTTCAACACTTTGCACAATTATTCACTTGAGTAACTTAACATCTGGAAACAGGTATGTGGTAACTGCAGTCTATCAGACATTATATTATGTCCTGTTGGCGTGGTTCTATTACTGCTATCAATTGCTGAATGATATTGAAAATCAAAAACAAACCGCAGATACTGGAAAACTGAAATAAAATCAGAAAATACTGGGAAAACTCAGCAAGTCAGCCAGCATAAGTTGAAAGAGAAACTGTTATCACTTCAGATCCAAAAACGCTCATCAGAACTGGGAGAGAAAACAAGTTAGTTTTCAGAAGCAGGCGAGGTGGGGGGTGGTGTGGAAGAAAATGAGTAGGACAGGAATAGTTGCTAACAGGTCATTGCTGATTTGTTATTATGTACTGGATGCACACCTTGCTTTACATTGCATCTGTACACATCATTTCAAAGCATAAGAATAGTGAGATTGTACATAAAGAACCCTTATTACAAGAATAGTGTTACATTTACAGAGAAAGTTCAGTGCAGGTGAACGATAAAGTGCAATGCCATGATGTGGTAGATTACAGTGTCAAGAGTTCTTATTTTATTATACTGGAGTCTGTAGCAGTAGGATTAAAGGTTGGAGGTGTTGTGGTTAATGTGGAGGGCTGTCAGAGGTTGTAGTGGGACATTGATAGGATGCAAAACTTGGCTGAGAAGTGGCAGATGGAGTTCAACCCAGATAAGTGTGAGATGGTTCATTTTTGTAGGTCAAATACGATGGCAGAATATAGTATTAATGGTAAGACTCTTGGCAGTGTGGAGGATCAGAGGGATCTTGGGGTCTAAGTCCATAGAACACTCAAAGCAGCTGCACAGGTTGACTCTGTGGTTAAGAAGGCATATGGTTTATTGGCCTTCATCAATCGTGGAATTGAATTTAGGAACCAAGAGGTAATGTTGCAGCTATATAGGACTCTGGTCAGACCCCACTTGGAGTACTGTGTTCAGTTCTGGTCCCCTCACTACAGGAAGGATGTGGAAGTGATAGAAATGGTGCAGAGGAGACTTACAAGGATGTTGCCTGGATTGGGGAGCATGCCTTATGAGGATAGGTTGAGTGAACTCGGCTTTTTTTCCTTGGAGCGACAGAGAATGAGAGGTGACCTGAAAGAGGTGTATAAGATGATGAGAGGCATTGATCGTGTGGATAGTCAGAGGCTTTTTCCCAGGGCTGAAGTGGATGCCACAAGAGGACACAGGTTTAAGGAGATGGGGAGTAGATACAGAGGAGATGTCAGAGGTAAGTTTTTTGTGCAGAGAGTGGTGAATGCATGGAATGGGCTGCCAGCAACAGTGGTGGAGGTGGATACAATAGTGTCTTTTAAGAGTCTTTTGGATAGGTACATGGAGCTTAGAAAAATAGAGGGCTATGGATAAGCCTAGTAATTTCTAAGGTAGGGATGTGTTCGGCACAACTTTGTGGGCCAAAGGGCCTGTATTGTGCTGTAGGTTTTCTATGTGTCCATGTCTCTGAACCTGGTGGTGTGTATTTGCTTGCTTTTTTATGTTTTGTCCCTTGGAAGAAGGGAATAAAGAAAATGTCTGGGCTGGGAGGTCCCTGATTCTAGTTGCCTGTTTTCTAAGGTTGTGGGCAGTCTGGACAGAGTCCCCAGAGGTGCGGCTGGTTTTCGTGATGGACTGAGCTCTGCCCACAAACTCTTGAGCAGAGCAAGTCTGCTTATCAAGCTGTAATGCAAATGGTATATCTTTAATAGGAAGAGGCTGAGTATGTTGGTGGGGCCAGTAGTGCAGTTTAAAAGCGCATTATGCTTCTTTGTGTAAATTGTTGGTAGTAGTAAGGCTTTGGGGTATGCCCGGCAGGTCAAAATGGTGACTAGCAGAAATAGCAAGTTCTGACACAGGCAGAAGAAAAAAAGAGCAAATTACCTGAAATTAGATAACTTGATATTGAAGGCTGCCGTATGCCCAGATGGTAAATGGGGTTTTGTTCCTTGTGATAACGTTTGGTTTTGCTGTCTGAAAAGTTCCGAACTCAAATGAAGAACTTAAGCCCTATCTGATATAGTCAGTTATGTGTGTCCTCACTAAATGGTTACACTGTAGCCAGCTACTCTTTAAAGGCTAGATCACTTCCCTGTTTATCCTTCGCAGTGACTTTAGCTGCCAATATCCACTATTTGAGCTGTCAGGGCCTCTCCCAACCAAGGAGGAAATACTTCCAGCTAACAAAGTAGTTTAAAAACAGCTCATTTATTTTTATATATGCACATTTAAGTTTAGTTAATATTCTGAAAACAGAATTAAAGTTTACAGAAGATTCTTATTGAATAAAAGATTTCCAAGTTCTGTTATTTCTAAAACACAAAGGATTTCCAAAACATAGATACAAACCTTAACAAGACACACTGACAAGTTATAGTTGAACACGCCATCTGTCTCAGAAATCAAAGGCAAAGGAATGGATTCTAGTCACATTGTTTTTCTGAAATTATTCTTCTCATTCCTGACCTCTCCCAACAAACTTGAGTTCTCGCTCACATTTATACAGATCCCTTGCTTTTTGCTTCTTGATGACTTCACACAGATGGTTTAAAAGCTTCTGGTGACAGAGATCTGAAGCACCCACAATGAATGCTGTGACTCTCAGAGAAAACAAATCTCCCAACTATTGAAAGATCAGCAATTTAATTTGCAAAATGATTGTATCAGTCTGGTCTGCAAGCTTCCTTGAATCAAATAACCTAGCCAGAATGACCTGGTTTGATGCAGGTACAATAAACATAACCCCATTTTTATACACTGCATCTCTTAGCAGCCAGCAGCCTGCATGCTAGAGTCAGTGAAGTTTGTTGCAAAGCTGTCACTTCAATTTTAACCGGATTATTACTGCCAATTTACCTAAGAACTGATGACTACATATACCTGTCTGGACACCCCTCCTGCTGACTGCTCCTGTGGCTCCTCCCACAGATCCCTGTATAAAGGCGATTGAGGCCTGAGCCCGGCCTCTCAGTCTCCAGGATGTAGTATGGTGGTCACTCACTGCTTGTTCCTTCTTCCAATCAATTAAATCCGATATCTCGCCTTCACATCTCAGAGTGAGTTATTGATGGTGCATCAGACTAGTTCTTTCTTATGATAAGAAGCTGAGCGAGGAATATTGTTTGGAGGTTTAACATAGACAAAAACAACTTTTTGATCCCTGGAAGAGTCAGCTGTCATGTTAGAGAGCTGAGTTTTGCAAAAGGGCTTGTGGGCCTTGGACAGTGAATACCCATCACATCCTTAAGTTTGTGCTGGGCCTGGTAACAGAATAAGTGGCCACAGGCAGGAAGGCTAGGTTTGGACTGGGGTGATAAATTAATCTGGCAAGCAACAGGAATTTCAAGCCAAAATGATCACCCAATCTGCATCTGGTTTCTCCAAAGTAGTGGGCCACTTTGTGAACACTAAATGCTGAATTCACTGTATTTAAATTACACTGGATTTGAAGAAATACCAGTGAATCACTGCTTCACCTTTTGGTCCCTGAATGGTGAAAAGGGAAGACTGATGTTGCAACTCCTGCAGATATATGGGAAAGTGCCTTGACGCTGATGTAAGATTGAAAGTAGTAGGTAGTAACAGATGAGTGAACCATGGAAAAAGAGAATATATGTGTCGGATGGTGAAATATTATTGGAGCTTTCAAAAGTGGGGAAGAATGATCCGTGAAATGTGGAGGCTAATGGGTTGGAGGGTAAGGATCAGGGAAACTCTGTTCTTGCTCTGTCTAGGACGAGAGTGTTGCAAAAATGCAATGCAGACAATGGTTCTGCCTATTATAATAGACGGGAGGCCACAGTTCAGAAAGAAACATTTACTGTTTCTCTTTCCATAGATGCTGCCTAACCTAATGAATGGCACCAGTTTTATAAAACTGCAGTGCTAAAATTATGAGCAACAACAGGCAATTGAAGCAACATGAAATGTGTTCCTTTCTGCCTCATTATTTAATCTTTGCTGAAACTCCTAATCTTTCTTCTTTTTCATTCCTGAGATTCCTTCAGCTTGCATCACCTTATCGTTGTTCTTCCATGTATTCACCAGTAGGAGGCATATGATAACTATAATATGATTTGAACACCTCTAGTTCAACCAATATTGACTGAGTAGTGATTATTACAAGCAGTACAAAAATGGGAAGACTTGCATCTATAACAACACCTTCAGGACCTCCCAAAATATCTAGCAGTCAATGAAATGCCTTGGAAAAAAAGCTGAACACTCATCAGACAATTTGCAATGCAAGGTTACACAAGAAAAAATAGTTAAAGATCAGGCAGCATTCTTTTCAGTATTGTTAATTGAAGTTTACATATTATAACCATATAACAATCACAGCACGGAAACAGGCCATCTTGGCCCTCCTAGTCGTGCCGAACTCTTAATCTCACCTAGTCCCACCTACCCGCACTCAGCCCATAACCCTCCACTCCTTTCCTGTCCATATACCTATCCAATTTTACCTTAAATGACACAACTGAACTGGCCTCTACTACTTCTACAGGAAGCTCATTCCACACAGCTATCACTCTCTGAGTAAAGGAATACCCCCTCATGTTTCCCTTGAACTTCTGCCCCCTAACTCTCAAATTATGTCCTCTCGTTTGAATCTCCCCTACTCTCAATGGAAACAGCCTATTCACGTCAACTCTATCCATCCCTCTCAAAATTTTAAATACCTCGATCAAATCCCCCGTCAACCTTCTACGCTCCAATGAATAAAGACCTAACTTGTTCAACCTTTCTCTGTAACTTAAGTGCTGAAACCCAGGTAACATCCTAGTAAATCGTCTCTGCACTCTCTCTAATTTATTGATATCTTTCCTATAATTCGGTGACCAGAACTGCACACAATATTCCAAATTTGGCCTTACCAATGTCTTGTACAATTTTAACATTACATCTCAACTTCTGTACTCAATGCTTTGATTTTTAAAGGCCAGCGTTCCAAAACCCTTCTTCACCACCCTATCTACATGAGACTCCACCTTCAGGGAACTATGCACTGTTATTCCTAGATCTCTCTGTTCCTCTGCATTCCTCAATGCCCTACCATTTACCCTGTATGTTCTATTTGGATTATTCCTGCCAAAATGTAGAACCTCACACTTCTCAGCATTGAACTCCATCTGCCAACGTTCAGCCCATTCTTCTAACCGGCATAAATCTCCCTGCAAGCTTTGAAAACCCACCTCATCATCAGGGTCACCCACCCTGATCAGGGTAAATATGTTACCTTTCTATGAAATAACGTTATGCAGGAGTCAGAGTAACTAGAGTAAAGGTCAACCCAGAATGTCTCTGGTCAGTGTCGGGGATCCTCAGTGTCAGGTCATGGGATGCAATGGTTTGCCTGAGGACCTTGTCATATTGAAAGCTTTGTCAGCTGAAGGAGGGCTATTGGAAATACTTGCTCCTTAAATGGAACTTTTCTGAGATGAGTTCCTTCTGGCAGATTCCACAGCCTGGTTTCTGCATAGCAGGTCCACTTTAAGTATTACTGAAACAGTACAACTTTTCACAAGTACAATTTTTTTTCTGAATGAGATTAGGAAGATACTCTGTCTATAATCTCTAAATTATAATCACTGTCTGAGCACGGCAACCAAAGTAGGCAATATTTTGGAATCAGATAAAGGTGTGGCATGAGATACAAATGTTTCTGTTCCCCACGGAAACTGTCCCTCTATTATATTGCATAATTTAGCATGTAGAACTTAGGAAAGAACTTTCACTAGGATGCAAAATAGACTAATTTGTAGTAAATACTTTTGGCCTTCATTAAGTGTGCACATCATGGAATAGCAATGTTAAATTGATGATTTTTAATGTCATTGGTGGTATATCCAGTGTGGTTAAAATAGATATGAAAAATAGATGTCCTTCCAACTTGAACAGTAAACATTCTGTGTTTGAAATCATTTTGGATTTTGCCTCTGTTTTGTTGCACTACAGTATTTCGTATAAACTAATAATCAATTTGATGAATAAATTCTTCTCCAGCTTCCAGCCAGTTAGAGGTACTGTTTATAACCAATGTTTCACTGACAAACTCTTCCATTTTCTTCAGGAATGATTCCTGGGCATGTCTAGTCTGGTGGTATTTTATCCCTGCAGTCCTAGAATTCGATTAGAAACAAGGAAACCTGATTGGACGAGGATTACCCATTCGGGAGGGATGGATGACGGGGTATAAGTACCACCAGACTAGACATGCCCAGTCATCATCCCTGACAAAGGTGGCAGAGTTTGCCATCAAAAAGTCAATTAAACTCAACACCTGTACCTGGCTGGAGCCTGAGTAGAGCTTATTCATCATATACACCAGGGCAAGCACCAAATCCATTTTAATAACCAATTTGTCTAACTTATGTTGAGTAAATTCATAAAGATGTTTCATTGATTTTAATTAGTTTCCTTTTATCGTAGAATTAAAGTAGACTTTATCGTAGAATTAAAGTACTCTACGTTAAGTTAACTTATCTTCAATCTAGCTTTAAAAACAAGACCATCAGCCATGGAGCAGAATAAGGCTATTCTGCCCATTAAGTTTACTCCTCCATTCCATCATGGCTGATTTAATACCTTTATCAAAGTTCAAAGCAAATTTATTATCGAAGTATATATATGTCACCATATACAAAACCTTGAGATTTTACTCTAGTTTCCCTTTATCGTAGAATTAAAGTACTCTACGTTAAGTTAACTTATCTTCAATCTAGCTTTAAAAACAAGACCATCAGCCATGGAGCAGAATAAGGCTATTCTGCCCATTAAGTTTACTCCTCCATTCCATCATGGCTGATTTAATACCTTTATCAAAGTTCAAAGCAAATTTATTATCGAAGTATATATATGTCACCATATACAAAACATTGAGATTTTTTTTTTTGCAGGCAGATTCAATAAATCCAATAACCATAATAGAATCAATGAAAGACCAGTAGGACAGCAACCAGCATGTAAAAGGCAACAAAAAGTGCAAATATAAAAAGAAAGAAAAAATAATTAGTAAATAAATAAGCGACAAATATTGAGAACATGATATAAAGAGTCCTTGAAAGCGAGTCCATAGGCTATGGGAAGATTCCAGTGATAAAGCAAGTGAAGTTGAGTGAAGTTATCTCCTTGGTTCAGGAGCCTGATGATTGAGAGGTGATAACTGCTCCTGAACCTGGTGGTGTGATCCCTAAAGCTCCTGTACCTTATTCCTGATGGCACCAGCAAGAAGAAAGAATGACCTGTGTGGTGGGGTCCTTGATGATGGATGCTGATTTCCTGCACCAATGCTCCATGTAGGTGGGCTCAAGGTGGGGAGAGCTTTACCCGTGATAGACCTAACCGTATCCACTACAGTTTGTAGGATTTCCAATTAAAGGGCATTGGTATTTCCATTCTAAGCTATGATGCAGCCAGTCAATATATTCTCTGCTTCACACCTATAGATATTTCTACAAGTTTTAGAGGTCATGCCAAAATTTCACAAACTGCTAATGAAGTAGAGTTGCTGCCGCGCTTTCTTCATAATTGCATTTATGTTCTTGGTCCAGGACAGGTCCTCTGAAATGATAACACCAAGAAATGCAAAGTTGCTGACCCTCTCCACCTCTGATCGCCCAATGACTCTGGTTTTCTCCTCCAGAGGTCAATAATCAGCTCCATCGTCTTGCTGACAGTGAATAAGATGTTGTTACTATGGCACCACTTGGCCAGACTTTTAATCTGCCTCCTATATGCTAATTTGGTCCACAATTGTGGTGACATCATCAAACTTGAATATGGTATTGGGGCTTTGCTTAACCATACAGTCATATGTGTAAAGTGAGTAGAGGAGAGGGCATATGTACAAAGTTAAGGGAGGGAAGTTTAGGGGAGACATCAGGGGTAAGTTTTTAACACAGAGGGTTGTGAGTGCCTGGAATGACTTGCTAGGGATGGTGGTGGAGGCTAGAACATTAGAGGTATTTAAGAGCCTCTTGGACAGGCACATGGAAGAAAGAAAAATAGAGGGTTACAGGGTAGTATGGGTTTAGTACTTGTTTTTAAGGAATATATGGGTTGGCACAACATGGAAGGCTGAAGGGTCAGTACTGTGCTGTAGTGTTCTAGTGTCTAGTGTCTAGGAGGGGGCTAATTACACAGCCTTGTGGTGTACCTGTACTACTGGAGGAGATGTTCAATCCTGTCTCCCATTCTCAATCCCATTCTGCTACTCTTTCTCCATAACCTTTCACATCATTACTAATCAGGCCCTAACCCTCTCATTCCCATTCTTCTGCCTTCTTCACTTAATCTTTGATGCCTTGACAAACCAAGAGCCTATCAGCAACCACTTTAAATATACTCAATAACTTGGCCTTCACAGCCATCCGTGGCAATGAATTCTACTGATTCACCACTCTATGGACAAAGAAACTCCTTCTCATCTCTATTTTAAATGGATATCCCTCTATTCTGAAGCTGTGCCATCTGGTCCTAGACTTGCTCACAATAAGAACATCCTCTCCATTTCCACTCTGTCTAGGCCTTTCAATTTTTAACAGGCTTCAATGATATTTCCTCCTCATTCCTCCTCACTCAACTCCAGTGAGAACTGGCTCAGAGCCATCAAACACTCCTCATATGTTAACACTTTCAGTCCTGGAAGCATTCTTGTGAACATCCTTTGGTCCCTCACCCATGCCAGCAGATCTTTAGTTGCCTCTAATTAGCAAATATTCACTTTTGATTTTAAGATGATCTTTAAAGTCCAATGTATATCTCTTCCAAGGGACTCAGTGTTCTTCTAATGCTTGCCTTACTGTTTTCTTTTTCCTGCCATTATGATCCCTAGTCCCTTCCTACTTTACCTATGGATAATAGTCTGTAATTTAATTGCCTCACCTAGACTGTGATAGTTTATGCATCACAGTGACCCGAACGTATACATGGAATGGCTGTGTTCCAGATTACTAATCTATTTTGCAAGAATCTCTATCCAATTCCCTCTGAAGGTAGCATTAAATCTCTCAAGCTAATTTTCAAACACTGCCAGGATACGAACCTGTGTCAGATCTCATTTTTTAAGAAGAGGAAGCTGCAGCAAAATGCGCCATAGAATAGCACAGTGATCCATTTCTTACTCACTAAGTAAGCCGGATGTGACTTCAGGCCAATATATTCATCAGAAGCATGACTAAAATAACAAACAGCAGGAAAGGAATCTACAATGGGAAGAATAGGACAAACAGAATCATTTCAAAGATAGAAACATAGAAAACTTACAGCACAATACAGGCCCTTTGGCCCACAAAGTTGTGCCGAACATGTCCCTAGCTTAGAAATTACTAGGCTTACCTAGAGTGCTCTACTTTATTAAGCTCCATGTATCCATCTAAAAGCCTCTTAAAAGACCCTATCGTATCCAACTCCACCACGGTCGCCGGCAGCCCATTCCACACACTCACCACTTTCTGAGTAAAAAACATAACCCTGACTTCTCCTCTGTACCTACTCCCCAGCACCTTAAACCTGTGTCCTCTTCAGGCAATCATTTCAGCCCTGGGAAAAAGCCTCTGACTATCCACACGATCAATGCCTCTCATCATCTTTTACACCTCTATCAGGTCACCTCTCATCCTCCCTCCTTTGCTCCAAGGAGAAAAGGCCGAGTTCACTCAACCTATTCTCATAAGGCATGCTCCCCAATCCAGGCATCATCCTTGTAAATCTCCTCTGCACCCGTTCTATGGCTTCCACATCCTTCCTGTAGTGAGGTGACTAGAATTGAGCACAGTACTCTAAGTGGGGTCTGACTAGGGTCCTATATAGCTGCAACATTACCTCTCAGCTCCTAAATTCAATTCCATGATTGATGAAGGCCAATACATCATACGCTTTCTTAACCACAGAGTCAACCTGCGCAGTGGCTTTGAATGTCCTATGGACTTGGACCCCAAAATCCCTCTGATCCTCCACACTGCCAAGAGTCTTACTGTTAATACTATATTCTGCCATCATATTTGACCTACCAAAATGAATAACTTCACACTTATCTGGGTTGAACTCCATTTGCCACTTCTCAGCCCAGTTTTGCATCCTAACAATGTTCCACTGTAACCTCTGACAACCCTCCACACTATCCACAACACCCCCAACCTTTGTGTCGTCAGCAACCTTACTAACCCATCCCTCCACTTCCTCATCCAGGTCATTTATAAAAATTACAAAGAGTAAGGGTCCCAGAACAGATCCCTGAAGCACTCCACTGGTGACCGATCTCCATGCAGAATATAACCCGCCTACAACCGCTCTTTGCCTTCTGTGGGCAAGCCAGTTCTGGATTCACAAAGCAATGTTCCCTTGGATCCCATGCCTCCTTAGTTTCTCAATAAGCCTTGCATGGGGTACCTTATCAATGACTTGCTGAAATCCATATACATTACATCTACTACTCTTCCCTCATCAATGTATTTAGTCTCATCCTCAAAAAATTCAATCATGCTCATAAGGCACACCCTGCCCTTTACAAAGCCTTACTGACTATTCCTAATCATATTATACCTCTCCAAATGTTCACAAATCCTGCCTCTCAGGATCTTCTCCATCAACTTACCAACCACTGAGGTAAGATTCGCTGGTCTTTAATTTCCTAGGTATCTCTACTCCCTTTCTTGAATAAAGGAACAACATTCACAACCCTCCAATCCTCGGGAACCTTTCCCGTTCCCATTGATGATGTAAAGATCATCACCAGAGGCTCAGCAATCCCTTGCCTCCCACAGAAGCCTGGGGTACATCTCATCTGGGCCCGGCAACTTACCCAACTTGATGTTTTCCAAAAGCTCCAGTACATCCTCTTTCTTAATATCTACATGCTCAAGCTTTTGAGCCTGCTGCAGGTCATCACTACAATCAATAAGATCCTTTTCCATAGTGAATACTGTAGTAAAGTATTCATTAAGTATCTCTGCTATTTTCTCCGGTTCCATACATGCTTTTCCACTGTCGTACTTGATAGGTCCCATTCTTTCACGTCTTATCCTCTTGTTCTTCACATACTTGTAGAATGCCTTGGGGTTTTCCTTAATTCTGTCTGCCAAGGCCTTCTCATGGCCCCTTCTGGCTCTCTTAATTTCCTTCTTAAGCTCCGTCCTAGTAGCCTTATAATCTTCTAGATCTCTAACATTACCTAGCTCTCTGAACCTTTTGTAAGCTTTTCTTTTCTACTTGACTAGATTTATTACAGCCTTTGTACACCACGGTTCCTGTACCCTACCTTAACTTCCCTGTCTCATTGGAACGTACCTGTACAGAGCTCTACACAAATATCCGCTGAATATTTGCCACATTTCTTCCGTACTTTTCCCTGAGTACATCTGTTTCCAATTTAAGCCTCCAGTTTCCTGCCTGATAGCCCATAATTCCCCTTACTCCAATTCAATGCTTATCTAACTTGTCTGTTCCTATCTCTCTCCAATGCCATTGTAAAGGAGATAGAATTATGATCACTATCTCCAAAATGCTCTCCCACTGAGAGATCTGACCCCTGACCAGGTTCATTTCCCAATACCAGATCAAGTACAGCCTCTCTTTTGGGCTTATCTACATATTGTGTCAAGAAACCTTCCTGAGCACACCTAACAAACTCCACCACATCTGAACCCCTCGCTCTAGGGAGATGCCAATCGATATTTGTGAAATTAAAATCTCCCATCATGACAACTCCGTTATTATTACACCTTTCCAGGAAGATGAACTCAGAATGAATCCCAATATCCAAACAATGGCTTTGATAGAAACCTAATCACTCCTGTGCCTTTTATTGTCCTCTCAGAGGCATACAACACTCTCAATCAGCTTTACCACCCTCTGACTAAAGAAAATCCTCCTTACCTCTATCCTAAAGAGATTCCAAAGATTTACAGTTCTCTGGCTGAAGAGATTTCTCCTCTTCTCTGTTCTAAAGCAATGTCCATGTGATCCAATCACATGGAAGATTGCCAATCTCAGATCAAACTCAAAGGGAAACACAATTCATGGCAAAGCAGTGGATGAACCAAAAGAGCTGCACCAACACCATGCTCTTTAATAATAACATTTATCTACACCAGCAACTGAACAAACAATGAAAAATATTGGGGAAAAATCTGCACCGCCTGTAAATAGTGAAAGACATTGTTTTGGGTCTGCAACCCTTCAGAACAACTGCAGAAAAAAGGAGCTGCAAGATTGACTTTAGTCAGAGTAGTTGAAGGAAGAAATATGTAGAACAAAGGGAATATCTATGTTAGGAGTAGTTGAAATTGCCTAATGGGGACATTTGTCAGCCAATTTTACAATTTAGTGGTTGGTGTAATGAGTTGTTAATGGTTAGGTGGCAGGAATTGCCCAGGAGGGTAGTTTATTTGTGCAGAATAACAGCAGTTAACAGGCAATGGAAGAAGCTGGAAATACTAATCAGGTCAGACATAAACTGAAAATTTGCCCAGATCAAGCATATCATAACCATTACATGGACCAAACAGTCTGACCATGATGTTGCTCATTAACTTGGAAGTAAACTTAAGGAAATCAGAGGTCAGCCATTTCCACTTGTGTGATCATAATTGGAATAACAAGCTCAACATCAGCTGGAACAGTGCACATCTCACTCACTGCATAGAGCCAGCATACATTGGAGTAAACCTGAACTACACACTCCCACAAAAGCTTAAAAGAGAAGAGAAATAAAATCAGTAACAGAAGACCAAAAGACCATTACTTGTAAGAGCAGAATTAGGCCATTTGGCCCATTGAATCTGTTCCACCATTCCAACATGGTTGATTGTCATCCCTCTCAACGCCTTTCTCTTGCCTTCTCCACGTAACCTTTGGCGCTCATACTAATCAATAACTTGGCTTCCACAGTCATCTGAGGCAATGATTTTCACAGTTTTATCGCACTTAACATTCTCAATAAGCTTGCAAATTCAAATGAATGCTAGGCTATGTCCACACTAGACCAGATAATTTTGAAAACACCGGTTTTGCATAAAAATGATAGGCGTCCACACTATGCATTTTTAAAAATATCTCTATCCACATTGAAAAGGAGATTTTGGCGAATCTCCTCCTCCTGTGCATGCGCAGGACACATCTATCGAAAACAAGCGACATGTTTGGTGTCGAATCTTGCCGTAAAAGTACACGTTTGTATAGTTACAGACTAGAAAAACTTAAAATGGTGGATAGCTGTTGGCTTTCGCGCAGGAGAACTTAAAAGTAAAAAAAGCAACTACTGGAGCTTACAGAGGCAACCGACAGGGAGTTCATGGACAGATTGACCTGGCTGATGACGAACATTGAAAAACTGACTGACTCTGTTGCATTAATAAAGCGCGTTGTTAATGTATAAAACATGTCTGCATCAGTGTTATCTAGCAATTCCATACAATGTTACATTAGGCTGTTACACATCTATTGTCAGAGAAGTACTTGCATAAATAGGTAAACCACTTTCATACGAGCAAGGACAGAAAACAGGGCAAAGTGAGTATACTTATTTATTCAGTAAGTTATGGCTCAAAGTATTTGGTGAGTACATTTCTAACTCTTCTGGTGTCAGTTTCATTGCCGCCTGTTCTGAAATTGTTAGGTTGCATTCAAGAAAATAATGAAACAGCGCGCTGCCATCTGACAGCATTTTCAGAAGTCTCCGGTTACTCCATTCACACTGATCCGGCCAATCCAGCGTTTTGAAAAATATACACTTTGGAGAGCGTTTCTGAAAATTTTTGGGGGACGAAAACGCCATTTTAGTGTGGACAGAGGGTAAAAACGAAGAGAAAAAGCTTCTGTTATGGATTTATCCGGCATAATGTGGACATAGCCTTAGATGCACCCACCTTTAGATCCTCAGTTCTTGTCCTCTGTTAATTCAGAGCTGAACATATTTGCATGATACGGGGACAGCAAACTCACAAAATAAAACATAAGTTGGTGCATACCAGATTAGCACCATCAGGCAACTGGAGCACTGTGGCCAATCTAAAAGAAAGTGACCTATCTGCTCAGCATGATTACTCCACAGAAGAGAAACACAAAGCCACTCGGGAGCTAACTCATAACACGTCAGGTAGCCGATAGGGCAAGGGCAACTTGGAGATCTTTACAATTGGTTGAGTATGGACATTCAGGATTTAAAACCATTAACTTAGATGGTCCTAGTCTTTTGTGACACACTAGCTGACCAATCAAGAATCAACATGGGCAATGCTACAGTACCTGAGGCCTGCAATTGTGGCAAGAATCAGATAGTGCAATGTCTTTAGGTCATCCACTCGCTGGACTACAGAGAAGTGGAGCTTGCCAAAGCCAACTCATGAACCTTATGTAATGCCCATCAATGTCTATGACATTGGTAGAGACATGAAGGGCAGGCTTCATCACCTCAGACACACACTGAAGCAATCATTAACTCAAGAAAGAAGCTGTTTTCAATGCACGGGGATTAAATATACACAGAATGATAGGCAAGACAGCACATCATTGATGTACTGAGAATGAAAACTAAAGGAGATTGTAGTGGGGGAGTTGGGGGGATAAAGCAAAAATGTTAGTGACTCTGTGAAAAGGTTTAAAAGAAGCAATACACTTTTTTCTTAAAAAAAGTCTAAATAGTTTCTGCATGAAACACAGGTCAAAGGCCAGCTCAGATATTCCAGGATACTTATCTTTTAAAAAGCAGACTTTTCTCTTAACGTCCTTGGCCCATGAGAATTCATATTTTATACCTTATGTGTAATTACAAATTAGGTGAACCAAGATCTTTGATTGTGCCTTTGTGCTAATCTGGAGTATTTCTGCTACTGTACAACACATCTCAAATATCAGACTTGGGACACATCTTGGTGTTACATAACTTTAGGTAAAACTTTCCAGAGTTTCAGCTCCAGAGGAGCTCCAGCCAAGGAGTTCCAGTCCCGAGATTACCCTCAATCATTTTGATAAGGCACACTAAAGGAAGATAAATGCTTTCATGGGAGATGATGAGATTCATTGAGTGCCAAAATGTGACTTGAAAAACCAAGAAGCAGTGCCCATATTTCACAATCAATTGTCTTGTGTGTATTTAATGCTGGAGAGCTGAAATCTCTAAGGCAAAGCATCTCAATCTTCTCTTTAATCTTCTTTATCCATCCCAGTCACTAGAATACAAGAGTATCTGATATACAAACATAAAAATGGCAAATGTGACTCATGCACTGTAGTGGTCCCGGAGAGCACAATATGTGAGTCTAGTGACCTTCAGAGGCCTAAGATTGAATTCAACCACCTACTGGTCAATGCATTACAGAGAAATTGGTGCCGCTGGAAATTAATGTTGATTTACAAAATATTGAATTTTCTGTGTATCTGAGTACAAGAAACAGAGAACTCAAAGATGAGATTGGTCTTGATGAGAAAGTTGAAGTATGCTTTAGAATTAGCAAAAGAAGCCAATCTCGTCTGAAGGTTTGGCAAGGAAGAATAAGTGGTGTTTTTTAATAAGAGACACAAGAGACTGCAGATGATCAGACTTGGAGCAAAAACAAGAACAGCTAAAGGAACTCAATGGGTCTGGCAGCATCTATGGAGGTTAACGGACAGACATTTTGGGGTCAGATGCTTCATCTGGACTGAAAGAGTAGAATGGGAGATAGCCAGTATGAGGGGGTGAGTTGAGAAGGGGTTGAGCAATAGTGATGACCGATAGATGGAACACAGTTGCAATATTGACACAATTAAAACCCTGCCATAAGATGTTCTTCAAATGGTCATCAAGCCTGTTAAGCAAGTGCAGACCTGGGCAGATACTTTCAATACCCGAAGCTCCAATACAAATGGTGTCATGTTCATTGGCTGCAGGAGTGACAGTTCCCTGCTTTACATCATGCCAACAGCCCCAGAGCTCTATCTGAAAGGAGGCTGATAACGCTAATGCAATGTCTCTGCATCCACCCGTGCTGCCCTGGACCCCATGACTACTCTTCTTACATTTGTTCTTGTGGAATTTAGACAACTCCTGCTTGTGTGTCTGGTGGTGTCTTGGCAAGTTCCACTGGCTGATTATTACTCTGGCGTGCCTTCTTTCATCATGTACATATGAAGCATGACTTACTGTGGTTAGAGTGCTTCAAAGTAACCAGCAGGCATAACAGTGAGTTAGGCTTTCACAAAGAAGAATGCCGTCAGGCTTACCAACACTACCTCCTTCAGAGCTGCAGAGTCAACATGCAATAATCACCTGTCAACTGTGAGATGTTCATCCTTGGTCTGTGCAAAGGCTGACAGGTGGTACACACATTCTTCCTTACAGCTTGACCTGCCTGCCAGCCCTGTATTGATTACTCTTTTCTGAGGATCTTAGACCATGTATTTTTTTCTGGGGAAAGATTGGTGCCAGTTGCATTTACTGGTGAAAAAAAAAGAATGAATGAATTGAAACAAAAGCTCATGTTGAACTGACTACTTGTCCCAAAAGAACGAGAGGTAAGAAAATGATACATAAATATCCTCAAGCCCGTCAGTGAGGTCATCAGACTAGCCTTTTCAACAGTTGTGTGCAATCTTACTGGCAACACTGGATGGCTGTACACATAACTAGAAATCAGAAGAGACAGCTGACTGAAAAAAAGCCACAGAATCTCACAAGTTGGTGCTATTATCTTTTTGTCTCAGCAGGTTCCTCCTAAGTAATTTACCTTTACAACAGACTCAAGTACTTGCTCTATGAAGTGAATTCCTTCACTCCTGTCTTCCCATCCTTGAACCAGTACACCCGAGTGATTGGAGAACAAGGTAAGTGATGGCTTCTTTTTTCAAGACGGGAGGAGAGAAACAGCAACGTAAGTCAAATATGGATATAAAACTATCAGCGATCTGGGTCCCCAGGGGATGACTTTGAGTGCAATGTACTGATACGAATCTGCTGTAATGGCCACTTAACATTGTTGTCCCTTTACTTCTCATTATCACAGTGCAACTGGCTCCATTTTCATAGAGTCATTTAGCAGTACAGTATGGAAAAAGGCCATTTGGCCATACTGGTCCATGTCAAGGTCAGCATCCCCCAGCTAGTCCCAGATGCCCACATTCAACCCATAACTTTCCAAAACCCTTCCCTCCACATGGGTATCCAAATACCTCTTACAGTTTGCAACAGCATCCACCTTGAGCGCTTCAATCAGCAGCTTATTCTAGGTACTCACCACTGTCTGTGTGGAGAAGTTACCTCTCAGGTCTCTTATAATCTCTCTCCTCTTATCTTGTATTTATGCCCCTAGCTTTGGACTCTTTCTAAACTTCTGTGAGATCACCCCTCATTCTCCTCCGGGCCAAGAAATAAAGATCCAGCACAGCAATCTCTTCATAAAGCTCAGGCCCCCTAGTCCAGGCAGCATCTTTATAAATTGCTTCTGCATCCTCTCCAGCTTGGCCATGTCTTTCCTAAAACAGAGTGACCAAAACTGTCCACGATACTCCAAATCCAGTCTTCCCAACAACATATAACTGCAACTTAATGTCCATGCTAAATGCCTTCTTCACCATCTTGTTGACATGTGTGCCTGCTTTCAGTAAACTGTGCACTTGTACACCTAGATTGCTCTGTTCTACAAAACTTGCTTGTTGTGCCTTGCTATTCATAGTATGCATCCTACTTTGATTAGAATGTATCACCCCACACTTATCTACGTTGAAATCCACTTGCCATTCCTTAGCCCATCTCTGTAACTGCAGAAGACTCCGTAGTTCATTGTAATGGTTGACCATCAACAGGATTTAGTAAGATTAATTTAATAAATTAGCAAACTTGCTATTCGGGTCATGAGCATTCATTTCCAAATCATTTACATAAAAATGAATAACAGAGGTCCAGTGACCTCTGTTACAGGTCTATCAACCTTCACCATCACCCTCTGCTTCCTGTCAACAAGCCAGTTCTGAATCAATTTCACTAGCTTCCTAGTGTATCCTAAGCAACATAACCTTTTAGATCAGGCTCATAATAAGTCTGCCATACTGAAGTGGTGGAGCAGACTTGATGGACCAAAGAGTCTAATTCTACTCCGATATCTTACAGTCTTTTACCGTAGTCTAATACTTTAGATACTGACTTTATTTCTCTTCTTAATTAAGCTTTTATGGAAGAGTGCAGCTGAGATTTACTCCATTGTATGCTGGCTTTATGCAGTGAGTGAGATGTGCACTGTTCTGGTTGATGTTGAGCTTGTTATTCCAATTATGATTCCACAGCTCATCCCCTTGGTGTGCTCAGACTGAAAATCCTGGACTTCATGCAATTCTCATGTTTCTCTTCTCTTCAATAAACTTTATCTTTCATGAACTTGGATCATGCCATACAGAAAAATATAGTGTATGTGCATCTTGTATCAGACTGAAGTGATTCCTCCACACTTTCCCAACATTATTATTTTACCAACCAACACACACAAAATGCTGGTGGAACACAGCAGGCCAGGCAGCATCCATAAGGGGAAGCACTGTCGACGTTTCGGGCCGAGACCCTTCGTCAGGGTGTCAACATCTCTGAAGATCTATCCCAGGTCCAACATATTGATGCAATTACAGAGAAGGCACATGGTGGCCATATTTCATTTGAGGAGACTTGGTATGTCACCAAGGACACTCACACATTTCTGCAGATGTACCATGGAGAGCATTCTAACTGGCTGCATCACCATCTGGGGGGGGGGGGGGGCACTGCACAGGATTGGAAAACCTGCAGAAAGTTGTAACCTCGGCCAGCTCCATCATGGGAATTACCCTCCCCAGCATTGAGGACACCTTTAAAATATAATTCCTCAAAATTCCTCATTAAGGATCCCCTTCTCTCAGGACATGCCCCCTTCTCTCTACTACCATCAAGAAGGAGGTACAGGAGTCTGAAGACACACACTCAGCATTTTATAAACAGCTTCTTCCCATCCACCATAAAACTTCTGAATGGATAATGAATCTATGAACACTACTTCACATTTTTCCCTCACTTTGCTCTACATATTAAACTTAATTTTTAATATACTATATATATTTCTTATTGTAATTTATAGTTTTTTATTATTATGCATTGCAAAGTAGTGCTGCCTCAAAACAACAAATTTCATGATGTACGCCAGTGTTACTAATCCTGATTCTGATTTTGATGGTACAACATTCAACTCATCTGGAGAAGTCTGAAAGCCACATTAAACTGCAGATATATTTATTTGCACATCAGTGGCTTTTGTGCATTTAGGTATTTGTGTTTAAATCTCTAGAAGTGAACAAATATTATTTAACCTCAATCCAGTGCAAAAGTTTCACTGTGTGAAGGTATATTCCCTGCAGTATGACATTACTAAGCAGTATTTGAAGAACATCATAAACTAACAGGTTCATTGAATAATTAAATAACTCAAATTAAAAATGCTGCAAGTACTCTGCAATTCAGGTAGTATCTGTGGAGAAACAGAATTATTAACTCTGGAACTTGTAGGCTTATTGGACAGCCCCTTGCCATTTATACTGTCGGTCCCTAGCAGGAACACCCTGTGTATGTTAAAGAAATACGATTTTCACAAAACTGCTATCATCTGACTGTAGAGTTGGTGGAAGCATACGTGATTCACAACTACCAACATTGAGCAGAGTTCCCTTTAAGAGACTGGTCTGATGTGATGACGTAATTACGTGAAGGACTTTTACCACGTTTTGTGTTCAGTGTTTTGGATTACAAAAAGTGAGTTATTATGGTTTGACTTAAACATAAAATGCCTCTGATGCCTTTATTTGTGAAAACCTACACTATTAAAATTCTGATTTGATTCAGATTTCATTCAAGTTCATCCAATAGGAATTGAAATAAATTTGAATGTGATCTCATCCCATTTTCCAAAAATGGGACAGAAGAGTAGTTAGGTTATTGTTTACTGTTGGTGGAATGCATTCCTTCAGCTTCACATGGTCTGTGTGTATCACACAGAAATTTCACTTTAACAGCAGTTTTCTTACCTTTTCATTAGAGTTGACAAATAAAGATCGTATGTGTGAACTGAAGAGGAAAATGGCCACCTGTTTCCAATCAGCTGTCTGAAGGTTCTTTGTTAACATAACCCATCACAATCATTTTAGTTTAATCACTATATTATTTTTAGATCCCTGGCTGCTAAAATACATGCAGCTCTATCATATCTTGCATATCATTTATACAATACCTTACGTGTACTTTTGTGTTATGTTTATAATAGGACCACACCCTGGGACGCTGCTTATATTGTAGGGTTGTATTTAAGGCTCATCAGCTTGTAGTTCCCCTACAAGGTGCAATAATGCACAAGCTGACGTCATTGACAATAGAATAAAGTAGCAATGCAGCTCCATCCACGTGATTCGATCGCCCATGTCAGCCATCTGTCGTTGTCTGTCATGACACCTGTGAGGGCAAAGTAGGTGCCGTCTGAAAATAGAACTCAAGCAGCCTCATGAAGCCTGCGTGTATTATACAGAGCAACATTCTGCTTCAAGGACAGATCCTACCTTAAAGTTCAGACGATGTTGATAAACTTGCTAAATTACATTACGTTATAATGTACAATTACATTGTAATGACTAATGCTAACTGTGAAGCTAGAACTAAAAGAGTAATGCTGGAAGAACTCTGCCAGCTAATCAGCATCAATGGAAAGAGAAATTTGTTAGTGATTTGGGTCAGGGACCTGTTCTCAGATTCTCCTGAGAAACAATTTCTGACTCAAAATGTTTTCTCTTTCCACTGATGTTGCTTGACTGGCAGAGTTTTTCCAACCTTTCTGTTTTCCAGTTTTATTGGTTGTTTGGACCATGAAGCCACCGGGGCAGTATGATGGAAAATTCTCCATTTGTCTGGATCAGTGCAGCTCCTGGCACTTTTAAGACTAACTGGCCACAATAGCTAACATACCGTCCATCACTTTATGTATATAATTCCCAACTAACTGAACTTTGAACCGTCAATTCAAACTTCGAACTTTGAATTGCACATCATTGCCTCAATGCACTCTGGCAGCACGGTAGCGTAATAGTTAGCACAACGCTTTACAGTACAGGCGACCAGGTTCAGTTCCTGCCTCTACCTGTAAAGAATCTGTATGTTCTCCTGGTGAACAGATTGATTTTCTCTGGGTGCTCCAGTTTCTCCCACAGTCCAAACACCTACTGCTTGATTGATTATTTAGTCATTGTAAATTATCTTGTGATTAGGCCAGCATGACATTGGGGGTTGCTGGGCAGGGTGGTTCAAAGGGCTGGATGGACTTATTCTGCAATGTAAGTCAATAAATAAGTAAATAAATAAAAAAGTTTGCACAATGCTCCAAAACCTAGAAAAGCCTCTAACATCTGGGAAAAAAACAAACAATAAGGAACACAGCCACCTGCCAGAACCCTTCCAAGCTGCACACCATCCTAATTTTAAAACATTACTGTCATCATTGTCAGATCACAATGCTAAAACTTGCTAGTCAACACCACCTAGGATTACATAAGTGCAATGCATGTGTTTGTGCATATGGTTCTCACTGTAATTGCAAGCAATGTGGGAGATAATGTGAATCACAGTGACACAAAGAACCACTAGAATATATGCATCTTCTTCATTCATCTTTCCAACTGTACTGCCCATGTGCAGATATGACAAACATACCTGTCATACATTTACAGTTCCTATATTAGGAACTTAAAAAAATCCACAAAGTGTATGCCATACAGCCCCTCGAGCCTCTTGCACCATTCAGTATGATCATGACAAATTTAAGATTACCTCCAATTCAACTTTCCAGCTTGATTACTCTAATGCCTGACCAAAAATCAACCTTTTTTTATTTTCAGAAATTCTTATACTCAATAGAATTTAGAAGATTGAGGGGGATCTTATTGAAACATATAAAATTCTAAAGGGATTGGACAGGCTAGATGCAACAAGATTGTTTCTGATGTTGGGGAAGTCCAGAACGAGGGGTCACAGTTTAAGGATAAAGGGGAACCCCTTTAGGACCGAGATGAGGAAAAACTTCTTCACACAGAGAGTGGTGAATCTGTGGAATTCTCTGCCACAGGAAACAGTTGAGGCCGGTTCATTGGCTATATTTAAGAGGAAGTTAGATATGGCCCTTGTGGCTAAAAGGATTAGGGGGTATGGAGAGAAAGCAGGTACAGGGTTCTGAATTGGATGATCAGCCATGATCATACTGAATGGCGGTGCAGGCTCAAAGGGCCAAATGGCCTACTCCTGCACCTATTTTCTATGTTTCTGTGTTTCACCACAGCTGTCTGTGTGAAGATTGACAGCACTTGGACAGAAAACACTCCTGCATATTCTGGCTCTCTTTTTCTCTTCCATGCTCATCAAACCTTCAAAGTGCTCTCAAATTTACCAAACACATCTTTCTTTTTATAAAACAATGCTGACGTAGCTAAAGTTGTATTATGATTTGCTGGACATTTTGCTAAGCCCATCTTGATAATGAATCCCATATTTTTCCCATTGACAAATGTCAGACTTACTATCCTTTTTCCTCCTTTATGTTTCCCTCAATAGGAGGTGATAAGTTAACAGTTTTCCAATCTGTGTGTATCGGGAATACTAAAAGATTATAATAAGTATCTTAACTTTCTTTGCAGCCGCTTCTTTTACTACCCCATGATGCAAGCCGTCAGATCCAAAGGATGTCTTGGCCTGTAATCACATTACTTTTCCTTGTACTTTTTCTCTAATAATCCTCTAATAATCCTCCCTCCCTTTTGCTCTTTTCTTAACTGGAGCTATACCACTGGAGTTTACGGCAGAGATGAAGGTCATCCAACTCTGTCAGTGTGCAGATGACCTTCTTCATCATGTCAGTAGCTCAGTTTTCTCTGCTGTTAGTCGGTCAAGTTCCAGGTGGAGACTCAGGAATACCATCACACTCGGATGTGGAAGGATTCTTCATTGCCGTTTCCATAATAATTTTGTTTTACCAGTCAGAGTTGTTAGCCCTGAGCCTGAGCTGAACCTCTGAACTTGGAGATTCAGTTGACCACTCTTAGTTTGGCCACTCCCCTTTGACCTGTTTGGCATGGATGACCCTACCAAGAGCCAAGGCATAAAGCTCTGACTCCAGTTAACGTAGCGCTCTGGGCCATTAAGGCAAGCAAGCCTCCAAAACCTATGACAAGATTGTGGTCTTCTTTTGGATACATTTTAAATATATTATTTTAAATTTGAAATATATTCTCTGCAATTTCCTTACTTTCCATCATTAATTCCCCAATCTTTTCCTCTAGTGGAACAAAGATTTCCATAACGTCTCTCTTCCATTTTATATATGCGTTGAACGTATTGGTACCAATTTTTATACTTCTTGTTAGTCTACTTTCATAATCTATCTTTACCCTGCATACTCTTGTCATCCTTTGCCATCTTCTGTAATTCTACAGATTTTCTGAAGTACCACAACCTTCAAAATATTGCATGCCTTCTATTTTTGTAATTTAATTAACATAGATGGAATATAGTTCTTGTAAGATATCTATTGCTCTATAGAATATATATTTGTAGAGAGTTTTAAAATATCTTGAGTATCTTATCTTTTATACTTTCTCTTCCCTAAGTACACTTCAACCCATTTTGCCCTCATAGCTTTGTAACTATATTTTTTAGCTTGAGAATCTTCTTCTGACCTCAGTTTCTGATTCTTGTGCTGAATATTAAATTCTAAATTGTGACAATTGCCCTTTGCCAGAGATCCTCTTCCAAAGAGACTCTGCATTAATCCTGTCTCATCATAAATGACTAGGTCTGAAATACTTTGCTCTAGCTGAGTCAGAGAGACATAGACAAGTTGTGTCACCAGGTAAGAACATGCCAGATGGAATATAATGTAAAGAAATGTGAGGTCACCACTTTGAAGCAGACCACAGAAAAGCACAGAATTTGTTAAATGGTGAAAAGCTGGGCAGTATTGATGTTCAGAGAATCTAGGTGTGTTTAAATATAGACGGCACTGTAATGTAACATTACCCCAGCTTGGGGCTCAGAGTTCAGAGTTCAAATCCGACACCGTCTGTAAAGATTTTATACGTCCTCCCTCTAAAGGCCTGGGTTTCCACCAAGTGCTCCAGTTTCCTCCCACATTCCAAAGACGTACCAGTTAGTAGGTTGATGGTCTTTGTAAATTTTACTGTGATTAGGCTAGGGTAAATGGGTGGGTTGTTGTGCGGTACTGTTCATTGGGCTGAAAGGTCCTGTTTTGTGCTGTTACTCAAAGCAAATAAATAAATAAGGGCAACTGACAGACAACATGCAGTTGCAGCATTGTTTGTGAGAAATGGTATGCTAGCCAGCATCAAATCAAATTAAATCAAGTTTAATTATTATTCAAACCATACATGGATATAGTCGAAAAGACAGTGTTCCTCTGGGGCAAAGGTGAATTACATACATTCCAAGTAGTGAGAGATGGGAAAAAACATACATTGTTACACAAGAAAACGTATGTATAGTCTAATCTCTGAGTGACGTGCAAATTGATGGTACAGCTTCCAGCAATACAGCCTGTGATTCCACTGGTTAAGCACTAGAGTGCAGCACTAATGAGAGAGGCCAGCTTCCAACCAAGCACCCATGCCATGTCACACCACCTCCAGCAACTTCTCAGCTGGACTGACTGTTTATCGGAGCAAGGCTTATTGCAATTGTAAATGGATTCAATTAAATCACTTTGGCGTTTTGAGTATATTTTTAGTCTCCACATCTAAGAAGTGATGTACTTGACGTTGAGGTGTGCAGGAAAGATTCACTGGACTTGTTCTAGGAATGGAGGATTTACTGAATGTGAAACAATTGCATTCTGAAGAATCCAGAAGAATGAGAAAATCACATCAAAATTTCCTATCTCGTTCAAGAACCCAACACATTAGCTGAAAAAATAAGATAGCCTTTTCGGAAAGATGGAAGATAAATCATACACTCAGCATGTGGCTGGAATTTTTTTCCCCTGAATGACTCTGAAAGTGCAGGCATTCCAAACAGTGAGCAATTGATTTCTGGAAGTTAAGGGCTTGATGGAATATACTGATTGTGCTAGAAAATAGTACTGGGGTGAAAAATCAGTCACATATTGATAAATTGCAGAGTGCCCTTGAACAGCTGGAAGACTCATTCCTGCTCCAATGTTCAGTTTTATGTTAAGAACACTTCCAAGCAGTAATGAACTGGGAATTTGTTTCATTGTGTTAGTTATCTTTTCTGTAACACCTTCTATGTGTTAATGC
Source organism: Hypanus sabinus (assembly GCF_030144855.1). Taxonomy (NCBI): domain Eukaryota; kingdom Metazoa; phylum Chordata; class Chondrichthyes; order Myliobatiformes; family Dasyatidae; genus Hypanus; species Hypanus sabinus. The sequence goes on along the minus strand of NC_082712.1, from coordinate 133,850,370 downwards.
AGAACATGGATTACATGATGAATGTGAGTATTGATATGTGCAGATGTTCCTAAAAATGCAATACATACCCAAAATTAGCACAAGGGCTTGTATGAAACAATCAAGAAGTCCCTTAAACAAAGGCAATACTTGTTAAAAGTAATGAAATTAGCTCTACATTAAACATGGACAAGGATGTGACTAGTGTATCAAAATGAAATAAAAGCATTTCTTGTTTAATTACAAAATCAATTAATTTAATGATTTGAAATGTGATTATTTCAACAGTTTATGCTTACTTTAATAGATATCAGGCTGTACATCAAATTAAGGGAATAATTACAAGACTTTGTAATATTACTTTAATACATGCTGATATAAATTACCTGCTAATACTGCAAAAGCAGGACGACAAAGCTGGCATCTCTGGAGATCCAGAACAATGTGAAATGATTGAAAATACAATTTCTGTTATCCACTCATTCAACAGCAATACACACACAATTCTAGCAAGAAAATGTTCTTTTGTTATTTTTGCTGATTAGTCAATTTCAGGCAGGGAGGCAGTTCAAGTGTTGAAGCTTGAAGTTTGGCAGATGGAGTTTAATGCTGATAAGTGTGAGGTGCTACATTTTGGTAGGAATAAACCAAATAGGGCATACATGGTAAATGGTAGGGCATTGAAGAATGCAGTAGAACAGAGTGATCTAGGAATAATGGTGCATCGTTCCCTGAAGGTGGAATCTCATGTGGATAGGGTGATGAAGGAAGCTTTTGGTATGCTGGCCTTTATAAATCAGAGCATTGAGTATAGGAGTTGGGATGTAATGTTAAAATTGTACAAGGCATTGGTAAGGCTGAATTTGGAGTATTGTGTACAGTTCTGGTCACCAAATTATAGGAAAGATATCAACAAGATAGAGAGAGTACAGTGAAGATTTACTAGAATGTTACCTGGGTTTCAGCACCTAAGTTACAGGGAAAGGCTGAACAAGTTAGGTCTTTATTCTTTGGAGCATAGAAGGTTGAGGGGGGACTTGATAGAGGTATTTAAAATAGTGAGGGGGATAGATCGAGTTGATGTGGATAGGCTTTTTCCATTGAAAGTAGGGGAGATTCAAACAAGAGGACATGATTTGAGAATTAGGGGGCAAAAGATTAAGGGTAACACAAGGGGGAATTTCTTTACTCAGAGTGTGGTAGCTGTGTGGAATGAGCTTCCAGTAGAAGTGGTAGAGGCAGGTTCGGTATTGTCATTTAAAGTAAAATTGGATAGGTATATGGACAGGAAAGGAATGGAGGGTTATGGGCTGAATGCGGGCCAGTGGGATGGACTAGAAGGGCCGAGATGGCCTGCTTCCATGCTGTAATTGGTATATGGTTATATGGAGCCAGGGTCTCTTGGGTTCAGAAAGGAAAATAAGGTCAGGATTCCTCTTATAATCATAGTCAGATGAAAACTGCTCTATTGTGGAATTCTGGTGAGGAAAAGATTTTGCCAGGATTTTATATCCACTCCAAATACTTGGGACCACTTACTGTCCATCATAAAATGTGCACCACTTCTCCCATTTTAGGAATATTAGTGTTGAGGAAAAGGGAGGTGTGTGAAAGATATAGGAGGAGAGCAAAACAAAGAAGAATTATGGGTAGGTAATGGCACCAGGATCAAGTAGAGTTGGGGAAGGGCAGTATGCCCCAGTATATTACAGATCGTGTGTGATGATTATGTGCTCAATGTATGACGTTCCAACAACTAATGAACTTCCATATACTCAGTGTGGCATTTAAGATTATCTTTATTCACTTTGGTATGTGATATAGAAAAGCAGGACATCATTTAAATGATGCAAGCATATTTAGTCCAGGAAACGCAGGAAGTGCTAAGTTTGAAGTTCAAAGTAAATGTATTATCAAAGTGCATATATATTACCATATACTATCTTGAGATTCATTTTCTTGCAGGCATTCACAGGAAAAAAAGAAATATAATCAAAAATTACGAAAAAAAACTATACATAACCAGCCAAAGGCCGACACATAACTAATGCACAAAAGAAGACAAACTGTGCCAATAAATAATACTGAGAACATGAGTTTTAAAGAGTCCCTGAAAGTGACTCTGTAGGTCATTTAGAGCAATGGTGATTGAAGTAATTCATGTCAGCTCAGGAGCCTGGTAGTTGTACGGTAAGAACTCTTCCTGAACCTACTGGAACCTACTGGTCTGGTACCTAAGGCCTCTGTAATTCCTAGTCCAGTGGTAGTAGTGAGAAGCGGGAAGTTAGTTTATAGATACAGCACATCACTAGGAAGTCAAATGAGTAATAGTCTTTGTTTCAAAAGTGGACATAGCACAGAAGTAGGAAAACCTTGCTATAACCGCATAAAGGCTTAGGAAAGAGCACACATGGCATTTTGCTTCAATTTGGTCCTTTTCTGTAAGGAAGGCCAATCAGATCAGGATTCATCTATGAAGAAAGCACGGACAGTTTTCGATTATAGTTTAGAAGACTGAGAGATGATTTTATTGAAAGATGGACAATTCTGAAGGGGCTCGAGAATATTTATACCATGAGTATGTTTCTTCTGCTGGGAGACTGTAGACATTATGAGGCATTATGTCAGAATAAGACCAAGGTGACGAAATCCTCTAGCCCAGAGTTATATTAATGCTGAGTGCTTAAGCATATCCAACCCAGATATGGACAGCTAAACTAGTGGTGAATCAAGTGTTATTGGTGTACAGGTATGTGGAGCAGAGATCTGAGGGCAGACCAGCCATGATTTTATTGAATAGTAGAGAAATGGAAAGAAATTCTACACATTTGCCTCTTCCTTAAGTTCTCCTTAGCCAGCACAGAAATACCAATAGAATTGGCACCTATTTTAAAGTCCTGATTTTGTAGAAAGCTATGATTATGCAACATTAAAAACCAGGCCAACAATATAAATAGAATGAATGTGGAGGAAAACATTTAGTGGGGAAAGGAGATTTGGTAGGTGAGCAATATCCATTGTCTTCTTAGACATTCCCCGAGATGCCAACATTGCACTCTATTGGCCTTGAGGTGAGTTGTGGGAAATTCATACATTTCCTCAGAAGGGGCAGCTGGGGCTGATGGATAGGTACTTGGCTCATTACTCAGAGAACGCAGACCTTTTGAATGCCCCTGTCCCACTCTGAGTGGTGAAGAAACTGATACTGTATTCCCAGGAGTCAGATTAAATGTCATAGCTCTTCAAGGAGGCTTTGCGCACTTCCTTATTTTCTCTTATCCCATCTCCCTCCTAATCTCTTTCCATGACAGAGCTTGGAATAATATATTGGTATAACTGGCCCAGTGTAGTTGAGTGATTGCAAACAGGGCTTCATTGTTGAGGATGTTATTCTGCGAGGGAATACTAAAGCTGGTTTACTTACTTCCCAATGCATTTGGATGCTTCAGCTGACGCAGCATTGTTGGTATACTTCTAATGCCTTGTGATGGTTGTTATAGGTAATCCATACATAAGGAGGGCATAAAAGGGCAGAGATCACTGCGGACTGGTAGACCAAGAAGATTTTTGCCAAATCTGAGTACCTGATCTTCAAATACACTTTTGGTCAAATGTTGTGCATTGAAAGTGCTGGTGAACTCTGTTGTCAACCCATACCAAATCTCCTCAAACCTCTAATGATTGCATCAACATGTTGGGTCCCAGGTGCATCCTCCAAGATGTTGACGCCATGGAACTTGAAGCTTCTCACCCTTTCTGCTGCTGCCTTCTCAAAGAGGAATGGAGCATGCTTTCCTAATCTCCCTTTTCTTAAGTCAATTCCTTGGCCTTGAGTGTTGTGACACAACTCCAGACAATCTGTCTCACTCCTGTACACCTTATCATCATCAGAGACTTTGCCAACAATGGTAGTGTCATCAAAAAATTCTTAACCTGCATTTGAGCTGTGCCGAGCCAGACAGTGATGAATGTAGAGAGTAGAAGAGGAGTCTAAGCATGCATTCTCGAGGTGCACATGGAAGAGGTGTTACTTCTGATCTGCACTGACTCTTGTCTCTTGATGAGGAAGTCAAAGATCCACTTGCAGAGGGAGGTATGCAGGCTCAGGTTTTGAAGCTCATTGTTTAGTACTGAGAGGATAATAGTGTTGAACACTGAGCTTTATTCAATAAACAGTAGACTGTTTATTTGCTGTTGTCTAGATGGTTCAAGGCTAAGTGGAGAGCCAGTGAAAGTGTGTCTGCTGTAGGCCTATTACAGTGATAGGCAAATTTTAAGTGGGTCTGATTCCTTGCTCTCCAATACTTTATCACAGCAGATGTGAGTTCAGCTGGATGATGGTTGCTGAGGCATCTCACCCTGCTCTTCTTGTGCATTGACATAATTGATATCCTTTTGAAATAGGTTGAAACCTCCAACTGCACCAATGACAGGCTGAAGCTGTCCTTGAACACTCCAGCCAATTAGTTGGGATAGGCTTTCAGTGCCTGCCAGGTATACATCATTGGGGCCTGATGCCTTACTAGTGTTCACCCTCTTGAAGGATGTTATGACATTGGCAGATATGTCTGCTGACTTCATGACATCTGACATTATATAACAAAATTGGCATGTCATTCCAAAAAAAAAGCAGCTCCTTTCACCATTTTAAAGTGCATTTAAGCATCTTAAGTGCACTTTCCTTCTTAGCATATAGACCAACTGACTAAAACGCTCCCACTCACTTTAAGTATATCAAGATTATATTCAAGATTGATCATTAATTAAATTAACTGCGATGAATTGAATGGCATTTAGCATAAAACAAAGAAGATCCAAGTTCTATCATTTGTATAGAGTTCAATGATTATATTCAAATGGAATGAGGAAGATGTCAGCTACACCATACATAAATTAAAGAGACTAGTATTTAGTGCAATTCTGATAAAATCAGTCTCTTTTTAGAATACTTTTTAAGAAAAGCAATACTTCATATGACAATAATTTTATTCTTTTCACCTACTATATACAAATATTGCTGGCAAGGTCAACCTTTACTGTACACCCCTTATTACCCTTTATGTTGCAGAACTACTTCAATTAAGTCAACCAGATGAGATGACCTAGAGTCACAAGCAGACCAAACAGGGCAAGGAAAGCAGATTGACTTGGTTAAAATACATGAGTGAATTATTTGGGATTTTACATCAATCCAGTACTAAATGTATTTAATTACTGCAATTTAAATTCGCCTGGTAATGGGTTAATAGTTCAAGCTATTGAGTAAATGTTCACTAACTATCCATTTTGTTACCAACTTTCACCACTCAGTACAATGTGACGGAGTGATGTTCTTATTCTGAACTCACTTCAGGTTTTTTCCTAGTCCAAGATTTAATGAAAAGGATTAATTCCATGAATCCTTATTTGACATTAACAATATGCTCATACAGGAGGAATTTCTGTCTATATCTACATAATTAATGCATGTTCATATACTGACCATTAAGGGAATGCCCCGAAAATACTTAGACTCCTTTAGATATTTACTTAACTTACTCTAACAAAGACTCATCAAACTTAGCTCACATTCTAAATTTAGCATTTAAGTTACAGCCCAAGTCTGGTGAGGTGCTTAAAGCGATGGAAGCATTGGGCTGCCTCCTTGCTGACCTGGAAGTCAACAGGATCTCATTGAAGTAGATCGTGCCAATCAAATGAATATGCTACAACACTGGTTTGGGTTCCTGAGCTTGATCACCAACCAGTGAATCCTTACTGCAAAATTGTATTGAGACAGTAGTAGCTTTCAAAATTAAGTTGGAACTGTACAGTACTCGAGAAAAAAAATACACACCTTTGGCTGAACAAACTGATAGTGAGCCTTATCAATTTTTTTTTGTTTCTGAAGTCCTAGCACAGACAGGATAAAGCTAATGTTCTCCTTTAGTTTTATATGATTCTGTGTGGGTGTTGGGTATTGCAAGTGTGACTGGCTGTAATAAGTGCCTACCAAACTGCCTGTTCTACATCTGTGCTAATGTCATATTGTAGACATGTATTGTGGCTTGTGGGCATACATTGTGATATCTTGAGGTGCTGTTCTGATGCCAGAATGTCACTTGCACGCTGCTCCCAGCATATCCTCAGATTGTGCTGCTTGTTGAGGGAAACAATGCTGTCTGATTTAATGTGCATGTGGTTAATAAATAAATCTATCCAAAAGGTACTTTATCCCACCTTCAGCTGGATGGAGTGAAGCCAGATCACTTTACAGACTGAACTGCTTGTTTAGGACTGCTGGCCCAAACTGTTTTTCAGCACGAAGCAGTTGTAAATGTAAACAAGTATAGAACTGACATAATTTGGAACTGTTGACCCTGGGAGGAATATTTGGTTATGGGACTTGACATAAGCAATAATGTATGGATCTATTTATTTTAGAGCAATGACCAACCCCTCCCCACCTCACATTTTGACATGTTGTCTGCACATGCGTTGTTGTCTATGCACACACATTGCTCTCTCTTTTTTGCTGCAATGTGAATACACCAGTTAAAGTCATCTCCCGTGTGTGGGCTTTTATCTAATATATATCTAGCTGTGCACAGACACAACAAGCTGGCAACAAGTAAGAATCTGATCTTTACAATATTGTTAGAGAGACTGCAACAAAGGACTACAAAAAAAGGTTAGAATGTGAAATGCACAGAATGTCCCTGAATAGTGCAAAAATCCAAAGATGTTATCAATGTGGCAAGTCCTCCCATGATGCAAATGACTGTTGGTTCAAAGAAAAAGTTTGCAGGAAATGTCACAGGCAAGGTCACATGGAGAGAGTGTACGAGGGTACAAGGCAGACAAAAAGCACCAACAAGTTTAAAGTCTCAAACACAAACCTAAACAAGTGCATAAATTTACCAAATGTAAAACAGAATCAATACAACAAAGAGTCTGACAAAGGTGAACTGTCAGGCCTAGAACTGCACAGTATGACTGAAGCAGATCACAATGTGGATCTCAATAGATGTATCTGGTATAAAACTGAAAATGGAACTGGATACCAGGTCACTTTTGTCTATGATTCTAGAGGCTAACTACAACAGACTGTTTTCTAAGATATCATTCGAGAAGATCTCAGTGATACCAAAAACTTACACAGGCGAAAAAATGTTTTACAAAGGCAAACTGAAAGTAAAGGAATTGTATGGAGGCCAAAAATAACAGTTAAAATTTTATTTATTGAAGTGTGGAGGACTAGCACTTTTCAGACATGAATGGTTGAAAAAAAATCCAACTAGACTGGCAGTGAAAGCTCTAAGTGTGAGATCAACAGGCATCGACAGCCCAAATGGTAGCCCCAACCAGAAGCTGGCACACCTGCTTAATGGTAATGAGAAGGTGTTTGAGAAGGGAGTTGGTAAACTCAAAGGCATGAAGGCCAGAAATGAACTGGATGAAACAGCAACACCAAGATCCCATAAAGCGCACCCAGTGCCTTACGCTGAACTGCAGATCTTAGAGGAACCTGAAAGTTTCTTCAAGGATGAGAGGTGTGATTGGACCATGCTTATTGTTCCAGTGATCAAGAAAGGGAAGGCCAGAGCTGTTTGTATGTGTGGAGATTTCAAGGTAAGCATCAACCCGGTGCTACATACTGTGCAGAATCTATGCCACAAACAGAAGGTATTTTTGCATCTTTGGCAGGTGGGGAGAGGTTTTCAAAGATTGACTTGTCACAAGCCTATCTGCTTGTGCAAATGGAGATTGATGATCAAGCAGGAAGCTCCTCATAATCAACACTCACAAGAGATCGTTCCAGTGTAATTGTCTTATCTTTGGCATCACATCAGCTGCAGCAGTTTGACAAAGAGAAATGGACCAAATGCTCCAAGATATCCCAAGAACACAATTTTACCTTGATAACATCATTGTGACTGGTAAAAATTATGGAGAGCACTCCAGAACCTTGGTAAAGGACTTAGCAGGCTGAGTGAGTATGGTCCATGCTCAAAGAGAGAGAACAGTGAGTTTTTCTGGAGTGAAATCTCATATTGTGGCCATGTAATTGACAAGCATGGCTTGCATAAGTCGTAAGAGAAGAATGAAACAGTGCTACAGGCACAGAACATACTTGGACGTTATAGATTATTACCACCATTTCCCCCAACACTTCTACAGTGCTGCATCCATTGAACACACTGTTGAACAAAGTGGGAATGGTCAGAAATATGTGAAAAGACATTCAAGGAAACAAAAAGATTTATAATATCTGATGAACTGTTCACCCATTATGGCCCATTCCTGTGCATCCAACTGACATGTGATGCATCCCCTTGTGGCATTGGAGCCATTTTGACACACCTTATGAAAGATGGATTTGAACGCCGGACTGCATTTGCTTCAAGATCATTGATGAGCACAGAGCGCAATTATACAGAGAGGCCCTTAGTCTGGTATGGGGAATAAAAGAGATCCACCACTACATCTACAGACAAAAGTTTACGCTAGTGACAGATCGCCAGCCCCTTGAGTCAATTTTTAATCACAGGAATGGAATTCCATTAATGATCCATTAACTTTGGGCACTTTGCCTAGGAGCCCACTCCTGTGACATACAGTTCAAGGGTACCAAACAACACAGCGACTCTGACGGCTTATCACTTCTTCTAATACTGGCAACTGAAGAAGAAAAGTCTTAATACTGTGACCCAGCAGAAGTGTTCCACACCACATTGTGGACCAGTTGCTGGTATCAAATTCTGAGGTACAAACGCAACAAGGTATGACCTGACATTGTCAAAAGTCTGTGAAATCACCATGCACGGATGGCTAGCTCATGAAAACCCTATGTTTCCAGAATTCTCAGTGAGATGATACCAACTAATGGTATTTCAAAGAACGCTGATATGTGGTTCTCGTGTTGTGGTTCTCTCTAAACTGTGCACCAGAGTGTTTTAGAAAATCTTTATGAAGGACACCTAGATACAGTCAAGATGAAGAGACTCCCCCAGAGCTATGTGTGATGGTCGGGAATAGATAAACAGATTGAAGATTTAGCCAAAAGCTGTCCAGGATGACAGAAAAGTTCAAAATGCCCCCCCACAGACAACATTACACCCATGGAAGTGGCTGTTGTCACCATGGCAAAGAGTACAGATTGATGTTGCTGGACCATTCATGGATTCCATGTTTCTGATTGCTGTGGATGTTCATTCGAAGTGGCCTGAAGTTATACCAATGAAGTCAAGCACCTCAGCAAAAACTGCCTCCAGTCTGAGGACTATCTTTGCCAGAAATGGCTTGCCTGAAATGGGTGACAATGGACCACAATACACTTCAGAAGAATTCCAACTATTCATGAAGAAAAATGGCATCAGACATTTCGAGTCAGCTCGGGTTAGCTGGAAGGTTTATCAAAACCTTCATTAGTCCATTAATGTGATGGACAAGGAGGACATTTCTCTACAGCACAAGATGGGGAACTTCCTATTTGTGTATCAGAACTCTATTCCTGCGACGACAAATCAAACACCTGTAATGCTGTTCATGAACAGGAATCGGAGATCTTAAATAGACCTGCTGAAACCAGACCTGCGGGGGGATTGCAGAATAAGCAGTTCAGCCAGTTACCAAGTGAAGCAGCAAGGAGCTTTGAGTTTGGACACAAAGCCCTAATGTATGATTACTGAGAATACAAGTGGACACCTGTTAGGACAGCTACAAGAAATGGACAACTGATGTTCACAATGGATATTGGAGATCAGATGTGGAGACATCTTGTTGACCTGATACTGGACGCTCAATTGAAGAACACACCCAAGTCAAATGCATCCAACAAAATGGACACAATACAGTCACTGGACTTACCTCTCAGTGATGATGTTACTGACAGCAACGTGACACTGGAAACCAAGAATGTTGTCCTGAACAGGACACTTACCAAACACAATGCCATTCCACAGGTGCAAGGGCATGACGAGAATGTTATCGTTGACAAACCTGATACCATTCCACTTGTCCAGAGGCACAATTCTGAAAGAAACAGACCATTACCCTGAAGACTGAACCTTAGTTATGGACTGTTATTGTGAAAGCATGAATGTTTTGTACATTTGCAGTTTTATGTTACATTAACCTAAAGGGTTAGCAAGTGTAATGTATGTATCTATTTATTTTAGAGCAACGACCCCCTTCCCAGCATTACCTATTGATCTGTTGACCTATTATCTACTCTTGCACATTGCTCCCTCTCACTGCAATGTGATTACCCCAGTTAAAGCCATCTCCCATGTGTGCTTTTATCTAATATATATGTAGCTGTGCACAGACATAACATAAACCTGCCCAGTATTTTTAGTTGTCTGTTCCAAAAAATCAAGTATTTGTGTTTCCAAAGGATTCAGGACTAAACAACTTTTTTGTCAAGTGCCTCCAGTAATTATCAGAGATACTTTGGAACAAAATAGAAAAGCTTCAAGAACACAGACTATCAAAGTCACTTGACAGCTTTTTGGCAGGATCTTAGTGTCTGCTTCTTATGGCTTTGTCACTGTTTCAAGCTCTATGTGCAGAAAAGTCCCTGCAACCATAGCGCCAACATGGGAGGTAACTACAAAAGGAGCAAGTCGCTATGCGATCTAGTTCATTGGGTAATATGTTCTTACAGCCTCACCATAACTTCATGTTACATAAAAACATGATTCTGATTACATGCAAGAACTTGGATTGCTATGTTCTGTCTACAAGATTCATGAATGGTATTTCAGAAAATGCCCTATGAATCAAAAAGTACTGACACAGGTATGAATGAAATTTTACTTCTTTTCAGGAACTTTCATATTACAGCATTTACAAGGATGTTGCCTGGATTGGGGAGCATGCCTTATGAGAATAGGTTGAGTGAACTCGGCCTTTTCTCCTTGGAGTGGAGGAGAATGAGAGGTGATCTGATAGAGGTGTACAAGATGATGAGAGGCATTGAACATGTGGATAGTCAGAGGCTTTTTCCAAGGGCTGAAATGGTTACCACAAAAGGACACAGGTTTAAGGTGCAGGTAAGTAGGTACAGAGGCGATGTCAGGGCTAAGTTCTTCACGCATAGAGTGGTGAGTGCGTGGAATGGGCTGCCGGCAACATTGGTGGAGGCGGATACGATAGGGCTTTTTAAGAGGCTTTTAGATAGGTACATGGAGCTTAGTGAAATAGAGGGCTATAGGTAAGCCAAGTAATTTCTAAGGTAGGGACATGTTCACCACTACTTTGTGGGCCAAAGGGCCTGTATTGTGCTGTAAGTTTTCTATGTTTCTATGTTTCTATTTCATATTGAAGACTGATTCTTGTAAGAATATGGGAAATATGGAATGAAAAGATATGTATCTGCTCCATCGAACTACTACTTACGTAGGCTGTGGGCAATATGCCCTATCTAACACACTATTCCAGATGATGCTAATTGTCAACTTCTGCACCAATATTTTCAGATTTTTACTATCTATTGAGAAAGCAAAAATGGAGCTTTCTGGGCTGTTACTTGCCATTAAAAGAGAACAGACTTTGTGATTAACAGGAAAACAAAGATTTTCTAAAGGTTGTTTACAAAGCTCTAAAGCACGTCCTGCTTCAACTTGAAGGGTAAATAACTCTGAATCTGACTGAATGCTGTTACGAAATCCCGTAACTGGATCACTTACCAGCAAAGATAGAGAGGTCCATTGAAGTCTGATGGTACTATTTTTAAAAGTCTTTATTTATGAAAGGGGCACAAACGTAAGATTAATACAGCCATTCAGATAATATACGTAGTCACTACTTAATCTAAAAGCACGGCTCTAATAATAACCATCAATAAAAAACAGCTCGATCGTTTGTCTGGGGGATAATATAGTGTCTGATGGAAATATAAAAGTCACTCAAATTCCTGCAGGCTTCTGGCTTTCGGGGGGGGGGGGCGCTGGGTTTCCACTTGTTGGAGAGAGAGAGAGATTGGTGAGAAAAGAAAAACTTGCCCGGGACTTTATGAAGCAAATCCGTTGAATCAGGGGAGCGGGCTTCCCTGTTGTTAGCTAAAAGCAGTTTTCCGTGAGTCCAGCCACAGATTCCAGGCCCGGAATGTAACGCACGTGGCTTCCTTCAAAATGGCTTCCCGCCACTGCAGGATCGCTAGTGTGTCTTCTGGTACGTCTGAAGGGGTTGTTCCCCCCAGACCCTCCTTTATACTTCCTCACGGGGTCTCCGTTGTCAATCAGGTTGGGATGATGCAATCTCTCTCTCAACCAGCCCACTTTGCCCGAGGGCTTTACACGTGGCCTCCATGAGACAATAGTCAATGTCGCCTTATTTTGCATCGCGGTGGAACACGGTATTCGGCGCGTCTCTCTCTCTCTCTCTCCCACTTCCTGGGTCTACTGACCCCCCCCCCCCTCAACTAGTGCTCTTGCGATTCTCACAAAGGAGGGGGCTGCGGACATAATTATGCAAACACCGAGGAAGCAGAGCAGCGTATATCCCTGGCACCTTCCTGGAGCAGACAAGTCACAGGACGGGGCAAACTCACTGAGAAGTAAAGGAATGAACAAAGGACATGAAGTGATGTGGTCCTGCTTTCATTCTTGAAGTCTTCCGGATTGCCTTATATTTCTCTTCACTTAGGGAATGTGGGCATTGGCCTGCATTTCAGGCTGAAATATTGTTGACCTGTCATAAATTGGAGCACCATTTGTTGGTGGTGAAATGTCATTGTACTCACTCCTCATGTATCTCTAGCTGGTAGAGGTCCCAGAGTTTGAAAGTGCTGGTAACTGCAGCATAATCTGTCATTGATGGAGGGGAAAAGTGTGGATGCGTTGCATGACACTTACTCCTTGAAGCTGAGGATGTTCTTCAGTGTTGGTACTTCTACACTCCTTACCTTCTGTTCATGACTTGTGGAGTGTAGATAAATGGCAGGAAATCACCTAAGAGTCAGGAAGTGAGTGCTCATACCTGCCTTCTGAACTCCAGTAACCAAGATATTTATGTTGGTAGTCAAGTTCAGCTTCTGGTTTATGGCTACCCACAGGATAGATATGTGGTTATCTTTTACCTCTTGTTAGAAGTGGTGATTAGCTGGCTCATTGCTCTTATTAACCCTTATCAACATCTTGATTAGATTTTGCTGCTTAAAGAATAAATTACTTCATTTTGAATATATTGTGAACTAAACTGAACATAGTGTGATGAGAGAATGTATCTATTTCTGACACAACAGGGGAGTTCAATGGCTCAAATTAATATCAGACGATGTATACAGTTTACAACCTGCAATCCTTACTCTTCACAGATGTGCACAAAACAGAGAGAAAGAACACCCTAAGAATGAATGACAGAAAAGCATTAGAACACCAAAGCCCCCCACTTCCATGCACAAGCAGCACCAAAAGCATTAACCTTCCCCCAACTCCAGCAAAAGCATCAGCCCTCCCACTACCCACCATGCAGAGACCATGATGTAGAGTGACAAGGGAGCAAGAGATGTTGCTCCTGCTACAACGAAAGGGGATGCCAACTGCTTGCCATTTCAATGTGACAACCTTCATCATCACTTATTTGAGTTCCCTTGACTCAAGAACCAGCAAACTCTCTCTGAACATTGAGAGAGGGAGCAAGCAAGATCAAGTGCAGAGGCCTCCAACATCCACACCCACTGCCTCGATGTTTCACTCTCCCTCGACAGTTCAGGCAGCGACTTTGGCTAGGAATTGAATTGTCTTCAGGACCGCAAGCTGCTCCAGGAGATCACGAAACACTGGCTGCTCAGTGACTTCCAAAGAGCGAGAACCCACTGTCCATGAAGAACATAATTTGAGCACAGCTGTAGATCACAGACTCCGACAGGGAATAAAGGAACAGGAGATTTAAAGTGTTTCACAGATGAAATGGAAGAAGTCATCCAGGTCCACAAGAACTATGATGCCATGGTTTCTGAAACAGCTGAAAGCTGCGCCTGAATCCTATCCTTTCCTGAAGAATTCCCCGCAGGAATTCCTCAGGAGGATATACAATTGTCCTTTTGCAATCACAGCCTTTTGTGAACTGTGTTCATCAGATTACAATTGACCCCAATTTCTCTCAGGCTCCTTCATTGACTCACTTGTACAAGTGGTTCTTTGAAATCTGGCTGACATGAAGACAGTTCATTCTTACTGCAGTTCTGTAATTTCAGCACCTTTAACATGTTTGAACCTGGACTATCTTGAGATCTGAAGCAGCATGGTCTTGCCTGGAACTAATGAGCGGCCAGTAGCAGCAGAGAGGAAGTTCCTCTGATACAAGGTTGACAACAACGTTCAGCACCGTTTTTAATGACAGAGAGAGGAAGGTAAGGCATAAGCACATCCGGTTTTCCCTTCTTTCAGTTAATAGCAGAAAACTCAACAATTTTCTATATCATTGATTAAGTGCCTGTACTGCATGGTTAGAGGCCGGAACCTTTTGTTGGAGCAAAAGTCTTCACTACAAGTCAGATATTGCTGGGGTTCCTAGCCTTGGCTGTTTCCTGATTTTACCTAGGGCAGGGGTCAGCAACCTTTACCACTGAAAGAGCCACTTGGACCCGTTTCCCACAGAAAAGAAAACACTGGGAGCCGCAAAACCCGTTTGACATTTAAAATGAAATAACACTGCATACAACGTTTTGTTTTGCCTTTATGCTATGTATAAACAAACTATAATGTGTTGCATTTATGAAATTGATGAACTCCTGCAGAGAAAACGAAATTACATTTCTGCAGGCAACAAAAACATTTTGAACTCCGAAAAAAAGACGTTGGGTTGAAGGTTACTTTTAAGTAAAATACTCAACGTCTATTTGAGTCCTTCTTGTATTTATGAAAAACGCCAAACTTAAATTTGCCGCCAGCAGCAAACCAAAAATAACGTCAGCCAGCTGTCAACCTGAAAAATAAAAGGAGTATTTCACTGAACAATGAAAACATATGAATATACGTAAAATAATAGGCAATTAAAATATTTATCATACTTGGACAGGTTGACTCACACCTGACAATGCAGTCGTATTCAGTAGGGATGGATCGATGCTTAGGGGAGTGAGTGGGAAGGATAATGTGTTTTTTTCCTCTCTGAACTCACAGAAGCTTTTCCCAAACGATGTTTGCATTGCGATGATTGCAGAATGTAAATACTCCGAATTTATCATGTCGTGACCTTGTTTGAACTCTCTCAAATTGGGGAAGTGAGACAATGTGCCTTTCTGTAAATCTCTGGCAAGCAACGTCAACTTGCGCTCGAATGCCAAAACATCCTCCAACATGAGCAGGGCTGTACGTCCTTACCCCTGAAGAGCTGTGTTCAGCGTGTTCAGGTGCGCTGTCATGTCTACCATGAAGTGTAGCTTTTCCAGCCACTCTGGCTTTTCCAGCTCAGGAAAGGTGAGCCCTTTGCTGCCCAGGAAAGTTTTCACTTCTTCCAGACATGCGACAAAGCGTTTCAGCACCTCCCCTCTGGACAGCCAGTGATAAAAACACGTTGTAGCGGTGTGCTACACGCAGTCAGTAAACTGCAGTCAAAGATAGCTTTATTCGAACTAAACAGCCTTGCTTTTAAGCCTCCCTCAACCCGCCCCCCATGGGCGTGGATGCTGCAAAAGACACGTACTCACAAACCCCCGTAGGCTATCTCCCTTAGCCTGAACGCTGGCTAATTGTGAGCCGGTTCGGATGTGTCAGGAAATGGGTCGCCACAACGTCTTATTTAGATTGTACAAGATCACCATAATCTTCAAATTTAGAATTACATTTCAAAAACTAACAAACTAACATAAAATACATTTTAATTAAATACTGACCAATTATTTCCCAAAGCAACAGGGAGCCGCAGCACAGACGTAAAAGAGCCACATGTGGCTCCGGAGCCGCGGGTTGCCGACCCCCGACCTAGGGTGAATCACATTGGATAACAGCCAGTTTCTGTTAAAATGGGTACTTAAGGATGGAGCTGAAGTGGATCATCTGCACAATACATTTGGCTGAAAATGTTCACAGATCCTATAGTGATCAACTGTTTGGTTTATGACAGAGAACATTTTGGGAAATGAGATTGTGTTTTGGGAAATGTCTTTTCACATCATTTGCAAAGCATGCTACAGTGGAACAATTTGATTCTGAGCAATTTTTATTTTCATAGCTTTAGAACTTTTGCTTTCACATTTTTATTTCCAGTGCATGATAATATACCATTAATGGAAAATGGAATACTGTACTCTCTTCCCATTCATGAAGAAGTAGCATTCTGAGTTTCCATGCCTTGCAGAAAACAAACTATATTTTTCTAATTATCCCCATGAGATGAAAACCATTACATTCTCCTTTCTCCTGAAACTAGTCCGGGTTTGTCACATCTCTCCCCAGAAGAACCTTACAGTTCTCCACTTATTTCCATTCGACTTGGAGAAACACTTGAATCTAATGCCACCAGGCAGCATTTTGTTTACCTGTGTACGAGGTTCATTTTCACAAGATGCAGTATATTTCAAAGTTTTCGACAGTATTAGTTATAAAATATTCGTAACTACAGTATTTTCTTAGAGATAAGATCTATGGGCATTTAGAGAATCATGGTCTGATCAGGGACAGTCAGCATGGCTTTGTGAAGGGCAGATCATGTCTAACAAGCCTGATAGAGTTCTTTGAGGAGGGGACCAGGCATATAGATGAGGGTACTGCAGTGGATGTGATCTACATGGATTTTAGTAAGGCATTTGACAAGGTTCCACATGGTAGGCTTATTCAGAAAGTCAGAAGGCATGGGATCCAGGGAAGTTTGGCAAAGTGGATTCAGAATTGGCTTGCCTGCAGAAGGCAGAGGGTTGTGTTGGAGAGAGTACATTCAGATTGGAGGGATGTGACTAGTGGTGTCCCACAAGGATCTGTTCTGGGACCTCTACTTTTTGTGATTTTTATTAACGACCTGGATGTGGGGGTAGAAGAGTGGGTTGGCAAGTTTGCAGACGACACAAAGGTTGGTGGTGTTGTAGATAGTGTAGAGGATTGTCGAAGATTGCAGAGAGACATTGATAGGATGCAGAAGTGGGCTGAGAAGTGGCAGATGGAGTTCAACCCGGAGAAGTGTGAGGTGGTACACTTTGGAATGACAAACTCCAAGGCAGAGTACAAAGTAAATGATGGGATACTTGGTAGTGTGGAGGAGCAGAGGGATCTGGGGGTACATGTCTACAGATCCCTGAAAGTTGCCTCACAGTTAGATAGGGTAGTTAAGAAAGCTTATGGGGTGTTAGCTTTCATAAGTCGAGGGATAGAGTTTAAGAGTTGCAATGAAATGATGATGCTCTATAAAACTCTAGTTAGGCCGCACTTGGAGTACTGTATCCAGTTCTGGTCGCCTCACTATAGGAAGGATGTGGAAGCATTGGAAAGAGTACAGAGGAGATTTACCAGGATGCTCCCTGGTTTAGAGAGTATGGATTATGATCAGAGATTAAGGGAGCTAGGGCTTTACTCTTTGGAGAGAAGGAGGATGAGAGGAGACATGATAGAGGTGTACAAGATATTAAGAGGACTAGACAGAGTGGACAGCCAGCGCCTCTTCCCCAGGGCACCACTGCTCAGTACAAGAGGACATGGCTTTAAGGTAAGTGGAGGGAAGTTCAAGGGAGATATTAGAGGAAGGTTTATCACTCAGAGAGTGGTTGGTGCATGGAATGCACTGCCTGAGTCAGTGGTGGAGGCAGATACACTGGTGAAGTTTAAGAGACTACTAGACAGGTATATGGAGTAATTTAAGGTAGGGGGTTATATGGGAGGCAGGGATTGAGGTTCGGCACAACATTGTGGGCCGAAGGGCCTGTAATGTGCTGTACTGTACTATGTTCTATTTTGATGTAACCTTTAGCTTTGCTTTGAGGTGCAATCTTTGCTCTTTAACACTGGTATAGCTATCCATGCTTTAAACCAGGCACCCTGTTTATATTCTATACCTTCACAGTATGGTCCGGGTCAATTTTGAACTGGCTCAAGAACCCCTCATAACAAGTGTCTATACCAAATTTTGAACCACAGATCTATTTAGAATGTATAAATAGCTTATCTGACATTAATAAATGGGTGAATAATCCTTAATTAATGTTCCAGAGATCTAAGAACCATTTCAACAGATACGGGTCAAGTTTGACCCAGGACAGGCTCAATGTACAAAAATTTGTAGCATCTGCACAGAAGTATGAAATTTTAAAAATGTTTTCATTTTGCACATATTGGGTCAGTTTAGGAAAAGTCATCAAATTTTGGCTAAAAAATAGCATTTAGGATATTTTTACTGCTGACAAATGTCAAAACGGGTCAAATTCGACCCAAACAGTATGTAAGTGGTAAAAAAAATTACATTTATATCAATGACAAGTTCCTGTCAAGCAAAAAAAACTGTAAGCATTTATGAACTACTGAACTCCTTACCAGTTTAAAAAGACAGTTCAACAATGTACAAAAGTATTAGCAAGTAAATATCCTTGTCTCAAAAAGGAACTAACAAAATTAATATGAACTGAATCTTTTCATGGTAATACGATGAATACAGCTAGGATGAGAAGCCATGTATTTTTTCCACTTGTTTGTTTGGCATTGACAACATTAACCCTGGTCCTGTCAGTCACTGACCCACACTAGCTCTGCAGAATTCATGCCCATTCTACCTGCTAGAAGAATGATTTTACAAGCAGCTTTCAAATGAAAGTTTACAATTATTTCTTCTGATTGTATGAAGAAAAATGGGACCCTTTGTATGCATCATATTTAAACCGAACATTCATACCATGAAGTTAATTTTTAAAAAGGATACTGAGCCCTTAATTCAAAGTCGTCAGATATTTAATTCTTCTGTTATTCATTAATGTTCTCTGAATTTCCACCAGTTTCATGCTCTGTTGGAACAATTATTACGATGGAAATAGAATTTCAGTGAGTGCCTTTCATCACCTTGGAACATTCCAAAGCATTTGAATATCTGTGAAGTGCTCTTAAACTATGATTAGTGTTTCTTTATAAAACAACTACCTGCAAGTGTGAACGTTAGACTATCTTCAGCTTTCTGTGTCTTCCCAGTATCTTTTATTCTTGTGTAAACCAGGTTAATTTTGAACAGAATAATGCCTGTTTCTAATTATAGGCGTGAATGGATACACTTTAGCTTATTGAGGCCTTGCTTTGGATAAAATCCTCTGGAAAAAGTGAGGAGATCCTAGCTCTGTTTGTGGTGTATTTCACATTTGCCACAATGTTGCATGATTGATGTGTGCAAGAAATGGAGTTTGTACAGTTCCTTGGCTGCACAAAACACAAGATGGCTCGATATCAGGAGATGCTAGGAGTACGCAAAGTCTGCTGGTTCCTCCTGTAGCAGATGTGCAAGGTGCCTGAAAGAAGTATTGAGTATCCTTTGTGAAGTTAATCCATTCTACGAGAGATTACTGAGTGTCTGATTACACAATTGCCTGATGATGCACAGGAGGTTCAAAATATCCCCCTTACAAGGAGTAAGAGGGACATTCTGAATTCCCTCTAACTTTGGTCTTTAACCTTACAGACTTTCTACCTATGGACTTTAACCTTCAGCTTTGCCCTCCAGACTTTGCTGACCTCTGGGCCTTGGCACCAGGATATGGGCATAATGAAGAAGAATTTACAGGATATCCTGTAACAACCATTCAGTATACTTTCCAACTCTTGATGGGGAGAAACATAGAAACATAGAAAATAGGTGCAGGAGTAGGCCATTCGGCTCTTCGAGCCTGCACCGCCATTCAGTATGATCATGGCTGATCATCCAACTCAGAACCCTGTACCTGCCTTCTCTCCATACCCCCTGATCCCTTTAGCCACAAGGGCCATATATAACTTCCTCTTAAATATAGCCAATAAAGGTGCATTGATTATATGAGGGGTCAATCTGAAGTCTAGTAGATGCTGCAGAATAGCAGAGACAACTCTAAAACTATTATCTATAGCCCTATAATGTAACACATTTTGTCATCTATAGTTTTTAATGGGGATTTCTAAATAAGTGTATTATTGTCTTAAAAAAAATCATGATTTATTTGCTATATTCCCAAGCAATGGTGTTAGTCAGTATTTTACAGTCAATTGTGTTTATATTTCAAGCAAATGATTTAAATATTTATAATTTTGTTTATTTTCAGAAATATAGAGAATATTGAATAAATTGACAGGTATAGGGTGGAGCTCACTGCCACAACAAATCCATTTGCTCCATGAGGAATCCAGTGATAAAAGACAGTTTTTCTGGGATTTCCCATCTTTGCACATCCTTCTGAATCCATCCCACTCAGATAGAATGCAAAATTTGAGACTCATTAATCTAAATTTGAGGTCTATAGGTTATGAAAAGGAGAGAAGGGAAGTTGTTTAATGCAATGAATTTGCTTTAGTTTTAAATTTACCTTAAATGCTGTTGTGGTTAATAGACATTTATATTTTCCCTCTATAAATGTATAACTTTTATGTGTACAAAGCATGAGAAGGCCACTGGGCCACTTAATCCTGCCTGTCATTTAATTAGACCATGGTTGATCAGACTGAAAACTCACTCTGCATTCCTGTCTACCCTAGTAACATTTCACTCCTTCACTCCACTAGCTATCAAGTAACTATCCATCTCTGCCTTAAAAATGAAAGATTCTGCTTTCATTAACCCATGAGGATGAGAGTTCCAAAGACTAATCATATTCTGAGAGAAAAGAAAACCTCACCTTTCTTAAATAGGAAACCCCTTATTTCTCAATAGGAAACCCTAATTCTAGATTCCTCAATCAGAGGAAACATCCACTCCTTAGCCAATCCCTTAGGATCTTGCATGTTTCAATCAAGTACACTTTGATTCTTCTAAACATCATGCCTAGCCTATCCAACCATTCCTCATGAGACAAGTTTTAGATTAGTAAAACTTTTCTGATTGCTTCAACATCCTTCCTTAAACAACCAGCCAGTACTGCACACAAAACTCCAGATAGAGCGATGTCAATGTCTTCTATATCTGAAGTACAGTCTTCCTACTTCCACTTTCAGCCTCCCTAGCAATAAACAATAATACACACAAAATACTAGAGAAACTCAGTAGCTCAGACAGCATCTATGTTAAAATGAAGGGATGTGGTTCAAAACATTGACTGTTTATTCCGCTCTGTTGATGCTGCCTAACCCACTGAGTTCTTCCAGCATCTTGTGTATGTTACTCAGGATTTCCAGCATTTCCAGTATCTCTTGTATTTATGGCTCTATTAATAAATAATAACATTCTATTAGCTTTCCTAACCACTTTTTGTACCTACAGTATATCCTCTCCTATTGCAGATCATGCACTAGGACTGCTGGATCCCCATACATCTCACAGCTCTGCAATTTTTCAGTATTTGGGTAATTCATTTCTTTTTATTATTATTATTTTCTTGCCTAAGTGGACAATCTTGCATTTTTCCCAATAAACTTAATTTGCCAGATTTTTGCTCACTTTCTAAACCTATCTCTGTCCTTATTTTACCCACTCATGATCTCTTCACATTGTAGTTTCCTATCTTTTTCATGTCATCAGCATAGTTACCAAGCATACCATCAGTGCCTATATCTACTGCACAAAGTTAAGGTAAGTGATAATCCCTATTGAACATCTAGTAAAAGACATATTTACATGTCCTGTTGGTCAGACAGTCTGCTGTGCATGCTAATATAGTATTTCCTACATGCCAAGCTTTTAGTTTCTGCTGTAACTTATTTAATAACTTCTGAAATATATTTATCAAAAATTCCTTTTTATCCTCAGCTCTTCATACTTCTTCAAAGAACTGCAATAGCTTGGTCAAACATGTGTTCCCTTTTGCAGAACCATGCTGATTATTCCTGATTACTGTGAAATTTTCCAAGTACCCTGCTCTAACATCTGTATTAATAGGTACTAAAACTTTCCCTATGACAGATGTTAACATATCCGTAGTTTCCTGATTTTTGTTTCCCTTGCTTCAAGAATACAGCAAGAGTGTTTGCTCTTTTTGACTCTGGCCAGACTTTCCAAAATCTAAGGAATTTTGGAAATTAAAACCAAAGCTTACCTTTCTCACTCATCACCCCATTATAACCTTTATATGAAACCCACCAGGATCCAGAGGCTTTTTATCCAACAGCCCCAGCAATTACCACTCCTCTGGTGATTATAATTTTCTTTAGTTTTTCACTCCTTTCTACTACCTGATTTGCAGTTATTTCTGGAATTTTAGCTATATCCCTATGTTGAATCATGATGCAAAACACCTGTTTAATTCATCTACCACTTTCTTAGTTTCCTATTATTAATTCTGCAGTATTGCTTCCTACAAGACCAGCATTCACATTATTACATTTTCTTTTTTAAGTATCAACATAGTTTCTGATGTTATATTTCCGACTACCATTATCTTTAATTGTCTACCTTTAAATTACTTTCTTCAATTTCAACAGTTCTTAAATGCCTGATAGTTAGAGATTGTTAGCATTCGTGACAGGTACAACACAAGGTGAAGCTCCATCCTTGTCTTTACTTTCTGTCAAAGCTTGTCAAGGTCACATCAAGGGCTGGATACCATATTATGCAGTTGACCTCTGTTGCTGTCAAGACATTACTGTCCAACCTGAGGGTATGACAGTCTAATGAAATAGGTTCTTGGTCTTTTCCCACATAAGTGCTGGTGCTGTCACTGGATGACAGGGTGGTCCAGCAAATCATGCAAAAGGTTTTCTAACCTTTTAGTCCTGAAGTTGACAGTACAATCAAGCATGTTATTTCACAGATTGAATATCCAGCTTCAAATTCTAAAAATTGCTTTCAAAGACTATTAATAAAGATATTTTAGGAACTGTTTGTTCATTATTAAAATCAATTCAATTTTCTTGCAGCTTTTTTCAGAACTATTCAATCTTTTTCATGGGCTTCATAAATAACCAATAAGCTATGTTAATAGAAAAGTGCCATTGGACCATTCTATCAGGAGTTCTGTCAAAAGCTCTCATTTAGTCAGACTGATTACATGAAATAACAATAGCAAATAAGTTTCAGAATCCAGTTTCATGCAAAAAGACTGTGAATTAAAGAAAGGATTGTTCAATTTTCTAAAGCAAGTTATTGTTTTTGATAACTGTTTTGTCAAACATGTGTATGAAAATTTTCAACAGGTTTTAAGTAATGCTGTGGTCAGCGTAGGAACGGCCTGTTCTGACATGCAATTATATCAGGTGCTGGGTGTCATGTGATACTGTATAGAATAAAATAATTCTTTATTATATAAGTTGTGTGGTAAATCTGAATTGGCTGGTTTACTCCATAAATATGGGACCGGTATAGATGAAGGGGAAAGACAGTGTTTGCCATCCTTTTTGGCACAAAGAGCAAACAGAAAAAGTAATCCAGCTGTGCCTTACAAGAGAAGTGAATGGTAGTATGAAATCAATGGAAGATCCTTATAATGTTGCCAAAAAGAACAGTAAGCATCAGACCAGCACTCCTGCTGTGGCATAGACCTCTGACAGTAATTCGCCAGGGTCCTCTGACCTGGGACAGTTGTTAGATGAAGATTCTTGCTCTCTCAGGGATGAGCTTCAAGTGACATTTCTGTACTCTGGGATTTTATGGGATGAGGTTTCTTGCCCCATGCACAGTCCTCCTCGATTGGGGCCATCTGTGGTGAATTAGCAGTAAATGTGAGGATTGGGAAAATTTCAAAGTTCTGCAAAGAACAAAAACTGAGGGAAAAGAAATTAGAATGTCATAATAATCCAGTGAGGGTATGCTGAAGAAATTTCAATAGGTATGAAAAAAAATAAAAAAGGTTATGTGAGGAAAAGATTCTGTAGATGCTGGAATCCAGAACAACACTTAAAAACACTGGAGGAACTCAGCAGGTTAGGCAGCATCTATGGAAATGAATAAACAGTCAAAATTTCAGTCCTGAAGACGGGCCTTGACCTGAAACTTCAATTGTTCATTTATTTCCATAGATGCTGCCTGGCCTGTTGAGTTCCTTCAGCTTTTCTGTGTATTACAAAACGGCTTACAGAATGTGTCAGGAGAAGTTAGGTTGGAAATAACAAACAAATATGTTGCATTTGTGTTCTTGGAAGAAGACACTGAAAAACTACTGGAAATAGTGAGAACAATATGTTGCGGCGAAGGAATTGAAAAAAAAATAGCATTGATTAAAAAAAATAGTATTGGAGAAGGTAATTAAATTAAAAGTTAGTAAATTTCTGGATTCCAGTGTGACCTTGAAAATAGGAACACAGCCTGCTTTACTCCAAAAGTCCATAGTTTCTAAAACAGATCTCATAAATTGTAAGGCTGAAAAATGTGTCATAATTATTTATGAAGTGGGGGGGAGAACACAGGGAATTACAGAACAATTAGTTTATCTTCAATAATAGGCAAAGTCCTTGTATCTGTTAGTAAGGACAAGGAAAACAGTGCACAAAGGAGGTAACAATAAGTTCCTACAAATGTACATGGATTTATGACATAGTTTTATTTGACCATTCTGTTAGAGACTTATTAGGGGTGTAATTAGAAGAATAGACTAGAAAAAGTAAATGGATATGATTTGGACTTTCAAGAAGTGCCGCATGAGGAATTAATAAATTAATAGAAGACTAGGAATTGGCTGGCTGGTGGTGTAGTGGCATCAGTACTGGACTTTGAAGTGAATGGTTCTGGTTTCAAATCCAGCTGGTCCCTTGCACACTTTCCATTTGTGGCTAGGTTGAGCACTGAGCTTGCAACTCTGCTCTTAGCAGACAGATGCTAAGGATAAGGCAAAAAATCTGCCCATTGTCCAAGTCAAGTCAAGTCAAGTCACTTTTATTGTCATTTCGACCATAACTGCTGGTACAGTACATAGTAAAAATGAGCAGGACCATGGTGTTACATGACACAGTACAAAAACTAGACTGAACTACGTAAAAAAAACACAGAGAAAGCTACACTAGACTACAGACCTACACAGGACTGCATAAAGTGCACAAAAACAGTGCAGGCACTACAATAAATAATAAACAGGACAATAGGGCAAGGTGTCAGTCCAGGCTCTGGGTATTGAGGAGTCTGATAGCTTGGTAGAAGGAACTGTTACATAGTCTGGTCGTGAGAGTCCAAATGCTTCAGAGCCTTTTTCTCAGACGGTAGAAGGGAGAAGAGATTGTATGAGGGGTCCAACAAGGAGCTGGGTGTGACTATGACAAATGGAGTGCGAAACAGATTGGTGCTACAGCCTTAACTGTTTATCATCTAGATCACTGATTTGGATAACGGAACTAAATATAAAATTATACAGCTTTGTTAATAATATAAAATATATGGCAGTGTGGTTTATGAAAGGGATGCAGACAGACTTAGGGAGGAGACACATAGACCACGAGAATGGTGAGAACCTGGCAGATGGACAATAATAGATAGAGATAAAAAGATGTTTTTATTCAAAGAAACTCGGTTCTTCTTATACATAAAGTTAACATGCAAGTGTGGCAAGAGACGAGGAAAGCAAATGCATGTTAATCTAGATTACAAGGAAGTTTGAGTACATGAATAGAGATGTCTTACCATTATAGGGCCACAGTGAAGCCTAGGATATAGACTGTATCATGCAAATTATGTAAATATTATGCATAGGTCTGGTCTTCCTACTTTGTGATGAAGGAAGTGTAGTCATTTTTGGGAAAATGTGGGTTTTCCCATAAGAAGAGATTAAGCACAATTGACTATCAAAGTCTGGACATTTTATAAAATGTGGATACATTTTTGGTATGTTAGCAAGCGAATGAGTGATAATAATAATAGTAATAATAATAACAATAATAATAATAATATTAATGACAACATTTCTTTTTGTACTTCCTGTTGGGCTAGATATGAAATTATTGTTGAATCTCAAAATAAGCATCAAACGAACACATTATCGTTGAATGCTGTTTAACAATAACTTACAGCACTGTAAGTGGTAAGCTCAATCACTTAGATAGATGACAGTAGGATAATGTGATAATTAGCTAGATGATATTTTCCTATTATTTGAGGGGAGAATATACCTGCATGTTTTTCAGTCTTGTCTGTTTGGTGAATTTGGTGTGAGTATACTGGACAGCTGTGTTAGCTGAAGAAGAAATCATATTGAGACCCTAGGCACCAATATTCCTGACCCTCTTGGTAGTGATTGAACTCAATTCAAGAAAGGGAACATTGGAAACCAAAGGGTATCGACATCTTCAGTTTGGAGAATTAAAGCCAAGACCCGTAGATACAGAGGGGCAGTGAAAAAAAGCAATTGTGTTCTTCACTCCCACTTGATCTCTGACTTCCACTTGTTTGCAAGTTGCAGACAGATTGAATAGCAACTGCTCAGGCTAAGAGTCTTTCCTGAGCTCAGTGGGGTTGGGGCAAGTTAGTGTGACAAAAATTTAAATAAAGATATTTTTCAGTTACATAAGGTTCTTAAAAGTGGTTAATGTCTAGCAAAAGATGCACAGGAATAATTGTAATTGTTTTAGAGCATCAGCTTGACAGAAAGGTTTGTGCATTATTTGACAGAGTACACAGTTTTCTAAATTACTGTGAAGAATGCCAGGTGTAAAATGA
Organism: Hypanus sabinus; assembly: GCF_030144855.1. Taxonomy (NCBI): domain Eukaryota; kingdom Metazoa; phylum Chordata; class Chondrichthyes; order Myliobatiformes; family Dasyatidae; genus Hypanus; species Hypanus sabinus. Next base: position 133,823,742 of record NC_082712.1, on the reverse strand, counting down.
ATGAACTTATTTAACTACTATTAACTCTAATGGACATCAAACCAAATGCAATCAAGCAATGGAAAAATAGATAATTGGAATACTCTTTCTCTTCCACAACACAGTGAGTATGTAAGTATGAGAAATAGCTTGATGTGCATTTGTTGCTGATAAGATTGATTGATATAAAGGTAAGTACAAATGGTGATGAGTAAATGTAGAAAGAAACATTGTGTTTTTCTGAGCCGCTGGCTTCATGGAAATGCCAAGATAATCAACTAGTCCGTGATGAAGAATATAAGATATTTGTTTAGCTAGGCTTATTTGTGAAACTAATTGTGAAACTGTTCAAGTGGCAATGGGCTGAGCAATAATATTAATAATAACATTCTTTTCATGACTTTTTAAGACAAGTGATGCATTAACACACACAAAAAGCAAGGAAATGAAGGCCCAACACATTTGTTTTTGAGGTTTTGTTGAGAAAGGATTATTGGCTCGAGCACAATGCTAACTCCTGATGTTTTCCAGAATATTCTTTAATATGCATCTGACTTCCCTGAATAAGCAGGCACTAGTTTGCTTTTGTGAGTCATGCCAGGCCTGGACCTATTTATGGTTGATACTTCCCTCATTACTAGGACCTAGATTTGGAATTTGGCTCAATCTCAAACATTTTAGACCCAGCAATCACTATCAATTGATACAATCTAAAATCCCTCAGAGTTTTTGATTGAGCAGAGTAGACCATAAGACATAGGAACGGAATTAGGCCATTCAGCCCATTGGCTCTGCTTTGCCATTCTATCATGGCTGATCCTAGATCCCACTTAACCCCATACAACTGCCTTCTCGCCACAACCTTTGTTGCCCTAACCATCAGGAAACTATCTACTTAGTTGACACAGTAGACACAATTCATGGAGGAAATAAGTTCAAAAGCCAAAAGGCCTAATTTATCCCTTTACCTTACTGTCAGGCAACTAAGGATCTGATTATCTCTAATCTCTTTATGTTAAAACAAAATTTCATTTCTTGTTATCTGGTTCAATTATGGTATAACCAACAAATTTATCTACATCTTTTTACTGACTGTTGATATAAGAGAATAGCACATGTTACATGCAAAGTTTAATTAAGCTAGCTTGAAGATAAGGAACTAGTATAATATTTATTATCCTAATTGTCTGACATCCTTGCTTGTTCAGGGGCACAAAAGTTAAAGTGCCAGTCACAAAGCAATTACCATGAAGCTTCTGTTTACTTTTTTATCTGGATAAAAGGTAGAACCATTTTCTTTTTAATCAGTGCCTCAGCTCTGACATTCATAACTATAATTATCATCCGCATATTAGCTTACTGACCAAAATCGCTGCAAAGTTTCTGTTTATCTTTTACTTCTGTTGAAAGTAAAGGTCAAATTGAATGAGCGATGCCTTTAACTATTGTCTCTCCATATGCTTTAGCCAATTGATGAGTGTGCTGGTGTGCACAAAATAAACTGTTCAGAAGAACTGATGTGAAGAGAAGGTTATGCTGACTAGGTATAAAAACAGGTGCAATTGGTAATCTGAAATAAAGGTAGAAAATGCTGGAAATGCACGGCAGGCAAGCAGCAACCATAGGAAGAGGACCACAGCTGCAGAAAGAGAACTCTTAACTCTATTTATCTTTCCATTGATTCTGTCTGACCTACTGAATATTTCCAGTATATTTTGTTCTGTACTGACTGGGCTTGGTGGAGACTTGTGTGGTGTGAGATGGTGTATTAGAAACTTACTTGGCTAGAGCAAAATAATTTGTTCCACTTCCTCCATGTCTTTGGATAGAACTTTGTCATTAGTGAACATTAATATTAGCATGATTGTCAACCAAATTAAATCAGTTGATAAACATGCACATATTTTAGAATCATCTTGGTAGAATGCAAAATAAAACATTGGACATCTTTTGTGTACTGCTAATCTTCCTTACAATGATAATGTCATGGAATTTAGTTCCTTTGCTTTTTCTATGCAACCAATTTTCTAGATTTATGAAATCTATTGTTTTGTGGTTTTACAGGAATGCCTGCAAGATTGATAAGTTAATTTGCTAAAACATTTTTCTTAGTCAGGTTCTTGCATTTATTATACAATTTATTGTGCAAGTCTATAGTATTAATTTTTGTAAAATTGAAGTTCTCTTGAAATACTGATGAAAGTACCGAACCTTTGTGACAGTGACATTTGGTACTTTCCACTTAGCTAAAATGAAAGATTTGTCAATCCACAGGAATTCAACACCAATGACTGTGTGGCAAGACACAGCTCAAACACCATCTATTAAATTGCTGTGATAGAACTGTTGTTGGCAGTATCTCACATGCTGATGAGGAAGCATATAGAAGTCAGATAGATTACTAGCTGAGTGATGTAACAACAACCTTGCACTTGACATCAGTAAGACCAAGGAATTGATTGTGGAATTCAGGAAGGGGAAGACAAGGGAACACACACCAATCTTTTTTGAGGGATCAGCAGTGGAAAAGCTGAGCAATTTCTATTTCCTGTGTGTCATCATTTCTGAAGATCTATCCTGGGCTCAACATATTGATGCAATTACAAAAAAGGCAAAGTGACGACTGTACTTCATTTGGAATTTGAGGAGACTTGGCATGTCACCAAAGACAGTTCATCTAAATTTAAACCTGTATCATGAAAAATAAAAAAAACAGTGTTTAAACTACTCTTTTAGCTCTAAGTATCTCCTCCTTGGTAGGGAAGGGGAACCCACCACCCAAACTATAGGTATTGGCAGCTAGAACTCGCCTCAGAGACTAGACAAGGAAGTAAGACAGTCCTTGAAGAGTAGGTACATATAGTGTCACCTCCCTATAGTGAGAGTACCCATAGGTACCTACAGTATATCTTCTTTTGAGTTTTGCAGACCGTGAACCCAATACGATCACGTTTAATTCTGTGTTAAAACAGAATTTGTTTTTGCCTTTAGCCTGTGCAACATCCCCACTCCCTTATGGGAACTTCAAGCCAATAACCTGACAAAAGTGATGGGTGATTCGAGCCACTAAATCAGAATCATCGGCCTTCACATTGGGAGTACCCATAAGCCACATGTAAGTGGCATAGGAGTACATTAGCTCTTAAAATAACCACCAGCCAGTCCCATTAACCATCTCCTCCTGTCCCATCTGTGGGAAATTCTTTAGTTCCAATATTGGCCTAATCAGTCATCTCAGAAGCCATAAAGCCACTCTGGAAGTTATCCCAATCTTGCAAATCTGCATAAAAAGAGAACGAGTATGATCCAATTTTATACCTCAGCTCTCATTTGGCTAAATCTATAGTCAGTTTATATTGAAGTGGAAAACCTTTTATATGCAAACAGATGTACCTTTTGCAATAATTCTACACATCTCCACAAGTTCTAAACTGCTAGTTTGTATTAATTTCACTTTAATTATCACTGAGCTTTAGCTGCATTGTTAATTCACAGACTAAATCACAATACCTGTGTCTCCCTAATGCAGTGGTAAAAAGCCTTCAGTGAATCAGGATATTGTACAGCGCAGTTCAAAAATCTGTTTTGTCAGGCTCCCTCATGAACACCAGACTTCCAGAAAAGTGGACATCACTGAAAATTTGTAATTGACTTCTCATTGCTTGGATCATTTAGCCATGCAACCTCATTATTCAGGATTAAAGGTACACAAACAACACAGCCAGCACTTGCTCAATGACTGGAGAATACAGATTAATTTGACATGGCTGCACCAGTGATTTGTCAGACCAGGAACAAAAACTGCTTCCAGGTTTAGTAAAAGGGACTGGGAGTATATCAAATGCAGGATGCATGTCCCTTGTAAACAAACAGAGCCATGAAGGCCCTTCAGAATCATCTGCAGATGACACTGGCAGGAGCGTGGCAGGAAGCTAAATTCACCAAAAGCACAACTGTTGTTGGCAGAATTGCAGATAGTGACAAGGAAGTGTACAAGAGGGAGGTAAATTCAGATTCAGATTCAGTTTATTGTCATTTATAAACTACAAATGCAATGCAGTTTAAAAAATGAGACAACGTTCCTCCAGAATGATATCACAAAAGCAGACGACAAAACAGACTACACCAGAAAATCCACATAACGTTTGGCAATCCCCAATCCAGAGTCTGGAGAGGCTGCTGCGTATTAATATTGTGCTACTGTCTTAGCGCGTTCCCTGGAAAGGAGCTCCAAATCCACCAGACAAACAAGGCCAAAAACTAAAGCTACCAGACCTGCACAAAGACACATAGTTACAACATATAGTTACAACAGTGCAAACAATAGCATAATTGATAAAAAAAACAGACCATGGGCACAATAAAAATAGTCCAAAGATGTGAAAGGACTATAAGTTCAAAAGAAATCACCACACAGTTTCCACAAGTCCCCAGGGTCCCAACAGACTCGCCATCCCACGCCGGTGGCAGAAGGGAATACCCCCGCAATAGGCTTCCACGGCGCCGCCTGACTCAGCCTGGCAGACACAGCGCACAATGAAAGTTCCGTCCAATCCAGCCTTGCAGACGCAGCACACACCAAAAGTGACCTGACCGCAGCGGACTCCGAGCCCATCGAACCCCTGAGCCAACAACCATCCCCTCCGGCACAGCTTCTCCGAGCACCATCCTCTGCCGAGCGTATTAAGACGGCCCCACCAACGGCCATCGGCAACGTGACGCCGAGGACTGTGGGCCTGTTCTTCCCAGCAGAGTCCTGGACCTCACAGCAGCAGCAGCAACGAAGAAGGTCTTCCTGGAGATGTTCCCGATGTTCCTCCGTGCTCGCACGTCTGTTTTCAATCGATTATAATTGCACATGGCACCCCACTTCACAAATAACAGGTAATCAGCTCTGAAGTGGCCGCTGCAAGCTGCGTCGGGCCGCCATCTTGGATCTAGAAGTTTGGTCAGTTGAGTAGTTTTGCAACAACAACCTTCCACTTAATGCCAGTAAGACCAAGAAATTGATTGTGGATTTCAGGAATGGGAAGTCGGGAGAACACATACTAGTTCTCATCAAGGAATTATGAAGAAACATCTCCAGAGGCTATTTTACATTAGGAGTTTGAGGAGATTTAGTTTGTTACCAAACACACAAGCACATTTCTACAGATGTATCATACAAAGCATTCTGACTTCTTGCATCACTGTGTGTTATGAACAATACGATGTACAGAATCATACAAAGCTGCACAGGGTTGTAAACTCAGCCAGCTCCATCATGGGCACCATCCTCAATAAGGTATCTTCAATAGCCCATGCCTCAATAATGTGTCATCATTATTAAGGGTTCTCACCATCTAGGACGTGTCCTTTTCTCATTACTACCATCAGGGATAGGTACAGCAGCCTCAAGAAACACATTCAAAATTTTGAGAACAGCTTCTTTCCTTGTGCCGTCAAATTTCTGAACATACCATGAACCCGGAAACACTACCTCACTTTTTGCACTCCTTAATTGCTTTTTATATATTTCTTATTGAAACATCACACTTTTTAATGTTTTGAATTGTACTGTTGCTGTAAAACAATAAAGTTCATGACATTTGTCACTGATAACCAACCTGATTCTGAAGTCTACGGTGAAGAATCATCACACATTATATCTCCAGCCCTTGTATGCACTTCTGTCAACACCTTTCCTTCCAATTCTCAATGCTTCAGCTTCCCTTCTCCCTTTGTCTCCATCTGTCACTCTTTCCTCACTGCCTTTCTTGCTGCTTTTCCTCCCCCTGTATGATCTTTCATGTGCCTGTCTTTCTCTTGCCTTACATCTCTCCTTTTATCCCTCCTTAATACCTCCTTTATCCATCTCTCCCATTCACTTAATTTGTATTCCATTTTCTTCTTTGCTCTCAACTTTCCTGATAATTGCAAGGACTTTTTACCCAGCCCATGCACACCACCGGCACATATCCAGCAAAAATATCTGTGCCAATCTAAAAGCACGCAGGGCACTCACTGAGGGGCAGCTGTAATGAGTGGAGTTATGGATGGTTTGAGTGCCAAGTTCAGGAAAGAGATGAGCAAAGGTCAGGTATGAGTTTATTAGTAACTGAGGAAAGGTGCCTGACTCCAAATGTTAACTTTCCATGGATACAGCCTGACCTGCTCTGTGTTTTCCCCATTTTCCCATTTCAAATTTTCTGTATTAGCAGGTTTTTGATTTGAGGATTGGAAAAGGCTTAGAATGTGAAGAGCTCTCTCAAAGCAGCAGAGCACAAACTTCAAAAGTTACATTTCTTCACTACTTAAACTCTCAGCAACACACGATTCACTATCCTCCTCCCTCTCTTTCTCACATAATATCTGGTTCAGACCCCTACCCTTGTAACTCAACCACCCCGGCCTTTACATTCTTTCACTTTGCCCTCACTTGGATATTCTACACAATTGTCCACAACGCTCATGGCTGTTCACCTCTTACTAACTTGATGCAACTGAAGGTCTCTAGGGACAGGTGGCTAACAGAACCAGCCAGTAAGAGGATGAGGGTGAGTCGGGACCGAAAGAGAGGCAAATCTGACAGCTGTTGTGGTAGTAAACTCCTGGCATCAAGAGAAGTGCAATAGGTCTGATATCTGCTTAATATTGCTTCATTGCACTTCAGTACAACTTAAGATGCCCTTACCAGTAAGGATAGCACTTCTGAACAAAAGGGCATATTTTCAAGCACTGTCAGTAGATATAGCCTTCTGGGCCTTGCATCGACATTTGTCTTCACCTGCAGAAATTTACCATAACTGTGTTTATAATGCATATATTTTCAGATATGTTCTCAAAACTAATATTGTCAGGAAGCACAGCTTGTGACATGCTATACAAGATTCAGGGAGATTCTTATGTTATACAAATTCTTACAGATGCATCACTTGGTCTATTGTCGGAGATGTAATCAGGCGTAAACTCATCAACGTAAAAATGGACAATTATGGTTTATTTCGACCTTTACCAAAAACTATTGTACTTCCTAAACATGTGCAATCATGGCAACCCAGTCATTTGATTTGGAATAAGCTTGTCTCAGTGACACAAGTCATAAATTGTACCTTCAGGAAAACAAAACCTTCAAAAGTAAATTGTTTTAGGCATTGCTGCTATGGCCAGAATTTACGGCGCGCTCTAAGTTGCCCTTCAGAAGCTGATAGTAAGACCAATCACAGTCCTTCTAGTAGAATTATTGTATTTAGACAGAGATATGGAACAGGGAGTTTCAGGATTTAGAACCAATGTTGATGGAAATCCACCAATATCTTTCCAAGTCAGAATTGTAAATTATACAAACCAAACTGAGCAGAATATGATTTCTTGCAATGGATGGGAAAATACAACCCCTACTCCTAACCTCTAAGATACCTGGAAACTTCAAGCAAGGTAAGGAAAGGCTTAGCTCTTCCATTTCAAACACTTAAAAGGCACCATAATTCTCTTTTCTGAGGTAAAACATTAAATATGACATTTTAGATGAGTTATTGAATCACAGCAGAAATCAACACCTTCAAGGGGAGAGAAAAAGATGGAATTGGAATAGAGTTCCATTGGAAAGAGAATGATATTCAATTTACAAATAACCCGGGTCTGCTTACTGAGAATAATGGTAATGATTTGTTATGTTTACTCTGCTTAATGTATTGTGCACGAGCCAGTTCACCATGATGTGCCCAGTGATCTACTGAGAATAACCACTTGGTGATATCAAATATACTCTTCAAGCTGTGCCCCACAGCAGCATTTGCAAGGCAGGAGAGAGAAATATGGTGGAAGAGGGGATTAATAGAAGCAGTACTTCAGATACAAATACAAATGGTCAGTAATGTTTATAATCAGAATATTTAGTGATGCAATCAGTTCATGTAAGAATGTAAGTTGATGATCAATACTTTTACAGAATCATGTTCAACGGTGCAAATAACCTTCAAGCTCTCTATCCTCAGTTTATTCTGTGAGTCTGTCCCTTGTGAAATGTAATAATACCTGATCAGATGGGAGAGCTTTCAGAATTTCAGAAACTAGTATTTAACACAACAAATAAATTATGGGCCTCAGTGACATTATTGTGTGTATCAAATCCAATTCTTCTTCCAGATTCAGATTATATCAGAGATAATTGTACATGTTCTAATTTTATCAAAGCTGATTGATTCCTGGTAAGACATTGTGTGATTATTTTTTCCAATTCTGGCTGAGCTATTTTTAGGTTAAATGATCAACTATCCATTTAAGAGAAGCACTAGGTCTTCTACCCAGATTCTGAACCATTTGTGCACATGTACAAAGCATGTAACCAGCAAAGGAGTTATGATAAGCTGAATGATGAAGATTGTACATTACACACATGTAAGTTGTTAATGTAGAAGATCATGCCTTACATTATGGAGGATACTAAACAAAGGGAAAGGAGAGGGCAATGCAGGTTTTGAATTTAGTACTTAGAGCACAATCAAAAATCAGCATTTTGTGCAGGTTCTTTAAAGTGGAGAGAGTTTAAAAGAGCTGTGTAAATAAATTCCAGGTGCGGTAGGTAAGGCTGTAGAAGTATTGGGAGTGGAAAGGATGCAACCAGTGAGTGACAGAGCTGCATTGTGTCAAATCTCTTTAACTGAGACATTATTTCTTTTGTCCCTCAATTAATTGGGCTAAGCATGACAATGTGCTTACCTCAATTTCAAATCCAACACCATTAGTATAATCTGACAATGCAGGGAATATGAGTACTCAACGAGACTGCCCAAGATTTACAGACCCCCTAACCGATGTAAGAGAAGGGGTTGGAGGAAGAAGTTAGCCCACAAAGGTGTTATCTTGCTTGTAAGGTGAAGAAGAAACCTATGGTAGCACCAGTGTTTGCCTGGATAAAAAATATGGCCATGGAAAAAGGGAGAGGAGTTCCTCGCCAGTACCTGATGGCACAATTCTATTTAGCCATGTTGCTCATAATATTCTATCATGGGAAAACGACGTTAACAGTCTGTGAAAAGCATTCACAATGACAAACCAACAGTGTGTTCAAATTAACATTTCTAATTTCTAATTTCTACATAAGTTGAAAGCCAGAGCTGTAACCCTGAGGGGCTGATCATTGAGATGGATAGTGAGATCCTGCATAGCAGGAAGATCTACGTAAGAATCGTCAAAAGCAAAGGCGATAGACCTATTAATAATCACCAGTAAACTGTGGCCATTAGGTACAGTTGACCACAAGTCTTGCTCTTAGCAGTTGAAAGTCTCTACCTGCATCTAACATTGACTCATTGAGCCTCATCCACTGCTGAAGCAAACAAATCAATGCATCTCCTCAGCATTTTCTTCTTGTTGCAGACCGGAAATAATCTGCATTAAGGTGGACTTCCTTTCTGACCCTCCTCCTGTGAGGCTACAAGCATGTGAGGGTACTATTGCTGTTCCAGCTGCTCCTGGTTTTTCTTTGGTCCCACTTTATCATAGTGGGACCAATAACACCCCAAAATATGGAAATTGGACAAGAAATTGAACTAATAGCGCAGACTTAACAAAATCTCCTGAAGTTGTTTATACAATCTTCACCTAGAAGATCTTGGAAATATCTGGAAGCCTGGGATTATATTTTTTTGACTGTCTGCTTTCCACCATTATCCAATGCCCCTGAACTCCTAGTTTGTTAAGATTCACTGATGATTTTCTTGAAATTGGAAAATGCATGGGCATTGAATTAACTTCCCAATCTCCTGTTAATGTAACTTTTCATAAGCAAATCTCATATTGAAATTGCCACCCTGACACTCCTAAACCTGCCTTTCCACATAAGGATATCTACTTCAGCAGGAAGAATAGAAAACTAGAACATTGTTTAAATGAAATGGAATTATATAGCCAGAGGATTGTTGGCATCTAGGATGCACTGCCAGAGTGGATGGAAGGGGGATATACTCTCAAATCATTTAGGTATATATTCAAGCACTTGAAATGCCAATGCAGAGAAGGCTACTGACCAAGTAAATGGGATTAGTATTCATGGTCACGATGGTTAGGAAGGGCATTGTGGGCTGAAGGGCCTGTTTCTATGCTGTGTGTTCTAATGAGTCTACAATTCTTTAACATGCTTACTTTTTGTATGAAAGCTTGTGAATTAATGTTTGGTTTTCAAAAATTCTTCACCGTTACCACATTTAACCAACCTGCACATTTCCAAATCCATCTGTTCATGTTTAAAGTTCTCCATTTTGGCTGAATATGTGGCCTACATTGGAAAGAGGGTTTTGACAATATATACACAGGATGAAGAGTACATTCAAGATGAAGAGATGTGAAGATATGAGGACGTGAGTTTAGTTAAGAGAGAAATTTGAAATTACGGGCAGGAATTTACCATAACAACCTACTGGCAAACATCCAAGGGAAGTTGAGGGGAATGCAAACATCTGTTGGAGATGGGACATACCCTAATATATTTTGAATAAATGGAGTTGTGATGCTGGACAGCCCACAGAAAACATTGTGAAGATGAAGTTTTGGATGTGACAGTCGAAACAAATGTAACAGGAAGGAAAGAAAAGGCTTGATTGTCAGTGCAGCATGAGCAGTTTGACTGATGCAGACAGAGACCTTCCTGGCGATTAGGTTCATTAACAGGTCATTGGCACGCTGCCAGCACCAATTGACAGCTTGCTGATTGGCAGTGTGCGAAACACAGCAGAAACAGGTAGTACTTCAAGGTAGCCTGCAGCCCCTTGAAATTGGCCCTCATCCACAATTATTGTCATGAAGCACTGAAGCACGCCCATTAGCCCATGGGTGGGTGACCCAGCACACAATTACACTAATCTGGTTTTATTTTCTCTATATTCCCCTCAACTTTCCTTGGGTTCTATAATCACCTACATGCCTGGGGCAATTTTACAGGTGAGATTTAACCTAGCAACCTGGATATTTTTGGGATATGGGATGAATTTCTCCAGTGCGCTTGGAGGAAAGCTGCAGAATAATGTGGAGAAGATGCAAACGTCACGAGAAGTCAGAATTGAAGCTGGATTGGTGGAGCTCTAAGACAGAGCTGCTTTTAGCTGGCTGATGCACCATCAATAACTCTCTCTGAGGCGTAAAGGCGAGATAGCGGCTTTTATTGACCGGACGAAGGAACAAGCAGTGAGTGACCACCATACTACATCCTAGAGACTGAGAGGCCGGGCTCAGGCCTTGATGGTCTTTATACTGGGGTCTGTGGGAGGAGCCACAGAAGCAGTCAGCAGGGGGCATGTCCAGACAGGTATATGTAGTTCACCACACTGGCCTGAGCTTCTGGGTTCTTTGCTACTGGCAGAGCTGGGTGTGATCAAAATGCCAGCGGAAGCTGACGTAATAATAGGAGGTATGAAAAGACACAGACTGGAACAGAAGTATCAGCAACTGCAAAATGAAAGATGATTGAAGGCAGTGGTTTCAGAAGAGGCAACAGTTCCAACTAGGGGTGCCCAGCGGACCAGACATCATTTGTAGAGGGAGGAGAGTTAATATTTCTGGTCAATGACTTTTTTCACTATAAATGTTAAAGGTCAGAGGACATGAAATGTAAACTCTGGCTCTCATTCCATATTTGATGTCCAACCTGTGGAATTTTTCCAGCAGATGTTCCTGAATTTGCAGCGTTTTGCAGCTGCAATGGCAATGTTTTTGTTTTAATGTCATAGTCAAGTCAAGTCAAGTCAAGTCACTTTATTGTGACTTCATCCATAACTGCTGGTACAGGACATTGTAAAAATGAGACAACATTTTTTATTACCATGGTGTTGCATGACAGTACAAAAACTAGACTGAACTACGTAAAAAAAACAACACAAAGAAAGCTACACTAGACTACAGACCTACACAGGACTACATAAAGTGCACAAAAACAGTGCAGGCATTATAATAAATAATAAAAAGGACAATAGGGCAAGGAGTCAGTCCAGGCTTCAGGTATTGAGGAGTCTGATAGCTTGGGGGAAGAAACTATTACATAGTCTGGCTGTGAGAGCCCTAATGCTTCGGAGCCTTTTCCCAGACGGCAGGAGGGAGAAGAGATTGTATGAGAGGTGCGTGGGGTCCTTCATAATGCTGTTTCCTTTACGAATGCAGCATGTAGTGTAAATGTCTGTGATGGCGGGAAGACAGACCCCGATGATCTTCTCAGCTGTCCTCACTATTCGCTGCAGGGTCTTGCGATCCGAGATGGTGCAATTTCCAAACCAGGCAGTGATGCAGCTGCTCAGGATGCTCTCAATACAACCCCTGTAGAATGTGATGAGGATGGGGGGGGTGGGGGGTGGGAGGTGGACTTTCCTCAGCCTTCGCAAAAAGTAGAGACGCTGCTGGGCTTTCTTTGCTATGGAGCTGGTGTTGAGGGATCAGGTGAGATTCTCCATCAGGTGAACACCAAGAAAATTGGTGCATTTTACGATCTCTACCGAGGAGCCGTCGATTTTCAGTGGGGAGTGGTCGCTCTGTGCCCTCCTGAAGTCAACAACCATCTCTGAACAATCATCTCAACAGCCGTGCCTCCACTGAGTCAAGAAGGTTCTGTATTCTATTGAATATTTCCTTCGTGCTTTCTGTTCTCTTGATGATATGGTTTGATTATGTTTCAAAAACTCATAGTGACAGGCGGGCTGGAACCTCCCAAAATTCAATCCTGTGTGTTATTGGCATTTTCAGACATGTCCTGCCTTGTACAGATACTGACTGGAACTTCAAACAGAAATTATTTAGTTGAACTTTATTGGTTGAGGCAAGTTTCTTACTCCCAGTACTTCTTGTCTCAAAAGAAAACTTGATAGAGCTATCCATATAGTTCAATATCTTATGCAAAGAGAAAATAGTGCTTTATTCTAGGTAATTTATGTTTTTCTTTTACATACAGTAGTGTCACAAATCTCAAAAACCTTTGACATAAACCTTTGACATATAAGAAGTTTCTGGGCATGGGACCTCAGCAATACAGTGCCTGAGGCGTAACGGTATTTCAGAACAATTCAGAGAAACAATTACAAAGAAATACTGATGGAACACATATAGTCAAACAAAATCCCCAGCACCATTTATAGGATGACAAACAAAATTGTCAAAATGTTATATTGATCAGAATTTTCAAAAAGGCTACTTCCAGCAAAGCATTAATATTTTCACTTTTAGGAAAAAATACACATAGCTGACACTGACCCCACACTTTCTGATCTTTGATGTCAAACCATTACAATCAAAATTGTGAATTTGCAGTAAACACATGTATCCATAGCCTGGTATATTAGCTTGCTGCCAAACCCCATTGTAGACAGTGGAACAATATCATTTCAGAAACATTATTCAGCCACCAAATTGACTATTATAACTATAGTCAGCAGGACTAAAATCAAGGAAAATGGCAAAAATGATCATTCCTCACAATACATGAAACAGAAATTTACAGAAGTGCAAAATGCATTTGTAAAACATTCAGAATTGGATTCATCTGCCAAAAAAATCTATCAGGTCAATTTTTGAGTTAATCTTTTTATCACAGGTACAGTGATGTACTGTATAAGCTGGAAGGATTTAGATACTTAAACACTGACAATATAAATTACAGAGCCACAGGGTTGCACAGCACAGGAGTCCTTTCAGCCCATCATTTCAGTAGACTATATCTATGCCAGCCATCGGTTATCCAACTCTATTATTCCTATTTACCAACACTTGGTAATTCAAATGCTCATTAGATGCTCTCGAAAATTTCTGTGAGTATCTGGCACCAACAGCTTAGTAAGGATGCTCCAGATTGCAACCACCCTGTGGCTGAAAAAATCTTCTTCAGATCTCCCCAAAACCCTTTTCCCCTGTCTCCCAAGCCTCTAGATTTTAACACTTTTGTTATGGGGAAATGTTCTTATTTTCTATTTTGATTATGTTCCTGATAATATTGTATACCTCTCTCAGGTCTCCATCTCACTCACCCCCAGGAAAATAAACCCAGCCTCTCTAGTCTCTGTTGATAACTGAGACACCCCATCTCAAGTCAAGACAAGTCACTTTTTATTGTCATTTCAATCATAACTGCCGGTACAGTGCATAGTAAAAATGAGACAATGTTTTTCAGGACCATGGTGTTACATGAAACAGTGCAAAAACTAGACTGAACTACGTGGAAAAAAAACTACACTAGACTACAGATCTACCCAGGACTGCATAAAGTGCACAAAATGGTGTAGGCATTACAATATATAATAAACAAGCCAATAGGGCAGTAAATTGGTGTCACTCCAGGCTCTGGGTATTGAGGAGTCTGATGGCTTGGCAGAAGAAACTATTACACAGCCTGGTCGTGAGAACCCATATGCTACGGTGCCTCTTCCCAGATGGCAGGAGGGAGAAGAGTTTGTATGAGGGGTGCATGGGGTCCTTCATAATGTTATTTCCTTTGTGGATGCAGTGTGAAGTGTAAATATCCATGATGGCGAGAAGAGAGATCCCAATGATCTACTCAGCTGACCTCACTATCCGCTGCAGGTCTTGCGATTCGAGATGGTGCAATTTCTGAACCAGGCAGTGATGCAGCTGCTCAGGATGCTCTCAATACAGCCCCTGTAGAATGTGATGAGGATGGGGGATGGGAGATGGACTTTCCTCAGGCTTCGCAGAAAGTAGAGACACTGACGGGCTTTCTTTGCTATGAAGCTGGTATTGAGGGACCAGGTGAGATTCTCTGCCAGGTGAACACCAAGGAATTTGGTGCACTTAAGAATCTCTACCGAGGAGCCGTCGATGTTCAGTGTAGAGTGGTCGCTCCGTGCCCTCCTGAAGTCAACAACCATCTCTTTTGTTTTGTTCACATTCAGAGACTGGTTGTTGGCTCTGCACCAGTCCATTAGCCGCTGCACCTCCTCTCTGTAAGCTGACTCATCATTCTTGCTGTTGAGACCCACCACGGTCGTGTCATCGGTGAACTTGATGATATGGTTCGAACTGTGTGTTGCAGCACAGTCATGGGTCAGCAGAGTGAACAGTAGTGGACTGTACACACAGCCCTGGGGGGCCTCTGTGCTCAGTGTGATGGTATTGGAGATGCTGCCTCTGATCTGGACTGACTGAGTTCTCCCAGTCAGGATCGAGTTGCAGGCAAATCTCAGGCAAAATTCAGGCAAATCTCTTCTGCACGCTCTCCCATGCAATCACACACTTCCTATATGGCAGTGACCAGAAGCGTGCACAATATTCAAGCTGTGTCCTAATGAATGCTTTATCATAACCCCCCTGCTCTTGTATGCAGTGTCAAGACTAATAAAAACAAGTTTACCAAGTTTATCAATGGCTCTGATAACCTTTACCAACCAACCGGTGGTGTGTTCATAGACATTTTCAATCTCTCATTGTAACAGTTGGAGCTTCCCATCTTCTTCATGACAACCATCATACCAGTGCCAAGTGAGAAAGGTGAGCTGTCTTAATGATAGGTGTTGGGGAGTTCTCACAACCTCTGTGATAAAATGCTTTGAGAGGTTGATTATGGCTAATATCAACTCCTGCCTAAGTAAGATTCTGGACTATCTGCAATTTGCCCATCACCACAGCGGTCTACAGCAGATGCAATCTCATTGGCTCTTCACGTGGCCTCAGATCACCTGGACAATAAAACTACTGATGTCAGGATAGTTCTTTTTAACTACAACTCAGGATTTAACACAATCATTCCAACAGTTCTGATCAAAAAGCTCCAAAACCTGAACTTCACTCTGCAAATAGATCTTCAACTTTTCACCAAAAGATCATAGCCTGTGCAGATTGGAAATAACATCTTTACTTCACTGATAACCAACACTGGCGCACTTGGCAGATAAGTGCTTCGCCCACTACTCTCTCAGCACCTACGGCTGTGTGGCTAGACAGAGCTCAAATGCCATCTATAAATTTGTTGTGGCAACTGTTGTGGCAGAATTTCAGATGGTGATGGGAACGCATACAGGGGCGAGATAGATCAGCCGGTTGAGTGGTGTTGCAGCAAAAACCTCACACTCAGTGTCAGTAAGACATAGTACTTACTGTAGGCTTCAGACAGGGTAAGTTGGGGGTACACACACCAGTTCTCATTGAGGGATCAGACGTGGAAAGGGTGAGCAATTTTAGAATCAGAATCAGGTTTATTATCATTGGCATGTGACGTGTAATTTGTTAATATAGCAGTGCAGTTCAATGCAATACATAATATAGAATAAATAAATAAACAAACAAACAAATAAATAAAATAATAATCAATCAATCAATCAATCAATTGCAGTATATGTATATTGAACAGATTTTAAAAATGTGCAAAAACCAGAAAAATTATATTAAAAAATATGAGTTAGTGTTCAAAGGTTCAATGTTGATTTAGGAATCAGATGACAGAGGGGAAGAAGCTGTTCCTGAATCACTGAGTGTGTGCCGTCAGTATCTGTACCTCCTACCTGAAGGTAACAGTGAGAAAAGAGCATGCCCTGGGTGCTGGAGGTCCTTAATAACGGACACTGCCTTTCTGAGGCATGACTCCCTGAAGATGTCCTGGGCACTTTGTAGGCCGGTGCCCAAGATGGAGCTGACCAGATTTACAAACTTCTGCAACTTCTTTCGGTCTTGTGCAGTAGCCCCTCTATACCAGAAAGTTATTTAGCCTTTCAGAATGCTCTCCACAGTATGACTATAAAGGTTTTTGAGTGTATTTGTTGTCATGCCAAATCTCTTCAAACTCCTAATATAGTATAACCGCTATATTGCCTTCTTTATAACTACACTGATATGTTGGGACAAGGTTAGATCCTCAGAGATCTTGACACCCAGGAACTTGAAACTGCTCACTCTCTCCACTTATGATCCCTCGATGAGGATTTGTACATGTTCCTTTGTCTTACCCTTCCTGAAGTCCACAATCAGCTGCAGAACCACTCCACTAGTTAATCTCACTCCTGTGTGCCCCCTTGTCACCACTTGAGATTCTTCCAACAATGGTTGCATCATCAGCAAATTTATAGATGACATTTGAGCTATGCCTAGCCACACAGTCATGTGTATACAGAGAGTAGAGCAGTGGGCTAAGTACACACCCCTGAGCTATTGATCGTTAGCGAAGAGGTTGTATTATCACCAATCTGCACAGATTGTGGTCTTCAGTTAGGAAGTCGAGGATCCAATTGCAAAGGGAGGTACAGAGGCCAAGGTTCTGCAACTTCCCAATCAGGATAGTGGGTATGATTGTATTAAATGCTGAGCTATAGGTGGTCTAAAGCCCTGTGGAGAGCCATTGAGATTGCATCTGCCAATGACCTATTCTGGTGATAGGCAAATTGCAATGGCTCCAGGTCCTTGCTGAAGCAGGAGTTCAGTCTAGTCATGACCAACTTCTCATAGCATTTCATCACTGTAGATGTGACTGCTACCATGCAATAGTCATTAAGGCAGCCCACATTATTCTTCTTAGGCACTGGTATAACTGTTGCCATTTTGAAGTGAGTGGGAACTTCCACCTGTTGCAATGAGAGGTTGAAAATGTCCTTGAATACTCCTGCTAGTTGGTTTGCAGAGGTTTTTAGAGCTTTACCAGATACTCCATCAGGACTTTCAGCCGGGGTGGAGTTTCAAGATGGCGACGTAAGCATCTGCCTTTTAGGCGCTCTTTATTTTTTCAACTATAATCACCCTTTAATTAGATCTTTTCGAACTTAATCATATGAGTTGCTACCTCTGATTGACCTTTTTTTCCTAAAATAATATTTGATCTAATTTTGTCAAACCTAAAATGGCTACAAGTAAGAAATCGGCTAAGGATCCTGTATCCATCGACGCAATTTCTAGTCTTTTGGACATTAAACTGGATGCTAAATTTGCGGGTCTGGAAGGCAGACTAGAAGGTAAATTGGACAGTAAACTGTCAAGTTTGGAAAGGAGGATTACTACGAAAATATCCGATCTTGAAGGAGTTGTTAAATCGCTTGAAATTAAGTTTCAGTCGCAGGCGTTAGAGGTTCAGCAGCATGAAAATAAGATCACGACTCTTGAACAATCAATTTGTGAAAAAGCACGTACAATTGAAGTGTTGGAGAAGAAGATAGAGTCGACTGCTAAAACTTTAGATCAGTATAAGTTTAAAATTACTGATCTTGAAAATCGTTCTCGCAGACAGAATTTGCGCATCATCGGAATTCCCGAAAAAGTTGAGTCCGGTGATTTAACTGAATTTTTCTCTAAATTACTGTGGGAAATTTTCGGTGGTGAAGGTTTGCAAAATGAACCTGTTATCGACCGTGCTCATAGAGTTGCGAGGTTTTCGTCTGTGACTGATAAACCACGAGCGGTGATTGTTCGCCTTCATTATCCTCGTGAGAAAGAGCTTCTAATTCGATTAGCTCGTAAAAAAGGTATGATCTCCTACAAAACTATTCATTTCGAATTGTTGAGGATTATTCTTATGAAGTAATGAAAGCCAGGATCGCTTTTAAACCAGTGATGGCAGAGATTCATTCGATTGGACTTAAACAAGCTTTAATGTATCCAGCGAAGCTTAGAATTGTGCTGAACGACAACAGTCTACGATTTTTTAACACTCCGGAAGAAGCGAAGAAATTTGTTGAAGAATATCGATCCTCTAGTGCAACTTGAACTATGAGTTACATTGAAGATTTTTTTTTTTTGGAGAGAGGATGCCATTTCATTTTAAGTTTTAACCCTGGAAGTTGGGTTATAACTTTTTATTTTGAATTATGGGTCTGGGTTTTTTTTTTACTACTATTATCATTGCTTATAGATGCTGCTTTAATTTTTATAATATCCTTTTTTATACACGTTTGTATTTTGTAATAATGAATTATTTTTTCAAAATGTCGTTTCTTCTTCCCATAAGTCTTTACTTTTTATAAGCGTTTATTTGCTTGCCTGTATTTAGAAATGGAACAAAGGTTTTGAATTCTTTTTTTTAGTCTTTGTTTTTATATATGTTGTAGTGTCTATTAAATCTTTTTTTTTAAAAAAAATTCTATTTTGATAACTTTTTTTTTACTAAATTTTCTTATTAGATTGCTGAACTTATATTCATATTTTGTAATATGGCTTTCTCAAAATGTCGTTTCTTCTTCCCATAAGTCTTGGCTTTTGAAACGTCATCTTTGTATCTGAATATGGAATTTTTTTCTTAAAGGTGTATTACATTTTTAAACTTTAATGTTCATTTTTTTTTATTAATGATTTTTCTGGTTTTACTATTTTAGTTTTTTTTTGACTTGACTGATGTGTGTGTGTATGTGTATGTATATATATATATATTTTTTTTTTGCAACTCTATATTTTAATTAGGGTGTTATATAGTTTTTTCTTAAAAAAAATTTCTTATGGAGCTGCCATCTTGAAATGGGGGTAATTTTAGTATTAGTTTATGCGCCTGCCGCTTGGCTTTCTTTCAAAGGGTGGGGGGAGGGGGGAGGGATCTTTTTTCATGCTTTTGCTTTTTATTTTTTTGCTTTTAGTTTATGGGCTGACTTTAAATTATTAATATTGTTGAGGAGTCAGGATCTCCGGTTGCTCCTGAATCAATTTTCCTTCTTCCTAAATTGTGGGTTATGTGTCTTTTTAACCTTTTATGATACACACAATTAATATTGGTATGATGGATAAATCTATTAACTTTATCTCGTGGAATACTAATGGTTTAAATCATCCGATTAAACATAAAAAAATATTTAAAGTATTCCATAGATTGAACGCTAATATTATTTTTGCACAGGAGACCCATATTAGGAGGGAGGATAATCAACGTTTTTTTAGGTTCTGGAAGGGACAACAATTTCACTCAAATTGTACCGCTAAAATTAGGGGTGTGTCTATTTTTATAGACCCCTCAATTTCGTTTACACATTATGAAATTATTTCTGATCCACAGGGTAGATTTTTGTTGATAACTGGTTCACTTTTTAATCGGAAAGTTGTTTTAGTTAATATTTATGCTCCAAACTTTGATTGTCCTGAATTTTTTAAACGTTTATTTACTTCTCTTCCTAACTTGAATGAATATATGTTGATAATGGGTGGAGACTTTAATTGTTGTTTGAATCCTTTGATGGATAGATCTAAACCTATTCGAACTCTTCCGAATAGATCAGCTTTACTTATTAATTCTTTTATGGTTGATTCTGGAATTACTGAAATATGGCAGTTTTTGAACCCTAAAGATAAAGAATTTTCATTTTTTTCACATGTATATCATAGTTATTCTAGAATTGATTATTTCCTTATTGATCATCGTTTATTAACAGATGTTATTGATTGTAAATACGATTCTATTGCTATTTCGGATCATGCGCCTTTGAAGTTATCTATCAAGATTCCGGACTCTTCTATCAATACTAGATCTTGGAGACTTAATGCTACTTTGCTTCAAGATCCAGAATTTATTACCTTCATAAATCAACAAATTGACTTATTTTTTTCAACAAACTATAATGAAGAGATTGATAAAGGAATACTTTGGGACTCTTTCAAGGCTTTTATTCGTGGACAAATTATTTCATATTCCGCTGGTAAAAGAAAACAAAGATATTCAGATATAGCTTTATTGGTGGATAAAATTAAAGAAATTGATAAGATTTATTCCGTTACTCCTACCAAAGAACTTTATAAGAAGAGAGTTGAGCTTCAAATGGAACATAGTTTATTATTATCTTCTTCAATTGAGAATCAATTAATTAAGACTAGGGCTCAATTTTATATTCATAGTGATCGAACTGGTAAATTGTTAGCTGATCAATTAAAAGCTATTTCGACTAAGCGACAAATTATTAAAATTCGTAAACAAGATGGTAATTTAACTACTGATTATAAAGAAATCAATAACACTTTTCAAGATTTTTATAAATCTTTATATCAATCAGAATTTGACGGTGACCGGTTTACGATGGATAATTTTTTTAATAACTTGAATATTCCTAAACTGATAGATGAAGATTGTAGCTTGCTTGATGCTCCTATTTCTATGGATGAAATAAGAGAGGCTATCTCATCAATGAATTCAGGGAAAGCTCCTGGTCCTGATGGTTTTATTGTAGAATTTTTTAAAACTTTTTCTTTATTGCTTTCTCCTTGGCTATGTGAGATCTTTAATGATGCATTTGTTAAGAAGAGACTACCTCAATCGTTTTATGAAGCTACTATCTCTCTAATTCTTAAAAAAGATAAAGATCCTACTTCATGTGCATCTTATCGCCCTATATCATTATTAAATGTAGACTCTAAGATTCTTACAAAAATTTTAGCCATTAGATTAGAAAAGGTATTACCACAGATTATTTCAGAAGATCAAACTGGTTTTATTAGGAATCGGTATTCCTTTTTTAATATTAGAAAATTGATTAACATAATTTATACTTCATCACCTACAACCCCAGAATGTGTTATCTCATTAGATGCTGAAAAAGCCTTTGATAGAGTTGAATGGACATATTTATTTAATGCATTGAGAAACTTTAATTTTAGTCCTAATTTTATATCATGGATTAAATTAATATATTATAAACCTGTTGCTTCTGTTCTTACAAATAATTATAGATCCTCTTTTTTTCAATTATCTCGTGGTACGAGACAAGGTTGTCCTTTAAGTCCTTTATTATTTAATATTGCATTAGAACCTTTAGCTATTGCTATTCGTGAGTCTCCTAATATTTTTGGTATTATCCGTAATGAGAAGTTATACAAATTATCGCTTTATGCTGATGATTTGTTGTTATATATTTCTAATCCTAGTAGGTCTATTCCTGCTATTTTATCCTTGTTGGCTCAATTTGGTAGCTTTTCTGGTTATAAGCTAAACTTAGATAAGAGTGAGTTATTCCCTTTAAACGCGCAAACCTTATTGAGTGACAGGATGCCATTTAAAGTTGTTACTGATAACTTTATCTATTTAGGTATAAAAATCACCAAGAAATATAAAGATTTATTTGAACTGAATTTTTTACCTATGCTTCATCAAATTCAACAACTTACTACAAGTTGGTCTCCCTTATTTTTATCATTAGTTGGTCGGATTAATGCTATTAAAATGATGATTTTACCGAAATTTTTATATTTATTCCAAGCTTTACCAATTTTTATTCCTAAATCTTTTTTTGATAATATTGATTCAAAAATTTCCTCATTTGTGTGGCAAAATAAAAATCCTAGGTTAAGCAAAAGGCAATTACAAAAGTCTAAAAAAGATGGTGGTCTAGCTTTACCTAACTTTAGATTTTATTATTGGGCGAATAATATTCGTAACCTAATGTACTGGAAACTAGATTTGGATTCACCTGTGTGTCCACAGTGGGTAAATTTGGAATGTAGTGAGGTAAAGGGATATTCTATATTTTCCGTTCTTGGTTCTTTTCTTCCTATTGATTTAGCCAAATTCAATAAACAGATATCTAACCCTGTTGTTAAACATACACTACGAATTTGGTTTCAATTTCGCAAATTCTTTAATCTGAAAAACTTTGTTCTGGACAGCCCTATTTTATGTAATTTTTTTTTCAAACCTTCACTGACAGATCAAGCTTTTAGTATATGGAAAAGGAAAGGTATAAAATGTTTTCATGATCTTTTTTTTGAAGGTACTTTGATGTCTTTTGATCAACTTTCCAACAAATTTGAATTACCTAAATCTAATTTTTTTAGATACTTACAAATTAGAAATTTCTTACATAAAATTCTTCCATCTTTTCCTAATTCAACTCCATCGGATTTTTCAGATTTGATTTTTACTTTTAATCCTTGTCAGAAGGGATTAGTAGCTTTTATTTATAACATGATTATGAAGATACAGCCAGAAATATCGGATAGAATTAAACAAGAATGGGCAAAAGAACTTCGATGTAATATATCAACAGATAAATGGGAAAAAATTTTACAAATGGTTAATTCCTCTTCTATTTGTGCTAAACATGCTTTAATACAATTTAAAATTGTACATAGAGCTTATATGTCTAAAGATAAGCTTGCCCGATTTTACTCGCATATCAACCCTCAATGTGACAGATGTCTCTTAGAAGTGGCTTCATTGACTCACATGTTTTGGACATGTCCCACTTTACATAACTATTGGAAGGACATTTTTGATGTCATTTCCTTAGTATGGAATATCGATTTACAACCCCATTTTATTACTGCAATTTTCGGTATACCAAATGAAGATGGCAATCAGCTTTCCCCTTCAATCAGACGAATGATTGCCTTTGTAACATTAATTGCCAGAAGGTCTATATTACAAAACTGGAAAGAAGTAAATCCTCCTACTACATTTCAGTGGTTCTCCCAAACTATTTCTTATCTGAGTTTGGAAAAAATTAGAAGCACTATCTTTGATTCTTCAATTAAATTTGAAGAAACCTGGGGACCATTTATTCGACACTTTCATATGAATTAATTTGGCCTATTTCAGATCCTTTTCTCTACTTATCCTTGTTCAGGTATGGAGTTCCGGAGTTCTTTTCTTGACACCTTCATATATTTATAAAGTGCTATTATTGCCCATGTTAGTTTAGTTTAGTATTTTTTTTCAATATATATTTTTTCTCATATATAATTTCAATTTTTTTTTTCTTTTTTGATGATTATTTTTGTTTTTTTTTCATATATATTTATATAGACGATTGATTTATGTACCTTTTGTTGATTGTTGTTTAATAGGATATTATTATCCTATTACTAATGTAATCTCGTTTATTGAATTTGTAATCTATTCATTATTATGTGTTGTTTTTTTTATATGAAATTTAATAAAAAGATTGAAAAAGAAAGAAAGAAAGGACTTTCAGCCTTGCGAGGGTTCACTCTCTTTAAAGACAGCCTAACGTCGGCCTCTGAGACAGAGATCACAGGGTCATCAGGTGCAGCAGAGATCATGTGTTCTCACTTTCAAAGCATGTATAGAAGGCATTGAGTTCATCTGGTAGTGAAACATCACTGCTATTCATGCTATTAGGTTTAGCTTTGTAGGAAGTAATGTTTTGCAGTCACTGCCAGAGTTACCATTTCAAGTTCCTGGATGTCAACATCTCTGAGGATCTATCTTAGGCCCAACATAAATAGTCCCAAAAAAGGAACAGCATCGGTTATATTTCGTTTGGAGTTTGAGGAGATTTGTTATGTCACCAAAGACTCGCAAATTTCTACAGAAATTCTGTGGAGAGCAATCTAACTAGTGGCATTACCATCTGTATTGGGTGGAGCCATTGCAGAGGACTGAAATAAGCTAGCCAACATATCCTGAGCTTGAACTTATGCTGTCAGTAGCAATGACATGTGGAAAATTTAGAAGCTGAACTTTTCTTTTTTTGGTAAATCAAGATGTTCAGGTAGTGGAAGGGGTCTGTCAAAAGATGATTCAGGCAGATGTTAAGTTCAGATGTCGGCAACTGTGAGATACAATCTGAAGGAATTAGGAATAAGTGTTGAATTCAGTGAAGAAAGCACAGCAAAATGCTTATGAGAATTGTGGAAAAATACATTCAGTGAGATTATTGAATAGATCAGTTATAAATGGCAACAAAACACAATTGAATCGATTTTTAAAATACAAAGGGATCCCAGAATAGAATGAGAAGGTGAGTAGGTGGGGTTAATCTTTCAAAGGGGAGAAATTTATTGTTCTATGGACATTTTCTCTTCTTAAAATGGTCTCCTCATAGTGCAGCAGAGAAGAAAATGATACTTTGAGAGTAATATCAATAAATAAGTAATGAATTCTTCATTTTGAACCATTTATTTCAGAACTGAGCATAATTATACTGTACATGCTATTTCTGATTACATCTGCTTCCAACTTCAGGAAACAATTGCACTGCAGAGGCAAACCATCTGAATATATCCCAAAATGAAGAAATTACCTTGGACAAAAACTCTTAACAGCAAAACTAAATGTAACTTTTCTAACTAAAAAAAATAGATTTAACCTGAATGTTTAATCTAAATTGTCCCTCTCTAGAAAATAGTGTATGAATTTTCGAGAGCTGTAAACTGCTGGGAGTCATCCTAGCTTTTTACTAGGGTTTATTTTAAAAAAGCTTCCTTCCAACCTGGTTAAAGACTACACTGGGACGTGGGAATGTTAACATTCAAGCTCGGATTGCAATAAATAATGATATGGTTTACACAAGAGGCTAAACTGTAAATTCACAAATAACGTGATTGTACAGCTGCAGCATTAAACAAGCTCTCTGGAGGTGAGACAGAGAGTCTGAGATTAATGTCTTAACCAGATGTTCAGCTCAAGCATTCAGACACCTGGGATACAAACTATTAAGCAGTGCTTAAAACACCAAAGAATAATTTCAACCTGTGGAAGAAAAATTTGCAAAAATCTCAGGTCGTTTTAATATTTGCAAATGAAGCCATCTATTTTTATCTGTATATTAATTTAAATGAATGATCAGAATTGGATGAACCCTCCTCTGTCTCATAGTTCACAACTACATTTTGACTAAGGGAAAATTGAAAATGAAATGCTTGCAATTTTACCTTCATACTTTTCACCAGGAACTTTTTTTTAAGTGAAGCAAATGAAATTCTAAAAGCTTTAATAGCATCAGATATTTTTATAGCACATTTTTACTGTAAAATATCAAATGATATTTTAAACAAAATTAGTGAAATAGACGTGATCTATGAGGGACGGTTCAATATTCTGTAGTCCTGTAGGCAAATTGTAGTAGGGCCAGGTAGGAGTCATAATCAACCTCTCAAAGTACTTCATCCCATGCTACTGGGCAATAGTTGATGAAACAGCTCACCTACACTTCGTGGGCATCAGTATCATTGCTGTGATTTCATAGCAGGTAGGAACCTCAGACTGCAACAGTGAGAGGTTGAAGATTGTCTTCAATGCTCCAGAAGACAGTTGGCAGAGGTTTATGGTACCCAGACAGGTACACCGTCAGAGACTGATTCCTTGCTACTGTTCATGCTCTTGAAGGATGCTCAGACATAGACATCCAAGACAGAGATCACAGGATCACTGGGTGTTCTGGGAATTTGCACAGATGGAGTGTTGTTCTCCTTTTCAAAGTGTACATAAAAGGAGTGAAGCATCGCTGGCATTTATGATGTTCAGTCTCAGCTTCTAGAGAGTAATAGCTTGCAGACCCTGCCACCACTGTCCCATGAACCCATAAACACTTTTTTTGCACTATTTATTTTGCAGATTATGGTGATTTTATGTTATTGCACAGCACTGCTGCTACAAAACCAGAATTTTCTCTATGTACAACACAGTGACAACAACTCAGATTCTGATTCCGAGATATTGTTGATAGCTGATGAAGAAATTTTTTAAAAATCACAACACCAGTGAACAGGCAGCTAAGGTTCTTCTAACAATAGGAGAGATAGTTGAGTTGCTATCATCATTATTAGGAAGTTGCAAATGTCTGAAAGTTCATTGAATAGAAGGCCATTATTGTGACATTGCTTCAATGATGAAGCTGCATTGTATCACAATGTCTGTAATACTGCTACCTGCAATTTCAGAAATCATACAAGATACAGTGTATCCAAAAGAGTGGTGACGAATCGGCATATAGGAGCAAGATTGAAAATCTGATTGAATGATGCCAGAAGAAGCCATCAATCAATGTCAGCAAAACCAAAGAACTGATCATCAACTGCGGGAGGTCAATGAGCTGCTCCTCAATAGGTGATTGGAGCCTGTGAAAGTCAGTAACTTTCTTTAAATTCCTTGTGCTTATTGTATCAGAGGTAAATTTAGTCATATCCAATCTCTCAAAGCACTTCATCCCAATAGATGTCAGTGCTACTAGGTGATGGTTGTCGAGGCAGAAATTTCCCTGGGAACAGAAGTGCCATAACAAAGGATAGCATCTCTACATTCTTAGAAGTCTGTGTAGATTCAGCATGTCATCTAAAACTTTGACAAACTGATATAAATGCACAGTGCAGAGTATCCTGTCTGGTTGCATCATGGTCTGGTATGAAAACACCAATCCCAAAGAATAGAAAGTTTTACTGAGAGTGGTGGATCCAGCCTAGTCCATCACATGGAGATGGCTCCCGATCATTGAGCACACTTATAGGGATGCTGCCACAAGAACGCCGCATCATCATCGATGACCACCACTATCCAGGCCATGTCATGTCAAGTCAAGTCACTTTTATTGTCATTTCAACCATAACGGCTGTTACAGTACACAGTAAAAATGAGACGACATTTCTCTTCTCACTACTATTATCAGTCAGAAGATACAGGAGCCTTACTTCCCACAACATTAGGTTCAGAAATGGTGCATCAGGCTCCTGAATCAGTTTGGGTAACTTTACTCACCTCATTTCTGAAATGACTCCACAACCATTGGACTATTTTTCAAGGATGCTACTCCTCATATTCTCAGCATTAATTATTTATTTTTATTTGCACATTTCGTCTTGTTTTGCACATTGGTCACTTTTTAGTCTTTGTTTATGTATAGTTTTCATAAATTCTATTCAATTTCTTTATTTTTTCTGTAAATGCCTGCAAGAAAATGAATCTCAGGGTTGTATATGGTATCCTATATGTACTGTGATAACAAATTTACTTTGACTTTGAAAGAAGGAAGATGATGTGGAGGAGAATATTATGGTTGAATATACAAAGCATTACAGAATACATAAGAAAATCAAGGGATATTCTCTGCATTATTTTAGGATGTGATTGAAAAAGTGTATCTGATTTTCTATTATGGCTGGATTTCTTAATACGCAAGTTCAGAACTACTACCCTCTAGGAATAGTGAGAATGAGCAGAGTATATATAGGAATGTGCCAGATAAAGGCCAGCAATATCATGAAGGATCTGGTTATGGACTGATGTCCCATTCCTATTATTGAAGATGCAATACAGCATCCACGAAAGGACCATGCGACTCAAGGTCTGTAACTTCCCCCAGGCCGTCAGTCTGGTCAGCACCAGCAATTAACCCATCCCACTACACCCCAAATACCATTATTTTATCGTTTCAGTCAGAATCACTTGATGTACAGATATTCCCTTACCTAGCATCACTCTATGTATATCCAATCAGTCTATGTATATAAGCTAATGTTATCTATTAACATCCATCGTGTTCTTTGCATTCTTTATGCTTGTTGTGTCTTTTTTATGCTTCAGCAGATCGGGAGTAACAATCATTTCATTCCCATTTACATTTGTGTAATGAAGAATGACAATAAACTATCTTGAATCTTGAATTTGTGATCTCCACCAAAAAAAGTAGGCCTCAGTTCACCAAATACTGACAATGTTGTCCACTGTTGCAAAGCAGAATTCATCATTACCTTCTGCAGTGAATCTCAGCTTAGATCTTCTGCTTTAAGAGATGCTCAAGTGGCCCTACCTCAGACTGTTATAACCTTCTTTACTGGTCAATTGAATATTCCAAATTGTATCTCTCACATTCTTCTCTCAATATCATCGAAAGGTGTTGCCCTGTATTTTTTCTGGAGTGGCACATTGCTGACACCAAATAGATAACATTTTTACCTCCACAGAAATAGGCAGTAGATTAAAGAAGCAATTTATCCTGTGAAATCTAATAAGGTGTTTCAATGGAATTAAATACCACATGCTTTTCCTATTGCTTATGATTTCTTTCAGATTGTTCCAGATATTATTTAATAGTGATCTTGGCAAATACTTTGGATAATTCATTTATCCACTGCTTTATGACTATCTCAATATTCCAAGTTTAATTGAAGAAACTCATTTACTTCAAAATGTCCTTGACATTTATTGCTGAATTACCTTAGTCTATCTTAGCTGTGCAGGAACCCCGTTATTCTGTAAAAATCTTATTGTTGACAGACTGTTGCCAGTTGACACAAGTGTCAAAAGAGGAGTAGAACCTTAAACGTATGTTTTACCCTATCCAGAATTAATAGGCAACACATCTGAAAAAAGCATAAGATAACTATAACAGTCTTGAAACAGATGCTTACTCAGTTCATTACAATAAGAACTGCACAAAATTCTGCAGCCGTTGGAAATCCAGAGCAAAACACGTAAAAATGCCGGAGGGACTCAACAGGTCAGGCAGCATCTATAGAAATGAATAAACTGTTTTGTACTGAGGCCCTTCATTGGGAGTGGAAAGGAAGGGGAAAGAGGCCAGAATAAGGTTTAATTACAATAATGTCAAATAGGAAGTGCATTTGAAGGCAGGTTGATACACTAGATTAGTTTCCTTTTCAGACATAAAATCTTAATTCAACCTGCATTCTGGATATCAGGATGAAGCTCCGTGTCATGAGACAATCTTTTGTGGGATGAGAATTAGAAAGTCTCAAGGTAGACAGCAAAAAATTGTATATAATTTGGCACTAATTCACGCTAGAATATCAAACTCGCTCAGAGAGCTTGCTGAGATGATTGGTGTGGGAAATGGAAATATCATACTTGAGCAGTAAGAAATGACCTTCTGAGAATGGGATTGTTAGATCCGAACTGCAGAAGGAATTTAATTAGCATCCACCTAGTGCCTGCTGATTTCTGTCAGTTTTCGGGTTTGAATGTATCCGTCATCTTCATTTTCTGGTCTTTGTGCTGATGAGCACGTGTAAACTTTTGATGTCATTTCTAGCTCTCAATCTCACAGCTTTGCTTTCTCTTTAATGATCTTATGGAGTTTTTTGTTAAATGTGTGAAGCACCAAATTCTGTCATTTGTATTGCCTTTGAACTGACAATTCTTGGTTTGCTTAATGATCTTTTCCTGTGTATCATGAGATCTGTGCTCATGTGGGCTTGATTTCTCTGCGTCACTACATTGTTTTACCTTACAGTTGCTGTGCATATCCTGGAAAACTCAAAACCACGAGAGTGCAGTCAGTAAGAATGTGAAGATAAGATAGGTGCATTCTGGGGCTTAATGGGAGGAACGCTAACATTGAATTGACTACTTGAACTGTGGATATAAAGTTAGAGGGTTTAGGCAATAGGAGTTTGCCTGTTTGGTGAGAGCTTTAACATTCTTCCATTTTACTTATTCTCATAATGGATGATGTTCCTCTGGATGTCATCCAGAGAACATCCTTTTAAGTGACTGGATGATCCAGATGACATCTGTTTAAGATAAGTGATGAGAAAAGTAGGGGACATGTCAGAGGTAGTTTTTCTTAACCACAGTAAGTGGTGGGTTCCTGGAACACACTGTCCAGTGTGCTGGTAAAGGCTGATACAGCAGGGATGTTCAAAAGACTTTTAGATAGGCTCATAGATTTGAAAAAAATGTCCTTTTATGACACAGTTGAAAGCTAAAAGATTAGGTGCTGTGATGGGGTTGTAGTGGGATGGCATTGGGAAGCTATAAAATGAGAAATGGTCCGTTAAGGTAGCTACAATCATTGAAATTAGACATAAAGTAGATGGCATTCAAAGGGCAATAGTGATGACCTTGCAATTTATATTCATTCTTTTCACTCCATCCTCAAAACAGAGCTTTTGCTTCACAGAAATCAATCTAGGAAGCGTGAAAATAAGAGAACTTGCTTCTCCCTAACCTTCACAATACCTGGAGGCAGTAAATCAAACTGTTATTGAGATTTCCTTCTTCTTGTTACAGAACAGATATTTCTGGCTAAAGAATAAGAATTGCTTTTATTAACAATTATGTATGATCAACAATGTGTAGTTGAGATGAGATACAAAGCATCCTGTTGCATCGGATCCGAGTAATAATTATTTTGTTCTCCTTCACTTGTGTACCGGAAATTACATTAAACAATCCTGAATCTTGATTCATTTGCTCTCGTAATATGCTTGATCATCTATGAAAATATCTTAAAGCACTTTTTAAAATAATACAGACAAATTTTGACTGCGAATTTCAAGCAAGTATTAGAATAACTGAACAAAAACTCAGGTGAAAGGTAAGTTTGAATAGTGCCAAAAAATAAAGAGTAAATGTGGTTACCATGGGGAGTACTTGCTCTTGTAAAATACATACTTAAGAATCTGCTATCCTTCTCAATGTGTTGCTAGGTTAATGGATGCAAAATCTCTTTTTATTATTCACTGTGTTACATAAAATTAAATATTTTAGTTCCCAACAATTTTAGAACTTGGGTATCATAGAGGCCATTTATTTCATAACATCATGCTGGACCTCCAACAAAAATCTTTCCAGTTCCATCTTCCAGTTCTCTCTCTGTATGCTTAGATTTTTTCTCCATCAGGTATTTAGACAATTTCCTCTTGAAGACAGTCATGGAACCATCTTCAAATATATTGACAAGCAGTGAATACCAGATTTCACCCATCTCATGTCATATAATGTCTTCCCCTGCATAGTGTTCCTTTAGCCTCTTATCCTCAACACATCTACCAGAACACCTCTACAATCTCCCATTAACCATTCTATCTGGACCCCTCATCATTATATGTACCTCCATTCCACCTGTTCGTCATTCCCTTCATAGGGAAGAGCCCCAGCTTCTCTAATTTATTCTTGTATCTATAGCGCTTCACCCCTAAAACTCCTGGCACTTATCCTTGCAAGTGGAACAAGTGCTACACCTGCCCCTATACCTCCTCCTTCACTACCATTCAGAGCCCCAAACAGTCCTTCCAGGTGAGGCAACACTTCACCTGTGAGCCTCTTGGGGTCATCTACTGTGTATCGTGCTCCCGATGTGGACTCCTGTATCTCGGTGAGACCCGTTGTAAATTGGGAGATCACTTCGCCGAGCACCTATGCTCTGTCTGCCAGAAAATGCAGGATCACCCAGTAGCCAACTATTTGAATTCCACTTTCCATTCCGATTCTGAGATGTTCATCCATGGCCTCCTTCTCTGTTGTGATGAGGCCACACTTAGGTTGGAGGAACAACAACTTATATTCCGTATGGGTAGCCTTATGCCATCAGGCATGAGCATCGGTTTCTCAAACTTCCATTAATGCACCCACCCCTCTCTCCTTCACCATTTCCCATCCCCTTTTCCCTCTCTCACTGTATCTCCTTGCCTGCCCATCAGCTCCTCTGGTGCTCCTCCCCCCTTTTCTTTCTTCCATGATCTTCTGTCTCTTTCACCAATCAACTTCCCAGTTCTTTACTTCATCCCTCCCCCTTCAGGTTTCACCAATCACCTTGTGTTTCTCTCTCCCCTCTTTTAAGTCTACTCCTCAGCTTTTTTTCTCCAGTCCTGCTGAAGCATTTCGGCCCAAAACGTCGGCTGTGCTTTTTTCCATAGATGCTGCCTGGCCTGCTGAGTTCCTCCAGCATTTTGTGTGAGCTATTCACATAAGTCTATTCTGGATACTCTCTAATAACCTCACACCCATCCTCTACAGTGACAAGTGAACAGTATACTCCATTTGAGACCAGACCTGCGTTTTATAAAGTTTCAGCATAACTTCCCTGATTCTATCTTTTTGGCAGCCTTTGGTGAAACCCAGAATTTCTCCTTATGCTTTCTTAACATGCCTTGCAAATCCAAACCATCCTTTGACTTCTCACCCATTTCCAAATGGTATCCTTTGTTCTATAACAAAACAAAAGTTGGAAGAACTCAGCCAGTCAAACAGCATTGGTGCAATAAGAAACCACTCGGATGAAGGGTTGTGAACTCCACTCAAGCTGTATGGCTAACTAATTCCTTCCAGAGTTTCTGTTCTTGTTCCAGATACCACATCTGCTGCTTTGTTATCCTTTATTCCATATTGCCTCTCTTCACTCTTCATACCAATAGGCATCACATTTCATTTCTTTACATAAAACTTCACCCACATTGCACCTGCTCAGACCTCCAATTTGTTTTTGCTCATTACTCATTTCTCATAATATCATGAGAATAATTAAGGCATTAACTTGCTCGAGATTAAATGCCTTATGATGTGCATATTTGCAACTCTGCATGAGCAACTTCTGAAGGAAAAAGAAATGGTGGTTGATAGAGTTTGGACACTAATTGCTATGACCATTTTGATTCCCAGCCCTCAGTTACGTTGAGCCAGTTGCATCAAATTATGTAGCTCACCAAAAGTTCAAAGTAATTGTTATTATCAAAGTACATATAGGTCAGCCCAGAGATTAATTTTCTTGTGGGCATACATAATAAATCAAGAGAATAAACCACAACAGAATCAATGAAAGACTGCCCATTTAGTGTATTCACCCAGAGTGCAGAAGACAACAAACTGTAGAAGGAAAGAAAGAAGAAAGGGGAGGAGAGAGGAAGGAGGAGAAGGGGGAAGAAGGGGGAGAGGGTATGATAGCAGGGTGAGGGGGGAGGGGGGAGAGGAAGGAAGATAACAAGACAAGAACAAGAGCATGAGGCGAAGAGTTCTTAAAAGTGAGTCGTTTGGTTGAGGGAATATTTCAATAATGGGACAAGTGAATTTATACCCTTTGGTTCAATGCCCTGGTGGTTGAGGAGTAGTAACTGTTCCCAAGCCTGCTGGTATGAGTCTTGAGGCCCCTGTACTTACTTTCTGATGGCAGCAGCAAGAAAAGAGTATGCCCTTGGTGGTGGGGTTTCCTGCTTTCTTGTGACTGCATTTCATCTGCTCAATGGTTGGGAGGGCTTTACCCATGATGGACTGGGCCATATTCAGTACTTTTTGTAAGATATTCCTTTCAAGGTTATTACTGTTTCCATACCAGTCTGTGATGCACCCAGTCAATCTAAGAGTTTGTCAAAGTTTTAGATGACTTGCTAAATCTTCGCAAATCCCTAAGGAAGTAGAGGTGTTGCTGTGCTTTCTTTGTAATTGCACTTAAGTGCTGGCGCCTAGACAAGTCTTCCAAAATAACAACAGCCAGAAATTTAAAGTTGCTAGCCCTCTCCCTCTCTGCTCCCCCAATGAGGACTGACTCATGGACCACCACTTTCTTCCTCCTGATGTCAATAATCAGCTCCTTGCTCTAGCTGAGTAACAGGTTGTTGTTGTTGTACCACTCCACCAGATTTTCAGTCTCCCTCCTATATGCCGATTCATCACCACCTTTGATTCAGCCTATGACAGTGGCGCCATCAGTAAACTTGAATATGGCACTGGAGCTGTGCTTAGCCGTACAGTCATAAGTGTAACGCAAGTAGAGCAGGGTACTAAGCACACAGCATTGTGGTGCCCCTGTGCTGTTGGAGATCATGGAGGAGTTATTCAAACTGACTGGAAACTGCAAGTGAGGAAATCGAGGATCCAATTGCACAAGGAGGTATTGAGGATAAGGTCTTGGATCTTTCTGATTAGTTTTGAGGGGATGATGATATTGAATGCTGAGCTGTAGTTGAGAAAGAGCATCCTGATGCTTGCATCTTTGCTATTCAGATGTTCTGTTCCAGGATTGAGTGACGAGACAATGAGATGGCATTTGCAGTAGATCTGTTGCTCCTGTAGGCAAATTGGAGTGGTTCTAAGTCACCTCTCAGACAGGAGTTGATATATTTCATCACCAATGTCTCAAAACGTTTCATCATTGTGGACGTAAGTGCTACTGGGTGATAGTCATTGAGGTAGGTCACCAGGCTTTTCTTGCGCACTGGTATAATTAAAGCTTGTTTGAAGCATGTGTGTACTACACACTGCAAAAGTGAGAGGTTAAAGATCGCAGTGAACACACCAGCCAGTTAATCAACACAGGTCTTTAGTACTTGACCAGGTATCTCATTGGTCTGGATGCTTTTCATGGGTTCAACCACCTGAAGGCTGCTCACACGTCAGCTTCAGAGACTGAAATCATAGGATCATCTGGGGATGTAGCAGTTTGTGATGGTTTCTCTAAGTTCTGATGGTCAAAGTGAGCATAAATGGCATAGAGCAAGCTCATTTGGAAGTGAAGGCCTGCTGTCTCCTATGTCACTTGATTTAACTTTTTAAAAGGTGGTAGTATTCAAGTCCTGCCACACCTGTCAAGCATCCTTCATTGATTTTTGATCCAGAATTGCCACCACCCATTAGATGGTTTTCCAAAAATCATGCCTGGACTTGCAATGTTCATGATCACCAGACATGAATGCCTCTGATCTGGCCCTCAGCATTTTTCAGATCTCATGGTTCATCCAGAGTGTTTGATTGGGGAAAACTCTGAATGAGTTTATGGGGTACACACTCATCTACAGCTGTTTTAATAAGGTCCATTACAACCATGGTGTAAACATTCAGATCCCCAGATGAGTCCTTGAACACGGCCCTGTTCATTGACTCAAAGCAATCCCACAGCTGCTTCTCTGCCCTCTGCCTCACCCCTTTGTTGTTCTAATCTCTGGAACATTGCTCTTTAGCTTCTGCCAGAACGCAGGTCGGAGAAGGACAGCCAAGTGACTAGATTTACTGAAATGATGTCTGGGCATGGAACAGTAAGCATTTTTTATCTCAATATAATAGCAATCTAGTATGTTAGGACCTCTGGTCCATGATATGCTAATAGTAATTGGGCAGGGTTTTCTTCAAACAAGCCTGGTTGAAGTCTTCAAATATGATTTGAAATATATCAGGAATTATGATTTCTAGTTTGGTGATGTCATCAAGCAGTATCATGAGCGCTTGATTATATTAGGCCACTGGTGGTATGCAAACTGTGGTCAGATCATGGATGAGAACTCCCGATGTAAGTAAAAAGGATGATACTTGAGCGTTCGGTGTTAAAGTTTGAGGAACACAAGTTTAGCAAAACTGCTACTTTGGAGTACTACTGAGAGTTTACCATGAAACACACACATCCTCCTTTTGCCTTTTATGAATCGGCAGCTTGGTCTATTTGGTAAATCGAGAAGCCTTTTGGTCTGATCACTGTACCTGGCATGCTGAGAAAAAGCCAAGTCTCAGTCAAACATTGAATACAACATTCTTTCATTTATATCAGTCACAGCAATCTTACCCTCAGGTCAGCAATCGAGGGGGAGAGGAATTATCAGGATCCTAGAATTGTGCAAGAATAGGAAATGATTCTGGAGAAGCTTGCACATTGGTTAGTATCAAATTAGAGCAAATAATAGTACATAATAATCATATCTTTTAGCTAACTCAATACATGATACAATGGGTAAATGTTCATGACACACATCTAACTGTTTGTATGTTGGATTATCACTGCTGTGATAATACATGATGGAATACTGACTAGTACATCAAAAGTACTCCTCCTGCTTGAACCAGTCAGAATATTCAACCATCTACTGTGCCTTGTAAAAGTATTCAGCCCCCAACCCTTTGTTCAGAAAATGAGTATTACAACCAGGGATTTTGATCAAGCTAATTGAGAATTTTTATTTATGACTCACATGCTCCTTTTATCCTCCCATAGTAGAGTTAGGGAAAACAGGGAAAATTGTGAAAAAAAAAACATGATGAACTGAAGATTCTAAAACTGAAATGTCAGCAGTTCAAAAGTTTTCATCCCCCTTTGCTCAGTACTTAGTCTCACAGCGAATAAAGCCCGTAGTCTTCTTGGATAAGTCTTTTTTAGCTTTGCACAATGTGATGGAGCAAGATTTCCCAGTCCTCATTGCAAAATTGCTCAAACTGTGCTAGGTTAGTTGGGGAGCAGCATTGGACCGTAATCTTGAGGTCTTACCACAGATGTTTGATCAGATTAAGGTCATGACTCTAACTGGGACACA
Source organism: Hypanus sabinus (assembly GCF_030144855.1). Lineage (NCBI taxonomy): Eukaryota > Metazoa > Chordata > Chondrichthyes > Myliobatiformes > Dasyatidae > Hypanus > Hypanus sabinus. Next base: position 133,787,142 of record NC_082712.1, on the reverse strand, counting down.
CAAGAACATCAGTTTTTTTTTTCATTTAAAGCCACTCCATGATTGCTCTGGCAGTGGGCTTTGTGTCATTGTACTGCTGAAAGACAGTCTTCCTTCCCAGTTTAAGCTTTTTGACAGAGGCTAGAGGTTTTTATCCAGGATCTCTCTGTATTTAGCAAGTTTCAATCCTGATCCGATTTCCAGTTCCTTCTGCAAAAAAAACATCCCCATAGCATGATGCTACTTTCACCATACTTTACAGTAGGGAAAGTGTTACATAGCTGATTGCAGTATTAGATTTATGCCACTCCTACCACTTGGTGTTGATGCCAAGAAGTTCCATTTTAGTCTCATCCAACCACAAGACTTTCTTTCACATCTTTACAGTATCTTCTAAGTGATGCTTTGCAAAACCTTTATATGCAAGGAAATGTTTTTTTTAAATAGCCGAAGTTCCTTCCTCGCCACTCTTCCTTTTTTTTGTACAAGGCTTTAGAAGCCATGAACTACATCTCCAGTTACAGCCACAGATTTCTACAGCTCACTCAGAAATGGCTATTGACATCAGAGCAGTCTCTCTTACAAGTGCTAATCTTCTCCAGCAACTAGGTTTAGAGGGGCAGCCTGACCTAGGCAGTTTGCTGTGGTTTCATGATGGATTGCAATGAACTCCAAGGTATGTTCAGTGCCTTTGAGATAATATTGTACCCTTTCCCGGATTTATTCATCTCTATTATCATTTCCTAAATTAATCTTGAATGCTCTTTTGTCTTTAGTTTGGTTTGATCTGTTTAAAATCTACCATACTATTGGATCTTACCGAGAGAGGCAGTACTTATTCTTACAAATTAATTGAAGAGAGGTAATCCTTAAGTTTTCTACATCAACAAATTGGGTGAGTTGGTAAGGTAATATATTGCACCTGAGAAAAGTTAGTGTGGTAATTACAAAGGAGATGAATTCTTTTTCAGCCTCAGAATATTGTTTTTTTAAATTTTTAATCAACTTCTGACAAGTTTTGGAATTTTTCTTTTGATTTGACATGATGCACAATGTTTTGTAGATTAGCTCAAAAATCTTTCATCAATATATTTTAAATTTAGATCAGACAGTCAAGTGTGAAAGTCATTGTGGGGGCTGAATATTCTGTGCTAAAACTGCATCACCATGTTTTGAAACTGTACTGAAACTGACGTATCGAAAACCGTATCAATTGAGAGAGGAGTGTGCCTGTACTCAGGTGTCCAGTCAATTGTTATGTGTTGTGTAACTCTTGCACACACTTCAATGAACAGCACAAAATGAAAAGGACATTCTGTGGAAATGAGGTCAGTGATCTCAATGTGCAGCCTTATAGAAACTTCATAACAGCCTCACTAAAATTAATCATCTAACTTGACATAAATATTGAATATAAACAGCAAATCCTGAATCTGCTTCATTAACCTGTAGCTGTGTCTGCCAGTTGGTTACTAAAGAGTTGTGGTTTCATCTCAATTAAATTTAGAAACCTACAGAAATATCACATAATAAGTCAAGAGGGCAAAAATCCAAGCATACTGTTGATACACTATTGTCAATTTGCTTGCACACCAATGCATATTTTTATTAAAATTTCTGCTTAAGACATGCACTCAGCTGCCACTTAATTAAATGCACTCATACATCTGCTCATTAATACAAATATCCAATCAGTCAATCATACAGTAGTAATTCAATACATAAAAGCATGCAAATATGGTCAAGAGGTTCAGTTGTTGTTCAGACCAAACATCAGAATGGGGAGGAAATGTGACCTAAGTGATTTTGACTGTGGGATAATTGTTGGTGCCAGACGGGGTGGTATGAATATCTCAGATACTGTTGATCTCTTGGGATTTTCACACACAACAGTCTTTGAAGTTCGCAGAGAACTGTGGAACAAAAAACTCTTCTAGCGAGTGGCAGCCCTGTGGGTGAAAACACTTTGCTAATAAGAGAAGTCAGAGGGGAATGGTCGGACTGGTTCAAGCTGACAGGAAGGCAACAGTAACTTAAATAACCATGCTTTACTGCAGTGGTCTGCAGAAGAGCATCTCTGAACTCTCAGTACATTAAACATTGATGTGGATGAGCTACAGCAGCAGACCACACTGGGTTCCACTCCTGTACCTAATAAAGTAGCCACAGAGTGCAGGTTGTAGAATACTAATTTATTACATTTTGATTCTGAACCAATTGATAAGTCCATGAAAAAAATATTTTGTTAATCAATTAGTAATGAGGAGAAAACTGTTTACCCTATTTAAGGAAATACTTATGCTACTGCTAATGGAGACCCCGGTGACAATAAATGTAAGAGTCATCAATCGTCCTTAATACCACGTAGTATTGTTTCAAAAGGGAAGTCTGCTCTATTAATTCAAAACACAAACCATTCTCAAGCAAAGCAGTTCTCATACTCTTTCTACCTTTCTGGAATCATGATAACAGCAAATAAAAAGCATCTTCTCTGTTAATGGCTTGAAATACTCACAATCCCAGTACAGCATATAGAACTGGAATATTAATATTCTACATGGATAACAAAGTTCTTACCATCTTCACATCTCAACTTATTGCGGCCAGTAATGAAGCTAAATATAAGCCTACAGTGTTGCCAAAATCGTAAGGCTACAGATAGGCAGAATATTAGAATTAGGCAAGGGTTAGTTAAAATATTACAATGAGAAACATAGTAAATGGAAATAAGCTAGAAAGAAGTACAGAACTAGATCATGAAAGTTTCTGTAGTTGTGAAAAAAGGAAGATATTGGCAAAAATAAGAGTGAGTCTTTAATGGGAGTGACAGGAGAAATTAAGGATATCAGATAATAGTGTATCATCATACATACGTTCATTGGGTGCCATCATTAAGGAAGCCAAATAAAACCAAGGACACGTGGACACCTAGGAATTCAACTGTATTAGTACTAGGGAAATACTATCACAAAAAATTAAGAACTGGCAAAAAATTCTGAGGGATTGATGGCCTGCATTCTAGATTTACAAAAGATATACTGTATTTTCAGAAATAAAGGCTAATTTCAAAATTGTTCCCTCAAGCTGCTGAATGGTACATAGATTATAACCATTCTATCTAAGAAATAAAGAGAGAACACAAGATACCATAGATCAATTAGCCTGTGGGTATTGTGGTGAGACAAGGGTTAAACACACACACTTGCTGAACTCAGGAGGTGAGGAGACATCTTCTGTCAGGCAGATGACGTTTCAGGCTGAGACTCTTCTTCGGGACTGGAAAGGAATGGAGATATCAGTAGTTTCTAAATGACAATAAACTGAACTGAACTGAACTGAAAAGCAGGAGGGAGAGGAAGGAGGATTCACTAGAAGGTGATAGGCAAAGCCAGATGGGTGGGAAAGGTAAAGGGCTAGAGAAGAAGGAATCTGAGAGAAATGAAGAATGGACCATAGTACAAAGGAAGGGAAGAAGGGGCACCAGGTGTAGGTGATAGGATGGTGAGGAGAAGAGGCAAGAAGACAGAGTTGGGAATAAAAGAGGGAAGGGGGTGGAAAAATAATTACTCGAAGGAGAAATCAATGTTCATACCATCAAGTAAGAGGCTACCTAGATGGAACATGTGGTGTTGCTCCGCCATCATGGCAGAAGAGGAGGCCATGGACGAACATGTCAGAATGGAAATGGGAATTGGAATTAAAAAGATTAGCCAGTAGAAATTTCTGTTTTTGACAGATGGGGTGGAGGTACTCAACAAAATAGTCCCACAATTTATGTCTCACCAGTGTAGAGGAGGCTGCATAGGAAGCATCGGATATAATAGATAACCTCAAAAGATTTGCAGGTGAAGTGTTGCCTCACCTGGAAGGACTGCTAGGGACCCTGAATGAGGAGGTGAGTGGGCAGGTGTAGTATTTCTGTTGCTTGCAGGGATAAGTGCTGAGGGAGATTAGTGGGGAGGGCCAAATGGGCAAGGAAGTCATGGAGGGAGTGATCACTGTGGAACACAGAGTGGGGGTGTGAGGAAGGCAAACTGGTGTTTGGTGATAGGATCCTGTTGAAGGTGGCAGAATGATGTGTTGGGATTTGGTGGTAGGTGAAGACAAGGGGGACTCTATCCTGTTAAAACGGAGGGAAGATGGAGTAAGCGCAGATATCCGGGAAATGGAGATGTGGGTGAGATCATCATCAATAGTGGAGGGAGGGAAACTCCACTCTTTGCATTGCAAGTTTTGGGGTAATCGAGATACCTATTTTCTACCCACATGCAGAGCATCTCATAATGCTAGTAGTCCTGACACTCTTCTTCATCTTCATAATGAATATGCAATGTGTACTCACAAAAAATGCTGGTGGGATGCAGCAGGCCAGGCAGCATCTATAGGAAGATAGAGACCATTCGGCCTGAAACGTCAATTGTGCTTGAATTGCCAACATCTGCAGATTTCCTCGTGTATACAATGTGCACTGACTGGTCAGGTTATAGGATGTGCTCTTGAGACTACCTATACATATAGAAGGTGGCTTGATAATGTACTTATTCCCCTGAATTGAGTGAATTTGATTTTGTGTCTTAAACTAGAATTGTAAGGGAGCATGAAGCTGCAGGGCCTACAGGAATGACTCTTGCCAATGCATCAGTTCCAAGGGATAGTATTAACCCTCTTACAACGATTGCGTAACACCTCAACATGCTCCGAAACAACTTAATGGGGATAGGGTGAAGTATGTTACTGAAACCATCAACGGACTGAACTGGACTTGGGTAACAGTGCATGCAATATCTACACTGCTGGTGATCCACAGAATCCCATTAATAATGCTCACTGGGTAGATGGCCAATGATATCACTGGTAGCCAGGGCTGCTACTCCTAAAACACGATCTTTGGCCAGAACCAAAGCCATGAAGGGGTTATTGTTATCTGACCTATATGGTATCATTGATCTCTCTCTCTCTCTCTCAGCAGAGGAGACTGAGACTCTTCTTCAGAACTGGAAAGGAATGGGGAAGATGCCCAAATAAAAAGTTGGGGGGAGGAGAAGGAGGATTAGCTAGAAGCTGATAGGTAAAGCTAGATGAATGGGAAAGGTAAAGAACTGGAGAAGGAGAAATCTGATAGGAGTGGTGAGTGGACCATGGCAGAAATGGAAGGAAAAAAAAGCACACCAGGAGGAAGTGATAGGCTGGTGAGAAGGCTGCCATCAATCTGGGCTGTCATCACGGACTGGGGAGACCGTGTTCCTAAATTGTAATATGCCTTTTCTACAAACCTGCCAGATTGGTTTGTGAATGCATTATCATGGCCTTAGCACTACTGCAGAAACTGGCTACTAACAAAGCCTTAGCATTACATGATGTGAGTCATATCAATAGCATTTTTGCAGAAAGGCTGGCAATCCACACTGTGGCCCCCAAAATTGACTAGCACAAGAATATCTATTGTCAAAGAGAGGTGATAATTGTGCCATTATTAGCTAAGAGTTGTACACATACATTCCTGATACCAGCAGCCAACTGTCCCTGATGAAACAGTCAGAATTTCTACATGATTGAAATTCAGTAAGATTTATGTTGTCCTCTACAAGACAAAGAGGTGGGAATGTGGAAGTCGCAGTAAGGCAAGTGTTAAGGACAAAGTGCAGACAAGGATAGGGTCAGGACCCTGGAGCAGAGATCCAACCACAGACCCAGTACTATGCACAGTGATATTAATTGAGTAACAAATCCCAAGGTGCAAACCAAGTTGGCATCAAAGTTCACACAGAGATCAAAACATCCAGAGAAATCCAAAAACCAGAATCAGGAAACAGGTAGAGTTGATATTCAGACAGACAGGGTACAATCCTGCAGTACAAACAAAGTCAACATCAAAATTCAGACAGAGATCCAAACATCTAGAGAAATCTAAAAACCAGAATCAAGAAACAGGCAGAGAACAGATACTCTGAAAAGGGTCAGGAAAACACACTGGTACAATCTGGCAACAAACAAGTGAAAACTCAGGACTGAAATACACTGAGTAATAAACAGAGAGGCAGATGATAGGTGGAGCACAGTGAGACACAGGTGGCAGCAATACAGGTAATAATGAGGAACAGATGAGAGACGGAGTACTCATTAATACAGGGGCCGGAGTAGAGCAGGAGCGCATGGCAATACAAAACCACAGACTGACAGCTGGGGGAAACACACAAAAAGACAGAGTTCAAATGGAGGTACTGACAGATAGCCTGGAGCAGTTGTGGTCAAGTGAGACGTTTGATGTGAGATTGCCAGAGACACTTCTGCTTACTACAGGATAAGCAGGGGTGACTATGGCAGGTGTACTCATGCCAGTTGAGTGTGTCACCTGTAGTGAGACTTCTCTAGAAAGGTCTTCCGAAAACATAGTGTTGCTTTACACGTTAAGGGGTGGCAGAGGAAAACAGGTTTGGAAAAATGGAAGGATGTGAAATACAGCCAACAGTTGCTTTACTAACTTCAGAATATCGTCGTTTCTCAGTTTGAGGTTTCAATTGACTTTTAACACATCTGTTGTGAATGGCAATTGATCTTGCAAGTAAGGAAATCAGACATATGTAATTTACCAAATAATCAATATCCTTAACTGAAAAGCCAATTCTGTTTAAAAATGGCATTTTTCTGTCCTGGCTTCAGAGCAGTGTGGGTTACAGAGGCCATGCTGCTCTCCTCTCACACAAGAAAAATAAAAAAGAATGCTTGAGTTGTAAGTGTCCCTGTGTTCTGGGCCCAGTTATCCTCCTCCTTCAAAGAAAGGGACTTCCCTTCCTCCACCATGAATGCTGCCCTCACCCACATCATTTCCATTTCCCACACATCTACCCTCACCCTATCCTCCTTCCACCCCCACCCAGGAAAGGGTTCCTCTTGTCCTCACCAACCACCCCACCCACCTCTGTGTCCAACACGTAATTCTCCGTAACTTCCACCATCTCCAACAGGATTCTATCAACAAGCACGTCTTTCCCTCACCCCCACCTTGCACTTTCTGTTTTCCACAGGATCGCTCCCTATGCGGCTCCCTTGTCCATTTGTCCCTGCCCATTGATCTCCCTCCGAGAATTTATCCTTGCAAGTTGAACAGGTGCTACACCTGCCCCTACACCTCCTCCTTCAGTACCATTCAGGGCCCCAAATAGTCCTTCCAGGTGAGGCGCCACTTTACCTGCGAGCCTGTTGGGGTCATCTACTGTATCTAGTGCTCCCGGCGTGGACTCCTATATATCAGAGACCCGGCAGACTGCGAAACTGACTCACCAGGCACCTATGCTCCATCCAGAAGGAAAAGCAGGATCTCCCAGTGGCCACCCATTTTAATTCCACTTCCCATTCCCATTCCGACATGTCAGTCCATGGCTTCCGCAGATTGGAGGAGCAACACTTTATATTCCGTCCCACCTGGGTAGCCTCCAACCTGATGGCATGAACATCGATTTTTCAAACTTCCAGTAATGTGTCACACGCACCCTCCCCCCCCACGTTCACCATTCCCCATTCCCTTTTCCTTCTCTCACCTTATCTCCTCACCTGCCTAGCACCTCCCTCTGGTGCTCCTCCTCTTTCCCTTCTCCCATGATCTTCTATCCTCTCCTACCAGATTCCCTCTTCTCCAGCCCTGTATTTCTTTCACCAATCATCTTCCCAGCCCTTTACTTCACCCCTTACTGCCCTTCCCAGTTCCTCCTATCACTTTGTGTTGCTTCCTCCCTTCCCCCACCTTCTAACTCTGACTCTTCATCTTTTTTTCTCTAGCTCTGATGAAAGGTCTCAGCCCGAAACATCAACTATAACTATACTCTTTTCCGTAGAACCTGGCGTGCTGAGTTCTTCCAGCATTTTGTGTGTGTGGCTTGGATTTTCAGCATCTGCAGATTTTCTCATATTTTAGTTATTTTATTTTAATTATTTTAGTATCAGTGACGACTGCCTGACAACAGTGCAGAAAATCTAATTATAGGAAAACAGTATCAGAAATATTTGAAATGTTTGTTAGAATTTTTTGTGGTCATAACAAACAGATTAAATAAAAGGGAGACGTGAATTTAGTGCATTAGGATTTTCAATTTTTAAAGATTTAGATAGGATATTATGCAAAGAATTTGCATAGGAAAATGGGACAATTATTATTGGATCACTCTGCTTTAAAGCTTGATAAATGCAAGCCTCAGATGCTCTTGGTAGCATTGAGCTCTTCATTGAATTATCTAATAAAATGGTGTCATGTAGTGAAAATATAGCATTACGCAAAATTATAGCTTGTGGTATTGAGAATTGTTCAATCAGCGGAAAACAGAATCAGAGCACACCAATCATGTTCTTATGCTTTGAAAGGCTATAACTAGCACAGAACCGTAATGGATGATGGTTTTGATTCATAGTTACAGTACACTCTTTTGATGAGGGTATGGAGAGTAATGCATCCAAGTTAGTATATGATACAAAGCCAAATAGGTAAAAATAAAAACATGTTAAAATGAGGTGCAGTCAGCAAGAATGCAAAAACCAAACAGCACATTAGACATTATTATGGAGGGGTATCCAAGAAGGTCAAAATAAAGCCCTCCCGTAAACAGACAGGCTATGGTGAAACCGATGTATACTTAAAAACTTCTGTCTGTTGTCAAGTAGATACACTTTAAACAGAGTGCCACCAAGAATTGCTAGACTGATTTCCTTAATGACTTTTCTACAAGGAAAGATTGGGTACATTGGAATAGAAAAAAAATATAGAACTTGCTTTGGCTGGAAGATATAGAAGTAGGGGTCGCTGCTTTAGACTGGGATGATTGAGATTCTTATGAATGGCACACCAAAGGGGAGTGAATGGTGAGTTGTTGATTTGATTCAAGATTATATCCAGACACTTGTGGGAGTCAAGGACATGGAGGTGACAGGAATATATTGATGCGCAACAACCCATTATGATCTTATTTAATGTTAGAGTATACTTGACGGCAAATGGGAAAATGCTAGGGCTGTATCTAATGCTGTTAATTTCAAGTATTCCAGCTACTGGCTCTTGACCCTCTGCTGATATTTAAATTCGAGGATGTGGAATGGGTGATTGAAGGTGGACTCATTTGCAAAGTGATTACAGGAATCTTGACAATCTTGATGCCCCTGCAGATGAATATGTAGCTGAAGATTGGTGCGGGGGTGGGAGAGGGTTTCAGATTTTTGGATCACATGGAACTCTTCTTAGAATCAGAATCAGGTTTATTATCACCGGCATGTGACGTGAAATTTGTTAACTTAACAACAGCAGTTCAATGCAATACATAAACAAGAAGAAAAGAATTAAATAATAATAATAAATTAAACAAGTAAATCAATTACAGTATACATATATTGAATAGATTAAAAATCATGCAAACTATAGAAATACTGTATATTAAAGTGAAGTAGTGTCCAGGCATTCACCGTCCACTTAGGAATCAGCTGGCAGAGGGGAAGAAGCTGTTCCTGAATCGCTGAGTGTGTGCCTTCAAGCTCCTACCTGATGATAACAGTGAGAAAAGGGCATGCCCTGTTTGCTGGAGGTCCTTAATAATGGACGCTGCCTTTCAAAGACACCACTCCTTGAAGGTGTCCTGGGTACTTTGTAGGCCAGTACCCATGATAGAGCCAACTAAATTTACAACTCTCTGTAGCTTCTTTCAGCCCTATGCAGAAACCCCTCCCACCCCCACCCCCATACTAGACAGTGATGCAGCTGTCAGAATGCTCTCCACAGTACATCTGTAGAAGTTTTTGAGCATATTTTTGACATACCAAATCTCCTCAAACTCCTAAAGAAGTATAAATGTTATCTTACCTTCTTTATAACTGCATCATTATGTTGGGACCAGGTTAGATCCTCAGAGATCTTGACACCCATGAACTTGAAACTGCTCACTCTCTCCACTTCCGATCTCTTACCCTTCTGGAAGTCCACAATCAGCTCTTTCATCTTACTGATGTTGAGCGTCAGGTTGTTGCTGCAACAACACTCCACTACTCGGCCTATCTCACTCTTGGGAAAGCAATGACCTGTACTAAAAGGTGGTGGGACCTCTGTCCTTGCAACCAGGTTTGCTATAGCCATTAAGGAGGGCTTAATCTACACTGACAGGAGGATGAAAACAAGTCAGATGATGGAAGAATTAGTGTAAAGGTAGATGCAATATGTAGAATGACGGAGGTCGGATCCTGCTATAGTTTACTGACGCTTTAACCTCTCGCTTTTGCAGTCTGAGGTGCCCACCTGCTTCAAGCAGGCTTCAGTCATACCTGCCTCATTGACTATTGTCCAGTACATCCACTGAGATGAAATGTTTTGAGAGGTTGATCATGAAACAATTCAACTCTACCCAAATATTGACTTGGACCTGCTCCAATCTGGCTACCATCACAACAGGTCAACAGCAGATGCCATTTCATTGGCTCCTTACTCAGCCCTGGAACTTCTGGACAGTGAAGGTGCATACAACAAGATGCTCTTCATTGACTACAGGCCTGTATTCAATGCCAACGTCCCCTCAAAACTAAACAATAAGCACCAAGACCCAGCTCTCAATATCTCCTCGTGTAACTGGATCCTCAATTTCCTCACTTACAGATCCCATTTAGTTCAGATTAGCAACACCTCCACAATCTCCATCAGCATCAGCACAGGTGCACCACAGTGCTGTGTGTTTAGACCTTACTCTACTTCCTTTAGACTTATGACTTTGAGGCTAAGTACTTCTCCAGTGCCATATTCATGATTTCTGATGGTACCACTGGTGGTACTACAAAGGTGGTGATGAATCGGCATATAAGAGGGAGAATGAAAATCTGGTTGATTGCCACAATAACTTTACTCAATGTTAGCATAACCAAAGAGCTGGAAAATGACTACAAGGGGAGGATGCTAGTGGTCCATGACACACCTCTCATCAGGGGTTTGGAGGTAGGTGGATCAGTAACTTTAAATTCCTTAGCACTACCGATTTAGAGATGCTGTTCTGGGGTCAGCAAGTAAGGGCCATTACAGAGAAGATACAACAGTGTCTACTTTCGTAGAGGTTTGCATAGATATGGCATGCCATCTAAAAGTCTGACCAACTTCTATGCATGCACAGTGGATAGAATCATTCCGGTTGTATTATGGCCTGGAATGGCAAAACCAATACCCATGAAAAGAAAAGCCCTACAAACAATAGTGGATGCAGTTCAGTCCATTACAGGCAATGCCCTCCCTGTCATTGAACACATTTACAGGGAACGCTGCCACAAGAAAGCAGCAACCATCATCAAGGATCTCTACCACCCATGCTCTCTTCTCACTTCTGCCATTGGGGAAGAGATACAGGAGCCTTAGGTCCCACTCTACCGGGTTCAGAAACAGTAATTACCCTTCAGCCTTCAGGCTCCTGAACCAGTATGAATAACTTCACTCACCTCAACACTGAACTGAGTCACAATCTATGAACTCATTTTCAAGAACTTTCTAAATCATGTTCACAGTATTATTTATTACTTATTCATTGATCATTATTATTATTATTATTATTATTATTATTATTATTATTATCCATTCTTGAACACAGTTTGTCTTCTTCGTACATCTGTTTTTTTTTGTTTTGGTGCAGGTCTAGTTTGTCATTGATTCCATTGTAGTTCTTTGTATCTGCTGTGAATACCTACAACAAAATAAATCTCAGGGTGGTATATGGTGACATGTATGCACTTGGATAATAAATTTACTTAGAGCTTGCTTTGACCTCTGGATAGGTGGTGGATAGGGGGTTAAATAGTCAGCTGGAAAGGTTGAAATGTAATTACTTTAATCAGAGAAGTATCAGGGACAAGGGTGGTGAGCTTAGAGTGTGGATCAGGACTCGGAGCTACAATGTTGTGACCATTACAGGTCAGGAATGGCTGCTGAATGTTCTGGAGTTTAGCTGTCTCAAAAATGACAAGGAGGGATATAAAAGAGGTGGAGGAGTGGCATTGCTAATCTGGGATAATATCACAGCTGAAGAAAGGGAGGATGTCATGGAGGGATCGTCTACTATGTCAGTGTGGTTGGAAGTCAGAAACCGGAAGGGAGTCAAGATACTATTGGCCCCACAATAGTAACAGAGACAGCAGGGAGCAGATCAGTAGGCAGATTTTCGAAATGTACAAAAAATAACGGGGTTGTAGTCATGAGTGATTTTAACTTTCCCAATATTTATTTGCACTCCCTTCGTGTAAGAAGTTCAGATGGAGCAGAATTTGTCAGGTAAGTCCGGAAGGATTACTACCACAATGTGGACAAGACAACTAGGGAGGACATGCTGGATCTAGTATTAGTCAATGAACTTGGTCAGATGATAGATCTCTCAGTGGGTGAGCATTTCAGAGTCAGTGACCGCAACTACCTGACCTTTCCCATAACTTTGGACAAGGGTAGTATGAGATGGCACTTATTTTGGGGAGGGCTAATTATGGTACAATTAGGCAGGAACTTGGAAACATAAATAGGGAACAGATGCTCTCAGGGAAATGCACAACGGAATGTCGAGTTTGTTTATGAAGCACTTTCTGGGGCTTCCAGATAGGTTTGCACATTGAGTCAGGGAAAGATGATAGGGTGAAGGAACCAGGGATGACAAGAGAGGTGGAACAACTAGCCAAGAGGAAGAGGGATGTTTTAAGGTTTAGGAAGCTAACATCAGATAGTGCTTTGAGAGTTATAAGGTAGCCAGAAAGGATCATAAGGAGGGACTTAGGAGAGCTAGAAGGGGACATATGAAGACCTTGGGAAGTTGGTTTAGAGAAAACCCCAAAGCATTCTGCACATACCTGAAGAACAGGAGATGGGGTTAGGACTAATCAGGGATAAATGAGGAAATGTACCTGAAGTCTGAGGAGGTAGGGGAGGTCTTAATGAATACATAGCTTCAGTATTCACCGATGAGAGGGAGCTTGATGAATGTGTGGTCAGTGTAGAACAGGCTAATGTGCTAGAAAATATCTTGGTTAAGAAAGATGCAGTGTTGGAATGTTAGGATAGATAAATTCCCAGGGACAGACAGAATATATGCCAAAGTTACTGCAGAAAGCAGGGGAAGAGATTGATGTGCTGTAGGCAATGATCTTTGTGTCCTCACTGGCCACAGAAGTAGTACCTGAATATTGGAGGATTGTCAATGTTATTCCTTTGTTCAAGAAAGATAAAGGGATAATCCTGGGAATTATTGACCCAGTGAGTCTTATATCATTGGTGGGAAAACGGTTGGAGTGAATTCCTACAAAGAGAATTTATTAACATTTGCAGAAGCATAGTCTGTTTAAGGATAGCCAGCATGACTTTGTGAGGGGCCTGACTGACTTATTTCAGAAAGTGAGAAAACACATTGATGAAGGCAGAGCAGTGATTGTGGTGCATATGAATTTTAACGAGGCATTCAACAAGGCTAGTTCTCATTTGAATCAACACCTGCTTTATTAACATAATTCCATAAATCCTGAGTCCCGAACCTTCATAAAACAAGAGTGCATTGTTATATAACATATTGATATAAATTGTTTCAAGGGCATTGAAATTTTGAAGCCTACCTACTGTTATAATCCAGGGGAATATGTAACAAGGTTCATATCACAAGATCTCACAAACAATAAATTATTATATAATGTCTTTTTGGTAAAATTGGCTGGGATTGCTACTGGCCATAACACTGGGTCATCTATCTTGCCTTGACATGTCGTCTTTAGTCCTCTGGTCTCAGTTATCTTGTTAACTGAATATATTCTCTGAACATGAAATTGAATAAAATGAAACAAACAATGACAAGACTACATTGCAAGTAAATTTCTCTTATTTCCTTTGACGGTGAGGTACTATTATGCAATAAATATGCAGATTCTGCTTTTTCAGTTGAATGTCCCAAATAGCTAGTTCTTCTTAATGAGATTTTCAAATTAAAGCTATCAATAAATAAATAAATATTAAAATCCATCTTTATGTAATATTCAGATTCTGGCTGCATTAAGTTTTCAAAATGATCTTTGCACATGCACGAGGAACACATTAGACTCTACTGATTTTTACTGTCAATCTATATTTATCTCTATTTTATATCATTCATTCTGCAATCTGTCAACTATTGGATTATGGCAGCAAAGCAATAGATTTTCATTCCCAATAGTTTTATTTTAATCAATATATTTATTGCTCCAGTGGCACGTATTTCATATCTGTATGTGTTTCATTATTCTGTTCAATCATTTTGAATCACTGAAACCATATACGTAACAATTCCTGTTAATCCCTTTTCATGCATTTCAATATCAGCAATTTGGATTGCCGAACTACTGTTCAGAACAGCACGTCATCAAAAGAGGCCACAGGCTGAAAAATAACCAGTCAGCCCAAAAAGCCCACTCCACTGCAAATGTGAATATTTATTCAATTTTATTTATTCTAAATTAAGCAAGAATGAATAAAATAGAATACTCTAAAATAAAAATATATAATAGTCATTAATAAATCTAGTAAGAATCTAATCAACCTATGGACTCACTTTCAAGGACTCTACAACTCACGTTCTCAGCCTTATTTATTTACTTTATTGTTATTATTATTATCAATTGTAGTACGAATATTTACAGTTTGTCTCCTTTTGTACATTGGTTGTTTTGTGCAGTTTTTTCATTGATTCTATTTTATTTCTATTGTATATTGCAAATGTCTGCAAGAAAATAAATCTCAGTGTAGAATATTGTGACATGGATGTACTCTGACAATAAATCTACTTTGGACTTCATCTCCTTTGCCATCAGATTTCTGAAGAGTACACGGACCCTGAACACTACCTTTCAATCCCTTTTATTTGCACTATTCATTTTGGAGTTTGTGTTAATTACAGGCCTGATGAAGGGTCTCGGTGCAAATGCCAACTATTTATTCACCCCTCCACCCCCTCCACCCGTGCAATAAATGCTGCCTGACTGGATGAGCGTTTTGTGTGTGTTGCTCGAGATTTCCAGAATCTGCAAAATCTCTTGTACTTACAGTAATTTTATGTCTTTGCACCATTCTGTTGCCATAAAACAACAAACTTCATGGCGTATAAGCCAGTGATAAGAAATCTGATTCTGGTTCTGAGAGAAACTCAGTAAAATCTACTTTGCTCTGAAAGTATTGGAATGTGTAACTTGCCACTCATGGAGTGGTAGAAGTTATGAGTATTGATCATCCTAAGACCTTTCTGAAGTGATGCAAGTATTAATTTCATAATAAAATCATGAAGTTAATTGTGAAACTAAGTATTCATTCTTCAATAATTTATTCATTGCTTAAGCATAAGGAGATGTACATAGTGTCATAGAAAAGTACAGTAGTCTGACTGTGCACTGTGTAAGACCTACCCCAGTCGGTCCTCCCAAAGTGCAACACCTCACACTTGTCTGCATTAAATCCATCTGCCATCTTTCAGCCCACTTCGCCAGCTGATGCAGATGTACTGATGACTAAATCAAATGTTTGAAATTATTTGAAGATTCTTTTAGTTTCCATCTTGTTACGAAGGAGAAGCCTACAGAATTAGATATGTGCTGGAATCAGTTAAGCAGTTTGTCATAATGTTCCACTAATCTTCTGCTCATGTGAGTCAAAGAACCAAAAGAGACCTTTTAGAAGTTCAGAGTCTCTAGCAGTGACCATTTGCTTTCGCTATAATTCTCTTTAAAATTCAGTTTCTAGCTATTTGGAATCACCTAATCTTTTTCTTCTTACCTTTCATATCCACCCATAGACTCCTTCTGATTCTGCTGAAAATCATTGACCTGAAACCTTATCTCTGCTTTTTCTATCTGTAGATTCCACTTGTCCTGCAGTGTATTTCCAGCATTTTCTGTTTTAATTATCTTTTTTCTTGCTGTCTTCACATTCAAGATATCCTGATGTGTCAGTATCTCCAGCTGAAAGCTGTCTCTTTGTGTGTTTTCCCCCAGTGTCATTCTATTTATGTATTGCTGTAGCGGTGTGCTACACACAGCGCTGAAATAACGACACATGGTCGATGAGCTGCAGTTGCAAAAAAGATTTATTTGAACTTTGCGGCCTCTCTTTAAAACCTTCCTGATCCCACCCTCCCCGGGCGGGAATGCTGTAGGAGGCACGTATTCACAGTCCCGTCCCGCTTTTCCCCTTGCTGGTGAAGCAGACTTGGCGCCCGTTTTGGGACTGGCCTCAATGCCAGCGCGCGCCAATTTGTGAGCCGGTTCGAGTGCGCTGGGAAGTGGGTCACCATATAACCCCCCCCCCCAGAACCGGCGACACACCCCCCCAATGTCCACAGTCTGGGCCGGACTCTGTATGGGAGGTCTGCCTCCGTGCCGGAAACTTGACCGGCTGCACCATGTCCACATGGGCTGGTTTGGGTCGATCCACCGTGAAAACCTCCTCTCTCCCCTCAATATCCAGCACGAATGTGGACCCGCTGTTTCTGATTACAGTAAACGGCCCCTCGTAGGGCTGCTGTGGCGGTGCCCAATGTCCGCGCTGTCGTACAAAAACAAACTTACAGTTTTGCAGGTCTTTGGGTACGCAGGTCGGGTTCTGCCCATGCTGCGAAGTGGGTATGGGGGCCAGGTCACCGAGCCTCTCGCTTAGTCTGCCCAGGACTGCTGCGGGGTCTTCCGCTTGCCCCCTTGGGACTAGTATGAACTCCCCTGGGACGACCAGGGGTGCGCCATACACCAACTCGGCCGACGAGGTGTGCAGATCGTCTTTGGGTGCCGTGCGGATGCTGAGCAGGACCCATGGAAGCTCGTCCACCCAGTTAGCTCCTCTCAGGCGGGCCGTGAGAGCCGACTTCAGATGACAGTGGAAACGCTCGACTGTGGATGGTAGGCAGTTGTGTGATGCAGCTGTGTCGCCAAAAGGCTGGCCATAGCTGACCACAGGCTGGAGGTGAACTGGGCGCCTCTGTCGGAGGTAATGTGGGCCGGTACACCAAAGCGAGATACCCAGATGGCGATCAGTGCCCAGGCGCAAGATTCGGAGGTGGTGTTGGTGTGCGGAACTACCTCTGGCCATCTTGTGAACCGGTTCACGATAGTGAGGAGGTGCCGCGCTCCACGTGACACTGGCAGGGGGCCCACGATATCCACATGAATGTGGTCAAAATGACGGTGGGTGGGGTGGAGCTGCTGCGGCAGAGCTTTGGTGTCCCGCTGCACCTTGGCTGTTTGGCAGTGCATGCACGTTTTGGCCCATTCACTGACCTGCTTGCAGAGTCCATGCCAAACAAACCTGTTGGAGACCATCCGGACGGTTGTCCTGATGGAGGGGTGCGCTAAGTTATGAATGGAGTTGAAAATGCGTCGCCGCCAGGCTGCCGGGATGACGGGGTGGGGTTGGCCGGTGGTGACGTCACAGAGTAGGGTCCTCTCACCTGGGCCTACGGGGAGGTCCTGGAGCTGCAAACCGGAGACTGCGATTCTGTAACTTGGAATCTCCTCGTCTGCCTGCTGCGCCTCTGCCAACGCTTCATAGTCTACCCCCGGGACAGGGCTTGAATGGTAGGGCGAGAGAGAGCGTCCGCCATGACATTGTCTTTTCCCGAGACATGCCGGACATCCTTCGTGTATTCAGAGATGTAGGACAGATGTCACTGCTGGTGGGACGACCAGGGATTGGACACCTTCGTGAACGCAAAGATAAGCAGTTTGTGGTCTGTGAACGTGGTGAAGGGCCTACCTTCCAAGAAGTACCTGAAATGCCGGATTGCCAGGAATAGTGCCAACAGTTCCCGGTCGAAAGCACTGTATTTCAGCTTGGGTGGTCGCAGGTGTTTGCTGAAAAACGCCAGGGGTTGTCAGCGACCCTCGATGAGTTGTTCCAGCACCCCACCGACTGCTGTGTTAGATGCGTCCACTGTGAGGGCGGTAGGGACGTCCATTCTGGGGTGCACAAGCATCGCGGCATTTGCCAAGGCTTCTTTCCTGTTAATGAAAGCGGCGGCAGACTCCTCGTCCCAGGTAATGTCCTTGCCCTTACCCGACATCAGGGCGAACAGGGGGCGCATGATTCGGGCAGCTGAAGGGAGGAAGCGGTGGTAGAAATTCACCATATCCACGAATTCCTGAAGGCCTTTGATTGTGTTGGGTTGGGGGAAATGGTGGACTGCATCTACCTTAGTAGGCAGAGGGGTTGCCCCGTCTTTAGTAATCCTATGGCCCAGGAAGTCGATGGTGTCGAGCCCGAACTGGCATTTGGCCGAGTTGATTGTCAGGCCGTATTCACTCAATCGGGCGCACCGTTGGCGGAGGTGGGACAGATGCTCCTGACGACTGCTGCTGGCTATGAGGATGTCGTCCAAGTAGATGAAAGTGAAGTCCAGGTCGCGTCCCACCTCGTCCACTAACCGCTGAAACGTCTGTGCAGCATTCTTTAGGCCAAATGGCATGCGGAAGAACTCGAAAAGGCTGAAAGGGGTGATGTGTGCCGTTTTGGGGACATCGTCCGGATGCATCGGGATTTGATGGTATCCCCGGACGAGGTCCACCTTGGAGAAGATCCGTGCGCCGTGCAGGTTTGCTGCAAAATACTGTATGTGCGGCACAGGGTAGCGGTCCAGCGTTGTAGCCTTGTTCAGCCTGCGGTAGTCACTGCAGGGTCTCCAGCCCCCTGATGCTTTGGGCACCATGTGCAGGGGGGAGGCCCATGGGCTGTTGGACCGCCGTATGATCCCCAATTCCTCCATCCTCTGGAACTCCTCCTTCGCCAGTCGGAGCTTGTCCGGTGGAAGCCTGTGACCTCGGGCATGGAGGGGTGGTCCGTGTCGGGATGTGGTGCTGTACGCCATGTCTAGGCATGGCTGCCGTGAACTGCGGTGCCAGAACCAATGGGAAATCCGCCAGGACTCTGGTGAAGTCGTTGTCGGACAGCGTGATGGAGTCTAGGTGTGGGGCTGGCAACTGAGCTTCACCCAGGGAGAACATCTGAAAGGTCTCGGCGTGGACCAGTCTCTTCCTGGGCAGGTCGACCAGTAGGCTGTGAGCCAGCAAAAAATCCGCCCCCAGGAGCGGTTGGGCCATGGCGGCCAGTGTGAAGTCCCACGTGAACCAGCTGAAGCCGAAATGTAGCCGCACTGTACGGGTGCCGTAGGTCCTTACTGTGCTGCCATTCACAGCCCTCAGGGTGGGACCCGGTTCTCTGTTGCGGGTGTTGTAACTCATCGGAGGTAAGACACTGATCTCGGCTCCGGTGTCAACCAAAAAGCGGTGTCCTGACCGCTTGTCCCAGACATACAAGAAGCTATCCCGATGGCCCAGCCGCCGTAGCCATCAGTGGCGGCTGGCCTTGGCGTTTCCCGGGAACTTGCAGGGCGGGCTACAGCGACGGGCTTCTGCACCCCACCGCTGGTGGTAGAAGCACCATTGTTCGTTGGTCTCCTCACTCCTCCCTCTGGGGTTAGCGGGCTCTGCTGCCAGGCCTGGTCTGGTCTGTTGCTGGGAGTGTGGCCTGGTGATCTGTGCGACGGACGCCCCACTCTCCTTCTTGGCTTTCCACAGCAAGTCCGCCAGGGCTGCCAGCTTCCGGGGGTCGCTGAAATCCAAGTCGGACAGCAGCAGGCATATGTCCTCAGGCAGCTGCTCCAGGAGTACCTGCTCAAACATGAGGCAGGGTTTGTGTCCTCCGGCCAGGGACAGCATCTCGTTCATCAAAGCCAACGGTGACCTGTCTCCCAAACCATCCAGGTGCAGTAAGCGGGCAGCTCGCTCGCGCCGTGAGAGTCCGAAAGTCTTTATGAGCAGGTCTTTGAATTCCGTGTATTTGCCGTCCGCTGGGGGAGACTGTATGAACTCCTCAACCTGGGCCGCTGTTTTCTGGTCGAGGGAGCTCATCACGTAGTAGTAACGTGTGGCATCTGAGGTTATCTGCCGAATGTGGAATTGGGTTTCTGCTTGCTGGAACCATAGGTGAGGCCGCAGCGTCCAGAAGCTTGGCAGTTTTAAGGAAACTGCATGAACAGATGTGGCGTAATTCATCTTCGGCTCAAATATCGTTTGGGCCATCGGGGTCACCAATTGTAGCAGTATGCTACACGCAGTGCTGAAATAACGACACGTAGTCAATGAACTGCAGTTGCAAAAAAGATTTATTCGAACTTCGCGGCCTCACTTTAAAGCCTTCCTGATCCTGCCCTTCCCGGGCGGGAATACTGTAGGGGGCGTGTATTCACAGTCCCATCCCGCGCACGGGCTTTTCCCCTTGCTGGTGAAGCAGACTTGGAGCCCTTTTTGGGACAGGCCTCAATTTTAGCGCGCGCCAATTTGTGAGCCGTTTTGAGTGCGCTGGGAAGTGGGTCGCCACATTGCCATGTTTTCATGTTTCTTTTCACGCCCCATGTGCTCCTGTCTCCACCCATGCTCTACTCAGGACTCTGTATCACTGATTACTCTGCCCTCACCTGGTTCCCATTATTACTGTATTGCTGCAACCTGTGTCTAACTGTGCTCCACCTATCATCTGCCTCTCTGTTTATTGCTCAGTGTATTTTAGTCCTGTATTTTCACCTGTTTGTTGCCAGATTGTTTCAGTGAGTTTTCCTGATTCTGATTCTATCTAGATGTTTTGATCTCTACCTGAACTTTGATGTCAACTTTGGTAGCACCTCTGGATTTGTTACTCAATAAATATCACAGTATACACAGTACTTGCTCTGTGATTGGGTCCCTGATCCAGCAGCCTGACATTATGCCACTAACACTATTAAGTCAAATGAGAATATTCCCAAGCAATGTAGCAGACCAAGGTATAAAATTAATAGCAGGATGTATTCCATTGTAATCCATAACCTCACAGCACAGCATATACTTTACCCTCCCATTGTCGTTCAAATCCAGCCCAATATGAAGTATTGAAGAGTATGCCACAAGCATATATTGAAGGTACCAAACCTGTTGAAACTATATGCTTGATAAACAGGTGTTTTTGTATATTGTAGGAAGTTTAACCAATCTAATAATGACCAGTTTAGATCACAACTCAGCAGTATCTCCATATGGAGTTGGAAATAAAAGGTGATGGACGATTAAAGAAGCTTGTTGAACATCATTGTTCTCAAAGATGACAGATATACACCAGAGGAAAAGGTAAAGTGCTTGAGACCAACTTCAGTAAGTGGATGATCCATCTCAGCCTCGTATTCTATACCTGCATAGGTACCAGTTTTCATCCAGTTTGCTTCACTTCACATAATAGCAAGAAAGAGAAAGTGTTAGATAGATCAAAGAGCAATGGATTAGCCAGCATGCTGATGTTGCTCTTAAAATTTAGCCACAACTCTAGCCAAAGTGCTTCTGTTCATCATAAGTTGAGAATTATGATGTTTATTAATAATTGTATAGTGTTCTGATCCATTCACATTCTCATATGCAGCAAAAGTTTGTCAACCTAAGCCATCCCCACTAGGAAATTTCTAGCCATCTATCCTTGACATTTTGCAACATTATCTTTAGTATTTCCTTTACCACCAGCACCTTGGTTGTGATTGTGGAGAGGGGAAGTCATCTTCAATCAAATAAATACAGTGCAAGAACAAGACAGAGTATTCCTATCCTGTGGAAAGTAGTTCACTACTTCAGGAGAGTGTTGAAACAATTTCCAGTTATCTGGAAAAAACTAAAGAGCAAAAATCTTACAGAAAAGCTTGACTTCATCTGGGAACAATTTATTTGCTTGATGCATATGAGATTTACCATCTTGAATACAGACTACTTCTATTATTAGCACAGCAAGGGTACAATGTGTACACTCTATAAAGTGCACAGCTACAACTTGATAACGTCCCTTTTGCAGCATGACACAAACCTGAAACTCAACCATTTCAAAGGACTGAAGAAGCAGACAGTGGAAACTACCATTCTATGTTGATTTGAAGATTATCACCATTCGTTTATCTTTGGTGGTATAAAATCAATCCTCAAAATTCTAACCTAATAATACTTGTACCAGAAGGACATTAATTCTCAAAGGCCACCTCGAGACCAGCTTCTCAGGGGCTGATAGGAGAGAGGTAAATTCAGTGCTTTCTTTTCCAGTAAAACCTGCTTTCCGCATTTGAACAAAATCCCTTGGTGATCTTCAGAGTGCCATTCAGATTCAGATAAGTATATTGTAATATACACCACGGTGCATTGAAAATTCCAGTTTCTGTGAAGCTTGCAGAGCATACAGTATTCAAAGAAATAATAAAGACAACAATATTGCAGCAACAAGCAGAAGACAACAAACAATGAACAACAAGACAACAAGACAACCAGCAATGAAATATTATGGTGCAAATGGAAGTACTGCAGAAAAGACAATAACAAAGAAGGTTATTAAGGTTTTGAGAATATGGCAGCACCACAGGGAAGGGGATGAAATAGATATGATTGGTTCAGAAGTTGTGGGTTAGATGTTTTACATCCACCAGGCAATTCAGGAAGTCATGTTGTGGTGCAACATGTGCAAGATGGCAATGGTGACTGTGTAAAGAATAACTGAATATTAAATAAGACTGCCAATTTAAATTAGTTCATTGTTGGGTGGGACTTAAGTCATCAGCTTCTGATTACAGACCCAGATCAAACATAACCAATCAATTTTATATATTGATGATGTTATTTTCTGTAAACTCGTCAATACATGTCTTAATCATCAAGGGAAAAAAGCAGCTCAATGTTGTTTTTTAGTGGAAACGCAGAAATCGGACATCAAGCTGTGTGACTTATTGTGGTAACCAGAAATAGAGTTTAGATCACTTCTGAATTCAAATTAATCTTCAGCTACCTTCAATACATTCTGTCAATTCATGACCTTGAACTTTTTGGTTAAAAATACCCATCATCAAACTGCCATCAGATTGTGTCAAAAGTTTGCTAGTACAGAATGGGAATAATAGTTTGATAGTTTACTTAGATAGCACAGATGGATATTTGCAAAGACAAGCAGGATTGTCAAATAAGACTTCTTTAAAGCATAGACCATTAATCTTATAGTCACTTATCTAATCCCTATGTTATTCCTAATGCATTTTAAGAAACATAACATAGCACTGAACCACTAATAGATTACAAGATCATCTCTGTGGTAAAACTAGAACTTCAATATTCAATTCCAGCCTTGACTCTGTCTGGGTAGGTCTCTATCAGTTTTGCACATCTCGACACTGCAACTTTTCTCCATTCTTCTTTACAATATTGCTCAAGTTCTGTCAGATTGCATGGGCATCATGAGTGAACAATCTTTTTCATGCCCTGCCACAAATTCTCAATTGGATTGAGATCTGGTCTCTGACTTGGCCACTCCAGGACACTAACTTTGTTATTATTTTAAACCATTCCTGTGTAGCTTTGGCTTTATGCTTTAGGTCATTGTTTTGTTGAAAAATGAATCTTCTCCCAAGTCACAGTTCTGTTGCAAACCGCATTAGGTTTTCTTCCAGGATTTCCCTGTATTTTGCTGCATTCATTTTACCCTCTACTTTCACAAGCCTTCCAGGGCCTGCTGCAGTGAAGCATCCCCACAGCATGATGCAACTTCACATTAGGGATGCTGCATTTTTGATGATGTGCAGTGTTTGGCTTATGCTTAGTCTAATGGCTAAAAACCTCAATTTTGGTCAAAGTG
This sequence comes from Hypanus sabinus, assembly GCF_030144855.1. Lineage (NCBI taxonomy): Eukaryota > Metazoa > Chordata > Chondrichthyes > Myliobatiformes > Dasyatidae > Hypanus > Hypanus sabinus. Next base: position 133,763,504 of record NC_082712.1, on the reverse strand, counting down.
TCAGGAAAGAAAGGCGGAACAGTGCAGCTGTCAATCAGCAGAAGAGCACTGAGAGAGAACAGCTTCTATGCCTTAACCTTGACAATGAATGGCTGGAATGGGTCTGGGTGTTGCAGCTTTGGAGCAGTGGTGAAGGGTTGCTTTAGTTTTGAGAATGCGTGGTCTGCTTTGATTATACAATGGAATCCTGCAGAGGTCTTCCTGGTGAATTATGGGGGCCGCAATCGAGCTGAAATTTCGAATGAAATTCAGTGGCTGAGGTGGGAGCAAAGAAATGGCCTTATTTTTGCTGAAGACCTCAGGAAGTTCAACATATTCAGCAAGAACGCCGAGCAGGTCCACTTCAGTAGTTGGCACAGGAGGGGATTTGCATACCAGAACTCAAGATGGACCAAGAGGGATAGACAGGCATGCCAGTCCCCACTCTTGGAGTACTTTCAGAGACCAATTAATCCATGGGTTATGTAGGAATAACTGTGGAGATCAAGCACCAGAGAATAAACCATATGGAAGTAGAGGGATCTCTATGATTGCCTTTCAGCAGAAGTTGAAGGGGTCCAGTGGAAAGGTGGATCTGACCAGTGCCCAGAGGTAGACTGTCCAGGGCCTTGATTTTGATCTTTGCTCTCAATTTCTGAGTTGGAACTTCCCATCTTTGAGCCAGAGAGATGTCTATGATATTCCTGGCTTCCCAAGAGTCGATAAATGCCTGAAGTTCATGGGCCGAGGGCCCCATGACTAGGAAGCTGGGGGCAGCACACAATTAGTGGAAGCCAATATCAGGGAGAACCAACCCATCAGGACTCCCCTCCCTGCTGGCAGATATCTCCTTTTACTGGTTCTTGGGATATGATGCTCAGAAATGTCCTGGATTGACACAGTAGAAGCAGAAACCTGTTCTCCTACGCTGATCTGGTTCTTCCGTAGATAGGTGCATGGCTGCACTTGCATAGGTTCCTCCTTGGACTGGGTACTGGGTGAGGAGGGATGATGATCCAAAGAGTTGGAAGCTCGAGACATCTTTTCGTGTGCCACTCAGTTACCTGAACATCAATTCAAATAGCCAGGCTAACTAGGTTATCCAGACAGTCCTGCTCATCGCAGAGAGCACTCTCGCACTGGGCCCCTGCATTCAGTCTGCGCTGGAAGGCTGTGATAAGGGATCTCTTGTTCCACCGTCTCCACCCGCAAGCATGCAGAATTTAACTGCATAGTTCCTCACCGTCCCTCCACCTTGGCGCAGATCCAGGAGGCGGCGGCCAGCCTCTCCTTAGCTCAGCAACAAAATGTCGAATCAACTGGGCTACGAGGGAACCTTGATCCAACAGAGCATTGAAATGCTGAGGGAAGGCCATCCAGGCACAAGCCTGGGCTTGGAGTGTCAACTCACACTGAGCAGTGAAATTTCTGCAACCAAAGTATCTGCCTATTGGAGGAATACTCAGTTTTGGTCCAGATGCAGGGTCAGGGAATTAGTGGCTGAAGTTGTTGGGGCAGTAGAAAAGGACAATCCGTGAGAAGCTGGGAGTGAGACTGATGTGGCCAAAGGCTACGGAACTGTGTTTGCGAGAATGCTAATGGCTGTCAGCTGCAAGATGATCGACTGTGTCTGTGGCTGCCACCTGGTTCCGATCGTCTGCAGTGAGCTGCTGAGCTGTGGCTGTGAGGGATGACACCTGTTCCTTCAAATGAGACTGTGCTTGTGGACCTATTATCTATCACATTGCTTCCCAGTAAATTCTCCCCTGCCTGGCCAATGAATCTCAGGGCCAAGATCAACCATTACCTCTCTACAGATACGAATGCTGGAAAGCCACAGGAAAATTCACTGGCACTATCTGGCAACAAACAAGTGAGAACACAGGACTGAAATACACTGAGCAATAAACGAGAGAGAGAGAGAGAGAGAGAGAGAGAGAGAGAGAGAGAGAGAGAGAGAGAGAGAGAGAGGGAGAGGGAGAGGGAGAGAGAGAGAGAGAGAGAGAGAGAGAGAGAGAGAGAGAGAGAGAGAGAAAGGGAGGGAGAAAGGGAGTGAGAGAGATGACTTGAAGCTGAGAAGGCTGACCTCCAGCAACCATGTGCATCTTTTATTATGCTACAAAGGCCTTCCTGTGATTCTCCTTCGACCCAGTCTCTCCACAGACACTTGATACCACAGTTGACTATGTATTACCTTTATTTCAAGGGCAATCATCTGTGGTTCTTGGTGCACCATCAATAACTCTCTGAGATGTGAAGGCGGGATATCGGCTTTTATTGACTGGAAGAAAGAACAAGCAGTAGTTGACCACCATACCACATCCTGGAGACTGAGGGCCAGGCTCAGGCTTCAATCGCCTTTATACCGGGGTCTGTGGGAGAAGCCACGGTCAGTGGGAGGGGCCACAGGAGCAGTCAGCAGGGGGCATGTCCAGACAGGTATATATAGTTCACCACAGTTCACCTTTGTACCTAAACAGTGAAATACATCAAGACCACCTAATAAAACACAAGGTGTTGTGGCAGTTAACATCAGGTATCCATGATTTTTCACACTTGTTTAAAAATCTATTTGTCTAAAGCAACCTGCCCACACAGCATACAGTGCTTCTGTCCAAAATGGGAGCTTACCACACTGGCACACTTTTGAGGATGTTTGTCAAATTGTTCCAACATCACAGGAACACATGCAATTAATACCTACCCCTGCCAGAAGCAGCAGGCAGTTAAAACTGGCCCAGATCCATTTGTTGTGGTACTGCAGAAATTCTTATAAACTACTTGAAATTCAATTTAAATTAGCTTAAACTCACTTGATTGATCAGCCCTTCATAAGTAAGATGTATGACCAGCGGTCAGCTGAAACCATGCAGATGTGACCGCTCTGTTGCATTGGTTAATCAATTGAAAGCAGCAAATACCAGCTGTGAGTTGTGGCCAATTAAAATGAAAAGCCATGAGCATTAAATCAGTCACTTGTTCTGCTTCACTCTGTTGCAGCTCAACAAGATTAAAAAGTGGAATCATCTCCTAGCAATCCACTCACCTTTGTGATGCAGGGCTATGCCCTGCTTATAATCCATTATGTAGCTTGTTCGCTCTGAATCCAGGGAGATTTTGGGTTTATACTTGAACTAATGAGAGAGAATGGGAAATGTTACTGCTGCATCATCTCAGAAGACATCTGTATGCAGTGTGTTAACTGCAGCCTTCATAACTTTATATTTTTTTTCAAATTTTCTCTCAACAAAGAAGAAGGCTAGGCAGCCCGTGGCTCTCAGAACAATGTCATCCTCACATTTCGTTCCTATCTCACATTTCTATCAACACTACCCCAGTTCTCCTACTAGCCAGGTGTTGTTGTTGTTCCTTTCCACACCTTGTGGCATATCAAGTGGCAACCGTGCGGTTTCTTTAGCATTTTTATCTGTTTTTTGATGAGGATGTGTTGCTAGCTCAGCACTCAACCTTGTATGGTTGGAAAGTGTGCAGAGAGCCAGGCAAATTCGAATCCAGGACCACTCACCTCAAACTCTGGTGTGGATGCTAGTAAACCACCGGACAGCTAAGCCAGGCAGGTATACTAGGGATAATTTGCACCAGCAAATTAAACTACCGTAGATTCCGGACTACAGAGCGCACCTGATTAAAAGCTGCTATCTCTAATTTTAGAAAGAAAATCAATTTTGTACTTGTACAGGCCGCACCGGATTTTAAGCCGCAGGTGTCCCACATTGTAATATGAGATATTTACACAGAAAGATATTACTCATGAGGATTTTTTAACTTTTAATTAAATCCATATGGTAACATAAACAAATATATATTGCAAATGCTTTTTTTCGAACAGTGCCTGTAACATAGCTACTTTTAAATATACATATGTATCGGTAACACACAAATTACGTTGTGTATACTTTTTTACTGAACAGTGCACGAACAACATTCCAATATCTCCTAACGACTGGTAAATAAATATATATACTGCAGCCTACCAGGAAAAGTTATTGATCGCCTTCTTCATCTTCCTCCTGCGCACTAAAACCATCAAAGTCCTCTTCTTCAGTGTCTGAATTGAATAAAACCTCAGGATCTCGTCACTCACTTCAGTCTCTTTGTAGTCGCTCTCACTTGAGCGCACGCGGTCCTCTTCATCACGCAGCAGTCCAGCCTTTCGAAACCCGCTGGTGATGGTGGATGTTGTGACACGGCTCCACGCATTTAGGATCCACTGGCAGACTTGAGTTAAAGATGCTCTTCGCATGCGTCCTGTTTCAGTAAAGGATTTCTCGCCGCTCGTCATCCAAGTCTCCCACTCAACGCGCAGCGTCACTTTAAATGCCCGGTTCACGCTGATGTCCAGTGGCTGCAAATACTTCGTGATGCCCCCAGGAATCACAGCTGGAATTGAGTTTGTACTCTTGATGGCAGCTTTCACTGAACTTTCATTGTCAGCCGCTTAAAAAATCACCATCGGTGGAAGCTTTAGTCCGGATGCTGTGCAGCTCAGAACACAAGTAAAATGCATTCTCTCATGGCCACTTGTTTTCAGTGTGATGGACGAGTCACCTTTTTTATTAACAGTCCGAGTGAGAGGCAGGTCAAACGTCAAAGGTACTTCATCCATATTTATGATATCATCTGGCCCGATAGAATTCTCCGCTATCTTTGTTTGAGTGAATGTGCGGAAGTTAGCAAGCTTTTCCTCGTGGTCGGGAGGGAGCTGCTGACACAGTCGTGCGAATCCTGACGGACAGGACTTTTCATCTCATAAATCTAAATCACCATGATGGCCCACCTCTAAAATCTTCGATTTTCATTTTGGTGGCGATTGCTTTAGCCTTCAGTCTGATCTGCACGGTGGAAACACCGCAGCCGCCTGCTCTCTGTGTGTCAACCCAGTCTTCAAGAAAGTTTTCAAGTTCGGGCCATCTGCTATGATTACCTCTGAAAGCTTTTGTCGTCTTTTTGCATTGACTCAGTTCTTCATGCTGGCGTCTCCACCATCTCAACATCGATTCATTTATGCCAAGATTATGTGCAGCAGCTCGATTTCCTTCTTCAACCGCCAGATTGATCGCCTTTAACTTAAAAGCTGCATCATATGCTTTTCTTCGAGTGTTTTCCATGTTGATGAGGGTGAGTACAAATGACTGATTTACAATAATTTAATTGTGAAAGTCCACTTGATTTATCGTACAATTTCATTGGACCTCTGTGAACTACTCATCAATTTTATTGGTCTACTGTTACGAGGCAAAATGTTTTTGGTGGCATGAAAAAAATAACATGCATTAACCGCACCGTAGTATAGGCCGCAGTGTTGCCGCAGTGTTCAAAGCGTGGGAAAAAAGTAGTGGCTTATAGTCCGGAATTTACGGTATCAATTTTCATGTTCTAGGGATATGGGAGGAAAATGGAGCACCTGAAAACTCTTTTGTAGATTATCTTTTATTTACACTCCTAATTCAGAGGTGAGAGTCCACAGAAATTGAAGAGCTGGTCAAAGACTCTGATTCAGCCGAAACCCTTTAAAAATGGCTTTGAGGAACGGTTTATCAATGGATCGGGGTTATTACATCATTATGATAATTAAACAGATGAAGTCGGGACATTATTACTGTTCATGTAATCAGAGGAACATAATAAGCAAAATTTCTGTCCTGTATCACAATAGACTACATAATCCTCAAGTGAGAATGTTTCTAGAAATCCATTCACATCACAATCTTCCATAACAGAAAGCCACATCGTCTTTGAAAGTGTCAAGAAATGTGTTGAGACAAAAAGTTCCATGAGAGCTTAATTTTGCTTTGGCAGTGATTTGTCAATTCTGTAAGGACAGAAATCCACTACCTAAGCTGCAATGATATTAGGGAGGAGGAGGATTCACAGTAACCATTTAGATAGATCCAGAGTCATAGATAACTAAATCACAGAGAGAGGTCCTTCAGCCCATCTAGTTCAAGCTAAATGAATTAACTGCCTAGTCCCATTGACCTACACCTGGACCATAGCCCTCTATATCCCTTCATTCCATGCACTTATTCAAACTTCTCTTGAATGCTGAAGTGGAAATGTCACCTACTACTTACACTGGTAGCACATTCCATATTCTCACCACCCTCTGAGTGAAGAAGTTTCCCCTCATATTCCCCTTAAACTTATCACCTGTTACCCTTAACCCATGAACTGTTGTAGTTACACCCAACTTCAGTGGGAAAAGCCTGCTTGCAATTACCCCATCTATATTCCTCATAATGTTGTATACTTCTATCTAATCTCCCCTCAATTTTCTACATTCTAGGGAATAAAGTTCTAACCTATTCAATCTTTCCTTATAACTTATGTGCCTCCAGTCTTGAAAACATGCTTTTAAATTTTTTCTGTAATTTTTCAATCCTATTTACAACTTTTTTGTAGGTAGGTGACCAAAGCTGCACACAATACTCCAAATTTGGCTTTGTCAATGTCTTATACAACTTTAATGTAGCATCCCAACTCCTGTACTCAATACATTGATTTATAAAGGCCAATGTGCCAAAGCTTTCTTTACAACCCTATCTATCTGTAATGCCCCTTTCAATAAATTATGGACCTACATTCCCAGATCCCTTTGTTCTACTGCTCTCTTCAATTTTCTTCTGCTCACTGTGTAAGACCTACCATAATTGTTCCTCCAAAAGTGTAATACCTCACACATCTGCATTAAAATCCATCTGCCATTTTTCAACCCATTTTTCCATCTGGTTCAAATCCTACTGCAAGCATTAATAGTCTTCCTCGCTGTACTCTGAACTCCTCAATCTTGGTGTCATCCTCAAATTTGCTGATCCAGTTACCCAGCTTATCATCCAGCCCCTGCAGCACTCCACTAGTCACATGCCTCCATTTAGAGAGAGATCAACCCACAGAAGGCTGCTGGACCAGACAACATTCCTGGTAGAGTGCTCAGAGGATGTGCAAATCAGCTAGCAGATGTTCTCACTGACATCTTCAACATCTCCCTGATTAGTGCCACTGTTCCAACGTGCTTCAAGGCTGCCACCATTGTCCCCGTGCCGAAGAAGTCTTCAGTGTCCTGCCTAAATGACTACCGTCCCATTGCACTCACATCTATTATCATGAAGTGTTTCGAGAGGCTCGTCATGAGGCATATCAAGACCCTGCTGCCCCCCTCACTGGACCCCCTGCAGTTTGTGTACCTTCCCAACTGCGCAACAGACGATGCCATTGCCATCACCCTCCACCTGGCTCTAACCCACCTGGACAAAAAAGACACATACGTTCGAATGCTGTTCATAGACTTCAGTTCAGCATTCAACACAATCATCCCTCAGAAGTTGATTAGAAAGCTGAGCCTACTGGGCCTGAACATTTCCCTCTGCAAATGGATACTAGACTTCCTGACTGGAAGACTTCAGTCAGTCCAGATCGGGAGAAGCATCTCCAACACCATCATTCTGAGCATTGGGGCCCCCCAGGGCTGTGTGCTCAGTCCACTGCTGTTCACTCTGCTGACCCACAACTGTGCTGCAACACACAGCTCAAACTATATCATCAAGTTCGCCGACAACAAGACCGTGGTGGGTCTCATCAGCAAGAACGATGTGTCAGCTTACAGAGAGGAGGTGCAGCGGCTAACGCACTGGTGCAGAGCCAACAACCTGTCTCTGAATGTTAACAAAACAAAAGAGATGGTTGTTGACTTCAGGAGGGCACAGAGCGACCTCTCCCCGTTGAACATCAACAGCTCCTTGGTTGGTGTTCACCTGGCGGATAATCTCACCTGGTCCCTCAACACCAGCTCCATAGCAAACAAAGTCCAGCAGCATCTCTACTTTCTGCGAAGGCTGAAGTAAGTCCATCTCCCACCCCCCCCCCCCACCCCCCATCCTCATCACATTCTACAGGAGTTGTATTGAGAGCATCCTGAGCAGCTGCATCACTGCCTGGTTCGGAAATTGCACCATCTCGGATTGCAAGACCCTGCAGTGGATAGTGAGGTCACGTCGACAGTGCTTGTCCCTATAGATACTGCCTGGCCTGCTGTGTTCCACCAGCAGTTTGTGTGTGTTGTTTGAATTTCCAGCATCTGTAGATTTCCTCGTGTTTGCAGCTGAGAAGATCATTGGGGTCTCTCCTCTCGCCATTATGGACATTTACACTACACGCTGCATCTGCAAAGCAAACAGCATTATGAAGGACCCCATGCACCCCTCATACAAACTCTTCTCCCTCCTGCCATCTGGGAAAGGCACTGTAGCATTTGGGCTCTCATGACCAGACTATGTAACAGTTTCTTCTCCCAAGCTATCAGACTCCTCAATACCCAGAGCCTGGACTGACACCTTGCCCTATTGTCTTGTTTATTATTTATTGTAATGCCTGCACTGTTTTGTGCACTTTATGCAGTTCTGGGTAGATCTGTAGTCTAGTGTAGTTTTTTTCTGTGTTGTTTTTTACATAGCTCAGTCTAGTTTTTGTACTGTGTCACGTAACACCATGGTCCTGAAAAAATGTTGTCCCATTTTTACTATGTACTGTACCAGCAGTTATGGTCGAAATGACAATAAAATTGACTTGACTTGACTTGACTTAATCCATCTACTACCACTGTCTGGCCTTCTCCCACAAAGTCAATGTCTAATCCAATTTATTACCTCATTTTGACTGCCAAGCAACTGAACCTTTTTGACCAATCTCCTATCTGGAACCTTGTATAATACCTTGCTGAAGTCCGTGTTGACAACATCCACTGCCTTGCCTTCATCAACTTTCCTGGTAACTTCCTTGAATATCTCTATAAGATTGATTATACACAACCTACCAAGTACAAAGCCATGCTAACTGTTCATAATCAACCCTTGTCTATTCAAATACTCACATATCTGGTCCCTCAGAATAACTTCAAATAACTTTCCCACTACTGGTGTCAGGCTTACTAGCCTATAATTTCCTGGTTTATTCTTAGAGCCTTTCTTAAACAGCAGAACAACATTAACCACCCACCAATCCTCCAGTAACTCACTGTAGCCAAGAATGATTTAAATATTTCTGCTAGGGCCTCTGTAATTTCTGCACCTACCTCCCACAGGGTCAATGAGAACACTTTGTCAGGCCCTGGGGATTTGTCAACCCTAACTTACCTCAAGATAGCCAACTCCTCCTCCTCTATAATCTGTATGGAGTCCGTGACCTTGCTGCTGCTTTGCCTGACTTCTATTGACCTTGTGTCCATCTCCCAAGAAAAGAGAGAGATATAAAATCCATTTAAGACCCTCCCTATGCATAATTACCATTCTGATCTCCCAGAGGAACTATTTTGACCCAGTGCTCTTAAAATATCTGTAGAGGCCCTTAGGATTCTGCTTCACTTTGTCTTATAGAGCAGCATCATGCCTTTAGCCTTCTTGATATTTTTTGTAGGTGTTCTCTTTCATTTCTTATACTCAAGTACTTCATTTGCTCCTACCTGCCTATACCAGCTACGCACCTTTTTTTCCATGAATCACACCAAAATATCAAACTAAAACAGTTTTGATGATTTTCCAGCTAATTAATAAACTTGCTGTTCTTGTTTAGAAAAATACTAGCAGTATAAAAATATGGGAGAATTTCTTTTATTCTGCATTTGTTTTCCTAGTTACACCTCTTTTTCAAACTAATAAAATGAATTTCCAAAAGTCAATTCATTTAGACATCACTAATTAACAATAGTGGAAAACTGCTTTTTGAAACAAAAATATGGTTCTCCAAGTCTTGAGTGACCATTCTATTATGTGGTTTCCAACCTAAAGTGGTTTCCAGTCTAGTAAGATTAATTTTAATCATGCATCCCTTTCTTCCCATTCCAGAACCATAAACCTCCCTAATCTGCAAGATTTTGCTTTCTGAAAGGTCTTTCATTTTCTTCATTCCACCATTAACAGCTCTCCCTTTTAAGGTTCAAGCCCTAATCCTTGAAATTATATTTGTAAGCCTCCCTGCTTCTCCTCTACCTTTAAGAACCCTTAAAAACTGTGTCAGCTGCTCTCTCTTCATGTGATCTGTGTTTTCTTCTCAATGCTTACTGGAATGTTGGCATTCATTCTAAATGACTAGGAAAAAGCCTAATCCAGCCTAAATTGTCACATTGAAATAAATTCCAGCTTCACGCTCACCGAATGTTTAACATTGTAAAAAGAGTAGATGAATTTATTGGCCATCAAATCAATAACCTACTGAGGGCTAACACATTTCAGCTTGTTATATAATCTAATAAACCACCAATGTATTTTTTGCTTCTTGGTGTTTAAAGCTTCCCCTATTTCAGGCAAATCAATAATCCAGTGCTATAAGGTGAAGCAAATATTTACATGACTAATAAACTTTATTAGTAAGATTGTATTGTTAGTCCTTGAAAAAGTCCTTGCTCCAACTGATAAGATGTTTTGGCTTTTCTGGGTCAGACACAGATTTGTTAGAAAAAGACTTTCCTTTACATTATTGCTTTTCTCAGCAATAACAAATATATACAATTATTTACCTTCAAATACAGTGTGCTTTGGAGAGTAACAGCATATTTACAAGGACAGCAGAATTTGTATCAATTTTATGTTTGTTTTCCATAATTCTCCATCCAAGGACCCTGCTCTCTCCGTTACTGCTACAAACAAAAAAAACATAATTTGCACTTGTACTTGAAACCTTGATGTGTAAATTAATGCAATGTCCTTGTAAAACGAAACAGTAAATTGTCATGGAAACGGATAGAGTTCAGCTCTGAACATATTGCGAACTGCTGTGTTAATCAAAGTCAATGACGTCAAACTTTCCCTGTTTGTGGTTGACTAGCTCGATATGAATCAACATTAATGAACAGCCTACAAGAGGGCTATGGTACATTAACCCAGATATTTTCAATTATTTTCTACTGTATTTGTCTATAGGGCTTACTAGGTCATATAGACAAAATTCCACTTTGCAATGAGCCAACAGGAGGCACTAGTACATCACCATTCAACCATTATGTTCTACTAGCTCTTTCAGCCCATTCTTTTAAAAAAAACAAAATTCCCAGGAACCTCTAGTATTCAAATTATGGAGTCAGATTGTTGGCTGTGTTCTATGATTCAGAGTCACTAAGTTTCCACACCTACAGTTTTGAATATATGAGTCTGAATTAATTTAATTTACAATTCAACTCACAACCCATAGCACCTGGTATCAACAGTCAAAAATCTTCTGTAGCTCAGTAGGAACACACACCACCACCAGCTGCCAGAAATAATTCTTTGTATTTAGCAAGTATCTGGGAGGACAAGCAATCTGAGTTATTTACCCAAAATGAAGAATTTTATTTACTAGAAATACAAAGATTATTTACCAGATACCACATTTCATCAGAAATCAGCTTACACAGCGCCCAATTAAATTATTTGCTCAAATTCTGGAATGGAGCTGAAATCCTCAACCCATTACCTCAATGGATACAAGTACAACTCTCTACCAAGAACACATATCAAAAGAAGAAACTTTTTTCTGACCCCTCCCTTAACCCACTATTAAGTCCTTTGTTCCTCCACCATAATTCCAATAGTACAATATTGTCTATAATGCCTCTCCAACATCTTTACAATATTGACAGATGTAACTTCATATTGTAACAATTTTAAAGGAACGGCTAAAGATAGATAAGATTAGGGCTGTAAAATTAGCCCTTCTCTTGTTTGGGTCTCTGATGTTGCACTTCCTCCCATCCATCAATGTTACCTTTTCCTCCACCCTCTCCAACCATCTATCACAGTACACCAAGCTCCCCATAATCATCATAAGACAAGCCTAAATACCCTGATGATTGTTGGCCTACCTAGTCTCTCAAACATGCTTTTGGAAGAAAACACTGTGCAGCTTAAGAGTGTGTGCAATGGCTATCCAAAGTCCCCAAAATCCTAGGCTTAGGAGGTAAATAATTTTGGTATTGACTGTTGAAGGGAGTGGTCACAGTTAAAATTAGGCCTCATCCAGGCAGCTAAATCCATTTTACAAACCATTCTAGATACAGGAGAATAATTAAGCCTTCTGGTATTCTCAATTCCCAGAATGTCATTAACCGCCAACTTATTTAAGATGCATAAATATAAAATACGTTTTCCTGTAATTTCACACTGATAATAAGTGCTTTCCGTTCATGTTGACATAGAGTAGAATATCGTTATCTGCTGACTTCCAACTGATAATACATTCTTTATAGAATTTGTGATTGATATATAGTTGCAAAGCTGTCAAATCAAATTAATTAAATTTCTGGGCACTTGAATAATATACTTTATTAATGTTAGACATTTAAAGTTCGAATCAGAATCAGAATGAGAATCAGGCTTATTATCTTAGCAGTAGTTCAATGCAATATATAATATAGAAGAAAAAAAAGTATGTATGTATAAATAAATAAATAAACAGACAAACAGATAAATAAATAAATAAATAAATAAATGGATGGATGGATGGATGGATGGATGGATGGATGAATGAATGAATATATAAATAGATTACCTGATGATAACAGTGAGAAAAGGGCATGTCCTGGGTGCTGGTGGATCTTATTAATGGACACTGCCTTTCTGAGACACCGCTCCTTGAAGATGGCCTGGTACTTTGTTGGTTAGTGTCCAAGATGGAGCCAACTAAATTTAACACTGCAACTTCTTTCAGTCCTGTGCAGTAGCCCCCACCCCGCCCCATACCAGACAGTGATGCAACCTGTCAGAATGCTCTCCACAGCACATTTTGAGTGTTTTTGTTGACCTACCAAATCTTGTCGAACTCCTAATGAAGTACAGATGCTGTCTTGCTTTCTTTATAGCTGCATGGATATTTTGGGACCAGGTCAGGTCCTTAGAGATCTTGGCACCCAGGAACTCAAAACTGCTCACTCTCTCCACTTCATCTCTCTCCATCTCTCTATGAGGATTGGTATGTGTTCCTTTGTCTTACCTTTCCTGAAATCCACAATCAGTTCTTTTGTCTTATTGACGTTGAGTGTGAGGTTGTTACTGCGACACCATTTCACTGGTCGGTATATCTCGCTCCTGTACGCCCTCTTATCTCCATCTGAGATTTGACCAACAATGGTTGTATCATCAACAAATTTATAGATGCTATTGAGCTATGCCTAGCCACACAGTCATGAATATAGAGAGAGTAGAGCAATGGGCTAAGCACACACTTCTGAGGTTCACCAGTGTTGATCATCAGCGAAGAGGAAATATTATCACCAATCTGCACAATTTGTGGTCTTCTGTTTAAGAAGCCAAGGATCCAATTGAAGAGGGAGGTACAAAGGCCCAGGTTCTGTAACTTCTCAATCAGGATTATGGGAATGATGGTGTTAAATGCTGAGCTATAGTTGATGAACAGCGTCCTGACATAGGTGTTTGTGTTATCCAGGTGGTCAACATTAGTCCAGGTGGTCCAGGTGGTGTGAAAAACCATTGAAATTGCCTCTGCTGTTGACCTATTGTGGTGATTGGCAAATTGCAATGGGTCCAGCTCCTTGGGAAGGAATAGCTTGAGAATTGTACTTTTTGAACTTTTTTCATCAAGTGCCACACAAAACTCTTCAATGGCCTTAGTTCTAAGATGAGGCAGTGAAAAATTTGCAGCTTAATAATCTGCTTTGTTTTAGAAAAAATCTGTTATTTGATGTTTCTCATCTACAATTTCCTGGGACTACAGATTATACAATTAATCAAAGTAGGGTCATATGGGAATAAACAAGGATGTTATCATATGTACAACCTTTAGAATGTAAACAGATTGCTTAGTTATTTTGATTACAGCACTTTACAAAATCCATATTAATGTCATCAAAAAATAAAACAGAAGGCAACAGTTCAAGCCATCTGTGTGCCACTTTTATCTAATTCAAGGAAGTTTATTTTACACAAACCAAGTAGTTTTTCTGACTCCTCTTGCTCTTACTGTGAAGTGTTCTAGATGCCACTTTTCAACTTCCACCATTACATAGGGCATATTTTTTTGCTACAGGCTGAAGATAATCTATTTTTATAACATTATAATTTGTTATTAGCTTTCAAAAGGAATTTAAGATGTTCTGAGATCCCAAGAGAATCAATCTAGTTTCACTCTTTGCTATTATAAATTGATAGAGACCAATCTTTCAAAACCTCAGTCGGAGTTAGCAATCTGTGAAGTTGTATAAGTTGATATGCATTGTGGAACTCAACAGTTCGCCTTCATCCCACTGAAGTCAACTAAGGAGATATCTGGCAGTACTGAGAGACAAACTTTGGCAAAGCATGATGAGTGGGTTAAGATATATTGCTGCTTCAGGACACAGAACATTTAGCAAAATATATTTGCTAGTTTTGTGTTAGTCATAGCAATATCAATTGTTCTATGAAGTAAAATTAATACAACTACAGCCAAGAACAATCAATCTCCATAAGACTGGCAACATTAGGTTTACAGGTTTTTAAAACTCCCTACCTGTCTACTGATGCTAGAGACTGGAGTACAATGATAGTCCTAATGCCCAACTCTGCTACAGCCTTGGGAGGCTATTTGCATATATTTATTTAAATCTGTTCTGGAAATATAATGTTGGCTTTTACTTCAGGAAGGAAATTCCAAACTTAGTGGTGCCTGGCATAGAGCCAGTGTTATGGTGAACAGGCAGTGTCACGTTGTGTTGTCCCATTCTTCAGGACATTTTGATTGATTATACACTTGCAAATGGCGAGGATAGTCTATACTCTTTCGCTAGTTGTACTGAAATATGGCATCTCTGTACGTAAGGTATTTGACAAGGAAGTGATCAGCCTACAATATGAGTAGTGCTCTTCTTGTGACTTGTGGCATTAACCCTATCCTAACAGCAGGACACCAAACATCAGACTTGAAATACAAATTTTGAAGAAGAGAAAGAATTTGGTCAACACCAGGCTGAACCTGGAGATCTGGAGGTCTTAGTCAGACCTGGGGGAAGATCTAATGCAATTACCATGAAGTGATGAGGGAAAACTTGTTTGCTTCCAAGCGGGGGATGTTACATTATTTAACCTGCAGCCTGTTTATTTAGGGAACACAGAACAAGGAAATAAACATGGGATGAGGAATAAGAAAGAGAAGTAGCAAAACTGAAAACAGCAGTAGAATTTTAATAGCACATGAGAAAAAAGCTAAGAAGTTTCTGCCAAAGAAGTCTGGTTTCCTCCCGCATCCTAAAGTTGTGCTGGTAGGTTAATTGACCACTATAAGTTATCCAAGCTGTAATGTAGATGGGTGGTAGGTAAATCCAAGAACAGAGAATAAGCATTTGCAACAGAATATGTTAGCAAAAAATAGCTGGAATGATGGTGGTGTTGGAATTACTCTGAGAGCCAATCTAGACTCAAAGAATAAAATAATCTTCTGCAGTACAGTAGATCATAAGAGTTATTGTTTTGAAAGAGGAATGGCTGAGAATGAGGAAATATAATAACATAAACTGGTTTAAATAAGGAAAAGAAGTGGGACCAAAGGTTCAGAGTTTGGGGAAATACTGCAGTACAGTCAAGACAGAGCTTCATTAAGCCTGGTTCCTTCACCATGGTAACTCCACTGCTACACAGCAACAGCAGAAGAGAAATTGGTCAATATAAAATAAAACTGCAGGATAGACACAAATGTATACAAACACTCCAGCCAGTATCACTTACATATCAACTACAAATACCAGGGAGGGTTGTGATATCTTGCCAGAAAACACTACAGATTATACCACAGCATCATGGAACATTCACTAATGCATAGGCCAAAGGTTAGAACAGGAATGCAGAAGTTAGTAACACAGGCAGCCTGCCTATTCCTGCGAGTGTGATTCATGTGGGTGTGTTGCGTTCCTGGTGCCAGCTAAGGGAGATACAAAGCACTCTGTAAGGTGAAGATGAATATCATGGACAAATGGGAGCAAGGGAGAGATGGAAGAAATATCATTCTTCAAGCTGAGTTTTAGGAATATAGAAAGTAATGAATAAATCAGAAGACAATAATCTCAGGACTATTCCTGAGTGAGTCAGAAACAGTTGGGTACTAAAGAGGTTCTTACGTCAGTGGTTCTGGAACATGGGATTTACTTTGCCAAGGCACAGGTTGCATCTAAGTTAACATTCTTGGCAACAGCAAAAGTGTTACTGTTGGGGAATATTTCAATACATTTGACTGGGAAAGAGAAAGCAGCTAAATAACAGAAGGAGATTTTAATGAAATCCAAGAGTACAAATAACTGTAAAACTAGAAATATTCCAACACTTCCAGGGCCCAGACTGAGGAAATATTGAATAGCTAAGAACAAAGGAATTTCATGAATGCAAAATTCCACAGTGCAAAACATTGAGGTGATAATGTAAGTCACAAATTACCTCACTTGTGCTGGCCGCTCATTCCACACTCTCATGACTCTCTGAGTGAAGAAGTTTCCCCTCATGTTTCCCTTAAATTTCTCACATTTCACCCTTAAGCCAAGGCCACAAGTTGTACTTGCACCCAAACTCAGTGGAAAAAGCCTTCTTGCATTTACACTATCTAAACCCCTCATAATTTTGCATACATCTATCAAATCTCCTCTCAATCGACTGCATTCTAAAGAATACAGTCCCTACCTATTCAATCTTTCCTTATAAATCAGGTCATCCAGACCCAGCAACATCCTTGTAAATTTTTTCTGCACTGTTTCAACATTGCTTACATCTTTCCTGTAGGTAGGTGACCAAAACTGCACACAATACTCCAAATTAGGTCTCACCAATGTCTTATACAACTTCAATGTAACGTCCCATCTTCTATACTCAATACCTTGATTTATGAAGGTTCATTGTGCCAAAATCTTTCTTTATGACACTATCTACCTGTGATGCCACTTTCATAGAAAAATGGACCTTTATTCCCAGATCCTTTCATTCTACCACACGCCTCAGAGCCCTACCATTCATTGTGTAAGAACTTCCCTGGTTGGAAATACCAAAGTACAAAAGATCATACTTGTCTGTGTTAAATTCTATCTGCCATTTTTCAGACCATTTTTCCAGCTGATGCAGATTCCTCTGCAAGCCATGATAGCCTCCCTCACTGTCCTCTACACTCCCAATCTTAGTGTCATCTGCAAATTTGCTGTACCAGTTAACCATATTATCATCCAGATCATTGACATAGATGACAAGCAACAAAGGCCCCTGCACCGATGCCTGTGGCAACTATTAATCATGGGCCTCCAGACCGAGAGGCAATTCTCTACTACTACTCTCTGGCTTCTCCCACAAAGCCAGAGAGTCCAATTACTACCTTATCCTGAATGCCAAGCAACTGACCTTCCTGAAGAATACAGGACTGATGGTGCTGAATTTGAATGCATGTAGCATTCGGAATAACTTGTAGTGCAATGAGATATTGGTCAGTATGATGTTGTGGGCATCATTGAGTTATGGATGAAAGAAGGCCATATTTGGGAGCTTAACATCAAAGGATATACTTTGTATCGAAGGGCGGGCAAGAAGGCATAGGCAGTGATGTGGCTCTGTCGGTAAGAGATGGAATCCCATCTTTAGAAAGAGTTAACATAAGAATGTTACATCTTTGTAGGTGGAGTTAAGAAACTTTAAGGATAAAAAAAATTACGGGAATCATACATAGGCCTCCAAATAGTAGCCAAGATGTGGGGTTAAGATTGCAAAGTGAGTTGGAAAAGGCATGTAATAAGGGTAATATCACAATTGTAATGGGGGATTTCAATATGCAAAAGGATTGGGAAAATCAGGTTGGTGTCAAATGGCAAAAGAGGGAATTTGTTGAATGCCGATGAGATGGCTTTTCAGAGCAGTTTGTGCTTGAACCTATTTGAGGAAAGGTTATCTTAGATTGGATGTTGAGTAGTAACCCAGATCTTACTAGGGAGCTTAATGTAAAGGAACCCTTAGGAGACAGTGATCATCTTGACTGCTAGAACAACTTCATGCCTTCTTTTAACCTTGCTGATTTCTTCCTTATGTTCTCTTGCATTTCTTGTACTCCATAAGCAGCTCATTTGTTCCTGCTTGCTGATAGCTGCTACCGTATGCAGCTTCTTTTGAGTGGACTGAAGAATAATAGAGAAGGACACATGGAAAGGGATGCTACAGCACTCATTAAGGATTGTAGTAAACTGATGAACAGAAATGTTTAATAGAGCCCAACACGACAGTAACTATTTTATGTTGAGGAGAGGAGAGGGAGTTGTTATAAAGTGGATTCCACATTATTGGGCTATCAGTTAATCAGGCAGCCACTTATTTAGGACAACTCTTGAAAAACAAAAATTAATCAAAAAATAGCCAAAGATTCCCTTTGTTTATTTGGGACCCTCTGTCACTTAACTGGGACAAGAGACTGTTACTGAACCTTTTCTAATTAGTGTCAGTAGCATGCACTTGTGTGGCCATTACACACCACACTATGCTTAGAGCAAACAGTTTTTAAATAGTGTAAGCTGTGTGTGTTCAAAAGGCAGATATTTTTGTCACTGGTAGTTGGCAAGAAATAAGCAGTAAGACAATTGAAAACTGTTTTGCTCACTGTGGTTTCAAAAATTTAGGCTTGAGATGCCAGAAAAGGCCAAGAGTAAATATGAAACAAATTCACTACTTCAGCAAGTTAGGAACTATGAAGAATTTGATGATATCACCAATTGGCTTGAATTTTGCAATAAAAATGAAGATTTGGAGGATGCAATCATTGAAAGCAATGTAAAAAAGGCAGTCCATTATGTGTACTAGGTGTCTGCATTGATTTTGCTCATTTACAGACAATCAAAGGACCATGGCAGTGTAAAGTGGATGAATTTCTTCATCAGTAACTATTAGGAGTACAGTTTTATAGTACTAATAATGTTAGCAGTGTTCTGATTTCAAACACAGGAACATCTGCAGATGCCGGGAATCCAAAGCCAAGCTCAAAATGCTGGAGGAACACAGCAGGTCAAGCAGCATCTACAGAAAAGAGTAAGCAGCCAATGTTTTTGACTGGAAAGAAAGAGGAGAAGTCAGAGTAAAAAAGTGGGGGCGGGGGGGGAAGAGGCAGAAAGAAGTACAAGCTGGTAGATGATAGGTGAAACTGGGAGGCGGGAGGAGGGGTGAAGTAAAGAGCTGGGCAGTTGATTGGTGAAAG
The DNA here is from genome assembly GCF_030144855.1 of Hypanus sabinus. Lineage (NCBI taxonomy): Eukaryota > Metazoa > Chordata > Chondrichthyes > Myliobatiformes > Dasyatidae > Hypanus > Hypanus sabinus. Next base: position 133,744,343 of record NC_082712.1, on the reverse strand, counting down.
GGATAAAGGGCTAGAGAAGAGGGGATCTGATAGGAGAGGGTAGAAGACCATGGAAGAAAGGGAAGGAGGAGGAGCACCAGATGGAGTTGATGGGCAGGTAAGGAGATAAGGTGAGAGATAAGAAATGGAACAGGAAATGGTGAAGGTGGGGGCAATTACCATAAGTTTGAGAAATCTATGTTCATGCCACTAGGTTGGAGGCTGCCCATACAGAATATAAGGTGTTGTTCCTCCAAGCTGAGTATAGCCTCATCGTGACAGTAGAGGCCTCATTTACTGCCTTCTTACTCTGACTTCTCCTCTTTCCTCTCAGTCTTGATGAAGCACTTCACCCCAAAGTGTTGACTTTTTACTCTTTTCCATAGATGCTGCCTGGCATACTGGTTCTTCCAGCATTTTGTGAGTGGTCTGATTTGTTTTATTTCCCATTTAAATACAGTACATAATTTGTAACTTCATTAAATGGTAGTTACACTTTTTTGACTATTTCCATGAAACTTCAGCTAACTGGGGCAGCCACTTAATTGGGCCAAAATATACTAGAACCAATGTGTCACAATTAACTGGAATCCACTGTAATATTAGGAAGTTACTTAAGAGGTCTAAACTGAAATGTTAGCTATTGAGGCAGACAACAAAGACTGTCCATTGTCACTGAAAGATCATCAGTCTGGAAGCAATAAAGGAGAGAAGTTTCGGATTTGTTTTATAGAATTGCCGTGATCAGATACATCACCACAACATTGTGGGCCGACGGGCCTGTACTGTGTGGTAAGGCTCTATGTCCAGCAGCATTGTTTCTGATTCTGGCTACAAGTTCTCCCAAGTGCTTCACTTTCATATTCTAATGTAATTTTATATTCCTCTCTGTCACTGGTCATTGTACAATTAGTGAACTTGGATGACATGGCTTTCAAACCTATCATCTAACTTAACAACTACAGTGAAAATCCACTATAGACCCTTATATGACACCTTTGGCCATTTAAATAATCTGCCCATAAGTCTGCTGTCTCTATCTACAGCACCCTGCCTCATGTTCCAAATGATCTGCCTTAACTTTCTTTCCATTGCTCCAGTCCACATTAAAATCTTCTCTGGTAGCACACTTAACTTTTGGCTGAGCACGTTGTTGGCACCAGTGTGCTTCTTTGATCAGTGGGAAGTCGGGGCTGATACTCCAGTGTGATATAAGGGAAATATTGACAGTGGAGATAAACCAGATTCATTTCTGTTCTTTCAGATGGATGTACAACAAGCCCCACAGCATCACTTCAAAAAATAAAACACACAGGAGTTAATTCTAATTGTTCAGCCAATACTCCAAATCACCAAAGCTTCTCATTACCTTCATATTCATTGTGGCATTTTGTGCAACTGACAGCTGTCTTCCTTCATTGATCACTGCTGACACTTCATCTATTCTTAGCAATGTACTTCAGAATGCCCTAAGGTCATGAAAGGTGCTTAACTAATGCTCGTTTTTCTTATTTTATCTCAAATATTATTCCAGGTGATCAATAGCTTCCTGTAGTAATATTTTCTCCATTAATAGAAATGATGAAGCATCTTTAATCTGAGACATTAACAGTTTTCCATCCCACTGATGTGGCCTGACCAGCTGAGTATTTCCATCATTCTCTGTTTCTATTTCCTCCTTTAGTACAGTGTACAACATTCTTTTAATCTACCAGTTCCTGTTAGAGTAATAACACTACGTGTACTGGTGTTTCATCCAGCAATGGAAAAAAAAATTTCTATTTCTCTTTTCAGTCCCTCTTATACTAATAAATGTATCTTTTGGCTTCCACCTCCTGTACCATCCTCTGTTATATTTCAGTGAACATAGGTAGTTGCTTTTTTTCTGCTTTCTCATCAAAAGTACAGTCATATTCAGTGAAGAATAGAAGATCATCTAGTCATGATTACACTTACCTAATACCCAGAAGAAAACAGGTCATTTGTGCAATGACAGGGAATAACTTCAAAAGCTTTGAAATGCTTTGAGGAAGTTCAATGATGTACTGAGGTATTGTGTATCTAATGCGTTTCATATTCCATTAAGTACCCCTTTACGTAAAATCTAGCCTTTGGTTAATTTAATTACAATGCTCTGTTTACTCAACTAAAAAACCACTGATATTCTTAACTCCTTGCCCATTTTATATATTGATTTTGGACTTATGCAGATATGTTGTGAATGATCTGTTGTCACTATGACTCATTTTTTTAACACACAAGACACTTGCAGTTAGATGAGTGTACTTGTGAAGCAAATAAACCAACTCAACGAATGTCACTGTGTTTAACCTTTGATACATAATTTGATTTCTGCTTCCTTTGTGAACTTTACCCAATAGAGCTCTAACCTTTCAGACTCAGATTGCTATTTCTGAAACCAAATGGCAATAAAACTTTGTACAGGTAAGTTGGGTTATGGCTAATCGACATCATTTTATCCACTCCCCAATCAATGGGCTTGACAGATAGCCAACAGTCATCTGCTAGTAGAAGTTGAACAAGTCTGGCCACGACTGATCTGTCATGCTGGATCTGCTTACTTCACATCCTGTGAAATAGATCATTAACCACATCTCAGCCCTGCTCCTTGGTTAGCGATCGGAAAGTTCTGTGTGCAGAATATACTGTACATGTATATACCCCTTACCTTACAGTGCATTGATGTACTTGTTAGACTCTGAAGCTATCTTTTTTTCTGTAGGTATCTTCAGTTCAAAATGAACACCGTTTCTTTCTTTGTAATTGAATTAGAGCTCAATTTTGGAATGGTTTTCAGAACACAATTTCAAGCTTCTGTCTATGACTTGGATTTTACTGTGCACTGCCACCCAGGGTTCACTTTTGTTGAGGGAACAATGAGGTAATCCCGGTACTTGCTACTTTTACTGCTGCATTGAAGAATTGTCTGCACTTGAATTTTCAAAATTCAGAACAAAGTTAACATATCATGTCACTAGCCTTTCATCAGTGCTGTTTCAGGCTTCTTCTTATTTCTGGTTCAGAGTTATTCAATGTAGTTACCAACTAAAATGCCACCCTCATGATACCGATTCACGGCTGATTTACATGATGTGAGCTTTTCTCTCAAATCACTGTTCTCTCTGCAGTTCATATTCCTGGGATTAGAATAGATGGGTACTTGATGGTCGGCATGGAGAAGGTGAGCTGAAGGACTGTCACAATTATTTTTTCTACTTACCACTGAAGCAATTTTAGATCCAGTGCCACCTTCTCTTGAGGGTGCTTTCTCTTGAATCACATTGCTTTTAGTTTTCAAGTCGGTTGTTGACATAGTGATTATGTGAGCTGTGGTGGTTGTCTGTCATGTCCCACAATTACAGGACACCTGTGCGGGAGAGTGGAAAAGCCATTACACTAGGGCACTTCCACTCTCTCAACTGCAGAAGACCAGATCCAGTGATACGAACAAGCTGTGGTGAACTATGTGCCTGTCTGGACACGCCCCCTGCTGACTGCTCCTGTGGCTCCTCCCACAGGCCCCTGTATAAAGGCGATCTGAGGCCTGACGCTCGGTCTCAGTCTCCAGGACATAGTATGATGGACACTCACTCCTGGTACCTTCTTCCAGTCAATAAAAGCCAATATCTCGCCTTACGTCTCAGTGTGAGTTATTGATGGTGCATCACAAGCATCACAAACTGGAGTCGTCCTTGGTTGCAGTGACATCTTCTCTGCCTTGTCATGCCCTTCGTTCACCATGGGGTGTTGCAGTACCACCTCCCAAGCCGTCGGATCTCATCTACCCAGTCCTCCGGAAATGACTTTGCACGCTAAGACGGGCATGTCCCTATCTCGCCGGGTTATGAGGCCGCTGGCTACCTTCCACGGGTTTAGCCTGCCTGCAAAGTGATGTACCGGCATGCAGACAGCTACTTGGAGCCACAGGTGAGAGCCGAGTGTCTGGTGGGGATCAAACGTGAGTGAGCTCCCCCAGACTGGACGCAACAAACCTCTTCACCTGAGAAGCTACCCCTCTCTGGACAGTCGTACCCCCCAAGTAAGTGAGCAGTAATTGTGGCTGTTCTACTACCTGCTCCACTTTTATAGAAAGTACAAACTAATCAGAAAATTTACCCATTTCTGTCCCATGTAACCTTCATTTTGATAACTGTTCTAATGATGGAAATTGCACATGACCTAAGTAAAGAGGCTTTGCAAATACAGATAGCTTGGATTATTCTGGTTGTCCAGCCACAGCTAGTGCAACCTTGAATTTTACAGTTTGATTATTCAGAGTCCATGCATTCACTTTTGCATGGCACAACCCAGTTAGTAAACCTTTGAATCACAGGGTGTAGGCAGGTGGCTACAGCTTGTGTCTGACACAGTTAAGGTTTCTTCATTCCCTGTACCCTTCTCCCGAGTGGGAGAAATAAGGAGCTTCTCAAAAGCAAACCCACAGTGGAATGTAAAATTATAGAGGTAACCAAATTAAATCACAGCACATAAGCAGCTTACTGACTAAGCAGTCAATAAAAGCAAAAAGCAACAAAATGACTTATAAACATCCTTTTAGGTCTCCTGAAGCCTCTACTTTAAGCTCCTCGAGCACACTATCAGAAAGTCAAGTCAAATCAAGTCTCTTTTTATTGTCATTTCGACCATAACTGCTGGTACAGTACACAGTAAAAACAAGATGACATTTTTCAGGACCATGGTGCTACATGAACAATACAATAACTACACTGAACTATGTAAACCAATACAAAAACTACACTAGACTACATACTTACCCAGGATTGCATAAAGTACACAGAACAGTGCAGGCATTACAATAAATAATAAACAAGACAATAGGCACAGCAGTGGGCAGTAGGTTGGTAGTCCGATGGCTTGGGGGAAAATCTGTTACATAAATAATCAGCTGAATGGCGGCGTCCGGGATTCCGTCCATTTCTGTACTCCCGCCGAGTATTTTGTTGCCACAGATGTAGTCCAATTTAATGTCCATTGGACAGCAGAATGGACGGGAGAGCTGGCCTGCTAGGGCTTGCTTTTTTCCTGGCACAGACTCCTGCCCACTCGCCTCGCTTCCGCTTCCTCGCACACCGCTTACAACGTCCCCACCTCCGGCCACCAGCATCAGGCGACTCCAAGGACTGCAGGCCCGATTCCCTCAGCAAGCCGAGGTCGTGCAATCTAACCAGCAGATTTTCATGAAGGTTTGTTTTTGGGCGATTTCTGTACTGTAGCAGTATCTGGCGATGGTAGATAGTCACTCTGTTATCCATTGCCCTAAACCCTAATTGTGCCTTAAAATTAAATTAAGAAACTAAATTAAAGTAGGACCGGATCCGAAAGGCCGCTGCTGCTTTGTGCTGTGCCACCTACTGGAAGAGTGCGCTGAGGAAGCCATTTGCTGACTATGCATTCTTGCCACCTCAGATACCGGAGAAATATGCAAATAGCTATTGGGTGTAATTACTATAAAATATTTATATAGTTAGCTGCAAGCCGACATGTTGGTGGCTGTTTCCATCATTAGAACAGTTATCAAAATGAAGGTTACATGGGACAGAAATGGGTAAATTTTCTGATTAGTTTGTACTTTCTATAAAAGTGGAGCAGAAGAAAAAAAACTTCCATTTCAGACTTTGGTCTATCCATGACCTTTAGTGATGCATTTACAGAGGATGAAGCCAATTTCATCCACTTAAAAGTTGGAAAAGAAACTTGGCAGTTAAAGAACAGATGCTTTCCTTGATAATAATAAAATGAAGAGATATAGAGCAAAATATAAAAGTTGGCATAGATTTACGCCTCATCTAAGGTGACACAGTTACTTTGGACACAAACCTATATATTGCTCATAGCAGAACCTGTCACATCGACAGTGACCCATCCATCATGCTAAGCAAGACCTTATTCCTGACACAAGCTCATCAATTGCCAGAAAGAATACTGTTCCATATATAGTCACACTTCCTTCAGAATCAGAATCACATTCACAATCAGGTTTAATAGCACCTCCATATGTCATGAAATTTTTTGTCTTTGTGTCAGCAGAAAATGCAATGCATAATGATAGGAAAAACATGAATTACATTAGATATATATATATATTATATATATATATATAATATATATATTATATATATACTTAATATTCTATTTATATATAATAGATAAATTAAATAAATGGTGCAAAATAGAAATTAAAAAAAGGAATGAGGTTCAATATCCATTCAGGAATTGGATGGCAGTGAGACGCAGAATAAAACAATCTGTACAATTAGTAATCCTGCAAGAAAGAAGCAATACTTCTCACTTAGAAGCATATTTTGGGGTTGAGTGAGAAAATGAATCAGCCATGATTCAACATAAGAGTGGACTTGATGGACCAAATGGCTTTCTTCTGCTCCTATGACTTATGGTCTTATAGTCTTTATTTGTTGTTATTTTAACTGGGTGCATTAATTTTATATAAAAGAATTAACATACAAACTATATTATGAAAACACTGAGGTTAGCATCACACAGATCTTCAATCTGTAACCAACATTTAAAACAAGACAAAATTTGGCTGAAAAAGGTACAGAAGTCTGACATCAGTTAACACTCACAGCAAGACAAAGAGCATCAAACAGAACATACCTCAGACGGATGCAAGTTAAGGTAAGATCATTAAAATCTTATTAGAGATTTTCTTATTAGAGATCTAAAAACTTATTAGACTCAAAATATTTTTCAAAATTTCACTTTAAGCAACACTCTTAATCAAAGTAAGTGAATATGATCCTTCCACAGAAGATTTTTATCAATGTTTAACAATTTAACAATGCATAAACCTGTTTTCTCTGAGTTACCGTTTGTGATATATTTTTGTTTATGTTCACTGAGAGATGAAATATTCAAATTGAATCTATCTCTTTACTCCTCTGTGTAATAAGCTATTAGCCTGCAGGAACTTGTTCTGTAAATTGAATTAGAATTTTTGTTCTTTTAGTATTGGCTCATTTGAGGGATGTTTATCTGATCATTATTTTCATTTGGCAAAACTGGTCATTTTTGGATATTTTTCTTTTTATAAAATGTAACAACATTGATATCAATAACAGTAATATTGCATGCAAATTTGAAGCCATAATTACTATTAACTTATCATTGTCTACCAAGTCATCAGCATCAAACCATTGACCAGCACATCCCACAAGCAAATGGTTTGTTCGGTAGATATTTCCACATTTGGAAAGACATCTGCAACAATTTTAATGCAAAGTAAATGAAACGTAAATTCTGCATGGACTTCCATAATAGATTTTTAATAATGAAAACGGTAGATTTTTCTCAATTGACCAATTGAAATATATTTTGATTTCTCTACAGCTGGAGCAGAAAAATCCGTACTCTGTTTATGTGTCCTATAACTGCATTTCATTGGCTTTGTATCCGTACTCGGCTCTACAACAATACAGTTGAATCTAATCTAATCTATGCTTTTTATCATATTGTACACCCCTATCAAGTTACTTCTCATTCTTGTTCACTCCGGCGAGAAAAGATCTAGCTCATAAAGCATGCTTTCTAATCCAGGCAGCATCCTGGTAAATCTCAAAAGCTTCCACATTCTTCCTATAATGAGGTGACCAGAAATGAGAACAATATTTCAAGTATGGTCTAACCAGGGTTTTGTAAAGCTGCAACATTATCTCATAGCTCTTGAACTCAATCCCCTGACTAATGAAGTCCAGCACAAAATATGCCTTTTGAACTACCCACCCAACTTACACAGGAGTTTTACGGGATCTATGTACGTACATCACAAGATCCCTCTGTTCCTCCACACTGCCAAGAATCATGCTATTAATCTTATATTCTGCCTTCAAATTTGATCTTCCAAAGTGAAACATGTCACACTTTTATGGGTAGAATTCCATTTGTCACTTCTTAGCCCAGTTCTGCATCCTGTCCCATTACAACCTACAGCAGCCTTCTGCACTATCACGACTCGACCAACCTTAATGTCATTTAAAAACGTACTAACCGAGCCCACTTCCTCACTTCAGTCATTTATTTTAAGAAGAGCTACAAAGAGGAGGGGTCCCAGAACATATCCCTGTGGAACACCACTGGCTACCGACCTCCAGGCAGGACACACTCCATCCAGTACCACCCTCTGCCTTGTATGAACAAGCCAATTCTCAATCCACACAGTTAAGTTTCCCTGGATCCCTTGCCTCCTGACTTTCTGAATGAGCCTACTATGGGGAACCTTATCAAATGCCTTATTAAAATGTAGATACACCATGTACACTATACTCCAAGTGCTTTGTTACATCCTCAAATAATTCAATCAGGCTCCTGGGGAATAATCTGCCACTCACAAAGTCATGCTGACTATCTCTAATTAGACTATGCTTCTTCAAATGCTCTTGAATCCTGTCTCTAAGAATAGACTCCATTAATTTTCCCACCACTGTAATAAGACTCACTGGTCTATAATTTCCAAGGTTATCCCCACTCCTTCTTTAAATAAAGGAATAACATTTGCCACCCTCCAATTATCTGGTATTACTCCTGCGGCCAGTGTCATGTCAAATAATTTCTCATCTTCAGAGGGACAGTTATACCAATTTGTTTAAGCTTTACTCAAAACTTTTTATTTTCCCTCTTTTATAGAACATGAATGGAAATATTACAGTATTTGATATTAATACTTTTGTTCAAAAGTAACAGCTTTTAAGATTATAATATGGCCTTATCATTTGACAAGCCCTTTCCCATTCTAAAGTGTCTGACAATCCATGAATTATCCTCATGGAAGTGGAACTTTATAGCAAATGAGAATATTGGAAAATTGTGTCTCCATCTTGCAGGAAAAAGTTGCTGCCAGAATTACAGAATTGTGCTTCTGACTCCAGCTGAATTGTTGGCCTCCAGTTCATTTACATTTCCTAATCAGAATCTCATTTGATATCACTGCATATGTCATGAAATTTAATGTTTTGCGGCAGCAGTGCTTTCGAATATATAATAATGAAAATGAAATACAAATTGCAATAAGAAATACATATTAAAAATGAAGTAAGTAGTCAAAAGGAGAGCAAAACAATTGAGTTAGTTTTCATGAGTTCATTATCAATTCAGAAATCTGATGGCAAAGGGGCAGACTTTGTTCCTGAAACATTGAGTGAGTGTCTTCAGCCTCCTATAACTCCTCCTTGATGGCAGCAATGAGAAGTGGGAATGTCCTAGGTGAGATCCTTAATGATGGATGCTGCCTTTTTGAGGCATCAACCTTTGAAGGTGCCCTTCTTCATGCTGAGGCATAATTGAGCTTCATGATTGAGCTGAGTGAGCCTTCACCCTGTGCTGTTGCCTCGAGATAAAGTAAAATATAGAATATCTATGGCAGGTTCTTTATTAGAAGAGACCAAAATGGTATGCATACTGATACCAACTTGCAAATGAGACAGGAACAAAAAGAGAGTATGATCCTTCATTCCACCCTGAGAAGAAGTTTTAGGCTATTATGTCTGGATATCAAACATTTGATATTTGTCTTTGTTTTGCTTTTGAAGGTACCCTTTTCAGCACATGTGCTCACCAATTTCCAAACTGCCAATGTTCAGATGTCCCTTGCCTCCCAACAGGGCTCTGTATGTTACCACTGTTTCATCAATACTCCTCTCACTATGATAACTTCCCGCCGATCCAGTCATAATCAACATCTATGAAAGGAGTTGTCAGCAAGAGGGATGTAAACATTATCAACTTGCTTCTAGGTGATTTATCAAGAGGACAAATGAAAAGGAGTAGGCCACCAAGCCTGTTATGTTATTCAGTACGACCATTGCTGATCTATACCGGCCTCAACTCTTTCTGTGCCAGTTCCCGATAAACTTCAAAGTCTCAATCTTTCAAATATCTGTCAATCTCCACTTAATTATATCTACTTTGTGTCACCCATTATCCTTGAGTGTAGAAAATTACAGAGATTCACACCCTCTTAGATAAGACATTTCTACACTACTTAATTTTAAATGGTCATCCCTTTATCTTGTAACTCTGCTCCAATTGTTTGTGACTCTCCTGCAACTGAAAACATTTCAACATCTACCTGTTAAACACCCTTAGGATCTTATATATTGGAATAGGTTCATCCCTCATTCTATCCAAACTCTTCAGCCTCTCTTAATAGCACAACCCTCTCATCCCAGGAATTTGCCTAGTGAATCTCCAATGCCACAATATCCATTTTAGAAGACCAAACGTTGATGTTCTGGTCATTTTAAGGGCTTTGGATATTAAAGTTGATTTTGGTTATTCCTAGCATATGAGATTTATCTAAAGCTCAAGGCTGTAAATATTTTCGACAGTAAACATTCTCAATTCCTGATTTCTTTAAGACCAAGAGCTGTACATAACTGCTTAAAGAATAGTTTCACAAACAGTCACTTTAGCTTTGCATGATTTCCTTTCCATTTCAATAATAAGGGTAATCGGCAAGAATGCATTCAGACTGAATGCTGTTCAATACTATAGACATAGTCGCAGATTATTATTTAATGATAAGTAAATGCTAATCTATATAACAATATGATACACACTATAAGAACTTGAAGGCAAAATAATTATATATGCCATTTAATTACTCAGGCCCATTCCACCATTTAATAAGATAATTGCTGATCTACAATCTCATTCTGTATGTCTGTTCTTTATCTAGATCCCTTTAAAACCTTGGTTCAGAAATATCTATTGATTTTCATTTAAAATTAGCAATTGACCTTGCATCAATTGCCATTTAAAAAGTTCCCAAACATCTCCCACTTTGCTTGTTGAAGTTCTTCCTGTTCTTGTTTCTTATGGGTTTGGTTCTGATTTTTAGGCTATTTGCTGTCAGTCCTAGGTTGCTTAGCCAGCCGAATCCTACCATTGATCAGCTCGAACCCCAACCTGCTCACACCCTGAAAACCCCATAACCGTCAGAAGGTCTAAGTCTGAGAAAATCACAGATGATCTCAAGTAACTCACACGAGTTCCATTAATAAAATAAGGTATTTTTTTTTAACTCTACCCTAGTGCTTGTACATTAAACATGAACAGCTATTCCTCTATCTATTTGAATATTGCTGCAGATCCCATAAGGTAGTGCCTGACAGCACCAGTGAATTCCAGTTAATTGGGCCACAAGTTAATTGGGGCAGGCATTTATTTGGGACAACGCTTAAAGAAAAAAAATACAAAATTCAGAAAATAGCCAGGATTCCCTTTGTTTATTTTGCATTTAGTTGAGGTAGAGGTAGGAGACTGTTGCCAAATGGTTTCTAACTAGTGTGGGTCGCATGCACTTCTCTGGCTGTTAAAAACCACACTGTGCTTCGAGCAATCAGTTTTTAAATAGCGTCATTTGCATGTGTTTGTGTTCAAAAGCAATGATTTGTGTCACTGGTAGTTAGTAAGAAATAAGCAATAAGACAATCCAGAACAGTTTTGCTCACTGCAGTTTCAAGCATTCTGGCTTCAACAAGTTAAGAACTGCAAATAATTTGAAGGTATTGACGATTACCTTGAATGTTAAGATTAAAATGAAGATTTGGGGGATGCAATCGTCTAAAATTGTATGAAGGCATTATGTGTTTCCACTGATTATTTTCACTTACAGTCAATCAAAAGAATGCAGCAGCATACACAGAATCTGAAGAATACTATTAGGAATGAGTAAACACAATCAACATGCTGGAGGAACTCAATATGCCAAGCATCACCTATGGAAAAGAGTAAACAGTCAATGTTTTGGACTGAGACCTTTCATCAGTCCAGGCCTGCTGGGTTCCTCCAGCAGTTTACGTGTGTTGTTTGGATTTCCAGCATCTGCAGATTTTCTCTTGTTTGTGATTAGGAACTAATACAAAGTTTTATAATACTCTAGAGGTATTGGTAGTGTTCTAATTTGTTTTGTATTTCATTTAAATATATAAACTGTTACTCAGTTAAATGGTAGTTTGCCTTTTTTTTAATACATTTTAACTATTTCCATGAAGTGTAGACTAATTGGAGAAGTTGCTTAATTGGCCAAAATGTACTGGTCCTAACGTGCTCCAATTAGCTGAAATCTACTGTATATAAATTTGATTGTTGTCAGTCTCAATACAAAGTTTCACTGGCATCTATCCAGTATGTTTAAAATAGTTGTATTTCTCTGTAATATGGGTTTGATTTACACTGATACTGATTTGGCTTAAATGTTTAGAACATTCAAAAGAAAAGATAAGGGATTGTTAGGGGAAGGGCGGATGGTGCAAGGAAGGTATCCTCTTGTCTGCATTTTTCTTCTGTGAGCCCCAGCCTCCATCCTTACTCCCTCTGGGGAAATCAAGCTAGATTGGCTTAAGTGGGCAGAAGCAATTTGTTTCTGCCTGCAAATGCCTTATGTTATTAAACATGTACATTGCATCAATGTAGACTTCATCTGAATGCAAGCAAAGATTTCCCTTACAAAAAATGCATAGTGTCTCCAAGAAGGTGTTGTTTAAGCCAAGTTCTGTGATTTAACCTGCTTAGTTTTGTCTGATGATGCTGCCACATTTGTAGTTTGAGAATGTATCTTTAAATCTGATGGCATCAGTGCCTACACTGTCTAGCCACATAATCTTCATTCCATGCTGCTGACAACACTCAAGCTGACTGCCAAACTCCATTGCGATTTTGGAAGGAGGAGAGAGAAAAGGGCACATTGTAGCTAGAACATAGCAGGAGAGCAATGCGTCAGATATCTGGCCCAATCGGCTAGATTGCACAAACTCCGGAGAGTGAGAAAGAGGGGAGAATGAATGGACAGATCAGAGAGGAAGGCAGGGAAAAGAAGACGAATGAAAAGAGAAGAGTAAAGCAAAAAAGGGAGCACAAATGATAGAAAGAGAGAGTGTTTAAAAAGGAGACAGTGATGTGATATAAGAAGATACTGGTGAGCACCCATTGGAACCTGTCTGTTATCAAAAAGCCGAACTCCCCTTCCTGCTGTAACAAGAAGTCCTCATTTGATATCAGGTAATTCCTCTGCCATCAATGAAACTCAAGCACTCACAGTACTTTGGAATTGAAAAGATGTTATTTAATAGGTCAGAGCTTTCACTGACATTCTGTTTAGAGGGTGACCAAGTAATGGCTCAAAGTAATGACCAGAGAATACTCAAAGGGGTGGAATGTGGAACAGTAAAACCTTTCCCAATATTATATAACTTGCTGGCCAAATGTTCCAGGCCAGACTTTTCCACTCCATTGCTCCTGGTGAATTGATGTGTAACTCCCTGGCTCGCCTCAGGCTCGCTCAGCTCGTTCTCGTCTAGGAGGAGCAGCCTTCGGCCCCGCCAAACTGGGTAATCAGCTGGTGTGGATGCTGTGTGATGTCCCCGCCTCGCCCAAAAACAGACAGTACACCATATGCGATTAAATGAGTACAATTTATAAAGGTTACTATAACTAAGTGATTAATAACGATACAGTATATATGAAGAGAAAATTAAAGAAAAGGCGCCAAACTTATCAAAGTCCAAACCACTTCGTGCACAACCGTTGGAGCTCAATTACTGAAGTCTTCTGGCCACCATTCGCTCCCCTCCGAACTCCTCGACTCGCAGCTCAGGACCCTCCGAACTCCTCGACTCTCCAAACAGCTCAGGACCCTCCGAGTGGTCAACCAAGCACATATAGCTTCATCCCCCCCCCCTCCTCGGAGAATCTCCCGGCCTCGGACCCCCCTTTGGGGTCCGATCCTCGCCCAGCTTAGAGCATTGCGTCCTCTTTCTCGACCCCCTCGTGCTGATCTCCCCAAAAGCCCATCAACAAAAGCTTACAGACTCAGAAGAAAGAACATTAATCCCCATTTGGTTTACAAAGGAATACCATTCTCGTTATCAGTAAATTAGCATTCCTGCTAGTTAACAAAAAGAAGAAACCCTCTTTACACTCTCCCTCCACCAAATAAAAGTCATGTCCTCATGACTACTAAATAACTCGCCACCTTTCCTGCCAACACACCGTAACCCAAGCACAAACAGTGACATCTTCTCCCCACACAGTAACCCTCACGCCCTGTTTTTCAGGCGCTACTTAGGCCAACTATCTGGGAGTCCCCTAACCCTTCTGAGACCTCCATACCCCCTCACCTAAACCCTTCAGGCTCGGACACAACTGGGGATACCTTGGGCCCACTACCAACTCCTCTCTCAACCTCTCACTCATGCCCCACACTGCACACAGCTAACCCTCCCCGCTACACCTGACTCAATGGGAGAAGGGCCAAAGGTCTCTTCCTCAATCGAGGGAAAGTCAGCAAAAGGCAGCATGTACCACACATCCAGCACATCATCCATCGAATCTGTATTCTTCCTCATTCCTGTGATCGGTAGCTGCTGTTTGATCTTCTCCAAACGGAAACACGTGGCCTGCACTGCTCCCGCAGTCTCTTCAACCTCCTGTTCAGTATTCACTGCACTTCTCTCCAGCTTTTTCTTCCTCATGACTTCTTCCAGATCAACTTTCAGGTTTTGCACTTCATTTGAACTGTCGATGGTCACCTTCAGGTTCCCTTCAAGCCTCCGCTTCTCTCTTCTGAGATTTGTCTGTAATTTCTTCACCTCTGCAAACTCCCCTCTCCGGGTTCTCAGTTTGCTATTACCCTCAGTCAGACAACTTTCTTCATTCTCTCCAACTTGTAAGTCCTCCGAATGGTTCCAGATCACTTTCTCCAGTCTCTCCGTCTTCATTTCAAACTTGATTCCGTAGAGACAGTCTCTCACGAGCTGCGACCTTCGCCAGCCCTGGCACGTGTCCCGAAAACACTTTAACTCAGTAGTTCTCAGCTGCTCCTGCAACTTCATATTCTCCTGAGGCAAATCCAAATACAAATAGATCATCCACATACACCAAAACTCCAAACGCCTCCACATCCCCTATGGTCTTCCACCTGCCCCGCAGGAAGGTTGCAAGGGCTCCAGATATGCCCTGTGGCATCTTTTCGGACCCGAAGACTCCTAGGGAATTTATAACGGCCGTCTTCTCCTTGTTGGCCCCACTCATCAGGATCTGGCAACATCCACTCCTCAGATCCAGCACCTTAAACCACTTCACACCACTCAGACAGGCCATCGCCTCTCTGGCCCTCAGGGCCATATTCTGGTCACTGACAGTGCGCCTATTCAACGCAATATAATCCATACACACGCTGCCTATATCTTCCACGGCTGTAGGGGCCAGTCGCCGCAACCTCTCTCTCTCCGAGGTGTCTTCAGCAGTCAACTCCCCTCCCTTGTGGTATTTCGCAGCGTCCACGAAGAGGGTCTCACCATCAGATACTTCCCCCAGGCCGTACCACCACTGGCTCTTGTTTGAATTCGGCATCAGCCCAATGCTGCTACACACGTCCGCACAAGCAGCTCGAAACCCTGGGTGCATCGACAATCCCTCCAAACAGCGCTCACCCGCCTCCTCCGGGCAGGCCCCCAAGCACACCAGCAGGATATTGGTTCTCTCTAGACCAGAAATGCTGCCCGTCTCAACAGGGTCCGGACACATCAGCATTAACGATTCATGAACCTCAGTCTCCTCCACATTTGCCTCTAAGAACTCCATTGTCACTGACCAACAAACGTTGTCTGGATAATCACCGGCACTGGTACCCCGAATCTCCAGTGTCCTCAATGTTGTCAAGGGTAAATGCTTCCAATAACGGTTATGAAACAAACAGTACAGCAACTTCACCGGCGCCCCGGTGCCGAGGATGGCTTTAACTTGACTTCCATCCATCCGTAACAACACCTGTGCGCATGGCCCCTCTAAGCCTTCAGGAATAGGGTCTGTTCCTTTCGGGAGTTCCTTGGTACATTGCTGGGAACGTGCTCCCCCAGAGACCCCAAGCTGTTCCCCCACTGGGCCTCCTCTAAGTTTCCCGACACCTCTCGAATCAACTGAACAACTGATCCCCTTGACAGATCCCCTTGGTACCACAAGCAATTTATCTGCCCCCCTAGGCAAAAAGGGATACCCTAAAAACTTCCCACCAATCTCCTGCCACAGATATAATAAGCCCCCCAGCTGCGGCATTTGACTTCCAGTCGAACCACACGCATTTTCCCACACTTTCCCAGAACTGGCAGCGGTCACTTCGAGGTAATTGCGCCTGACAGTTCTAACAAAGTCACCAGCCCGCCTACTCAAACTTTCAACCCGTCCCTGTCGCTTTTCCTCAGCCAAGCACTGCCACTCACCCAACAACTGAGAGGTCCGCTCCACCCACACCTCCGCCCCTTCAGGACTGGACATTATTCCAATAACCGGGCGGAGCTCACCACTGCTGAAACATCCCAACCTGTCACTCCTCAATCTCCAAACAGTACGGACAACCCATGGTCCCACCACCATTTCGTCAGCCAACAGCAACCACCCCACCCAACACACACACAGCAATAACCAGCAATCGCACACCCACAAAGGCACACCAGCTCTTCGCCGCAGACACAATTTAAAGAGGGTGATCACACAGCTTCCACAGAAATCAACCCCGGACGAGCACCCCACAATGTAACTCCCTGGCTCGCCTCAGGCTCGCTCAGCTCGTTCTCGTCTAGGGGGAGCAGCCTTCGGCCCCGCCAAACTGGGTAATCAGCTGGTGTGGATGCTGTGTGATGTCCCCGCCTCGCCCAAAAACAGACAGTACACCATATGCGATTAAATGAGTACAATTTATAAAGGTTACTATAACTAAGTGATTAATAACGATACAGTATATATGAAGAGAAAATTAAAGAAAAGGCGCCAAACTTATCAAAGTCCAAACCACTTCGTGCACAGCCATTGGAGCTCAATTACTGAAGTCTTCTGGCCACCATTCGCTCCCCTCCGAACTCCTCGACTCGCAGCTCAGGACCCTCCGAACTCCTCGACTCTCCAAACAGCTCAGGACCCTCCGAGTGGTCAACCAAGCACATCTAGCTTCATCCCCCCCCCCTCGGAGAATCTCCCGGCCTCGGACCCCCCTTTGGGGTCCGATCCTCGCCCAGCTTAGAGCATTGCGTCCTCTCTCTCGACCCCCTCGCGCCGATCTCCCCAAAAGCCCGTCAACAAAAGCTTACAGACTCAGAAGAAAGAACATTAATCCCCATTTAGTTTACAAAGGAATACTATTCTCATTATCAGTAAATTAGCATTCCTGCTAGTTAACAAAAAGAAGAAACCCTCTTTACAGATGTTTCCCCACAGATAGTGCAAGAAAAAAAAGGTGAGAACCCATTAGTTCAGAATTCTGCCTCCAAACCACACATCCAGGAGTTTTCTGGTTTCCTAGTTATGGCTGTAAGCAGGCTAGAGCTCTTAAATGGTGCTACTACCACATGCAAAGTGGGTATTCCCTAGTACATATCTCATTCAACTGTCTCTAACTTCTGGTAATTTCTCTCCCCCCCCCTTTCTTTTTCCATAACCCATTCTGGCTCTCCTCTCACCCCTTCTCTTCTGCACACCTCCCCATCACTTTTCTCTGCTGCTACTTCCCCTTTGCTTTCTCCCATTATCCATTCTCCTCTCCTATCAGATTCCTTCCTTTCAGCCCTTTTCCTCTTCCACCTATCACAACCCAGCTTCTCACTTCATCCTCCTTCCCCCAACCACCTACACTCCCCCTAATCTGGTTTCACTTATTACTTGCCAGCTGGTACTCCTTCCCCTTTCCCGACATTTGTGTTCTGGTTTCTTCCTCCTTCGTTTTCAGTCCTGATGAAGGGTCACAGCTTGAAACTTTGACTGTTCATTCCTCCCCGTTGATGCTGTCTGACCTGCTGGGACCCTCCAGAATCTTGTTTGGAAACCTGCATGACTTACATTGGTAAATCTGCAGACCATCACCTACAGGGAGCTGTGAATCTGCAAGGTTCCTTTGTTGGATGAAGATAAAGTGACTTAGGAAATCTAGCATACTCTCGTATCAAATCCCTGGACAATCTAAAGGTTTCATATTTCGTACCTTCTTATGATTGTTCTCCAGGGCAATCAGTGTAAGTGGCAGGTAGCTAACGAGAAACCACAGAAACGTACTTGAGAATGGTGAATAATGAGAGCAGCAGCTACGGTTAGAGATAGGCTGAAAGATTTTTCTTGTGCTAAGACTATTAACTCAGTAGCTTATTCTTTCCTCATTCATGCAAAGTGATGTCAGTAACAGAAGGGAAAATTGTAGCCCACCTCAGGAAACTGAGGAGCATAGGAAGCCTCTGGAGTAAATTGAAGAGACATTGAATTTGAAGATATCCCTCACCTCAAGATGTTAAGGTGTCAGATGATGAGCCTACCACTGACATAACACAGAGCAGCAGTAAAGTGCAACTCGTTGTGAAGCTGATTTGGGTGTTTTGGCAGTCAGCCACTCGTCCAGCTTTATCTCATTTCATAACTGCACACTTGTTGCTGAGTGAACTAAGGCAATGGATAACGTGGATGTGGCTCTTCAAGCTTGGTTTCCACACATTCTGCAGGTTTCTTAGTCACGTGCATATTTAGTAATGTTACACATATCGACTGATCGTGAATTATCCAGTATATATAATATTTTGCTCAGATTTTTCCATTGAAGGTTTGAAAACATTAATAGACAAGAAGTTCTTGCCTTTGTCAAAATGCCACCAAAATGGTGCTGGACAAGGATCATAGCTGACCTGTTTTTGCAAAATAGGAAATAACTAATTTTTTAATATATTGCTGGGATTCTACTGTTCTGGCTCAGCTGATATTTATTGCCCATTCTTAGCTGCACTTAAAGATTTAGTCTGGGAGACACTGTAGCACATTTTGTAGACAGTAGATAATGCTGCCTCTTTATGCTGTTGTTGAGTGGAGTGATGGTGGCAGGGATGCAAATTCAGTGGGTTGTGTCATCCTGGATGTCATCGAGCTCCTTGAATGTTGCTGAAGCTGCATGTCTTCAATCAAGTGAACTGTATTATATCATACTCTTCACATTTGTGCCTTTGACCTGTCAGGATGTAAGTCACATCCACAGGGTACTCAACCTCTAAGCTGCCTATGGCCATGGTACATTTTTCCTTGCATATTGCAGATCCTAAATTTTCTGTGTGATTGCATGGGCAAAAAATATGTTACCTGTAAAGTTGTGTTAGAAGTACCAACACTCCCATCTTGGCCACAGTGTTTATAGCCACAATCCATTGTGGGAACCAGCTTTTCTCACAGTGAGATGTGTTTGGAATCTGTTTTGCATTTCACTCATAAGGAAGGTACCCTCACCTGGCTGGTGGTACCTTCTGGAACTGGGGATGGACAGCAGAGTCATGCCCCAAAGCTCGTGACATTGAAGACATAAGCACTATCCAAAAGAATCAGTGATGAACTCTGCATCAGCATGTCAGATAATGAGAGGTGCTTTAAAGCCGGAGGAGCATTTCACACTACAATAATTGAGTTGACTTTATTTCTTACATCTTTCCCATACATGAAGAGTAAAAAATCTTCACGTTATTTCTCCATCTAAATGTGCAATGTGCAATCTTAGTAATTTATAATAAATAGAACAGTCAATGTAATATAGAGTACACTCAGATCAAAATGGGTTCATCAGTCTGATGGCCTGGCAGAAGAAGTTGGCCTGGAGCCTGTTGATCCTGGCTTTTATCCTGCGATACCGCTTCCCAAATGGTAGCAGCTGGAATAGATCGTGGTTGGCATGGCTGGGGTCCCCAATGATCCTACAGGCCGTTTTACACACCAGTCCTTGTAAATGTCCTGTATCATGGGAAGTTCACAACTACAGATGCACTGAGCTGTCCACACCACTCTCTGCAGTGTCCTGCAATTAAGGGAGGTATAGTTCCCATACCAGGCAGTGATTCAGCCAGTCAGGATGTCCTCGGTTGTGCCCCTGTAGAACGTTCTTAGGATTTGGGGACTCATACCAAACTTCCTCAACCGTCTGAGGTGAAAGAGGTTCTGTTGTGCCTTTTTCACCACACAGCTGGTGTGTACAGACCACGTGAGGTCCTCAGTGATATGGATGCCAAGAAAATTGAAGCTGTTTACCCTCTCAACCCCAGATCCATTAATGTTAATAGGAGTTAGCTCGTCTCCATTCCTCCTGTAATCCACAACCAACTCCTTTGTTTTTGTGACATTGAGGGAGAGGTTGTTTTCTTGACACCACTGTGTCAGAGAGATGACCTCTTCCCTGTACGCCACCTCGTTATTGTTTGAGATAAGGCCAATCAATGTAGTGTCCTCAGCAAATTTAATTAGCAGGTGGAGCTGTGGGTGATGATACAGTCATGGGTGTACAGGGAATAAAAGAGTATAAAGGCTCTGTATACAGCCCTGAGGGGCTCCTGTATTGAGAGTCCGAAGGTTGGAGGTGCGGGAGCCCACTGTTACCTGGCAATCTGACAGGAAGTCCAGGATTCAGCAGCACAAGGCAGGGCCAAGGCCGAGATCTCTGAGCTTCTTACTCCTGTATTCAAGATGCAATTAAAGCTAATGTATATATTTGTTTACTTGACTTTATGATTAAACTGAAGGCTCCTCTCAATACTCCTAGTTTTCCTAACCTCAGTACTATAATGCGCAGGATGCAAGACTGATGTTTGCTCCTTTCTTCATGCAGACCACAGGACAAAATACTCACGTGCTGATGGCAATTTTTGAATAGGGAACAGAAGAAGCAGATTAATCTTCATAAATACACCACCAGAATTAACTGGAGAAACTATTCAACCATGTAAAGGGCATAGACAAGTTCAAACAGATTTTGCCTTACGTCAGAATTGAGCAAAGTTCCTGAAAGTTTTAAATAAAGATACAATCTGCTCGGTGTAATTTTGTGCATCAGACAACGTACTTTCAGAGAAACATTGTGTTTGAATATGCTGTTCAATCACAGGTTGGTCAGTTCCAGAAATATAAATAGCAGATGGGGAGCACTGCAGGAGAACGATGGCACCTCTTTGTCATTTTGTTCATTGACCTTCAGGCAAGTGCAAGATACTCTCTTAGTATGATTGCCGAAGGAGGAGAAAGCAGACAAGCTCATTTTAAAATAAAGACCATGGGGCAGTAGAGGAAATGAGACCAAAGTGGAATCCACCAAAGAATTTTGAATTGAAATAAAATAATGCCTTTACTTTTAAAGTGGTATTGTCATCATGAAAGAAACACTGTACAAGTTTCACTTTGATATCAAAAGCAATAAACAAGATGGTAAATGTTGACAAGTACTGACATTGTTTCTAGAAAAATCTGAATAAATATATCAAATATTGTACCAACAGCTCTCATTATGAACAAAATATTTTGATTTTCTTAAACAAAAATGGAATTTTTATGAAGGGCGCTTTTGATGCAGATCCTTAAGGCATCTCATTTTTACACTGCTATTTGTGGGAGCTTCCTATGGACAGACAGGGTGCTGCACTTACTCTTCAGTCCACTAAGTCTATGCTCACCATTAGACACTCACCTATACAAATCCTAAACTAATATCATTTTATACTCTATACATTCCCATCAACTGCCCATCCCACCAATTCAAAACACTGAACTCCCACTTTCCCAACTTCTCCCCATTTCTCCAGTCGCCTGTACACTAGGGACAACATACAGCAGCCAATTAATCTCTCAATTCAGAACGCAGAATCCAAGATGAAACTGAAGCACTTCTGGAATACTATGTGCTTACAAGGAGGACATGCAAACTCCACAGAGACAACACTGAAGGTCAGAGTTGAACTCAGTTCAGGTTAAGTGGCAGCTAACATTGTTTTACCATATTAGCTATAACTTGTAAGTGAAAAATCACTGCACAGTTTCAATTTTTGGAGAGCCGATGTTTAATCTGCTTAAATTTTTTAGTCAGTATATTCATAAGAAGCATTGGTTTACTTTGTGAAATGGTAAATTATACTGGTGATACTTCTAGCAAAGAACTTGACTGATACTCACATTGTAATAAATCATTCCAAGATAAAGCTTCACAGTGGAAAAAAAAGAATAATCTAAATCATTAGCAAGTATAATTAGTCTTTGGTGTAGGGCATTTTATTTTTGGTAAACTTTGTTTGACCATCATTAACAGAACTTTGAACCAGTGCTATGCCATCTGCCAAGCGGCAAGGTTAGTCTGAAGTACAGAAAGTTGTCAAATATTGCCTTGGCTTCAAGAGAATTATGAATCACAAATCTAATTAGAGCACTTATTGCAAGTACCGAGGGAATGCATCTCTGCCTTAATGATACCATTCCTGCCTCTGAGTCACAAGGTGAACTGTGTAAGTCCTACTGCAGAAACCCCCTCCCCCTCCCCTGCAAGCGGAGACTGAAATATAGTTTCCTGATACTGATTTGACATCCTCTGAGGCAACATCAATCTCCTTTCCAATCTCCAGTAGTATCAGAATGCTGGGCAGCATTCCAGACGGCTCTAATGATCTGAGACTGGGCACCAGCTTTGTATCATGGATTGGTGGCCAATGACAGTAGTTGTTTCCAGCGGGTCCAGATCAGGAAACATATGAGGTCCTTGCCTCATGTGAACTTGGGAGATACCCGAGTCCACGCCTCTTGAGTCATGTGATTATCCAGGATTAACACATCTGAGGGATAGACGACTAAAGAAATACAAATGTTGTGGAAATGCACCATACCCAAAGGTCTATTTTTAACTCATGCATACATGTCACTATGCGATATGTATATTGACATTGATTTATTATAATATGAGTAGAATCATTTTCCTGAGTTCATGCCAGGTGTAATGATCATTAGAAAATTGACTGCATCAGCATAACTGCTGATGCAGGAACCTGCACAGTTGTCTTATGTTGGAAGCATTTCCAAACTGTGATTGACAGCAAATAGGTTCCTGATTAAGATATTTGGGGATGTCTTACATGGTAATGATTAAATGTCAGAAGCTCATCATTTCCATTTGGACTATCTCAACAGTGCTCAATGGTTAATATATATATATTAGACATGATTAATTTCAATATTGAATGAGGGCATGTTTTACATTTTAGCATATCTATTAAAATTACACGAGGGACCTATCAGAATATACGGTACATGTAAAACCACAGACCCAGTTACTAGTATCTTGGTTTATTAAACTCCAGTTAGTACCAGCTGATGCATTTACTCATACATACATTGCAACATAATTGCTGTTGCAAAGGTGTTGCTAAGCTAATAGATGGAATTGGTGGAGTTCCAATCCTTGAAGCAAATATTGAAAGGAGCAAGTCAACTGTTTCAATTTAAATACCAACTTAGGTTTATCCTTAAGTCCTAACTTGTTAAATCATTTGGACTTAGTTGACGTGAAACAACTTAGAGTTGCAGCGTGTAGAAGGATACCACCTGCCACTCACATCAGTGGATCCAGCAATGAAACCGTAGTTGACTTGACTCTAACTCATCAAATAAATGATAACTTTTTTCCATCTCATTAAAGACACTGGAAGTCAAAGATTTCAAAGACTGCAGGGAGAGTAGCAGTGAAAAAGGCCCCACAGCAACTTCACTTAACTTGTAGTCAATCATTATGAACATGGGTGAGAAAACACCCAGAAAATGATAGAACTTAATGAGGACCAGCAATGTCCTCAGTATTGCTGACCTTTCACCATCTTAATCATTAATAGACCACTAATGGAAATTGAACATCATCACTGATATCCAACACTCCCTCACCAACACCTTACTCACCAGCACCCAATTTGGGTTTCACCAAGACCATTCAATTCTTGATCCAAAATTCTTGATTTGTGGTCTAAACATGGACTAAAGAATTGAAAGAATTTAGAATTTAGAATGCAGAATTTGGAATTTATATAAATTTTACATCCATCCCACAATGTGAGGGAGTAAGAATCTTCGTGTTATGTGCAGACATGTGTATTTAAAAGTCTAATGGCTTGTGGAAAGAAGCTGTCCCATAGCCTGTTGGTCCTGGCTTTAATGCTGCGGTAGCATTTGCCAAATGGAAGCAGCTAAAACAGTTCATGGTAGGGGTAACTGGTACCGCTGATGGTCTTACAGGCCTTCTTTCTGCACCTTCTGTTAAAAATGTCCTCAATGGAGGGAAGTTCACATCCACAGATGCGCTGGGCTGTCCATACCACTCTCTGCAGTGTCCAGCGATCAAGGTTGGTGCAGGTCCCGTATCAGGCGGTGATGCAGCCAGTCAGAATGCTCTCAACGGTACCCCTCTAGAAGGTCTTGAGGATTTGGTGGCCCATGCCAAATGTCTTCATTCACCTGAGACGAAAGAGATGTTGTTGTGCTTTTTTTTTGCCAGAAAGCCAGTGTGTACAGTCCAGGTGAGATCATCGGTGATGTGTATACTGAGGAACTTGAAACTGCAGACCCATTGATGGTGATCAGGTCGAACCTGTCTCCGTTCCTCCTGTAATCTTTTGTTTTTTGGACATTAAGGGAGAGGTTGTTGTCCTGGCACTACTGGGTCGGGTGTTAACCTCTCCTCTGTAGGCTGTCTCGTCACTGCTAGAAATAAGGCCAATCATTGTCAGGTCATCTGCAAATTTGATCCACAGATTGGAGCTGTGTGTGGCAGTACAGTCATGGGTGTAAGAGGCGAAGAGGAGGGGACAGAACACAATCCTGGGGGGCACCTGTGTTGAGGTTGGGAGGGGCAGAGGTGAGGGAGCCCATCCTTACCACCTGTTGGAAATCAAGTAGGAAGTGTAGGATCCAGCTGCACGAGGTGGAGTACAGGCTGAGGTCTCTAAGCTTCCTATCAAGTCTGGAGGGAATTATGGTTTTGAATGCTGAACTGTAGTCCAGGAACAGCATTCTAATGTATGTATCCCTCTTCCCCAGGTGAGTGAGGACGGTGCGTGGTGCTGTGGCTACGGTGTCTTCGGTAGACCGGTTCCTTCGATAGGCGAATACCATCCAGTGTGGGTGGTAACATGCTGCAGATATGGCCTTTAACCAGCCTCTCAAAACATTTGCTTTATAATTGAGGTGAGTGCGACAGGCTGCCAATCGTTTAGGCATGCTACCTTGGATTTCTTAGGTACAGGGACAATGATGGATGATTTGAAACAGGAGGGCATTACACACTTGGACAGGGAGAGATTCAAAATATCCATAAACACACCAACCAGCTGTTCAGCACATACTTTGAGGATGCGTTCTGGGATGCCTTCCAGCCCCGCTGTTTTGCGGCTATTGACCTGTCGGAATGTTCTACGTACCACAGACTCGGAGATAATCAAGGTGCAGGTCTTGCCGGCGGCTCTCCTCGGAGGTCCAGTCTAATCAACCTCAAAATAGGTGAGATGAGAGTGACCTCAAGGCATTTGATAAGTGAGGCTCCTTGGTAAAACTGAAGTTAATAGGCAACAAGGGATAGAAATAGCTGGAGTCATAGCCCACACACAAAAAAATAGTGTGGCTGTTGGAAGTTAATTATTCCAGTGCTAAAACATCACAAAGGTAGGTGACACTCATCTTTCCACTTCTTTGCAACATCTATGATGCAAAAAAATGATATAATACATTGTATTTCTCAGGGCAAGTGCAGCTCCAACAACACACAAGTTTGACACTAACTCCCTCTGTGTTCAGGCCCAGGGATACTGCCACATGTTCTTCACTAATTCGTACACCATCCTGACTTGGAAATATATTGCTGGTCTTTCATCATCATTGGATTCAAATTCTGGAACTCTCTACTCTATACCCTTTGAGCCTTCAGCAGATAACCACTGTGGTTCAAGAAAGTGACTCACCTGTCTCAAGGGCAATTAAGAATGAAAATAAAAACTCACTTTTATTTATTTGAGACTATTAATAAAGAATTTTACATGCAGTTAGGTTCTAGGGTGTTTAGAGAACAGTCACATCTTCCTGAAATAGGACGTTTACTTGATTGTTTTATGGTTAAATTTGCTTCACAAAACTTCCTCAGAAATAGTGCATCTGCTCAAAGCACTGTTCATCATAAAACTCTGGGGATCTATTGTTTATCTCCTGCAATGAATGCTTATTCCATTATACAAATCCATTACTGGTGATTTCTTTCATGTCACCCAGTAGGCATCATTATTGCAGAGTGTGATGATTTATTGTTAGATCTAGTACTGTTTATGGTAGGTAAATGATGCCAACTCTCCCCACTTACAGCTGTACAGAACACAAAACTTTCAAGATACAGTGGTTAAGAAGACATAGCTTTCTAAACGTTCCAGGTGTAATTAGGTTCCTGAAACAATACCTGCAACTGGTCTGCTGATTGTAACCAATCCATCCTCAGAAATGCAGGAGACTGGATGGGTATGGAGGTAGATTGAAGGAGGCAGGTTGGGGAAGGCCTGTAATTGGTATTGGCTGCTTCAGACTCATCTTTGCACAATGGCTTTATTGCTGCAGGAAGTGATCGCTTCCCTGACTGCCAGATAATCCTACCTATATTATTCAAAATATGTGTGTCTGAGAACTTCACCTTTTCCGTGTTCACAAAGAGCCATATTTTCCATTGCACTCTACTGTGAGAGATAATCTTTCTGCTTTTAGGCTGCTTCACCACAACCGCAGGTGGGCACAGAGTAGAATCTTATGAATAATTGACTTGACAAAACATGCAAGTTAACCATGATGAGATAAATAAGTCATTTCAATACTTTTATACCTCCTTGTATCAATCTGAATTCCCTCAGGATCGTAATACCATGTGTGATTTTCTTGGGAAATTGAATTTTCCAAAATTATCATCCGATGATCTTTCAATATTAGATGCTCCTATTACGGACGTAGAAATCAAAGGGGTTATTTCCTCAATGAATTCTGGGAAAGCACCAGGTCCAGATGGGTATACAGTAGAATTTTTTAAATGTTTTTCCGCTACTCTTTCTCCTTGGTTATGCAGGGTTTTTGAGGAAGCAATTAGATTGGGGAATTTGCCACAATCTTTTTATAGAGCTTCCATTTCTTTAATACTGAAGAAAGATAAAAACCCTACTGACTGTGCATCCTATAGACCAATATCTTTATTGAATGTAGATTCCAAGATTTCTTCCAAGTTACTGGCATCCAGGTTGGAGAAGGTTTTACCCCAAATTATTTCGGAAGATCAAACCGGTTTTATTAAAAATCGCTATTCTTTTTTCCAACGTTAGGAGATTACTGAATATTGTTTATACTCCTTCACATAGCACTTCAGAATGCGTGATTTCATTAGATGCGGAGAAAGCATTTGATAGAGTTGAATGGTCTTACTTATTTAATGTATTGGAGAAGTTTAATTTTAGTCCGACATACATTTCCTGGATTAAACTGATTTATCACACTCCAGTAGCCTCAGTGTTTACTAATAGTCAAAGATCTCCCTTTTTTTGTTTATTTTGGGGCACTAGACAAGGATGTCCTCTTAGCCCATTACTATTTAACATTGCTTTAGAACCTTTGGCAATTGCTATCAGAGAATCACAGGATATTTCGGGTATTAATCGTGGGACAGATATTCATAAGTTATCTTTGTATGCAGATGATTTATTATTATTCATTTCTAACCCTGAGAAATCTATTCCAGCAGTTCTATCATTGTTGGCACAATTTAGTGAGTTTTCTGGGTATAAGTTAAATCTTAATAAGAGTGAATTGTTTCCGTTGAATAGACAGGTCCCAATATATGGAAATTTACCTTTTAAATTAGTTAATGACTCTTTTATTTACTTAGGGATTAAAATCACAAAAGACCATAAAGATTTATTTAGGTTTAATTTTTTACCCTTAATTGATCAGATTAAAGGCTTGTTTACTAAGTGGTCACCATTATCTTTATCTCTAATAGGTAGGATTAATGCTATTAAGATGGTTATTTTACCTAAGTTTTTATATATTTTTCAAGCGGTACCAATTTTTATTCCGAAATCTTTTTTTACTAATGTTGATTCAAAAATTTCCTCATATATATGGCAGAATAAAAATCCCAGGTTAGGTAAAATATATTTACAGAAGACAAAGAAGGAAGGTGGGTTAGCATTACCTAATTTCCGATTTTATTATTGGGCAGTTAATATTAGATATTTGTTATGTTGGTTGAAAGACTGGGGTGGATCTTTTGGCCCTCATTGGGTGAGTTTGGAAATTAAATCGGTACCAGGTTATGCTCTGGGTTCTATTTTAGGGACTTCTCTCCCTTTTGCTCTTTCTAAATTGCCGAAATGAATTGACAACCCGATAGTTAAACATACTTTACGTATATGGTTTCAATTTCGGAAATTTTTCGGGTTGACTCAATTCATTTTAAATATTCCTATTGTATCTAATTGCTTTTTCCACCCTTCAATTATAGATCAAGCTTATTCGGCTTGGAAAACTAAGGGATTACTAAGATTTTCTGATTTATTTTTGGACAATTGTTTTATGTCTTTTGAGCAATTATCTAATAAATATAATTTGCCTAGATTTCATTTTTTTAGATATTTACAGATTAGGCATTTTTTAAGTACTGTACTTCCTACGTTTCCAAATTTTGTGCCTTCAGATATTTTGGAGAGTTTGTTTGAATTAAACCCTTTTCAAAAAGGGCTTATATCAAAACTTTATAATATAATTATGAAGATACGTTCAGAGCCCCTTTATAAGACCAAAAATGATTGGTTCAGAGAGCTTAATCTTATTATTCCTATTGAGAATTGGGATAGAATTCTTCAATTAGTTAATACATCTTCGATATGTGCCAAACATTCATTAATACAATTTAAGGTCATACATAGGGCCCATATGCCCAAGGATAAATTAGCTCATTTTTATTCTTATATGAATACTATTTGTGATAGATGTCAATTTGAAACTGCGTCTTTAACTCATATGTTTTGGTCATGTCCGCTTTTGAAAAAATATTGGAAAGATATTTTTGATATTATCTCTGCGGTATTGAACATCGATTTACAACCCCATCCTATTACCGCAATTTTTGGTTTACCAATGATGGACTTACTTCATTTATCTTCTTCTGCTTGTCGAATGATTGCATTTCTCACTCTAATGGCTAGAAGATCTATTTTACTGAATTGGAAGTAAATTAATCCTCCAACTGTATTTCATTGGTTTTCTCAAACTATGTTATGTTTAAATTTAGAAAAAATTAGAAGTGGTGTATTTGATGCTTCTATTAAATTTGAAAAGATATGGAGACCATTTATTCAATGTTTTCATATGATGTAATTTGACCCTGTTCCAAGCTTATTTGATTTTCCAGCTTTAATTTTATTTATGTTGAGAGGATCGGAGTTGATGACACTGATGATTATGTATTCTTGTGAGATATTATAAACAGCCTTTTTTTTCTTTTTTAGTTTTTCTTTCTTTTCTTTTTTTGCTTTTTTCTTCTTCTTTATAAGCTAATAGATTAGTAGTTTAGTTATTTTTGCATAACATTTTTTTTCTTTTTTCTGTGTTTTTTTTATTTTATATTATGAAATACCTAGATTTACCTAGTTTATATATATATATATATATATATATATATATGTATGGTTCATGTTTTGGGAAAACTCATTTATATTTTAATCATTGCTTATGTATTCTTTCATGTGTAATGGGAATTTATATGTTTGTAATCACTTTATTAATATATTAATTGTATTTTGTTCATATTATTAATGATAATAAAAAGATTGAAGAAGACAAAACATGCAAGGGTCAACATTCTGCTCAGAAAAATCCCAGAGAGGAAGCTGTGCGGATATCTAAAATTTCATGTTGTTTTTGTGGGTGCATGAGGTATAAATTATCTTTAAAAACAGAAAGCACCAATAAAATCAAGGTCTATAATTGAAAAGAAAATATCTTTCTTTTTTCAGAAAGCAACCTTGATGGATGAAATCATTGTATCTAAATCATTCTGCTGTTGATGACATTGGAAGTAAAGATACCTTAATTTTTTTACAATCAAGACAAACCAAAGTGCTTAATGCTGTCACTTTCAGATATTGCCAATATTTATCAAGCTGTAAAACACCATGTCACTTTCCTTGTTGGATAATCAGAAAAGATCATTTATTTTACCACTGGCAAATAAAGTAGCTCAGCTTCACTGGCTTATCTTGGTGTCATTGTGCACTGGATTATTTATACATTGCAGGCAGACAAGCAGACAGCTATTGTGAGCTAAGTGATGGAAAACTAGAAAGTAATTAGACACGGGTGAGCATTGTTGTTGTCAGCCAAGGCACCTTTTGTAGCAGGAAGACAGCAGTTTGCAGATGAAAGTGATCAGTTCAATATCAAAGGTTTCACTTCAGAACTTATTTGTCAGTAATAATGGTATGCTACAGATTCACTGGTGATATCCTTCCATTCCTGAAAACCTTCAACTTTCTTTCATTAGCTATAAAGTTCTTCTGTTCACTGAAAAACTTAAAGCAACAATTATCATCTTTATAGAAGAAAACCAGTACTAAATTAACAGCAGCAGCAGATATCTAGTCAGATGACATGGTACACAACTTTTAAAGGTGCACACATATTCACACTAACTTTATTTATTGAGTTGATTGCTTGTCACATTTTTCTTTCCTATTCAGTATATTCATATAAATTCTCATACCTCAAATATTTTCAATTGAGTTATATTCTGAAATTTTTAATTAATTTGAGTTTCTTCTTAGTCCATTTTCAATTGTTTTGTTGCTAATATTAGAACCTCTTTACTAATTCTGAATTTAGTTCTTCATCTTTTCTTGTGTCTGTTATGAATGTCAATCATTTACTTGTATTGCAGGGGAGGCCATTCAACAAGTAGGATACCAACTTTAAGCTTCAGATGATTAAACCTCAACATATCTTTTCAATTTTCTTTCATTTGGTGAAATTCTCATTGACAGTTGGATCTCCACCTGAAATGTGCTGTTTTCATCTAATATATATTGCACCATTTCTCTAGGATTTTCTCATGAAAATAAGCAAACATAATGCAGATGCACCTAGCAAACGGAATGCAATTAATCCGTGTACATATACGTATAGAAACATAGAAAACCTACAGCACAATACGGGTCCTTCGGCCCACAATGTTGTGCTGAACATGTCCCTACCTTAGAAATTACTAGGCTTACCTATAGCCCTCTATTTTACTAAGCTCCATGTACCTATCTAAAAGCCACTTAAAAGACCCTTTGTCTAACAAAACTAAATAACTAAATAAGCTTGAATCCAACCACTCGTCAAAATGTAACTAAAGAAAAACACCAGCAAATGATGAAAAGGGAAAACATAGAAAGTAGTATATTTTAGCAACTTACAGATTGTAAAGTTCCAAATATATTACAGAAATGAATTGTTTCAAAGTGCAGAGATTGTTTAGAAACTAAAATAGGATTCACAAAAATGTCAACGTAACTAGCTCAAATGATAGATGTAAATTTCAGCTCCTTAATTTTATTTTATGTAGAAAGGAATGGCTCACTTGTAATCCTCCCTCTTAAAATCCTTCTACTGATTCGCTGTTGCCATACCTATCCAGTTTTTAGTTCCTACAAAGCGGTAAGGTGTTATTACAGTCACACAGCTCCTGACAGATGTATTTCAAAATCATCCTGAGTCTGTCTTCAAGGACAACAGAAACATGTTAATAACGCTGTTTGACCATCTGTTCAAAGGTTGTGCAATGATAGTTAGAACCAGCTAATACAGCCTAACAGGATCACAGGAAGCAGCAGATGTCGAAAATTTTTTCAAGAAAATGCTAACAATTTTGTTTGGAAATAAGCTAAATAACACAAGAGGTCTCCTCTACAATTCAGTTGCATAAATGCACAATCAATTAGCCTTGTGGTCAATAGAGGTCATTGCTGACCACATATGTAAGTATTTTGCAAGCC
Source organism: Hypanus sabinus (assembly GCF_030144855.1). NCBI lineage: Eukaryota > Metazoa > Chordata > Chondrichthyes > Myliobatiformes > Dasyatidae > Hypanus > Hypanus sabinus. Next base: position 133,712,454 of record NC_082712.1, on the reverse strand, counting down.
ATCCTAAAGTTAGTACTGTTTGCTATTTTAATAGTATTATCACTATTCCAAATTTATGGATTGCATTAATTACTCATCTTAAGTAGAAATATGTCGATCATTTTGAATCTTTCTAACTAAAGCATACTTCCTCGCGAATTTTGGAATTAAGCATTAGATTGATAGTTCCTCAATTTTAAATACGCTTGCTTCTTGAGCTCAGCATGAGAAATTGGAAATGTGCATACTTATATTTAGATTATTGAAAGTAACTTTTCTATATTGAAGTCTTTACAACAATTACCAATGTCCAGATTAGCAAGACTCATTTTTTTATCTCAAAAAAGAAAAGGCAGTTGTAATCATTTTCCAAAATCGATGGGACTTATTCTGGCTGCAGGAATCCATATTGGAACTTCTGCTATTTGTGATATGTGTATATAAATGACCTGGATGGAAATGTAAATGATTGGATTAGTAAATTCACAGGCAAATCAATGGTTGGTGAGGTTGTGGACAACGTAGGAGAATGCCAAAGGATACTGTGGGGTTTAGATCAGTTACAGGTATGCACAGAGAACTTGTAGATGAAGTTTAATCTGACCAAATGTGAGATCTTGTCCTTTGGGGCATTTAATTTAAACAAGCAATTCATTGTTAATGGCAAGACCCTTAACAGAGGGATCTTGGGGTCCAAGTCTATAGCTTTCTGAAAGTGGTTATACAGATCAATAGGGAGGAAAAGATGGCATATGGCATGTTCGTCTTTATTAGCTGTAGAAATGTGTTCAAGTGTCAGGAAGTTATTGTTGCAGCTTAATAAAACTCTAGTCCTGTCACAGTTGGAATATTGCATTCAGTTCTGGTTAGAACATTACAAGGAAGATGTTTAGTCTTTGGAGAGAGTTTACAAGGATACTACCTGAATTAGAAGGCATGTGTTTTAAAGAACGTTTGGACAAACTGCGTTGTTTTCTCTGATAAGAGAAAACTTCCTCTCTACATTAATTCTCTGATGACTTCTTAGGATTTTAAATGATTCAATCATCTTATTCTCCTAAACTCCAACAGATACAGGCTTAGCTTGTTCAATCTTTCTTTATGAAACCTCCTGAAGAATCTGAAGAAGATAGTGCTAGTGAACAACATGACCAAAGGTGATGTCCTTCAGCTAGTTCGCAAAACTACTTTGTTTTTTCCTCTTCTTCTTTTGCTACTTCTCTCAAATATGATTCTGTTACTATTAGAACCTGTGATTTCCATTTTGATGGTGTACTTTCAGGAAAACTGAGTGATTTGGCACTTTACTGTCTCCAAGGGAGTTTGGCGAAGTTTTGAGTGGAGTGTGCACCCTAGAACCCAAGAAGATTGGAGATGTGGCGCAAGTCCATGATTGACTCCATTTCCTGCCAATTAAAACATCGAGTAAACTTGAAATCGGCAAGGATGAGAGCGGAAGACAAGCAGGTATTTAACACTGTATGTCTGTGTTTGACTAGTCTCTATCTCCCTCTCGCTCAATGTTGCCAGAGAAAGGTGCTGGTATTTGACTGGTCTTTCTCTCCCTCTGGCTCGATGCTGTCGGTAGATAGTGCCAAAGTCTTGGGTCTTGGGCGAGGTTTAATCAACACGGTTTGTGGTTTGGACATAGCAGTTCATGTTATACGTCTTTCTGATTTCTGGTTACTCCTTTTCTCAATTACTATTTTGTGCAATTTCGATCAGGATGGACTGGCTTTGTGACCTGCAATCACTGAACGAGATGGCGGTAAGTTGAGTATAACTCAAAGAAACTGAAAGTTCCTAGGCTGTTTCAATGACTCTGCAGTTCAATGTTTAATACTTTGAGTTTTTTCCCTCATATTTTGCCATATGTGTGATTTGTTCTTTTTTTGTGCATTGGGTGTTTGATGTTTTCTTTGTATGGGTTTCATGGTGTTAGTTCTACAGCTGTCTGTGGGAGGATGAATCTTAAGGCTGTATACTGCATACATACTTTAATAAACAATGTACTTTGAACTTTGATTGTTGAACCTATCCAAATGGTCTGGTAAAACTTGCCTGAAATGCCTCCAATGAATTTACATCCTTCCTTAACTTAGGGAAATAGTACTGTACACATAAGGTTTCACTAATTCTCTCCCAAAATGAAACATAACCTACCTACTTCTGAATTCAATTCCCTTAACTATAAATGATAATGTTCTGCAGCTTGCTTATTACTTAGTGTTCTTGCATTCTAACCCTTAATGAATTATGCATGACACACAGCTCCCAAAGCTTTCCAATTTCTCACCTTTTAGATAATATGCTTTTTTTATCTATCCTGCCAAAGTCAACGATATGAAATTCTCAAGTTATCCTCCATTTGTCATGTTTGTCTTTTCTCTTAATCTAACTACATCGCCTTGTAGTTTTATGTTCTCTTCACAACTTACTTTCCTACTTACAATTTGTATCTGAGTACTACAGACCCCTTCATCATTGAAAGAAAGATCAATTTATGTTTTTTTTGTGTTCTCAATTAGCCAACCAATCTTCTATCCAAAACTGTATTTTATCTCCTGCACCATGAGCTTTTCTTTTCTGCTATAAACCTTAACATCAAATGCCTTCTAGAAATCTTATTGTAAATCCACTGGTTCCCCTTTAAAACAGCAAATGTTATTTTTTCAAAGGACTCCAATAAATTCATCAGATATTATTTCTGTTTTACAAAACCACGTTGATGACTTTCAATTTTCTTAAGTATCAGAGTTTTTAATAGAATATTAAAAGGGAATTAGTACTATATGGTAACATTTCCCCTACAACAGATGCTATGGTAACTGACATAGTTTCCAGATCTCAGTATACTTTTCCATTTTAATAGAACTGAGCTTTTTTAAGATGTTAGGATGAATCTATCAGGTCTGCGACTTGTTGGTCTATAGCTCCAATGATCTGTTTATATTACTTCCTTGATGATTGTAACTTGCCTGCTTTGAGGGGGAAATGGATCAGCCATGATGAAATAGCAGAGTGGACACAATGGGCCGATTGGCCTAATTCTGCTCTTATGTCTTATGGTCTCTCTCCCATTTTCCAATTTACAGATAACTCTGGGGTGTCTGATGCCTCACAAAAGAACAATACAAAGCAACTGCTTAATTCCTCTGCCATTTCTTCATTTCCCACAAATTTCCCATGCTGACTTTCTCCAGGGACAAAATTCACTTTTCACTCTCTTGTGAGTACCTGTTTTCATATTTATATTATATCATCAACTCTTTTATTCCCCTTATTGTATTAACCTTTCAGTTAACCTTTGATTTTTTTATATACTGTGTATACAATATATTCTGACCAGTCTTCCTACCTGCCATGTGTCTGTGGATCATAGGCTTTTTGGTTAAGTTTCAGTAAGATAGAACTTGGAATAGTTATGAGAAGCCTTTCTCAATTCCATTATTTTAACTGCTGTGCCTATAATTAGTCCCTCAAAGTTCAGTCACTTTGATGTATGATGTTCAGGTTATTTTTCTGACCTGCAGAGGATTTTGCAGTGGAAGGGGAAAGATCCAGTTGTCGTGGTCCATGTGGGTACCAACGGCATAGGAAGAATGAGGAAAGAGGTCCTGCTGAAGGAATTTGAGCAGCTAGAAATTAGATTAAAAAGCAGAACCAAAAATAGGGTCAAGGAGATTAGAGAGTTAAATGTGTGACTCAAGAATTGGTGTGGGAGAACTGGGTTTGAATTCATGGGAAATTGGCACCAGTATTGGGGAAGGAGGTAGCTGTACCAATGAGACAGGCTCCACCTGAACCATGATGGGACCTGGATCCTAGAAAATCGCATAACTGCTGGTGAGGCCGCACCTGGAGTGCTGTGTGCTGGTCTCCTTACTTGAAGAGGAATATACTGGCTTTGAAGGTGGTTCAGAGGAAGTTTACCTGGATGATTCCAGAGACAAGAGGTTTTAGACTATGAGGAGAGATCAAGTCGCTTGGGACTGTACTCACTGGAATTCAGAAGAACGAGAGGAGATCTTATAGAAACATATAAAATTATGAAAAGAACTGATAAGATAGAGGCAGGAAAGTTGTTTCCACTAGAAGGTGAGAACAGAACTAGGGGACATAGCCTGAAAATTCAAGGAAGTAGATTTAGGACGGATATGAGGAGGAAATAATTTTCCCAGGGAATGGTGGATCTGTGGAATTCTCTGCCCAATGAAGCTGTGGTGGCTACCTCAGTAAATATATTTAAGACAAGGTTGGATAAATTCTTGCATAGTAGAGGAATTAGAGATTGTGGGGAAAAGGCAGTTATGTGGAGATGAGTCCATGGCCAGATCAGCTAGGATCTTATTGAATGGTGGAACAGGCTTGATGGGCCAGATGGCCTACTCCTGCTCCTATTTTTTATAACTAGGGCTGCGGACAGGGCTTTAAACTAAATAGTAGTAGGGTTGGGTTAAACAGATTGGAGAAGTATGGATAACATGAAAAAGAAAAGTGTGGAGAAAGATAAAGAAAAAACAAAGGTTAAAAAAAGAGAAAAGTAAGAGTGGAGTGAAGAAATGTCAAGTGCAAAAGAGTAAACTATTACAATATTTTAAAAAGCACAATGAGAGTAAGTGCATTTCATTTGACTGCCTGTAATATTCGAAACACGGTCAGTGAACTTGTGGCTCAAGTCAGTCAAAGAGTTATGATTTAGTGGCCATTACAGAGACATGGCTACAAGGCGGAGAGGATTGGGAATTAAATACCCAAGGATAGCAGGTAAAACGGAAGGATAGGCAGGAAGGTAAAGGAGGTGGGGTAGCACTCTTAACGAAAGATGAGATCAGGGTGATAGTGAGATATAAGATCTAAGGAACAGAATGTTGAATCCATCTGGGTAGAGAGCAGGAATAGTAAAGGGAAAAAAAAACATTGGTGTGAGTTGTCTATCAGCTACTGAATAATAACATGACAGTGGCACAGGCAATAAACAGAGAAATACCTGAGGCATGTAAGAATGGAACAGCAGTTATCATGGAGGACTTTAAATTGTACATAGATTGGGTGAATCAAGTTGGTTGAGACAGTCTTGATGAGGACTTCATAAAATGGATCCATGATGGCTTTCTTGAACAGTGTATTACTGAACCCAAACCTATAAGGGAACGTGTTATCTTAGATCCAGTCCTGTGCAACAAGGCAAGTAAAATTAATGATCTTGTAGTTAGGGAATCTTCTTGGAAAGAGTGATCACTGTATGATTAAATTTCTCATACAAATAGAAAGTGCAATAGTTCAATCTAAAACCAGTGTATTATGCCTAAACGATGGAGACTACAATAGGATGAGGGAGGATTTAGCTTGTGTAGACTGGGAACACAAGGTACATACCGGGAGGCTATATACTGTCGAGGAACAGCGGAAGACTTCCAAAGAGATTTTTCACAGTGTTCAAAAAGCAAGGACAGTAAGGGTAGGGAAAGCCAGCCTTGGTTAACTAAGGAAATAAAAAAAGACATTAAAATAAAACTCATGCATACAAATTCACCAAGCGTAGTGAGAAACTGGAAGATTGGGAAAACATTAAAAAGCAACAAAGTACGACTAAGCAAGCAATAAAGAAAGGGAAACCAAATTATGAAACTAAATCAGCACAGAATATAAAAATGGAAAGTAAAAGTTTTTATAATTATATAAAGCAGAAAAGTGTGGCTAAAGTGAATGTAGGTCCCATGGAGGATGAGAAGGGAATTGATATTGGGTAATGAGGAAATTGCCAAGGCTTTGAATGACTATTTTGTGTCAGTCTTCATGGTGGAGAACACATCTAACATGCCAAAGAGAGATGTTATGGATGCCATGGGATGTGAGGACTTCAATACCATAGCTGTGACTAAATGCTGAGCAAACTTGTGGACCTGAAGACAGATAAGCCCCCTAGTCCTGATGGAATGCATCCCAGGGTACTGAAAGAAATGACAGAAGTTATTGTAGAAACTTTGGTGATGATTTACCAAAACTCTCTGGACTCTGGGCAGGTTTTGGCGGATTAGAAGACGGCAAATATCATGCTGTTCAAAAAAGGATGTACCTTTTAACTATCTATAGGCCAGTTAGTTTAATGTCAGTAGTTGGGAAAATGCTTGAAACACTCATTAAAGAAGAAATAGCAAGGCATCGAGAAAGAAATGGATTCATCAGGCAGATGAGTGTGGATTCAGCAAAGGCAGGTCCTATTTGACAAACTTACTGGAGTTCTTCGAGGATAAGATGAGCACAGTGGATAGAGGGGAACAGATGGACGTTATTTACATGGATTTCCAAAAGGTGTTTGATAAGGTGCCACATAAAAGACTTATCCATAAGATAAGGATGCATTGAGTTGGGGGTGATGTATTAGCATGGATAACTAATAGAAAGCAGAGAGTTGGAATACATGGGTGTTATTCTGGATTGCAATCAGTGGCGAGCGGTGTGCCTCAGGGGTTGGTGCTGGGCCTGCAACTGTTCACGGTATACATTAACAATCTGGAAGAGGGAACAGAGTGTAGTGTATCTAAGTTTGTTGATGATATTAAAGTGAGTAGAAAAGCAAATTGTGCAGAAGATATGGAGACTCTGCAGAGAGATATAGATCGGTTAAGTGAGTGGGCAAGGGTCTGGCAGATGGAGTACAACGTTGGTAAATGCAAGGTCATCCACTTTGGAAGGAAAAATGAAAGATCAGATTATTATTTTGAAAGATTGCAGTATGCTGCTGTGAAGAGGGACTTGGGAGTGTTTGCGCATGAATGACAAAAGGCTGGTTTGCAGGTGCAGCAGGCTATCAAGAAGGCAAATTGGATGTTGGTCTTCATTGCTAGAGGGACTGAATTTAAGAGCAGGGAGATAATGCCACAACTGTACAGGGTACTGGTAAGGCCACAACTGGAGTACTGTGGGCAGTTCTGGTCTCTTTACTTGAGGAAGGATATATTGGCTTTGGAGGTAGTGCAGAGCAGATTCACAAGGTTGATTTCAGAGGTGAGAGGGTTAGACTATGAGGAGAGATTACGTTACCTGGAACTATACTCGCTGGAGTTCAGAAGAATGAGAGGAGATCTTATAGGATCATATAAAATTATGAAAAGGATAGATAAGATAGAGGCAGCAAAGTTGTTTCCACTGGTAGCTGAGACTAGAACTAGGGGACATAGCTTCAAGATTCAGGGGACTAGATTTAGGATGGAGATGAGGAGGAACTGATTTTCCCAGAGAGTGGTGAAATGGTAGAATTCTCTGCCCAATGAAGCAGAGTAAACCACCTCAGTAAATATATTTTAGAGGTTGAATAGATTTTTGCATAGTAGGGGAATTAAGGGTTATAGAGAAAAGGCAGGTTGGTGGAGATGAGTCTATGGCCAGATCAGCCACGATCTTATTGAATAGTGGAGCAGGCTCGATGGGCCGGATGGCCTACTCCTGCTCTTGTGTTTTACATTCTTATGATTCTAAAAAGCTAAATCTTATAGCTCCCCAAAACAGGCACAGCCATTGGGATATTTGATTAACAAGCACCCAAAGAGAAAGTGGAAATCATCTTTGTATCTGTTAAATGTCTGATATCAGTAATCAATGGATGTATAGTACTCACAAATGCACAGAGAAGATACTATTATAACAGATTACTTGATAATTCTATCCAATGTGGAAGAATTTGTTTTATAAACTTGAGAGGGAATACTTATTTTGTATCTGTTTCAGGTGTTGTTTAAGTGGACGTTTTTATGTTCTGAAACTCAATAGGTGAATGGAAAACTAGGGTGGTATTTACCTTGCTCACTAATGGTTTAGGGTCAAGATTGTGCTTCTCAGTTGTCTCCTTCCCATTATTCCCCCTTTGCCTCCTTCTGTCCACAGTACTCACAACGTCACTGGCAGCAAGAGAACAGGTTCTGAAGCAATCAGTTGTTCATGATCTTTGACAGCTAATCTGCTAAATATTGCACAGCTGATATTCAGAGCAGACCATGCAGTGGAAACAGCTTCCATTCTAATAGTCAGCTCTTTTACACTTTGTATGGCTCTGTTGGACTGGCTGTGTGTCTATGGGGTACACATTAATGGCATTAACCATGTCATTACTAGATAACCAGTCAGCCCACAACATCCTTTGGTTTAGATTTTAGTTGTTCAAATGGAGGTGAGATAATTGAGTGAAGAGATCATGACTGCTGCCACTGACCTGAATAACACACTGTGCATTGTCATATATCACTTACCCTCTGAGTTCATTGAGTCCTGAACAGCTACTATTCAACTCAGAGTTGGGATAGATGCCTAGATGCCCATAGATACCAACAGATGCCAGCTCTTGTATATGGTGCTAATGCCATCTGAATCACAGGAAAGGCTGTACATCTTGTGAGCTTGCCCTGCCTAGTTGTCTTTGGCAAGAAGAAATAAAATATTTTTAACCTTCCAAAATGGAAAGCAGACCTCCCTCACCTAACACTTCAGCAACAGTATATGCCAAATTAAAATTGGGATTATTTCCAGTTCCAATTTCTTGAAAATCCGGAGAAGTATCAGCTTCTTCAGTTTTCCTTGTTCTCAGTCTGGCAGCTTGTGGCCCCTGATCACTTCCAGTCAAGCTGAATTTTATAGGAAATTTATCGCAAAACTCATCCACGTTTGGCCCATTTGGGGTGTGCAGAAAACTTGAAGTCAAATAAATTATTTCAGCACATAGCATGTCACTTCCACATAACCATTATCAGCTGTAAAAAAATGTAAAAAAAATCTTTCAAAATGGGGCATAGAACATAGAAGAGTACAAGAATAAGGCCTACTTGAAAGCAGGTTAGATAGCATCTGGGGGGTGTATAAACTGTTGATATTTCAGGCTAATACCCTTTATCAGCACCAGAAAGGAAGGAGAAAAAGACAGAATAAGAAGAAGGGAAGAGGGGAAGGAGAACGACATGACGGGTGAAACCAGAGGAGGAGGAAGGTGGGTGGAGAGAAGAGGCAGATGAATTAAGAAGCCTCGATGTAGAGGTGTGAAGAGGAAACAATCTGATAGAAGATGATTGTGGCTCATGGAAGAAAGGGACAGTAAAGCTACCAGATGGAGGTGATGAACAGGTGAGGAGAAGAGAAAGGGGTGAGAGAGAATAGAGAATGGGGAATGGAAAGAAAGAGTAGGAGGAGGGGGGAGATATTACAGAACTTGAGGTTTTGCTCCTCCAACATGCGTTTGGCCTTATTGTAGCAGTAGAGGAAGCCATGTTGGAATGGAAATGGGAAGTCATATTGAAATTGGTGCCTGCAGGAAATCCCGCCTTTTTGTGGTTTATGAAGTGAAGATGTTCAAAGAAGCACCTCTGACCCTGATTGACCCGCAGGTGAAGTATAAGTTCAGGCCACATCCTCAGTTCGGCACAAAGATGAGTCAACCTCACAAAGCTCCAAGCTGAACACCAGCCCATCCCATGCCTCCAGCCCCGACACTCCGACACTCCAACCTTTTCAATCTGCCTCAATGCTTAACTTGACCAAATATCAGCTCATTCCTCAAGCTTAGACCTGGGCCCTAATGCTTCGATTCAGCCGCCAATCCACTGCAGAAATGACCAAACGTTGGCACATTCCTCACTCTCTGGCCCCAGCTCTGCTGCTTGGATTTGAAAATGAAGGCCCCCTTGAAGAGATTAAAAAAACAAAACATCTAAAATAGTCCAGATAGGCTGGCAATAGTCAACCAGCTTAATGGTCAAAGTTTCAGAAAGATTCTGTCTCTTAATGCCAAATGAAAGATACACATCGATGTGCATGCATATTTTTGTAATGATAGATGTTTATATGGTTAGGTTGAAATTCCCCAGAATATCTACAGCAAGTTTATTACAGATAGATTAATACAGAAAGAGCAGTTTCTAGATAAAATAATATGATTCATTATTAGGAGTAGGAGAAATTCACTCAAAATTCCATCATCTTATGTTTTTAAATATATTCATGAAAGGCTAAACTTGCACTAAGCGTGTAATGTCAATTCTTGATTACCCTAGATAAGATGATGATGAAATGCCCACTTGAGCTGTATTGTCATTGAGGTGAAGGTACTGGAACAGTCTGTTTATAGAGGAGTCCCAGGATTCTCACACAATGGCAATGAAGGAAGTACAATGTATTTCCAGGCCTGAATAGTGTGTGACATGAAGGGAAATGTGCATATTATTCTGTTCCATTTTGTTTCTTATCCTTTTTCTTTCACGTGGTCAAGGTTGTGGATTTATAGGTGCTGACAAAGAAGCCTTGATGAGTCATGGTACAAAATGTAGAAAGCACAAATGATAGACAAAGTGTGAATAAAATGAATGTTCAAGTTGATAAATGCTGTGCAAATACACTTGTACAAGAGTTCTCATGTAAGAATTATTTGGAAGTTAAAATGTCACAAATAAGGTCAGAGATCAAGATTATTAAGAGGTACTGAAAGTTAACAAGTTTTTATTCAATTTAGAGATTCTGTGTATACTGACTGCAATGATGTAAAGTGTAATCAAATCAGAAGATTTTAAATTTCACTGCGGCTGGTATGCTGAGTCAAAGCATGCCAATAAAATATATTTGTGGAGGTTAGTATCATGAAGGATTGAGACTCGGTTATTTAGGCACCTCTCAAAGCACATACAAAGTCATTGCAACACACACAAAATGCTGGTGGAACACAGCCGGCCAGGCAGCGTCTATAGGGAGAAGGGTCTCGGCCCGAAACGTCAACAGCACTTCTCCCTATAGATGCTGCCTGGCCCGCTGTGTTCCACCAGCATTTTGTGTGTGTTGTTTGAATTTCCAGCATCTGCAGATTTCCTCGTGTTTGCAAAGTCATTGCACCTACCTTTTGATCTTCAGCAGCAGAGGATGGGATTTTCTACTGCATTTAAGAATGTATAATATTTTGCTATGAACTGTAAATTATTCTATCCTTTTAGTACAGATCTACACTATTTGTACATGGGATCAGCATCAGGTTTATTATCATTGGCATGTGTTATGAAACTTGTTAACTCAGCAACAGCAGTCCAAAGCAATACATGATAATATAGAAAGGAAAATAAGTGAATCAATTATACTAAATATTTATATATATTGAATAGATTAAAATAGTGCAAAAACAGTAATAAAATATATATTTTAAAACATGAGGTAGTGTTCATGGGTTCAATGTCCATTTAGGAATCATATGGCAGAGGGGAAGAAGCTGTTCCTAAATGGCTGAGAGTGTGCCTTCAGGATACTGTACCTCCTTCCTGATGGTAACAATGAGAAGAGTGCATGCCCTGTGATGGATGTTCTTAATAATGGACAATCCCTTCCTGAGGAACTACTTCTTGAAGATGTCTTGGATACTACAGAGGCAACATTAGAACTTCCAGTAGCTTCTTTCACTCCAGCGCGGTAGCCCACCCTGCCCCACAGTGATGCAGCCTGTCAGAATGCTCTTCGCGGTACATCTACAGAAGTTTTCGATAGTTTTAATTGAGAAATGAAACCTCTTCAAACTCCAAATGAAATATAGCTGCTGTCTTGTCTTCCGTAAAGCTGCATCAATATGTTGAGACCAGGTTAGATCTTCAGAGATCTTCACTCCCAAGGACTTGAATTGCTCACTTTCTCCATTTCTGATCCCTCCATAAGGACTAGTGAATGTTCCCTCCTCTTATCCTTTCTGAAGCCCACAATCAGTTCTTTCATCTTACTGACATTGAGTGCAAGATTGTTACTGCGACACCACTCAACTAGCTGGTATATCTCACTCCGATATGACCTTATTTCCACTCTGCATAGATTGTGGTCTTCTGGTTATGAAGTCAAGGGTCCATTTGCAGAGCGAGGTACAGAGGCTCAGATTCTGTAGTTTATCAATCAGGACTGTGGGAATGATGCAGTTAAATGCTGAACTATAGTCTGAACAGCATCCTGATAGGTGTTTGTGTTGTCCAGGTGATCTAAGGCCATGTGAAAAGCCATTGAGATTGCATCTACCACAGACCTATTTGAGTGGGTCCAGGTCCTTGTTGAGGCAGGAGTTCATTTTAGGAATGACCAGCCTCTCAAAGCACTTCATCACCTTAGATGTGAGTGCTACTGGGTGATAGTCATTAAGGCAGCTTGCACTATACTTCTTAGACACTAGTATAATTGTTGCTTTTTTGAAGCAGGTGGAACTTTTGAGCATAGCAGTGAGAGGTTGAAAATGTCCTTGAATACTCCTACCAGTTAGTTGGCACAAGTTTTCAGAGCCTTACCAGGTACTCCATCAGGGCCTGCCACCCTATGAGGGTTCACCCTCCTTAAAGACAGCCTAACATCGGCTTCAAAGTTAGAGTTCACAGGCTTCTTGGATCTGCAGGGATCTTTTCAGCTGTAGTTATATATTCCATTTCAAAGCGGGCATAGAAGACATTGAGCTCATCTGGTAGTGAAGCATCGCTGCCATTCATGCTATTGGGTTTAATTTGTAGGAAGAAACATCTTTAAACCCGGCCAGAGTTGACGTGCATCCGATGTTACCTCCAACCTCCCCCAGAATTGTCTTGTCACTCTTGAAATAGCCTCCACAAGCCATACCTGGTTTTCTTGTACAGACCTGGGTCATCAGATCTTAATGCCACAGACCTAGCCCTCAGCAGATAATGTACCTCCTAGTTCATCCATGGTTTTTGGTTTGGGAATGTAGGTACACTATCTGCAGTAGATAATGCTGTAAAATACTTCAAATGTCAAAAATTGAAATGCGGTCTGAATGTTTAAAGTTAGAAATATTGTAAATTTACATCTCACCCCCCCAAATATTAATACTGCTTTATTAAAAAGTGTCCAACAAATATACCAGAAGAATATGACTTAAAGCAGAATTCAGTTTAATTAAAATTTGCAAAACACAATAAACTGCTAATTTTATTGGTAAAATTATGTAAACCATTTCTCTAACTTACCTAATCTGTATGAAGATGGCAAATTGTTATAGACAAGATATGTTCTTTACCAATTCACTGCCTAAGCAGTGAAGGTGAAAAATAAGTCTTATCAGTTTGGAGAATTAGTATCATGGACACATGCTGTGTTCAGCTACTGTGCTGAAGTTGAAGCTCACTGTATGCTGTGCAGCACAGCTATGGAGTGCCTTAAAATAAATGTCTTCTTCAATCTGTACCAATTCATCAGCACATGATGAGAGAACAAGGGAATGATCAATCATTCCCTTATTCACAGATACAAAATAGGAAGAATTGCCTGACATTAACATCTTGTCATTGTTATATGTGAGCTGAGTGTTCATAATGCAAACCACAGGAGATTTTTACTTTTAAGAGGAATAAGATATTCTAATATTAAGTTAAGAACAAAAACGCACATAATTATATTAATGTACAACAGGCAATGTTGGTTCATCATTAAGTAACAATTCTAGAAGCAATCTGAAAGATCACATGGAGTTGGTTTTGAAATAATGGGTGATTTATCAAAAACTGGTGCACACTAGGAGACCAGTCAAAGCTGATCTCTCAGAGTGTGAATTTGGTAGAGCTTTTACATTTTCAGTTGATGAGATTACCAGAAAAACTACATTTTGATTACAGAGTAAAATGATTGTCCCCAGGTCTAACAGTATATCCAACTTTGTATTACAACAATGTTTGCACACTATAACATAATTAATGGAACTCCTGAACCTTGGACATCATCACTACTGCATTCCATGTCTCTACATCTAGGTGTTGTCTGCAGTTCCTTGTTACCATGTTGGTACAATCAACATCCCTGTTTATTAGTCACCAGCGCTCACTATACTTTTCCCTACAGCACAATTTACCAATGAGGTTACCAATCAAATATCTGATCAACCAAAAGTTTAGAGACCATGAACATAAAAACTCCTGTTTTCAAACCAAAAGCATCCTATAAAAAATTTTTAAAAATCCAAGAGCAAATGAAGAAAGGAAATAGAAAAAATTACCATCACTGATGAAAAAGTATGAGGCAAATTAATGTAAGAATTCATTCAGGATGTTATCAATGCTGCAGGAGAAGGGCAGCAGATGTAGTTTATTTGGCAGGAGTGGATGACCTCACAAACTACCACCTGTCCAATCTCTGGAAGTGTCGCTGAGGTAGAAGCAAATCATTCTTCATTCTGAAGGTCTACCTCAGAAGAAGACAAAAGTTTAGAACTGAAAGTCGTGCCAAAGTAAAAGCTCAGCCATCATCCCTTAGAAGGGTAGAATTTGGGGAAGGTTTTGAATGACCACCATTTCTAATGTTCTTTTCATCTCAGAATGTCCTCAAATAGATCTCACTGATAGTTAACATACAGATGCAGTGAGTAATTAGAAAGTTATGTGAAAGGGAGACAGCAAAATTAAGTATATACTTTGGGGAGTCTTTTTGGTGAGATCACATCTGGAATTTTGCAAAAAGCTTTAATCTCCTTGCTGTATTGTGAAGAGCTGATCTGTGTGTGTGTCAAATGTCTTCACCACCAGAGTACTAAGCATACATAACTAGCTGCAGAATTTTCAAATGCGACCTTGAGGAGGCAATACGGCTGTGAGAATATGAAGGACACGTGAACAAATGGGTACGACTCATGGTGACAAGGGTTGATTGGTTTAGTGGTTTCAGTTGGTGCAAATGTATTGTTCCACTTACTGCAACAGTTTATATCAGTGAAGAAGACATAAAATTGGAGCAGTTGTTGGAAATGTACCAGGGTCTCACCAACATTTGGAGGAAGGGAGGTGTGCTGCAGTAAGGGGTGGGGGGAAGGGGGTTGCAGACATCTAGGTAAGTATTTTAACGATTGCTCCAATAAACAAAGTTGTGAAACAAATAGAGAGAGTTTGTGTCGTTCTGCCTTACCAGCCACATCCACAAACCTTTAGAAGTAACTTCAGGCTTAGTCGGCAGGATCTGGCAAGTGCAGTAGGGAGCCAAAATGTTCAGGAGTAAGAATAAGAAGGAAGACAACACCCGCCCCCCTGTGCAAAGAATACCAAGTACCAGGGTGGAACAATAATTCAGTGGGGTTTGGCACCCTGACCAACTTGCTGGCAGGCTATGGTTTGTCAGTGGATTTGACGAACAAGTGGGACCCCTAAGGGGTAAACGTAGGACACCACCTTGTGTTTAAGCTAAAGAAGTTAGGGTTCCCAGACAAGAAGAGGAGCCAGAGAGGTGTTTTTTGGCTGCTGGCTGACATCATAAAACAACAACATGAGACTTTAGAGACTTTCTAAAATATTTCCCAATGTTGACAAGTATTGTGATAGATGTAAAACTGAGATAGCTACATTGACACATGAGTTCTGGTCATGTTCTATATTAAAACCGCTCTGGAAGTCAGTCTTTTCGACAATTTCTAAAGCACTTCAGAACAATTTACAACCTAATAAGTAGACTGTGCTTTTTGGAATAATTCCTCAAAATATTCATGGTATTTCTGTGTCTGACCAACATGTTATTGTGTTTGTTACATTGATAGCTAGGAGGGCCATCTTGTTGAAGTGGAAGAATATATCAGCTCCTCCTTTGTCACAATGGTTCTCGCAAGTGATGCTATGTCTCAGTTTGGAGAAAATTAGGTTGAACCTTTGAACCTTTATTTGATTTGAGAAGAGATGGAGATCATTTGCTCGTTACTATCATTTCAGTCAACTGATAGGTTTCCTCCAAGATCTAAGTGTAAATTTTGTTTTGATATATTCTTTCTTCTTGTTGGCGGTTTGATGTTTATTTTTAGAAGCTTTCTATATGATGCCTAGCTCCAGGGTTGTACCCTCAATGGGCTTTTTTTTTCTCACTTTTCTTGCTTAGTAGGGTTTTTTAAATTCACAAAAATTTTCAATCTTTAAGATAATTTTTCTGAGTAAGTGTTGTTACTTCGACGTACCTGTGTATTTTTGAATAATAATAATAATAAAAAGATTTGAAAAGAAAACAACAACACAAGCCAATCTCTCGGAAAGAGGAGAAACCTGAAACCATGACCACCTCAGCGTTAACTAAAGACCAACAAGAAATTGGTGGAGTTTAGGGGTCAGTGTAGACAGAAGTCAGGGACCATTAGCAGAGTGGTTGTTAATGCTATGGGATTTGGGGGAGGCAGAGTGATTTTATCCAACTGGTTAATGAGGGCCCTGGGTGGGTTGTCATCAAACTAAAGGGTGAACTATGCTCAACAGGGAACAGAAGGGAGGAATTGTTGAAATTGCACCAAAGTAAGGGTTAAAATGTGTGCTAACTGAACCGAGTGCTGATAGTTTGTACATCCTTTCCATTCAAGCCTGTGAATCAAGTTCATTCAGCATACTAAGACAAGTTAAAGATGCTCAGGCAACTCTTACCATTGTCCAGTTACTAATTCTCAAGCAGTATTGGCCTTTAACATTTGGATTTAATAAGTTATTACCATTTGAAATACGGATGTATGATGCAAATGATGTGATTCTGAAGTGCACAAAATCTCTATTGGGTCAGTATTTGCATACAACTGGGCAATATCTGTATAAAAATGACATTTCCCTGTTCAAACTTCAGAACAGTGTGGTGACAGGAGCAATGCTGTTCTCCTTGTGCACCAGTAAATAAAGTGTGATTGAGGAACAAGTGCAAGCTCTGGAGTCCAGCTAATCAGCAACAAAAGTGAGTGAAACTTCCACCGAGATGGCCAACCCGTGACTTTGTTAACGGGAGAATCAAATTGTGCCCTGATAGTTGATGAGTTTCTAATCCTAAGCAGCTCCTATCTGAGAAAAGGACAGAATGTGCCGTTAGAATTCAAATTTCCGGCTGTGTGGTGTAGTCAAGGTATGCCATCACATTAGGCACGGACATATTGAGCTAATGGAGGATAGCTGCGGCAGTGAAAGAGGGTGGTGTACCTCGGGCAGGGTCAGGTAGTGCAAGTGCAGGGTCCCATGAAGAGGGTGTGGGTGTGAGTAAGAAAACAAATTCCAAAGTGTGGATGACTATGAATGGTTGTGTGAGAATCCCCTGCCCTGGACCCCCTGAGGGGACTCCGGAGGTGTGCATGTCTGTGCGTGCGAAAGCAGCGTTGAGCATGCTGAGGAGTGGAAGGAAACTGTAGGGTTGTCTCTGTTTAATCACTGGAGAAACGAGTTGCAGAGGTGGTTGGAAGAGTGCTGCAGGGACAATAACAGAGAAAGAGGATGGAGTAGTCAGGATTATGTCCGCCTCAGTGGTTAAAAAGAAACAACTGGTACCAGAGACAGAGGATGAATGAGATGTTAATTTAAATGTACACTGAACTAATCTAATTGAAACTCTAAGAAAATGTTTCCTTCGCTGTGTAGATTACTATAAGGTACACAGTGGCACACAAAAGGCAGGTGATGATGTTAATGTGCTGTATTTCAGAAGTATTCCAGATTAACCCTTAACGTGCGGTTATTGTGAATGGTTAAAAGAAGTGTATACTGTTATTTGTATGGCATTAAGAAGAGTTAAATAGAATTGTGAGTGTACTGCAAATTTGTCAGAACTAGTTAAACCATCAGAGAGTTTCACCTGCCTAGGGAGATGGATTTATAGCGATACAGCTCGGAATAGGCCCTTTGAACCACGCCACCCAGCAACCCCCGATTTAACACTAGCCTAATCATGGGACAATGACCAACTAACTAGTATGCCTTAGGACTGTGAGAGGAAACCAGAGCACCCGGAGAAAACTCACACATTCAACAGGGAGGATGTACAAACTCCTTACAGAGGACGCTGGCATTAAATTTTGAATTCTAACGCCCTGAGCTGTAACAGCGTTGCACTAACCACTGCGCTAACATGGGAATATTGTACATATTGTTTAAAAGAAATGGGGACAGCTGTCTTACACAATTGAATGCGATTTTAACTTGTAGTACTGTTCTATATTTAACTAAAATGGCAATGACCAAGTTTTAGCTTAACTTTTTGCTGACAATTTCACTATACACATTTTTAACATTACCTGCTTTGTGTGCATTTGGCTCATTTGACGCACTTGTGACTGGTTCTATTTTTACTTTCAACAGCGTAGCCTGCTATTTAGGTAATGCTAGTCTAAACGTATGCTTTCACAGCTCATTGATTCATGTCAACAAACATGGAGATGGGGTGGTGAACACTGTAGGACAGTGGTCCCCAACCACCAGGCCGCGGACCGGTATCGGGCTGCAAAGCATGTGCTATGGGGCCGCAAGGAAACGATATGATTTGGTGATATGAAACGATATGATTTGGTGATATGAAACGATATGACTCAGTGGCACCTTTCCTTATTCCGTCATACCCACTGTTGAACTTGAACGCACACGAGGACATTACGCATGCAAAGTCATTACCCACACGAGGTCATCAGTCACCTAAACGCAGTGATACGCTCGCACCAGGGATCACTGGTTGGTCTCGTAACCGGCCACCCTGCAAGGCCGGCGAGAAGTGCTGTTGCTACTGGCCTGGAGCACGGACAGTTGGGCACCGCCTCTAAACCTGTTTAGCACATCAAATGTTCGTGGGGAACCTGGGTGATAAAATATTCACAGACGACCTAATTTAGGCTCAGGGCTTTGTAAGTAGCAGAGCAGCTACCTGACTGCGATCCACTGAAAGTCATCCCTCGAGCCAAACTTTTGTCAGCCGATAGATCCCACCTACCGACAGTGGGGGGGGGGGGGCGCGGGTGCATGCCCTGTCGCACTTCTCACTCAGTTGGTTGCATTCTCCGGACTGCGACTGCTGCGGCCCCAGCTCGGGGACCTCAAGCCCTTACCTTGTCCTCTCACCCCACCCACAACCAGCTGCGCCTGGCCAAGGTGTCTGGCGGCGGGCGGAAAGCTGGAGTTCAGGCCCGGAGGCTCCCACTGATTCAGCGATATTGGTGTGTTGCAATGATTTTATATGTTCATACGAGGAAAATATGTGCTGTGTGTTTAATATCCAAACATTACTCAAAATGTTATGATGCTGTTGACTTATAAGTGAGTTATAATTGACTTATCACTATATTCATGCAAGGAAAATATGCGCTGTGTGTTTAATATTAAATTTGTTACATAAACCCTTTTAGAAATGAAATTGAGTGTATTAGCCACTTATAAGTGACTTAGAGTTGACTTATCACCTATATTCCGGTCATGATTAACACCACCCCCGCCCCCCCCCCCCCTTCAGCCAGTCCGCAAAAATATTGTCAATATTAAACTGGTCCACGGTGCAAAAAAGGTTGGTGACCCCTGCAATAGGATCAAAACAGGGGGATATCTGTAAAGGATGTGTTTTCCTAGCAGGTAGCTTGGACAGTGGACTTGGAGATGCCCTTATCACCAAGGCAAATTTGATGACAGGCATCTCACCTCACGCCAGTGCAGCTTACTTTAAATAACCCTTTCCTGAACTGTACTGCAAAGCTTGTACAATTAAAGTTCTACTTGTAAAGATTTCTGAAGCTGTTATTCCCCTTTCTGTGAACAATTAGATTTTCTGGTTGATGCTGGAATCAACTTTTCCATTATCTGTGCTTCTAATTGGCCACAAACACCCTTAAGCAATGAATCAGTTAAGTGTTGTGGGACTTGAAGGACATCTAGTCTATTTACCCTTTTCTTGTAAAGTTACTTATCAGCTTTCCCGATATGAAGGAGAACATCAAGATTAAGAGTTTCCCAGACACAGAATGATAGTAATGAAAAGTTTGTTTATTCAAGCACTAGAGATTCTAGGGCCAAAAAGAGTAACAAGCTGAGGTAAATATTGTCTACTGAATCCTTTTAAAGTGCAATTCGATCTCTAATGCTGCTTCAGTATGTGGATGATTTATTTCTACATTTCTCAAACTGTAAGTCCTCTGAACAAGACTTTTGGACTAACGCACACTGCGTACAAGACCATCAAGGATGGGAAAAAATAGTGAATGGGATACAAGAGGATTCCTGACTTCAGGCGGTCCCCCAGGTTACGAACAAGCTATGTTCCTGAGCCCGTCTTTAAGTCGGATTTGTACGTAAGTCAGAACAAGTACATCCAATATTATTTAGTGTTAGTTAGTCAAATGTTTGTCTTAGTATATAGTATATCTTTTACCTTTCTATGCATATAAAACACTTAAGAAATGTATGTATTCCAATAATTAAACCACTGCGTTGCTTAGTAATAATTGTAGCTTTCATCAGGGCCAGGGCCTTTCAACATGCTTCATTATTCTCACTTTATCCTTTATCCTTTAAAATTGTTCCAATTGTTGACCGACTGCAGCCTCACGCTTTTCCAATGACTGATGACATTACACCTCTTTCCAAATGCTTTATTATTTCCACTTTATTTTCAATCGTGATCGCTTCCCGTCAACGGAACAGAAACACTGCGGCAGCGGGTCCCAACCTCCGCCAGCTCCCGAGGTCCGCTGGGTCCTAAGGACCACCACACTGAATTTCCCGGGTCCTGAAGTCCACCGCACTGAGACAGGTTAAATGGGACAAGTGGGGGCTGTACTGGGTTTAGGTACTTGATCCTCCATAATATTTCACGTGGGAATTTAAACTGGAGGTGGCAGTGTTTCTTTTACGAGGTCATGCTACGAGCTCGACATCAACCCGGAGCGCTCAGGAGCAGTCTGTCACTGGATCAAATTCGGGAACCTCCATTCTTGAGCCCGGCGCTGATCTCACTGCACCACCAGCTGACCGGAAAAGGTGGGGGGGCAGGGTCAGTGTGAACCTTGCTAAGAAAAATTTAAGCCAAGTACAAAGTTACACCCTCAACACGGTGTCAACGGCAACGACATAAAATGGCAGACAGCATTCTCCTTCCTCGGTTCTTAAGTACGAGTTGTTCGTAATTCAGGCATTTGTAACTCAGGGACTACCTGTATATCGGGAGAAGTGGCATCAAATTGTATGATCTGCCAGAGGCAGAATCCCAGGAAAACACTGCCAATGTTTCTTACTGCAGGACCCTCATTTTAGAGGCCATTTGTACATCATCACATAGACTTTATGCAATTACCTAAATGTTTTAGCTATGCACTTGTTAATGTATCTCTGTTTTCTCACTAGTTAGAAGCCTACCTAGCTGGTAGAAATGATGCTACAATAATTCCTAATTTTTTATTATCAGACTTTAACCAATAAAATCATACAGGAGTTAACAAAAGCCTTGCGGTGTAAGTATCACACTGCCTGCCTGTACCTCCCACTATCTGTAGGGGCAGTAGAGAGACAAAACGGAGCCTTGAAAAACTGGTTGGCTAAACTGTGAGAGGAAACCAGACTAAAATGGCAAGAGGCACTTCCACTGGCCCTCAGGACAATGCACTGTACTCCAAGCTGTGCAACAGCCCTACCTCCACATGAGATAGTACTGGGATGACCCATGTGCTTGCCAGTTGCTCCTCATATTTTGTTTAAACAAATGACATCCATGAATGAAAGTACGCTGCAGTATTATGCAGCACTAACACAACTTTTAAAAGTTTCCATCAACAAGTATTTAAAGCCCAGGAAAATCCTGATGACAGCAGCTTCCATACCTACCAGCCAGAGGCAGTCAGTGGGCTTGGGGTAAGTTTAATGGGGCCCCACTGATGGGCTGGATTGCGAACGGCACCACAGATCAGGTAGAATGAGAGGTGTGCTGCAGTTAGTGAAGCCTATGCGCATTCGATAAATATTTTAATGCTTGCTCTCTTCTGTCCTAATATGCAAAGTTTTGAAACAGTTAAGGGGACTATGTCTTTCTGCCTTACCAAATGGACCATGAACCTTTCTGCGTAACACTCTTGCATTGGATGCAGTTCAAAGAATGCTCACTGTCTTAAGAAGGTGACATCCATCATTAAGGACCCCCACCACCCAGGTCATGCCTTTGTTCTCACTGTTACCATCAGGAAGGAGGAACAGGAACTGGAAGGCACGCACTCAACAATTCAGGAACACCTTCTGCCATCCTATTTCTAAATGGACATTGAATCCATGAATGCTACCTCACTACCTTGTTATTTCTATTTTTATTTTTGCACTACTTATTTAATATAACTATTATATATATATATAAATTCACTCTATTATTATGTATTGCAATGTACCTCTGCCACAAATACAAGTAATTTCACATCATATGCCGGTGATATGAACCTGATTCTGAATGATGCCTACAATGAAGGGGCTGCCATGTGATGCATGATTGAACAAGCTAGGCCTACACTCAGTGGAGTTTGGAATAATGAGAGATAACCTAATTGAAATCTCTTAGATTTTAAGGAGTGCGACAGGATTTTCTACACTTGTTAACATGGTAGAAGTTGAAAACATTATTTCCCCCATAAGGAAATTTGGTAAGAGGGAGAAACCTCATGCATTCCTGATTACCTTCTAAAGTGTTCTCTTGTATTTCCTATACTCTTTGAGTACCTCATTTCTTCCTTCCTTCCTATACCTCCTTCTTCTTATGTTCCTGCTATGTACCTCTAAGGCAGTAATCTCGATCTACTCCCAGGGCCATGTGCTAGTCAAGGCAGGAAAAGGATGAGAAGACAGGTGAATGAGTGACTGAGCAAGTGTTGCAGGAGGAGGGGTTCTGATTCCTGAGTAACTGAAACCTTTTCTGGCCAAGGTGTGACCTACAGAAGAGGGATGGGTTGCACCTAGACTGCAGGGAAGCCAATATCCTGTGCAGAAGGTTTGTGAGTGCTACTCTGAAAGGCTTAAACTAGTTTGGCGGGGGAATGGGAACCAGAGAACCAGGTCAAAAAGTTGAGGCATGGAGAGAAAGATAGATGTCAGGGCCAGTAAAAACAGGCAGGAGCAAAATTATCGACACAATGGGACAGATAGTTTGAATATGTGTATTTTAATGCTAGGAGTATTATGGGTAAAGGTGACGAACTCAGAGCATGGACTAGTACACTGAACTATGTTCTTGTGGCCATTACACATACTTGGCTGAGAGAGGTACAGGAATGGATGTTTAATGTCCTAGGGTTTCGATGTTTCAGAAAAGAGGAAGGGAAGCTCTTCCTCCTCCTCTCTGTGGGCTGTTGGGGGATGAGGCCCACCACCATCAGTGAACTTGACAATGTAATTACTTAGGTGTTTTCCTATGCAGTCCTGTGTGAGCAGAGTGTATAGCAATGGGCTCAGTACACAGCCTTGGGAAGCGCCCAGGTTGAGGATGATGGGGAGGGAGGAGTTGTTGTGCATCCTGACTGAAGTCTGTTTGATAGGAAGTCCAAGAGCACAGTGGTGTATTTAGACTGAGGAATAGGAGTTTTTTCACCAAAGATCTGAGGGACAATAGTGTTGAATGCCGACTGAAATGCAGAAACAGCATTCTGACAGAAGTATCCTTGTTTTCTAGGTGTGTCAAGGTTAGGTGCCTGACAACACCCAAACATGTTCAAATCTGAGGATAAAGTTAAAAATGAAAATTTTCTAAATGATTACTTCTTTGAAACAGTCACAAGAAGAGTAAGTAACATGTTCTCTTGCAGAAATAATCTTGGTAAAATCAATAACTTCCATATACTGTAAATGAGAAGGCTGTAGCAGATAAACTAAAATATCCCAACCAATGCGTTTTATTTCAGAGCCCCTCAAGGGACTTTGGGGAGATGTATGGAACTGACAGTTAAAATGAGGTGGTCAAGTAACAGTGGGGAATTTGTAATAGATGAGAAGCAGGTTAAAGGGCTAAAGTGCTATGCATTTTCAAGAATGATGACAAAACAGATACAAAATAAGAAGAAATCTGTAATTTGTATTAATTATGATGCTGGAATTATCATTCATTTATCATTCCAAATAAAGTACATGAAATTGATTCTCAGGAGCAGACTCAAAAAATTATCTGGAGCACAGTTAGCAAAAGTCAGCATGGATTCTGAACAGGATATTCATTCTTGACCAACCTCCTCATCATTGTATGATTCAGATCCTATGACCGGGAAAGTGTTACAGGAGGTAAATACCACATATAGGAGAAGGAGGCTATATTCAAGTCTTCCAGTGTTTACTTCACTTGTCTACAGGACTGCTGATCACAGTGATTAAGAAACAATGCATCATAAAAGAGAATTTTGTCTGGAGATGGGATTAAACGCTTTCTTGTTGTGCTTGATGATTCATTCAAAGCGTAACAGAAGACCCGGTCAATTATGTACATGCCAAGAGGGAGGTCTAATATATCAAAGTGATCTCAAAACCACCCAGCCCACCGAAAGGTGGGGGTAGAAGCTGGCTCTGGTTGCTTCATCTCTGTCCTTACAGGTTGTATCAGGCTGAGCTGTGAACAAGCCACTGTGAACACTTAGATTAACAAAGCATTCAGTTACTGCATCAGGGATTCATTCTGTGATGTGTTATTATCAGTGATGGCGATGAGAATCGTGCAGCAAACAATGACAAAACCTCAACATCTGTCTGCTGTGTTTTCCAAGAATATCTACAGACTGAGGTAGATAATGGGATTTCATCTTCAAGTTCAAGTTTAATAATTATTCAACCATATATGAATATAGCCAGACAAAGCAGTGTTCCTTTGGGGCCAAGGTGCAAAACACATTACCAACAGCACACAGCACATGGTACAAAGCAAAAAGCACAAATAGCACATGTGATTCTGATTTTGGAAAAACATAGCCCAAGTCCCTGAGAGTTCAGCTTGTTCTTCCACCAAACGAACATTGGAGAGCAGCACAAGGTGAACACTGGAGAGGAGCACTGGCAGGATGGGCCAGCCACCCAACCCAGAATGGATTTCCCACACTGCCTCTGCATCTCCTCTTCTGGTTAGCTGCAAAATGCAACCCCACAGCCTAGGCCTAGTCCTTGCCACAACCAAGGCAACAGAGATCCACACCATTGGTCTCACCAATGAACCAGTGAACCAGACTTGCAGCACTCTATGTTAACAATGTCCAGTAGGGTCCTGTGGTGACAATAAAAATGTCCAAGGCAATCACTCACACATTTTTTTGGGACTGCGCACCATCCAATGGTACATGGAAAGTCCAGGCGACAACACAACAACGGTCAGCAGGCTTATAGTGTTTTCCATCTCTGTGTTGTTGTTTTCGTGGCTTCTGCACTTTGTAGCTCAGCTGCTACATTTGGAGATAGCTCTGGTAGCAGCAGTTATTGAAGTAGAAGATATTCATATTATCTAGAACCATTCCCCTGTAACCATGTGAACGTCCTGCATTCACCAACAGGAGTTTCTTCCAGTTGTGCACAAGAAGATTCTACTTGTAATCCTGCATACTGAGGGATTAGTCTCCTTGTTTAAAAAACTACCTGTGTTAATAGGGATTTACGGTTATGTAACAGTAAAGGTACTAGGTGCTTGGCTAACACTGACACGAATCACTAGAAGTGATGGTGAAATATCATGACTGATACAATTTCATCTGAAAATGATCATTAACAGGATTTATTCTGGGTAAAACCAAAACTGTATCTGTCCTGAACCCTTTGGATCAGTGGGAAGCTCCAGAGAGCCCCAGCCCTTGGCGTTCGACTTCACCTGAATATCATTAATTTACTTAATTGTAGTTTGTTTTACCCATTAATTGCTCCCTGAAGTTTTGTTTTGTGCTGTTTATTGGCAACTGTTAGTTTCTCATGTGATCTTGTACTATTTAATTTAGGCACTCTGAGCACTCGTTGCTCAGTCTTGAACTAGCTTTTCCATATTGATGTCTATTCTGACTGACCTGTGTATCTTCATTGATTCTTCTGTGAATAAACTCTTGTCGGTGTGTTATACTAGAGTCTCCAGTTACTCTGTGCCTGGGTTTGCTAGCCAGAGTTCATCACTACAGCAAGACTAAGCAACATCCTGGACCCAGTGGAGTGTGAACTGTTACGTATGGCATTGGCCTGTCAGGGTGTAGCTACTGGGAGATGAACACATGCTCCAGGAGATACTAACCTCACTGCACAATTTCTCTGAGTTTGCTGGGCGAGGTTTACATTCTTCTGAGATTAGTTCTAGTTCAGAGCTCTTGCCACAGATTTCTTTAACTCCCATGAAGGATGATTAAATCTAAATCAGTCTGATGGTAACCCCGGTCTTGCTGCATGTTTTTGATACAATTCTCCTTAGCATTTGAGTTACAGCTGTCCAGTTCCCTTCAGATCGAAGCAAAGTGGCATATACTGTATTATCTCACTCCTTTCAGGTAAGGCCCTCTTTTGGGCAATGGCTCAATGGGAGAAGGATTCACCCACCTGCTTCAACGTAGACCTCAAGTCAAGACAAGTCACTTTTTATTGTCATTTCGACCATACCTGCTGGTACAGTGCACTGTAAAAACGCGACAACGTTTTTCAGAACCATGGTGCTACATGAAACAATACAAAAACTACACTGGAACTACATGAAACAATTGTACTGCTTATGTTAATCAAAATGGCTTCTTTGCTTGTTAAAGTAAAACTGCTTCTTTGTTATGCTAACTGGTGAGGGAGTGCTTTTCTTGCAGAGCACCCTCGAAGCTTCTCGAAGCTTGTTTGGGTCAAAGTTGCTGATAACGGGGATTGTATTCATTTGTTAACCAATTCAGTTGGATGTTATTTTCACTTGTGGGTCTGGGAGCTGGGATTGCGCGGTTTTTTGGGAGTCGGAAAGAAGACGGCGAGGAAGGTGGACGGGTGCGGCACTGCTGGTCGATCACCGAGGGTGGTCCCAGGTGTGCGGGTCTTGGAAGTTGGAGAAGAGCGAAGAGTGGCCGGAGGATTCGATGACTGAGCTCCAACAATGTGCACTAATTGACTGAACTCTGATAAGTTTTGGCGCTATTTCTTTATTTGCTTTCCCTTCATATATATTGTATCGTTATTAATGACTTAGTTCTAGTAAGATTGATAAAGTGTATTCTGTAAACATACCTGGTGTGAGCTTGATATTGTGTGTGCTAGTTTCACAGCATCCACGTATACGGGAAGCACGGTTTGGCGGGTGGATGAATTTTCCCCTAGACATACACCAGCCGGTCACGTAGGCGTTACACAACACAAAAACTACACTGGACTACAGACCTACACAGGACTACATAATGTGCACAGAACAGTGCAGGCAGTACAATAAAGTCAATAGGTACAGTAGAGGGCAGTAGGTTGGTGTCAGTCTAAGCTCTGGTATTGAGGAGTCTTGTGGCTTGGGGGGAAGAAACTGTTTCATAGTCTGGTCGTGAGAGCCCGAATGCTTCGGTGCCTTTTACAGATGGCAGGAGGGAGAAGAGTTTGTGTGAGGGGTGCGTGGGGTCCTTCATAATGCTGTATGCTTTGCGGATGCAGCGTGTGGTGTAAATGTCTGTAATAGCAGGAAGAGAGATCCCGATGATCTTCTCAGCTGACATCACTATCTGCTGCAGGGTCTTGCAATCTGAGATGGTGCAATTTCCGGACCAGGCAGTGATGCAGCTGCACAGGATGCTCTCAATACAACCCCTGTAGAATGTGATGAGGAAGGGGGGTGGGAGATGGACTTTTCTCAGCCTTTGCAGAAAGTAGAGATGCTGCTGGACTTTCTTTGCTATGGAGCTGGTGTTGAGGGAGCAGGTGAGATTCTCCGCCAGGTGAACACCAAGAAATTTGATGCTCTTAACGATCTCTACAGAGGAGCTGTCGATGTTCAGCGGAGAGTAGTTGCTCTGTGCCCTCCTGAAGTCAAAAAACATCTCTTTTGTTTTGTTCACATTCAGAGACAGGTTGTTGGCTCTGCACCAGTCCATTAGCCGCTGCACCTCCTCTCTGTAAGCTGACTTGTTGTTCTTGCTGATGAGACCAACCACAGTTGTGTCATCAGTGAACTTGATGATATGGTTCGAGCTGTGTGTTGCTGCACAGTCATGGGTCAGCAGAGTGAACAGCAGTGGACCGAGCACACAGTCCTGGGGGGCCCACGTGCTCAGTGCGATGGTGTTGGAGATGCTGCCTCCAATCCGGACTGACTGAGGTCTCCCAGTTGCAGAGGAAGGTGTTCAGGCCTAGTAGGCTCAGCTTTCCAATTAGTTTCTGAGGGATGATTATGTTGAATGCTGAACTGAAGTCTATGAAGAGCATTTGAATTAATGTGTCTTTTTTGTCCAGGTGGGTTAGGGCCAGGTGGAGGGTGATGGCAATGGCATCATCTGTTTACTAGAATAATGCGGAGGGTGGTCAATCACCCCAACAGTGGTCAGGAGGCAGCCAACAGGCTGGAACATGGAGATCTGACCACCATATTTCATCAGGGTCTTAATAACAACTTAATGAAGCATTTGCGAACAGAGACCCAGTTGAAGATCTGGAAAGTCTCATAGACCTGGCAATCTAATTGATAACCAACTATCTGAGAAGAGACGAGAAAGATGTTATGAATTTTCCCAAATGTCTTTCCTTCACATCCATTCTACATTTTCTTTTCCACTTTCAAGGACTCCTTGCAGATCGCCACTGACAATTCCTCCTGAGGAGCCAATGCAAATAAGCAGAACCAGACCCTCTCCATCTGAACAGGAGAGACAAAGGAGTGAGGAATGTCGTGTTCACCGCAGTAAGCCTGGCTATTTTTGAGTTTCTTATTTTGAGATGTTGGGAGACTCCCTAGACCATCCACTGAGGGTAAGAACAGTAACAACCCCTAGATTCTCTCCGAGTTTGATGAATCATAGATTGGTGTTACTTTCCCTATTGTCTTGGGGGTGGGGTAACAGCACACCTTCAAAGCCTTCATTTACTCACTACTACGGGTGAGTTGCTTCCTAGATCTCCTGAGTTCCCTACAACATCTCCTGCATTGCTGGTCGAGTTAGTTGCCAGTAAAGTCTCCCAAGCTGCCCGTTGAGTTGCCTGCACTATCTCCCAAGTTGTTTCCAAGAGGCCAGCCCCAGTTTCCAAGATAGCCACTGTGAATTACGCCGAGTTTTCCCAAGTTGCCCTCTGACTCCTCAGAACTGGACTCTAAGTCAACCGAGTTGTCTAGGGTGCCTCCAGAATATTTGGACTTGCTGGAGGTATTTAGCAAAAAGGAGCCACAACACTTCCTCTACCTCCCCCCATATTATTGATGACACCTGTGGTATACAGTTCGGCGACTGTTGGTCTCCTACATGGTATGTGGCAAGATGCAATATTTGGTGGTTGACAGGGAAGGATATGGGCTGGAGAAGAGTTGCTGTTTTCCTTCTTGAGACACTTTGGACCCTGAATTGATCATAGACTTTCTCAACCACCATTCTGATTGCCCTAGGTCATGCAGGAGGTGTCCTGTCATGAACCCCTTGGATCGGCAGAATGTCCCCAAGACTCTACTTCACCCAAATATCATTAGTTTACCAAATTATGGCTTGTTTTACCTGTGAATTTCTGTCTGAAGCTTTATCGTGCTGTCTATTGGTAACTGCAAGTTTCTTGTGTGACCTTGTACTATTTACGTTACGCACACTGAGCACTACAGTGACGTTTGTTCCAAGTAACCTGTGTATCGTCATTGACTCTTCTGTGAATAAACTCTTGTCAGTGTTTTATATTCAAGTCTCCAGTTACTCAGCATTTGAGTTCATCGTTATAGTACCACATGCTGTTATTATTTTTAAACACTACACATTTCATCACGTAGGCTATTGTGTACCACATAATGTGCTTCTGCCTCATTGTCGTATGACGATATATGCAAAGTGAATAACCTGAATGGATAGCAAAGTAACCTAACTTATACACATCTTAGCTTGCATATTTGACATCAATTATTTTGATATCATTACTGAACCTTTTAAACAATGAACTTGTTGAACTATAAATTTACTTTGAGAATTAAAGACAATTGAAATAGATGAACTGTCTAAACTTGTATCAAGAACTCTGTTCATTAAACACTCTCTATTGAAACTGTGCCAGAAGTTTAGCATTAATATTAATTGCTGGAAGCTGTGATTTTCCATCAGACTTGAGTGGGATTACATTGAACAGGTGAAGTGATTCCTGCCAGCTTGTGGAGAAGATCAATCATATCCATAATTGACTTAGTATCTTTGCACAACATTGTCTACAGAAAATTCATAAACTGACTTCACAAGTGCTAAAGAAATGACATGAAGTTTAGGTGGTTGTGTGCTTGGCTGTTAAATATTTGATTGAGAAAGTTTTCAAAGACTTGAGGATTTTACCCCGGAGACGGACACAGAGTTTATAGAAGTGCGTTAAAGCAGCAGTAAGATTATGGACTGTATACAGGTTACAGAA
Organism: Hypanus sabinus; assembly: GCF_030144855.1. Taxonomy (NCBI): domain Eukaryota; kingdom Metazoa; phylum Chordata; class Chondrichthyes; order Myliobatiformes; family Dasyatidae; genus Hypanus; species Hypanus sabinus. The sequence continues at coordinate 133,682,224 of NC_082712.1, read as the reverse complement.
GAGGAAGTGTTCGCTGTCTTGAAGCAAATTAAGGGGAGTTATTCCCCAAGGCCCGACAAGGTATTCACTGGGCCCTGTGGAGAGCAAGAGCAGAAATTGCAGAAGCCCTAGCTGAGATATTTAAATCAGCCTCAGCAGCAGGTGAGGTATCAGATTATTGGAGGATAGCTAATGTATATTTTGCTGTTTAAGAAATGCTCTAACAATAAACTGGTAAATTATCAGCCAGTGATCTGACATCACTTGTAGGAAAGTTATTTGAAGGTATTCTAAGAGATTGAATATATGAATATTTAGTTAGATATGGATAGTCAGCATGGTTTCATGCATCACAGGTCATGCCTAACCAATTTATCAAGATTTTTGAGGAAATAACCAGGAAAGTTGATGAAAGCAAGGCAGTGAGTTTTCTACAGGGATTTTAGCAAGGATTTTGACAAGATCCTGTATGGGAAGTTTGTCAAGAAGGCTCAGTCACCTGGCATTCAAGATAAGGTGGTAAATTAGATCAGACATTGGCTTTGTGGAAGAAGCCAGAGTGTGGTAGTAGATGGTTGGCTCTCTGAAGGGAGGCCTGTGACTAGTGGAGTGCTAAGTCTGTTGTTGTTTGTTATCTATATCAATGATCAGGATGATAATATGGTTAACTGGATCAGCAAATTTACAGATGACAGCAAAGTTGTGGGTGTAGTGGACAGTGAGGAGGACTATCAGTTTGCAGCAGGATCTGGACTAGCTGGAGAAATGGGCTGAAGGTGACAGATAAAAATTTAATACAGACAAGAGCAAGATTTTGCACTTGGTAAGAACAACCAGGGTAGAGCTTACAGAGTGTACAGTAGAGCACTGAGAAGTGCAGTAGAACAAAGGGATCTGGGAATACAGGTTCATAATTCATTGAAAGTGGTGTCACATGGGGGTAGGGTCATGAAGAATTGAGTTCAGGAGATGGGAAGTCATGTTGAAATTGTATAAGACATTAGTGAGGCCTGATTTGGAGTACTGTGTGCAGATTTTGGTCTCATACCTACAGGAAAAACGTAAATAAGGTTGAAAGAGTACAGAGAAAATTTACAAGGATGTTGTCAGGACTGGCGGACCTAATTTATAAGGAAAGATTGAATAGGATAGGACTTTATTCCTTGAAACTTAGAAGATTGAGGGGAGATTTGATAAAGTTGTACTAAATTATGAGTATAGATAGTGTCACAGGCTTTTTCCACTGAGTTTGGAAAATACTGCAAATACAGGTCATAGATTAAAGGTGAAAGGTGAAAATACATTAAGGGGAAACACGAGAGGAAACCTTCCTTACTCAGAGGACAATAAGAGTATGGAATGAGCTGCAAGCACAAGTGGTGCATGTGAGCTTCATTTCAATGTTTCAGAGAATCTTAGATAACTACATGGATGATAGGGATATGGAGGACTATGGTCCTGGTGCAAGTCAATGGGAGCAGGCAGTTAAAATGGTTTGGCACCATCTAGATGGGCTGATGGACCCACTTCTGTGCTGTACTCTTCTCTGACTCTTATGTGCAAACTGAGATGTAAATACGCAGATATTATATTGGAGTGGAACTGGCCTAGCCTTCCCAAACAAGAACTGCCATCTATAGTCCATTCCCTGTCTCCTCATAACTCCGTTTCTTTGGCTCCTCTGCATCTTAGAGTTTAGTAGCATAATTTGGATGGAATTTGGTATTCAGTTGGTGCAGTACAGAGTCTGTCCCTGAAATGACCTTAACGGTCTTTGTGAGTTGCCAAAGTTGAGGGAAGGGTGATCAGGTGCTGACTGAGGCCTGCTGATTTTAGTAAACATTTGGTGTTGCTGACTTTAAAATCTATTAAAATTGAGATAGAAATTATTAAATGCACACATGATAAAAATATAAACTAAAACAATATGAAACACATGAATAATTAAAAACATTTAGACAAAGCAGAATAATTTTATTAGGTAATTTATCTTCCCATTTCCTTCCTAACTCTTTACTCTAAAGTACTATTGTGGCAGCCATCGATGGAGCAAATTGAAAGTAACTACTAGTAAAATAAATTATTTCAGAGTTTGATCAGATGATAAGCTGATAAATTCCAAGGATCCAGTGCACAACAGCCCATAAATAGGTGATTTTAAGGATAATATATGCTCTGATTATCACCCAAAGTTCTGTCGGTTTTGCTATTGTTCCTTCAGATTGGAAGAAAGAGCAAGGATGCAGGGAATTTTCAAATGATAGCCCAACATTACAGGTAGGGAAAATGCAGGAATCTACATCCAGGGAAGTAATAAGCAGAACAGAATCAGAATCAGGATTAAAAACAGGTTTAATATCACTGGCATATGTCATGAAATTTGTTGTCTTTGCAGCAGCAGCACATTGCAATACATAATAATAGAAAAAGAAAAGTCTATCATGAATTACAGTAAGTATATATATTAGTTAAGTGCAATTAGTGCAAAAATAGAAATAAAAAAGTGGTGAGATCGTTTTTGTGGGTTTGATGTCTGTTCAGAAATTGAATGGCAGAGGGGAAGAATCTGTTCTTGAATCGTTGAGTGTGCACCTTCAGGCTTCTGTACCTCCTTCTTGATGTTAGCGTTGAGAAAAAGGCATGACCTGGGTAATGAAAGGTCCTTAATAACCAAAGCCTTTTTTGAGGCATTGCTCCTTGAACATGTTCTGGATACTATAGAAGCTAGTGCCCGTGATGAAGCTAACTAAATTTACAACTCTCTGTAGTTTATTTTGATCCTGTGCAGTAGATCCCCATACCAGATGGTGGTAGAGCCAGTTAGAATGCTCTTCATGGTACATCTGTAGAAATTTGTGAGTGGCTTTGGTGACTTACCAAATTTCTTCACACTTCAAATGAAATATAGCTGCTGTCATGCCCATGTTATAGTTGCATCAATATATTGGGTCCAGAATAGACCATCAGAGATATTAACACCCAGGAACTTGAACTGGCTCAAACTTTTGGATTCTGATTCATCTATGAGTGTGTGTTCCCTCGTCTTATCCTTTCTGAAGTTCACAATCAGTTCTTTGGTCTTAGTGACATTGAGTGAAAGGTTGTTACTATGACACCACTCAATTAACTGATATATCTCACTCCTCTAGGCCCTCTTGTGTTCATCTGAAATTCTGCCAGCAATGGTAGTATCGTCATTTTGAAAACACATTGACACATTGAAATGAAAGAGTAGAATCAGCATGGATTTAAGAAAGGAAAACCATGTTTGATAAATTAGCTGATGTTAAAAATATGCCTTGTAGAATAGAAAAGAGGGAATTAATGAATGAGGTGTACTTGGATTTTCCGATTTTCAGTAAGCCCACGCAAGATAAGAGCAAAAGAAACTGGAAGTAATGTATTGATATTAATTGAATGTTACTCATGGGACAAAAAAAATTAGTAAGTGAATAAACAGCTTTTTTCTCAAAGGTTATGGTGTACCACAGGGATCAGTGTTTCGCCCCCAGATATTCACAGTCTGTATCAAGAGTTTAGCTGAAGGAACTAAATATCCTTCTTCCAAGTTTTCCAATGATACAAAATGATGTGGGATTGGAAATAGGCAGGATCACAAAGGCTTCAGAGAGATGTAGACAAGAAGGTTGAGAAAGCAAGAGCATTCTAGAAGGAATTTAATGTGGGAAAATGTGAGGTTATCAAATTTGGTGCATCAGCTCTCATTGAGGGATAGGAAATGGAAAGACTGAGCAACTGCTTGGTCAGAGGAACTGATCAAGTTCCTTTGGGTCAACATCTCTGAGGATCTATCTCGGGCCCAACGTATGGGTGCAATTACAAAGGAGGCACAACAGCAGCAGTATGTCATGAAAGATACTTGCAGATTCCTATAGATGTACCATAAAGAACATTCTAACTGGTTGCTTCACCATTTGATATGGAAGGTCCACTGCACAGAATCAGAAAAAGCTACAGAAGTAGTAAACTTAGCCAGCACCATTCTGGACACTAGGCTCCCAGAATCCAAGAGATCTTCAAAAGGTGATGCCTGAAAAAGGTAACACCCATTATTAAGGACCCTCATCACCAGGATATGCATTCCTCTCATTGCTACCATCAAGGAGGAGGTACAGGAGTCTGAGGACACACACTCAACATTTCAGGCACAGCTTCTTTCGCTCTATCATCAAATTTCTGAATGGACAATGAACCAATGAACACTACCTCATTTTTTTCCTCTTATGTTACACTACCTAATTAATGTGCGTATATATATTTATAAAATCCCCTTTTACTGGGTGTCTCTGGAAATGTGGCTCGTTAGCCCCTCACTAACAGCCCACTGGACTTGGCGGCAAGAAACCCACCTTCCTCAGGCTACTTATGTCTAAGGTGTGTATGATCCGTGAGGCTGGGATGTCTCACGCATCCAAACCCCGGCTTGTGTGAATTTTGTGTGATTTACTGCCCCCAGAAATCGCCCGTTGGCAAGAAATAACAGACGGTACACACCGTGCAATTAATTAAAAATATATTTAAGAATGTTAACTCAAGCAGTTATTAAACAAAGAAAAGAAAAAAAAACAAAAATGGCCTGTTATGCTTTAACAGTCACACATGCACTGTGGAGCTGAAATCTCGACTTTGTCTGCAGATCACGTGCTGGGCCCTTGGTATGTATGAAAGTACACGCCACCTTCCAACTGCTGCGTGACATCCATCTTGAACAAACCGGCTCTCCCACAGGAGTATTTGTCCTTCTTTCTTGAAGCCATTCACCTTGTGCAACACCACCACCACCTCCCTCCCTGTCTCCGCCCAGCATTCTCCGGAATCTTCACCCAGTTCTACCATCCTGATTGGCTGACACTATATTCCTAAGTTGAACAACAATCCTCTTATCTCAGCTCAAACCAAACAATCTGAAAGCAGAAGAGACTGCTCTTACTGAACTGCTAAAATGAAATACCTACAGGATAGTGTTAAAAAACTTAACCAGGGCAGCATTACATACACACACACACACACACACACACACACAGCAATTTATAGTTTTTGTTATGTATTGTACTGCTGTATTATGCACTGTACTGCTCCCATGAAACAGCAAATTTCATGACGTATGCCAGTGATATTTAGTATGATTTTTATTCTGATCCAAACAAAAAAAATTATTTAACTGATAGAGGTAGAGTGATGTACTGAAGGATCCAAACATTCTTTACACAAGACATAGAAAACCAACTTGTAGCTGTAGTATGTAATTAGAAATGCAAGTGGTATGGTAGCCTTTATTAGAGTAGGATTCAAGTACCTGAAGAAAGAAATCTGGCTGCAATTATAGAGAGCATTGGTGAGACTACCTGGAGAATTGTGTCCCTTTTAATAAAGAAGGATATATTTGCTCTGGAAGGAATACAGCTTGGATTCACTAGACTGGTTTTGGAGCTAGCAGGTTTACCATGAGGAGAGATTGTGTAGATGACAGTTGTATACTCTTGAGTTCAGATGAACGATAAGAGATCTCACGGAAATGTGTAAATTCTCATAGTATATACCAGCTTCCACAGGCTGAGGAGTCTAGAAGCCAGAATCACAGTTTCAGAGTAAGTGGGCTGAGGTTAGGAAGTCTGACCTTCAGTTTGAATGGCTGAGCATTATAATAGAGTACCACCCAACCACTGATCTAAGACAATTCACTATCTGTAACTACTATATATATCTTCATGTTTTTTTAACTGCTGCATACTCACTATTATAGGGAATAAAGGGGCAAAATCTCTTGTACCACTTTGCTGCTTGGTATCAAGCAGGTGGAAATGAAACCAAGGTATGTTATATTTACAACACTCTTGTTGCTGCAAATACAGGAGGCGAGTCACATATCCAGTGCCCTTCCAAAAATAGCAGTCCCTATTTTCAAAAAGATAGTTTTACTTCACAGAAATAACCTAAAAAAGAAGTTTAGCCGTGGCCTTCAGTCTCCAAGGTGTGTTCTTGTCAAGGTGCGCAGACAGGCCCCTCCTAATGCCTACTGCCTGGAGCTGAGAGAAGAAACGAAGGCACAAAAGCTCCCTCACACATGACTTACTTCCTTTTTGTACACACAGGGACTTTAAAAACCTGGAAATTAATTTATTTATGCAACATTTTGAATCTCACAAAAAAAGGAATTTAATCGAAAATCTGATCACAAAAAAGAACTGACTTACAAATCACTAAATTTGTCCCACTTCACAGGTACATAAAATGTAATGGACCTGGGGAGGTATGGCAGTGTAGGGGCTAGTGTAACCCTATGACAGCACCAGCAGCCCGGGTTCAATTTCGCCACGGTTTGCAGGGAAACTGTATGTCCTCCCCGTGACTGAGTGGGCTTTTTCTGGGTTTTTAGGTTTCTTCCAATGTTATACGGGTTACTCAGTTAATTGGTCACATGGGTGTAATTGAGTGGCACGGGATCATTGGGCTGGAAGATACTCTTCTGTATCTCTAAATGAAAAAAATGCCTTTACAAATGCGTTGAGTCACAACATGTATAATAGAGTATAGCTATTCACAGTTAAATGTTCCACACAGTCTAAGATGGGAAGAAATGACAGGGAAATGGATTCAAGGATGTGTCTGTACTCAAATTTTCTATAAGAAATAAATCGTTGACACTGAACCCTGAGCATGAGGCTACTCAAACTGGAGAAGATGCATTCAATGTCAAAGCTGCCTAAGAAGACGACGCCTTCAGGTGTCCTAAAGTCAGTAAATCCTTAGCAGATAGATTTTCAATGCGATGACACTTTCTCTCAGTAGTATCGAGACACATCAGTTACATCCCAAATCTTTATGGAACAATTTGCGATGGAATGAATTTGCAAGTTGATGCCCTGATTGTTAATCAACATCTTTATCTTAATGTGCTTCAGTTTGTTACTGTTCTTTCATAAATTCAATTCCACGCAATCCCAGTTCCTTACTGATTGACTGGATTTCTGAACAACGAGAATCTCCTTTTTGTGCTGTTCCAAACTATGTTTGCCATTCTACTTAGCCCTGGCCATTGAAATGTGACATTTCTTTTGGCAACTGAAAAATTAGATTTCATTCTCCAAACTAGCTGAATCTTGCTGCACAGTTGTTAATATACATTTACAAATATGAAGGGAAGTTATCATCCTCATCACTAATTTGTACTGTCTGCACTGAGCCACAGCCAGCAATATAAGGGGGAGATTTATTTTAGTCACCCTACAATCGTTGAGACTTTTAGCTTATCTTACAGACTTAATGTTCCAGACAGTCTGTGACAGTGTTAAATTGTTGCAAAACAGGCACACATCCAAGACAGAATAACATGTTCTACACTTGAAGACAGGTGTCCAGACTTGAGTAGTGATATCAAACAGCATGCAACTTCACAACAAAGCAGAAACTTCAGCTTCTGCGCTAAATCTCAGACTGCCCGTCATAGCTAATATAAACATGTAAGAAAGTGCACATGGTCCCTCAAACCTGTTCCACCATTCAAAAAAAAAAACCATGGCTGATCACGTGCATGGGCATTTTCTCATCTAATTCCCATAGTTTTTGATTATCCTTGAATTAGGTTCTGCCATTTTCCAGCAAAGCACTTATTTCCCTCAGATGTAATAGGAACCCATTTCTAATTGAAACCTTTCAAATGTTGAAAGGCCTAGACAGAGTAGATGCAGAAAAGATGTTTCCCATGGTTCCACTTTGAGGAGTCTAGGACAAGAGGGCACAGCCTCAGGATAGAGAGGTGTCCATTTAAAACAGAGATGTGGAGGAATTTCTTTAGCCAGAGGGTGGTGAATTTGTGGAATTTGTTATCACAGGCAGCTGTGGAGGCCAGGTGGCTGGGTGTATTTAAAGCAGAGGTTGACAGATTCTTGATCGGACATGGCATCAAATGTCATGGGGAGAAGGCTGGGGAGTGGGGCTGAGGAGAGGGAAGAAAGGATTAGCCATGATTAAATGGCGGAGCAAACACGATGGGCCAAATGGCCTAATTCTGCTTCTATCTCTTATGGTCTTATGGTCTAAACCCGCAAATGTCTCCTTTTTGACTGTGATTTCAATCCTTGTCTTTTAGTTTTCATACTTACCTGGAATGGTATATTGTGCCCTTACCTTTTTTATTAAACATTTAGAGATGCCACTTTATTCCCAAGCACTTGTGCATGAATGACACCCACAACAGGCTGCATGTGTTTCATGTCTCTCCATTCTTAACTGCAGAAAATTCTGACATTTATGGGAACAGCCAATAACCTGAGAAGTGTCTCTGATGCAAGTCCCTCTCCATATGTCAAAGAAGAATAATGAGGTTTCCTGGTGTCCTGGACATCATCTTTTCCTCAGCCATTACTAGCTAAAATAGATTAATTAGTTCAATTAATCTTCCCATCACTCTAACTGGGATCCTGCTACTATATTTGCCTATATTACAATATAAACTATTCAAGATAATTGTCTGCAAAATGCTTTGAGAAATCTCTGAGCACGATGAAATGATAACTAATTGTAATTTTTTTGGATCAAATACATGATGTGGGATTGTGCACCTACCTTGTCAGGGGTACCAAAATAGTTACTGAAGAATTATTTTGTTAATGGTGTTATATTCCATTAGGGATAAAGGTTCAGTGATCAATAGACTTTCTTTTCAGTTTCAGTAACAGTGTGGATCTAACACAGCCTGATAAACATGACTCTGATCCATTTATACTTATTCTATTTTGGGGCATAGGCTTCAGAGGCAAGGCCAGCAATTCTTGTCAATCCATAATTGTCCCTGAGAAAATTCTGATAAGCTGCCAACTTGCCCTGCTGTTTGGCTTGGTAGGTCACCTCATATGACAAATAAGAATCAACTAGATGACTTAAACACAGCAGATTTTATCTGTAGGTGTTAATTATGATGCAGACAAGTCTTTATGGAAATCAGATAGTTCTGTGGCCTTTATTATTGAAGTTAGATTTTGTTTCTATCTGCTGCGGGAGATTTCAGCGATGATTTTTGGTAGCGGTGTACATCCCAACACAGGCTCTAGATGAACTGAGCAATGTGATCAACAGGCATGAAAGAGCACATCCTGATACCTTCCCCATCATTTTGGGGACTTTAATCAGGCCAGCTTAAAAAAAGTCTCTAAATAATTATTACTTGTAGCACCAGAGGAACCAGTACACTGGACCACTGGTACATGACCATCGAGAGTGCAGACTTTAGAAAGTCTGGCTGTACGTCTACTCGCTCAGTTCAGGCAAAGACTGAAGACAGCAGCAGTAGTGAGGACCAGAAAGACGTGGACAAGGGAGGCGCAGGAGCACTTACAGGACCGCTTTGAATCATTGGACTGGCCTGTATTCAGGGATTCATCGAATCTGAATGAGCATGTCACAGCTGTCACTGACTTCATTAAAACCTGTGTGGGTGAGTATGTGCCTATGAGGACTAACTGTACATACCCAAATCAAACGCTGTGGATGAGCCAGGACGCTTGTATTCTGCTGGGGGCTAGAGCTGCAGCATTCAGGTCTGGCAACCCAGGCCTGTACAAGAAAACCAGGTACAGTTTTCAGAGGGCTATTTCAAGAGCTAAAGAATAATTCTGAGTGAGGTTGGCGGAGACATCGGATGTACATCAACTCTGACAGGAAGGAGGCAGGCATCAATAACTTAGGAACAGCTTCTTCCCCTCTGCCATCTGATTTCAGCATGGACATTGAACCGATGAGCAATACCTCATTACCTTTTTTAATTTCCTATTTTTTGCACTACTTGTATCATTTAACTACTTAACATGTGCACTTACTGTAATTCACAGTTTTCTTTTTTTCTCTATATTCATGCAATGCGACGTACTACTGCCACAGAGTTAGCAAATTTCATGACATATGCCAGTGATATTAAACTTGGTTCTGATTCTATCCACAACCACCGTCTACATGAATCTGAATGTCAATTTGCAGAAACAGCAAGCAATTAGGAAGGAAAACAACTGGCTTTTAATGCAAGGGAAATATGGTTACAAGAATGAAAGGGCTCTTATTATTGGAATAAGGTCAGGCTGGATATGGAATACTATGCATTGATCTGGTCTCCCTACCTAAAGATCAATAAATGAGTGATAGAGGGGATGCAGTAAAAGTCCTCCGAGGAAGGATGAAACAGACTAAACCTATCCTCTCCTGTTTTGCTGTATAGGCGGCAAATCTCATTGAAATACACACCATTGATAGAAAGCTTGACAAAATGGAAGCAGAGATGATATTTTCCTGACTGGGGTGTCTTGAAACTGGGATTAAAGTCTCAGAATAAAGGGTTAACAACTTCGGACAGAAAATGATGAAACTTTAGAATTTTCTACCAAAAGAGGCTGCAGATATTAATGACAGGTATGGATTTTTTGAGATGAATGGAATCAAAGAATTGATACGGGAAAGTTGCATTAAGGTAAAGCATTAGCCACAAATTTATGGAATGGCAGAGCAGACACAAGAATCAAGTATCCTACCCCTGATTCTTCGAGAGAGAAAAAAGCAGGAGCAATCAGAGAGACACAGTAGTGTAACAGTTAGCACAATGCTTTACAGTGCCGGCTGTTCAATTCACACCACTGTCTACAAGGAGTTTGTATGTGCTCCCTGTGACTGCATGGGTTTCCTCCACAATCCAAAGATGTACAGTTAGGGTTAGTGAGTTGTGGGTATGCTATAAAGGCAACAGAAGTGTGATGACATAGCGGGATGTCCAGCATAATCCTCACTGATTTAATTTGATGCAAACAACGTATTTAAAACTATGTTTTGATATTTATGTGACAAATGAATCATTCTTTCTTTCTTTCTTTCTTGTTTTTAGTAATACTGAAGGTGGTGAAATTATTTCTCTTTAAGTTGCGGTGTTGCTTTAATTTTAGTCCTCTGCACTTGAAAAGGAACATTTGCAAAGTTCCCTCTTGCTTTTTTTTCCACAACTGCACGGACCAACCATTGCTCTGAGCACGGGTTGAAAACTGCACGGACCAACCATTGCTCTGAGCACGGGTTGAAAACTGCACGGACCAACCATTGCTCTGAGCACGGGTTGAAAACTGCACGGACCAACCATTGCACTGAGCACGGGTTGAAAACTGCACGGACCAACCATTGCACTGAGCACGGGTTGAAAACTGCACGGACCAACCATTGCTCTGAGCACGGGTTGAAAACTGCACGGACCAACCATTGCTCTGAGCACGGGTTGAAAACTGCACGGACCAACCATTGCACTGAGCACGGGTTGAAAACTGCACGGACCAACCATTGCTCTGAGCACGGGTTGAAAACTGCACGGACCAACCATTGCTCTGAGCACGGGTTGAAAACTGCACGGACCAACCATTGCACTGAGCACGGGTTGAAAACTGCACGGTACTTCAGTAAAATCATAATAAAGAAAGAAAATTCTGGCTGTGTGGCAACAAAGGCTACGTGCATGGGAGCATTTCAGTTACTACGTGGCCACATATGCACATCGCTCAGAGGGAACAGTGAACATTTAGCTGTTTTATGTACACCAGTCCTTTTTAAAAATAGTGAACTGAGTTTCGGAAATCTGGTGTTGCATATTTTATCAGTTCTCACTCAAAAGTTCCAATGGTCTTGGCAGTCCGAAGACCTGACATTCATATGTCAGCCTGCTGGCATAACACACTACAATAGGTGCCCCATGTATCTGACTTTATGACATTTACCCTGGACCAAAATGGAATATATTATTTATTTCACCTGTGCAGGAATAACCGAGCTATTTTGAGAACCATTTTATGTTAGTTAATCACAACACCTGTGTTGAGAAATAAGCTCAAATCAACAGGAGGAAGCTGAAAAAAATGACAAACCTGTCGTGTTTAATAGCCAAGTGCAGAGAAAATTGTTCAGTTCTTGATGGGGTTGATTGTAGGCTGTCAGCATTGTTAACTTCATATAAGATTATCATTTCTTTCCTTTTTTCAGTAAGATTTAAAGCACCATCAGAAGAAATAAATTTTGGCTAAAGACTAAAGTACAAAAGTATGTCAATTTTTTATGAAACTTTGAATCAATAGCTTGCCATTCCTTGTTTAAAATACATTAACACTCAGGACTACTTATCTGACGCACTTATCTACATTATAGTTCTGTTTTCCAAGAGGTTTAAGTGATTTTCTTTTGCTCTTCTTTGTGTACTGCTTCTGAACAGCATTGCAACTGTGCATCAAAGTTGTGGATCCAGTCGTTAATTTTACGTATGAATGGATGCTGCCATTGTTTTGATAATTGGTCTGATTGGTATAGCCATAATTATTTCTCTCTTCCTACTTCAGCGACATGTGCTTTTGCTCCAACTTCATTGCTCAGTATTAAACTAGATTTGAGAGAACTTGCTATCCTTTGTAACCCCAACCATTAATTATATACTGCATAATCGCTTAGTCTTCAGCTTCAGTGCTTCCAATCACCCTTCTTACAAAATGAGATGTCCTTGATTTATATAAAAATATTTAATAGTGTATCAAAGAGGATCACTGAAAATAGCCTTTCCTCTTTTGTAGGGCACTTTGCTACAGCATTCTAAAATTGCTCGTCTTTTTAACTAAGACAGTCCCAAGATAGTTCAGCATTAGTGCAGAAAATTGTAATGCATGCCAAATGTCAAAAGGAGCTATTAGAGAAGATAAAGGAAAGCATCATCTCTTAAAGATTTTCAAGGTCCAGAATAAGTTTAGCAGGTGGAGAGAACTAAAATAGATCGCAAATATTAAAATTATAATTCAAAAGTATTTTTGCAAATGTCTGTATTGAAAAAAGAGTTGCTAAAAAGTAGATTTAATGGGGAACAGAACATTTGCTGGGGAATGTAGGGCTAGAAAAACATAGCAGAGATAGGCCAAATAAGATATTTATCAGCAATAAGAATCTTAAATTTAATAATAGCTGGTGATTGGGAGGCAGTGATGGTCAGCAATAGTGTAAATCAAAACTGCATGGGTTTAATGGTTCAGAAGTATGGAGCTCTGTACTAAATGCAAGGAAGGAAATATTATTTAAAATACTAAATGGATTAGGTGGAGTTCCGGAGAGGGCTCATGGAAGGATTAGATAATAGAATATATGACTTGGTTTCCTTCAGGTCACACATCTCAGAGCTGAATAGTTTTCAGTAATTTGATTTAATTTAAACCAGTTGTCTTGTTTGGCTTATTATTTCCAAGGTCACAACAGTTATTCTAAACAAGGTAGGAGCCAGTGTTGAAATACTTGGCAATCTCACCTCTGTAAAAGCTCAGTTCCTGATCCAGGAGCAGGAAGCAACACTTGCGCTAGCCATGGGGGAGACTATGCAACAGGGGTTGTTGGCGCACACAAGTGTCAAAACAGTATGCATTCTGATGACATCCTTGACTATCATAGGAAACACATTGGAATTCTTTTGGAAATGCCCAGTAAGATATCATTATTGTTTTTCTTTGCTTAATGCAAAACCATTTTTCAGAAAAATTGAGGGTTGCTGAGAGCCTCATTATTATTCATTTACTGCAGATCCTTCAACACCTGAGAAAAATTAAAGAACAATTTTCAAAATAAAATCACAAACAAGTTGATTGTCATTGGCATTCACAGAAAAAACACATAAACATGATATTGCAAAATCCTGGCATTGACACTAAAAATTCTTCTACATCTGGTATTTTAGTGCCTATTGATCTAATGTCCTAATTATATCTATCAAAAAGAAGCAAATATAGCTATTATCTATCACAGCTGACAACATATATAGTTAATTGCTTAACTGTAATGACCTCAAACTCAGAGCTACAAACCTATTTCATTTTACAAGTGCTGCATTCCATTTGTTTACCTAATTAAAATCAATTGCCCAGCCACGCGAATGAATTCACAACTCCCCTCCACACAACTAAAGAGAGAATCAACAGATCTGTCACTTACACAGTAAAATGGAAGTGTGCAACCCACCTTCACTCACACACTTCATAAACCTCCACAGCCTAGAAGCCTACACAATGTTTTCACCACAATTTGTCCTGTTTTCCATTTAGTCTGCATAATATGTTAAACATTAAAATGGCAGCCACCCTCCCCCACCGCCACTCAAGTTAGCACGATTATCTCTGCAAAACATCCGCAAACTTGTTTCACTCACAGTACTGTGACCTGATCTTTTCCTCTTGACACGGATCTCCCCTGTTCCTCCCCTGAATCTGAAGCATTTCCTATTTACTTTGGCACGCTTCTGAATTTGTCACTGAAATGACTTGTGCAAATGTTTATCCCTAAAAAGTTGTTAGGATTTAGTACAGGTAGAGTAAACAAAAGAGAAAATCCAAACTCATCCACATTGTGCAGAGAGCCAGCTTCACGTAGGTGGAATGGGGAATGGACAGCCAAGCTGATCTCACAAGGCAGGTCCCAATTCAGATAAGAAACGTGGACTAATTTCCACTCTAACTTTCAGACTGGCCAGCTGAGTGCTCTGTGCTACAGGAAGCCCAGACTCTGATTAATTATGGAGATGTGTGGTTCCAGCACTTGTATTCCTTTAAACTACCATGCTACCTGCCTTTTAAATCCAATGTTCTTATTTCCATCAACTGACCTGCAACAGCAGTGATCCCCAACCACCGTAACCTCTCCAATATCTCCAAACCCTCCAATTTCTTCTGCTTCTGTTGCTTCTGGTATCACCACCCTCTCATGCACACAAATATGTAACTCTGGCCTATACCCCGTACTACCCCTTCTGGCATGGATGCAATTTTGTAGACTAATTGATCATAATTTTTCATAAATGACAAGGGTTAGTCCGGATAACAATGGAAATATAATGACAATCTTAAACAATTTAATTGAATATAATTCCTCTTAGTTTTATATAATAGACAAGAGGTAGAGAAGCCTGAAATTAGACACTACAAGATTCAGGAACAGCTTCTTCACTTCATCCATCCAGTTCTTGGACCAGTCAGCAAAACCCTAATCACTACAGTTGAACAACATTATGAACATTTTGCACTAAAATGGACTTTTTGGTTCTAGTTGTGCTTTCTTGTAACGATTCTGTAGAAGTTATGTTTTTTTCTTGTAGATGCTGCTTATAAGATGTTATGTGCTCATGACCTTGCTGCAAGTAAGTTTTACATTGTGCCTGTGCAAACATGTACTTGTGCAGATGGCAATTAGTTAACATTGACTTTTTGACCTTGATGTATATTGTAGATGCTTTCCACCCATTACTCGGGTGGTATATGAGAATATACCCCTCAAAGTTAGGCTTTGAGATGTATACCCACACTTTGAATATGAAGTCAAGGTCAGCTTGCTTGCTTATTCATTTATTTATATGATTTTTTTTAAATTGAGAGATACAGCATGGAACAGGCTCTTTTGACCCAGCAAGCTGTACCATGCAGCAACTCACCTATTTAACACAAGCCTAATCACAGGCCAGCTTACAATGACCAATTAACCTGCTAACTGGTACGTCTTTGGACTGTGGGAGGAATCCAGAGCACCCAGAGGAAACCCACGCCATCATAGAAAAGATACAAACTCCTTATAGCTGGCACTGGAATTGAACTCCAAACCTCAGAAATGTTCCGAGCTGTAGTAGCGTAGCAGAGGAATTTCCATGTGCTCTATTTTTCACATGTACTTTGAAACAGAAGTGAAATAGAAGTTCAAAGTGTAAAGTAAAATTTATTATCAGAGAACATACAGGTCATCACAGACAAACCTTCCATTTGTCATTTGCATCAAATCAAATCAGATCTGAGGATTGTGCAGGGATCAGTGCACAAGTATTGCCTTTCTTCCAGTGCCAATGTAGCACACCCACAACTTACTACTCCTAAGTGTACATCTTTGGAATATGGGAGGAAACCAAAGCACCAGGAGGAGGGAACCCATGCAGTCACAGGGAGAATGTACACTCTCCATATAGATAACAGCCAGAATCGAGCCCCAAGTGGTGATAGAGTCATAGAAAAGTACAGCACAGAAACAGGCCCTTTGGCCCATCTAGTCCATGCCGAGCCATTTAAACTGCCTCCCCCCATCGACCTGAACGAGGGCCATAGTTTTCCATACTTTTACCATGCATATACCTATCCAAACTTCTCTTAAATGTTGAAGTCAATCTCGCTTGCTCAGTTTGCACTGGCAGCTTGACATACATTCTCACAACCCTCTGAATGAAGAAGTTTCCACTCATGCTCCCTTTAAATTTTTTTCCTTTCACCCTTAACCCATGACCTCTAGTTATAGTCCCATCCAACCTCAATTGAAAAAGCCTGCATGCATTTACCTTATCTGGACCCCTCATAATTTTGTATACCTCTATCAAATCTCATCTCACTGGTCTACATTCAGAAAAATACAGTCCTTATCTATTCAATCTTTCCTTATAGCGCAAGTCCTCCGGACCCAGCAACATCCTTATAAATTTTCTCTGTACTCTTTCAACCTTTTTTACATCTTTTCTCTAGGTAGGTGACTAAATCTGCACACAATACTCCAAGCTGGACCTCACCGATATCTTATAGCACAGCAACCCTTTTCCTGTACTCAATACTTTGATTTTTGAAGGCCAATGATTTATGAAGGCTTTCTGTAGCTGCTTATCATTGAGCTTAACAGGGGATCAGCTATACTGGATTGGCTATTATGTAAAGAACCAGAGATGATTGGGGAGCTGAAGGTAAAGGAACCTTTAGGAGGCAATGTTCACAATATGACTGAGTTCAATTTGAAATTTGATTGGGAGAAAGTAAAGTCTGATGTAGCAGTATTTCCGTGGAGTAAAGGAAATTACAGTGGTATGAGAGAGATAGCCAAAGTAAATTGGAAGGAGATGCAGGCAGGGATGACAGCAAAGCAGCAATGGCTTGAGTTTCTGGGAAAAAAAATGAGGAAGATGCAGGATAGATGTATTCCAATAACAAATAAATACTCAAATGCAAAATAGTAGAACCATGGCTGACAAGGGAATTCAAAGCTTATGTAAAAACAAAAGAGAGGACATACAACAAAGTAAAAATTAGCAGAAAGATTGAGAATTTGGATGCTTTGAAAAACCTATAGTAAGCAACTAGAAGAGAGCCACGTTAAAATGGAAAAGATGAAATATCAAGCTAGCAAACAATATCAAAGTGGATAGAAACAAATTTTCAAGTATATAAAAATAAAAGAGAGATGAGAATGGATTTAGGATAGCTAGAAAATGAGGCTGGAGAAATAGTAACAGGGGATAAGGAGAAGGCAGATGAACTAAATGAGTATTTTACATCAGTTTTCACTGTGGGAGACAACAGTGGGTTGTCAGGTGTGAGTGAAGAGAAGTGAGTGCAGTTACTATAACAAGGAAGAAGGTACTCAGAAACCTGAAAGACATTAGAGTACACAAGTCATCCAGACCATATGAATTGCATGATAAGATTCTGAAAGAGGTAGTGGTAGAGATTGTGGAGGCACTAGTAATGATCTTTTAAGAATCATTGAACTCTGGCATGGTTCAGGAGGACTGGAAAATTGGAAATGTCACTCCACCCTTTAAGAAAGAAGGAAGGCAGCAGAAAGGAAATTAGACCAGTTAGCCTGACCTCAATGGTTGGGAAGATGTTGGAGTCAGTTGTTAAGGATGAGGTTATGGAGTAATTGGTGACATAGGACAAAGTCCATATGATTTCCTTAAGGGAAAATATTACCTTACAAACCTGTTGGAATTCTTTGAGGAGATTACAAGTAGGATAGATAAAGTGGATGCAGGGGATGTTGTATACTTGGACTTTCAGAAGGCTTTTGACAAGGTGCCACACATGTGGCTGCTTACTAAGTTGAGAGCCCATGGTAATGCAATGTTGGAAAATGCATGGCCATGCACTTTGGTAGAATAAATAAATGTGCAGACTATTTTCTAAATAAGGAGAAAATTCAAAAATCTGAAATGCAAAGGGACTTGGGAGTCCTTGTGCAGAACACCCTAAAAGTTAACTTGTAGGTTCAATCATTGGTTTGGAAGGCAAATACAATGGTAACATTCATATCAAGAGGACTAGAATTTAAGAGCAGGTATGTGATGCTGAGGCTTTATAAGTCACTAGTGAGGCCTCCTTGAACATTGTGAACAGTTTTTGGTCTCCTCATCTAAGAAAATATGTGCCGGCATTGGAGATGGTTCAGAGGAGGTTCACAAGGATGATTCCAGGAATGAATGAGTTATCATTGAGGAATATTTAATGGCTCTGGGCCTGTACTTGCTAGAATTCAGAAGGATGAGTGGGGATTTGATTGAAACCTTTTGCGTGTTGAAAGGGTTAGACAGAGTAGATGTGGAAAGGATGTGTCCTATAGTTGGGGAGTCTAGGACAAGAGAGCACAGTATCAGGATAGAGGGCTGTCCATCTAAAATAGATGCAGAAAAGTTTCTTTAGCCGGAAGTTGGTAAATTTGTGGAATTTGTTACCACAGACAGCTGGGAAAGCCTGGTTGTTGGGTGTATTTAAGATGGAGATGATAGGTTCTTGATTGGCCACCTCGTCATAGGTTGTGGGAAGGTAATCAAAGAGTGGGTTTGAGGAGGGCAATAAAGGATCAGCCACAATTCAATGACAGAGCAAACACGATGAGCCAAATTGCATCATTCTGTCCCTATGTCTCATGGTCCTATGTTCTATGATCAATGTGCCAAAAGCTTTCTTTATGATCCTCTCAATCTGTGACGCCATTTTCAATGAATTATGGACCTGTATTCCCAGATCCCTTTGTTCTACTACACTCCTCAGTGCCCTGATTGCTCTGGTTCCCTCCCACATTCCAAAGAGGTAGGGCTAGAGTTAGGGTTAACAGGTATGGGCTGGCAGCAGATACATGACTTTTCTATTGAATACCCAGAATGTGCAGAGTCTTCATGATAAGTAACATTGTAGGTTTGAAATCAAAACAGTATATTTTAAATTTTAACTTGATCCAGTGCTGGGATCACTTGCTCTACCCATGGTAAACTTGAGGTAATTCCAGGGTGCTAACTTATACTAGGTCTGCTTCAATGGCTCATGGTTACATTGTACCTCATCCCCTTATTGTACTATACCTCCAACCTGCTGACATGCCTTCAATCTTACATTTATGGCTAACATTTAACTGTACCCCCAAAGCTTCAAACTCCAGAACTCCTCGCTTTAACATCTCTGCTACTCTCTCTTCTTCTACAAGGACCATAAGGCCTACCAGTATGGTCAAATGATTAATTCTTGGCTGTAATATTACTCTAGTTTTGCGATTTCCCTCTTCTTTTGTGGGTTAAAAGCATTACGTAAAAAATGATATACCATCTGGTATAGAGGGGCCGCTGCACAGGGTTGGAAAAGGCTGTAGAGAGTTGTAAATTCAGCCAACTACATCATGGGCATGAGCTTCCCCAGCATCCAGGCCACCTTCAAAAGGTGATGCCTCAAAAAATGCGGCATACATCTGTTATGAACCCCGTAACTGGGTCACTTACCAGCAAAGATAGAGAGGTCTGTTGAAGTCTGATGGTACTATTTTTAACAGTATTTATTAGTAAAACTACACAAAAATAATATCAATGCAAACATCCAGATAATATATGTCGTCAATACTAAATCTAAAAGTGCGGGTATAATAATAATCAATAAGAAATAGCTCTATCGTTGTCTGGGGATAATGTATTGTCCGATGGAAATATAGAAGTCATTCAGTTCATTCAGGCTGCAGCCTTTGGTTGGAGTCAAGAGAGAGATTTTTAGAAACTTGCCAGCTTTTCCTTTTTATGATTTCGATCCTTCGAGAGTTCCGTTGGTGAGGCCGGTCACTTGTGGCCTCTCCTTTAGCTAAGCCGTTCTTCTGTGGTAAGGCCTCAATCCCAGGCAAAGGGAAAGGACGCACGCGAGCCCCCCACCAGCTGTCGCTATTAAACGCTGTCACGGGATTTCTAGCGTTTCTCCTGGTGCGTCTAAAGGGGTTATTCCCCAGACACTCTTTTATCCTTACTCACGGGGTCTCAGATGTCAATTAGGTTGGGATGATGCAATCCCTCAACCAGCCCACTCTGGTCATCCCCTGAGGGGCTTCAATGAATAGTACAGTACTCAATACACAATTCCGTCTCCAAGAGACAATAGCCGTTATCTGTGGCTTTGTCTTGCTGAGGCCAGGACACATTCCAAAACCTTGAGGATTCTCTTTTATTTCCTGGGTCCCAGAGCCAAATTACTAGCGATCTTGCGACTCTGTACCCTTTGGCCCCTCAGAGTTGCTGCACATTCGTAACACATCATTGAAGAACCGCATCACCTAGAACATGCCCTCTTTTCATTGCTACCATCAAGGAAGAGGTACAAGAACCTAAAGACACACACTCACCATTTCAAAACCAGCTTCTTCACCTCTGCCATTAGATTTCTGAATAGACAATGAACCCAACAACACTACCTCACTATTTTTCCCCTTCTCTTTTTGCATTACTTACATATTTTTATACATACATATTGTAATTTATAGCTGTTTTAAAATGTTGTTAAAGTCTTGGGCTGTGCCGTTTCATGGCACCTCATAACAATTCTATGAAAACATTTCAAACTTCCAGATACAGGTAGTGGGTGGATGTGCAACCATTGGTTCTATTTTCAGTTCCTTTACAGCAAGAGATTGAAGATTGTTCAATTGGTTTAAGCCAAAACAGAGAAAGATAACAAAACTACAATCATTCCACAATTATTTAAAATGCTCTTTGGACTAACTTAATCAGCGTGACACTGAGACACAGTGTGAAAGGACGTTTTTCTCAGTATATTTATTATAAGTAAAGCTATTATAAAGAATGAGTGTTTGACTTGCAAATTCCATTATTGCATGAGATGTTTTACAGTTTTGAATCCTGTCCCATGTTCTTGGATTGACTTCAAAATAATGATACACTTAATATAGCCAGACAAATTAGTTAAATTGTTTAACTTGAATGTATATTGCACATTTTTAATAAGTCTGCATCATTGAATGAAGACTTCCTCTTGTTTTGAATAATAATACAATAGCAAAAAAGAGGAATAAATTTAGAAATAGATAGTTAAATGTTCTACTTTATGGAATGGTCCTTAATTTCATGGAGCTGATTGTTATCCCATCGAGAAATATTGTCTAATTTTCACACAGCATTAATAAGGAGCAAGTTGTGTAAAGAATCTGTAAAGATTACTGCCATGTGACAACATTGAATAATTATCTCAATTTTTTGACTGGTAAGCAACCAAAAATAGCAAACAACAGAACCAGAACTCACAATAATCTCTCCAGGTGTGCAATATGAATCAATAGAAATACTGAAAACTTCAGTTTATGGGATATAGATATTCCTGGCAAGGGTGGCATTTATTGTCTGTTCCCAGGTGGGCTTCAGAATGTGGTCATGAACTTCTAGAGTCATTGATGTGGTATTATTGGACATACAGCATAGAAAAAAAGCCCTTTGACCCACTGTATCTAACACAACAATCAAGTATATATCTACACTGAAGTGATTTGCTAGTAACTGGTTATTTCCTTTGTGGTGAAGGTACACTCACACAGAACATAGTGCATTTCAGTACATCCAGCCAGCAATAATAAAGGAACAGCAAAATATCCAAGTCTTGGAGGGAAACCTGTAGGTTGTGGTGTAATTGCAATGTCCATCCATGCTTATTCCTCCAGATAAAAGTTAACACAACTTTGAAACTTGTTATCTGGAAAACTGATGAAACTCTGAAATTGATTAAGAGATTATTTTGGCCATGGACAAATCTTTACAACAATATAATTAGGACAGTAATATCAGATCAATGGGCCTTTTGGTGTACTACACTGATGCAGACCATTCGGCACACATCTACACGCATCCCATTTTTCTACTTGGACCTCCACCGACCCCCCACACCAATTCTAATGTCACCCAGCTATGCTAGGAGCAATGTGCAGTCATCAATTAAACAGCCAACTAGCATACCTTTAGAAACACCAGGAGAAACCCATGCAGTCACAGGGAGAGCACAGGCAGTATCCAAGGCCAGGATCAAATCCAGGT
Source organism: Hypanus sabinus (assembly GCF_030144855.1). Taxonomy (NCBI): domain Eukaryota; kingdom Metazoa; phylum Chordata; class Chondrichthyes; order Myliobatiformes; family Dasyatidae; genus Hypanus; species Hypanus sabinus. The sequence continues at coordinate 133,660,104 of NC_082712.1, read as the reverse complement.
TGCTGGAGGAGGAAAGCAGAAGCAGAAGAATCTGTCAAGCCCCATGAGCAAAACAAGGCAGAAGCAGAGCATGAAGTATGCTCCATCAATTGTGAAGTACCCCTGGAAAGAGAGGGAAATATGTATTCCATACGACCAAATCAGAATCAGGTTTGTTATCATCGGCATGAATCATGAAATTTGTTAACTTAGCAGCAGCAGTTCAATGCAATACATAATATAGAAGAAAAATAATAATAATAATTAATATATAAGTAAATCAGTTACAGTATACATATATTGAATAGATTAAAAATCATGCAAAAAACAGAAATAATATACTGTATATTAAAACAGTGAGGTAGTGTTCAAGAGTTCATGTTCATTTAGGAATCGGATGGCAGAGGGGAAGATGCTGTTCCTGAATCACTGAGTGTGTGCCCTCAGGCTTCTGTACCTCCTACCTGATGGTAATAGTGAGAAAAGGGCACGTCCTTGGTGCTGGAGGTCGTTAATAATGGACACTGCCTTTCTGAGACACCGCTCTTTGAAGATGTCCGGGGTACGTCGTAGGCTACTACCCAAGATGGAGCTGACTAAGTATACAACACTCTGCAGTTTCTCTCGGTCCTGTGCAGTAGCCATCCCCTCCTCCCATACCAGACAGTGATGCCGCCTGTCAGAATGCTGTCTACGGTACATCTATAGAAGTTTTTGAGTGTATTTGTAAAAGTATAGTCGCTGTCCCGTTTTCTTTATAACAGCATTGATATGTTGGGACCAGGTTAGATCCTCAGAAAACTTGAAACTGCTCACTCTCTCCACTTCTATCTCTATGGGGATCGGTATGTGTTCCTTCATTTTACCCTTCCTGAAGTCCACAATCAGCTCTTTCATCTTTCGTTATTGAGTGCCAGGTTGTTGCTGCGACACCACTCCACTAGTTGGCATATCTTGCTCCTTTACGCCATCTCGTCACTATCTCAGATTCTACCAACAATGGTTGTATCATCAGCAGATTTATAGATGGTATTTGGGCTATGCCTAGCCACACAGTTGTGGGTATAGAGAGAATAGAGCAGTGGGCTAAGCACACACCCCTGAGGTGCACCAGTGTTGATCGTCAGTGAGGAGGAGATGTTATCACCAATCCGCACAGATTGTGGTCTTCCGGTTAGGAAGTCAAAGATCCAATTCCAGAGGGAGGTACAAAGGCCCAGGTTCTGCAACTTCTCAATCAGGATTGTGGGAATGATGGTATTAAGTGCTAAGCTATAGTCAATAAGCAGCATCCTGACATAGGTGTTGGTGTTGTCCAGGTGGTCTAAAGCCGTGTGAAGAGCCATTGAGATTGCATCTGACATTAACCTATTGTGGCAACAGGCAAATTGCAATGGGTCCAGGTCCCTGCTGTGTCCAGTCATGACCAATCTTTCAAAGCATTCATCACTGTCGATGTGAGTGCGACCGGGCGATCATCATTAAGGCAGCTCACGTTATTCCTCTTAGGTACTGGTATAACTGTTGAAGCAGGTGGGAACTTCCACCCGTAGCAGTGAGAGGTTGAAAATGTCCTTGAATACTCCCGCCAGTTGGTTGGCACAGGTTACCAGGTACTCCATCGGGACCTTCTGCCTTGCGAGGGTTCACCCTCTTTAAAGACAGCCTAACATCGGCCTCTGAGACAGAGATTACAGGGTCATCAGGTGTAGCAGGGATCTTCACAGCCATAGTTATATTCTCCCTTTCAATGCGTGCACAGAAGCCATTATGTTCATTTGAAGCATCGCTGCGATTTGTGCTATTGGGTTTCACTTTGTAGGAAGTAATGTCTCGCAAACCCTGCCAGAATTGTTGTACATCTGATGTTGCCTCCAACCTCATTTGAAATTGTCCCTTCGGCCTTGAAATAGCCCTCCGCAAATCATACCTGGTTTTCTTGTACAGGCCTGGGTTGCCAGACTTGAATGCCATAGATCGAGTTTTCAGCAGACAACGTACCTCCTGGTTCATCCACGGCTTTTGGTTTGGGAATGTACAGTAAGTCTTTTTAGTCACACACTCATCTACACAGGTTTAAATGAAGTCAGTAACAACTGCAGCGTACTCATCCAGGTTCGAAGATGAATCCCTGAATACAGTCCAGCCAACCACTTCAAAGCAGTCCAGGAGGCGCTCCTGTGCTTCCCTTGTTCATACCTTCTAGTCACATCACAGTGTTACAGAAAGTACGCAGGTGATGCAGTCAGCGAGCCTGTTTCTGAGCTAATGGAAGGGCAGCTGCAGTATAGGAGCACAGGCACTGGACAATGAAATATGAATGAATGAGTACAAGCAGTGGGGTGGAAGAAAGTGTAGTTATGATTGTTAAAGGGATTGTTATGGGGATTGTTTGCTAACCAACTATTCCTTCCAAAGGGATCATTCCCCTATCCCGGGGGTCGGCAACCCGCGGCTCCGGAGCCACATGTGGCTCTTTTACCTCTGTGCTGCGGCTCCCTGTTGCTTTGGGAAGTAATTGGTCTTTTGCAGCATCCGCGCCCATGGGGGCCAGGTTGAGGGAGGCTTAAAAGCAAGGCTGTTTAGTTCGATTAAAGTTATTCGACTGCAGTTTACTGACTGCGTGAGCACACCGCTACAACGTGTTTTTATCGCTATTAATATACGTCACCACTGCCAATACCTGACACCCGTCAGTGCGCGATTTCTTTAATTTTTTGATCCAAGGTAAGCCAACTATGGAGAAAAAAAGAAAAGTGACTGAAGAAAACAGAACGTTTAATGATACGTGGACAGATTCATTTGCTTTCACTGCTGACGAGACTGGTTTACCGGTATGCTTAATATGCAATGAGAAACTAGCAAACAACAAAAAGTCAAATGTTGCAAAGCATTTCTAGAATAAACACGCAGCCTTTGCTCAAAAATATCCGGATGGAGATGAGAGAAAAAAAGCCATTTCGGAACTGATGCGGAAGGTTGATCTGAGTAAAAATCATTTCAAGCAATGGATGAAGTCCGGAAAACCAACGACATACGCTAGTTATATTGCCGCTTAGGAAATAGTCAGGCACGGGAAGCAGTTTACAGATGGTGAATATATAAAAGAATCTTTCATTAAGATTTCAGAACATCTATTCACGGACTTTAAAAACAAGAGTGAAATTGTGCAGAAAATCAGGGATATGCCCCTCTCTGTAAAGACTGTCAAAGACAGAACCATAAAAATGGCAGAAGACATCACAAGACAGCAAATTAAAGACATCAATTCAGCTGTGGCCTACTCGATTGCCTGTGACGAGTCTAAAGACAAAGGTGATATTGAACAAATAGCGTTGTTCTGCCGGTATGTAAACTCTGCCGGGCCACGGGAAGAACTGATTGAGTTGATACCTCTAAAAGACCAAACATGGGGGGCGGACATCTGTGAGGCTGTCTTGAATTGTTTAAGAGCCAAAGGAATAAACCCACCTGGTGTCAGTAGCTACTGATGGGGGCACCGAATATGACGGGAACGCACAAGGGAATTGTGGCTTTTCTGCAGAAGTCGCTGGACAGAAAGCTGCTGATTTTTCACTGCATCTTGCACCAAGAGGCTGTGCGCTCAAACATTTCCTCCGGAATGCACAGAAGTAATGGATGTTGTCATTCAGATTGTCAATAAAATAATGGCAAAAAGTTTAAATCACCGTCAATTCCGTTTGTTACTGGACGAGCTGGAAAGCGCATATTCTGATCTCCTGCTGCACAACAAAGTCCGGTGGCTGTCCAGAGGGGAAGTGCTGAAACGCTTTGTCGCGTGTCTGGAAGAAGTGAAAACTTTCCTGGGCAGCAAAGGGCTGGAAAAGCTACACTTCATGGTAGACACAACAGCGCACCTGAACACGCTGAACACAGCTCTTCAGGGGAAAGGACGTACAGCCCTACACATGTTGGAGGATGTTTTGGCATTCGAGCGCAAGTTGACAGTGCTTGCCAGAGATTGACAGAAAAGCACTTTGTCTCACTTCCCCAATTTGAGAGAGTTCAGACAAGGTCACGACATGATAAATTCGGAGTATTTACATTCTGCAATCATCGCAATGCAAACATCGTTTGGGAAACGCTTCTGTGAGTTCAGAGAGGTAAAAAAAACACATTATCCTTCCCGGTCACTCCCCCAAGCATCGATTCATCTCTACTGAATACGACTGCATTGGCAGGTGTGAGTAAACCTGATCTTGAGATGGAACTGGCCGAAATAGCCGACAAAGACATATGGGTGTCCAAGTTTAGACGCTTGACAGCAGACCTTGAAGATGTTGCCCGTCAGAAGGCCGTTCTTGCTCAGAATCACAAATGGAGTGATATTGAAAACCTCCCTAAACCGGACAAACTTGTGTTCGAAACATGGAATGCTATCCCCGACATTTATGTAAACATTAAAAAGTATGCGCTTGGAGTCCTGTCGATCTTTGGATCCACATATGTATGTGAGCAGGTGTTCTCCAACATGAACTTTATTGAAAACAAACATCGTGCACACCTCACAGATGACAGCTTGCGATTCTGTGTAAAGATGAAGGTGACGTCATACAGCCCTGCTGTGCAGATGCTGTGCGCTGAGGTCCGGGAGCAGAAATCCCATTAACCAAGTATGATACATATTTTAATTGCCTATTATTTTAGGAATATTCATATTTTTTCATTGTTTAGTGAAATAGTCCTTTTATTTTTCAGGTTGACAGCTGGCTGATGTTATTTTTGGTTTGCTGCTGGCGGAAAATTTAAGTTCAGCGTTTTTCATAAGTACAAGAAGAACTCAAATAGACATTGAGTATTTTACTTAAAAGTAACCTTCAACCCAACGTCTTTTTTTCAGAGTTCAAAATGTTTTTGTTGCATGCAGAAATGTAATTTCGTTTTCTCTGCAGGAGTTCATCAATTTCATAAATGCAACACATTATAGTGTTTATACATAGCATAAAGGCAAAAAAAAAACGTTGTATGCAGTGTTATTTCATTTTAAATGTCAAACGGGTTTTGCGGCTCCCAGTGTTTTCTTTTCTGTGGGAAACGGGTCCAAGTGGCTCTTTCAGTGGTAAAGGTTGCTGACCCCTGCCCTATCCAGTCACAGTTCAACCTCCATCTCTACCAGAGTCTTCTCTTTTCACAATTATACTTTACACTTAATCAACAATTTCAGATTCTAGGCATCCTGCTTGTATCAGAAGTAGCCACTACTGAAGAAAGGTCATTAACCTGTAACATTTTCTCTGTCCACTGACGTTGCCTGGCCTACCAAAAGTAATTCCTGCATATTCTGCTTTTCTCCTGTTTATATTGCAGCTACTTTGCATCTGCAAGTTTTTTAAACTCTTCCAGTGCTGTCAAATTAATTTTTTATTCTTTCCAAAAGTTTCTAATGACAAAAGACATTTAAAGAATTTTTAAAAGTTTTAGATGAGTAAAATTAATCTAAAACACAATTATCTGTCATAAGTTAATTAAAATGTTAATATTAATTTAAATTAAGTATAAATATATATAAACTACTTAGATTCAGTTTCTTTTTTATTTAAGGTCAGAAACTGTATTCAAATGAAAGGGACTTGGTAGATGATGCACAGTTAATGCTACTGAAGAGATAAGGGATGAAACATACCTGGTCTTGCAGCTCAGCATGTCCCTAGGTTCCACAAGCAGAAGAAACGGTAAGAAGCAAAGTCACTGCAGCTAGCTGGGCATCTCCACAAACCCATCTATTTGCCATCAATGTTCTCTGCACCAAATAATTCAGTTCAAAGCATTGAAAAATATTTCCTCTGCGCAGCCCCTCAAACATAACACCAAGGGAAAATTTTCATCAAATTGCTGGACTTTGCACAATAAAACATCAGAACGAGGATGATTTCGTGAATGGAAGTTCAGTGCTAAGTATTGAATCAGAAAATGATTGGTTAACAGGAGAATGAAACATGGTGGATCAGTAATTGCAGATATTGAAAAATAAAATCTCTAAGGAACCAGTTCTTCTAATTTTTTGAATGATCCATAACATTATGAATGCCAACATTTGAGGTATCCAAGTACACTGAAGAGTCACCTTTAATATATGCATACAGCTGGAGGTGTAACTGGATTTGCTGTTGGTCCAGAAAACATAGTTTATGCAAAACTTTCCTTTCTTGGACACTAGTGTGAGTAATGAGATTAATCCTCCACATGTTGTGATGTTTGCTCATCCTGTGCCCGTCCGGTGGAGCATTGTCCAATAGGTCTGAGACAATAGGCTTACAAGGCATTGGCTAATATGTAAAGCTTTCAAAGTTCAAAAAAGTAAATGTATTTATTCAAAAGTAAATATATGTCACTATTTACAACCCTGAGACTTGTTTGCTAATGGGCATACTCAGAAAATCCAATGACCATAATAGAATGAATGAAATACCGCACCCAACAAGGCAGATAATCCAGTGTGCAGAAGACAACAAACTGTGCAAAAACAAAAGAATAAAAAAGAAATAATAATAAGTATTGAGAACATTAGATGAAGAGTCTTTGAAAATGAGTCTATAGGTTTTGGGAACAGTTCAGTTATGGGATGGTGAAGTTATTCCTTCTGGTTTTGCAGCCTGATAGTTGACGGGCAATAACAGTTCCTAAACCTGGTGGTGTAAGTCCTGAGGCTCTTGTACTTTTTTCTTGATGGCAGCAGTGAGAAGAGAGCATGACCTGGGTGGTGGGGGTTCCTGATAATGGATGCTGTTTTCCTGAGAAAACACTCCATATAAATATGCTCAATGGTGGGAAGGGCTTTGCCCATATTAGACAGGGCAGTATCCACTACTTTCTGTAGGCTTTTCCATTCCAGGGCATCAGTGCTTCCATACTAGGCTGTGATGCAGCCAGTCATACACTCTCCAAAACACATCGATAGAAGTTTGTCAAAGTTTTAGATATCATGCAGAATCTCCACAAACATCTAAGGAAGTAGTGGCACTGCCATGCTTTGGACCCAGGACAGGTCCTCTGAAATTGTAACACAAAGGAAATTAATGTTGCTGGCCCTCTCCACCTCTGTTCCCCCGATGAGGACTGGCCATTAATTAGCTCCCTGGTCTTGCTGACTTTGAGTAAGAGGTTGTGATGATACCTCTTAGCCAGATTTTCAATCTCCCTCCTTTATGCTGATTCATCACCACCTTTGATTGGCCAATGACGGTGATGTCAACTGTGTTTCACATGGTCAATTCTGGCTCTTCTGGCACTGCAAAGGCAGTGGATGAACAGCATTTGTAACTGGGTGTGAGAAAGTGTTAAATGAAACATACAGTGTACATGCAATAAAATTGCTAAATTTTTTCCTGCACTGGAAAGAAAGCATGAGACAGCATGTACCATCTATTTGCCGAGTCCCAGGTACCCTTTTCCCATCTCCCAGGCTGTATCTCATGGTTCACAGAGGGACACACAATTCCGGTTCTCTGGAGTTCTGGTATTCATTTTATCAATCTGGCTTGAATTCTCTTTGTTTAGTTTGACTGTTCTATTTCCCCAGTAATGCCATTATCATATTAGGTAACAGCAAACTTTCTATCCTGCAGCTGAGCACTTACACAACATGCACATGGAAAATAGCTGATAGCTGAATCATAATACAAGTTGGATGCACTTGATCTAATTGTGTAAGGGTGCTTTATAAACTAAGTGACAGAATTCTGTACTCCAGGTGAGGGGAAAACACCATAAGACAAGAAATATTTCCTCAGCCATATGGTAAACGCACACTACATCACTGTAAGTGTACTCAAATGCTTTCAACGGGCATGAATTACCAGAACAAATTACTACACACATACACTACTTCATTGTATACTTAACTCATATAACCCAATATAATTTTGTCCTTTCCTTCTGCTGGTTTCAAGGTCATCTCTCTTCCACTTTACTGAAATTATCCTGCTTCACATACAATACACTTGAACCTGCAGCTGAATTCATAACTTTGTTGATGTTCATAAGTAAATGCCATCTGACAATAACCCATCCTCTGGGCCCAGGCTGCTGATTGACTTAAGAAACTCCTAAGTCAAATACACATAATGGTAATACTGTTGTCCTGCTTAATACAAAATAAGAACCAAATTAGCCTCTTGCACTTTCATGTGCCCCAGCGTCACTGCCCTGCAAGTTCACTTACCCACAGAGAAATGAAGTTGAGCCTGTAATTTCACAGAAACGCTTCATCTGTTTCAGCCCACCTGCTTATGCCTTCTTGCAAGTATTTCCAAAAAAAAATTTTTCCTGTTGCTATGGATTTAAGGGAAAAAGGCATCCTTAACTTTAAACTGTACATTGTCACCTTTTCTTCCCAATCTATATTTCATTATTTTGAAGTTTTAAGTGGCTGTATTACCACCTAATATGGATACTATAATGCCCAGGACAATACAAAGCTTCAGAGGGTCATACTCAACCAGCAGCATCATGTAGACTAGCCTCCCCACCATCTAAACAATACCTCAAGAAGCAGCATCCATTATTGGGGTCCCTCACCATCCAGGGCATGTTCTCTTCTCATTACTACTGTCAGGAACCTGAAGTCACACTCTCAATGTTTTAAGAATATCTTCTTCCCTACCACCATCAAATTTCAAACAGCCCATTAACCCAAATACTACCTCACTATTTTGCTCTCCTTTTGGACTATTTAATTATTTTTATATGATTTTATTGTAACTTTCAATATTTTTATGTATTGCAGTGTACTGCTGCTGCCAACAACAAAATTTCCTGACATGTGTCAGCAATTTTGAATCTGATCCTATGATAATGCCCAAAGTAAGCTCAGGTCCCTGCTCAAGACTTATGCAACTCTGGTGGGACTTGAGAGGTTGCTGGTTTAAGCAAGCCTCAATGGATATAAAGAGCGAAGGAAAAAGATGAATGAAAGGAAGAAACTAAGAAAGAACTTCCAAGATTTAGGTTACCAATTTGATGATCAAACTATTGCTTTTGTATTGATTTCACCAGTCAACTTATTTGAACCAGGTGTAAATCAATATTTTAATCACAGTAAAAATATGTACCCAAACTGATTATTGGAAAACACAAGATGTTTGAAATCTCAAGCACCAAACTATCCACTAGAAGAACTCAGATGGTCGATCAACATTTGTGGGGGGAAATGAATTTTTGACATTTTGAGTCAAACTCCTGATTATCTGTAGCTAATGAAGAGATTAAAGTCTGCAGTATCTCATTCCCTTTTGTGGAAGATCCATCCAAAATAACTCACAGGCATTGCCCATGCTCTGACAAAGCCTCTGAAAGGAATCAATTACGTTAATAGACAGAATGTGCACCTGTGGTCTGGAAACCCCCTATCCCAAGGAGAGAATATTTATTCCGTCTCCCCCTCTTCTTGCTCGCTCACTGATAATGCTTCTGCACAGAGAGTAGGTGAGGTACAATAGAGGCCAGCTGGCATCAATGTGTTAAAATCCACACATGAAGACTAACTATTACTTGTTGAGATACTGAAGAGAAACAAAAGAAATGATGTTTCTAATGAAGGAATGGTTGTTATTAGAAGTGATGTAGAGGACATGACTATTGGCCATTCTGTCACAGGATACCATTCATAAAGTTCAATTATACCATTTAATATCAGAGAATGTATATAATATACAACCTGAAATTCTTGCTCTTCGCAGACATCCACAAAAAAGATGGGCATCCAAAAGCACAAGTGACAGGAGAAACTTTAGAACGCCAAGATCCCCCTACTCCTTCCTCCCATGCACAAATAGCAACAAGCATCAACGCTCCCCCTCCACTGCTCACTACAGCAAAAAGCATCAGCACCCACCACCCATTAAAAAGCAATGGCAAAGCCCTCAGGAGAGACCATGATCTGCAGTGCAACAAAAGCTAATCGTTCACCTGGAAATTCAACACGCCACAGGCTCTCTGTCTCTCTAATAAAGGGGCAGAGAGGTGGCAACAGCGAGAGGGAGTCTAACAAACAAAACAACTTGCTAAATGCAATTTTAAAATCTGACACATCAGTTTTTATCAAGTTCTCCTCCTTGAGAATGTGCAGCAAACTCTCCTCCACCATTGAGAAAAAGGGAGATAGCAATTTTCTGAGTACAGAGACCTCAGGTAGCCTATCATTTAGTTTTCTAAGGCATCAACATCTCACTTCTCCCCCTTAATATTTCATATTAGGTGATCTATATTTGACTGCTCAAGGCTGAGTGAGATTACTACCATGTTAACGATAGTTTCTGGCCTCTCTGCACTCCAGCAATTACTAGGTTCAGAAGCTCACACCCTAAATTTAAACATATCACTTATAGCAAGAAAAAACCTGCACTGTTCAAATAACATTAAGTAAAGTTAAAGTGACCCTTTAACTTTACTTAATGTTTTTTAAACAATGCAGATTTTTTCTTTGCATTACTTTTTTTTACATTTTAGGACAATAAAAGATAGTTCAAACTGAAGCTATTATATCTGATTTTTTTATGGATATAAATTTTTATTTTGTTGCATACCAAGCCTCACGAATTAAACATTTGAAAGGTTGGCTAACTTTGAAATTAATGGTTACTTTGGCTAAAGAAGAAATTTAGCCTAGTTCTGTTGAACAGATGCACATAAGCTGAAATTTTCACTCTTCTTATTCTTGCCAACTTAATTAGCAGTGGATTTTCTTTAATGTGTAGCAAATACAAAAGGTCAAAATTTTTTAAATATGTTACGGGACTCCACATACATAGTCAACTCAAAGGTAAAGCAAGTGGAGAAGAGATTTTTGTTGGTACTAAGGATGCCAATACCCTTTCCTTCTATTTGCCAGTTGTGAGAGTATATTTATAGCATCATTCATACTGCTTGAAATGTTAGAGTGGTTGGTATACACAGAGGTGCATACTGGCCATAGCTGTGTGAGTAGTAACATCAATCTTCTCATAGCCTCAATCTGATCCTTGCCCTGGGAAATGAGTCATATTTCCAGATCATAACTTCATTTATTCATGAAGAGAATGATCAAATCTCAGATGTCTTAAATTCTCTTGTATTCTTACTTCAGCAGAGTTCTAAGGAAGTTTTGATCATGCATTCAATACAATAGTGTAATAAGGATCCCTCTCACACAGTCGTAAGTGTGGACGGTTGTGCTGGCATTAAATAATGTGTATTGGCAAGAAACCCAGTCACAATGACTAACCCCACTTACTCACCACTATCCACCTGTTACCTGTATTAAAGGGATCTACAATTACTTTTGGAGACTGTGAAAGAGGGTGGTTGAGATTCGGGGCTTGCATACTATCAATTCCCTCAGAGAGAAATCGGGAAAATAAATGGCAACAATGTATCACTCCTGGATGAGCCCAATGATCTTTATGTAAGTTTTGAAAGGGCTATTAATAACACTTCTACAGAAGCCCTTACAGCTTCTGACAACCCTATTAACTTAGTCTTTGAGACCAGCATCAGAGCAACCTTCAAGAGGATGAACCTCCTGCAAAAAGCACTTGGGCCAGAATGTATACCTAGCGAAGTGTTGAAGGACTGTGCAGACCATCTGGCTGGTATATTCAAGAACATCTTTGACCTCTTACATCTATGGTCCGAGGTTCCCACCTGCTTCAAAGGGGCACCTCTAGTACCAATTCCCAAGAAGAACAAGATTCATGCCTTCATTTGATAGCACTTACATCAACCAGTTGAGGACCGTCCAGAGGTTCATTAATGTGTGAATCAAACCCAGCCTCATATATGACTTGGATCCCCTTCAATTTCCCTATCACCCCAACAGGTCATTAGCAGATGCCATTTCACTGGCTCTCTACTCAGTTCTGTATGATCTGGATAATGGTAATGGGTATCTCATCTGTTGTTTATCAACTACAGCTATCATCCCCAACAAACTTACCATCAAGCTCCAAGACTTGCATCTCTGTACTTCCCATTGTAAAGACATCCTTGACTTCCTCATCAGCAGACCTCAGTCAGGACAATCATGGACAACATCTCCTTTCACTCATTATCAACATAACTTCATCTCAAGACAGCTTGCTCTACTCGCTTTACATCCACAACTGTGCAGTTAATCACAACTCCATTGCCATCTATAAATGTTCTAAAAAATTGCTGGCCAGGTCATGGGAGTGGGGAATGATGAATTAGCATGCAAGAGTGAGAGAGCATCTGGCTGAGTGGCACCACAGTGAAAATCTGAGGAGCTAATCATTATCTTTAGAAAAGGAAATTCAGGAGACCATGTGCCAGGCGTCATTGATGGTTAGAGGTGGAGAGAGTCAGCAGTTTCAGATCCCTGTGTCTTAATGCTTTGGATGACTAGCACATAGATGCAATCACAAAAAAAAGGCATACTGCGCCTGTTTTCTTAGGAGCTGAAGAAGATTCAACATGTCACCAAATACTCTATCATACTTCAACCAATTTACTTTTCTAAGTCTCCTGGCAGGTTGCATCATGGTCTGGTACAACAATTCAAATGCACAATAATGCAAGAGGCAGCAGAGAGTTATGGTCTCTCAAGGGTATAACCCCCTTAACCACTGAGAGCACCTAAAGGAGGTCCTATAGAAGGAAGAACCTATCATTGAGGATCCCCACCATATGGCCATGCCCACCTCTCACTGTTACTGTCTAGCAAGAGGTATAGAAGCCTGAAAGCCCATACCTCCAGGCATAAGGTGAGAGAGGAACAATTAAAAGGGGACCTAAGGGTTAAGTTTTTTTTCCATACAGAAGGAGGGGCATATGGAATTAACTACTAGAAGAATTTGTAAAGACTAGCATACTTAGAATGCTTTAATGTTATTTGGACGTTTATGGATGGGAAAGGTTTAGAGCAGTATAAGCCAATTACAGGAATGCACCTTGCTTGGCATGAATGAAGTGCGGCAAAGGGCCTGCTTCCATGCTGTATAACATGGTGACTCTGTCCTGGGAAGAGAGCCTGAAGTCAAGGAGCCCTTAACTGAAAAGACAGAAGAGATCAGGGAGAAAAGCTTTCAGTGTTAAAGTGTACAGCAGACTATTCATACATCAGGAATATAGGTAGCATGGAGTAAATGAGGTGCTCGAGGAATATAAAGTATGTAAGAAGAATATTAAGAAAGATATTAGGAAAGCTAAAAGAAGATATGAGGTTGCTTTGGGAAGTAAAGTGAAAATAAATCCAAAGGGTTTCTACAGTTATATTAATGACAAAAGGATAGTGAGGGATAAAATTGGTCCCTTAGAGAATCAGAGTGGACAGCTATGTGTGGAGCCAAAAGAGATGAGGGAGATTTTGATCAATTTCTTTTCTTTGGTATTCACTAAGGAGAAGGATATTGAATTGTGTAAGGTAAGGGAAACAAGTAGGGTAGTTATGGAAATTATGATGATTAAAGAAAAGGAAGTACTAGAGCTTTTAAAGAATATAAAAGTGGATAAGTCTCCCAGTCCTGACAGGATATTCCCTAGGACCTTGAAGGAAGTTAGTGTAGAAATAGCAGTGGCTCTGACAGAAATATTTCAAATGTCATTAGAAACAGGGATGGTGCCGGATGATTGGTGTATTGCTCATGCGGTTCCATTGTTTAAAAAGGGTTCTAAGAGTAAACCTAGCAATTATCAGCCTGTAAGTTTGACATTAGTGGTGGGTAAATTAACGGAAAATATTCTTAGAGATGGTATATATAATTATCTGGATAGACAGGGTCTGATTAGGAACAGTCAACATGGATTTGTGCATGGAAGGTCATGTTTGACAAATCATTGAATTTTTTGAAGAGGTTACTAGGAAAGTTGATGAGGGTAAAGCAGTGGATGTTGTCTATATGGACTTCAGAAAGGCCTTTGGCAAGGTTCCACACGGAAGGTTAGTAAGGAAGGTTCAATCATTAGGTATTAATGTTGTAGTAAACTGGATTCAACAGTGGCTGGATAGGAGATGCCAGAGAATAGTGGTGGATAACTGTTTGTTAGGTTGGAGGCTGGTGACTAGTGGTGTGCCTCAGGGTTCTGTACTGGGTCCACTGTTGTTTGTTATTTACATTAATGATCTGGATGATGGGGTGGTAAATTGGATTAGTAAGTATGCCGATGATACTAAGGTAGGAGGTGTTATGGATAATCAGGTGGGTTTTCAAAGCTTGCAGGGAGATTTATGCCGGTTAAAAGAATGGGCTGAACGTTGGCAGATGGAGTTTAATGCTGATAAGTGTGAGGTTCTACATTTTGGCAGGAATAATCCAAATAGAACATACAGGGTAAATGGTAGGGCATTGAGGAATGCAGTGGAACAGCGAGATCTAGGAATAACAGTGCATAGTTCCCTAAAGGTGTAGTCTCATGTAGATAGGGTGGTGAAGAAGGCTTTTGGAACGCTGGCCTTTATAAATCAGAGCATTGAGTATAGGAGTTGGGATGTAATGTTAAGATTGTACAAGGCATTGGTGAGGCCAAATTTGGAGTATTGTGTACAGTTCTGGTCACCAAATTATAGGAAAGATGTCAACAAATTAGAGCGAGTACAGAGGAGATTTACTAGAATGTTACCTGGGTTTCAGCACCTAAGTTACAGAGAAAGGTTGAACAAGTTAGGGCTTTATTCTTTGGAACATAGGAGGTTGAGGGGGGACTTGATAGAGGTATTTAAAATTATGAGGGGGATAGATAAAGTTGACGTGGATAGGCTTTTTCCATTGAAAGTAGGGGAGATTCAAACAAGAGGACATGAGTTGAGAGTTAGGGGGCAAAAGTTTAGGGGTAACACACGGGAGAACTTCTTTACTCAGAGAGTGGTAGCTGTGCGGAACGAGCTTCCAGTAGAAATGGTAGAGGCAGGTTCGATGTCATTTAAAAAAAAATTGGATAGGTATATGGACAAGAAAAGAATGGAGGGTTATGGGCTGAGTGCAGATTGGTGGGACTAGGTGAGAGTAAGCATTCGGCATGGACTACAAGGGCCGAGATGGCCTGTTTCTGTGCTGTAATTGTTATGTGGTTATAAGTTAAGCAATAAGCTCAGAGACTAAGATTATTCAGGAAGGTGATTAACAAGGTCTAGTATACATTCTAACCAAACGTGCAGCCACAGAGATGAGCTTGGACTGCGTTATGGTAATAAATGGTACAGTACCCAGCATCCATTCCGGACAGCCCAGTCAGCTTTGGTCCCCACCAGACACTTAGCTCTCACCTGTGAATCCAAGTAGCTGTTTGCATGCGACAGCAACCATACCTAGGTACACTGCTTCGATAGATGGGCTAAACCAGGTAAGGGTAGCCAGTGGCCTCATATCCTGGTGAGATAGGGACATGCATGTACTAGCATGCAAAACCATCTTTGGTGGACTGAGCGGATGAGAGCTACAATGCGATCCAATGTCCAGGAAGGCTGTACTGTAATACTCCGAGGAGAGTGAACGGCTTGACAAGGCACAAAGAATGCTGTGCCTTGAAACCAAGGAAGAACTCAGTTTGTGATACTTGTTTGTACCACAGGACCTGGACTTTTGAGATTGAGACAACCCTCAACACTACTGTCCCACAGACCTTTGTGAACAAACTCTTACTCCTTGTTCTAAATACACCACTATGCAACTGGGTGCTGGGCTTCCTAACCCACAGACCTCAAATAGACAGGATGCACCCCCATCATCCTCAGCTTGGATCATCCATCATCATCATCGTCCCAGAGCTGTGTGCTGATCCCATTGCTATATACTCTGCTCACACATGACTGCAGGGCCAAACACCCAAGCAACCACATCTTCAAGTTAGCTGATGACATGACAAAG
This sequence comes from Hypanus sabinus, assembly GCF_030144855.1. Lineage (NCBI taxonomy): Eukaryota > Metazoa > Chordata > Chondrichthyes > Myliobatiformes > Dasyatidae > Hypanus > Hypanus sabinus. The sequence goes on along the minus strand of NC_082712.1, from coordinate 133,644,307 downwards.
ATGGGCTCATCACCAACAATGATGAGATGACCAACAGAGAGCAGGTGGCAGAGCTCAAGGTAGGCCAGGCAAATAACCTCTTCCTCAATGTTAACAAGACAAAGGAGATGGTTTTCGACTTTGGAAGAACCTGCAACCCACACATATCCCTACACGTCAGCAGCACCGCAGTAAAAACTGCAAGCAGTTTTGAATTCTTGGGAGTGCACATCACACACAACCTCTCATCTATACAGTCAAGAAAGCTCACTAACACCTCTATTTTCTGAGGAGGATGAAGAGGGCTGGACTTTACACATCCATACTCATGTCAGTCTACAGTTTTGCAGTAGAGCACATCCTAACAAACTGCATCATTGCTTGACTTGGGAGCAGCTCGCTGCAGATGGGAAAGCTCAGTATTTAAAACTTCCCAACGCATCACTGGCACCAGCCTACCCACCATCAAGGATGTACCTTCAGAAAGGTGCTGGAAAAGAGACAGTAACATCATGAAGAATCCCACCTACCCAGCTCATGGACTGTTTGTTCCATTCCCATCAGGAAGGAGACTACATATCATCCACACCAGAACCACCAGTCACAAAACAGTTACTTTCCTCAAACAGTAAGACTAATCAACACCTCCACCCACAACACCACCACTACTATATTACTTCCTGTCAGCCTAGCATAACTTCATATTTATGGTTTTTTTATTTTTGTGCTCATTATCTCATTATGTTTTTTGTGCTGCATCAGATCCTGAGTAACAATTATTTTGTTCTCCTTTACACCTGTGTTCAGGAAATGACATTAAGGACTCTGGAACCTTGAATATTCTTTAAATCTCAAGTCACCAGATCACAATCCTAATCACATAGGTTCAAAACAAGCTCTGATAGCACAGACAGTCCTGAAAGGAATCCTCCCACTTTACTTGATGGAGCCCAGGAAGATGCATCTGCAATTAGTTGGCAATTAAATGTTGGAGTCACCACACACTCTAAGTATTTTTGGATTTGGATGGCTAAAGCTGATACCTGTCTACTGAGTTAGGAAAATCTGAAGCAAGTCTACTGGACATGTTGAAATCAATGGAAGAAATTGACCGCTGGAAGAAATAAGTAGAGCTTTTTATCTGTGTTAATTAAACTGGTTTAAATGTTGATACTTCAGTAGCTGTCTTTAAGTATATTATAAACACAGTGGATTCGGCGGATGCTGGAAATCCAGAGCAACACACACAAAATCCTGGAGGAACCCAGCAAAACAAGCAGCATCTATGGAAAGAAATAAAGAGTTGACGCTTTGAGTTTAAGACCCTTCATCAGGAATTGAAAGAAAGGGAGGAGAGGCCAGGATAAAAAGGTGGGGGGAGGGGGAAAGAGAAGAGTTGAAGATAGAAGGTGATCGGTGAAACCCTATGAGAAGGAAGGTAGGTAGGTGTAGAAGGGAGGGTGAAATAAGTAGCTGGGAGATGTTAGCTGGAAAAGGTATATGAGTATATTTAGCTTTTAAAAGTTTCTGTTTAATAATTTGGTTTTAGCTTTTTTCCCGGAGTGCAGCCATGAGTGATTTTGACATTCACTGAAGTGACAACTTTGGCAGCCACAGAGCCATACTGACTGTTAATGGTATTCAGTCCATGCACGCAGCTACATTCACTGGAAGAGCCTATGCTGCATTTTTCTGAACTGGACTTTGTATGTATTCTGGGAGTTGGCCTCTTGCTGGAGACTGTGCCAGACTCACGCTGGTCCAAGCCTCAGACAGCCCAGCCATCCTCCACTGTGGAAGATCTGCCCAGTATTACAGCTGCAGCTTTAATACCCACATTACAAATGCAAGGATTTAGATCTTAAGTTTATTCATTATATTATGTTTATTTGCATAAATAATAGGTTTGGTGAATGATTATGATCTATACCCAGATCATTTGAAAATTAAATCTCCAGGAGGTTCTCGACTTGGTTTAGCAAGAACATGGATTCCAAACAAAATAATTGAAGATAAATAAATGGAAGGAAATCAGCCTAGATCAGCAGAGATTGATAGGTATCTGAGTAGCCAGGGCATCAAAAGGTTATGGTGAGAAGGCAGGGGAGTAGGACTAAATGGGAGAATGGATCAGCTCATGATAAAATAATGGAGCAGACTGGATGGGCCAAATGGCTGACTTCTGCTCCTTTGTCTTGTGGTCTCATGGTCTTCTTATTGTCATGGAAAACTGAAACAATTTCTCATATCTTGTCTATACTGGCAATAATAAGAAAATCAGATTGCCTAAGTCATTTTAATTTGGGCAAACTTTGTTTGCCACTGAGTTTATTGCAGCCTGTGCACTATTGACCACACTCTTTTCAAAAGCATGGTTAAAAATACTCTTTTTGGAATAATACATCAATACCGCCTCGAGCTACTGTACAAACAGACTGGATAATGCAGCAGGGGTGTCACACTTCTGAAAATGTTCCTTAAACAGCAGATCCTTCAAACAATTTTATTCCAATCGAATTCTGTTGGCATTGAAAGCAGGCAAATAAAACAGAATGAAGGTTCCCTTCAGTTTTCATTTGAAACAATTGATCAGTTCAATGGCAATATAAAGCATCAGTGTAGACGACACTGAAGTAAGTCCTGTGTCTGCCAACTGCAGTGAAAAGTCAGCAGTCCTTTGTTAAACTGCAGATTGACTGCAATATATCTGACAGTGTAAACATTAACTACTTTCTTTAGGAGAGAACACAGAGAGTGTCTACTTTGCCCTACATTAAAAGCATAGGATACTCTTGTTGATATTTTTCTTAAGGTCTGCATGAAGAACTTTATTATCCAATCTACAGAGGATAAGATCCACATTACTGGGTAAGTATCAAGTAATGATCAAAGTAGCACTCTGACTAACGACTCAATATTAATCTGAGGGCAGTTCCCACAGGGGTAGTAGGATCACGTGGGAAAAAGCGCAATCAACTGAACAGCATCTGCACTTGCTCAGATCAGTTTTATCAATATTAACTTCAAAATTTTGCATGTCAAAGTTACACAGTGGTACTGAAGAAAGAAAAATACATAGTGCAGTCTTATCTGTATTTAAAGAGGGATGCAACAACCAGTAACTAAGCTAGATAGGAAAAGTGAAATAAGTGATATGCCAGACTTAAGGATCCTTTACTGAAATCAATGATAGGAGCAATCAAAAGGAGGTTTTCCAGGACTGGATCAAAGACTTCACTGCTGCAACCAGTTGTGCTTGGACATGAGAAACAGAAACATTTGAATGCAATGCCAACACTGATTCAATAGCCTAATACGATCAGGAGAAATTAGTACATTTGCTGGGAAAGTCCCAAGATTTCCCTGTGGCCTTCTAAATGCTTGCCTTCATTTTGATTTTGAGCTGCAACATTCAGCAGCATTACACATTCACTTTCGTGCATTTTGTTTACTCTTCAATCATGAGCCTTGCTTACAGTTTATCTAGAATAATAATACAGATCTGGTATAAGAGGATACAAAGGGTCTTCAAGGAGATAAAGACAGACTATGTAAACTGACAAGGTGGAAAATAATGTAGAAAAATATGAGTCTCTCTATCTACTTGGTAGATATCTACTATCTACTGAGTATGTTTTAAACAATGAGGGACAGAAAGATGTTCAATTCCACAGGGCTCTGAATGAATAACTGATAATCAACATGTAGATATAGCTAGCAATCACAAAGCAAATGCTACATACATAGTATTCTAGTAGCAATGAACTTAGATTTAGAAATATTTTTTAGACAGAAAGCAAGGAGTGGAAATGAATTATTCCTTCTCAGGCTGCCAGCTCTGGCTAGTTAAGCACCACAAGACTCTATGCTTGAATGTCAGCTTTTCACAATCTGTCTCAATAATTTGGTTGAAGGGACCAATTATCATATTGTTGAGCTTACTGATAATACTTAACTAGATATGGTGAAGGTTGCAATAGGCGTGAAGAAGATGCAGACAGCATGAGGAAGTAGGCAAGGACATGGCAGAACATGGAAAAAGGTGAACCATTTTGGTGTACATAACATAAAAAGAAGTGTTTGTTAAATAATGAGAGAGTAGATAATGTTGATGTTCATAGGAATCTAGATGAGTTGGAACACAGGTCATGGAAGCCAACATGCAGGTCCAGCTTTGACTTACAAACCAAATAGTTTCATAGCCTTTATTATGAGTGAGTTTGATAAAAAGAGTTTTTTGGAATTATATAAAGCCCTGATGTACCCAGGGTACTATGTACACTTCTTATTCAAAGAAGGGTGAACTTGCAATTAGAGGAAGTGCTGCTAGAGTGGTTCTGAGATTACAGGTTTGACCTACAAGCAAAGACTGAGTAGATTTGAACCACGTTCTCTAGAGATTAAAAGATTGGTAGGATATAATTGAAACAAAATTATTAAAGGGCTTAACAGGCTAAAAGGATGAAAAACTTATCTCTAGAATAAGGAGTCTAGGATCAGGGAGTACATTCTGTGAATTGGGGCTGGCCATTTAATGAGGAGAGATTTTTATACAGAGAGTGGTAAACTGTTGGAATTTACAACACCAAATAGCCGTGGAGCTTGGATGCTATGTTCATTCAAAATGAAGATCTCTGTGCATTAGGGGAATCCAGAGATATGGCAAGAGTACTGGAGATATCAACATTCAGGTCGATTAGGAAAATTAGAATGGAAATGGATTTCAAGAGAGTTAGCTTGTTAAATGCCTACAAGATGGCTTTTCACCAGGTATCAGCTATACTGGATTGGGTGTTATGTAATGAACCAAAGGCGATTAGGGAGCTTAAAGTATAAGAGCCCTTTGGAGACAGTGATCACAATATGAATGTGTTCAACTTGAAATTTGATAGGGAGGAAGTAAAATCTGATGTAGCAGTATTTCAGTGGAGTGAAGGAAACTATATTTGTATGAGAGAGGAGTTGGCCAAAGTAAATTGAAAGGAGATGCTGGCAGGAATGACAGCTGAACCGTAATGGTGTGAGCTTCTGGGGAAAATGAGGAAGGTGCAGGATAGATGTATTCCAAAAACAAATAACTACCCAAATGGCAAAGTAGTACAACCATGGCTGACAAGGGAAGTCAAAGCTATTGTAAAAGTAAAAGAGAGGGCATACAACAAAGCAAAAATCAGTGGTAAGACAGAGAATTGGGAAGCTTCTAAAACCCTACAGAGAGTAACTAAAAGAATCATTAGGAGGGAAAAGATGAAATATGAAAGTAAGCTTGCACACAGTATCAGAATGTATAGTAAAAGCTTTATTAAGTGTGTAAAAAAATAAAAGAAAGATGAGAGTGGATATAGGACCGCTAGAAAATATGGCCAGAGATGGCAAGAAGATGGCAGATGAACTAAGTGAGTATTTTGCATCAGTCTTCACTATGCATACTCTATGTTGAAGGGTACGAGAGAAAAGAAGTGAGTGCAGTTACTATTACAAGGAAGAAGATGCTCAGAAAGCTGAAAAACCTAAGGGTACACAATCACCTGGACCAGATGAACAACACCGGAGTGTTCTGAAAGAGGTAGCAGTAGAAACTGTGGAGGCATTAGTAATGATTTTTCTAAAATCATCGGACTCTGGCATGGTGCCAGAGGACTGGAAAATTGCAAATATCACTCCACTCTTCAAGAAAGGGGAAAGGCAGCAGAAAGGAAATTATAGAGTTATAGACCAGTTAGCCAGACCTCAGTGTTGGGAAGATGTTAAGAATGAGGTTATGGAGCACTTGGTGACACAGGTCAAGACAGACAAAGTCAGCATGGTTTCCTTAAAGGAAAATCTTGCTTAGCAAGCCTGTTAGAATTCTTTGAGGAGATTACAAGTAGGATAGATAAAGGAGGTGTAGTGGATATTATATATTTGGACTTCCAGATGACCACACAAGGTGCCACACATGAGGCTGTTTACCAAGTTAAGAGGAAACAGATAGGCTGCAGAATGACCTAGACAGATTTGAAGAAAGGATATGAAGTGGCAAATGAAGTGCAATGTAGAAAATGCATGGTCATGCACTCCGGTAAAGAAATAAATGTGCAGACTATTTTCTAACTGGGGAGAAAATCGAAAAATCTGAGTTGCAAAGGGATTTGGGAGTCCTTGAGCAGAATATCTTAAAGGCTAACTTGTGGGTAGAGTCGGTGGTGAAGAAGGCAGATGCAATATTAACATTCATTTCAGGAGGTCTAGAATATAAGAACAGGTATGTGATGCTGAGGCTTTATAAAGTACTGGTGAGGCCTCACCTTGAGTATTGTGAACAGTTTTGGGTTCCTCATCTAAGAAAAGATGTGCTGACATTGAAGAGGGTTCAGAGGACATTCACAAATATCATTCCAAGAATGAAATGGTTATCATGTGAAGGAAGTTTGATGGCTCTGGGCCTGTACTCACTGGAATTTAGAAGGGTGAGTGGGGATCTCATTGAAATCTTTTGAGCATTGAAAGGCCTAGACAGAGTAAAAGTGGAAGGGATATTTCCCACGGTGGGGGAGTCTAGGATAAGAGGGCACAGCCTCAGGATAGAGGGGCCTCCGTTTAAAACAGACATGCGGAGATGTTTCATTAGCCAGAGGGTGGTGAATTTGTGGAAATTATTACCACAGGCAGCTGTGGAGGACAGGTTGTTGGGTGTATTTAAGGCAAAGCTTGATAGGTTCTTGATTGGACACCATCAAAGATTATGGAGAGAAAGCTGGTGCGTGGCTGATGAAAGAAAAAAAAATCAGCAGTGACTGAATGGCGGAGCAGACTCAATGAACCAAATAGCCTAATTCTGCTCCTAAGCCTTATGGTCTTATGGAAAATGGCATGGAAATGGGAGATTCATCATGATCTTGATATATAGCAGAGCAGGCTCAAAATGTTATATGTTTGCTCCTGCTCCTATTTCTTATGACAAGCAAATATGATTAAAATAGAGACACATTTCTCCAATTATGCACTGCTCTGGTGAGACCACATCTAGACTATTTGCTAGAGATTGTTGAGGCCTCTGTCGGTCAGGGATCGACCATGGATTTTGCATTCTGGCTATCTAGGTACACAAGCCTGGGCAGTACAATATGGAGAGCAAGCTGTTGCCCATGTAACTGGCTCCTACTCGCCACATATCAGATGAACCCAAAGGAACGGCAGAGACTGATGCAGTTTGGCACTAGCAGCATCGCAGAAGTTGCCAGTCAGCATTGAACTCAATGAAGGACTCCAGCTCCAAATTTTTCCCATGGGGTTTACTCCCAAAGCCTTCCTACGAGTGGGTCTTGCTGCTCAGCAGTGGAGGTTTGAGGCTAGAATTTTCCTTCTCCAGCCATGGCTGATGAACCCCATCAATCCAAAGCAACTGGTTTTAAAGTGTCAGTAACCTGCCTTTGCCCCTTCACCTGTCAATAAAAATGGTTCCGGTGGGCTTACTAGCTAAGACACATCTGAAAGCCAGGAGCCGAACTTGGTTGTCACAGGCTATTTGAGATGCATGTAATTGACAGCATTTTTAGGTAGTGGGAGGTTGTCCCAATAACCACACACTGCTGTAACAACCTTAAGTCAAGTCATCAAGTCAAATTTATTGTCATTTAATTATATCCACGTATTCCGTTAAATGAGACAACGTTTTGCCAAATCAGGATTAAAGTACAGAAGTACACATAACACATAAATAACACACAATAACTTAGGAAAGTAAGAATTAAGTCAACAAATAAATTATGTATAAATAAGTGAAGCCCATAAATTAAATATTATAGGCTACAGGACATATTAATCAGTGTCACTTCAAATGCAATGCAGCGAGGAGTTCAGAAGCCTAACAGCCTGAGGGAAGAAACTGTTTCCCATCCTCACCACTCTTGTCTTTATGCATCGGAGTTTCCTGCCTGAAAGGAGAAAGTCAAAGAGGATAAAGGGGATGCTGGGATGGGTCAGTGGGGTTCTTGATAATACTAACAGCTCTACACATGCTGTACACCTGATAAATGTCCCCAGTGGAGGGCAGGGAGACCTTTTTGATCTTTTCACCCATTCTCATTGTCCTCTGTTGGGACACAGTCCAATGCTTGGCTAGATGGAGATGCAGCTTGTCAGGGTGGTCTCAATGATGCCCCTGTAAAATTTTGATGGGGGTTGGGGAGGCTTGCTGTAAGTACTATATCCCTATCTACACAAGTGTAAGCTCACGTTAAGTGACTTGCAGTGATTCCTGGGATGGTGCTTTGTTAAGTTATGAGAGACATGATCTTATACACTCCTGAGCTTAGAAGAACGTGAGATGATTTCACTGAAACACAAAATACATACAGGGCTTGACAAGGGAGGTGCAGAAATAATATTTCCCCAGATTGAGTGTCCAGAAGAGAGATCACATACTCAAATAGGGAGTCAGATATTCAGGATTAATTTGAGAAGACAGTTCATCAACTAGCAGAATTCCCTGCACAGGAGTAAAGGTGCAGTTTCTATGTACTGTATACTTGAAATCAGAAATCAATAACTATTCAGATATTAAGAGAATCGAGGGCAAGGGGAAGGTGAAGAAAGCATGAGGGGCTAAGTTTTGTTACGTTATCACAACAAACAGTATATGCAGAGCTCAATTTACTCATAGTATGCTTTCTCACCTATTCAGCTCAAGATACAAGGGAAAAATGAACTGGTGGTTGCTTCCCACAAACAATACCAACACTGGAGCATGCAGTGAAGACAAGGGATACACCTTTACCCACGTCAAATGGTACTGTTGAGAGAGGGAGCTTGCAACTACTTGCTGACAGTATTGCAAATATCTATGATATAAATATGCTGCCCTCATTTCAAAAGGCCAAGTATGATTGTGACTTCCCTACAACTAAATTAAATCTCATTTCTTTTCTCCTCCAGGCCTTTCAAGCATCCATCAAGGACATCACAAGGGTAACTCCGTAGAGAGTCCTTTCCTTCTGAAGTGGATCCATCACAAGATGTAAAATCGTGCTGTCGCTCAGATATGCACTTTTCAGTGAAGACTATAAAGAGTCAATTGTTTTTGTTTCACTTAGTTTATTTAAAATGCAAAAGTAGGATCAAGAAGACTTTGGTAACAAGGTCCACTGTGACTACTCCACGTCAAATAACATAACGCTCTCCAGCTCAGCTGACGCATTCACAGAAGTTACGCCTCTTTGAGAAAGAGAAAATTGTGAGTCCATCATTAACTTTCTGAGGTCGTAAGACACAGGCTGGATATATATTGTCCTTAAAAGGTAAAATAAAGCCAGTGTGCAATGCCAGTGCAGAGGCAGTGATGGAAGCAGCTGGTGGCAGAAAGGAGAATGAAAGTACATCTGTTGCCAACCAGTCATTGCTCACCCCACAGTCAATATGCAATACATTGTCACATTTGCCCATGTCAGAGTCTATTCTTACATGGTTGTGGGTGGAGAAGCATATGGCGATGCCTCAGTATCTCTAGAAATCAGAAGACATCGCAGCAGTAGGGTCAGAGTAGTCTGCCTCGGATTCTAGTGTTGCTACACAGACAAAGTAAGACAAAGTTAAGAACTGGTAACTCAGCAGGAAGGATTTCAGCAGAATTATATTGCCACGCTTTCTTATTTTGCAATGTTACGCTAAAAATGGTAACCTTCATCTCTTCCACATCATGTTGCTTGTTGTACTTCAAGGGCCAGCTCTCACCCATGCAAAGTGGGGTGGTGTGGGAGTGGGCTGTGGAATTTAATTTGTTAACTTTCACAGTGGATGAGCCACTGCAGTATTAGAACTTGCAAAGATCTGCCAATGGCCACCCTACTTCCACCGTCCTCCTCTGGCCCTACATTCTCAACTGAAAATGAATGGGGCATTAATTCCAAACATGCTGTGCATTAACCACACCCCTCCCTCCTCTCTCCTGTGCACTTCAGCACTGTTCTGTGCATCTTCCTCCAGTATAGCTTTCACCTCTTCATGCCATCAACACACCTCCCCGATATTCTCCCTCATCCATGTACATACATCCCCCAGGCACCTCTCACATTCGTCTAACCCTACTGAAGTGCACCTTCCATAATCTCACCCCATCCTGATTTCCTCAAATGTTCATTATCCACGCACTTCCGGCACTGTTCTATACACTTCCCTCATGTTACACTCCCTCCTGTCCTGCAGTAACATTCACACCATATCCCACATTGTGTGATTCCCTCTTCTTCACCCCCATCCACCTATACACCTTCCACATGTTAGCTGACTTCCTGTGCACTTCCGGCACTGGGTGATAGATATTCCACTTATATTCTTCAATGCTTCACTGACTTTCACACAGTTCCCTGCAGCATTATTGCTGGAGTGATATAGGCGCAGCCCCAGCATGGGATCCATGGCAAAAAGGAACAGGAAACTCAATACAATTTGCTCCCATTTGTCACATTGCCCCTTCCCTCTACATTGGCACTCACCCTGCCTCAGTCAGTACCAACATGCTGCTTTCTATCCAAGTGTCATCATTTGCATTTGTATTGTCACTGTAGATTAGTCCTTGATAGGGCACTCTTGACAAATGTGTCATGGCAGGGTTGGCAGCCCAGCTCCACCTCTGATGAAGCCAGACAGGATCAGACATAATAAAAGTAAGAAGCCTATTTAAAGAAAACCATTTGGAAGAGGGAGCTGATGCAACAGATGCAACATGTTAAGCTTTAATCAAACTGGACACTGACGTTTAAATATCCACCTGATTTGCTGTTTACACTCACTTCCATTTACATGGCCAGTCAGTTCAAGCTGCAGTAAGCCCACGATCAGCAAGCAAGATTTGGACCCGAGTTAAAAACAATTAAAAATATTGCATTAACATCTCCCAAGCAGGTTAATTGCAGCAGTAAGTATCCACCCACAAGTAATTAGGAAATATCTGACTTCAACATGTTGGATTGCCTCTGGCATCCAAATGCATCTCTATTAAACCAAAATGTCATCTCTTTGGAAAATGACTGCACTCCCCAAGCTAAATAAAAGGATACTTTGCCCCAAAATCAATTCTAATTCACCATTCCTTAGGACTTAAAATTACCCTGATTGAGGCTGATGCATTTAAATTAAGGCACAGGTCAGTTTCAATGTCATTAATCACAAATCCTTATTATGAAATTAAATTATTGGTTTTCATGCATTCCTGTCTCAGTATTCAGATGTTATTAAATAAGTTTTATATCTTGGCATCAACTACACTGTTGGCAACGCTTTCAGCTTTTCAATGTCCCCCAATATCAACCCTAAACTTTGAAAGACTGAATCTCCGTCTGGCTGTCCGGCAGTTTTTGATAATAATATTTTGGATTCCCCTCATCTTTTTAAGTATCCCATATAATTCAATGATCTGCTCAATGATGCAGTTGACAGTAAGGAAGGACTCCAGTGGATGCAGTGATCATTAGGGCATCTGGCCAAATCAATTATAAATTTGTTAGGAGGACAGAATCCAAAAGCTAGTTGTTGTCCATTAATGGTGCATCTCGAGAGTCAAAAGCGTAAATTAAAAATGTTTTGACCTGAAATGAAATATTTCTGGATTTCTATCATAACTATGTTCTATTATTTTGTTCCATATTCTAGTATCTGCAGTCTCTTTTGTCACATATTCATAGATCCAGGAGCATATATTGCTTTTGCAGGTGTGGAAAAATGTGTGGTAATGTAATGTAAAGGATTACAGCTATTTGGAACTTGGGACAGTAATGCTTCTAACCTTACAATAGATTTATGGACACTCAATGGAAATTAGAAGGATCAGACAAAAATCAAATACAAAAGAAGATGAGTCGAGGCAATAGCTTGACCATCACTGACCTACGTGTGATATGGGCACGATGATTAGAAGGACAGTAAGATTCTTCGGTGCTCTAAAACTCTGTCCCTACATGTCAGCTTGGTACTATAACCACAACGAGATGGATGGAGTTTTCATTGCTACCATTGTGAAAAACTAGTCATTCAGCAGATGGTACAATTTATGCATCAGGCTCTGAGTGGAATTTTATAGTTCATTAGACTCCAGTACTAAATGATATCACTGGAAATTTGGACATTTTTACCATTGGAATTGGAAAGCTCTGTGCCCAATAACTCACCAGTAATTGTTCAGTTATGTCGCTGTAGCATTTTTGAAGCCATAGAAATATGACAACCATTATCAAAAGAAACTTGCAATCATAAATGCCAGTAGAATTTTTTGTTATGAAATAGCTGAAATATTTGTTTAACCAAGGCAATGTCTTTCAATGATGAGTTCTGAGCAATAAAAGCATCCAAGCCAAAAGGAATATTCACCCTTTACTGCTGAGTACATGGTTAGTCTCCAACAATGTCAACTTAATCTCATGGTAAACAAAGATGGACTAAAAATTGATGGAAACTTCTTTCTCAGCATGATGGAAAGAGCTAAGGGGGTTAGCAGTGAACTTCTAGAAGAGGCTGAAAGCTGAAAGGAAAAGCAGAAGTTCATAGAGATATAAACAAGATATAGTTAGAACTTAACCAGATGCAGTCTTCCCTGAACCCCTGGGTATAGCTGTCAACAAGATTTACAAGTCAACACATATGCAACAACAATAGTTCCAGCAAGTCTAGCTTTGTCCCAGTGGCCTCTTGGGAGTGGAAAATAGCAGATCTATCACTGGAATAAAACCCATTCACCAACCATTCCGAAAGGTGATGGACCTGGACTTCCCTGATCAAAACTTCTGTTGTGCTAATGGTTGGACATAAGTGATTATAAATTTTACTCACAAAAACAAAACAGCATGACATTTTCTTGTTCATGAATTAACAATAAACAGGTTAAAAAAATTATGATCAAAGGGGAGAAGCATATCAATAAAATTATCAACATGATCTTCATATATAAAATAAGAAGAATTCAGAGCTAAAGAAAGAACTTGGACAATTTTGAAAAAGTTGACAACAGCACAGATACTCTGTACACATGGGAACACTCTGCCTCTAAAATTATTTGTTTCATAATCAAGAGTGAGGAATATTTAGCAAGGCAAATGGAGATGGTAGTGAATAACTATACAGAGGGATGTGTTCATAATGTACTAGCCATGTGTGAGTTTCAGCTCAGATTAAGAGTTAGAATTACATACTGTTTGTGAGAGTATCAATTTTAGTTTTTTTTTAATATGTTATGTTACTTCTAGTGGATGTATATTATTGTTTTAGGGCATTTCTTCAGTTTGCATAAATAATTCTAATTTTACCTTGTTGAAGCCTAACTCAGTGGATAGGAGTAAAAGACAACTTACTAAAGGGTCTGGTACCAATGTACTGTACATAATTGTTTTTTTTTTGCTTCCAGGTTAAATGAAGATTAATTCAGGTGATGCATATTGGTTCATATATGTTCACCATTGTTAAGTCAAATCAAAATGGCAAAGATAAAAGGGCATATATCTCACTACACAAGTCAAAAGAGAATTAAATAATCTCTGTTGAATGTGATTTCTTCACACAAGTGAAGATTTCACAGTAGAAGCCTTGGAAAGGAAGTCTGTAAGATATTGAACAATAGTGAACAATGGATAATGGAGTTTGTCTGGTATTTATACAAGCAGTGGAATGTAGAACCTTTAAGACGGAAGTGTGGTAAAATGAATAATGTATCAAAAAGGGCATTGCCATGGCAACTGCTTTCTTTAGTCATGGGTCATTTGATGAAGTTCAAACAAGTTACCAGTCACAAGAAACACAATGAACTCAAAAATGTATCCACGCAAAGTACTGAAGACCTTAAGCCAGATGAAATGTTTACTGAATCACAATAGGCAGCACATAGAACTCCCAGTGTAGCAGCTTTTTATACAGATCAACCAAAACTAATGATATACTGACTCAGAAAGCTGAAGGTAGACTGCACAGAAGTATCAAATTTACACTCAGACATGCTATTTGCAATATAAGCAGGAATATTAAGAGGTATCCAGACTCGTATTTCAGGCACAAACAAGAGACAATCTGCAGATGCTGGAAATCCAAGCAACACACACAAAATGCTGGAGGAACTCAGCAGGCCAGGCAGCACCTATGGAAAAATGTACAGCCAACGTTTCGGGCAGAGTCCTGCCAAAGGGTCTTGGCCCAAAACATTGACTGTGGGCGTGTCCAGGGTGTCCAGACAGACAACCCAGTTACAACCTATATACATGGTTTACCACAAGAACCACATTCAGAATTTACAGGTGCCAAAGATTTCACTATACTAAATCTTTCACTGCACGTGGATAAAGAAAAGCAGAAGTATTTGATAACAAGCATACATAAAAGGTTGAATTCATGTACAGAATGACTTTCTGCCATGATATCAACTCCAAAAAGCTTTCAAGAAACCATAGTCATAATACAACAAGGTATTGGTCCTGTTAAGTATTATTGCCCACAAGCAATAATTCGGATTGAGCAGCATCTCCAACACCATCACACTGAGCACGGGGGTTCCCCAGGGCTGCGTGCTCAGTCCACTGCTGTTCACTCTGTTGACCCACGACTGTGCTACAACACACAGCTCGAACCATATCATCAAGTTCGCCGATGATATGACTGTGGTGGGTCTCATCAGCAAGAATGACGAGTCAGCTTACAGAGAGGAGGTGCAGTGGCTAATGGACTAGTGCAGAGCCAACAACCTGTCTCTTAATGTGAACAAAACAAAAGAGATGGTTACACGAGTGAATCTGCAGATGCTGGAAATAAATAAAATCACAAAATGCTGTCAGAACTCCACAGGCCAGACAGCATCTATGGGAGGAGGTTGTGATGACGTTTCGGGCTGAAACCCTTCATCAGGACAGTTGTTGACTTCAGGAGGGCACGGAGAAGGGCACAGATGTTCCCCACTGAACATCGATGGCTCCTCGGTAGAGATCGTAAAGAGCTCCAATTTCTTGGTGTTCACCTGACGGAGAATCTCACCTGGTCCCTCAACACCAGCTCCATAGCAAAGAAAGCCCAGCAGCGTCTCTACTTTCTGCGAAGGCTGAGGAAAGTCCATCTCCCACCCACCCCACCCCCATCCTCAACACATTCTACAGAGGTTGTTTTGAGAGCATCCTGAGCAGCTGCATCACTGCCTGGTTCGGAAATTGCACCATCCCGGATTGCAAGACCCTGCAGCAGATAGTGAGGTCAGCTGAGAAGATCATCGGGGTCTCTCTTCCTGCCATCATGGACATTTACATTACACGCTGCATCTGCAAAGGAAACAGCATTATGAAGGACCCCATGCACCCCTCATACAATCTCTTCTGCCGTCTGGGAAAAGGCTCTGAAGAATTCGGGCTCTCATGACCAGACTACATAACAGTTTCTTCCCCCAAGCTATCAGATTCCTCAATACCCGAGGCCTAGACTGACACCTTGCCCTACTATCCTGTTCATTATTTATTATAAATGCCTGCACTGTTTTTGTGCACTTTATGCAGTCCTGTGTAGGTCTGTAGTCTAGTGTAGCTTTCTCTGTGTTGTTTTTGTATTACGTAGTTCAGTCCAGTTTTTGCACTGCTTCATGTAACACCATGGTCCTGAAAAACGTTGTCTCATTTTTACTGTGTACTGTACCGGCAGTTATGGTCAAAATGACAATAAAAGTGACTTGACTTGACTTGACTTGAAGCACTGAAGATGAAAATCCCCAAATTACAGTAATGTTAAGGCAGTTGCAGAGTCACACTTTAAAGCTCAAAAGAAGCAAGTGTGCATTTGTACAGAAGTAAGTAGATCATTTTGGCCAGAGTAGAGGCAAATGCATTACACTCAGTCAAGCATCATTGTAAAGGTAGGAAAACCTGAAAATAGCTTTTGCCTTATTCCTAGTTTTGATATAATACAATGCTAGTAACACTGTACATCCAGTGTATCAGCAGTAAGGTAGACGCCAAAGCTGTCTATTGGCCTGGATTAGATATACAGAAAGAAAAGTAAATGGATAAGCATACTAGTAGTTGAGATTGCAGAGGCAAACTCCAACTTCAAAGGTCAGTGGTCGAATACGCAATCAGATTTTGGACCTTGGCCTAAGAGAGTGGCTGGAGAAGGGAGGCCTTGACCACTCTACACCACCACAGACCGAAGGATGCCCTCTTCTTGGGATAACCAGCAGAGGACTTAGAGGTTCTGGTCGACAAATTCATTAATCTCAGTAAGTATTTGGCAGAGCATAAGTGGGAATACATCAAGAGGTCAAAGAGGCTAGCCAGAAACTGGCGTCAATGCACCTTAGTTCCACTTCCCAACCCTGGACCCACGACCAACCCAGCTCCTGCTCAGGATCCTGTTGAGCCCTTGCAAATTGACCATATAAGGATCTCTGCTGATGAGAGGTTCCAGCTTCGCATTCGAGGTTGTTGCGATAACTACAGGGAAGCAGCTCACCTGCAGGCCAATTGTTCGAAGCCTTAAGCTGTCAGGAGAACTGTTAAGACCATCCGGTGTTGGGAGGAGTGTGATGTTAGCATCCACGACTCCCAACCTCACAGACTGTGGCATCACACTGAGGCGGAGATCCCCTAGGGTACGAACCAACAAGCGGTGAATGTGTTTTTGGACTTTGGGGACTACTCATCGGCTCAACATACCACTGCAGGAGTTGAGCCAACCCTTGCCTGCATCTGTCTTGGACGGCCGTAAGCTTGGTTCCAAGAAGAATAACAACAGACAATGGTCTTACAGATAAGGATAGAATATCATGCGGAGAACATTAGTTTCTACATCATTGAGTCTCCTCACATACCTCTGATCCTCGGGCACCCTTGGCTGTCCCACCATAACCCTTCGGTGAACTGGAAGGAAGGGAGGACTGGTTCAGTTGCTGCAATAAAGTATGTCATCGGCTTGGTGTTCCAACCCAAGGTCCTCTTGAGGCCAGTGACTGTCGGGGAGGGGGGGGGATGGGGGCAGACCCCTGTTCAGGGTAACCTGGAGCCTTCTGGAAACCCAGACCTACCTTCAAGGGAAGACAAGCTGACTCCAGCCAATAGGCCCCTGTGAGTCCTGATTCTGTCTAGTCAGGGATGCACTGGAACTAAATCTCTAGCTCAGGAGCAAAGCAAAGAGGTTCCAAAGGTGTCTGGAACTCTAGCATCCAAGCTAAGGGCCTCCAGTTGCCAGGTCACATGTAAGGGTAAGGCTCCAAAACGAAGACCCTTGTAACACTGGGACCATTTGTCACACCTTGCTGCTGATGTCTGATGACATAGACGAGGATTTGGACTGTGATTTGGCCTCTGTTTTCACTAAAGACACTTCTGAACCTATGGAGGAGACTCTGGGGTCTGCTGAATCACCCCTGCTACCAAGGGAGTCCCAGAATTCATCCTCAGAGGAAAGTTCAGGGGTAATTGCTGCACCCAAGTGGTACAAATCCCTTCTGTCTACAAAGATTTGGAAGAAGTCTTCAGCAAGAGAAAGGCTTTGACTCTTCCTCCGCACCAACCCTACAACTGTGCACTGGATCTACTGCCTGGTACTTGCCCTCTGCAAGGTTGATTATATGCACACTTGGGACTGGAGAGAATGGCTATGTAGGAATATATAAAGGAGGCTCTTGCCCTGGCATTCATTTGGCCCTCCAGCTCTCCAGCTGGTGCTAGCTTCTTCTTCGTACAGAGAAACGACAGGAGTCTTCTGTCATGCATTGCTTACAGAGGGCTGAATCGCTTAACGGTCAAGAACCATTACCCTCTTCCACTCATGAACACTGCCTCCAAGATTCTTCAAGGGGCAAGAGTATTCTCGAAGCTAGACTTGCAGAGTGTTAAAGAATCGGCTTGCATAAAGTAGGGTAATGAATGCATTCAACACACCGACAGGGCACTGAGT
The DNA here is from genome assembly GCF_030144855.1 of Hypanus sabinus. NCBI lineage: Eukaryota > Metazoa > Chordata > Chondrichthyes > Myliobatiformes > Dasyatidae > Hypanus > Hypanus sabinus. The sequence goes on along the minus strand of NC_082712.1, from coordinate 133,626,442 downwards.
ACCTGGTCATGCACTTTGGCCTTGTGAATGCACCAGCTGTTTTCCAGGCCTTTATAAGTGACGTGCTCCAGGATGCTCTCCATAAGTACACCTTCGTCTACTTTGACATCCAAACTTTCTGGAAGTCCATGGAGGAGCACGGTCAGAGATATCCTAAAGACTTTACATCAAACTGGAGAAGTCTGAATTTCACGTTATCACCACTTCATTTTTGTGTTTCATCATCTCTAACAGCAATTTCAAGATGGACCCTAGCAAGACACAGGTAGCTGGAGATTGGCCTCAATCTGAAACAAATCCAATGATTCCTGGGATTTGCCGACCTTTACCAAAAGTTCATCAGAAACTATAGCTCAGAAGTGGCTCTGCTGACAGCTCTAACCAAGAGAGCCACAGGCTTTCACAGAGCTCAAACGGTGGTTCTCGACAGCTGCCATTTTGGTTGCACCTAACCCAGACCTTCCCTTCATCATTGAGGTGGATGTTAAAGTGGGGGCAGTGTTGTCTTAATGCACGCCTTCAGACAATAAACTGCATCTGTGTGCATTCTTCTCCAGGCAGCTATCCCTGACAGGGGTGAACTATGACATCAGGAATCGGGAGCTCCATGTGGTTAACTTAGCTTTGGAGTAAATGAGTCACTGACTGGAGGAGGCCAAGAACGTTTTCATTGTTTAGAAAAACCACAAGAACCTGGCTTATATTCAAGAGGTCAAGAGGTTGAATTCTTTGCATGCCAGGTGGTTTTTATTATTTAACCACTTTAATTCCATCCTGACCTATTGACTGGGGTCAAAGAACCAGAAGCCTGATGCCTTATTCCATCAGTTTGATGAACCAGAATGAAAGGAGCAGCCTACCACCATTATTTCACAGCCATTGTGGTAGCCCCATTTCATTAGGGGGTCGATGCTCTTGTTCACTAGGCCCAGGCACAAGGAGTGATACCCAAGAAGAGTCCTCTGGGCTGGCTGGTCATCCCAATTTTCATCTGGTCCCAGGTACTCTACTGAGGACATTCATCAAAAATGACTGCTCTCCCAGGGATTGCCAGGACCCTTGAGTTTATCAAGAGGAGGTTTTGGCAGCCTGGGATGATGAAAGAGGTTCGGCGGTAGGTGCAGGCACCTGGAACGAGGAGCCCTGTACCCGACCTCAAGGGCTGCTCCACCCCTTACCTGTTCTGGACGGACCATGGGTGCACATCTCCATGGACTTTGTCACAGATCTCCCTCCTTCCACGGGGAAGACCATTATCATAATAATTATAGATTGTTTTTTGAAAGCCTGGAAGTTGATCGCCTTGGACAGACTACCATCTGCAACGGAAACTGCTGAAATTGTCCTGCACCAAGTCTTCGGGACTCATGGTTTTCCGGTGGACATTGTGTCGGATCACTGGAGGGTGTTTTGCAAGCAGATTGGGGCAACAGCATGTCTTTCCTCTTGGCTTCACCTGCAGTCCAGTGGTAAGACGGAGTGAGTGAACCAAGATATGGAATGTACTATAAGATGCCTGGCCTCTGAAAGACCAGATGAACAGAGCAACTATTTGCTGTGGGCAGAGGATGCCACAACACCTTACGGCATTCAGTGCATGGAATATCCCCTTTTGGATGCCAATTTGGGTATTCTCCGCCACTCCTCCCTGAGCAGGAGGCACAGTTTGGGGTTCCTGCCAAAGATCTTATCATATGCTGAAATGGACTAGGGCAAGAGCGGTTTTGTTAGCCTGTACCCAGAAGGCTGAAATAAACTCTTACCACAAGACAAGACAAGAAATAGAGATTTGCATCTCTGAGCTGAGGCTAGGAAACTGGAGCTCAAGTTCTTTGGAACCTTCAGGATTCTCAGGAAAGTAAACCGGGTGGGTTACACCTTGCAACTCCCCAAGACCCTCAAGAACAATCCCACTTTCCACATTTCCATATTAAAGCCTATGGACACCAGTCATTTAACCCCACTGCCATCACTCCCACCACCACCCAGGTTTGTCGAACGGGGAACAGGACTTCACCACGAGAAGAATTTTGGATTCACAAACTGTTCAGGGTGTTTATTAGTTCCTCATGGACTGGGTAGGATCTGGACCTGAGGAATGGTGCTGGGTTCCATAGCGGGCCATCTTGGATCTGGCTCTCATCCATGACTATCATTACTGTGTCTCCAAGCAGCCAGGGCCATCAGAAGACGGCCGGAGGGGAGGGGGTCCTTTTACGACAAACACATAACCACGCCAGTTTCCAGGGTTTAGAGACTCCACCCCTCCAGAAAATGGATAGCTGGCATGGCTCCTTTAAATATTCAGGACCATCCCTCTGAGTGGAAATCATGTTTTGGGATCCAAGCACTGAGAATTTAAAGAGGACCTGAACTGAGGTTTGGTGATCAATCATAAGCCCTACTAGTGATATCATCTCGCTTTTGCTTTGTGCTCAGAGCTCGATCCAGTTTGATACCGTGTCTCGATCCTAGCCTCAGATACTCCAGCACTTGGATCCAAACCATCCTCGTCAAGGACTCTTGCCACAGTTTAGAGAGAGAAACATTTTAAACAGCACGATAGAGTTGCATGTTAATGCCACCTGGTGAACCTGATGTTTTTAAAAGTGACATTAGAGGGATGGAGTGAAGTACACCTCAACAATGAAGCATATTCTGAAAGCAGGAGACAAAATCCAAGGCCGTGTACAGGTATTGATTTTAAATGATGTTTCGTTGACAAACTGCCATCTCCAGCAGGCATCAACCTTGATAAAGATGGCAGAGTCTGTCATCGAAATGTCGGTTAAAATCAATACCTGTACCCGGCTGAAAGCCCCAGAAGAGTTTATTTATCATATACGCTAGGGAAGCACTAGATCCCTTTTTGGAATCCAAGGTGTTCAGGGAAACCATTTAAGAGTGTGATTGTGATTATGTTCCAGAAGTTGATTCTGTGCAAATTGTGAAGAGGCAAAACGGATTCCACTGGAATAAGTCAAGTAACATCTTCCACAAATCAAGTAGAAACAGTGCCAAGCGCACATGAATCCTTCAAGAAGATCAAAGAGACTGATGAGACCTGAAGAGAAATTAAATGTGTGAGTAATGTGAATCATTACTTATCAGAAAGTGGAAAGCAATACATGTAAATGTGCAATCTTTATGCATGATGTATACAGTTAGAGAAAAACAACAAGGTGCGTGTTTAATCTGATCACTGTCTCCCAGTGATTTATTATATTCTTGTCTTGACATACTATTAGAAGAATAATCCACATCTATGCTTCAGAATTGGCTGATTGTTTGTCCCAAACCTAATTAAGTGAAGTCTTTCTGCATACAAATCACTCTTGCATAAAAACTGATACCAATATTCTGTCGATCAAAATCCTTCCTACTCACTACTGTCATCTGTGTTAACAGCTTTCTAATATGGTTGTCCCTACAGCAACCTGAACATAACTAACAATTCCCACATATTACTTTATTTTGCATTGGAGCCTAGCTCTTCAAAATCTCACAGCAGTACTTCATACCTAATTTCACTGATGCTGTTGATTCCTTGGTTAGCCATCGCAATGAATCTCTCTCAGATAGATTCTTCTCCAAACATGAAGAAATGTCTTTAACTCCTGCTATTAGGCTGGTCATGGTCTTTAGAATTCCCAATTATGGCTGTATTGAGAAGAATTTATCATTTTGATTATACCCTCCTTACCACTGCTACATTCCTTTTCACTAATTCCAATTCAACATCTTACTAGGTTATGCTGCCACGGTCAGTTCATTCAACAACCCCCCCCCCCCCCCACCACCACCATAACTTTGGTCTTTGCAAGACACAATCGACTGAGTTATACTGATTGACTGTTGATGGGTCCTTGAGCTGCTCAAGTCTGATGGGGCCTTCCGGGAGGGGTCCTCAGAGGGCTCCTGCCTGTGCTATGCTTGTCTCTTGGTGGTCACTCCACCTAATGGGACATCTCTCATGTGGAAGGCTACCTCTCTTGGTTCTCTGTATCTGTAAAAGTTAAGTGTGAGAGGAGAAGTGACACAGAGAGTGTCACTGTATAGAACCCAGGATAATCTATCCCAAAAAACTTGTTCCTGTTGAAAATAGCTTTTGACAAGATCTAGCATGGCAGGCTGATCTGGAAGGCCGAGTTGTATGGGATTCAGAGGGACCTAGTGAACTAGATTCTGAAATGGCTCACTGATAGGAATCAGAGATGAATGCCTGAGAGGTCCATTCTCCAAGAGAGGGCCTGTGCTTGGTGGAGAGCCCCAGGAGTCTGCACTAGGACCTCTGTTGTTAGATAAGTAAATGATTTGGATGTGAATGTACAGTACATAGCACAATTAGCAAATTTGCTAGTACCAAATGAAGAGATCCTGTTGATAGTGAAGCAGGTTGTAATGAATTCAAATAGATTGTTAACAGTTAGGGAGATGGATTGAAGAATTGCAAATGGATTTCAACTTAGATAAATGTGAGGTGACACAGTTTGGACACTCAAATCATGATTGGACCTACACAGGGAATAGCAGAGCACTGACAAGAGTTATGGAATAGAGGGACATGACAGTACAAGTGTATAATTCACTAAAAGCGGTCACAAATGCAGATAGGGTGGTGAAGAAGGGATTTAGCATGCTGACCTTAATCAGTCATAGCAACAAGTTTCGAGGTTGGGACGTTATGTTGCAGTTATACAAGTTATTGTTAAAACCACACTGGAAGTACTGTGCACAGTTTTTGCCACCTTGAGAAAGGATAGACATTGTCAAGCTGGAGAGGATGCAGATGAGATTTACAAACATGCTACCTGGACAAGAGGGTCAGAGTTATAGGGAGAAGTTGGGCACAGTAGATCTTTATTCCTTGGAGCGCAGGAGAATGAAGGATGACCTCATAGAAGCTTATAAACTGATGAGGCATTGATAAGATGCATAATTAAAGTCTTTTACCAGGATTGCAATATTAGAAGGCACATATACAAGGTTAAATGGGAGACATTTGAAAGAGACCTTCTTTACACAGAGGATAGTGCATACTTGGTATGAGTTGCCAGAAGAAGTGGTTGAGGTGGATATAATTGCAACGTAAGAAGCATTTGGGTAAATACATGAAGGAGAAATTCTTGGAGGTGTATGGGCCATACATGGGCAAATGGGACCAGCAGGGAGGCTGCTGTGGTCGGCACGGATCTATTGGACTGAAAGGTCAAAGTCCATTCTGTATTACTCTATGACTATGACTCCTCTGGCCTTCCTCTTCCAGTCTCACCAATAACCATTCTCATCTGTTGTTAACCTGTAAGAAGTGAAAAGCAGTGCAGACAAATGTGTACTGTTTATGTATGATGTAAGTAGATACCTACACAGGAGTTGGAGAAAATAAAAAACAACAAGATGCTAATGTTTTGTCTGCTCTCTATCTCTCAGTGATTTAGTATACTTCTGACTTGACACATGGTTAAAAGAAACATCCACATACACATTTCGGGATTGGCTGAACTTAATTAAATTTTCACCGTAACTCCCACTTGCACCAAAATTCCACCCGTGAAAGAAGCATCCCCATATGTTTTTAATTGTTTCACGATCCACAAAATCCACACTGAGACTCGATAATTAGAGGCTGTGCGTATCTCCGTGATTTGCAAACACTTCCTGACGATGTTGCCAGCAAGGTCCACAATGTTTCACAAACTCCCGCATGCTACAACTGCACTAAAGTCCCTTCATTTTCACCCACACATGTTTAGTACATTTAATTTATTTTTAGACATTCAAACAACTTTGTGTTGGATTATTGATTTAATTTCTTGATTCTAGTTCAGGTTGCTTTTTATAGTTACTACTTTTGGGTGATTTTTGAATCGGGGCTGCCTGCAGATTATGAACACTGAGCTGAGCTATACTGAAATATGCCTTTTGATTTTGCGTTTTATATTCTGTGTTCCCCCTCTTTTTTTTGTTGCCATTTCCACATTTTTTTGCACATGGCGGTGGGGAGGGGTGTTGACATTTGACTTTTTTCTTTGAATGGGTTGGTTCCACAGTTCTTTGTTTCATGACCATGGGGAAGAGAAATTTGGGGGCTGTATACTGCACACATACTTTGATAATAAACATACTTTGAACCTTTGAATCTAATCTAAAGAGGTACCGATAATTTATCCCTACTGTCCCTTTATTTGCTAGGACAACTTTTTGCATTTAATTATTCCCCCCGTTGCAACCTAAGATTCACACAGACTGCCGTCTCTTCTGCCCCACTCTCAAAAATGAGCTTTCTTACCATTACATTCCAAGACTCAGCCCTTCTTCCACTGTAGTCTCTGCCACTTTCACAACTGAGAGGATCCTACATTTTTTTTATATATCAATTAGCGAAGCTCACTCAGAAAACTGTGCCCTGCATGGAAGGCAGATCAGGGATAAAAACCAGTTGCAAATCCTCCTACTCATTGCTATTCATTAATTTCTCCTTCAACATCTGTCATTGTTTGAGCAGTAGGTGAGAACTTATCTCCCACATTCACAGAAAATGGGATGTATTTGTGCAAGTTACTAACACTTACTGGTGGCCATAGTACAGTGCTAACCTTGGGACAGAAAATCTATAAAGCTACGTCACAGAGTGAGTGATGAAATAATGTTTAATATCAGGCTTCACCCCTGGTGAACCCAGCTGTTGAGGAAATTAGGTACATCCTGCAGTTCTCAGATTTTATCTTTTCGAGGGATGGAGTACCAAAAAATGAACACTCTACAAACAAGCCGTCCTTTTATGTGGTATGATTATGAACCAGATGAATGTAAAATCTGCCCTCCACCCCCAACCCATTTAGAGCTGGAGGAGCTACAGCTTTTGCTTTAATGCAGTATATGTTAACTTTATGGCCAGGTAGTATTAGGTCCTGCCCACTCTCTTTGTCTGTGCTGCCTATTCTAATACATTAACCCTCTCTGGTGTAGAGGATCTAAGCATAAAAATAACTGGTTGTCCAGAAGTATCTCATGATACTAGACAATTGCGCCTTTTAGAACAAATTGCAGAGGCTTTGCCTACAGAAAGCGTTGACAGTCTTTGGCAGCTCACCAGTGCCAAAGATCTTTGTAAATTCCTGTAGATGCATATAATACTGTCCACTAAATAAATGAAGCATTATTTTTTTCCAATGAAGAGCAAAAAGAGACTATGTGGAGAGATCCACATTATATGTTTAATTCCTTTTTGCACAATGGAGAGAGAAGATTTACAGGGCTATAGAGCAAGGTCAGATAGGCAAATTGGTCGGTAGGATTGAGTTGGGTAGAAGATCACAATAGATTCTGCAGATGCTGGAAATCTTGAGCAGCAACACAAAGTGCTGGAGGAACTCAGCAAGTCAAGCAATATCTGTGGAGGGCAATAATTGATATTTTGGGCTAAGACCCTTCATCTTGGTAGACGAGCTTGCTTCCATGCTGTACAACTATGAGTGTGCTATACATGCACGCTGGTGGACTACACAGTGCTCACACCTCCACATTTGTGTGGAAACTCCACTGGGTTGAAGAGAATGTAGGGACTAATTGTGGGTCTTTCCCTATTTCCCACTTTCCTCCTTACTCACCACCATTCCTCCACCAATAATTTCCGTTTTCACTGATGATTACCACATCATGTAAACAATGATAGTCAAAGGATAGCCACTTAACTGTGTGACTTCTGGCAGAATAGTCTACTAGAGTAGCTACTGCTACCATCTTTCGGACAGCAGAACAAAAATAATCCTGAAAAAATAATCAACTCAATAGATTAAAAAAAAATAAATGAAGAAATCAGATGGTTTCCATGAATCAAGAAGTCATTATTTGAATCGATGCAAGTATTTTTCTTTCCAATGGCTCACATAGGATCTCAAAAATGACAGGCACACAATTCTGCAAAAGCATTAAAGTTAAATTTAAATCTGATATTAGAAAACTTGATACATATTTCCATGGCAATTTCACTCATCAACTCTCTAGGGTAGCATATGTGCTATTAAATTGTCATTTATCCCACCATTGAATTACATCTTTCTCATAATTTCGTGAAAGTACAAGTTTCAACTTTTCCACAAATCAATAGAGCATTCTAGAATTATAAAAGGCACAGAGATGACTAAAATTAAGCAGAGAATGAGCTCAGTTAGGGTGAGAACTAGGAGGAACAGAGTATCAGTGAAAATGAAATATTGTTCAGCATATTGGTGGTTACCAGGATGCAATCACCTTACTCCATAACACACAAAGTCTTTTAGAGCAGAAGATCATAAGATATAGGAGCAGATTTAGGCCATTCGTCCCATCAAAACTTTTCATCTAATTTTTCCTGTAAAGTCTACAGTTTTTGCTCTTTGCCTTCCAAAACTCTGTTTCATATACATACCCTTCTATAAACAGTGGGAGCAGTGTTTCACAAGCATTAGTACATAGACAAGAACCAGTTCAGTGACAAGACCTTGGATGCAACTGAGAGTTCTTGTGATTTAAAAAGTTTTTCTTTAACCAGGTGGATTATTTTTCTCCCAAAATCCATCCTGTGGTTGTTGGGTATCTGTTAGGAATCTCAAACTCCAAGGGCATGTGGATATCTAGGATGTCCCCCTAATTCATCAGGAAAACACAGAGGCCAAGTTAATTATTGAGCTTCCATGTTTGTCAAAATTATATTCATGGCCATTACAGCATTGACACTATAATGGTGCAAAGGTTTGAACTAATAATACAGAGACCCATGTTAATCCACCCTGTAATCAATGGATATAAATTTTGTTAATTATCTGAATACAGAAGGGTTAAAAAACATGAACTAGTCTTAGTAATCGTAACCATGGAAACTACCAGGTTGTCACAAAATACATCTGTTCACTAGAGTCTTTTAAGGGAAGAAATTTGTCATTCTTATCTTGACTGGCCTAAATGCAAGTCTATGTACCCTTTCTCTTAAATGTCCTCTGGAGTGGCTCAGCGGACCATTTAGTTGCACCACTACAGCACACAGAGAAAGAAAAAAACTGAACAGAAAACATGGGATGGACATTGACACAGAATTGGAGCTGTTATGAAGGTACCACAGCTCTGAGGGGCCGAAGGAGCGGGAGCAGCCCCCTCCTTCCGGAGAATCGCAAGATCGCTATTAATTCGGGACTCCGAAGTGAGAGACAATGCAACGGTTTTGACCATTTGTTCTTAGAGGCTCCTGTGTCACGTGCAAGTCCCGGCTATGTGACAACTACCATGAACCTGAACACCCTCGGGCCATGTGGGGGTGGAGATTGCATCCCCCTACTTTGATGGACAGCTACAACTCTGCAAGTAAAGATGAAAGCGGACTGCAGGAGGCAGTACCCTAGCGATGCACCAGAGGAACTTGCTCGCTCAACGCTCCCGGGAGAGCTGAAAGCCACTCAACGCCACGTGCGCTCCTAACTCCTTTGCCTGGGGAGCGGGTGGCTGATACTACCGAGAAGGACTTCGAACTAACAACGGGGAAACCAACGCTCCCCTGATTTTAACAGAGTGGTCAAAAAGATACGGGCAAGTCTTCTTTTCGTTCTCACCTATTCCTCTAAGACACGTGACACCCAGCAATTCCTCGAAAGACTTTTGAATGACTCTTTAGATTTCCAATGGACAGAAAAATATTATCCCCTAGACAACAGCTGAGATTAATGATGATTATGACTATATCCGGGCTTTAGATTGCGTATTGGTGATGTGCATTATCTGAATGTTTGCATTAACCTTACTTTGGTGCCCCTTTATAAATAAAAACATTTGAAAATAGTGACATCAGACTTTAACAGACCTCTCTATCTTTGCTGGTAAGTTATCCAGTTACGGGATACGTAACAACTTGGGTTTCTCGTCCGGGATTTGACACCAAATTGGGAGGCCAGTGAATCAGACTTGTAAATCAAAAACGTGAATCTGGTTACGCAGTTAGCCAGATGGGAAACCAGCAAAGATGGATGTGGGTGAATTTATGGAAAACCCGACGGTGGGGGTGCTAGAGGCGGCCACCAAATCAGACTTGTTAAATTTGGCGAAGGGGTTGAACCTCACAGAAGTGAGGTCGTCCATGAAAAAGCGGGAGGTATGAAGGGCAATAACTCAGTATTACATTGGGAAGAATGTGTTTGAAGATGAGGTATTGGAAGATATCCCTGACAAAGTACCATCAAGTGGGACGGTTCAGTTAGAGGTGGAGAAATTAAAGTTGGAACGTGAACTTAAGTTAAAAGAGCTGGAAGCGGCTGAGAGAGAGAGAGAGAGAGGGAAAGGCAAAGACAGCATGAAATTCACCTAAAGAAGATAGAAGCAGTCGAGAAAGAGAAGGAACGGGCCGAGAAAGAGAAGGAACGGGCCGAGAAAGAGAAACAGAGGCAACATGACTGGGAAATTGAGAAGATGAAGAACGAGCGAAGAGATCAAGGGTTAGATCAAGCAGAGCAGTTTAATGTTAGTAGGAAGTTGAGATTGGTGCCCCCGTTCGAGGAGACAGTTGTCGATAGTTATTTCTTGCTTTTTGAAAAGGTGGCAGTAAATCAGAAGTGGCCAAAAGAGCAGTGGGTGGCGTTGTTACAAAGTGTGTTAAAGGGGAAGGCCCAACGAGCATATGCGGCCTCCTCCCTGGAGGAGGGAGGAGCGGAGAACTATGATGAGGTAAAAAAGGTCATTCTCCGGACTTACGAATTGGTACCTGAGGCCTATAGACAAAAGTTTAGAAAGTTAAGGAAAGGGTGGAATCAAACGTATACCGAGCTAGCCCATGAGAAGGGGGTGCTCTTGGACCGTTGGTGCACCGCAGAAAGAGTAGGCGAGGATTATGGGCGTCTCAGGGAGTTATTTTTGATTGAGGAATTCAAAAGTTGTGTTCTGGAGGAGATCCGGGTGTATTTGAATGAGAAGCCGGATAAGTCCATTTCAGAAATTGCCAGATTGGCGGACGAATATGCCCTAACCCACAAGACAAAGACTCACTCGAATAAAGGTCCCCAGAGAGATCGTGGGAACGATCGAGAAAGTCCGACGAGTGAGGCAGAGGTCCCACCGGGAGCTAGCGGTAAGGTTGAAGGGGAAAGGCAAGACGGCCCGAGGGCTCTGGGTTTGACCTGTTTTAATTGTGGAAAGGAGGGGCACATTGCATCTCGATGCTTTGCTCCGAGGAAGGAGATAGGAAGAGGGAAAGCCACAGTCCCTATCGGGTGTGCCGTGGTAATCAGCAAATCGACCAGAGAGCCGAGGGTAGACAGAGTACGAGAAGGCTCTGGGAGTTGTCTGTCACAAGGAACCTTGTCTGTGACGGAGGGAAACACACCAGTTTCCGTATGAATCTGGAGGGATACGGGCGCTGAATTATCCCTGGTTAGCCGTAAGGTACTAGAATTTGGTCGGGAAACGGGCAGGGTAAAGGTGGAAGGAATAAATAAACGGATAGAAATGGTGCCCTTATATAAGGTCATTCTGGATTGTGAGCTGGTGTATGGATCAGTTGAAATAAGGGTGCCCTCAGAATTCCCGAGAGATGACGTGTACATGTTGCTGGGAAATGACTTAGCAGGGGGTAAGGTTTGGTCAGTATTGTTGCCGACCTGGCGACCGGCGAGTATGGTGGCTCCGTCCCTAGCGCCCAAGGACCATCTCGCCGGCGTGGTCACTCGCAGCCTGTCGAGAGAGAGAGCTGTGAATGAGAGCAGTTTAAATCTGGCCAGTTTTGATTTAGCCGAGTCGTCTTTGCTGACGCTGTGCCATGCGGGTTTAAAGGGTGGTAAGACGAAGAGTAGTAAAGTGAAAGGGCATAAGGGAAAGGAGATAGATCTGCCTTTAGCGAAGAGAAAGGTCCTAAAGGTAGGAGATAAAGATGAGAAACAGATAAAGCTGTTGAAAGGTCCAGAGTTGGACATGGATGATCTGTCTGGTTTGGCAGAATTGTTTGAAGAACTTGAGAGTTCTAAAGGTGTTCCCGATAATGAGAGGAGGGCAGTCCTAGATGGAAAGGATACCCTTGCCTCGAAGGGGTCTGCTGAAAGGGCCGAGGAGGTTGTTTCAGCTCGTAGGGTTGCGCCTTCCTTGGGTGGGAGCTGCCCAGAGAGTAACCGGGAGGATCGGGGGAAGTTAGAATTTGAAAAAGGTACGGGTGTTGAAAGCCTGGAAGAGGCCAATGTCCCGTTTGAGTGTGTCCGAGATGGGGATGCACGAGGTGCTGAACCTGGTAACGGAGCTCAGAAGAAGTCTGAGGTATCTGATCCAGTGGAACGGGGCAGCCGTCCTTGTGGGTCAGATGGACTCGATTCAGTGGGAAAAGAGTTAGCCTTGGTATCCGGGGAAAGTGTGAGCTCCCCGGCGTCTGTACTCGAAGGAGTGTTCAAAGTTAATGCAGAATTTAAGAATAGGGGGGTGAGGATTGTTAGCGAAGGAAACGAAAAGTCTGTAGTTTCCAAATCGAAGGAAGAAATCTTAAACCTGGCAGATCGCTCACAGAGTGAGCCGGGGAATAGCGGGGCCCCCCACTCTATTGTTATGCCAGGATGGGGTGTGAAAAGGCTGCCTTCGACAGGCTACTTGAACGAAGAGTTCGAATCAAACACCAATAGCCTGAAGGGGACTGATGAAAGGGCCAGCCACCTGGGTAAAATCGAAGAAGTGGGTGAAAAGGGTCTAAGTTTGGGGCATGGTGTTGCAAAAATAACCCCGATGAACGAGGCTGGCGGGAGTTCACCACGAAAAATTACTCAAGTTTCCCACGGGGGGCTCGCCGAAAAAGAGGCGACGGTTAATGGAGATGCCATTGTTAGACAGCCAAGCAGGTTGAATGGGTTTGCGCCAAAGCCTGTGAATGATAAAGACAGCCCCTTTTGGAGACCTGCTGGTTACGTAGAACAACTGAAACGATCAGTGTTCGCATAAACTTTCGTAAATGCACCTAAGCTAAGGGCATCCCTCCTTAGTTTTGCTGTGAAAAAAAAATACTCATAAATAGATGATTATTGAATTGAAGTCTGATGCTACAAGTCTTTAGTACGGTAAGCGATTTTAAGATATTAAAGAAAGGGACACTGTAATCGTTAACTATTTAGATACTGACTTGAATGTATAACAGTAGTATTCTGTGAAGAGAAAAAGCTTAGGTATTGTGTTAGAGTAAAAGTCCTGTAAGACACTGTACAACTCCGTTTTTTAACCACTGGTAAAAAACGCGGTTTTAGAGGGGAGGTGTTATGAAGGTACCACAGCTCTGAGGGGCCGAAGGAGCGGGAGCAGCCCCCTCCTTCCAGAGAATCGCAAGATCGCTATTAATTCGGGACTCCGAAGTGAGAGACATTGCAATGGTTTTGACCATTTGTTCTTAGAGGCTCCTGTGTCACGTGCAAGTCCCTGCTATGTGACAACTACCATGAACCTGAACACCCTCGGGCCATGTGGGGGTGGAGATTGCATCCCCCTACTTTGACGGACAGCTACAACTCTGCAAGTAAAGATGAAAGCGGACTGCAGGAGGCAGTACCCTAGCGATGCACCAGAGGAACTTGCTCGCTCAACGCTCCCGGGAGAGCTGAAAGCCACTCAACGCCACGTGCGCTCCTAACCCTTTTGCCTGGGGAGCGGGTGGCTGATACTACCGAGAAGGACTTCGAACTAACAACGGGGAAACCAACGCTCCCCTGATTTTAACGGAGTGGTCATAAAGATACGGGCAAGTCTTCTTTTCGTTCTCACCGATCCCTCTAAGACACGTGACACCCAGCAATTCCTCGAAAGACTTTTGAATGACTCTTTAGATTTCCAATGGACAGAAAAATATTATCCCCTAGACAACAGCCGAGATTAATGATGATTATGACTATATCCGGGCTTTAGATTGCGTATTGGTGATGTGCATTATCTGAATGTTTGCATTAACCTTACTTTGGTGCCCCTTTATAAATAAAAACATTTGAAAATAGTGACATCAGACTTTAACAGACCTCTCTATCTTTGCTGGTAAGTTATCCAGTTACGGGATACGTAACAGGGCATAGCATAGTCACACTTAAATTTATTGAAGAATTAATAGGGGGAGGCTCTCAATGATATTGAGACCCAGCATATGAGTGCATAGGAAAAGGCTGAAGTATTGTATTTGCAGGAATGTTCAACCAATGTGTCTAGCAGATGATCCACCTTGACTTTCTCCTTTGATTCCAACCAATACAGAAGATGATCCTCAGTCAGCTTAATTCACTCAAAGCAAATAAAAGATTCATATTTCTTCATAAAGAGAATATCTATATTTATCAGTGCAATGTTTATGATTAAATTATTTAATTCTAAGAAAGAGAAATACACTTAGCTATTTGTGAAAATAATTAATAAAGTGGTATGTCTGGAAGTTAATGGTTTCATTATAACAGCAGGGTTATTTCAACCCCCTTCCCAGGTTGCACGGTTTCAGTACAGTTGCATAATATTTCACTATTGTGTAGCTCATGGGTAAATGGAATAATTATTAGTTCATGAATAAATATAACAATAATTGTGAATAAAGATCATATCTGTATTATTACTCTCAAGCTCAAAAATGTGGAACTCAACAGCAGTCCATAAACCAACTCAGCACAGCTGGAAGATTGGATTTGGTCATATGTTAAGGAATATTTTGAAGAATTTACTGCAAGCACCTCAACATGACAGTGGAATTAAGCATACTGTGTCTTTCTAATATAAGCATATGTTTTAAGAACTAGCAAGCACCAAATGATGAAAAAAAATATTGATTTTGACACATGGTAGACAAGATTTGCTATTTGGGCCTGATATTTACCAGCCACCTGCTAGAAAATGGCAAGCACAACTTCCTCTGATGTGCCAGCTGAACCAACCGAGTTTGGCAGACTGACCTTGGAGTGTACACTGCAGCATTCAGCAATCATTCATACATGGGGACGATTCGAATGAGTTACTCAAGTCTTTGCTGATAACGTTAGCATTAAAAGAACACCCACTCCCATCCAGCCCACCACTTCCCAAGTCTATTTTTTCCAAAAAGAAGCTGGTGCCCCATTAGATTGTATCCTCAGCCACCTGCACTACTCCTTGTGCTCTCATGAGTGTGTGGCCAGATTCTGCACTATCTCCATCTAGAAGTCTGCAGATGATACCACTGTAGTGGGCTGTATCTTAAATAAAAATGGGTGTACAGGAAGATGACAGCGAGCTTAACAACATGGTGTCATGACAGCAATTCCCTCAAAACAATGTCAATGAACTGGTCATTCATTACAGAAGGAGGGTCAGAGTATGTGGGGAGGGGTTAGGTTGAGAGGGACAAAAGCTTCAAGCTCCTGGTTGTGAACATCACTAATAGCTTGTCCTGGTCCAACCACATTGATGTCACAGACAAGGAAGCTCACCAAAAGCCCTACTTCCTCAGAAATCTAATAAAATTTGTCATGTCCCCATCGACCCCTAACAAATATTAATTGATACACGATAGAAAGCATTCTGTCTAGATGGATAATCGCTTGGTATGGCAACTGCTCGGCCGGTGATTGCAAGAAACTGTAGATGCTTGCTGTCTTGGTAAATCAACCAGCATAATCAAAGACCCTACTTCCTCTCCTCTCCTCTCTCCCATTGGGAAGAAGATACAAATACCTGAAAGCATATGCCAATTTCAAGGACAGCTTTATCTAATTCTTCTTAGTCTCTTGAATGGACCTCTTGTATGATAAAATGGACCCTTGGCCTTACAACATACCTCATTGTATCCTTGCATTTACCTGTGCTGAATTCCTTCAGTAACTTTTTCATTTTATTCTGAATGGCTTCACCTTATGCTCAGTGCACTGTGTAATGATTAGATGTGTATAAACAGTGAAAGTTAAGCTTTTCATAGTATCTTGGTACATGTGATAAGAATAAGACAATACCAATTCATACATAAAGGCATGTCTCTACTCTGGCAATAAAAGTGAGTGGAATTCAATTAACATAATTAACATTAGTTAACTAAAATATTGGCAATCATTCCTCTGCATACAAGAAAGATACCAGGGGAAAATATTAACTGATCAATAGCTCTTCATTGCACTACTATTTCAGAAACTATTTCTTTCCTTAGCAGATTACAGCCACGCTTGCCCTCTGGAAGTCGAAATATTTATAAAAAAGCTACATAACAATCTTAATATTTAGCATCATTTAGCATAAACTTAGGTATTGGCAATAATTAACTGTATTTTCGTTAAGGCAAACTGAAACAACCGACGCCTATTGGTCAGTTGACAACCAATCCCAGGCTGACTTTCACTGATTGGCTACTGTTCCTATCAAATCTCAAATGTTCTTGGGTATACCATTTATATGGTTGTGGTTTGCGATGTACTGTGGAGTTTGAGGTTTTTGTAGTTGCATGGTTTTACTGAATAAAAGTTTATATTGTGTCTGACTTTGTTCTGTCTCCTGGCTTCAGGTCTCAGCAGTAGTTATAGGTGAATGAACACAAAAAATTGACATCAAGGTGTTGTATCATATCAATATGGCAATGATAGCAGAAGCCTTACATGCTATTCTACAACACATCAAGCTCAATGTGAGGCAGTCCAACTGAAGTTAATCAAAACCTTGACCAACAGGTTATCATTGACTACAACGACGTTGGTGTCAAACAGTGAACAGAACTTATGTGATTCAGTTATTGCATCTATTACCAATTTCCAGTTTGATGCCACTTCAGGAGTTACAATTGAATCATGGTTGAAATGTTACAAAGATATATTCTGGGTCGAGTTCACCAGTAAAAAAGGCTCATGGAAGATGCACACTTTGCTCTGAAAATTTGATACTGTTGAACACAAGAGTTATTTCAATTTCACTCTGCGTGACCTATTGTTTGACAAAACTGTCCAACAGCTAACAAGCATTGTTGGACAGCAGTTATCTCTCTTTGGTGTTCACAATCATTGCCAAAAACTCCTGAAACATGACGCTGATGACTTCATCACATATACCTGAGCCGTTCAATTGTGAATGTGAAAAGTTCAAGTTACACAACACAACTGAATCACTGTTCAAATGTCTGATTTTTATTTCTGGACTTCAGGCACCTGGCGATGCGGACATCCTCAAATGGCTCACTGACCAGACTAGAGCAAGACACTGATATACCTCTTCAAGCTGTCCCTCAAGAATGTCAGCATGTCATCAGCCTGAAACACGATTCCAACATAGTTGAACAGAGCCGTGACACTGCAGTTTCCAGTGGCCCAGATGTCTTCACTCAACAGGCATCCAAGTGACCAAATACAGCTTGCTGGAACTGTGGTGCTTAGCATTATGCAAGAAACCGCCAATACATGAAACAATATTTGCAGCTAATGCCAAAACCATGGTCATAAAGAAGGCTTTTGCCAGCCTTCAGTGCCTTCTAGGCCAGTGAATCACAGGGACAATAAGATTCAAAATCTATTAAAATCTGCAAGAAGCTTAATGGTCACATTCAAAATTGACTTCGCTCCCAGAAAAAGGTACATCAATGTATCTATCAACAATCAGTTGGTCAGGCTACAATTTGATAAAGCGTTAGACATCACCATTATATCTAAATGCACATGTCAAAATGATTGGTGAACTGCATTAAAAGGTGATGCTGAACAGTAAGCAAGTCCATTAAGTGTGTTGCCTAACAGAGCAGCCAGATCTGAATGTCCTTGGCATTGACTGGATGGACAAGTGCCATGCCACTCTCAGTTCGTAAGACCCTACAACAACAACTACAATAGCACTATGCAGCAGTGTTTCAAGAAGGTTTAAGTTGCTGCACCAAACTGCAAGCAGAACTCTATCAGAATCCATACCCAAAGCCATTTTTCTGTCTCATAGTACCAGTACCAAACACAGACTTACCTATTGTGGAGCAAGCAATGGATTGCCTACATCAAAACTATCACTACTCATATTGTCCAGTTCCAATAGTCATTATTAAGAAAACTGATGGTACATTGAAATTGCATGCAGACTTCTCAACTGATTTCTATGTGGCTCTGGAGATACACCAGTACCAATCACTGGTACTAGCAAATCTCTTTGCAAAATTGAACAGGGGTTGCTACTTTGAGAAGCTGTTCTTGGCTGAAGCCTACTTCCAGTTAGAAGTGACAGAAAACTCACAGGAGCTTCACACTATTGCAACACATAAGGAGATGCTTTCCTGCCTCCGTCTGCCTTTCAGGTCTATAATTTAGTGACACCATTGTGATGGGCGTGGATCAGATAGAACTATGCCAATGTCTGGACCATATTTCGAACAATCTACAAAGTTTGAATTGCAAACTCAGGCAGAAAAATATACCCTCCTGATATCTTTAACTAAG
Organism: Hypanus sabinus; assembly: GCF_030144855.1. NCBI lineage: Eukaryota > Metazoa > Chordata > Chondrichthyes > Myliobatiformes > Dasyatidae > Hypanus > Hypanus sabinus. The sequence continues at coordinate 133,608,065 of NC_082712.1, read as the reverse complement.
TATCTGGGTTTCATCATAGATGAGCACGGTCATTGCCCAAATTCCAAAAATATAATTGCTATTTTAAAGATGCCTCCACCATCAGATGTCAGCACTTTACAATGATTTTTGGGCATAATCAATTATTATTCAGTATTTCACCCTGCTTTGCACTAGCCGCGGGAGCCACTTAATGCCCTGCTCAACAAGGGTGCCACGTGGAAATGGGCCAAACAATGCCAGGAGTCTTTTGATCAGGTGAAGAAGATGCTGTCATCTGACCTCCCCTTGATGTATTTCAACCCAAATCTGCCAATCAGCGTCATGGCGGATGCATCCAACTACAGGCTAGGAGGTGCCATATCTCAGATCTTCCCTATTACTTCCAAAAAAGCAGTCATGCATGCAGCCAGATCACTGATTGCAGCAGAAGGGAACTATGGTCAAATTGAAAAGGAAGCCTTGCGAATCAATTTTGCGGTGAAGAAATTCCATAAGATGCTTTATGGAAGACACTTCACTCTCCTTATTGATCACAAGCCACAGTTGACAATCTTCAGGTCTAAAAAAGATATCCTAGTTGATGCAACGGACCGTCTACAAAAGGTGGGCAACAATATTATTAGACTATAATTTTGAAATTAAGTATACATCAACCCAGAAACTTGGGCATGCAGGTGCCCTCTCCAGACTTGTGAATCAGTGGGTTACTGAAAGCAAAGACACAATCGTGGCACAACATGAATTGATAGCTATTTCCGTTGTGTTTTATCAGGTGCTGCTGAAGGTCATCCAGTCATGATTAATAAGATCAGAACATAAGCAGCTGATCCTCTTTTTTGGCATATTTCCAGATACCTCATTGATGGATGGTCAGTAAAAATTGAAGATGATTTTGTACCTTTCTACCAACATCATACATCTCTCTCAACTATGGACTCTTGCCTAATGTTTGAAGACAGAATAGTGATTTCATGGACACTTTCACCAAAAGTAGTCACCCATTCATTACTCAAATAAAAGCCCTGGCAAGAAGCTTAGTGCACTAGCCAGGCATAGACAAAGATATCACATTAGTAAGCAAGCAGTGTCTTCAGTACTCTATAGCAGCAAAATATCCAAGAAGAGCCAATCTACAATCACAGCCTCTGGCTACCAGACCTTGGAGTCAACTCATATTGACTTTGCTGGCCCAATCAACTGGTGTAGCTAAGTTGTCCTGGTTGACGCCTATTCCAAATGACTAGAAGTATTATCTATGAAATCAACAATGACAGAGGCTACCATTCAACAGCTGCTTTGGGATGCCAGAAATGCTTGTTTCTGACAATGGCACTCAAGTCATTTCAGAGAAGTTTGCTGCACTTAGCCAGATCAGTGGAATTACCCACATCAGCTCGCCCTCATATCAAACACAGGCCAGCGGTCAAGCAGTGTTTAGTGAGTAACTTCAGGCAATCACTTTTGAAATCAAGGCAGAAGAAGCATTGGCCAAGGGTCTCAACATATTTATGCTGTCATACGGAATTTCACCACATCCAAGCCTCAAGGGGAAGTCTCCAGCTGAAGGACTTTTAGAAGAAAACTGCACGGTGTTGGATGCAACACTGCCAATGTGCCCAACGTCTGAGACAGGTGCACAAAGGCAGCCACACAGACTTTGGTCAACAGGTGAAATCATTTAAAGTCTGGAGCTGCAGAGATGGCCAGACAGTGTCACAATGGGCAAGACACCTGTGTACCAGGTCAGATTATCAAATGAATGGGGAAAGTTATCATAGACAGACATCACTGGTATCACCATTCAACCAGTTCAGGCCATGTGCTCCAAAAAGCATAACAAGTTCTTTGGACAGATCATCAATCACAGAGTACGCCCTTCTTCACTTCCTGCAAGGGTTCTATTTACCCCAAACAAAGCAATCACCAGCACCAACAGACACAAGCAACTTTGTGACAAGAAAGTGACAGCCTGCAACCACAAAGAAGCATTAGTCATTTCAATCCAAAACAACCCTTGGTTCGAATCCTACAGGTAATTATATTCAAAAGGGAGGTGTTACTTTGAGACAAAACAACCAATGCCTATTGGACAGCTGACAACCAATCCCAGGCTGACTTTCACTGTTTGGTGATTGTTCCTATCAATGTCTCAAACATTCTTGGGTAAACCATTTAAATAGTCGTGATTTTGTATGTACTGTGAAGTTCTCAGATTTTGTATTTGCATGTTTTTAATGAATAAATTTTTATTTCATGTCCAGTTTTGTTCTGTCTCCTGACTTTGAATCTCATCAGTAGTGAACACAACAGTTTCAAATAATGATTTCTGTCCTATATTTGTCCAAATCCAGTATTCTGCATGGAGCTAAGCTGTATGTGTTCTAGAATCAACACCACAAAATAAAATTTGTCCAGTTATTGATTTAATAGAGTCTGTACATACCAATTTAAATTAATAATTCACAGTTTCTTTAAAATGGTGTAAAAACTGAAATCTAATTTCACTCCATTTTTTTACAGCAGTCCCCCTGCCTACATTCCGGATCAACTCAGCCAGCTTCCCAAACCCAATCCCTGCCCCCGTCCCCACCAATGCCTGCCTGCTCACATTCTGTACTGAGAACACACCCCATTCAATGATACATGTGCACCAAAACATTTTGATTCGATCCACACTGTTAAAAGGAGAGGGCTCCCGCTGCAAGGTACCAGCAGGAAGCCAGCCACCCATCAGGAACTCCACTAATCTGGCCACCTACCAACCAGAACCAATGGCAAACAACAGCAGCTACCTCTGTGATTGCTGCTCTTTGGGTTAATTGATCCATTCCACAAGCATACTTTTGGATACAGCTACATTAAGGTTGGAATTTACAATTTCAGACATGATCTACAAAGCTTAACATCAAAAGAAATCTTCTAGTATTAATGAATTCGAAAAGCATAAACCAATTAAGTATTACTGAAAAACTACCTGAAAGGTATCAAACCCAGAAAGGGTTAACATGTCTCAAAGAGAAGTAATTTACTCAGAAAATGCAGGCAAATCCGGAACAAATTTATTAAATTTTAGATGGTGCCATTGAATCCTGCTTCATGAAAATAAACTCTAAAGTATGCTGGTAGATCCCAGAAAGTCTTAACAAAGACTGAAAATTTAATAAACCTATGATACCACTAGAAAATCCTTTCAGTGTTAACAACCACCTACACTTTGTTAATAAAACTCAGACAATGTTAACACACATTATAAAATTTACAAAACTTCAAATAAATATTCAAAAAAGCCACAGATAATATTTATAAGCCATTAACCAAATTAAATCTTGTTAAACCAAAAGCTAGTTGTCTACCTAATTAAATTAATTAAGTACACACCAGGGCAATGAGGATCTGATTGGAGTTGTTACATAACCTGCATGTGAATTTTATCTCAGTATGATTTCCTTCCATAAGAAGATGGTGGCTATGAACAACGCTACCAAGAACAACATTTTTTCAAATGGTTCACAAAGCTACTTGTTCACTTCTTTTATGTCATCTTTTTCTTTCAAATGTCATTCTACTACTGTTGGAGCCTGTGACCTACAACATGGTAGTGTACTTTTGGGCTGAGTGAGTGATCTGGTGCTTTGCTGTCTCTTTGAGGGTTCCATGAGACCTCTGGTGAAGTGTGTAGCCTGGAGGCCAAGAATCCTAGAGAAAGGTCGTGAGCCCATGATCAACTCCATTTCTCACCAATCATGCTGATTAAGGAGCTGAGGAAGATTGAAATCATTGCGGCGAGTGCAAAAGGTTAGCAATCTACCAGCCTTTCACTCGCTGCTGTCAGAGAAAGGTGTCTGTGTGTGATGGTTTTTCTTTCTCTCTCACTCTTCCTCACTGCTCCCAAAGGAAGGCCCTTGCGTTCAAATGGTCTCTCTCCCTCTTGCTTGGTGTTGTCAGAAGATGGTGCTGAAGCGGGGTTTAATCGATGCAGTTTGTGGATTGGTCTCTAGTTCAAATACAATGTGTTTCTGGTCTCTGAATTGCTCCCTTTATAGATGCTATTTTAGGCAATTTTGAATTGAGGTGGCCTGCCGATAATGAGCACTGAACTAAACTGAAATGTGCCTGGATCGTTTGATTTTATATTCTGTGTTTTTCACTTTCTTTTGCTGCTGTTTGAATAATTTTTTATTTTGGTCATGGGGAGGAGGGTGGGTTCATATTTTTGAATGGGTTCCATAGTTTTCTTTGTTTTGTGGCTGTCTGTGGCGAAGATGAACCTCAGGGTTGTATACTGCTTACGTATTTTGATAATAAATGTACTTTGAATCTTTGAACAGACATTTTGAAGTTGCAAGCCTCTGTGGCTAATGGTGTTTTTTAAGAGGTCAACCTATCAGGTTCTTGTCATGAACTTTACTTTTTTTAGATTGATTTTCCTTGCTTTGTAAGTTCCATATATAGGCCAAGGTGGACCATGGAAAATCATAGTATCCTACTGGAGCAAAGACAGTTAATAAATCACACAAACAGTTATCAGGATGAGGGTATAATTGATAACCACTCTCTGTATGGAAAAACATTCCCTTTTGATTCCCTCTAAACCTCCTCTCACCTTTATCCCTATGAATAGGCATTCTTATTATTTGCCTTTGCATGCCTCTCAAGTGTTCTGTAGCCCTTCTAGTGAAGTTATTCCTACAGCAGAGTTGTAAGTTCAAAAAGTAATACAGATTGGAAGCAGGCCTTTTTGGGCCATCTCATCCATGCTGATCACATTGCCCAATGAGCTGGATGAACTTGCCCATGTTTGGAAAATATACTTTTAAACTGCTTCTCAGCTAATACTGAAATTCCAGAAATTAAATTGAGTACAGTGATTTTTTTTTTAAAGTCAGGTATTGCATGGGTTAGGGAAGAAACGGTAGCCAATGGTCTTCTCTTGTGCCTGAACCCATTGCTCTTCTTGGTGTTAGTGGGTTTAGGTTTGGAAGGTGCTGTCAAAGTGGCCCAGACCGCGGCAGAGCCTTTACTTGGTAACATGTACTGCACCAACTGGATTCTGGTGGTGGAAAGAGTGAATACTTGGGGAGGTAGATGGGGTGGCAATCAAATGGGCTACTTTATCCTGGATGTGGTTGAGCTTCTTGGGTATTGTTAAAGTTATGTTGATCCTGGTGTTCCAGCACAGTCTTAACTTGTACCTCAGAGGTTGAAAAGACTTTGAAAGAACATTTGAAATGAAATTTGGAAGAGTGATATCAGCTTATTTTAATTTGATGCATTGTAAAATAGTGGACATTATAGTAGACTTAGGACTGTTGAGTATTTGTATTTTTTCTGAAGAGAAGCAGAATACCCAGCATTTCACCTGCTCTTATAACAAAAGTATTCATGTGATTAATCTAATTCAGCTTTTGGTCACTGGTGAACACACAACCACACCCCCTGCCCCACCCTCCAAACAATAATTCAAATCAGAATAAAACACTCACTTGCCAGGTTAGAGATCATTTGCTCTATAATGCAAGGTGAGCTGTGAAAGCCACATAAAATGCTGGAGGAACTCAGCAGCTCAGACAGCATCGATGAAAATGAATAAACAGTCAATGTTTCTGGCCGAGACACTTCAAGACCGGAAAGAAAAGGGGAAGAAGCCAGAACGAAAATGTGGGAAACAGGAAGGTGGACAATCTAGAAAGTGATAGGAGAAGCCAAGTGGGTGGGAAAGGGCTGGAGAAGAAGGAACCTGATAGGTGAGGATAGTAGACCATGGGAGAAAGGGAAGAAGGATGACCACTGGGGGAGGTGATTGGCAAGTGAGGAGAAGAGGTAGGAGGCTGTGAGGAATAAAAAGTGGAAAGTGGGAGGAGAAGAGAAAAAAGAATTACTAGAAGGAGAAACTAGGGTTCATGTCATCAAGTTGCAAGCTATCTAGACAATATGAGGTGCGGCTCCTCTACCCTGAGAGTGGCCTTATCATGGCACAAGAGGAGTCCATAGATCAACATGTCAGAATGATAATGGGAATAGGAATTGAAATTATTGGCCACTGGGAAGTTCCACTTTTGACAGATGGACCTGAGTGCTTGAAAAAGCGGACTCTAATTTACTTCTGGTCTCACCAATATAGAGGAGACCACGTTGGGAGCACTGGATACAATAGATGACCCAAAATATTGATAGGTTTAGGACTGTTTGGGGTCCTGAATGGAGGTGAGGGAGGAGGTGAATAGCAAGGTGTAGCATTTCTCTTGCTTGCACATATATATGCCAGGAGGGTGATTAATGAGGAGGGACCAGTGGATAAGGGAATCCCAGGGAGCAATCTCTGCAAAATGCTCAGACAGGAGAAAGTAAAGATACATTTGGTGGTATGATCCTGTTAAAGATGACAGAATTTGTGGAAAATAATGTGTTGGATGCAGAGGTGTAGTTGAGGATAAGGTGGCAGAAGAGATGGTGAGTGCAGAAGTCTGGGAAGTAGAGATGTGGGTGAAGACAGCATCAATGATGGAGGAATGGAAACCCTGTTCTTTGAAGAAGGAGAACATCTCTGATGCCCTGGTAAGGAAAGCCTGGGAACAGATGCAGTGGAGATGAAGAAACTGAGAAAAAGTAATAAAGTTCTTACAGGAGATGGTGGGAAGAAATGCAGTCAAGATAGCTGTGAGAATTGGTACGTTTATGGAAAATATTGGTAGAGCTAATAGGACTTGATGTCTCAATCCCTGTGATAAGTCAGCACTCTTGATGTTGGCAGTAGGTTTGGAGTGGTGACAAGGAGGGTAGCTATATCATTGGGATCATCAGTTGGGCACCCTCCTTCTCTGACATTTTGTTGATAAGCCCACAACGTCTCCAGAAGGTTCAATGGTGCTAGATGGTGTCCTAGATACACCCCCCTCAGTTCTGTACCCTCCTGTCTTCATCTTGCAGCCCAGTTGTTGTCTTTCCTTTTTATCCAAATCCAATTGCTGCTTTCCTCTGCTGCATTTGACAAGGACTTGATTGCTTGCTGGAGAGAGGCGCACCCCTCACCCCCATCTTCTTCAATAGACTGGTTGTAAATGTAGCAATGAATTCCCTGCATCCCACTTCTACAGGGAAAATCTTGGTCTTCCAGCTGTTCTGAGCAGCTTTAGTTGCCAGTTCAGAATACTTGGTCTTTTTCCTCTCATAAGCTTCTTCAACACCATCTTCCCATGGTACTGTCAATTCCACAACATATGCCAGCTTGGCTGTTGTGGACCACAGGACTATGTTTGGCTGGAGTGCTGTAGTCAGAATGGCTGGGGGAAACACAAGCTTTTTCTCCAAGCCCACATCCATTTTCCAATCCTGAGCAACCTGCAGAATGCTTATATCCTTTGATGTTACTTGGTGCTCTGGAGGTTGCCCTGCTAGTACAAATTGTGTAATATGGATATTTCCTGTGATGTTTGTGGGAGAGCATTTATGATGGTTTGCCTCTGTTCCAAGATTGATGCTATCTGTCTGAGAACTTGGTTATGCCGCCAAGTATACTGCCCCTGGCTGAGGCTCATGGTGCAGGGGACAGTTGTTGTCAGTATCGTTATATCGTCCATATAGGCTTCTATCGGTGGTAACCTTTGACTAAACTGTAGCTGTTTTCCTCCCACAACCCATTTTGAGGCTCTGATAATGAGTTCCATTGCCACAGTGAAGGCCAATGGGGAGATGGTGCACCCCGCCACGATGCCTACTTCCAGTGGTTGCCAAGCTGTGGTGAAGTCTGATGTTGTGAGACAAACTTGCAGATCCTGGAAGTAATGTTTTACCAGATTTGTTATTGTTGCAGGCACCTGAAAGAATTCAAAAGAAGTCCACAGCAGGGAATGAGGAACTGATCCATAGACATTGGCCAAGTCGAGGAACAAGGCATGTAGATCCTTCTTTCTTAGCTGTCTGGATTTGATGTCATATGATACTGGTATGTTCAACGCATCCAGAGAAGCATTGACAAGATTCTGTTGAGAGGAAGGTCAAATCAGTCAGATGAAACTCAGCGGCAGGAAGAAACCAACAGTCCAGAGTATCAGCACTCTACGGGATGTGGAAGAAGTTTCAGGCACCAGCAGCGGTCCAAGACACAGCCAGGCACATCATAAAGTGGAGAACATGCAAGGATGTAAGCTGTTGGTGAAATGGCCAAAGTCTAACAGCAAGGAGTGGGAAACCATCAATGCAGATGTGAGCCTGATCTTGAGTGGCATCAAGAAATCAGCAGAAAAGGAGTTGGAGAAGATGGGTGACCTGATCTATAGCTACAGAAAGGAGAAATTTGGAGTGAAGGAACAAGTCAGCAGGAAAGCTATGCCTCCTCCCCCCAGGAACAATGGTTTCTCCTTCATTTGTGTTTTTATTTTTCGCCTTCCAGTATTTTTTTTCACCTCCCCAATCCCTATTCTTCCATTCCCCAAACACCATGCTACTATATTCAAGTAGCATGCAAAGTATTTTACTGACTTTGTTTTGGATGTCCACTGCTCTCCTCTTTATACTCACAACCGTGTGGCTAGGCACAGCTCAAAGACCATCTTTAAATCTGCCAATGACATAACTATTATTGGCAACATTTCAGCTGATAACAAGAAGTATAAGTGCTGGTTGAGTGGTGTCACAGCAACAGCCTTGCACTCAACATCAGTAGACTATGAAACGGTAAGCTAAGGGAAAATTCACCAGTCCTCAACGAGTGTTCAGAAGTGGAAGAAGTGAGCAGTTTTAAGCTCCTGGGTATCAACACTTCTGAGGATCTATCCTGGGGCCCAATATATTGACTCAATTACAAAGAAGTCATGACAGTAGCAATAATTCATGAGAGTTTGAGGGAAATTGGTATGTTACCAAAATGTACCATAGAAATATTCTAATAGGCTGCATCACCACCTTGTATGAAGCAGCCACTGCACAATATCAAAAAAAGCTGCAGATACTCAAAGTTCTGTTGTGTTTAATATTTCAGTAATATTTGAATAATGTAAATAAATTCTTTGATTAAGCCATCTTTATTGTTTACATACCCCCTTGTTAGAAAAGATACTATCTCACAAGAGTAAGAAAACCTCCACAACAATTAAATTTTTAGACCGGAATAGAGCAATTTAAGTTTTACTATATACGATGACTAAAGAACAATCCATTACAGATTTGAGTTGAGATGCATTCTCTGTTGAGTTGGAGTTTATAGCTAAGCAAGGAGGAGAGCTCAACCAGCTCCAATACTCCTTGTTATTAATATTTGAGTATTATTGTAAATATGTTGTTTTGTTAAGCAATCTTTGTTGTTCACATAATGCATTGGGGATTACATGTCAAAGTCAGTGAATGGCATACAGCATTATGCCACCATGTCATGAGTACATGTTATTCTTGGCTCCATGCTCTTCTTTCAATTAGTTTTATGTTTTAAAGTTACAAATCATAAGCTCTATCATGGGCACTGGCCTCCCCAGCATCCAGGAGACCTTCAAAATCCATTGCCTCAAAATGGCAGCATCCATCATTAAGGACCTCCATTACCCAGGACATGCCCTTTAATCATTGCTACTGCAAACAAGCAATATTGGAACCTGAAGACATGCTCCTAGCGTTTCAGGAACAGCTTCTTCACCTCTGCCATCAAATTTCTGTATGGGCAGGGAATCTATGAAAAACCTTCCTCAGTATTATTTCACATCTATTTTTGACACTACTTAATTTATTTTTAATATATACTTATTGTGATTTACAGTTTTATTAATATTTATTGCAATGTATTGCTGCCACAAAACAAATTTCATGACATACACCAGCGATAGTAAACTTGACCATGATGACAATGTCAAGAGAAGGTGATTAGACTCTCTCCTGTTAGAGATCAGTGTCTGACAATTTTGTAATGCAAGCGTTACATGTAATGATTAGACTGTAATGGAATATTATGCCCAGGCAAAGGCTGCTTCAATTAATGAGACAATGCAAGTTCAATTGTAGATGATGTATAGACATTTAATAGTACTGTTACTTCTACTTACAACAGCATTGTGCCTTCTTTTGTGTATTCATTCATTTCCTGCTTGACCATCACCAAATTGTCTTTTCACCCATTTTTTAACCTCCAAACTTTTCTTGTTAGCTTTCCCACAGCATGCTATAAAACTCACTGTCCTGTACCATGTCCTGCTCCCCATCTGAGAAATACCAACACTCCTAAGTCTACACTGATCTCCACAACTTCACAATGCATAGAACTTACGTCTTTCAATTTCTTATGAAAGAAAATATGGAGGAACATAGCAGCAGAGACTATTCAGCAGTGAGTAATAGCTGCAATATAACAAGCTATGAGGCGGCCACAAAACCAGAGGGAATAGACATTTAACACAATAAGATTACTGAAGGCTAGGAACAAGGGGTCAAGTCTGGCTGGTTCATATACTATAAGTGAACAAAGGCTGAGGATGAAAGCTGGGTTTAAATGGGCTGCAGATGATGAGGTAGAAACAAGTGACGGGTGCATCCTGTTAGCTGGATGGAGACTGGGAGGAGCCTGCATGTGTCAACCTCACATTTGAAATTTCTCTTCAGATTTTTCTTCAAATTCTCTTTCAAAATCTCTTTAAAATTTATGGCCTCCCTTTCACCTTTCATTTACCTGACTCTGGACTTTATGAATTGCACTTTCCTTTTAATCTGTTATTAATGACTGAGGCTTTAGTCTACTTGACCTGATTTCCTGTGATTTGCTCCTCAACTAATATTTTTCTTCTTCTTTCAAAAGCTCCCTTTCTGAATGGTCACCTCTCCTAAGTCAGCATCCATACCTTTCCCCTTTTAACCAAATACACTGTTTGAAATCTACTTTCTTTATTAACAGTGTTACATAACTGTTACATCAAAGAATGAACCATAGAAAGAGGCCAGGTAGTCTCTGGCTTGTTTACTTGCCACCAGAGATTCAAGATTGTTTAATGTCACTACCAGCATACAAGTATAAAGAAGAATGAAATAATCATTTCTCTGGATCGGATCCGATGCAGCACAAAAAATAATATGGTAAAAACACTAATAATAATAATAATAATAATAATAATAATAATAATAATAATAATAATAAATACCCAAGATAGCTTAAATACATAGATTGATTGCATGTCCAAAAGGTGATTGACAGGAAATAATAAAATAGTGTTGGAGTTAGTGGGTGGAGATATTGATTAACCTGACTGTTTGGGGGAAGTCACTGGTTTTGAGCCTGGTAGTCCTGATGTAGACTCAGCGTAGCCTCCTCCCTGATGGATCTGTGAATCTGTAAAATGACATGGGTATAGATGTGTGAAATCCATCTCTCTTCAGCCTCCTTGGAAAGCTCATCAGTGAGCTTTCTTGACTGTGTAGGATATGTTCTGGGATCATGAGAGTTGTGTGATACTTTCCCTAGAGTTTGAAACTGCTCCTAGCTTTCACTGCTGTGCTGCCAATGTAAAGATGGTTGCAAATTCTTCTGAAGTCGATAACCATCTCATTTATCTTGTTAATATTGAGGAAGAGGCTATTTGCCTAGCACCAGGCCTTGAGCTCTTCCACCTCCTCTCGGTAGGCCATCTCGTCATTGTTGGTGATGAGCCCCACCACTGTTGCGTTATCAGCAAACTTGACAACTTGATAACTTACATACAAAATGCTGGTGAAACTCAGCAAGCCAGGCAGCATCTATGGAAAAGAGTAAATAGTCGACATTTTTGGCCAAAGCCCATCACCAGGTTTACTCTTTTCCATAGATGCTGCCTGGCCTGCTGAGTTCCTTGGGCATTTTGTGCGTGTTGCTTGGAATCCAGCATCCGCAGATCTTCTCATCAACGTGTTTACTTATGTATTTGGCCGTGCTGTAAAGTACAAGCAGAATGTATAGTAATGGGCTCAGCACATGGAGAGCACCCATGCTGAGGATGATGAGGTGAGGTTGTGCATCCTGACTATCTGAGGTTGGTCAGGAAGTCTGACACCTTAATGTTCAGTGGGGTAAGTAGACCAAAACCAAGGTCTGTTAGACAATAGTTTTGGATGCCAAATTGAAATCTAGAAACATTCTTGTTTCCTAGATGTGTCAGGGCCAGATGCATGTGTCGTAAAATTGCTCTCTTGCTAAACGGATTAGTGTGTATTCAATGTGTCAAGACTAGTGTTTTTGATGTGTGTTATCTCACTCATTCCATCATATCAATGTACGACTCAATTGGCTCTCCCTCTGCACTAATTTATCTTCCCTTTTGGGATGTCTCCAGGATGCAGTGAATTTCATATTTTCAACTGTTGTGAGTTGCCAATCATTCTTGTTTAATTCTAAAAATCCAGATTCTGTGGAGGGAGATTGAAAGAGTTCCCTTGAGCTCTACTTCATTCATGCCATTCAGTTCTGGCATGAGGACAATAAAGATGCACAGAATCAGAAAAAAATCTTGCGTGCCACATTACAGACATTGCTACTTACTGTAACATGATCTGTGAAAGCTGCCAAGTGACCTGGCCCAAACATAATGTTACTATTTTCAAGTTGTGTGCAAATTATTTTGCAGTCTTTGTTAATGAGGAAGATAACTCTGTAATTTCCACACTTCAGTGAATCCTTTCCTGATTCCAGTATAATTAAGATAAATTTCAAGACAGAAGAATTTTGTGAGAAGTCATTGATCTTGGGCTTCATTCAAAAAAGGGCTGCTATTGACGTCATTTATTGAAAGTCAATGATATTTCAAAGCTAATACTTAGCTGCTGAAGGGGCTTTGTGAGCCATTATAGCTTCTGCTTTTTCCACAATATCTACCTGATCTCATGCTTATTTTGGTTCTAGCCAAGGGTTAAGAATTTGTATTTTTATTTGCATAAGAAAACACGGGAATAAAGCCAAAAACCTAGAAAATTTCCAAGATATTCCAATTCCACAAATAGCACAAGTTTGATCTAGGCTGCCAAAGCCCCTTCTGCCTCTTCTCTTAATCATTAGTAGTATGATGGAAGGTGTTGACAACTATGCATTTTATGGCTCATAGTACATTTTAGAAGCATACTTCTGGATTCTGTGAGAATGATTGACCCCCAACCTCCTTACAGGCAAAGCATGGATGAAAAAGATGAAGTGTGGCTCAAAAGAGCCTTTTTTTGACAAAACATTTCATCATTTCTAGTGAAATCAATGTCATTGTGGGAGAGGAGGTCCAATGGCTTTTTTCAAACCTTATGCAAAGGGGTATGGTTGTAAGCATTGGAGGCAGTCACCTCAGCAGTTGCTCTTCAGAACAATTTCCTGGCCTACCCAAACTGAACTATTTTAATAATAGCTTTGTCAGATCATACCTGGCCATGTGTTATGAGTGATGAACAGACCTGATGGACAATGGGGTGCAGAGTTAACCATTTTCTCCCCCCCCCCCCCGCCGCTGAGAACCATGAACTATTACTGTTGCTATGCTGCTCATGAGAGACAGAGATGAAACACAGGCAAGAACATCTGCTACAGATAAGAGGGGGGGAGAGAGACTGTTGATTTACTGTATTTTGACCCTTCCTGGATTATTTACCTTCCACTACAAGGACTTTGCTCGGTAACATTCCTCAGGAGATAGGAGTGGCCTGATTTGATGGACATGGTCGTTCAGAGTTGATGGATAGCTGAGACCCCGTGAGTGGGGATAAAAGACAGGTCTGGAGAGACACCCTTCAGACACACCAGTGGACACTGACTGAGTGTTGGGAACCCACAGCAAGGTGGGGGCTTCGGAGACCGAACCAGGAGATCGGTCAGTAAAGCTCAGTGTTACAGCAGGGCCAATGGGGACGTGTGTGTGTGTGTGTGTGTGTGTGTGTGTGTGTGTGCACTCATGCCAGAGTGATGAGTCCACCACAGAAGAACAGTCTAGCTGAAGAACAGAGGGGTCATAACTGAATGGCCACAATGACACAACGGATTAAGAAAGCCACAAAAGGTTTGCCTGCCGCAGCTGTTGCGGTTACATCTCGCTTGCTCGCTCTCTCTCTCCGATTTCAATACAACAACCATAACCACCTCAGCATTTATGAACTGAACTCTATACTTCCCTATGACAATTCATTTGCCCCTAGACATCGATAGAGCTTGTTTATTATTGATTATTATTATTCCTACACTTTTAGGTTTATTACTGCTAACTTGTTTTATATGTACATTTGCATTTTTGATATTGTATTGTGTAGTTTACTAAAACACCTTTAGTTTGGTACCACCAGACTCCAACGGATTCTTCTTTCTCTGCTGGTCAGACACCCAGTTACGGAGTATGTAACAAGTTGGGGGCTTGTCCAGGATTTGATGACCAAATTGGAGTCGTGAATGGGATAAAAGTCCCTTATCTGATCTGGTTGTGTGGATAACCAGACAGGAAACCAGCAGAGATGGAAATTGACAAATTTTTAAAAGACCCGACTTCTGGGGCATTAGAGGATGCCAGGAAGGTGGAATTGGTGAGCGTTGCAAAACGATTAAATCTCTCGGCAGTGAAATCGTCAATGAGCAAGTTGGATATACAGAGAGCAATAGCTGTGCATTACGTATCCGAGGGTGGGTTCACGTCGGATGTATTTAACCTGTTCCCTGAGAAAAAAACAGTCAAGAGTGAGCTTCAAATACAGATATAAAGATTAAGGTTGGTTGCAGAGAAGGAGGAAAGGGAGCATGAGCTCCAGATAAAGGAGATAGAAGCTTCAAGGCAGAGAGAAGAAGCTGATAGGCAGAGAAAGAGGCAGTTTGCTCTGGAAATGGAGAGGTTAAAGGCATCGCAAGGAAGCGACCGGGTTGCAAGCCCAAATGAGGGGTTCAAGATTGGTCAGGAAATCCTGTTGGTACCTCCATTTGAGGAGATGGATGTTGATGAGTTCTTCCTTCATTTTGAGAAAGTGGCTGTGAATCAGACCTGGCCTAAGGGGAAATGGGCTGTTCTGTTACAGAGCGTACTTAGGAGGAAGGCTCAACAAGTGTATTCGGCATTGTCCATGGATGAGTCTAAGGATTACGAGGAAGGAAAAAGGACTGTATTGAGGAGTTGCGATTTGATGCCAGAGGCATACCAGCAGAAGTTCCGGAACTTGAGAAAGCCGTGGAACCACACATATTTAGAGTTTGCCCGTGAGATGCAAATGTATTGTGAGCGTTGATGCGCCTCAAAAGGGGTCATTGGAGATTATGATAAGCAATTACAGTTAATACTGATGGAGCAGTTCAAAGGTTGTATCCCTGAGAGTATGAAGACTTACTTGGATGAGAAGGAGACAGTGACTCTGTCTGTGACTGCCAAATTAGCAGACGCGTATGCCTTAACCCACAAAACAAAGTTTTCCCTAAATAATAGCTACCAGAAAGGCAATAGGGATGATAGAGAAAGCCCACCGGCTAAGGCAGAGAATAAGCCGGGAGCTAGTGGAAAAGGTAAGGAGGAGGAAAAACAGGCTGGCAGGAAGGTTCCCAACTTTACGTGCTATAATTGTGGGAAAGCTGGTCGTGTAGCATCTAAGTGTATAGCACATAGCATTTGCTCCGAAGAAGGAGACGGGAAAAGGGAAAACAGCGATCCTGAATAGTTGCATTGAGTCAGTCAACAGATCGATGGGGAAGGAAAAGTTAGATAAAGCACAAGAGGGGCGTGAGGTTTATCTCAGAAGGGACAGTGTCTGTGAAGGAGGGGGAAACCCCAGTTCCAGTGCGGATCTGGAGAGATACTGGGACGTGTATTCAGCAGTGAAGCTGACAAGTAAGCCTGTGAGTGCTGAGGACCCGCCCATAGATTCCAAGATTTATCCCACATGCGCAATCACTCGCAGCATGTCTAGAAAGGCGGCTGAGAAAGGAGACAGTTTAAATGAGTCCAGTGTTGATTTAGCGGAGACATTTTTGCCGACCTTGTATGAAAAGGGGTTACCGGAGGAGAAGGAACAGGATAGTGGAGCTAAGGAAAGTAAGGGAAACAAAGCAGATTTAGTGTTGTCAAGGAATGAGATTTTGAACCTGGTTCATAAGATACCCCTAGCTGGACACTTGGAAGTGAGGAAGGAGGTTATGGAGGCACAGAGTAAAGATGAGAAACAGATGAGGCAATTAGAAGGTCCAGGGTTGGACACAGATGATCTATCTGGTTTGACAGAGCTGTTTTCAGTTGAAGTTAAGTGAGTTCCCGATGATATGAGAGCAGTCCTAGATGAAAAGGATGCTGCTACCTTGAGGGAGTCTGCTGGGTTAGCAGACAAAGTTGTCTTAACCCACAAGGTTGAGTTTACTCTGAAGGGGAGCTGCCCAGAGAGTAGCTGGGAGGATCAGGGGAACTTAGAATTTGAAAAGGGGACTGGTATTGAAAGCCTAGGAGAGGCAGATGTCCTGTTTGCTTGTGTTCAGGATGTGAAGGATGTGGAGTCAGAGGGTACTGAACCAAGTGTTGAAGCTCAGGAAAAGTCTGAGGTATCTGATTTAGTTGAAAAGGAATGCAATCCTTTTGGGTCAGATAGACTTGGTTCAGTGAAGAAAGGGTTAACCTTGGCATGGGGAGAAAGTGAGAATTCTCAGTCACTTATCTTAAAAGTTAATGATGAGATGAAAGCTAGTGAGAAGAATATTATTGAAGGGAAAGGGAAAAGTATTGTTCCTAGACTTTTAAATAAAGAAAATTTAAAGTCACGTTTGGTTTCAGAACTGTTAATTAAAGTGAAGGGACCATTAGCTGAACAGTGGTTTGTTAACAAGGTGCTTGTGAATCAATTAGTTTGTTTTGGAATTTAAGGATAAACAACTTGGTGATGTTGTTCAAGGATGTGAGTTGGACAGGCAGAACTTAAAGTGCTGTTTTGACCAAGAGGGATAACCTGCTGATGTTAAACGAGAAACTAATAGAATTAAAGATCCTGAAGATGAAATTAATGACCAGCTTAAAATTAATGAGTGGTTTGGAAGTTCAGCAAATGGGCTTAGTTTGGAAAACATTGGTGATAAGCTAGCTCATGGGAAAGGAGTCTGTGAAGGCCTATTCCACACTGGTGAGCACACTAACCACGTGAGAGCTAAGTGGAAAAGAGGCGAGGGTTGACCAAATGCCTCTTTGAATAACAGGATCTGGTTTTGCGGGAATTTGATTTTTTTTTTAACAAAGCATCTGAATAAGAAAGACAACATCATGGAAGATTGAATGTTAAGTTTAAAAGTAAAATAGAGATTAGTATTTGCACAAACATCTGTAATGTACCACAGTATAATCACAAATGTACTGGTTTACACTTTGTAATATACACCTAAGCTAAGAACACAACCTTTTGGTATTCTTGGCTAACATGAAAAATAAAAATAGAAGGTTATTAAGTTGGAATCTGTTGTTACAGGAATTCGATATGAAAATACAACATGTAAAGGGGAGTGATAATGTAATTGCTGACTATTTATCTAGATGTTAATTTGAAAGTGTATCTGTATTATTCTTGTAGTTAAGACCACTTTTGTATTTTGTTAAATTCTGTAATATGCTTTATTAGTTAATTTTCACCCTGGTGAAAATTCCCAGAAGAATGGGAGTGTTATGAGTGATGAACAGACCTGATGGACAATGGGGTGCAGAGTTAACCATTTTCTTCCCCCCCCCCCCCCCCCGAGAACCTTGAACTATTACTGTTGCTATGCTGCTCATGAGAGAGAGAGATGAAACACAGGCAAGAACATCTGCTACAGATAAGAGAGGGGGAGAGAGACTGTTGATTTACTGTATTTTGACTCTTCCTGGATTATTTACATTCCACTACAAGGACTTTGCTCGTCAACATTCCTCAGGAGATAGCAGGAGTGGCCTGATATGATGGACAAGTTCATTCAGAGTTGATGGATAGCTGAGACCCCATGAGTGGGGATAAAAGACAGGTCTGGAGAGACACCCTTCAGACACACCAGTGGACACTGACTGAGTGTTGGGCACCCACAGCAAGGTGGGGGCTTCAGAGACCGAACCAGGAGATCGGTCAGTAAAGCTCAGTGTTACAGCAGGGCCGGTGGGGACTTGTGTGTGTGTCCACTCATGCCAGAGTGATGAGTCCACCACAGAAGAACAGTCTAGCTGAAGAACAGAGGGGTCATAACTGAATGACCACAACAACACGACCGATTAAGAAAGCCACAAAAGGTTTGCTTGCCGCAGCCGTTGCTGTTACATCTCGCTCTCTCTCTCTCTCTCTCTCTCTCCAACAATTTTGATACAACAACCATAACCACCTCAGCATTTATGAACTGACCTCTATACTTCCCTATGACAATTCATTTACCCCTAGACATGGATAGAGCTTGTTTATTATTGATTATTATTATTCCTACACTTTTAGGTTTATTACTGCTAACTTGTTTTATATGTATATTTGCATTTTTGATATTGTATTGTGTTGTTTACTAATAAACACCTTTAGTTTGGTACCACCAGACTCCAACGGATTCTCCTTTCTCTGCTGGTCAGACACCCAGTTACAGGGTATATAACACATGAGAGCATGTTACATTCAATTTACAAAAGCTCAGACACTGGAGTCATCCACTGGCATCAAGGTGCTGTGATAGATATTCACTCCTTGGCCAGTGGGCCCCTTGGTGGTTGGCTGATCTTGGCTTTCGAAACACAGTAATTGCAATTGTGAGATCAAAAACAGATGCAAGTAAACTTCAAACAGATAGTCGTTGAATTTCTTGTCATAAAACAGGAACTAGACTTCAGTTCTCAATGTAAGTGAAAAGTAGCAGTAGTACTTCTCATTTTTTTTCTCAGTCCTGATGAACGGTCCTGGCCCGAAATAGACAATAGGTGCAGGAGTAGGCTATTCGACCCTTTGAGCCAGCACCACCAATCAATGTGATCATGGCTGATCATCCACAATCACTACTCTGTTCCTGCCTTATCCCCATATCCCTTGACTCTGCTATCTTTAAGAGCTCTATCTAACTCTTGCTTGAAAGCATGCAGAAAATTGGCCTCCACTGCCTTCTGAGGTAGAGCATTCCATAGATCCACAACTCTCTCGGTGAAAAAGTTTTTGCTGAACTCCGTTCTAAATGGCCTACCTCTTATTCTTAAACTGTGGCCTCTGGTTCTGGACTTCCCCAACATCAGGAATATGGTTCCTGCCCCTAGCGTGTCCAATCCCTTAATAATCTTATATGTGTCAATCTGATCCCCTCTCATCCTTCTAAATTCCAGTGTATACAGGCCCTGTTACTCCAATCTTTCAATATATGGCAGTCCCGCCATCCTGGGAATCGACCTCATGAACCTATGCTGCACTCCCTCAATAGCAAGAATGTCCTTCCTCAAATTTGAAGACCAAAACTGAACCCTATACTCCAGGTGTGGTCTCACCATGGCCCTGTACAGCTGCAGAATGACCTCTTTGCTCCTATACTCAACTCCCCTTGTTATGAAACGTTGACTGTTTACTCTTTTCCATAAATGCCATCTGGCCAGCTAAGTTCCTCCAGCATTTTCTGTATGGTGTAGTGGAAAGTAGTAATCAGTTTGAAGTGTAAAAAGCTGTAATAGCAGTTGCTGAAGAAAACTTGCAATGCAAGAGAGATAACACTGTACTCTCCATACACATCACATGGCAATGACTGATATACTTTCCCTCCCTCTCCCTGAACAATCAGGGGCATTGCAGCTCAGTATTCGAACACAGATGGAGAATATGGTCCTGGCCATCAACAGAATTGGGGGTGACCATATTGAAACCTATCAAATGTTGAAAGGCCTTGATAGAGTGGATATGGAGAGGATGGTGAGAGAAGTCTAAGACTCAGAATAGAGAGGTGTTCTTTTAGAACAGAGATGAGGAGGAATACCTTTATCCAGAGTGGTGAATCTGTGGAATTTGTAGCCATAGGCAGCTGTGAAGTCAAAGTTATTGGGTATATTTAAGGTAATGGATGATAGATTCTTGATTAGTCTGGGCAGGAAGTTATACAGGGAGAAGGTGGGAGATTAGGACAGAGAGGAAAAATGGAACAGCCATGATGGGCCAAATGGACTTATGCTGTTGCTATTTCTTATGGCCTTATGGAATCATAATTACACAGCCATGGTGTGTTTGTAACAATTGAAAATGACACAATTTTCACACCAAAGTCTCTTTATAATCACATTTCCTCATCATTCACTTGGAGTTTAAAACTCGTCAAGGTAGATTCCATACTTGTCAGCCACTGGGCCTGGGACAAATATAGCACAGCTTCCAGCATGCCAGAGGGTGTGACTGCTTATGAATATCTTTCAAAAGGCTCAGGGGAAGACTTTTATGGAACAGCTTACAGAAGAAGGTTGATGGGAATAATAAATAAAAAGATAACTCCATTGGGAACATTGCCAGTAAGTAAGTGCACATTATCAAAGAGAATCAAACAGAAATAGGAACCTTTGTTAAACTTGAAACCTGTTTTCTCCTAATGTGGAGAAAATAAAGGGAATGTGTAATAGGTTGATGACTGAGAGGAACTGAATGTTGGTAGAAACAATAGGAACCTTGTTAATCACACCCAAACTGAATGGAAATGGTAAAAACAGAAAACAATACGTGAAAATGGAGTGGACGGACAGAGTCTGGGCTGTAAGTTGCAAACACTGCAGTTGCTGAAAATCTGAAATTGAGGAGAATGCTCTGAAGGAAAATCTAAGGTTAAGTTTGATATTCCTTCATCAAAATTGGCGAGTTCCAATAAAAATTAGATAGGCTGGCTATGTGAAATTGTTGGATTCAAATTTTGAGTTCCAGGTGCTGTAATTAACTTGTAATAATCCTAGTCCAAAATTCAGATTCTCTTCTCCATTTTACATTGGGCTTCAGCAAAATTGTGCTAAAGGACAAAGTCACAAATGTAAAGTGATAAATAACTGTAATCTTGGAGACCAAACTTGGGTCCTCTGCAGAGCAGTTGCCCTGTTTACCAGAGACCTCAATGTGACCACTGAATTCGGTATGTTCTGTTGCTTCTCACTCAGCCTTGTCTGTCTTTGAGGAATGAAATGTAGTTAGATTTCTTCACACACACAGCCAAACTGATCCCACTTATATAACAGTGATTGGCAAATTGTGAGATTTTGCAAATAACAGAGTACTAACCGGTTATTCTTTTCTTCCATTGTGGTATAATTCTGGTACAGAGTTCATGTTTGATCTGTCCACGGAATAACCATCATGACAGCTCAGAGGTAATTAGCAGGGTCCTTTGAGATGTTATATTGTGAAAAGAACTATAAAAGTGAAAGATTATTAATAACACAATGGCTGGGGAAATAACATTTTTATTCAACCCGGGAAATCTAGACAGAGCTTTGCGTCATTGTCATTATATAATGCAACTTCATAAAGTCATAAAATGGTCCACTGTCACTGCTTTGAATTAATTGTGTTAGTCGGACTTGGTGTTCCCTTAAAAAAGAATCAATATATTTGATGTTTTCATAATGAACGGAAGAACACCAATGTTTATCCAAGCTAAAATCCTATAAACCAGATGAGTCGTCAACAGAACTTCAAAAGTAGTCATCCTTCACCATGACATGAATTTATAAAGTTTGAATTTGTCCCCAGTAATAAAAGAGTGGATTTCAGTTTCTCAATGGAGCCTTACATGGGATCAGTATAAGTTTAGGCCCAAAATGAAAAAGCAACCTCCAGTTCGCCGATGCAGATTCATTTGCAACCGAAGCAGGTGTTAACATTGCAACAATGCATTATAGACATTCAGTGGTGTCCAGGAGATGACATTAATGTACTTCATCCACATGATGGCTGGTTATTTCCTCCTAAACATTGTAAAATATTTATTAAAAATAGCGGAAATATAAATAGAAATTTCACAACGTCAAATAAACAGACTGCTTTTAGCAAACCCGAAAACACCTCCTACACGTGTTTAAGATTTGATTGCAACAATTCAGAGATGAAATTTCTCCCCAGTAACTACAAATGTTTGATGAAGCAAAGCAGAAGACATTAATTCCTAGAAAATTGATAGCATATTCCTGTGCTTTTCAGTGCATCGACTGTTGTAGTCTTTTTACATAAATAAACACTTAGCCAATATAAAATCACTAGCTGTGAAATTGGACCCAATACTCACAGTCCCAAATCAGAGGGCACAACAGCCATTTTATGTGTGGAATACACATGTATCATCACTTATGCTCATTTTTCTGATTTTCAGAGATTGTTCACTCAGTGAGAAACATGTCCTCACAGTGCTCAGTACAATGATGTGGCTTCAAGGACTGCTCTTACCCTTTACATTTAATTCTGCAGTCTACTGCACACCGTCTGGATTCTAGGCTGCGTAATTCCGTTTGCAGCATTTGGATGACATTATTTGCTCTTTCTCTACTCTACCATCATTACCTTTCTGTACATGTAGGGAGTTCTGCACAAGCTGAAGCTGGGAGCAGGGCAGAAATCTTCCCCTCCGGAGGAGAGGGAGGTAATTTCAAACCACAGAAAGGCTTAACCCACAGGTGCGTATAAAATAATAGAAATGGAACACTACAGCACAGTACAGAATGTCCAGTCCATGTTGTTGTGCTGACCTGTTGGCCCACCCCAAGATCAATCTAATGCTTCCTTCCCCCATTACCTTTGTCTAAGATTCTCTTAAATATCCCTGATGTTTCTGCCTCTACCACTACTCCTGGCAGCGTGTTCCAAACACCCAAAATTCAGTGTAAAATACCTACCTCTGGCATCGTCCCTAAACTTTCCTCCATTCATCTTAAAATTATGCCTCCTTGTAGAAGCCATTTCCTCACTGGGAAATAGCCTCTGACTGTTTACTCTATCAAAACCTCCTATCATCTTATTCAGCTCTATCCAGTCACCTTTCAAACTTCTTCACTCTAATGGGAATAGCCCTAGTTGGCTCAACTTATCCTCATGAAACATGTTCTCTAATCTAGGCAGTAACCTAGTAAATCTCCTTTGCACCCTCTTGATTGCTTCCACAACCTTCCTATAATAAGGCAACCTGAATTGAAACAATATACCAAGTGTGGTCTACCCAACATTTTATAGAGCTGCAACATTACCTCAAGGCTCTTGAACTCAATCCCCTGACTAACGAAAGCCAACACAGCATAGATATTCTTAACAAATCCTTTCAACTCATGTAGTATCCTTTCTTCTATCTCTCTATGTGTAGTCTGTCCTGCTGGGCATGCTGCATGCACCAGAACATCATGAACAATAAATTATACAGCAATAGTAACTTAACCTTGGACCACCCACCATTTACCTTCGCTCACTTAGTGGAATTCCCTTTGTTTCATTCTCATTTCCCTACTACTTGTTTCTCTCTTTATCAGGTCTGATGAAGCATCCTTCTTCTGAAACATTAACTATTTTTTTTCTTTCGAGATGTTGCTTGGCCTGCTTAGTTTAGCCAGCATTTTCTATTTTCTTCCTTTACATCCTGTTGGTTCAGTTTATTTTATCCAAATCAGTTCCAGCCTGTCAGCCAGGATTCACAGGATTCAGCCAGGATAGTGATTCACCTTAGTTGGAAGATTTGGAGAGGCAGTACACATCGACCTTTAAATAGAGTGCAGAAACAACCACTTCTAATTTAAACAAGGCTATTGGTTTTGCCAGCCATGAGATGCATTTACAGTGCTTTAAGTATTAATATTAATATGGAAAAGGTATCATGTGGTAGAGTTTCCATGAATAACTGGAAGTGCCAAAGAACAATTGAATCTAGACCACATTACATTATATCCTTTTCAACACTCAGAATCACCAAATGTTTGAAAAGCTACAGTAGATACTGCCATTTCCTTTCTCTACTTGAATTATTTATTTTCCATTATCCACAGTGCTAATTATATACCTTCAAGTTGTTTTCTGTGGTTTATGTTGAGACAAATCATTTTCTAACTGATTTCAAGGAGAGTTCATATTCTGAATTGAGCTTGTTGATTGGAAATATCATTAACTATGCAAAGTAATATCACCTGGTGCCAATCTTTAATTGCCTGGTGGCATTGTAATTGTAGCTATTTCAAGACATTATTTCTCCCTCCCTTTAGAGAAAAGATTAAATGAAATTGTTTCATTGATATTATAATCAATATCTAGCATAAAAAGTAGGTTGATGTGGTGTGTGTGATATTATTTCCAACTTTTGCATTTCTGTATGATTTGACAAGGACATTGGAAGGACTAGCCAATCATTAAACGTTGTGAGGATTCCTTTCACTAGGACTCATGGATATCCATTTTTTTTTAGCCAGTTCACATTTTTGCTTTTCACACTACTTGAAAAACAACATTTGTTGCAAATTCTGTAAATGGCCAATAAGTGGTATAAAGTTTATTCCCTTTCCTTTAAATGCTTGAACATTTTAACAGGATTCAGGTACGTAAACCACATTTGTATTCAAACGCAGGACTGAAGAAGTGCGATGTTCTCACAGATTTTTCCTTTCAATGAGGCAACAAACATGACCCTGGCTTCCTGTGTCAGTGGACGTTAAACATTGTTTTTTGTGCGGCACTCCTAATTCTTAAAGAATAGATGTCATCCTGCCAGCAGTGAGTGTAAGCTTGCCAGTTCACAGAATATCTTATTTATGAACTGCATTATTAATCTATTGCTAGTATAATAAAGGTAACAACATAATGTCAGAAGAGCAAAATGTCCTCAGCCAGCAAGTACACCATGAAAACAAATTAACTGGCCATTTATTGCATTCCTATTATTTAAATAATACCCTGCACTTCTCTATGGAACCATCAGTACAATCTGGCTTAGTGTTTGCATCCTTTGCAATATTGCAAGCATTTCATCAGGCTTACCACTTAGACTTGTTCTGTAACCCACCATATCAAAGTCCTAATCTGGGTTCTGTACTGCAGCACTGGCAAAGTGTAACTGCTGCCTGCACCCCAATCGTTTGCCTATTCAGAATGCGAACCGCTCCTTTTCAGAATCTCACTATGTACTGAAACAAGTAACCTCTTTAAAGCCGGCACAGCAAAAATAAGTAATATGCTAACCACTGCTCTAAATCATGCACCGTTTCTTTGAGCTAATTGCAGCACATAAACTTGATTGATGTAGTGTATTCATTAACACTATCTTCCTGATCCCACATTACTTAGTCACATTCTTGTTCTTCAGTAGCTGAGGTAAAAATGGCAGAAGTCTGACATTGCAATTTGACTGAGTGAGCTTTTGTGAATAAGTTTGTGCAAGTAAGAGGTGCTTGCTTGCATCATTGACATGCTCGTAAATCATTAAAGTTCTGAGGAAAATTGTTTGGAAAAGAACAGTCCTGTTATCAATAGTTTTGCCACTGAAACCCTTCAGCCCTTCCACTGCCTCAACATCCTGATGATGGTCACAACTGTTTCTTCCATGGCAGTTGTCATATCCAGGTGGACTAGTCTCCAGTTATACTCACTTCCTGCAGCATTTGTCTTTATGTCACCTTGTCTTTCAAGCAAAAAGTATATAAGTGAAAAGCAAAAGAGTATGCAGATGCTGGAAACCTGGATTAAAACACACTTTGTTTGAGGATATTAACGGGTCAGGCAGCAACTGTGGAGGGAAATAGAGAGTCAAACTTTCAGGTTGAGACCTTTCATCGGGACAGGAAAGACAGAAGAGAGAAGTTGGTATCATAGGGTGGGCTAAGGGGAGGAGAAATTGGCTATTCTTTGTCAATCCTACCTGTTATTTCCTTAAAGAATTCCAATAGATTTTTTGGGCAAGATTTCCCCTTAAGGAAATGATGCTGACTTTGGCCTATATTATTTTGTGCCTCTAAGTACCCTGAAATCTCATCATTAATAATGGACTCCAACGTTTTCCCAGCTACTGAATTCAGGCTAACTAGTCTATCATTTCCTCTCTTCTGCATCCTTTCCTTCTTGAACAGTGAAGTGACATTGCAATTTTCCAGTTCTCAGGAACCATTCCAGAATCTAGTGATTTATTTATTTATTTATTTATTTTTGGAAGATCGTTTCAAATGTCTTCACAATCTTTTCGGCTACCTCTTTCAAAACTCTGGGGTGTAGTCCATCTGGTCCAAGTGATTGATCTATCTTCAGATCTTTCAGCTTCCCAAGCACCTTCTTCTCAGTTATAGCAACTGCACTCACTTCTGCCCACTGACACTCTAGAGTTTCTAGCACTACAGCTGCATCTTTACCCGTGATGACTGATGCAAAATACTTAGTAAGCTTGAAAGTCATTTCTTTGTCCCCTGTTACTCCCTCTCCAGCACAATTCTCCAGTGGTCCGCTAACCACTCAAAGTCAAACTTAAAGTACGCTTATTATCAAAGTAGGTATACCACCTTGAAATTCGTCTTCCCACAGACAGCCACGAAACGAAGAAACACCATGGAACCCATTTTAAAAAAAACATCAAAATCCCAATGCGCAGCAAAAAGAACAAGTCGTGCAAATGGCAAAACACGTGAAAAACAAAATATAAAACGTTAAACCACAAAGTAATTCAAGCAGTCTAGGAATGTTCAGTTTAGTTCAGTTCAATTTAGCATGGTGACATTCGTTGACTGTAGGCCGCCGAGCCAGTCCATCCCCGTCAAAATTGCACAAAATAGCAACAAAAATGAGTAACCAGAACCCAGAAACTTAAAACATAAACTACAGCATCTAATCCACAAACCACGTCGATTAAACTTTGCCCAAGATCCAAGATCATCCTCCAGCAGCATCGAGCAAGAGAAAGAGATAGGCCAAGTGCAGGCATTCTTCTCCAGGTACAGTGAGTGAGGGAGAGAGATCAGTTAAATGCAGGCAGATGGCACTGAACACCCACTCGCCTTCTGCTCTCATCCTTGTTGATTTCAATCTTGCCCGATGCTTTAATTAGAGGGATTAGCAAGAAAAGGAGTCAATCATGGCTGGCACCCTGTCTCCATGCCTCTTGTCCTCCAGGCCACACACTCTGCTTGAAACCTCACCAAACTCCCTCAGAGAACAAAGCACCAGATCATTCAATTGACCTGAAAACACACCATCAAAATGTAAATCACAGATTCCAATAGTAGTAGAATCATATCTGAAGGAAAAAGAAGTAAAAGTAGTTTCATGAGTTGTTTGAAGGACGTCGCCATTGGTCATGTTATCCATTAGCACCATATTCTTTTTACTCTTTATGGAACTGAAAATCTTTGGTATCCTCTTTTATATTATTGTTTTACTAGCTATTTTCACATTTATTTCATTCTCCTTACACCTGTGTACAGGAAATGACATTAAACAATCTTGAATATTTCATTTTTTCTCTCCTAGTGGCTTTTATACAGTTGCCTTCTGTTGGTTTTTAGAAGCTTCCCAATCCTCTGACTTTCCACAAATTTTTGCTATATGCCTTCTCTTTTGCTTTTATGCTGCCTTTGACTTCTCTTTTCAGTGGCAGTTGCCTCATCTGTCTTTTAGAATACCTCTTCATCTTTGGGATGTATCTATCCTGTGCCATCCGAATTGCCCCCAGAAACTCCAGGCGTTGCTGCTCTGCTGTCATCCCTGATGGTGAGCATTCAAATCAACTCTGGCCAGCTCCTTTCTCATGTGTCTGAAATTCCTTCTACTCCACTGTAATACTGATACATCTAACATTAACTTCTCCCTCTCAAACTGCAGGGTCAATTCTATCATATTATGATCATTGCCCCCTAAGTGTTCCCTGATCAAATCTGGTTCATTAAACAACACCCAATGCAGGATTGCCTTTCCCCTAGTGGGATCAACTACAAGCTGCTCTAAAAACCCATTTAGAAGGCATTCTACAAAATCCCTTTCTTGGGTTCCAGCACAAACCTGATTTTCCCCAATACATCACTCATGCATTCTTCCCACTAGTTCCTCTCCCTACCTCTTTCTCTATATTCCATTGTTCATTGTCTTTTCCTGTCAGATTCCATCTTCTTTGTCCTTTGTCACCCCCAGTTTTCAACTCCCAGCTTTTTACAGCATCCACATTCCCCTATCACCCCTCTTGTCCACCAGCTCCACCCCTTCTCTCACCATTTTAGATGGCCCTTCTGCTTCGTTCCAATCCTGATGAAGGGGCTTGACCTAAAACATTCTCTCTCCATTTCCCTGGAGCAATGAGTTCCTCCAGCAGATTGTGTTGCTACAGATGTAAGTGAGAGACCTGCTTTGAACTTGCAGGAAGTGCCTCTAATGATCAATAGCTGGCAATGCATCCAAACTTCAAGATACATGTTTGCATCTTACATCGTGCTCAATACGTGGTGTGTGTTAGTCCTGAGTTGTGACTTTCTCTTGTTTCATCTTCTCTGCTGCCAACACTTGCTCAGGTATTGCCAGGATTTAATTTTTTTGCTAGCCACTTACAATACTGCTCTCTTTCTGAAATGTCTAACCCATGACAGTGTAAATGGCATTTCCTGGAAGCTAATCATAATTAACAGGTGGCACAAGGCTGAATTGCAGCCTTCATTTCATGGAATGGGGTTAGTGTAATTGTCTGTTACAGTCCACATATCGGTTTTCAAGAGCTGTTGGATCTAGGCTTCTTCACAGTGAAAGTAAAATGTTCCAGTGTTGTCTGTTGTCATCAAGGGCATAAACTGTGCTGTATACGTGGCCAATTCTACTTCTTTGATAGATCTTGCACTTTTTCTACACATTGCACAGAATACAAGATTAAATACTGTCAGTAGAACTTAAGTGGAGAAGTAATACATATCCTAGTATAGCAATTGCCCTACTTAATGATCACCTACACACACTCAAGCATTTTGTCACAGTTCCATTGCCTCAGACTTAAATAGAGTGCAGAAACCATTGCATATTGAGGCATACACAATCCTATCAATGATCAGCCTGCTGAATAGAGCATTAGCAGTGATTGACTAGTTTTAAACATAACGCTAGCCCCCATATCCACAATCTGCTCATTGCCAATAATAATAAATTTCAAAACGATTTTGATAAATGAGCACAGGATCTACTGTATTTACAGAAATCTCTAAGGATTTCAATGAAATATGTTAAGCCTACTCAATGTGTAACTTTTGACTGCTGGCCACAATTTAAATTGGTGATTTTGTCTGAACAGGTTTTGTCAGACCTTGTGCTCCAATTTTGGCAGCTTATTCAATTCTTCACAAGATGCAGAAAATTGATTTGTTACTCTCACACTTTCCTTCTGAATATTATTTTTATTTTTGTAGGCTGTGCCTTGCATCCCAAAGTCACTGCCTAACCTTTTTTATGAAAATAATCAATAACAGATTTCTTTTTTTCAAAATGACAGTTTTAAGTAGCTGGTCTTGCTAAAGGCAGTGAGCAAATCCTTGTTAATTGATTACACTAGGGGAAGGATTACTTTTGTCAACAAAACATAAAAGTAGGAAATAGAGTAAGTCATAGCCCCTTAAACCAGTCCCATTGACAATAAGATCCTCTGGTCTTTGGTCTCAACAGTTTTTTTGCCCGATCAATCTTATTCTTGATTCCATTGTAAAAATGAAAACCATTTGGGCTTATTCAGAAGTAGAACCCAGGACTGCTAATATGTCAAACCAAGAATCTCTCCTTAAGCAAGAATCATATTATTAAACCTATGAGCCAACATTCCTGACAATTATCGCAAGCAAATTCGTCTAAAATTTCTGTGGTATATCTTCTTTCTTCCCATCATGAGACTTTCAAAGAAAGGCCATTCATTTTTTTTTCCAGATTCGTTTCTGCTAATTTCTCACAAAGTTAGAGCTGTATTTTTGAAAACAAACTGGAACTTCTCTTCCCTTATTTCCTAGTGTAAGTGCATTGAGATCAAAATCACTCTGACTCTGGAGGATTCTATTTCCATTTGACCCTGAGATCACAGCTGCCTGATCATAGACCACACTGTGAAATCAAATTATCACTTTAAGGAGGAGCAACACCCATAAAATGCTGGAGGAACTCAGCAGGTCAAGCAGCATCTATGGAAATGAATAAACAATTGATGGTTCAGGCTGAGACCATCATCAGGACTCGAAAGGAAGGGGAACGATAGTGGAATAAAAGGGTGGTGGGAGGGGAAGGAAGAGAAGCAAGAAGATGCTAGGTGAAGCCAGGTGGGTGGGGAAATGAGGATAAAGTAAGAAGCTGAAAGGTGATAGGTGGAAAAGGCAAAGGACCAGAGAAGAAGGAATCCAATAGGAGAGGAGAGTGGACCATGGAAGAAAGGGAATGAGGTGGGGCACTAGAGGGAGGTGATAGTCAGGTGAGAAGAAACTTTGTCCCATGTCTCTTTTCTCATTGATTACCCCTCCAAGTACTCACCTATTTTCTTGTTAGTTATGAGCCTATCAGAGAGCTACCTCCACTTCTTTCTCACCTTATGTCATTTTGAAATGGGAGGTGAAACCTTAAAGATGTAATGCTTTGCTGAAAGCTCATTGACCTGAATTATTCACTCTTTTTCTATCTCCACATATACTGCTTGACTAGTTGAGTAATGGGAACATTTTCATTTTGTATTTCATATTGCAGGAATATGCAGTACTTTGCTTTTGGATTCCTTATTCATGCTTGATTATAAAAATTGATGTCATGTGAATACTTGTAGTCTACTTCCTATTTGAGAAGTGTGTGCAAGAAATACCTGTACATATTTCAGCTAGTCACTACAAAAATACCGTTTTGTTACATGAATGAAAAGATGGACATTTTTTCTCGCTTTGTTTCTGTAGCCATTGAACAGATTCCCTTTGTGCAAATGCTATTTGCATTAGTAACTTTAACAATTGCAAGTTGGTGCTATTTATTTTCCAACAGTCAATTACTTAAGAAGAGCATGAGGGAATCATGATTTTGGAGTCCGTACTTGCTTTGGGTTGATGGAGGCAAAGGAAGTGCTGCTACTCCTGCAGAAGGAATACACCGTTAATGGCCAGGAATTTCCAGCCCTTTTACCGACTGCCAAGAGACCCGCAACCTGCCAAAATAGAGCAGGCAGAAGATTTTTCTAAGGTTGTCTGGGAGAGATCTGGGGATTCAGAGTCAGGTCACTTGTACAGCATGGCTGTAGTGACTTTACAGTGTTTTGGGGAGGGTTTGCATGTGAGGGAGGTGCAGGGAAGATAATATAATCAGTAGTTGGGAATGAGAGAATTCTCCTCCTTGGGATATGGGTTTCTTGAGAAGGTATGCTTTTTCCAAATTGAATGTCTCTAAAGTGACGTGGTGACCCAGAGTACAATGCCTCACATCCATTCAGTCTGGGACATATGATGAGCTGTTATTTCCACAGACTGGTTTGGTTGGTTTCATTCCAAATACTCATTGCCTCTAGTACTCACTTTTTTTAAAATCTGCACACATTCAATGAAAACTCTGTGATTTCCCCATGTGAAGGAAATAACCAGAAATTTTCCAAATCACCTGTGGTCAGAAATTGTATAATATGTATTGTGATGTAATATTAACCATGTGTATTTTTAAGGTCAAGATATATTTTCCACCAAAGATCTTTATAGCCTACTAGCCTAGACTAGTAGTTCCTTCACAAAATAAATTCTTGCCACTGAAATGACCCATGGAGTATCTAGAGGTAGGTATAATTTCTGGCCTTGCCATATCTGTTTATGTTCAATGAAAAAATAAATTCAGAAATTTGATGAGGATACTGAGAAGGAAAGCATCACCATTGAAAAGAGAAATAGAGTCAATGACCCTTCATCAGAACTGGAAATTATAAGAAAACAAGTAGGATTTAATTTGGTGAGAGATAGAAGAATGCCTGCAGTAGGGTGAAGGCCACAATAGTCCAGGTGACACAATGTCCTCTGACATCAAAGAGGTAGGAATGAGTGTTTGATATCATAGCTGATTGGTTTGCAACAGATTGGTGGATGAAGATGGCTATAACCATGAGCGGATGCACATAGCAGCTGCAGTTACTCTGAAATATTGATTCTGGTTTATTGTTGTCACGTGTATCGAGGTAACGTAAAAAGCTTTTGTCCGCATGCCACCTGGACAGATCATGCCAAAGTAGTAAAAGTAGGATGCTGTGTTGTAGTTACAGGGAAACTCCAGTAACGTTAAACAAATAAAATGCAAGGACCATGACGAGCTAGATTAGGGAGATCATGCTTTTAGCATATAAGAGGTGTGCTCAAGAACATGGACAGAAATGACCTTGAATCTGATCTGAGATGTTGGAAATACTCAACATATTAGGGAGGACTGTTGAAGAGGGAAACAATGAGTTAATATTACAGGTGGATAACCTTACCTCAGAACTGGCCAGTTCTGACACAGACAGGAAGGACTGGTTCCCTATAATTGTGTGATCACCGTCAGCACTGGATTTGAGCCTGTGGTGAATATGTTGGTTACAATCACAACTTGCTTGATGTAGTGTAGCAAATGTAGAATGGGGATGAGGTGAGGGTGGCCACATTTGAGAATTGTTCCCTATTACCCCCACCTGCTGGAGTCAAAGGTTTGACTAAGGTTAGAAATGACTGGTGACTCTTCCTACACCCTGTACTGTATTTGCAGCAGTTGTACTGCGTTGATCAGAGCTGCTGTGCCATGAATCATCGCATCTTTTGATGGATTGGAAACTGCTTTGTGATTTGTGGAGCCATTTCGTAGTCACTGAAATGAGGAGGCTGTTGAAAGATCCTTAGGATAACATCCCCTATGGCAGTGCCATTGCAGCTACCATCGATCAGGTGTCTCTCATTTGATGGCTTCACAGCCACTGGTACTTCCAAAGTGTAATCACAAGGCAAAGTTCCGCAAGAAAAGGATGAACAATGAAAAGGTTTGCACTGATGGATATATGTTCATAACTGACCATATACTCTCCCATACTCTCCTTCACAAAACAGTGAAAAGAACTAGAGGATGTTAGTTTAATGTTTTGTTTGGCAAACAGCAGCTTCCTCCCACAACGGGTAAAACATTCTCTCAACAATATATGATAAGTATCTAGCTAACCTGTTAGACCTAGGTCTAGAGTGAGCATCACTATACCTTCTACTTGAGACAAGGATGTTTTATCATTGTATGCCTACAGCAATATGGACAAGAAAAGCTCAGGCATCAAGGAAGCAAACTGTTCTCTCCTTGCATCATAGCAGCTGAATATTTTAAAAAACTCTTAACGGAGTTTCCACTACTGCTTACTCAGAGGTCTGTTCCAACTGTGTATTCATTTTGTAATGAGATTCTTAATGATCTGATTTAAATGTGACTTTAACTGGTCAGAAACTGTGCTCTGATGTTGTGGTTTAACAAAGTAGTGCTCTTCCAAGCTAACATTCTCAGTATGAGTTTGTAGATAGCTTTTTTCTAATTACATTCAGCCAGCTCCGGTGGCCGGCTGTGTGCTTGACGCCAAATTATTGAACCTACCATTCTTACCACTTGGTAAGGAGATCCTTGAGGGAACAGAGAAATTGTTTCAAGTGTGCTCTCTAATCTTCCTTGAAAGAATATTATGTCCACTTTGTTCCTGGCCCATGATTATTCAGAGTGCAGAGGAATATCAGGAGAGGCACGGAGCTTCCCATATCTCTTCAATGGAAGCCTGTAGATGAAAGCGCACATATCAAAATGAGCACTGGACCCCTGAATCAACCAAATCCTTCCCATTGTCCTTTCACCACAGTTGCATACACAAAGATAAACTTAATTATCCTTAATGTAGTCGGAATTTAGGCGAATGAAGAGGGAGTTAATGAGCATATGAAAGTGAATAGATTACAGTGGCCTGAGCAGGGGAATGGGATTGATGGATTTGTTTTGTGATCTGGACTAGACTTAATGAGATGAATAGATACTGTTTAAGTCATAACGAAATATGAAAGAATGAAATATATGGTAACTCGGCTTCAGAACATATGCAGGAAATAAGACATAGGAGCAGAATTAGGCCACTTGGTCCATAATATAACCATATAACAATTACATCACGGAAACAGGCCATCTCGGCCCTTCTAGTCCATGCCGAACGCTTACTCTCACCTAGTCCCACTGACCCGCACTCAGCCCATAACCCTCCATTACTTTCTTGTCCATAATATAACCACAAAAGTACCATGACTTGTTTCTGCCTGGTTTCAGACCAAGGACCTTTCGCGTGTGAGGCAAACGTGATAACCACTACACTACAGAAATGCTATCCATCGAGTTTGCTCTAGCGGTCCATCATAGCTGATTTATTTCCCTCCCAACCCCAGTCTCCCACCTTTCTCCATAACCTTTGGCACCCTGACTAATCGAGAACCTATCAAACACTGGTTTAAATATACTGAATGACTTGGATCCCATAGTCATCTGTGGAAATGAATACAGATTCACCACCCTCATCCATGTCATCTCTGTTCTAAGTGGACATCCCTCTATTCCAAGGCTGTGCCCTCTGGTGCAAGACTCACCCACTATAGGAAATACCCTTTCTGCATCCACTCCATATAGGTCTTTCAATATTTGATAGGTTTCCATGAGAGTCCACTCATTCTTCTAAACACCTCTGATCTTTGAATTTTTTCCCCTTTTAGAATGGAGTTTGCTCCTTTATTCCCTCCACCAAAATGCATGACCATCTACTTCTGTAAACTGCAGAGAGTGGTGCGGACAGCCCAGCACATCTGTAGCTGTGAACTTCCCACTATTCAAAACATTTACAAAGACAGGTATGTAAAGGATCACTGGGGACCTGAGTCACCCCAACCACAAACTGTTCCAGCTGCTACCATCTGGGAAACAGTACTGCGGCATAAAAGCCAGGACCAACAGGCTCCAGGACAGCTTCTTCCACCAGGTCATCAGACTGATCAACTCATACTGACACAACTGTATTTCTATGTTATATTGACTATCCTGTTGCATATACTATTTATTAAAAATTACTATAAAATGTACATTTAGTTGGAGCTGTAACACAAAGATTTTTACTGCTTATGTATATGAAGGATGTAAGTAATAAAGTCAATTTAATTCAGTTTTTCATCTGCCACTTCTTTGCTGTGAGGGAGAGTTTGCTGCTGATTCTCAAGTTGTGGAACTCAAAATTTTTTTAAAAAGCAACGCATCAGACTGACTGCAACTTTGAATTCATGACTCTTTGTCTCCCCTCTCGATGTGGATGAAGTGATATCAGTTAGTGAGAGTGAGAGCCTGTGGAATGTTGAATTGTTGAAGTAAACTGTTAGTTTCAATGTACTGTAGTCGATAGTCTCTCCGTGGGGCTTTGCTGTTGCTTGCATGGTGGATGGTGGGAATGCTGATGCTTTGTTAGAGTAAGTGGGGGAGGGGGAGGCAGAGGAGAAAGGTTGGTGCTGCTTGGGGACAGGGGGATTTGGGGGTTCTTATATTTTTTCTTTTATTCATTCTTTGGAGGGTTTCTTCTGTTTCGAGGATGTCAGCAGAGTTGTGTATTGTATACATTCTCTCATATTAAATGGAACTATTGAACTTTCTCCTTAGTAATAGCCAACCTCATTGACTTCTATCCCCTGACACTCTCAAATTTCAGGCATACTGCTGTCCTCTATTGTGAAGATTGAGACAAAATATTTATTAAGTTCATTCTCCATTTCTTTGTCTCCCATTCCTATCTCTCCAGCTTCAATATTCCAGTGGCCCAATATCCACTTTCACCTCTCTCTTTTACTGTTATGTATCTGAAAAAAAGACATTTGCTATCCTCTTTTATACTATTGGCTAGCTTACCTTCATATTTCATCTTTACTCTCCTAATGAATTTTTTTCATTGACTTCTGTTGGTTTTCAAATGCTTTCTAATCTTCTAAATTCCCACTAATTTTTGCTACATTATATTTTGTCCTTATTGTTTTTATTATGCTGTCTTTGATTTCCCATATCAGCCTTGGTTGCTTGATCCTCACGTTGGAATAGTTCTTCATCTTTTGGATGTATCTCTCCAACTTCCAAGTTGCCCCCAGAAATTACAGCCATTGTTGTTCTGCTGACATCGCAGATAACGTCCCCTTCCAATCAGCTTTGGCCAGCTCCTCTCTTGTGCCTCAGTAATTCCCTTTACTCTGCTGTAATAATAATACTTATTACTTTATCTTCTCCCCTTCAAACTGCAGGATAAAGTCAAAGTCAATTTTATTATCGAAGTACATATATTTCACCATATACAACACTGAGATTCATTTTCCTGTGGGCATACTCAGCAAATCTATGGAATAGTAAGCATAACAAGATCAATGAAGATCAACGGAAGTGCAGAAGCCAACAAACTGTGTAAATGCAAAAATAAATAAATAGCAATTAATGAAGGAACATAAGATAATGAAATAAAGGTCCTTGAAGTGAGATCGTTATTGTGAGAACATCTCAGTGGCTGAGCAAGTGAGTGTAGTTATCTCCTTTTGTTCAGGAGCCTAATGTTAGAGGGTTGATAACTGTTCTTGAACCTGGTGGTGTGAGTCCTGAGGCTCTTCTACATTCTACCTGATGGCAGCAACAATAAAAGAGCATGTCCCGGGAGGTGACAGTCTCCGCTGATGGATGCTGTTTTTCTATGTTAGTGTTTCATGTAGATGTGCTCAATGGTTGGGAGGGCTTCACCCGTGATGTAATGGGCCAAATCCACTGCCTATTGTAGGATTTTCCATTCAAAGGCATTGGTGTTTCCATACCAGGCTGTGATGCAGCTGGTCAATACACGTTCTGGTTGTCAAAGTTTTCGATGTCATGACAAATCTCCAAATACTCCCAAAGAAGTAAAGGCGTTGTTGTGTATTCTTCATAATGTTACTTTTGTGCTGGGTCCAGGGCAGATCCTCTGAAATAGTAACACCCATGAATTTAAAGTTGCTAACCCTCTCCACCTCTGATCCTCTGATGAGGTCTGGCTCATGGACCTCTGGTTTCCTTCTCTTGAAGTCCACAGTCAGTTCCTTGGTCTTCTGACTTTAAGTGAGAAGTTTTTGTTATGTAACGACTCAGCCAAATTAGCAATCTCCCTCTTGTATGCTGATTCATCACCTATCATATTCCGATCACTGAATCTTAAAGGTTCCTTTACCTTAAGCTCACTAATCAAATCTGGTTCATTACACTACACCTAATCCAGAATAACCTTTCCCCTAACAGGCACAACCACAAACTGCTCTAAAAAGCCATCTTGTAGGCATTCTATAAATTCCCACTCTCAGGATCCAGCACCAATATGATTTTTGCCATCTACTTATGTATTGAAATCCCCCATGACTATCATAACATTGACCTTATTACAAGTCTTTTCCATCTCCCATTCTAATTATTATCCCACATCTGAGCTACTCTTTGGAGACTTGTATGTAACTCCTTTCAGGGTGTTTTTACTCTTGCAGTTTCTTAACTCTACACACAAGGACTTTATATCTTCCGATCCTATTTCATCTCCATCTCATGATTTGATTGCATTTTTTACCAACAGTGACACCCCATCCCTTTTGCCTACCTGCCTGTCCTTTCAATACAAAGTGTATCCTTGAATGTTGTGTGCCCATTATGATCTTCTCTCAGCCACAACTTAGTGATGCCCACTTATTACCCACCAATGTCTAACTATACTACTAGACCATCTACCATATTCCAGTATACTGCGTGCATTCAAATCTAACATCTTCAGTCTAGTATTCATCACCCGTAGATAAAGATGTTCAACTTAACCAGAAATTGTTATTGTTTTGTGATGTGCTGGGACAAACCAATTTTTAGTTTTTACCATTATATGTACACAGGTCTCAGCCATCAGCTGCCCTCAGCTCTACTCATTTGGTTCTGTTGACCTAAATGGAACCAAATGTGCACAAGGTGAATACAGCCTATGGACAATACATCCATATGCATTTTGCATCTAATACTCAGGAAAATCAACTGCTTTGAAACCATTTTGCTGGTTGTTGATCAAGATAAGGCAAGTGCAGAGGTGATGTAATCATGATGGTGATTCCAGGAGGCAAAAAGCCCAGGAAGATTCATCACATACATTTTTGTTCATTAATTTTCTAATGATTTTCATTTGGTTTTGCTGGACAGTCACATAATGATATTTGTACTGTAATTCTTATCAAATTAAAGAATTTAATAAATACAATATTTATACAAACATATCCTTGCTTTTTCAGTCCTGGCCTAAGGGGAAGTCATATTTGTTGTACAATCACTGTGCATCTGAACAATGGAATAGCAATTATCTATGCAATAATGTTGTATCTGCTGACATTTACACAAGCTGTTGAACAGATAGTTCATATTAATCAGTTATTGTAGGGTGATAATACTGAGTGACAATGATGCCTCAGATGAATGACAAGAGACAGAATTAATGATTGGGTGCAATGTTTAATAGTAAATTCTGTCAATTAAAGTTTCTAATGTCAGCTTCTTCAGGTCTACAGATGCTTGGCCTCTCAATTAGCCTTCTGTTTTTGGTGAGGCTATATTAAACCGTTTAGTCAGTCGTGTGGTCTTGACATTATGCATAAATGCCAACATTACACATTTAGATGAGCATAGAGAGCTGTTTATTCATTTGTATATCTAAATAAACAATTATTATGAATATACAGAACACTCTTAATTTATGTCTTAAATTTGCTGTTGGTTTGTAGTCTGAAATCTGGTTTGATATGTATTTTAATGTGCAAAATGAAGAACATCAGATGGTACTAGTGCATAGAGACAAGGGTTCTGTAGCTTTGTTGAAATTATTTAAGTGTTCAGCAGATAAAGGCAGAATCTGATCCATTGGGACCACAGACTAATTTGCAGATGTGGCTATTGACAGCGAACCAAAATGAAAACTCTCACGAAGACAGTAACAGTGCTACTGTACAGGAGATTGCAACCAGGCTCAGAAACTTTTCAATGCACTCTTTCCAAACTCTGTTGCCCTGCCACCAAGGTGCCTCACAAAAAGGCAAATTCAATTAACTAAATGCTTCATAGGGAACCAGAAAAAAACATCTTACAAGATATAATCCATCTGGGTTGGCAGCATAGCTGATTAGTTAAAGAATTACACCTGATATATGATTATATATGTTTTCTTTTAAATTGAGAGGCACTACCCATTACCCTTCCCTGTTCCATATCCAAATAGATTTAACATCTATTAAGCTGTAAAAGGAAAGGTTATGTCCTGCATAATCAGGCATTAGGTGTAATTCATTTTGCAAATGACATTGGCACCACATGCACCTTTGAGTGTGAAGCACACTGGGTCACTTTCACACCGTGAACCGATGCTGGTTTGTTTTTTAGTTTAGCTTTGCTATGCATCTGGAAGACATGGAGGAACTAATATTTTCTCATGCATTCAGACATGTCAGTAAGTGGATCTGTTAAAACCTTGTTGCAATGAGAATGACTGGCAATAGCTCACACATGGTGAAGGTCATCTAAGATGTAAATGACAAAAATGAAAGCTGTTTTTTTTCAGGAACTAAATCTGATAATCATTGTGGCATTCAAAGACCCTTGAGTACTTCAGCTGTTCATAATATTTTAAATTATGTTTAATCATCTTATGGCTGAACAGAGAGATTATCACATTATTTCATATCAAAATGTTTTGATGCAAAGGAAGTCTCATCATCTAAATAAAACTATACCCTTTGACTGTATGAAATCTCACTCTCTGAATTGGTGATGGGATAAGATGTTGATAATCGCTTTGCATCCTTAGATTCCTGATTAACAAAAACTTTCTGAAATTTTGTGAGGCCATCACCTAGGAAATTATCTGATTTTGAAAGATTTTCTCCTGAACTACAGAGCATGTTCTGGTGGGACAAATCACTGTCCCAGTACAAGCCAAAGTAAAAAAGATGAGCATAAACATTAGGCAGATTCTAAGTCTTTCCCTCCCTCCCAATTACAGTAAAATTTATTGAATTCCAGACCTACCACTGAATTTCACCTGGGTTTGCAGACCCTTTGTAACAATAATCTCCACACACATAAAGCAAACGCTAACAAAAAAAAATGGATAACCACTCTTGGACTGTGTGAACAGACTTTCACTGAAATTGTTTACATGCTTGCACTTTCTATTCAACCACCTTACACATTTACTGTGTTAATATAATTTACCTTTTTCTAGATCCCTCAGTACACTGCTTCATGGTGTGGGATGCGGAGCCTTGGCAAATTTTTCAGCTACCTAGCAGCACCAAAGCTCTGTCTGTCCTGTCCTTCCATGAACAGCACACTCTCATCATGTGACTCTCTAAACCTCATTTTCATCTCTCTACCTCTGATGAGTGCTGTACAACAGTCCTTCTGACAGACTCCCCAGCCCGAACTAATTCATCTGGTCTCATTCTGATACTCTTGCAAAAAATACCAAACCAGTTTAACTTGAGTCAGATCATTTTAATTTAATGTGTTTATTTCAAATGCTAATACATAAAGAAGTCATTTTCTCCATTTTTTGGTTCTTCAAATGGATGCCCATGTTTTACCCTAATGCTAAGCTGGATGTTGCCCAAAAGCATTATAAAATTGGAACTTCTTGGTTTTAAAACATCATTGTGATTTCCTTACGTACATGCTTAAGTGGGTAGCTTGCATCGATATTCTGCCATTGTTTTGCAGTGGTTGGGGAGAGGGTTTATGGGAA
The DNA here is from genome assembly GCF_030144855.1 of Hypanus sabinus. Taxonomy (NCBI): domain Eukaryota; kingdom Metazoa; phylum Chordata; class Chondrichthyes; order Myliobatiformes; family Dasyatidae; genus Hypanus; species Hypanus sabinus. The sequence continues at coordinate 133,567,414 of NC_082712.1, read as the reverse complement.
ATAAAAGATGGAGAAATGGGAACAATGAAGTAGCAACAAAAGGATGGAGGTCACAAACAAGAGAAAATCTGCAGATGCTGGAAATCCGAGCAAGACTCACGAAATGCTGGAGGAACCCAGCAGATATCCGAATATAATATTGAGCTGTGATCAGCATTTCAGGATTGCCAGGAGACTGACAATGGGGATGGGAGGAGGAGGGTTTGGTGACGAGAGAAAATTATGAAATATAAAAATGACTTTATGCATAATTTAAAGTATTCCTGTTTAGGTCTCTCATTCTCCCTCCCTTCCTTTATTCTGGTTTCCTCCATCCCATTCTCCATCTCAATTGAATGGGGATGTCCTGTTCTGGGGCCCAGTTATTCCGTCTTCACCCACAATCAGGAATGCCCTGCAGTGCCGATGTTTCTGTACAACATGACATCTCTCCCATCTTGAACCCAGGTTCAAGATGGTGGCGTGACGCAGTTTGCAGCAGCCTCTCCAGAGTTGATATCTGTTATTTGTCAAGCAGGATGCCGTGCACAATCCTAATCTGATGAAAAACAGACATGGGAGCATGGAAGAACATCTGGAAATCTCCAGGAAGGCCTTCTATTTTGCTGCTGTTGTTGTGAGGTCCGGGTCTCTGCTGGGAAGAACAGATCCCCAGTGCTCGGGGCCAAGTTGCCGGAGGCTGGTGGCGGGGGCGCCGCAGTGCAGTCAGCAGAGGCTGGTGCTCAGAGAAGCTGTATCAGAGGGGATGGTCAGAGGCTTGGAGGTTCGATGGACTCGAGTCCACTGCGGTCGGGGCGCTTTCACTGTGTGCTGCATCTGTGACGCTGAGTCTGGTGGTGCCGTGGAAGTCCATAGCGAGGGTATTCCCTTCTGCTGCCCGCGTGGGATGATGAGTCTATTGGGACCCTGAGGACTTGTGGAAACTGTGTGGTGGTTTCTTTCAAACTTATAGTCTTTTAACTTCTTTGGACTATTTTTACTGTGCCCATGATCTGTTTTTTTTATCAATTACGGTATTGTTTGCACTGTTGTAACTACATGGTTTTGTGTAGATCTTGTAGCTTTAGTTTTTGGCTTGTTGAGTGGTAGAGTTGGTCTCCTGACTTGGTGTGTCTGGGTAGTCTTGTTTTGTCTGGTGAGTTTGGAGCTCCTTTCCAGGAAACATGCTAAGATATTAATATATAATAATATAGTGTGATATTAATATGCAGCAGCCTCTCCAGACTCCGGATTTGGGGATTGCCAAGCATTATGTGGATTTTCTGGTGTAGTCTGTTTTGTTGTGTGCTTTTGTGACATCATTCTGGAGGAACATTGTTTCATTTTTTAAACTGCATTGCAGTTATGGTGTCTAAATGACAATAAACTGAAATTCAATTCAATTCATGACACCGGGTGAGGACCAGATTCTTGTTGTGTCTGTCTGTCTGAATATCGACTCTGCCTGTTTCCTGAAATACGCATCTCTTTTATTTCACAATGCTGCTTATCTCGGCCATCCCCGCTCCATTGATTTCAGACCAGCCCTTCTTTCCAATTCCCTTGAGCAATGAAAGGAGAGCATAGGATTATCCACACCCTGTCCTCACACCTCAACCCTTCCTCATCATCCAGAGCAAGAGAAGAAGAGTCACAAACTGCTTGTTCCCAAAGGATGGTGGCCAAAGGGAAGGAGGGAATGCAAGGGGCAGTGTAGAGAGAGAGCATACCACAGGAATGACAGGAAGGTAGGGAGGGGTCAGAAAGTTGCAAGCCCACTCAACCCTGAAAGACAAGGCAAGGCTGTTTGTTCCAATTATTTCATGATTTAATACAGAGGATCTCCCTCTCTCCTCGCCAGCTTACCAGCTACTCTTACCAGCTACTCTTCATTTTCTCTCCCCCTCCTGCTCCCTCTCCCCTCTCCATCACCACTGGCACTCCTGCTCCACACTCCTACCCACACACCCCATTAAAACCCACAGTGTCACTAAGAATAGGAAGAGACATTAGGAGTGTTGTTCTAGTTTGTGCACATGGATTCAGCTGACTATTCTCATTCATGGTCTAACACTAACACTTTGATCTTCCACCCTACATCAGTCCTTCTTCCTTCTGTGGAACAGCCCCTCTTAGCCCTCCCCCTCACACCTGGTGGGACCTCTCCCATCGGACAGTAGTGTCAGGGCACTGGAACAGGGATCCAATTGCAGACCCAGTACCGTGCACACGGTGATATTAATTGAGTAACAAATCCTGAGGTACAAACAAAGTTAGCGTAAAAGTTCAGACAGAGATCAAAGCATCCAGAGAAATCCAAAAACCAGAGTCAGGAAACAAGCAGAGTTGATATACATAGACAGACATTCTGGAAAGGCTCAGGAAAACTCACTGGCACAACCTGACAACAAACAGGTGAAAACACAGGACTGAAATACACTGAGCAGTAAACAGAGAGGCAGGTGATAGGTGGAGCACAACGAGACACAGGTGGCAGCAATACAGGTAATAATGAGAAACAGGTGAGAGGCAGAATACTCAGTAAAACAGGGGCTGGAGTGGAGCAGGAGTGGGGACAGGAGCACGAAAACAAACAAGAGCACATGGCAGTACAAAACCACAGACTGACGGCTAGGGGGAAAACACACATAAAGAGACAAAGTTCAACTGGAGGTACTGACAGGTAGCCAAGGTTGGTGAGTGCTGTCTGGGGCCCAGGAGAGTAGGGATAGACCTCTCTGGTGACCAGTTGCCGTAAAAATGGTGGTTGGTCTGAGGTAGAACTGGCAAGACCAGAAATACGAATGCGGATCACCCAGGACCCTGGAAATACTGCAGGATGGGGTTGGGGTGCAGTTGTAGGGGAAGTTGGTGAGGGTCAGGATGAAAGTGACAGTGCACGGAGGCTGGGACTGCTCCATCACCAATACCTGGGAGACGATGAGAACCATTATTCTTCTCACCACCAGAACATGGGACTCCAGCCGGCCTACCGCACTACAATCCTATCTAAAACCATGACCTGTATGCATTCTCTGACAAAATAGCCACCCGGAAACAACAGAGTTGGAGAATTATTCCACGCCAGAGACCCTCTTGAGGACAGGCCAGGTATCACAAAGATAGGCAGACCATATTTTGGGAGGGAGGGAGGGGGGAAAGAGGTTAGAATGATCAAACAAAAAGAAAAGAGGCAGGAACCATGCATGGCACAACCAGTGTTGTGTGACCAAAGGTGGCACCTGTGCATAGTACTTCTAGTGTTGATCTGATCTATTCCTTTCTTGAGTTAACCCAGAGTCAACAATCCCACTGCCCAACCCTCAGTACCTGTAACTGATACTCCATGGGCATGTGCATAGGCTTCTATTTTCCATGTTGGTAGGTGGATATGGGTGACTTCTAGCACCATAAAATGGCTAATGTGCAGACGGACAATCTGATGTCCAGCAGCATTGTGGGAAGAGATCACAAAGTTGCTGAATCATTACTCTGACCAGAACTGTGCTCCTTGTGTGATCTGACCCCAGAATATGGAGACAAGAAACATGCACAGTGTTCTCAGAAGCATAGGCTTGGCATTGGTCAGAGAGCTGATGTTATCTCGAGTCTAAAAAAGGAAGATTATGGAAAATATTGGGAGAATATGTAAATGAAGAAGCAGGCAATAGTGCAGTTAGTTAGGCTGGATTGAGTTACTGACCAGCCAGCAGAAGGAAGGAGCAGAACTTCCTGCCTCAGGGTATGTTGAATCTTTGTATAATTCAGTCCCAGGGTCTCTTTGGGGGACGTCGAACAGGAACAGGCCCTTCAGCCTACAATGTGTACCAAACTAATTAAATTCTGGAAACTAAACACCTAACTACACTAACCCTTTCTAAAGTGTCCATCCGTGCCCTTCCATTCTCTGCACATTCATATGCATATCAAAGAATTTTCTTAACCACCTGTATTGTATCTGCCTCCACCACCATCCCTGGTAGTGTATTTTAGGCACCCACTATTCTACATTTAGGAAATTTGCCCACACATCTCTTGTGAACTTATCCCTCTCACCTTAAGTGTGTGTTATCTGGCTTTAAACTAGAGGAGATAGATTCCCGCTGTCCACTCTATGTCGTTCATAATCTTATAAATTTCTATTAGGTCTCACCTCAGCCTTTATTGCTCCAGAGCAAACAACCCAAGTTGTCCAACTTCTCCTTGAGGATAATACCCTCTTATTCAGTCAGCCTCTTGGTTAACCTCTTCTACATATTCTGAACTGCCCACTTTCAGGAGTGGGCAGTGTCGGTGCGGGCAGCGGAGCAGGAGTAAGGAGTGCTCGAGGTCGACAGACGACTGCAGATCGGAGGATCGCAGGATCAGCCGTTGTAGGTAGGCTAAGACCGCCGGACCTACCTGGACAGTACATGAGGAGGAAAGTAAAACTACACAGGCGCGGGTGACATCAGCGACGAGCACGGGGTTTAAAAAGAGGCCTTGGTATTACCCGTAATGAGAAGTTATACAAATTATCTCTTTATGCTGATGATTTGTTGTTATATATTTCTGACCCTGATAGGTCTATTCCTGCTATTTTATCCTTGTTGGTTCAATTTGGTACTTTTTCTGGTTATAAACTAAATTTAGATAAGAGTGAATTATTTCCTTTAAATGCACAAACTTTATTGAGTGATAGGATACCATTTAAAGTTGTTATTGATAACTTTACCTATCTAGGTATAAAAATTACCAAGAAATATAAAGATTTATTTAGACTGAATTTTTTACCTATGCTTCATCAAATTCATCAACTTACTACAAGATGGTCTCCTTTGTTTTTATCATTAATTGGTCGGATTAATGCTGTTAAAATGATGATTTTACCGAAATTTTTATACTTATTTCAAGCCCTACCAGTTTTTATTCCTAAATCTTTTTTTGATAGCATTGATTCAAAAATTTCCTCATTTGTGTGGCAAAATAAAAACCCTAGGTTAAGTAAAAAGCAATTACAAAAATCAAAAAAAGATGGTGGTTTAGCTTTACCCAATTTTAGATTTTATTATTGGGCAAATAATATTTGTAATTTATTGTATTGGAAACTAGATTTGGATTCGCCACTGTGCCCACAGTGGGTAAATTTGGAATGTAATGAGGTAAAGGGATATTCTCTGTTCTCTGTTCTTGGTTCTTGTCTTCCTGCGGATTTAGTTAAATTTAATAAACAAATATTTAATCCTGTTATTAAACATACATTACGAATTTGGTTTCAATTTCGTAAGTTTTTTAGTTTGAAAAACTTTGTTCTTGATAGCCCTATCTTATTTAATTTCTTTTTCAAACCTTCCTGGACAGATCAAGCTTTTAACATATGGAAAAGGAAAGGTATAAAATGTTTTCATGATCTTTTTTTTGAAGATACTTTGATGTCATTTGATCAACTTTTCAACAAATTTGAATTACCTAAATCTAATTTTTTCAGATATTTACAAATTAGAAATTTCTTGCATAAAGTTTTACCATCTTTTCCTAATTCAACTTTGGTGGACATTATAGATTTGATCTTTACCTTAAATCCTTGTCAAAAGGGATTAGTAGCTTTTATTTATAATATGATTATGAAGATACAACCAGAAATATCAGTTAGAATTAAACAAGAATGGGAAAAAGAACTTCAATATAACATATCAACAGATAAATGGGAAAAAATTTTGCAGATGGTTAATTCTTCTTCTATATGTGCTAAACATGCTTTAATACAATTTAAAATTGTACATAGAGCTCATATGTCTAAAGATAAACTTGCTCGATTCTATTCTCATATTAACCCTCAATGTGACAGATGTCATTCAGAAGTGGCCTCATTGACCCATATGTTCTGGTCATGTCCCACTTTACATAATTATTGGAAGGACATATTTACTACTATTTCCTCAATTTGGAATATAGATTTACAACCTCATTCTATTACTGCAATTTTTGGCATACCAAATGAAGATGGTAATCAGTTTTCTCCTTCAATCAGACGAATGATTGCTTTTGTAACATTAATGGCCAGAAGGTCTATATTACAAAATTGGAAAGAAGTAAATCCTCCTACCACATTTCAATGGCTTTCTCAAACTATTTCTTATCTGAGCTTGGAAAAAATTAGAAGCACTATCTTTGACTCATCAATTAAATTTGAAGAAACTTGGAGACCGTTTATTAGACATTTTCATATGAATTAATCTGGCCTTTTCCAGACCTTTTCTCTGCTTATTCATGTTCAGGTATGGAGTTCCGGAGTTCTTTGACACTATCATATACTTGTAAACTGTTATTATTGCCCAGGTTAGTTTAGTTTAGTGTTTTATTTTTTTTTTATATTTTTTTCCACATATTTTTAATATATTTTTTTCTTTTTTAATGGTTATTTTTGTTTTTTTTTCATATAATCATGTGGACTTGATTGATTAAGGTATTCTCTTCTGTTGATGTTTAGTAGGATATTGTTATCTTATTATCAATGTGATTTCAAGTCTATTGTATTCACAACTTACTTATTACTATGTTATTTTTTTTTTGTGTATATATGAAAATCAATAAAAAGATTGAAAAAGAAAAGAAAAAGAGGCCCACTTTCGGGAGCGGGCAGCGGAGTGCACAGGAGCAGAGTGCTGGGCTTTGGCTCAGCGGGCTTCGGTGCAAGGGGACTTCAGTAACAGGAAATCAGTGAGCCTGAGTACGTGCTTGCTGAGGTAAAAAAGGTAATGTCGGTAGGTACTTTTCTCATTTATTCTGACTAATCTGGGATCAGGTAATGGGGAGACAATTAGAGCAATGGTGTGCTCCGTATGCAGTATGTGGGAGGTCAGGGTCAACACAGTTGTCCCTGATGACCACACCTACAAAAGGTGCGTCCAGCTGCAGCTCCTATCAGACCCAGTTAGGGAATTGGACCAGGAGCTGGATGAACTACGGATCATTCAGGAGACAGAGATAGATAAGAGTTATCGGGAGGTAGTCACACCGAAAAGACAGGAGGTAGGCAAATGGGTGACAGTCAAGAGAGGCAGGGGGAGCAGACAGAGAGAGCAGAGCACCCCTGTGGCCGTTCCCATCAACAGTAAGTATACCGTTTTGGATACTGTTGGTGGGGATAACCTCCCAGGAACAAGTTGCAGTGGTCCTGTCTCTGGCAGTGAGGTTGGACCCTCGACTAGGAAGGGGAGGAGGGAAGAGAAGAGAGCGGTATTGATAGGGGATACTATAGTCAGGGGGGCGGATAGTAGATTTTGTGGGGAAGATCGGGAATCTCGGATGGTATGTTGCCTCCCTGGTGCCAGGGTCCGGGACATCTCAGATCAGGTGCAGGTTATTCTCGAGAGGGAGGGCAAGAACCCAGATGTTGTGGTCCATGTAGGGACCAACGACTTGGGTAGGATGAGTGAGGGAGTCCTGCGTAGTGAGTTCAGGGAGTTAGGTGCGAAGCTGAAGGGCAGGACCTCCAGGGTAACAATCTCAGGATTGCTAACTGTGCCACGTGTGAGTGAGAAAAGGAACAGAAGGATTATACAGATTAATACGTGGCTGAGAGGATGGTGCAGGAGGGAGGGCTTCAGGATTTTAGATAATTCGGCTTTGTTCCAGGGAAGGTGGGATCTGTTCCGACGGGACATTTTACACCTGAACTGGAGCGGTACTAACATTCTTGCAGGAAAGTTTGCTAGTGCTTCTTGGGGGGTGGGAGGGTTTAAACTAAATTTGCAGGGGGCAGGGATCCAGAATGCGAGAGAGGATAGCGAGATGAAGAATAAAGAACAGGTGGGAACAACACGGTTCTGGAATATTAAGTGTGTGGTAGAGAAAGGTGAGGCAGAACAAGTGATAAGGAGGACACATGTACAGAGGGATGGTCTGATGGAACATGGAGTTAAATGTGCAGAAAGAATAAGTAAATTTAGGAAGGACAACAAAATTCAAGGGGCGTATAGCCCGATGGGAGTTCGGGGAGCTGTGTTAAGCACAATAGGCAGCTATTTAAACAGGGCGAGGAGAAATGGGCTAAAAATTCTATATCTGAATGCACAGTGTCAGAAATAAGGTGGATGAGCTTGAAGCTCAGGTGCGAATGGGTAACTATGATGTTGTTGGGATAACGGAGATATGGCTGCAGGGAGATCAGACCTGGGAAATGAATGTACAAGGGTATATATGCTATCATAGGGACAGAAATGTGGGCAGAGTGGGTGGGGTGGCCCTGTTGGTGAGGAATGAGATTCAGTCTTTTGCAAGGGGGGGGGGGAAATAGGATCAGGAGAAGTAGAGTCTTTGTGGATAGAACTGAGGAACAGTAAGGGCAAAAAGACCCTAATGGGTGTTGTCTACAGGCCACCAAACAGTAGCATGGATATTGGGTGCAAGTTGAATAGGGAGTTAACATTGGCATGTGGCAAAGGTAATATCACAGTAGTAATGGGGGATTTTAACATGCAGGTGAACTGGGAGAATCAGGTTGGTGCTGGACCCCAGGATAGGGAGTTTGTAGCGTGCCTATGGGATGCATTCTTGGAACAGCTTGTACGAGAGACGACCAGGGACAAGGCTATTCTGGATTTAGTCTTGTGTAATGAACAGGATTTGATAAGCGATCTTGAAGTAAAGGAGCCATTAGGAGGTAGTGACCATAATATGGTAAGTTTTTATCTGCAATTTGAGAAGGATAAGGGCAGATCGGAGGTGTCAGTGTTGCAGTTGAACAGGGGAAACTATGGAGCCATGAGGGAGGAGCTAGCCAACGTTAACTGAATGGATATCCTAGCAGAAAAGACAGTGGAACAGCAATGGCAGGTATTCTTGGGAATAATGCACAGGGTGCAAAATCAATTCATCCCTCAGAGAAGGAAGGATTCAAAGGGGGGAAAGGGGCCACAGTGGTTGACAAAGGAAGTCAGAGATTGCATAGCAATAAAAAAAAAGGAAGTATGACAGAGCTAAGGTGAGTGGGAGGACAGATGATTGGGAAATTTTTAAGGAACAACAGAACTTAACTAAAAAGGCAATATGGGGAGAAAAAATGAGGTACGAATGCAAGCTAGCCAGGAATATAAAGGAGGATAGCAAAAGCTTTTTTTTTTTTTTTTAGGTATGTGAAGAGAAAGAAGATAGTTAAGAACAATGTTGGGCCCTTGAAGAATGAATTGGGTGAAATTGTTCTGGGAAACAGAGAAATGGCAGAAGAATTTAATAAGTACTTTAGATCTGTCTTCACTAGGGAAAACACAAGCAATCTCCCAGATGTATGGATGGGCCAAGGACATAGGGTAACAGAGGAAATGAAACAGATTGACGTTAGGAAGGAAACGGTGATGAGTAGACTGATGGGACTGAAGGCTGACAAATCCCCAGGTCCGGATGGTCTGCGTCCTAGAGTACTAAAGGATTTGGCTCTGGAAATTGCGGATGCATTGGTAATCATTTTCCAAAGTTCCTTGGATTCAGGATCAGTTCCTGAGGATTGGAGAATGGCTAATATTATCCCACTTTTTAAGAAAGGAGGGAGGGAGAAAACAGAGAACTATCAACTGTCAGCCTAACATCAGTAGTGTGGAAGATGCTAGATTCCATTATTAAAGATGAAATAGTGGCATATCTAGATAGCAGTGATAGGATTGGGCCGAGCCAGCATGGATTTACCAAGGGCAAATCATGCTTGACTAATCTATTGGAGTTTTTCGAGGATGTAACCAGGAAGTTAGACAAGGGAGATCCAGTGGATGTAGTGTACCTCAATTTTCAGAAGGCATTTGATAAGGTCCCACTTAGGAGATTGGTGGGTAAAATCAGAGCTCATGGCATTGGGGGGAAGATATTGACATGGATAGAAAACTGGTTGGCAGATAGAAAGCACAGGATGGTGGTGAATGGGTGTTTCTCAGAATGGCAGGTGGTGACTAGTGGGGTGCCACAGGGCTCGGTATTGGGACCAAAGCTGATAACGATTTACATCAATGATTTAGATGAAGGCATTGAGAATAACATCAGCAAGTTTGCTGATGATACTAAGCTGGGTGGCAGTGTGATATGTGATAAGGATGTTAGGAGAATTCAGGGTGACTTGGATAGGCTGAGTGAGTTGGCAGATACTTGGCAGATGACGTTTAATGTGAATAAGTGTGAGGTTATCCACCTTGGGAGTAAGAACAGGAAGGAAGATTATTATCTGAATGGTGTAGAGTTAGGTAAGGGAGAAATACAAAGAGATCTAGGAGTCCTTGTTCATCAGTCACTGATGGTGAATGAGCAAGTGCAGCAGGCAGTGAAGAAGGCTAATGGAATGTTGGCCTTTATTACAAAGGGAATTGAGTACAAGAGCAAGGAAATCTTTTTGCATTTGTACAGGGCCCTGGTGAGACCGCACCTGGAGTATTGTGTACAGTTTTGGTCTCCAGGGTTAAGGAAGGACATCCTGGCTATAGAGGAAGTGCAGCATAGATTCACAAGGTTAATTCCTGGGATGTCCGGACTGTCTTACGCAGAGAGGTTAGAGAGACTGTGCTTGTTCACGCTGGAATTAAGGAGATTGAGAGGGGATCTGATTGCAACATATAAAATTATTAAGGGATTGGACAAGATAAAGGCAGGAAATATGTTCCAGATGCTGGGAGAGTCCAGTACCAGAGGGCATGGTTTGAGAATAAGGGGTAGGTCATTTAGGACAGAGTTAAGGAAAAACTTCTTCTCCCAGAGAGTTGTGGGGGTGTGGAATGCACTGCCTCAGAAGGCAGTGGAGGCCAATTCTCTGGATGCTTTCAAGAAGGAGCTAGATAGGTATCTTATGGATAGGGGAATCAAGGGATATGGGGATAAGGCAGGAACTGGGTATTGATAGTAGATGATCAGCCATGATCTCAGAATGGCGGTGCAGGCTCAGAGGGCCGAATGGTCTACTTCTGCACCTATTGTCTATTGTCTACACCCTCTCCAAAGCTTCAACAATCTGCCGATAATACAGTGACCAGAACGGAATGCAATGTTCCAGATGTGCACTAACCATAATTTTAAAACAGATGCACTGTAATTTCCTGACTGTAAAACAAGACTCAGGGAAGCCTGTAATAAAGTTTGTCTATAGCGAGTCAAATTGGTCAAGTTGTGTCGACGGTTCCTATGCAGGTGGAGTCAATTTTCTGGATGGATGGTGATTACAGCAGGAGTGAGGGATGACCAGAATCACAGAGAATACAGGAGAGGGGGTGGACAAGGTCAGGGCGATGAGTTCTTCCTCTTATTCTTACATCCCTGAAGACGTAGTCTGGGTCGAGAACTCACCAACAAGCAACATGAACAGTAATGTAGAATTTTCCTTAGTGCATCCTCATGTCCTCTAACTGATGTCATCTTCTCTACAGTGAGACAGGAATAGAAGGAGCTTCACTCTGTTTTTGACCCTGGGAGTGTGTGATGGGATGTTATGGAGAGAGCTACACTCTGTATCTGCCCCAAGGAGGTGTGATGGGATGGTGTAGAGAGATCTGCGCTCTGTCTGACCCAGTGTATGTGTTGATTGAACACATCCACCCTTCTTACACACAAAACATCACAATCTCATAGTAGAGGACTATATGTCCCAGAGATGGGGGAGACAACGCCATGTCCGACAACTGTTCTCAGAGATGGGAGACATGATGGCATCTTTGGTGACCTTTTCCAAAGGACAAGATGGCATTATGTTTGGTGTTCACTCCCAGAAGTGAGGACAGTCTGTCTGGTACCCAATCCTAGAGGAGGACGCATGAACATTGCTATTGAGGACCATTTGCCCCTCATTGCAGGCCTAGCTGAAAAGTTACCCTGCAACTCCCCATGCACATTGATCCACTATTGCAAACTTTTTCCCTGCAAGGGGAAATTGCTGAGCACTCTCTCTCCCTATTAATGAGCATCACTCTACCAGCACTCCAACTCTCCCCATTTAGAAACTCCTTCTCCTCAGCTCTCGCTAGCTCCCTCACTTTACCTCTGTTGCCTGGCAGGTAGGTGCATGTCTAATCGGAGACGTATTTGGTTGCAGTTGAAAATGGCATTTTCCAAGCTGATTTTTGGCAGTGCGCTGGATGGAGAGAGGCTCTGAGACACCCCTCACTCTCAGTGATCACCACGGAAATGTCCGTCCCGAACATTACCTCACTACCCACTGCCGGCAGCCAAGGCATGGCAGTTCTATGACGTCATGAAGAGGAAGACATTCCTTGGGGAGGTCAGTGGCAGTTTGGGATGGGAGGTGGTGGAGAGAGGCTTATGAGCGGGAGGGAGGAGTCCAAACACCCCCCCCCCCAATTTAAAACAATGTCTGATCCTGCCCTTTACTCCCAGGCCACATCCCCTACCCCATTCAGCATGGGACAAGATGCATTATTCTCTCTTCTTCTTTCAGGCAGAAGATACAAAATCCTGAAAGCACAAAACACCAGGCTCAAGAACATCTTCTACACTGTTGTTATAAGACTATTGAATAGACCCAGTATGATGAAATGGACTTGACTTTGCAATCTATCTCATCATAGCCCTTGCACCTCAGTGTCTGACTTCACCACACTTTCTCTATAACTAACACTTTATTCTGTTATCGCTTTCCCTTGTACAACCTCTATGCAATGTTGTAATGAAATGATCTGTATAGATGGGATACAGAAGAATAAGTTTCACTGGACCTCAGTTAACGTAACAATAATAAACAATTTTATACGGACTGTGTAGGCCAAAGGAACTAGATCAGTGAGGCAATTATATCATTCAGCACCACATCGTGGGTTGAAAGGCCAGTTCCAGCACCTCACTTTTCTATTTTTGATAATTTTTGTCATATTTCTGTTTTAAATGTGAACGTTGCTATGTGCATGTGATGCTGTTCAATTAAGGTTTTCATTGCACCTGTGCATACTTGGACTTGGCATAGACTATAAAGTCAACTTAAACCTGTATTGTCCTGTCCAGCTGGAACTGGATATCCTAACATGCACCATCCCCAGTGCCCTCTTATATCAGGATACCACTGCAGAGGAAAAGGTTGCTGCTGGATTGGGACTTCCTAGGAGATTTCTCAGTGGATCTTGCCCTGGATTATCCAATTCCCTCCTTGAATCTCCTATCTGGAATGAACGTGAACGGAAGTTTGTCACTGACCCTTGGGACAGTCAGCTCACAATAATAAACCTATTCAACAAGTCACTCTAGGTTCCCTTTTCTGCCAGCACTTCTGTTTCTGGAAGATTGACAGTTCCGGGTGTGAGGGGTCTTTTCTTTTGACCTGATATGCTCCCTTAAGGTCATTATAGCCAGCAGTGGTAGTGGAGACAAGTTCCCAATACCTATTAAATGCTCCAAATGGCGTGCGACTCAAATAGCCTCTCACAACAAAGTCCAGCTCCTGGCTTTCATATGTCACTTAGCTACTAAACCTGGTGGAACTGCTTCTACTGACAGGAGAAGGGGCAAAGGCGGGCTACTGGTGCTTTAAAATCAGTCGCTTTGGGCAGATGGGACTCATCAGCCATTGTTGGCAGCTCATCTAGGAGAAGGAAAACTGAACTCAAACCTCCACTGCCTTGCAGCATGGGGAAGGCTTCGGGAGTAAACCCCAAGGGAAAAAATTAGTGTTCCTAAGGCAGTCCTACATTGAGCTCAGTGCTGAATGGGAACTCCTGTGATGTTGCTGGAACCAAACTGTATCGGTCTCTGCCTTTCCTTTGGGTTCGTCAGAAGTCTGGAGAAGGGGAGCCTAACACATGGCAACATCTTGCTCTCCATATTGTACTGCCCTGGCTTCATACCTAGGACACAACATCAGTGGTTGACCCTGACCGAAGGAGGCCTCAGTCACTCAGTCAGGTAGGCTTTACATTTTATTGCCAGTAAGCTTACAGGACCTGCAGTCTTGACCTTTTGATCTTATTTCTGTTGGCAAATAACTAATGGCTATCGTGCACAATGGTAACATCAACACATGCCCAATGTTCAGTAGGAAAATCACATCAACCTTCTGGAAAACTGCAAAAGAACTTTGTTTCTCAGTGGGTAGGATTTCAAAAGGAAACTAATGCACACACTTCAAAATATGCACAAAACATACTTTTACACAAGAGGCACAAATTTCAGTTTCAATGTATAACGATAATGGAACCAATTTGTTTTAAGTGTGATGAAAGCCACTTAGGAATATGTAACCATCCACCTTTTTAATAAAAGATATAAAATGGAAATTCTGTTAAGAGTAGAACAGGTTCTAAATGGGAATTGGAACTGAGGTGGCAGCAGATTTACAGCTGGTACTATCAATGCAGGATAAGAACACAAAGTGCTGGAAATATTCAGTGATCCAGAGCTGATTGCACTGTAAAGTGTTGTGCTAACCACTACACTACTGTGCTGCCCCATTCTTCAAGTGGCACATGAGCACTCACTTTAAAAAAAATGTTTGCTCCTCTGACAAAATTTGGTACAAGTTTGATATCAAATGAATTACTGCTATTTTATTAGTTTTCTTGTTTCCGTGGCAATGAGCTCTCCCAGTAATGGAACATCCTCTCTCCATCCATTATCTAGTCCTTTCAATATTCAATGGTTTCAATGAGATTCCCCCCCCCCCCCCCCCCCCGCCGCCATGTTTCTAATCTCCCAATGAGTACAGGCACAGGGCCATGAAATGCTTATCATACATTAACCTTTTCATTCCCAGGATTATTCTTGTGAATCTCTTCTGAACTCTCTCCAAGGGCTAGCACATCCTAAACATGCCCACAATACTCCAAGTGCAATCTGACCCAAGTTTTATAAATCCAGAGAAAATTCAGAAATCAGACGTGCAAAGACCTTAGAGAGCCTGAGCATTACATTCAGCACTACAACATCTGCAGATTTCCTCGTGTTTGCATCAGCATTACATTCGTGATTTTAAATTGTAGACCTCTCAAAATTAATACTAACAATGTATTTGCCTTCTTTACCACCATTTCAATCTGCAAGTTAACTTTTTGGGTATACCGTGCAAGGACTGCCAACTCTATTCCTTCTAAAAAATGCATGACCATACCACTTCCCTACACTAGATTCCATCTACCAATTATTTTCCCATTCTTCTCATCCATCCTTCTGCAGCCTCCCTGCCTCCTCAACAATACTGCCCCTCTAGATATCTTTGTGTCATCCACAAACTTGGCCACAAAGCTATCAATTCCATCACCAAATCATTGAGATATAATGTGAAAACACAGGCCTTTGCAGAACAACACAGGTCACTGGCAGCCAACTAGAATAGGCCCTGTTTCTTCCCACTCTTTAAATCTTCTATCCATGCTACTAGTTTTCCTGTAATGCCATTGGTTTCTGATCCTCTGACTCTCTTTTGTCTATCCTACCTGTTATTTCCTCACAGAATTCCAACTGATTCGACAGACAAGATTTCCCTTTAAGGAAACCATGCTTAGACCATAATACATAGGAGCAGAATTAGGCCATCTGACCAATTGAGTCTGCTCTACTATTTAATCGTGGCTGATCTTTATTTCCCCTGCTCAGCCCCACTCCCCAGCCTTCTCTCTATAACCTTTGATGCCATGTCCAATCAAGAACCTATCAATCTTTGCATTAAATACACCCAACAGCCTGGCCTCCACATCTGCCTGTGGTAA
The DNA here is from genome assembly GCF_030144855.1 of Hypanus sabinus. NCBI lineage: Eukaryota > Metazoa > Chordata > Chondrichthyes > Myliobatiformes > Dasyatidae > Hypanus > Hypanus sabinus. The sequence goes on along the minus strand of NC_082712.1, from coordinate 133,551,779 downwards.
CAAATTTCACAAATACACCATTCCCCGGCTAAAGAAATTTCTCTGTATTTATTTATAATGGACATCCCTCTATCCTGAGGCTGAACCTCTTGTCCTAGACTCCTCCACAATGGGAAACATCTTTTCCACATCTAGTCCGTCTAGGCCTTTCAGTGTGTAAAAGGTTTCAATGAGATCCTCATCCTTCTAAATTCCAGTGAGTACAGACCCAGAGCTATCAAATGTTCCTCATATGATAACCCTCTCATTCCCGGAATCATCCTTGTGGACCTCCTCTGAACTGTCTCCAATGTCTGCACATCTTTTCTTAGGTTAGGACCCCAAAACTTATCAAGGTGAGGCCTCACCAGTGCCTTACAAAGCCTTGGCATCACATCCCTTCTCTAGTATTCTAGACCCCTTGAAATAAAAGCTAACATTGCATTTGCCCTCCTCACCACCAACTCAACTTATAAGTTAACCCTCCGGGTGTTGGGAGTCCTTATCCTTTGTATCTCAAGTTTTTGGATTTCCTCTCCACTTAGAAAATATCATGCACATTTTTTCTACTACCAAAGAGCACGACCATACATTTTCCAACATTATAGGTTACTTGCCACTTTCGTGCCCATTCTTCCTAATCTAAATGCATTTGCAGACTACCTGTTTCATCAACACTATCTGCCGCTCCACCAATCTTCATATCATCTACAAACTTGCAACAAAGCCATCTATTCCATCATCTAAATCGTTGATATACAATATAAAAAGAAGTGGTCCCAACACTGACCCTTGTGTAGCACCACTAGTCACTGGCAGCCAACCAAACAAGGATCCTTTTATTCCCACTCACTGCCTCCTACAAATCAGCTGATGCTCTAACCATGGTAGTAAATTTCCTGTAATACCATGAGCTCTTAACTTGGTAAGCCTCATTAGTGAAACCTTGTCAAAGACCTTCTGAAAGTCCAAATATACATCAATTGCATCCCCTCTAATCTACATGTAATCTCCTCAAAGAATTCCAACAACTTTGTCAGTAAAGGTTTTCCCTTAAGAAAACTTTTAAGGGTCTTTTAAGAAACTCCTGGATAGGTACATGGAGCTTAGAAAAATAGAGGGTCACTGGTAACCCAAGGTAACTTCTAAAGTACGTGTCCGTCACAGCATTGAGGGCTGAAGGGCCTATATTATGCTGTAGGTTTTCTATGTTTCCATGTTAATTTTGCTTCGACTGGCCCTTTGCCCATGCCCAACTCCTAAGATAGCCCTATTCCCATGTCTACCTTAACTGAATGGTGATGGCTTCATCCTGACTCCAGCAGCAAGGCCTAAACAACAAGAAGGCTTCCAACACTAATCTGTAGCCCAAACCCTAGAGTACTCCAGCAAACTTTGAGAGTGAAGAAAGCTTTCACTGTCAGTTCTAGATGTGAAGAATTTTACTAACCTCAGTGTTTCTGAGATTAAGAAAGAAAACTACTAAAATACAAATAATTAAAAACTTTTACTAAAGATTCTTCTAATGTTATGTAAATAGTTAAAGATCATTATGCTCCAAGACCTTGACCTCAGTACCTTCTTGTGCAATTGGATTTCCTCACTTGTAGACAGATTGGCAGCAATACCTCCTCCATAGGTGTACCACTGGACTATGTGCTTCAACCCCTGCTCTACTCGCTTTATACCTATGACTTTGTGTGACTAAGTGCAACTCCAACTCCAATACCAAAAAGGTTCAGAGGTTCATTTATTATCAAAGTGTGTATGCAATATACAGCTCTGAGATTCTTCCCCTCCATATAGCCATAAAACAAAAAAAAAACACCATGGAGGTAAACACAGCCCCCTGCATAAAAAAATAGAATGGCAACACAATCATCAACCAACCCGCCCCCCCCCCCGCCAAACCCTATACAAAAATACAAAAAGTACATTGACCCCAAGTCCCCGTTCCCCCCCCCACAAAAGCACAAGACAATCAACCCTACATTCCCCTCCCCTGCACAAAAAATGAAAAAAAAATGAGTGAAAATGCAGATATTAAAAATATAAGACTGAAAAATTCCAAAACCATAAACACGAAACCTTGGTAGGGTCCTTCAAAACCATGGAAAGAGAGACACTTGGCTCAAGCGTAGGGGCCTACACTTTTGGTACAGTGTTAGGCCACACTGACTCCTCCGGTAGTAGAGGGATCAAAAGGGAGGTAGTCGGTGCTGAAAACTTGCTCACCTTCCTCATTCACTTCGATGCTTCAATTTTCCTCATCACTTTAATCAGCAAATAATCAAAACTTTAATTGATGAAATGGAGTCACATTTGCTGATGACACCACTGTTGTGGGCCGAGTCAAAGGTGTTGATGAATCAGTATACAGGAGGGAGATTGAAAATCTGGCTGAGTAGCGTCATAACTGCAACCTCCCACACAATGTCAGCAGGAGCAAGGAATTGATTGTAGACCAGGAGAGGGAAACAAGGTTACTGAGCCAGTCCTTATCGGAGGATCAGTGGTGGAGAGAGTTAACAACTTTAAATTCCAGGATGTTACTATTTCAGAGGATCCATTCTGGACCCAGCACATAAGAGTCATGCAATTGTGCAATTATGAGTTTGTTAGATTCGGCTTGACATCTAGAAAATTGAAAAGATTCTATAGATGTGAGGTGGACAGTGTATTGACTGGCTGCATCACAGCCTAGTATGGAAACACCAATGCCTTTGAATGGAAGATCCTACTGAAGGTAGTGGATTCGGCCCAGTACATCACGGGTAAAGTCCTTCCAACTATTGATCACATCTACATGAAATGCTGTCATAGGAAAGCTGCAACTATCATCAGAGATCACGACAACACATGCTCTTTTCTAGCTGATGCCATCGAGTAGAAGGTTCAAAAGCCTCAGGAGCTGCACCAATAGGTTCAAGCACAGTTACTACTACACAACTATCAAGCTCTTGCACAAGCTACATTAATTTGCCTATCCATTGAGATGTTCCCACAAACAATGTTCTCATTTTATGAACTCTTTATATTGTAGTCTCATGCTCTCATTATTTATTACTATTTATTTATATTTGCATTTGCACAGTTTGTTGTCTTCTGCACTCCAGTTGACCTTTCATTGACCTTGTAATAGTTATTATTCTATAGATTCGCTGAGTATGCCCACAGGAAAATGAATCTCAGGGTTGTATATGGTGACATATATGTAATAAAATCTAGTTTGAAATTGGAATTAAGGCAAAACAATAGAAAATAAAAGAATATTAGCATGGATAGAAGATTAGCTGACTGTCAGGAGGCTAAAAGTGGGAACAAAGGGAGCCTTTTCTGACTGGCTGCTGGTAGTGCTCCGCAAGCATCTGTGTGGGGACCACTTCTTTTCACATTATATGTCAATGATTTGGATGACAGAATTGGTGGTTTTGTGGCCAAGTTTGCAGATGATATGAAGATAGGTTCATTTTGGTAAAAGGAATAATTGCATTGACTATTTTCTAAATGGACAGTAAATTCAGAAACCAGAGGTGCAGAGGGAGTTGGGAGTCTTTGTGCAGGGCTTTTAAAAGTTTAACTTGCAGGTTGTGTCGGTAGTAAGGAAGGCAACTGCAATGTTAGCATTCATTTTGAGAGGACTGGAATATAAAAGCAAGAATATAATGATAAGGGTTTATAAGGCATTGACAGATTGCACTTGGAGTATTGTGATTAGTTTTGGACTCCCTATCTACAAATGGATGTGCTGACATTGGAGAAGGTCCAGAGGAAGATTATGAGCATTAACCTGGGAATCAAAGGGTTAATATATGATGAGATTTTGATGATTCTGGGCCTGAAGTCACTAGATCTTAAAAGAATGAGGGAATCTCATTGAAACCTAGCAGCTGTTGAAAGGCCTAGGTAGAGTAGACGTGACAAGGGTGTTTCCTTTAGCTGTGGAGCTTGGGACCAGAGGGCACAACCTCAAAAGAGAAGTTCATCCCTTTAGAACAGAGATGAGGAGGAATGTCTTTAGCCAGATGGTAGTGAGTCTGTGGAATTCATTGCTACATACGACTGTGAAGATATTGAATATATTTAAAGCAGAGGTTGATTAGTTCTTGATTAGTAAGGGTGTCAAAGGTTATGGGGGAAAGAAGTATGTGGTTGAAAGGGACAATAATGCAATGACAGAGCAAATTCAATGGGTTGAATGGCCTAATTATGGTCTTATGTTCTTAAAATGAGGTTAGATTTACCTTCTACTTCAATTGTCAAATCATCCATAGTTTTCATTCAAATATACTTACACTGTTATTATAAAAAGTTGTTTCTTAATTTAAACATTTCAATGGTTATGTGATAATCCCTGCAAACTAAACATTTTAAAATATTCTCTGTAGATATTATATTTTTCAAATTAATATTTCAACATGCAGTAATGGTCTGATCTCAGGTGTTGTTGATGTATAGTAACAGCTGCTGTTTTTAAACCAAAACCAAATTAACTAGTATATGAATAATCTTTATCATTGAAAGTACTTCATCCAGTCACCTAGCCCATGTTCAATTCAAAAAATAGTACAGAATGACATTTTAATTAAATATAGTCAATGGATTGTCTTCAGCCAAATATTCTTTAGTTTTGAACTAATCACATCACTGCTAGGAAGAAGGAAAGCCTATCATTTATTCAACATGTTCTTCCTTAGAAACATTTCAAAATGCTTCTTGTAAAATGTCCTATTTTGTGTCAGTGATTGCCACCAACTACACCCAAAGTCCATAGGTAGCAAACTGCTCCTCAAGTTAGTTGATAATTGGCTGGACTCTCGACTCAGAAGAGAAACTGTACTCAACTTGAAACAGTCAATTTTCTCAATGAACAATCTATTTAAAGAGCACACCAACTTCTCCCTGAAAAAGGAAGGTAGTTTCTCCAGAAAACAGTTATTTTAAATCATCACTTTGCAGGAATTCGGCTCCAAGACTGAATGATAATCACCTCCAATTATTTAATCATTTACAGTCAGGCTAGCTACCATATTGTTCCATTTATTTAGTCGGGCCATCCCTAATACAACATCCACATAAACCGATCAAATAATCATTCCCAAAGGGAAACAACTTTAAAGGTCTGATCATGCAGCATTATTGTGTTCTCTGCAACCAGGGTATAATCAACTACAAGGGGTCACTTTCCTCTCTCCAGAAATACAACTGTATGTTCACTTTGTAGATCAGTCCATAATTTCATATTGAAGAGGAATATAAGGAATTAACCATATATACTTGGTGTATATATGTAGGTTAGGAAGTTGATGACGGATATCCAGTACATAACGCACATAAGTGTGAAGACCATAAAAGAAGAATAGACACAAATAAACATTTATTAGAAAGGTTAGATGATCACTACAAGAGATAGGAGCCTATCGGAGTTTTATTTATGCATTGGTTTTCCCTTCAGTAATTTTAAAACACTTCTTCTCATTTAAATGACTAATTCTGAGGGAATGGTTTCCCATAGGAAGTCCAGAGATCCTCAATTTAATAATCTTTATATTTGCATTATGTGAGACACTACAGTCTGAGAACAGCTTGTCAAAATGGAGTAATTATTTACCATCCTGTTACATTTCCAAAGGGAACTTACTCCTCAGTTGGATCAAAGACCCGGCTTTAGGATACACCGACGTGTCTCATTCAGAGACAAATGAAGCAGCCTACTATTCAATAATACGACTATATCAATATTATTCTTTCCCATTTGGCACATAATCCTGGTTCAACCAATTTTACCGATCTGTCATTCTGCTTTCAACCCAAAGGGTTGCAAGTGCAGGCACCTGACAGCAAAAAAAATCCATCTGCATTCCAAGTGAACAAATGGAGACAACACCACTAATCCCTGCATCTCCTGTCAATTAGCAGTGTTTGTTAATTAATAATAACACAGGATGCCAAAACCTGTACAGCAACCTATCCTTTGAGAATTCCAACTAAAATACACTGTGCTTAGCAAATTGAACATAGAGCACAAAACTATTTATTTCTCGTTCTGTAATACTGATAGTTTCTGAGCAATTCCAAATTTAGACACTTTCTGGCAACATCCTTCAGCCCCCTGTATGCAACTGAATTGACTAAACAGTGAATCCCCAGTAATTAAAAAAGCATCTGGAAAGCTCGGCTTTAACAGCTGCAATGAAAATCATTTACAGTAACTCTTTTACATATTCAAGTCCATGGGGGCACAGCAGAAATATTCAGCAAACAACTCCGGTAATAAATCGATAAGGTGGTGTAAAGGAATGTTGTTGAGGTTATACAGCACTGCAGACAAAGGGAGCTGTCATTTAATGGAAGGGTATTCAGTTCACAATTATTCCAGAGAGCCAGAGATAATTAAAAAGAGATCGTTTCATATTACTTCTTAGCTTCTGTTACAGTCTGACAAATGTAAACAACCAGCCCTTACGAAACATGTAATAAATCAGAACTTCATGCTTGGGAATAGAATTAGCAAATTCAAAATGCTGCAGTATAACATGTGGGTCAAACCTATGCAGAGGAAAACAATGCTAAGAGATTTGTTCTTCCCTCTAAGTATTACATTGTTAAAATTACATGCACTTTCCCATGTTTCTGACATGCTTATTTACAGAAATACTATTATGCGAAATAATAGCAATATATTACAATCCAGTAATACACTTGACACTCCATGTGGTATTACTTCACTCTCCATGCATTGCACTTCTTCTGAAGCATATATATTTATATTACAGACAGAGATCTGAGATTTTTTTAAATCACTGCAAACATGAATTGAAGTGGCAATTCATGGGAGAATTGTGCAAGTTTAGGGCAGGGCCTTGAGCTTCTTTCATTCCATTATCCATTATGCATGAGACCCAAAGCATCCTGCACAAGAAAATTGGGTCATTTGAGCAATTATATTTTTTTCCTGCCATTACTGAGAGTGGAGGATATGAAGGAGCTTTGATAGAGAGTGGATTGAGGTAGTGGAGAAAAACAGGTGATAGATTGTGGGGAGATGATGGCAATGTGGGTGGAAGAGAAACTGGAAATTGGGGAAAGGAGCAGAAGTTCAGAGGCATGACTCTAATCACCAATGTTTAGAAGATGTTTAGAGTGGAAGAGTGCCAAGGTATTGTTTGACAGAGGTGAAGAAACATAATGAGTGGAATGGGGAAGAAGGATGGAAGTTAACTAAGGTGTGGGTACCTCAGTAGATCAGCAAGGTGCAGAAAATGGGGTTGGAGGTCAACCCTATTAAATGAAAGATACCAGTAGAGTGAAGAAGGATGATTTGAATTCCTAACTGATAGGTTTACTCGCTCTAGCTAGCATTGCAGCAGGACTCAAACCTCCTTTTGAGACAGTACAGTTGGAAGTAAGAAATATGGACCAGTTAGCTTGAAATCAGAGTAGGCAAATTGTTCTAATCCATTATTAAGTTTGTAGCAATTTGAATAGGAATGGGCTGAGTTAGGAAAGGGAAATGATATATGACAAATCTTTTGGAATTTATTGGGGTTGTTATTAACAGAATAAATAAGTGTGTGGTGAATTTGAACTTTGATAAGGTGCCACTTGAGATATTCTTAAACAAAATTGGAGCACACAATATTGGGTCAATATATAACTGTCACTTGAGGACAAGTGAACAGGCAGAAACTGGGTCAATTTCAATTTGGGAATCCATGACTGATGAGGTGCTGCAGGGATCATGCTTTTCATAATCATCATCAATAACTTGGATGAGAGGAATCAAGTAATATATAAAAAGTTTGTTAATGAAATAAGCCTGGGTGGCACTGGGGAATGTGAGGAAAATGCAAAGAGACTTAATGTCATAACCACAGACACTGCCATGGGTTCTGAGGACTCTTACAGGCGGGCTGCTGAAAGAGGATGACAATCATACATTCCAGTCACCTAGGTTTCTGGTCATTGTATCTAACTGTTGTGCTTATGTGTCAGCCTTGTCAAGTCTTGACCAAAGCACAGCAACAGCAATCCTATCTTCTTCCTTAGCCCATGTTCTGAGAAAGAAGTTATGTATATGTGTGTGTGTGTGTGTATATATATATATATACATATATATATATATATATATATATAGAGAGAGAGAGAGAGAGAGAGAGAGAGAGAGAGACATAGAGATATATATTGCAATATATAGAGAGAGTACAGAGGACATTTATTAGAATGTTACCTGGGTTTCAGCACCTAAGTTATAGAGAAAGGTTGAACAAGTTAGGTCTTTATCTTTGGAGTGTAGGAGGTTGAGGGGGACTTGATAGATTATTTAAAATTATGAGGGGGATAAATAGAGTTGACCTGGATAGGCTTTTTCCATTGACAGTAGGGGAGATTCAAACAAGAGGACATGAGTTGAGAGTTAAGGGGCAAAAGTTTAGGGGTAACATGAGGGGGAATTTCTTTACTCAGAGAGTGGTAGCTGTGTGGAATGAGCTTCCAGTAGAAGTGGTAGAGGCAGGTTTGATGTTGTCATTTAAAAAAAAGTTGGATAGGTATATGGACAGGAAAGGAAAATGGAGGGTTATGGGCTGAGTACAGATAGGTGGGACTAGGTGAGAGTAAGCGTTCGGCACGGACTAGAAGGACCAAGATGGCCTGTTTCTGTGCTGTAATTGTTATATGGTTATATGGTTATAGTATATCTTGCAACAACACTTTTAGCAACTCGCAACAGGCAGCCAGAGTCCAGTGATAGACATTACTGCTCTCGCAGTCACTATTCAGCAGCCCTCTGCCAGGCCAGCCCGACTTCCAGGACTGACACCTCGTCCATCCTTCTCTACTGCAGCGACTAATGCCCCGAATCCCTAGATGGCTTCCAGACTTGAATCAAGCATTCCTTCACCAGGTGGAATTGGTGCATTTTGGTGCAGGAAGTTGATCACCCAGTGTGAGTTGGCCTTCCAAGCCCAGTCAGGTCAGTTCAGTGATGATGCACGTAAACTGGCTTACCTGATGAATTTCTTAGATACTCAGCCTGTTCAATGCCCCACAAGAACAAGTTTCCTCTGCGCTCCAGTCTTTTCAGCAATTGGTAGTCAAGTTCAAAAGAGTGTTTGACATTCCAGCAGGGAGTCAGGAGGCTGCCCACCAACTCCTGGACCTATGCCAAGGGAGAGGGACAGTGAGAGGCTGTGTAGCAAAGTTCCACATGCTTACAGTAGAGCTTACGTGAAATGAGATATCCCTCATCATTTTGTAGAAGATATTGGGATGACTCCCTGATCTTAAAGCTGCTGCTTAAACAGTAAGAACAAAGCCCGCCATCTTTTCCCAAGCTATTGATATTTCTACACAGTGTGGAAGACAAGTATGCTTCCAGAACCACACTCATGAAACAGCATTTAGGAAGAGTCAAAGACACACTGTAATACAGTCTCAGATGGCAGGTGCCTGTAAATAAGAGATAGCACAGCTAACTTCTGTTACTTCTCAGCTGAATAAACAAACCGCTGAGCTTCAATGTCAACTAGCTACTCTACAAGCTACAAAACAGCAGAAGGTAAAAGCAACCTCCAAGACAGTGAGTGATAAGTCACTAAAAGGAAAGGCTGCAATAGAAGATAAACAAGAGTCCACAACCACTGACAAACAGCCAAGAGCCAAACCAAAACCTTGGTACTGTTTTAAATGTGGCAAAGGTAGGGCACATAGCTTGCTGCTATAAATCCAATCCTACATTTTGCTCAGTGAAACAAAGTCCAGAAGAGACTATTAACCTACCTAAAGGGTTAGTTGTCACAAACTGCACTGCTCAACTACGCCAAGCAGGAAGAAATGTAATTGTTTACTAACTGCAGGATTGCAGGTCACTACCATCTCTAAATCCTACTAGGATTGCAACTTGCCAGACCTACCAGTTCATTCTCTCACCAACTTGTTGGAAGTTGAGGATGCTAACAGATAAGATGTCCCATACCTGGGATATGTAGAAGTCAATGTTACATTCTCAAAAGACTTTATAGGAGTGGATATGGAAGTGCCCACCCAATTATTGATTATTCCAGATGCCTCTTTACGTCCACAGCCTGTGGTGTTGGTTGGCTACTTTGACTACTCCAAAGTGCAATGTAGCCAGAAATTCTCTCCCAAGTTTGGTTACAAGCAAGTCTTGGAAGCTTTACAAATACAACTTACCCAGAAATTACAAAGCATCCCTGATTTTTTTTTCCCATCATCATTTAGATTTTGGATGTACCAACAAAGTGAAGCATCAAATCAACCTTATTGATGAAACACCATTCAAACATCAACCTTGACCTATATACCCAAAAGATAGAGAAACTGCTCAAAAGCATCTTCAAGAACTGCTAAACGCAAAAAAATATTTAAAGTATTCCATAGATTGAATGCTAATATTATCTTTGCACAGGAGACCCATATCAGGAGGGAGGATAATCAACGTTTTTTTAGGTTCTGGAAGGGTCAACAATTTCATTCGAATTGTACCGCCAAAATTAGGGGTGTGTCTATTTTTATAGATCCCTCAATATCGTTTACACATCATGAAATTATCTCTGACCCACAGGGTAGATTTTTGTTGATAACTGGTTTACTTTTCCATCGGAAAGTTGTTCTAGTTAATATTTATGCTCCAAACTTTGATTGCCCTGAATTTTTTAGACGTTTATTTACCTCTCTTCCTAATCTAAATGAATATATGTTGATAATGGGTGGAGATTTTAATTGTTGTTTGAATCCTTCGATGGATAGATCTAAACCTATTCGCACTCTTCCGAATAGATCAGCCCTACTTATCAATTCATTTTTGGTTGACTCGGGAATTACAGAAATATGGCGGTTTTTGAACCCTAAAGATAAAGAATTTTCTTTTTTTTCACATGTATATCATAGCTACTCTAGAATTGACTATTTTCTTATTGATCATCGGTTATTAACGGATGTTATTGATTGTAAATATGATTCTATTACTATTTCGGATCATGCACCTTTGAAGTTATCTATTAAGATTTCGGACTATTCCAATAACACCAGATCTTGGAGACTTAACGCTACTTTGCTTCAAGACCCAGAATTTATTACTTATATAAAACAGCAAATTGACTTGTTTTTTTCTACAAACTGTACTGAAGAAATCGACAGAGGAATACTTTGGGACTCTTTTAAGGCTTTTATTCGTGGTCAAATTATCTCATATTCTGTTGGTAAAAGAAAACAAAGATATTTAGATATTGCTTTATTGGTGGATAAAATTAAGGAAATTGATAAGATTTATTCCGTGACTCCTACCAAAGAACTTTATAAGAAGAGAGTTGAGCTTCAAATGGAACATAGTTTACTATTATCTTCTTCAATTGAAAATCAATTAATTAGGACCAGGGCTCAATTTTATATTCATAGTGACCGTACTGGTAAACTGTTAGCTAATCAATTAAAGGCTATCTCGACTAAGCGACAAATTATTAAAATTCGCAAATTAGACGGTAATTTAACTACTGATCATAAAGAAATTAATAATACCTTTCAAGATTTTTATAAATCTTTATATCATTCAGAATTTGATGGTGACCAGTCCATGATAGATAATTTTTTTAACAATTTGAATATTCCTAAACTGACTGATGAAGATCATAGTCTGTTAGATGCTCCTATTTCTATAGTGGAAATAGGAGAGGCTATTTCATCAATGAACTCAGGGAAGGCTCCTGGTCCTGATGGTTATATAGTAGAATTTTTTAAAACTTTTTCTTCTTTGCTTTCTCCTTGGTTATGTGAAATTTTTAATGATGCGTTTGCTAAGAAGAGATTACCTCAATCTTTTTATGAAGCTAATATTTCTCTAATTCTTAAAAAAGATAAAGATCCTACTTTATGTACATCTTATCGCCCTATATCATTATTAAATGTAGATTCTAAGATTCTTACAAAAATTTTAGCTATTAGATTAGAAAAAGTACTGTCTCAGATTATTTCAGAAGATCAAACTGGTTTTATGAGGAATCGGTATTCCTTTTTTAATGTAAGAAAATTGATTAATATAATTCATACTTCACCACCCACAATCCCAGAATGTGTTATTTCATTAGATGCTGAAAAAGCTTTTGATAGAGTTGAATGGATATATTTATTTAATACATTGAGAAATTTTAATTTTAGTCCTAATTTTATATCATGGATTAAATTAATATATCATAAACCTGTTGCTTCTGTTTTTACGAATAACCACAGATCCTCTTTTTTTCAATTATCTCGTGGTACGAGACAGGGTTGTCCCTTAAGTCCTTTATTATTTAATATTGCATTAGAACCTTTAGCTATTGCTATTCGTGAATCTCCTAATATTTTTGGTATTACCCGTAATGAGAAGTTATATAAATTATCTCTTTATGCTGATGATTTGCTGTTATATATTTCTGACCCTGATAGGTCTATTCCTGCTATTTTATCCTTGTTGGTTCAATTTGGTACTTTTTCTGGTTATAAACTAAATTTAGATAAGAGTGAATTATTTCCTTTAAATGCACAAACTTTATTGACTGATAGGACACCATTTAAAGTTGTTACTGATAACTTCACTTATCTAGGTATAAAAATTACCAAGAAATATAAAGATTTATTTAGAATGAATTTTTTACCTATGCTTCATCAAATTCATCAACTTACTACAAGATGGTCTCCCTTGTTTTTATCATTAATTGGTCGGATTAATGCTGTCAAAATGATGATTTTACCGAAATTTTTATATTTATTTCAAGCCCTACCAGTTTTTATTCCTAAGTCTTTTTTTGATAGCATTGATTCAAAAATTTCTTCATTTGTGTGGCAAAATAAAAACCCTAGGTTAAGTAAAAAGCAATTACAAAAATCAAAAAAAGATGGTGGTTTAGCTTTACCTAATTTTAGATTTTATTATTGGGCAAATAATATTCGTAATTTATTGTATTGGAAATTAGATTTGGATTCACCACTGTGCCCACAGTGGGTAAATTTGGAATGTAATGAGGTAAAGGGATATTCTCTATTCTCTGTTCTTGGTTCTTGTCTTCCAGCGGATTTAGTTAAATTTAATAAACAAATATTTAATCCTGTTATTAAACATACATTACGAATTTGGTTTCAATTTCGTAAGTTCTTTATTTTGAAAAACTTTGTTCTTGATAGCCCTATCTTATTTAATTTCTTTTTCAAACCTTCCTGGACAGATCAAGCTTTTAACATATGGAAAAGGAAAGGTATAAAATGTTTTCGTGATCTCTTTTTTGAAGATACTTTGATGTCATTTGATCAACTTTCTAATAAATTTGAATTACCTAAATCTAATTTTTTCAGATATTTACAAATTAGAAATTTTTTACATAAAGTTTTACCATCTTTTCCTAATTCAACTTTGATGGACACTACAGATTTGATCTTTACCTTAAATCCTGGTCAGAAGGGATTAGTAGCTTTTATTTATAATATGATTATGAAGATACAACCAGAAATATCAGTTAGAATTAAACAAGAATGGGAAAAAGAACTTCAATACAACATATCAACAGATAAATGGGAAAAAATTTTGCAAATGGTTAATTCTTCTTCTATATGTGCTAAACATGCTTTAATACAATTTAAAATTGTACATAGAGCTCATATGTCTAAAGATAAACTTGCTCGATTCTATTCTCATATTAACCCTCTATGTGACAGATGTCATTTAGCAGTGGCCTCATTGACCCATATGTTCTGGTCATGTCCCACTTTACATAATTATTGGAAGGATATATTTACTACTATTTCCTCAATTTGGAATATAGATTTACAACCTCATTTTATTACTGCAATTTTTGGCATACCAAATGAAGATGGCAATCAGTTTTCCCCCTCAATCAGACGAATGATTGCTTTTGTAACATTAATGGCCAGAAGGTCTATACTACAAAATTGGAAAGAAGTAAATCCTCCTACTACATTTCAGTGGCTTTCTCAAACTATTTCTTATCTGAGTTTGGAAAAAATTAGAAGCACTATTTTTGACTCATCAATTAAATTTGAAGAAACTTGGAGACCGTTTATTCGACATTTTCATATGAATTAATTTGGCCTTCTCCGGACCTTTCTGCTTATTCATGTTCAGGTATGGAGTTCCGGAGTTCTTTGACACTATCTTATACTTGTAAACTGTTATTATTGCCTATGTTAGTTTAGTTTAGTGTTTTATTTTTTTTTAATATATATTTTTTCTCACATATTTTTTAATATTTTTTTTTTCTTTTTTAATGGTTATTTGTTTTTTTTTCATATAATCATGTGGACTTGATTAAGGTATTTTCTTTTGTTGATGTTTAGTAGGATATTATTATCTTATTATCAATGTGATTTCAAGTCTATTGTATTTATAATTTACTTATTACTATGTTATTTTTTTTTGTGTATATGTGAAAATCAATAAAAAGATTGAAAAAGAAAGAAGAACTGCTAAATGCAGAAGTGATCAGGGGTTCTAAATCTCCTTTTACTTCTCCAGTTGCTGTGGTTTTGACTGTATGTGTATAGATTATTGGAAGTTAAACCATCAAACAATTAAAGATGCCTATGCACTTCCAAAGCTCAAAGACACTTTTAAGGCATTGACTGGTTCCAAATAGATTTTGGTGCTTGACCTAAACTCTGGCTATTTCCAGATAGAGGTTGAAGAAGCTGGCAAGCCTAAAACCACCTTTGTGCGTCCTCTTGAATTCTATGCACTCAATAGAATGCCACAAGGTTTTACAAACGCACCAAGCACATTTCAGCACCTCATGGAGAAATGCATGGCTGGTATGAACCTGAGGGAAGTCCTTGTATTCATCAACAACGTCATTGTGTTCCCTAAAGACTTGGATGTGCTTGAGGAAAGACTTACAAGTGTCCTATGTTGACTCTGAGAGTACAAACGTAAGCTTGCTCCAGAAAAGTGTGTTTTTGCACAGACTTCAGTCAAATTCCTCAGACATATTGTGGCTCATCAAGGAGTTCAAACTGACTCCGACAAGATAGACATGGTCAAAATCTGGCCAATTCCCAGAAATCTGAAGGAATTGAAGTCCTTCTTTGGATTATCGGATATTACCGCCCATCTATTAAGGATTTTTCTCCAGAAGTTACGCCGCTCAGTGATTTGACGTTGGGGTACGCACTTGCCAGAAAGAATTCCAAGGTGAAGAATGACAGCAAGTATCATAATCTGAAAGAGCTATTTGGAGGCAGATGGACTATTGCGTGTCAAGGAGCATTGAATCTAATCATGAAGGAACTTACAGCACATTTGTTTCAATGTTGGCATTTGCTAACCCTCAGCTGCCATACATTTTACACACCGATGCCAGAAATACTGGTTTAGGGGCCGCCCTCTACCAACAAAAGGACGGACACCTTAGGGTCATTGCCTATGCCAGTTGGGGACTCTCCCACAGTGAATCAAGATATCCTGCCCATAAATTAGCGTTCCTAGCCCTCAAATGGGCAGTCAGTGAAAAATATCATGATTATCTTTATGGTAGTTCATTTGCTGTCATAACAGTCTGTAACACCCTGATTTCTGCGCTAGACTGGATGCAGCCAGTTACAGATGGCTAGCTGCTATGTCAACCTATAATTTTAAGCTGCAATATGGGTCTGGAAAGCTGAACAATGATGCCGATGGGTTGTCTTGCCAACCACATGGAAGGTTATCAGATGATCTCTCATTCCAGAAAGAATGGGAAGTTAGCACTGACATGCAAGCTGCAAGTGAGAGTTGTCTTATCCAACAGGCAGAGCCTGCTGCTAATGTCACCACTGTACTTAACGATGCATTCAAGAGCTATACCTGACAGTTATGCACAAGATTGTCAGTCTGACGGATTGCCAGTCATTCTCATCTCTCTGATGCTGAGATTACAGACTCCTAGTTAGCTGATCCTTGTATTATGGAAGTCATCAAGCAGATGGAAACTGGAGAAAAACCATTCTCTTCAGTGAGAAACACATTCCCCAGACTACCCTATCTTCTCAAAGAATGGGATCTTTGAGAGCTAAAAGACTGAATTCTCTACAGGAAAAGGCTTACTGGAGATAAAACAACTTACCAGCTTGTTTTCCTTGAAAAGCTTCAATCTGATGTACTTAACTCTTCACGATGACTTTGGTCACATGGGTATTTATCATACCCTGGATATAGTCAGAAGCCGATTCTATTGGCCCAAGATGGCGGCTGATGTGAACAAAAGATTAAAGCATGCAGTCAATGTGTAAGAGGAAAGACCTTACCTGAGAAAGTTGCTCTGTGAGTGAACATTGTGACTTCTTGATCCTTGTGGCTGGTCTGCATGGACTTCCTTACATTAGAACACAAAGGTAATAACTGATCACTTTACTAAATATGCTTTGGCTATTCCTACACCTAACCAAGAAGCCAAGGTGGTAGCAAAACGCCTTTGGGAGCATTTCATCTGACATTATGGTTATCCCAAGCACCTACAGGCCTGAGGGCCTGATTTTGAATCTTGCTTAATTGAAGAACTGTGTGAGATAGCTGCAATTCAAAAAGTCAGAACTTCGCCATATCATCCCAGAGGAAACCTTGTCAAGAGGTTTAACAGGACCCTTTTAAATATGTTGGGAACCCTGGAGACAAAAGATAAAAGTCATTGGGAGAATTTGTGCTCCCAGAATGATGGCCGGCATGTTTGTTTACCTGTCTGGGTCCAGCTCAAGCCCCTGTGTGCACATCCCCTGCTGAGCCAACTGCTCGTGTGAACCTGTTTGGTATTGCAGCTGAATATGCTGATGTTCTTGAGGTATTCAGTAGGAATGCCACCTTCCTATTTCCACGCTATCCATACAACTGTGTCACTGACCTCTTACCTGACTAGTCCTCCCCAGGGCTGGCTCTTCTCCCTCTCTCATCCTGAAATAGTGACCATGGAAGAATACATCAAGGAGGCATTGGCCTTCAGATTTATTTGCCCATCTACCTCACCAGCAGGGATGGGCTTCATTTTTGTTTGCAAGGACAAGCTCCATTCCTGCATTGATTGTTGGAAGGTTCTCTGTTTTCTTTTGGAAGCCTCAGCCACCCTCTCATCAGGTTTCATCTCCAATCTAACAGCCAGAGTGAATCTGAAGCTGGAGACAACCCTGTACTGCCTTGTCTCATCCAACCACATGACCTGGAACTCCCAACTGGTTTGGGCACAGGTAGCCCACAATAACCTTCAGTCAACCTCCACTAGCATGTTCCCCTATTGAATGCCAATTCCAGCCACCACTCTTCCCTAATAAAGAGATTGACATCGTAGTTCCTGCTGATGAACAGTTAGTTCAACACTACAAGTGCATGTGGAGATAGGCCAGGGCTTCTCTGCTGTGCATTCAGAAACAATATGCCCAGCAGACTGATCAGCTGTGCCAACAGGTTAGGCCTCTCAAGAGGTGGAGAAAGCCTAGCTAGCATCTGCAGATCTTCCTTTGAAAGTTGATAGCCACAAATTTGCCCCCACGCTATGTGGGACCATGCATCATAGAGAACCAAGCCTCTTATACACTGTGCCTACCATCATCAATGAAGGTTGATCTCTTGTCCCGTATCTCCCAGTTCAGGCAGATGACTTCTTCCCTTGCTTCGGTCATCCCCTCCTCCCTGTTTGGTGGATAGGTCTTTGGTCTATTCTGTGCAGCACCTCCTGGAATCTCTGCAGGGGTGGGGAGGGGTGTCACAACCACAGACTCTGCTGCGGAGTTTGAGCACCCTCATGTGCAGGCGGCTAAACAGCGTTGGCAATCTCACTCGTGAGGACACACGTTCCAGCCAATTAGAGTTTCAGTGCGGCTGTATTTGACTCCCCCTCTTTCGTATCAATCGTGCTGAGTCCTACCCAAACCACGGCAGTGGCTATACTCTCTGCTTATCATTATCTTCATTCGGGAAAGAAGACTACAACTTGGACTGACGCCGTAAAGGAGTAGAATTAATTTAATATTAATTTACTGCTTCTGATCTGCAGTTTTCTTTAGTTTAACAGTTTCAGTTAACGGCTCTGTTCGTCTACCATTTATGATTTTTCCTTTTATTCTGCACAATTCTTATTAAAATTCAATGAACTGTTCAATCTGCTTCAGTGTCTCTCCTTTTGTATTTGGGCCGTTGCTGCTCATCCCTGTCACAGATGTGGATTTACTCCCACAGTCACCCCAATCTGCTCTCCATAAAGGCACAAGAGTTTGTAGATGCTGGAATCTGGTGTAACACACAGCCTGCTGGAGGAACTCAGCGGGCCACGCAATACCACTGGTGTGACAAAGAAATTATCAACAAACACAGATTCTGCAGATGCTGAAAATCTTGAGGAACACACACAAAATGCTGGATGAACTCAGCAGGTCAGGAAGAATCCATGGAGAGGAGTAAACATTTGATGTTCTGGTCCAGCATCCTTCATCAAAACTGGAAAGGAAGGGGAAAGAAATTAGAAACTGTCAATATTTTGAACCAGTATTTTGCATCATAGTTGAGTATGCAAAGGTGACGTAACCAGCAGAGAGAGAAGGGAAGGGGAATAGCAAAAAAAGACCACTGTGAAGACAAGAGACAGTTGCTGAAGAAGAGAGAAGCAGAAACACCTGATGAGTAGAGGAGGTGAGCATGGGAACCATCAGAGGTGCATGACGTTTGGAAGCAGATACGGGATGAGGGTTGGGGAAAAGACTACATATGAAGTTGGTGGATGGAGGAGGGGGATTAGAACAAAAAATGAATGAATGGAGGTTCTGGGTGAGTATAGAAAGGAGGACAAAATGAAAAGATTTGAGAATCAGCAGTGGATGGAGAGAGAAAAAGAAAAATAGTGTGGGGTGTGGTTGCCTAAAAATGGAAAACTCATTATTGATGTCATTGAATTCTGGACTACCCAGGCTGTATATGAGTTGTTGCTCCTCCACTTTGTGTTGGACTTCATCCTGGCAATTGAAAAGTCCAGGTCAGTGTGAAAACGGGGAGGGAGTTGAAGTGGTCAGCAAATGGGATTTTGGGATAGCGATTGCGGACCGAGTATAGTTGTTCTTCAAACAGTCACCAAGATTGTGCTTGGCCTCACTGATATAAAGGAGGCCACATCAGACCAAAGACAAGTTTGGAAGAGATGCAAGCAACCAATTTTCTTCTCTCTCTCTCTCTCTCTCTCCTTGTCTGCCTCCATTAATTATTCATTTGCCATAGGCTTCCAACTCCATGTCTGCTCACCTCCCCTACCTGGCACTTCCTGCCTGTCATTTTACATCTCTGCGCAATCCACTAATCACCAGAAAATCATAGAACATAGAAAAGCCACAGCACAATGCAGGCCCTTCGGCCCACAATGCTGTGCCCAACATGTACTTTAGAAATTACCTAAGGTTACCCATAGCCCTCTAATTTTCTAAGCTCCATGTACCTATCCAGGAGCCTCTTAAAAGACCCTATTGTATCCGCTTTCACCACAGTCGCCAGCAACCCTTTCCACGCACTCATCACTCTCTACGTAAAAAACTTACCACTGACATCCCCTCTGTATCTAATTCCAAGCACCTTAAAATGGTGTCCTCTCAGGTTAGCCATTTCCACCCTGGGAAAAAGCCTCTCACTATCCACACAATCAATGCCTCTCATCATCTTATACACTTCTATCAGGTCACCTCTCATCCTCCATCACTCCAAGGAGAAAAGGCCAAGTTCACTCAACCTATTCTCACAAGGCATGCTCCCCAATCCAGGCAACATCCTTGTAAATCTCCTCTGCACCCTTCCTATGGTTTCCACATCCTTCCTGTAGTGAGGTGACTAGATCTGAGCACAGTACACCAAGTGGGGCCTGACCACTTGTTATATCTGTAACATTACTTCTCGGCTCTTGAACTCAATCCCTCAGTTGATGAAGGCCAATCCACCATCTGCCTTCTTAACCAACAGCTTTGAGTGTCCTATGGACATGCACCCCAAGATCCCTCTGATCCTCGACACTGCCAAGAGTCTTACCATTAATACTATATTCTGCCATCATATTTGGCCTACCAAAATGAACTAACTCCCACTTACATGGGTTGAACTCCATCTGCCACTTCTCAGCCCAGTTTTGCATCCTATTGATGTCCCGTGGTAACCTCTGATAGCCCTCCATGCTATCCACAACACCCTCAACCACTGTTCCATCAGCAAATTTACTAACCCATCCCTCCAATTCCTCATCCAGGTCATTTATAAAAATCCTGAAGAGAAAGAACAGAACAGATCCCAGAGGCACACCACTGGTCAACAAACTCCATGCAGAATATGACCCGTCTACAACCGCTCTTTGCCTTCTGTGGGCAAGCCAATTCTAGATCCACAAAGCAAGGTTCCCTTTCTTGCCACTCTCCTTCCTCTCTTTGTTGGCCATCTCACCGCTCCACTCCTGAAGCAGGGAATCGGCCTGAGACTTACATTTTCTTTTCATCCCTCTGATGCTTCTCAACCTGTTGATTTCTTACAGCAGATTGCTTGTTGCTTTTCCCCCAGAGATCCTGCCTTGCCTGCTCTTGGCCAAGAATGAATTCATTTAATTTCCTCCACTGGGATCTTCATTGGATGCCATGAATAAAGAATCCTTAGAGGAGCTAATTCCTTTTGTGATGAACCCTGACATGACTAACACCTGCCATGAACAAATCAGATATCTGAATACTTTCCTTTGTTGTCAGGTTAGACAGATGGATGAACTTTCCTCCAGTTACCACAATTCACAAGTGAACAGGAGCAAACAGTTGTAGCTTTAAGCAGTTTGCAGCAGCAAGCCGTCTGCAAGCTCTGTTCAGCTGGATACTGAAACAGACCTCCTCGACAGCTGCTGGAAAGCAGATTCACTGTGGAGCAGCCAAAACTGTGTGGTATCCTGACAGGCATATCTTATCATGCATATCATCCACAAGTACAGAAAGAACAACAGTTTGCCTCGAGCATGAATGGACTTATATCACACAGCCTTGTGATTTTTTTTTAATTTTACGGATTGAATGGGCCATATTCTTAAATGTTAAACCCAGAAATCAAAAGAGTCAACACAAACTCCAGATGCCAATGTCTCCAGCACATGAAATAAGATGGTAGACTCCTTCAGACTTCGGCTTAAAGTTGATCATATAACTTGGTATTATTGTGAACACAAACAGTATACTAATTGATAGTGACAGTGGAGATTGGTAGGCGTGACACGAATGGGATGATGACAAGGAGAGTGACTTGCCAATGGTCCTCAGTAGCTACAAAATATGTTCTCTGTTCTCCCAAAGGTGGTCTGACATAAGTACACGCACTGATGACTTCCTGGGAGTGCTTTGCAGATTTTGGAACACAGCACAATGTGTACTAATCATCTACGGACAGACAATGAAAGATAAGAAGACCTTAAATATATTACTTTTACCTGCTTTATTTGTGTTGGCAATAGAACCATTAGCTGAATTAAATAGAATGGACCCAGATATTAAGGGTTTCAGAGTTAATCAGGAAGAATACAAGATTAACTTATTTGCTGATGATGTTGTGCTTTATTTAACAAACCCATTGCACTCGTTGCATAAATTATCCTCTAGATTAGAAGAATATGGGAAAATATCGGTTACAAAATAAATTGGGATAAAAGTGGAATTTTACCTCTTACTAAAGGAGATTATAGTCAATGTCGATTAATAACTCAATTTAGATGGCTGGCAAATGGTATAAAATATTTAGGTATAAGAGTCGATAATGATATAAAGAACTTATATAAATTAAATTACCATTATTGAAAAAAATTCAAAATCTTGATAAATGGATATTACCAATAACATTAGTAGGTAGAGTAAATTCTGTAAAAATGAAGATATTCCCTAGACTATAATATTTATTTCAATCACTACCAATACAACTACCCCAGAAGTTTTTTCAAGAGTTAAATAAATATGTGAGGAAGTTTCTTTGGAAAGGTAAGATGTCAAGAATATCGTTGGAAAATTGACATGGAAATTTGATCTAGGAGAGTTAAAACCTCCAAATTTTAAGAATTATTATAAAGCAAATCAACTTAGATTTATTGCATCTTTTTTTGATGAAGAAGAACCGGCATAGATTAGAATAGAACTAGATAAAATAGGAGAAAATACACCAGAAGATTTTGTATATAAATGGGAATCTAAATGGATATGGGAAAAAAAAGTATCTCTTATATTAAAACATTTGATTGACTTATGAAATAAGATAAATGTTGATGATGAGACGAAGAAATCTTTATTAGCAAAGAGATCTTTAATTCAAAATAGACATTCCTTTTTCAATGGATAATCAACTTTTATATAATTGGTTTCAAAAAGGGATTAGATATATAGGAGATTCTTTTGAAGGAGGTATATTAATGTCATTCGATCAATTAAAGAATAAATATAAAGTATCAAACAACACTCTTTTTTGTTACTTCCATTTAAGGGCTTATTTAAGAGAAAAATTAGGTCAAACAACGTTATTGCCAAAATCTAATGAAATAGAAACTTTAATTCAAAAAGGAAAAACTAAAAAATTTATTTCTTGTATGTATCGTTTGATTCAAAAACAGGCAATTAAACAAGGAGTCCATAAGTCAAGACAAAAATGGGAAAGTGACTTGAATATTAAAATTGAAGAAACAAATTGGTCAAGACTATGTCTTGATAGTATGACAAATACAATAAATGTCCGGTTAAGATTAGTGCAATATAATTTTTTACATCAATTATATATTACACCACAAAAAATAAATAAATTAAATCCAAACTTATCTGATCAGTGTTTCCAATGTAACCAAGAAATTGGTACTTTTTTACATTCTACTTGGTCTTGTTCTAAAATTCAACCTTTTTGGACAAATTTAAGAGTTCTATTGGAACAAATTTTTGGAACGCAACATCCACATAATCCAATATTATTCTTATTAGGCGATATTGAAGGGATAAAATCGAAACGCAAATTGAATAAATATCAGAAAGAATTCATAAAAATTGCACTGGCCGTAGCCAAAAAGGCTATTGCAGTTACTTGGAAATCGGATACATACTTAAGTATAGATCATTGGAAGGATGAAATTTCCAGCTGTATTCTACTTGAAAAAATTACTTATAATTTAAGAGATAAATATGAAACATTTTTGAAAATTTGGCGCCCTTATTTACAAAAGACAGGATTAAATATATAGGTGCTCCAAAGATAATATAATTGGTTATTTGGGGAAAGAAATAAATATATAAAGTTATTACAAACTCCGTGGACCATGTGGGGATCTTCCGATATCCAGGCACTCTTTCTTTCTTTTTCTTTTTTTCTATAGGGATGTTAGGGGGAGGGGCTAAGGGGAGAGGGGAAGGGTATTTTTTTTTCTTTCTGTAACCATTTGAAAACTTAATAAAAAAAGTTTTAAAAAAATTAATTGGTCATGAAAAGGCCTATCTATATGAGTATATGGAATATATGCACATATATTGGCTAGATGCATCAGAGATGTACAAGCTGCTACTGTATCTTACCAGACACTGACACTACACATTGTACATTGAGCTATGTACAACCGATAACAAAAGAAAATTAAAACTTTGTAATTGTACTAAAATATGCATGCAATTGTGTATTTGTGTGCATGTATGAACATCTAATGATTTTTAAGATGTACTGTTTAATTAAGTGGTTTTGCATTAATATATAATACTTTCTTGTTTTTTTTTTATTCCCAGCTTTTAGACGACAATTTGTTTATTCTTTATGGTCACTTGTTGATGATAAGTTGTTGAGGAACTGGAGCTGTAGCTGAATGACCCTTGGCTCATAGAGGAAACTAAGGAGTTGATAGCTTGGAGCTACTGAAAAACAGTCACCCCTAAGTTGCAGGAAGCTGGTACACGTTTGACTGTCAGGAGAGGACAGGAAATAGGCAGCCAGTACAGAGTGCCCCTATGACCGTTCCCTTCAATTATAAGTGTACCACTTTGGATGCTGTTGAGGGCAATGGCCTACAAGGGGATATCACAGTGACCAGGTCTTTGGCATTGTTTATGGTGCTGTGGCTCAGAAGAGAAGGGGAGAGAAGCAGACTTCAGTGCTGATCGGGGATCCCATAGTTAGAGGAGCAGACACAAGATTCAGTGAATGTGAAAGAAACACCCAAATGCTATGTTGCCTCCCAGCTGTCAGGGTCAGAGACATCTTGAATTGTGTCCACAGAATCCTAAAATGGGAGGGTAAGTAGCCAGAAGTCTTAGCACATATTGAAGAGGTTCAAAGGTTCAAATATTCAATTATTATCAAATTACATATGCAGTATTCAACTCTGAGATCAGTCTTCTCTTGATAGCCATGAAACCATGGAAGCTATTCAAAGAATAATATCAACCCACTCCCACAAAAAACTAACAGATCACACCAAATGGCAAGAGGAAAGAATGATCGAAAACATAGAATATAAAAACCATAAAACTGAAAGAGTCGCAGCCCATAGTCCAATCCATAAATCACAGAACTTCGGTAAAACATCCTCTGACAACATCGAGGGAGAGGGAGAGAGCACTCAAATGCGGAGGTGATACGCCATCACACACAGACACCTTATACGGCAGCATCAAGTGATAGGCCATCACACACAGACATCTTACTCGGCAGCAGCAAGAGACCTGTCACAGCAGCGAGTAGGCGCTGAACGATCACTCACCTTCTACATTCACCTCAATGTTTCAATCTTCCTCTGTGCTTTTATTTGTGATTAATGGATGCTTTAATTGGTGAAATGGAACAGATTATGGGCATCAAAGAGGATAAAGGAAGAGGTATAGCAGAATTTAGGGAGTTAGATCAAAAATTTAAAAGCAGGACTTCCAGGGTAGTAATCTCTGGATTGCTACCTGTGCCATGCACCAGTGAATGTAAAAGTGGGCTGATAATTTGGCACATAGATATATAGTTGAGGAACTGCCGCAGGGGGCAGGGGTTCGGATTTCTGAATCTACGCAAAAGGGAAGGGTTACACCTTAACCTGAGGGGCACCAACATCCTTGAAAACAGGTTTTCTAGAGTTGTTGGGGAGGATTTAAACTATATCGACAGGGGAATAGGAACCAGAGTGACCGGGATTTGGATGGGGCAGTTGGTATTCAACTAGATGCAGTGTGTAGTAACACTGTCAGGAATGACAGGCAAAATTGCAGTCAATAGGATGAGTTGCAGTGTAACACAGGGACAAAGCAAAAAGGGTGACATATACAGGACATAGTGTGCTATTTTTGAATGCACACAGTATACAGGAAAAGGTGGATGATCTTGTAGCGCAGTTAGAGATTTGTACGTATGGCATTATGGGCATCACTGAGTAATGGTTTAAAAAGGATCATAGTTGAGAGTTTAACATCCAAGGATACACATTATATCAAAAGGACAGGCAGGTAGGCAGAGGGGGTAGGGTGGTTCTGTTGGCTAAAAAATGAAATCAAATCCCCAGGGAGAGGATTGGGCAGAGTTAAGAAACAGCAAGTATAAAAAGACCCTGTTTGGACTTACATACAGTCCTCCGAACAATAGTCAGGATGTGAGCTACAAATTACTGCAGAAGACAAAAAAAGCATGTCAAAAGGGCAATCAAGCAACACAAGCAAAAGGGCATTGATATGATAGTAATGTTGGATTTCAATATGTAGTTAGACTGGGAAAATTAGGTTGATGCTGGATCTCAGGAGAGAAAATTTGTAGATTATCTACAAGATGGCTTTTTATAGCAGCTTGTAGTGAAGCCCACTGGGGGAAAGGCTGTTCTGGACTGGATGTTGTGTAGTGAAATGGATTTCATTAGGGAGCCTAAGGTAAAGGAACACGTAGGAGACAATGATCATAATATGATAGCCATCACTCTGCAACTTGAGAGGGAGAAGCTAAAGTCAGATGCGTCAGTACTACAGTTGACTAAAGGGAGGCATGGGAGAAGAGCTGTCCAAAGCTGTTTGGAAGGGGATGTTAGGTTTTGTAACAACAAAATATTAAACTAATTCAAAGGAAAACAAGAAAACCAAGAGATGTGGGTCTTAGTTTGTTCTTTAAGAGAGGCACACATATATCATGACATGTCATATAGAGTCATGACATATGCATTTTATGTACTTTGTACATATAACCATAATTAATTATTTAAAGAACAAAGAATGCTTAATCAGCATATTTACAATATTACTCATATTTTACTGAAATATTAAATACACAACACTCCTCTAGCTTAGTAGTAAACTCCAACTCAATATAGAATGCATCTCAACTATATACACAAATGCTATATAATTCAACTACTATACAGATATCCACAGCATAATGAATTTTAAATTGCCCCACTTAGGCCTAAAGATTTAATGGCTTTGAAGGTTTTCTTACTCTTGTGAGCTAATGCATTTTCTGACAAGGGAGATTACTCTGCATGGCAGGTGAGTCTTGCATCTATGAAAAAAATCCCATATTTTGGGGCCTCCTCTGTGGTGGCTGTAAGAGTTGACACTTGGACTACAGGAAGTGGTTCTGACAGCTCTGGACACCTTTCTTCATTCCTCAGCTTTTCTATATTCTTAATCCTGTTTTTGTTTCTTTCTCATGTTCTTTCCTTCTTTCACACCTTTCTCTTTCTCACTCACATTATTTCTATCTCTTCTCTCCTTTTCAACTTCTTGTATTTCCATTTCCTTCTTTCTAAGATGTGCATCTTGAGCTTGTGAAGGTGCAGTTACTTCAATGGACTATTCTCTAATTAATCCTTCTATTTCTCCTTTTACAATCAGATCTCTCCTCTTGGTTTCCTCATCCACAACATTATCTGATGGATACACTGTTTTTGTATGTCCATTGACTCAGTTCTTTTCAGCTTTTCATTCATCCAGCTGGATTTTGGTTTCTGCATCTAGTTTTACAAGCAGCTTTTTTTTTGTCTCCCATTTGAGCAGTAATGCACACAGAGTAGATTCTGGTTCTTCATACTCGAATGCTTGCAACTTTCCTGAAGCTTCTTAAACTCTCTTCCAGCTTAAAACAAAGCCACATTTTGCAAATAACTGCCTGACTAACATATCAGAAGCTTTTTCAACTATGTTGCCTACAAGAATTGTTGTAGTTGGACCACTGCTTTTGTCACTTTCACAGTTCCTCTGAGCAGCACACTCTTCCTGTAGTCCAATATGCTTTCTAACCAGAGGCACAGAGTTTGGCACCAATATCTGTTTTCCCTTTGTTAAGGAACGATTCATGTTGTACAGCACAGAGACAACAGTGGCTTCATCCAGTACCTTTCTTTGTTTGCTTTCAATAGACTCTCCTACAGGGGGTTTGACATGGATGGATCACCCAACAATCTCAACCAATCACATCCCCACAATGCTGGTCCTCCTGTTTTTACCACATACAGGCCCAATGTGACTTGTTGGTTGTTGTATTTCACTGTTACAAATGTCATTTCCACAGGAGTGATCTTTTCTCCAGCATAAGTCTTTAGTTGGATATCAGCAGACTTTAGGTTAGTATCTTTGAAATGCTATTCAAACAGTTTTGTGGAATGATTGAAACTGAACAGCCAAGCCAGTGACCAATTTTACTTTAATTAATGTGTCATGCACTTCTGGTGTAAGCCACATTAATTATCTATGGTGTGTTTTCACATCGTGACTCCAATGTCTAGTCAGTCTTGTGACACTCAAGTCATTTTCAAATTTTTCATCTACAGCATGCATACTTGTGCTCTTTTTGATAGTGCAATTTAAATGTATATTTTTATCTTTTTCTCTTCCCTGTGTAGTCTATTTATTTCTATCTGCCTGATCGGTCTTACTTTGTTGCATTCTCCGCATGTTTCATCTGTAAATCTACATTGATCTGGTGTATGTGATCCCCTGCCACAATTTGTTCAGCTAGTCCAGATTCTGCTTAGTTGTTGCAATTTTGTTCACACTCACTTTCATTCCTGGCTGCAATTCAATTGCATCTCTAAATGCAGTTTCATTGATACAATGATTTTGACTGTTCTTTTAAACGTAAGTTGTGCTTCAGTTAGGGGCTGTTTTTGAATGTTTTCTTGTAAGATTCCACAAATGAAACAATCCTGCAGCATCATTATAGCGAAGGAGCTCTTTAATGGCTGCAGCTCAGTACCATCGTCCCCTCAAAACTCATCAATAAGCTCCTACAGCTAGGCTTCAGTACCTCCTTGTGCAATTGAATCCTGGATTTCCTTACTTGTAGAACCCAGTCAGTTTGAATTGGCAACAACATCTCCTGCACAATCTCCATCAACACAGGGCTGTGTGCTTAGCTCCCTTCTGTACTCACTTTATACCTATGACTGTGTGGCTCAGCGCAGCTCCAGTGCCATACTCAATTTTGCTGATAACGCCACATTTGTGGAAAGAACCAAAGGTGGAAACTGAAAATTTGGCTGAGCGCTGTCATAACAACAACCTCTCACTCAATGTTAGCGAGACCAAGGAACTGATTATATACTTCAAGAGAGGGAAACCAGAGGTCCATGAGGCAGTTTTCATTGGAGGATCAGAGGTGTAGAGGGTTAGCAACTTTAAATTCCTGGGTGTTACTATTTCAGAGAATTTGTCTTGGACCCAGCATGCAAGTGCAATTGCAAAGAATGCACTGCAGTGCCTCTACTTCTATAGGAGTCGGCAGAGATTTGACATGACGTCTAAAATTTTGACAAACATCTTTAGATGTGTAGTGGATAATGTATTGACTGGACTCATTAAGGCCTGATATGGAAAAATCAATGCCTTTAAACAGAAAACCCTACAAAAGGTAGTCGATTCAGCCCATTAAGGAATATAAAGGAATGTCAGCCAATTATATCAAGGAGGATACCAAAGATTTTTTCAGATATAACAGAGATTAAGGAAAGCATTTTTGATGGTCCACAAATCAGTCAGGTAATTTGAAGAATTTCTAGTGGGACCAGAGAAAATCACATGGAAGGCATTCAAGGAAGTTGTTGAAATTTTTCTTGGCATCTACAGCACACCAAACTACGTGCAGTTGGTTGAAAGTATGCTTCAAGCATGTAAAACCATGAAATGCAACATGTTGCTAAAGATTCATTTTTTGCATTCCCATTTAGACTTCTTCCCTGCAAATCTTGGTGCTGTTGGTGATGAGCATGGTGAAAGGTTTCACCAGGACATTGCGCTCATGGAGAAAAGATACCAGGGCAACTGGAATCCATCAATGCTGGCGAATTATTGTTGGACACTTAAGCCGGAAGCCTCAGACACTGAGTACAAATGAAAATCATTAACAAAATATTTTTAACTTAGTTGAACTATTGTAAAGCATCAGCACCATTATGCAACTAAACACATTATATTCAATAAAAGTTAATTTGTTGTTTTTCTAAATTCCTACGTGACACAAGTATACTGAAATTATATTTGTGTTCATCTTCAAGCAGTCTATCATAAACAAAAAATAATTCTAGGATGCAACACTTTCAAAAAAAATTGTTGCACAATGTTATTAGGGGGAAGGTGCTTGGGCAGCTGAATGCTCTGAGTGGCTAAGTCACCTGGATCAGATGGGCTACACCCCAGGGTTCTGAAAGAGGTGGTTGGGGAGATTGTGGAGGCATTGGCAATGATCTTTCAAGAATCACTATTTTCTGGAATGGTTCTGGAAGACTGGGAAATTGCAAATGTCACTCCACTCCAAGAAGGGAGGAAAGCAGAAGAAAGGAAGTTATAGGCCAGTTACCCTGACCTCCGTGATTGGGAAGATGTTGGAGTCAATTGCTAAGGATGAGCTCTCAGGGTACTTGAAGGTACATGATAAAAGAAGCCAAAGTCAACATGATTTCCTTAAGGGAATATCTTGTCAGACAAATCAATTGGAATTCTCTGAGAAAATAACAAGGAGGGTAGTCAAAGGAGAAACAGTGGATGTTATGTACATGGATTTTCAGAAGGCCTATGACAAGGTGCCGCACATGAGGCTGCTTAATAGGATAAGAGCCCATCATATTACGGGAAAGATACCAGCATGGATAGAAGATTGGCTGATTGGCAGGAAGCAAAGAGTGGGAATAAAGTGAGCCTTTTCTGGTTGGCTGCTGGTAACCAATAGTTTTCTGCAGGTATCACTCCTGGGACAGCTTCTTTAACGTTATATTTAAGAATTTGGATGATGGTATTGATGGCTTTGTGGCCAGGTTTGTGGACTTAAAAAAAATAGGTGGAGGGCATGTAATTTTGAAGAAGCAGGGAGGCTGCAGAAAGTCTTGGACAGGTTAGGAGAACGGGCAAAGAAGTGGAGATGGAATGAGTGTATGGTCATGCACTTTGGTAGAAGGAACAAAAGCATAGACTATTTTCTAAATGGGCAGAAAATTTAAAAATCTGAGGTGCAAAGTGACTTGCGAGTCCCCATGTAGGATTCCCCAAGGGTTAACTTGTGGGTTGAGTAAGCAGTCCGAAAGGCAAATACAATGATAGCATTCATTTTGAGAGGACTAAAACATTAAAACTTGGGGCAGCGGTAAGGCCTCACTTGGTGTATTGTGAGCAGTTTTGTGAGTTTGTTTCTCAACTAAGAAAGGTTGTGCTGACATTGGAGAGGATTCAGATGAGGTGTTAGAGATTGATTCTGGGAATGAAAGGGTGATTGCATGAGCAGCATTTGATGGCCCAGGGAATGTACTTCCTGGAGTTTAAAAGAATGAGGGAGGATCTCTTTGAAAATTATTGAATGTTAAAAGACCTAGAGATACAGAGTTGATGTGAAGAGGAT
This sequence comes from Hypanus sabinus, assembly GCF_030144855.1. Lineage (NCBI taxonomy): Eukaryota > Metazoa > Chordata > Chondrichthyes > Myliobatiformes > Dasyatidae > Hypanus > Hypanus sabinus. The sequence continues at coordinate 133,520,977 of NC_082712.1, read as the reverse complement.
GTTTCCAATAGTGTGAAATCTTGAACCAGGGACACAGCCTCAAAATACAAGACCATCCTTTCAGAACAGAGACGAGGAGGAATTCCTTAAGCCAAGAGTAATAAATTTGTGGAATTCATTGCCACAGATTACTGTGGAGGCCACACAACTGTGCGAAAGTCACAGACACATGCAAAAAATTCTGTAGAGCAAAGATACTTTAAAAAAATGAAATAAAAAGTTTCTAAATATCAAAAAAATTACTAAAATGAGCAGTGAACAGTAAAAAACTAAATCAAATCAATATTTCATGTGACTACTCTTTTCCTTTAAAATTGCACCAATTACTTAGATGCACTGTTGTGCAGCTTTATAAGAATATCAGCTGACAGATTGTTTCAAAGCATCTTGGAGAACTTGCCACAGTTCTTCTGCAGACTTTGGCTGTCTCACTTGCTTCTGTCTCTCCAGGTAATCCCAGACAGCCTCGATGATTTTGAGATCAGGGCTCTGTGGAGGCCGCACCAGCTGTTGCAGAACTTCTTGTTCTTCTTTTCACTGAAGATAGTTCCTTATGACCTTGGCTGTGTGCTTGGAGACATTGTTCTGCTGCAGAATGAAATTTGGACCAAACAGACACCTCCCTGATGGTATTGTGTGATGGATGAGTATCTGTTTGTACTTCCCAGCATTGAGGATTTCATTAATTCTGACCAGATCATCAACATCATTTGCAGAAATGCAGACCCAAACCTGCAGGGAACCTCTCCCATGCTTCATTGCTGGCTGTCTATACTCATCCATGTAGTACTCTCCAGCTCTTCTATGGAAAGACTGCCTCCAGCTTAAGCCAAGAATCATCCCCCCAGGCCATTTGCTGCCATTCTTCAGCACTGTAGTCCTCGTGTTTTTGTGCGTCTCTTGGCTTTGTTTCCACTTCAGAGGGATAGCTTTTTTGCAGCATTTCTTCCGTGAAGAACACTTCTGGCAAGACTTCTCTGGATTGTAGAGGGGTGTACTTTGGTTCCAGTATTTTCTGCGAGTTCTAAGTTGATAGCAATACTGAGCTTCTATCAGCTTGAAAGGGATAAGTCTCCATGGCCCACCACTGTGTTTGGTCCACAACCTTGCCCATTTCTTTGTGTATCTCTAGAAGAAGAGCTTGGATAGCACATTTTGAAACTCCTACCTGTTATGAAATTTCTGCTTAGGGGTGACCTTGCTGATACAGGATGACCAATTTGTGTCTTGTTCCTATGCTTACTCTTGCCGTGGTGTAAGAATTGATGACTGGAAGGTTAAAATGTCATATCTTCATTTCATAGCAGTCTTGGGACCTTCATGTTTACCAGAAATACATGTAAGTTGCAGGGGATTCAATTTCATCAATGCACAATGATAAACAGCAAAAGATAGTTTATTCAAGACTGCATGATTAAACAAAGATATCAAACAGGTGCTAATGATCAATGACTTAACGAGTTGAATGAACTAAAGACTGGTTGTCCTTCACTTGGTTTGATTCCTTCTACACCCATCTCTGTTTCAGTTAATCATTTTAGTTCATTCAGCTCATTACATCATTGATCAGTAGCACCTGTTTGTTATCTTTGTTTAATTATGCATTATCTACAAAGTAATCAAGTTTTTATTTGAAAAGTTGTCTATTACTTATCATGTTACTTCAATGAAAAACAAAAATTTCTCTGTAGCATTTAATTTTCTGAAAAATTATTGTTAGGAAATATAAAATTTGCTCTTTTCTACTGACCCACAAATGCAGAAGACAAAAAAAAACATTTAAAACAAAAGTTATCTTCAAAATTCAGGTTGTCTAAGACTTTATTTATCCAGAGGTGGTGAATCTGTGGAATTCATTGCCACAGATGGCTGTGGAGGCCAGGACATTGGGTGTACTTAAGCTGGAGGTTGATAGGTTCTTGATTTGTAAAGACATGAAAGGTTACAGAGAGAAGGCAGGAAAATGAGTTGCGAGGGTAAGTGGATTAGCCATGATGAAAAGGTGGACCAGACTCAATGGGCTGAATAGTCTAATTCTGCTCCTATCTCTTATGGTCTTATGGCTTATGCATTAGAAGATATAAAATCCACTACAGTCTGTGCTAATGAGCTGCATCATTGTTTTTTTCAGTAGGGTAAGAGTGGGGGGTGGGGGTGTCCTGAAAATTCTTCCATTTTTAATCTTAAATATTGAACAGCTACTCCATGCAAAGTTTTTCTAGTGAATGAATGCCAAAATGTCCTTCCAATTATTTCCAGGCAGGTTTGAAGGTTTTTTGGCTTTTATTTTATACCATCAAGTCCAAAGAGATCAAGTAGTCTAAAATGCTGCATAATAGATGTATCATACCAGTTTATGGTGAAATAAGTTAATTTCCTAACAGGCTCCAGCAGTGCATGGTTACTAGTGTGGTGGTAGATAATTGTGTTATTCCTAGGCCACTGAGTTAGCCACCCCACATGAGACGAGTTCATGTACCATACAAGCACTGTTAACAATAAAGTTCAGTTGAGTATCCTGCGTGCTGGTGTACTCTGCACCATCCCTCAATAACAAGCATAACATCTTGTCCAAAGTGGTTGATCATCAATGAGTTAGTGCTACAGACCAAGTGAGATCCCCACCAAGAAAGAACTTACAGCGAGACTGTACTTGTATGCAAATATCAATGCAAAATATCCAGAGACTTATCAACCTAAACTGCCTTTGCTGGTTGCTAAGTGTATATACCATGAGGCATAAACTGGGAAAGGGCCAGGGTTGTTAGGCAACATCTTCAAGCTGCACCCAAAAGTGGATACGATACAGTGGATTGTAATAATCTGTGGGCCACTAACCTGGTGAAATGTGCAGAGGCACAAAGAAGTCTGTCAAACTCTCAGGGAGAGGAAGGAAACACTTTTGTAGTCCAAGTAAGCAAAATAATAAATAAACAAACAGGAAAATGGAGCAAATACCTGCAGTACCTACATTTACTTAATTAATAAAGCTCCCTGAGACATTTGATTTCTCTAAACCAGGGGACTTAAAGAGATGGCTCATACACTTTGAGAGATTAGGTTTGCAAGCAATCTCACTCAACCTTCAGAAGAGCATGAAGTAAGCACACTGATATGTTACATGGGTGACAAAACCGATGACATCTTCGGTGAATTAAGACTGACAGATTCTTAAAAAAATAAGTGCAAAACAGTACAGGATGAATTCGAAGAATATTTCACATCAAATCAAAATGTGATATATGAGAGGGCAAAGTTCAAGTCCAGAAAACAGGAGCCAGATGAAAATCTAAATGACTTCATCACAGCATTTACACGCTATCTCACAACTGTGCATACGGAAATCTGAGAGATGAGCTCATGAGAGACAGGATTGTTGTCAGCTTACCAGACACCAAATTGTCAGAGAGTCTTCAGATGCAGGCAAATCTCACACCAGAGAAAGCTATTACCATGGTCAGGCAGAGTGAGAGAGTTTGTCAGTACCATGCAGAACTCAGGCTGGAAATTGATCCTGAGGTAAAGCTAGAAGCTGTACAAGAAGAAGAGTACTGATAAGGCACAGTCAGAAAGAGGTAACAGTAGAACTCAGTTGTACAAAACAGAAAAACGAAACAAAGAGCAGGTACAATGTCCAACTAAAGGCAATTTGGCAAGTCTCCTTTCCATGTCAAAGAGCTTTGTCCAGCTAAAGAAGTGAAAATGCCACCAATGCAGTGGAGTTGGCCATTGTAAAAGCCAGTGTCACTCACACACAATTCTTCAGGACTTCAATGAAGTCCACGATTCAGATGAAGAGAGAGCTTTCAATGTGGCTCTAGATTCAAATAGACAAGGCTGGTGTACTGTGGCTCATTTGAAAAATGAGGCAGTGACATTCAAAATGTCACAGCCATCCCCAAAAGTCTGTTCACAAAGCTGGTAAAGAGAACAGGCATTACGCTAACCCTAACAAAGAAAGTGCTCATAGGGCCAGGGAAATATAAGCATCAGTGTAGAAGGAATGTTTAATACTTCCAACCATAAAAATGAGGAACAGTTAAAAGAGGATGTCCATGTTGTTCAGAATTTCCTCTCACCACCACTGGGACGACATGCCATCAAGAAGCTGTAGCTCATTGCAAGGGTGGATTTGCTAAACAATATTCAGTGGCAGGCGAAGTGCCCAGAGTAGTTCACAGGCCTGGGGTTACTGAAAGAAAAGTACCTTATCCAACTGAGGCCAGGAGTGACATCCTACTCTCTGACCACAACGAGGTATGTACCGATACCATTGATGAACAAAGTTAAAGCTAAACTTGAGAGAATGGAGGTGCTTGACATCATGACTAGAGTGAATGGAGCTACTGACTGGTGTGCACTCCTTGGTTCTTGTTCCTAAGCCAGATTGCACAGTGAGGATCTGTGGCAATCTAACAAAATTAAATAATGCAGTGAGACAAGAGAAGTTTGTTCTGCCCTCTGTGGAGCACACATTGGGTATGCTGGGTGGAGCAAAGTTCTTCATGAAACTAGATGCAAACTCAGAAGTCTAGCAGTTCCATTTAGCTCTTAAGTAACAGAAGCTCACAAATGTTGTCACACCATATGAACACTATGCTTTCAAGAGACTCTCTTTTGGCATCTTATCAACCCATGAACTCGTTCAGATGAGGATGAACCAAATTTTGGAGGTACTGGATGGAATAGTCTATCACATGGACAATATATTCATCTTCAGAGGCTCAAGAGAGGAACATGACAAAAGAGTAGGAGCTGCCTTTGAAAACCTGAAATAGGCTGGAATCACCCTGAACAAAAAGAAACACAAATTTTCAAAGTTGGATGTGAAGTTTGTAGGCCACCAACTGTCCTCAGAGGGAGTGCAAACAGATTCAGACAAACTGGCAGGAGTTCGGAACATGGAACAACCTATAAATGTATCAGAGATCCGCGGTTTCCTTGGCATGGTAAACCAGCCAGGAAAGTTCATTCCAAATTTGGCAGAGAAAACAAAACCACTACAAGCCACCACAATACATTCTCTCTCAGAAAAATGTTTGGGCCTGGGATGCAGCACAGGAGAGGCCATTCTGATCGCACACAGCAGAGTTTATCTATCCACCGACATTGCCACTCTCTGATCTGAACAAAGTCTCAGCAGATGCCTCTTCCTTTGGCCTAATTTGTGTTCTCATGCAAAACTGCAGCGGTGTGTGGAAAACTACTGAACAGAATTATGCCCAAGTGATGCCGGCTCTCGTCTGGGCTTGTGAAAGTTCAGCTGCTACTTGGTAGGACTGAATTCCTACCGGAAACAGACCATAAGCCTCCTCAGCTCAAAACACTTGCCTCCACGTCTGCAAAGGTTCAGCATGAGGCTGATGCGATAGCTTTATGACATTGACCATGTCCCTGGCAATTCTTCCACAACACCAGACTCTCTGCCAAGGATTCCTCACAGAAGTGAGTGGATGGAAGCTGACTCCGCCCTCATGAAAGATACCAACATCCACTTAGCTTAGGTACGTGAAAACTTTCCTGCATCACAGAGTAAACTGGACAAAACTTGCACTGAGTTGAAAACAGACCAAATCTGCAGCAAGGTCATACAATACTGTAAGCATAGATGGCCAGTTGTTCCAAAATGAGCTCACAAACTCAGACTTTACGGGCTTGAAAAAAGATCCACTCACTGTTCTTGATGGTTTGTTGCTAAAGGGCTCCACACTCATCATTCCTGCTTGTATGCATGCCAAAATCATCAGTCAAAACCACCAAGGACATCAAGACATCGAAAAATGTTACCAAACTGCAAGGGAATCTGTGTGGTGGCCTGGTCTGAGCACACAACCGGGAGATTACATAAAGCAATGTGAAGCATGCAGAAAATTACACAAAAATCATGCTGAACTGTCTCACTGTCCCACAGAATTCTCAGATTTTCCATGGCAAATTGCAACCTCAGATATTTTTGAGTGGAAAAGAGACAAATATCTTCTCACTGTGGATTTATACTCATGGAATGATGAGGTGTCCAAGCTGTTCTCTACATCCTAAGCAGTATTTATATGTACAGCACCTGAAAGCTGTATTCACTCAGCATGGAATACCAGAGACACCTGTGTCAGACAACAGTCCACAGTTCAGCTGCCCAGAAGTCAAAGCCTTTGCTAGGGACTATGAGTTCATTCACCAGACAAGCAGCCCACAGTACCCAGAAGCAAATGGAAAAGCAAAAAGAGCAGAGTGATCTGTTAAGAAATTTCCTACTGAAGGCAAAAGACCCCTACAAATCACTACTAGCTTATCACTCCACACCTCTTGCAAAAGGCTACAATCCAACAGAGCTGTCATTGAGAACAAGCCTGCCTGTTCTTCCATCCCGTCTATAAACCTCACTTATTGGACTCAGGCGAAGTGAGAAAATGAAGAGCGTGCATGATCTCAGACACAGAGCAAAATCTTTGTTGCCACTCAGGAGTGGTGAAGCTGTTTTAGTTTCAGACAAATTCACCAGAGAAACAATAGTCTGGCAGGATGCTCCAAGGTTGTTCGTGATCAGATCATCACAAAGGTGAAATCGGGTAGACAGGCGTGTGCTAATGTGCCTTCAAGATCCGCGGAAGGTAGAGGAAGAAATAAGTGGCCTGATCCTTGTGATGAGGACCACTTACCTGAGGTAGATGTACCTGTTCAGGAATCTCCATCTGCTCCAACACTTCTAGAAACACTATGGGTAAAGTAAACTGCATCAACCAATTTCAGTGACTATAATTTCAATGCAGTTCTATGGACAAGAAGTACATGCCTAGTTTTTTTCTTTTCTTTTCAAGAAGGGGAGGCTTAGTCATAGTTAATAGTCACTCCCACATGGTAGGAATTCACACACTGTGCAAGCACAGTTCATTTGAGCATCCGGCATGCAGGTGTCCTTGTGCACTTTGCATTTTTTGCTCAATAATGACAAAGGAGTTCTGCGAGATTTATGACACTGTCACCATTTAACATTTAACATGAAAGACTCAATTTCCAGGACTACTGGCCTTTGGGGAGATTAAGAATACCAATTATGCTGATTGCATCTTCAATGTGCTTGAGTCCTCTGCTAGTTGTCCCTCTGCTCATACAGATAGGTCTCTCAACAGGCAATAAATATTTCTTTTTTCTTCATTTTTGCAGCAATCTTCGGCCACTCAGCCCATTGAGCCTGCTCTGCCACTCTATCATGACTGACTTATTATTCCTCTCAACAACATTCTCCTGCCTTCTCCCCATAACTTTTGGAGCCTTGAATAACCAAGGACCTATTAATTTCTGCTTTAGATATACTCAATGACTTGGCCTCCACAGCTGTACATGGTATAATGCTCCTTCTCAACTCCATTCAAAATGAACATCCCTCTATTCGGAGGTTGGGCACTCTGGTCCTGGACTCACCCACAAAAGGAAATATCCTCTCTACATTCACTCTGTCTAGGCCTTTCAATTTTCAATACATGTCAATGATATCGCCCATCATTCTTCAAAACTCAAGCAAGTACAGGCCCAAAGCCATCAAACATTCCACATACATTAACCCTTTCATTCCTGGAATAATTCTCATGAACCTCCTCTAGGCCCTCTCCAATGCCAACACATCAAGGGGCCCAAAACTGCTAACAATACTACAAGTGTGATGAAACCAATGACTTATAAAGCCTCAGCATCACATCCTTGCTCTTATAGTCTAGTCCTCTCAAAATGAATGCTAACATTGCATTTGTCTTCCTTACCACGGAATCAATCTGCAAGACAATCTCTAGACAATCTTGCACAAGGATTTCCAAGTACCTTTGCACCTCAGATTTTGGTATTTTCTCCCTGTTTCGAAAATAGACTACACCTTTATTCCATCTACCAAAGTGCATCATCATACACTTCCCAACACAGTATTTCATCTGCCACTTCTTAGCCCATTCTCCCAATCTGTCCAAGTTCTTCTGCAGACTCCCTGTTTCCTCAACACTGTCCACAAACTTGGCCACAAAGCCATAAATTCCATTATTCAACTCATTGATGTATAACATAAAAAGAAGCAGTCACAATACCAATTCCTATGGAACACCACTTGTCACAGGGAGCCAATCAGAATAAGCCCCCCGTTATTCTAACTCTTCACCTCCTGCCATTCAACCAATCTTCTTACCAGATTAGTACTTTCAAAGTTGAAAAGTGAAAGTACATATATGTCACCATATACAACGCTGAGATTTATTTTCTTGCAGGCATATTCAATAAGCCTACGGAATAATAATCATAATAAAACCAATAAAGGACCACACCAACTTGGATGTTCAACCAGTGTGCAAAATACAAACTGTACAAATACAAATGAAAGAAATAAATGTAATAAATAAATATGCAATAAATATTGAGAACATGAGATGAAGAGTCCTTGAGATTGAGTCCATTGGTTGTGGGGCAAGTGAAGTTGAGTAAATTTATTCTCTTCGGTTCAAGATCCTGATGGGTTGTGTAGTATTAACTGTTCTTGAACCTGGTAGTGTAAGTCCTGACATGCCCTGTGTGGTGGGGGTCCCTGATGACTGAAAGATCTTTCCTATAACAACAGTTGATGTAGATGTGCTCAATGACGGGGAGGACTTTACTTGGGATGTACTGGGCTGTATCCATTTCTTCTTCTTGGATCTTCTATTCAAGAGCATTGATACTTCCATACCAGGCTGTGATACAGTCAAGGGTCAATATATTCTCCACTATAAATCTACAGAAGGTTGTCAGAGTTTTAGATATCATGCTAAATCTCCGCAATATCCTAAGTTGCCATACTTTCTTCATAATTGCACTTATATAACGGTTCCAGGACAGGTCTTCTGAATAATAACACCAAGGAATTTAAAACTGATGTCCCTCTCCACCTCTGAATCTCCAGTGAGGACTGACTCATGGACCTCTAGTTTCCTTCTCCTGAAGTCAATAGTCAGCTCCTTGGTCTTGCTGACATCAAGTAATACCATGAGCTCCTATCTTGCTAAGAATCTTCATGTATCGCACGTTGTCAAAGGCCTTCTCAAAATCCATGTAAACAACACTGACTGACTTGCCTTTGTCTGCCTATTATTTCCTCAAAGAATTCCAACTGATTAGTCGGGCACAATTTCCCCTTAAGGAAACCATGTTGACATTGGCTTATTTTATCATATGCCTCCAAAACCAAGTACCCCAAAACCTCATTATTAATAATGTACTCCAACATTCTCCCAACCACTGAAGTCAGGCTTTCTGTATTATTATTTTCTTTCTTTTGCCTTCCTCACTTCTTAAAGACTGGAGTGTCATTTGCATTTTTCCAGTCTTCCAAAACCATTCTAGACTCCAGTGTTTCTTGAAAGATCATTCCTAATGCCTCCACAGTCTCTTCAGCTACCATTTTTAGAACCCTGGGGTGTAGTCCATCTGGTCCAGGTGACTTATCTACATTCAGACTTTTCAGCTTCCCAAGCACCTTCTCCTTAGTAATAGCAACTACACTCACTTCTGCCCCCTGACAGTCTTGAACTACTGGCATACTGCTTATCTCTTCCACAGTGAAGACTGATGCAAAATACTTGTTAAGATCGTCCACTTTTTTTTTAACCTTACTTCTACCTCTCTAACGTCATTTCACAGCAGTCCAATATCCACTCTTGCTTCTCTTTTACTCTTTATAAATCTGAAAAATCTTTTGGTACCCTATTTTATATTTTTGGGTAGCTCACTTTTCAATTTCATCTTTTCTCTCCTTAGGACTTTTTTAGTTGCCTTCTGTTGGTTTTTAAAAGCTTCCTTAACCTCTAGCTTCCCATTATTTTTTGCTTTATTATATGCTGCCTCTTTTGCTTTGATGCCGTTTTTAACTTCCCTTGTCAACCACAGTTGCCTCATCTTCCCTTTAAAATGCTTCTTCATCTTTAGGATGTATTTATCCTACTCCTTCTGAATCACCACCAGAAATTCTAGATTGCTTTTCTGCCATTATACCTGCTAATGTCCCCTTTCCCATTATCTTTGACCAGCTCCTCTCTCATGCCACTGTAGTTCCATTCACTTCACTGTAATACTTACACATCTGTCTTTATCTTCTCCCTCTCAGAATGCTAGATGAATTCTATCAAAAGATCACTGTTTCCCAAGGGTTCCTTTACCTTACGCTTCTTAATTGAGTCTGCTTCATTTTACATTACTCAATCCAGAGTGGCCTTTCCTCTAGTTGGTTCAATCACAAGCTGCTCTAAAAAGCCATTTTATAGGTATTCTACAAATTCTGCCTTGGGATCCAGCACCTATCTTGTTTTCTCAAACTACCTGTATATTGAAATATTGATAGTGAAGGTCTTCTTGTCCCTCATCACCTGAGACCTTGGATGATTAGTACCTCTTGTGACGTGTTCTAAATTTAGCAGAGAATCGTGATAAAGCTCTCATAACAAAGATTTTGAATGAACCCTTTCACAGCATTCAATAAGAAAGCTGCAAGCACCTCATATTTATTGCAGTCTTTGGATGACTTTTATTGACTCCCACAAATTGCTCCTCTGTTCTCATCTTGTTGAGCCTGAGAAACAAGAAGCCTGAGAAACCTGCACATGTAGCATTCAATGCAAGCTAAAATTTCATGGCAATTAAACTAATAGACATTTATCTATGTTGGTGATAGTTTATGGATTCTAAGTGCAACCATTTTATCAAAATTGGTACAGCTGCTTTTACCTTAAAGGATTTTTCACATGGTTCGATACTGCCGCATTGGATCCACAGTTTTCACTGTTTTAATAAAGCTGAATGTTGACTGATACAACAAATGATATGTTTCCTTGAGATTCCTAGTCTAAGTGAGTTATATATTACTCCACTGTTAAGTACAAGAAATACCCAAAGGAACTGCATTGATGACAATGTAGGATGCCTAATTTTGAGAGTCTGAGCTCTCAGTGTGAGGTGGATGGGTCTGCAGTTTTCATAAACATAGTAAAGCAGTAGGTTGAGTCCCTCAATTCTCATGTCAGAAGGCACATGTAAAAATGGATCTCAAAGCAAGACTGACAGAAACAGCAGAAATGAGGTTGAACAGAAAGCTCTCAAAGTGACAGAATCCAAGAGACATTGAGCATCGGCTTGAATGCTTGATCCACTCTTCAAAGCGACTATTATGCAAGATATATAAAATACACCAAAGGACAAAATCAATTGATCAGGACACAAAATCCATTGATCAGTGAGCAAAAGAAGGACATAATAATTCTGAAAGTAAGTTTGTAAGTCTACACAACACCTAGTGCAGTTGGTGTCCACTTTGACAGAGTGGACAAAAACAAATTGATGTTAGGCTTCTACTGAAATATTTCAAATGGTAAAACATAACCAGATGCCAGAAATGGCTATCAAAGACCATTTTGTGAACTTGACATCAGAACATTGTAATATTAGAATGTTCTTGGACCAGGCTTTAAGAGACAATTTAGGGAACAACGTAGCTGATGCACAAATACAGGCATGTAGTCTTCTGGACATGACATTTGAAAAGCCAGGTAGGATTGTCATTACTATGGCATTAACAGAAATTTTCAAATCTTTGGCTATGGAAGAGGAGCTGGATGATAGGAGGGACTTCAAATATAGTGCAGTAATTCAAGAAGGGCAGTGAGAAAGGCCATGCAATTACAGGCTGGTATGTTCATTGCCGGAGGTAGGGAAATTATTGGAAAAGGTTTTGAGGGAAAGAAGCTTGGAGTGGCAGAGACTGATCGGAGATAGTCAATATAGCTTTGTTAAAGAGGCCCTTTCTGAGCTGTATATGTTTTTTGTGGGAAAGTAACTAAGTATCAATGAGGCGACAAGGTTAATTTAATTTGCTTGGAATTCAATATGGCTTTGATAATGGCAGTCAGTTCCAAGAGGTAAAATTCCATGAGATTCAGGGAAACTTGGCAAATTGAAGTCAAAATTGGCTTGATGATAGGAGGCGTGGGGGGCGGGGGTGATGAAAATGAATTGGTGAATAGTCAGTGGCTATATTTTATGATCGGAAGCCTATAACCGTAGGCTACCACAGGGATGACTACTTTGCTATACACAATAAAATTCTAGATTTGAATATAGGAGTTCAAATTGGAAAATTCGTAGATGACAAAGATCAGTAAAGTAGTGAGTAGAAAAGATGATAGTCCTCAGATTTGAGGAAACAAATTTTTCACCCAGCAGAACCATTTTTTAAACCCCTCTGGTGCAGAATTAATGGCCTGAGAGGGTAGTGGTAGCTGATATTCTCTCAACACATCAGAAGTATTTAAACGAGTAGTTAAAACAGCATGGTACCAAAAGATATTGGCTCAGTGCTAGGAAATGGGATTAGGATAAAGACGTATTATCCTGGAGGAGACATAGGGCTATAATTCTATGGTGAGGTGGGACATCTGTAGCCAAGTCCCACTGACCAGGATCAAAACCTTCCTTCATGAGTACTCAAGAGAAGCTCTGAGAAGACTGAGAGAGATGAAGTGCATTATTTCTTCAGAAGGTGAGATAATTGATATCCCTATAATCACAGTGGCAGAACCAAGAAATTGGCAATACAGGGCAGAGATGAATCACCTCATGCAAGCATACTCAGCTTAAGCCAGTGTAGAAGAAGATAGCCCCATTTCCCTCCATAATCACATGCAATGCTCATGATTTAAAATAGTGAAAGGAAAGGAAGGTCACCTATGTAAAAGTGCAGCACAGAATAGATTGGAAAATGAATGTGATTTTCAACAGAAACATTGTAGATCAAAAAAGTTAGTAAGCAATTGGATAAGGCACCTGAATTTAGTAGTGATAGTATACTGGATGATGGCCAAAAAAATCAAAGTAATATAGCTGGTATTTTAAAGGACAAGTGAAGATTTTGAAACTAAAGGAGAGGCTTGATCAGAATTTCAACTTGAAATTATGAATTGAGCACTGATCCAATAATGGGACAGTAACTTCCAAGTAGGACCTTAAAGAGAAATCCACATGGAATCCCACTAGTTTGAAGAGACAGGAGCAAGGATGAGGGTATGCAGGGGTGTTAACTAGTTCAACCAGTTTAAAAATAACAAAACCAAAATCTACAAAATATGGTCTACAGAAGTTAGCTAGCAGGTTTAAAATGAATCCACATTAAGTATTAGACTTTCTGACAAAAGTACTTGTCTCAAAATAATAGAGACAATGATTGCTGGGTGTCTGAGTTCTATCAGCTATTACTGATTATGGAAATCCCAAACTGGATCAACAAATCATAAATGGAGTTAGATGAACTGCAAAGAAGTGCTTCAAATTACTGTCTGTTCAAAGATATGGAGGCCAGAATAGCACTGGTGGTGTGTGGTGTGTGTCAGCATGTATTACTCCTGCATGGAACAGTTAGTTTTAGAGTACTCTGGTGTATGTTTCCAAAAGGAAGGCAAAGATGGAATCTACTGCCCTTACTGTGTGTCAAGGTTCTTAATGAGTTTTCTTCACCTGCAAAACTGCACAGAGTTAAGTAAAATACATATTAAATTCAATACAGAAATGTCGCACACAATATACTAGTACTGTTGATTATTCTCATAGATGGTGTTAACCAAGGAAATGCACTTGTGTAAACAAGAGTAACTTCGTGGTGCAATGATAAACAAACATGATACTACCTTCAAAATATTCCTACTAAATGTTTACCAATATTAAACATAACTTAAGACTCAGAGATATTGCTGTTTCAATGGCAAATAAAGAATGGATGGAGATGATTACATAAGCTATATAAAACCTTAGTTAGAGTACTGTGTTCAGTTCTGGCCACCTCACTACAGGAAGGATGTGGATACTATAGAAGGAGTGCAGAGGAGATTTACAAGGATGTTGCCTGGATTGGGGAGCATGCCTTATGAGAATAGGTTAAGTGAACTTGGTCTTTTCTCCTTGGAGCCACCGCGGATGAGAGGTGACCTGATAAAAGTGTATAAGATGGTGAGAGGCAATGATCATGTGGATAGTCAGAGGCTTTTTCCCAGGGCTGAAATGGCTAACACGAGGGGGCATAGTTTTAAGGTGCTTGGAAGCAGGTACAAGGGGGATATCAGGGGTGAGGTTCTTACACAGTGAGTGGTGGGTGTGTAGAATGGGCTGCTAGCGACAGTGGTAGAGGCAGATATAATAAGATCTTTTAAGGGACTCTTAGTTAGGTACATGGAGCAAAGAAAAATAGAGGGCTTTGCAGTAGGGTAATTCTAGACTGTTTCTTGAGTAAGTTACACAGTCACCAGAACATTGTGGGCCGAAGGGCCTGTAATGTGCTGTAGATTTCTATGATTCTATGAATGTTTTCCATCTGTATACTTCAAATCAAATCAAAATTAACCTGTGCAGGAAATAATTTTAAAAAAAACAGCTTATGTATAGGAAAACATAAGCATAATGTCTGCAGATGCTAAAAACCCAAAGCAACACACACAAAATGCTGGAGGAACTCAGCAGGTCAGGCAGCATCAATGGAAATGAATAGATAGTCAACATTCCAGGCCAAGATGCTTCTTTAGAACTGAAAAGGAAGGGGGAAGATGCCTAAATAAAAATAAGGTGGGATGGGGTAGAGACCAGCTGGAAGGTGATAGGTGAAGCCAGGTGGGTGGGAAAGGTCAGGGGCTGGAGAAGAAGGGATATGAAAGAAGAGAAGAGTGGACTACAGGAAAAGTGGAAAGAGGAAGGGACCTGGGGGGAGTACTAGTCAGGTGAGAAGAGGTAAAAGGTTAAAGCAGGGATTAGAGGAAGGAGGGAAGAAATTTGTTTATCAGAAGGAAAAGTCTTTACTCATGTCATCAGGTTAGAGACTACCCAGACAGAATAGAAGGTGTTGCTCTTCCATTGGCACAAGAGGAGGCCATGGAGTGGGAATAGGAATTGGAATTTAAACGTTTGGCCGCTAGGAAGTACCACTTGTTGCAGGTGTTCTGGAGGTACTTGATGAAGTGCTCCCACAACCTATGATGGGTCGCACCATGACTTATTGAATCAGCAGCAGAGCACTCTTTCAAACAGGCTCACTCAGCTCTGCTGTCACAAGGATCATTACAGAAAATCTTTCCTACCAGATGCAATAAGCATGTACAGCAGTTCATCTCTGTGTTACAGAAAAACACACATTATAGTACAATAGACCCTGCTTTATTATTTTGTGGGTTATTAGTGCACTTTGATAAATTATTATTGTGTATATTATTATTCTGTACATTATTATTATATTATTATTTCTAAGTGTAGTTTTTAACTGTTGCTGCTGTAACAGAATAATTTCCCACTCGGAATCAATAAAGTAATTATATAATTATTATTATTGTTGTTGTTGTTGTTGTTGTTATTATTATTATTATTATTATTATTATTATTATTACTACCGATGTAGAGGAGGTTGCTTCAGGAGGCCAGAACACTCCACGCTTGTATCCGTAGGATGTCAATCTTAGCTACAGAAACTAAACTTCAGGTGATCACATCAGTAAGAAGCTGGTAAAAGGAGGATAGTCTCAGAGAGATCGCTTGAAAACTGTTGTCACTTTGGAAATGCCAGTCTTGATGACACAGTTGCCCATGGTAATGTGTGATGAGTAAAGAGATCGAGATCCGGCTGTTCTTGATTCGCTTCACAGTAGGCAGACTCTTTGTTGCATCTGTGTGTGCGTCGATGAGCACGTTGATAACAGTCGGTGGCAGTCTCTTCCTCCTCCCTCTCCAATGGGTCAAAGCGATTTCGCACTTCCACAGTGTACTGGGCATGAAGAATAGGTTGTGAGGAGAATGCCTTCCAGTTTATCTTCTCTTTGGGACCTGTGGCTTTGGGTTGCTGCAGGCTCAGTCTAACTTGCATTGACTCTACTCTGTGGTCAGAACTGACCGAGTTGAAGGTGCTGTCGGCTTCTGCATTGATCACACAATTACGCCATTTTGTTCTTACGAGGATGTAGTCGAGATGTTTCCTGTTGAGGGAGGCTCTGTTTTTATATGTCCACAGTTTACCAGCCCGCTTCTTGAATTGTGTGTTGGCAGCAATGAGACTGTGTTCCTGGATAAAATCAACTAGGTATTGTTCATTTCTGTTGGGAAAGTCGTGGTATGAGTATGAAACAACTTCCAGTCCAATCTGGGCATTAAAATCGTCGAGAACAGCCAGGAAGTTATGTGCCAGTATTGAAGTGACAGTTTCGTGAAGTTTACTATAGAAGGTCTCCACCTCCTTCTCCTCGCTGCAGTTGTGCAGGGAGTAACAGATGATGACAGAGGTCGCTGGATTTCCATCGAATTCCGCAGTGAGGATTCTGTCACTGACTGAGACTACACCCCTCAGTGCCTTCTTCGCCTTGCGGTTCAACATCAGCCCTACTCTACCTTGTGCTGACATCATCATTGGCTCTCTCCATGTGGACGAGGTGATAGGGTGCGTCCCCTCTACCTCAATGAACCTTATCTCTTCATCTGGGTGTACAGATGAAATATCCTGATGTTGTCACAGCAAGAAGTGTGGTCAATGCTTGTCATGCCGAACGTAGAAGGAGCGAAACAGAAGAGCTAAGAGACAAGTTGAAGACAGCAAAGAAGAATCTCGTTGCCACCTACGACCCACTGAAGGAAGAGGAACTAGCTGAGAGGATTAGAGGGGTAGAGGCTGCTAAATGAAGACAAGCAGCACGGAGAAGCATGGTACCTAGTCAACGAGATCAGCAGATGGAAGAAGTCCCCATCAGGTCAAATAAGTGGTAAAACAACAGAGAACCATGTCCAGACATGGTTTACCCACTTCAAGAACTTGCTGGGAAGCCTTCCAACCATCATGCAAGAAGAGGTCATACCCACAATACTAACATTGAAGACGGCCCATTCACCATTGAGGAACTGAAGAAGGCCAGATATGCACTCAAACAGGGCAGGAGCACTGAGCCAGATGGGATACCACCAGATGTCTGGAAGAACTGCGACCTGGCTGACATCTTGCTGGACATGTGTAATACGGCACTGATGAAAGGCGACAAACCAGAACAGTGGTCACTCTCAAACATTATCCCAGTCCCCAAGTCTGGATCCCTCATGAAGACAGATAACTACCACCAGATGAAGAAACAGCAGTGTTCAAGCTCCTAGCTCGTGTGCTGCAAGGAGACACTCTGGGACCCTACATCTTTATAATTGTCCTTGATTATGCTCTACAAGCTTGGTTTTATCATAAAACCAGGACGAACCAAAAGGGTCAGACCAGTTACACTCACAGATCTCGATTTTGCAGATGACTTAGTTCTGCTCTCTGACCAGATGAAGGAAGCACAGTAGCTACTGACTAAAGTGGAAATTGAGTGCAATAAAGTTGGACTTCACCTAAATGCTAATAAGACAGAGTACATGGCATTCAACTGCAACTAAGATACTCTCAAGACCATAAAGAATGATACCATTAAGAAAGTTTTAGACTTCAAGTACCTCGGGTCAAGAATGAAGAGTTTGGAGAAGGACATAAAGATACGGAAGGGGCTGGTGTGGAGGGCTATAAATGACCTGAAGGAAATCTGAAGGTCGAACCTGACTAGAGGGCTCAAAAAGAGGATCTTCATAGCAGTCATAGAGTCCATTCTCATGTACAGATACGAGACAAGGACGTTCACCAAGACCACGCGAAAGTCACTAGGTGGTTGCTATACATGAATGCTCCGGATGGCTCTTGACGTGAGTTGGCAACAGCTCATGACGAACATCGAGCTCTATGACAACCTACCGATGCTCACTACTAAAATCAAGGCAAGAAGGCTGCAACCAGTGGGGACTGTCTACGGCACCCTGAGCAACCTGCCAGTCTAGTCATCACATGAGAGCCCAAGCATGGAAGGATGAACCCTGGGCGCCCTCCCAAGACTGTGGTCAACACGCTCCTAGAAGATAGCAGCATGGCTAATGTAGATGAACTGAACTCACTGATGAGGGAAGGGGAGGAGTGGAGAGTCCGTCATTGTGTCCGATGCCGGACCCCAGGCCTGAGTCACCATAGCAGTAGTAAAGAGATGACATGATGCTTATCCAGAATAATAAATGGATGAGTTGTCACTGAAGTGAGTTGTGCCTTTTTTACACGAGGGGACTTCGTTTGGGAGAGATTCCTGCCTTTTGATGCATTGCACTTTCTCTGCACCATTCTGTCTTTGAGCAAAAAGAACGGTTCTAATCTTTGCCTGATTCAGTTGCTCTGACTGAGAGTTAATTACAGATGTGCTAACCTTTGCAAAGACTGTCTTTGGCTACTTCTGTAAAGGAATGATCAATCTGTGAGAGCCAGGCAATTGCTCTGGTAAGTGACTTCCAGCTTTAAAAATGCTCAAAGCATATACTGCCAAGTTGGAGCAGTGATAAATGAGTAACGTTGGTCAACACTTGGGGACATATTTCTGCCTCAGGATCAGCCAAGTCAGAAGTTTCCTGTAGACTATGTTCCTGTTGAGGACTGGCAAGAAATGCTGGGCCAGTTAGCCATGAGGAGAGGGTGCGCTGATTAGCTTGCTGCCTTCTTGTGGCATGATAAACCTGGGTGAGGTCAGTAGGAACGTAGCTCCTTCTGGGTTGATTGACTGATACATTGGATTCTATCATGTATATAAACATAGAATTCCCTTGTTTTAGTAAATATATAACCAAGCACAACCTTGCTGCTGGTAAAGAATTTTATGTTATCTAGTTTTGTGTCCAGCTCTTCATTTATCATCTCTGCCATCTCAACTGCTAGAACAGCAGCAGCGAGTTCAAGCCTTGACTGGGGAGTAAGCTTTGCCTTGCCCATGAATCCAACTTTCCAGTACCATCTGTGACCATCAGGTATACAACCGTAGTAATAGCTTTAGTTGACACATCACAGAGATGCAAACCTCTTTCTTTTTGGCTGAAGATAGTGGAATTGTTGTGTAGGTTCTTGGAATTTTTAAGCTTTTAAGATCCTGAAGGGAGGAACACCACTGCTGCCACTACTCATGTCTCTTCTGGGAGTGGGACATCTCATCGGCAAGCATCTGAGGTGAAACCCCTTAACTTGAAGCGTTCCTGGATACTGATTGGAGCAGCAAATCCAAGAGGGCAAAATAGATTGCTGTTAGTCAACAGCTCACCATGATGTGTAAAGGGACTTTCAGTATCAGCAAACTGGAAAGTAAGGATGGCAATGACAAGGTCCCACCCAAGGCCCAGATTGTGCTGCATAGGAGGGATGTCCTGTCCAAGATCAATATTCCACAGACTTTTGTCCGGATCTTCAGTTGGGAAATATTGCATGACCTCATCACTGTAGGATGCGATCTTTTTCAGTCTGAGGTTAGACTGTGCCAACATGTCTTCCGTTGCTTCTTCTACACTAGAAAATTATTTATGACCAATGATAACATAGGAAGTTCTTTCTATGCATCTCTGTACTTCAGTCATGAATTCCATCTCTATCTAGATAGTTATCCTCTTAAGGCCATATATTGCCACAGATGGGAAAGGATGGTTACAAATACATGTACTCTCATCAGGTTCTCCAGAATCTCATTGTCCATTTGGGGGTCATGAAAACACAAGAATCTGAGGTAATCTTGATGATCCGCTCTCACTAGGAAACTATGGAACATTTGTTTGATTCTGCCATCACTGCGACAGAACTTCATCAGTTCCGAATTACATGGGAACCCCGAGCAGTCTGTTATTGAGGTCTGGACACCACAAGAGCACATTGTACAGAGATAAGTCTTTGAACTGTGCACTTGAACAAAGACAATTCATGTTTGTGCAGTTTTCTGGGAGTGGCAAACATCAAAGTTGGGTAAATATCGATTTTCTTTGTTATGACCTGGTAGAGGAGCTTGCTCAGCATGATTGTTCCTGATGAGTCTCTCCAAGAACTCCATGTAATGATTTTTCATTTCTGGATTCCTTCTCAATGTGCAAGTGGAGAACATGTGCCGACTAAGGCCAGATCTCCGTTGTTTAGTAGGAGAGAAAAAACAAGGGAAGCTACCAAATTGATTGATTGTGTTTGCTAACCTCTGCATTTAAGATTTGAAGGAAGACTTCATCTCCGATGGAAGAGGCCAGCTTATAGTTATCTTCTGAGTGACAGAAGACCAGCTTGCCTAAATCTGGTTAAGCAGAGGTAAGTACGTCAGGGTGATTGGCCTGCTTACCTACAGCCTTCCTTTTCATTTCAATGCCTCTCTCACAGGATCTGACATGACTTGGGCACCGTTCTTCAGGACATTAAACTTAAATGTGCTTATGGTGGGCTGATGAGCACCATCGAGATAGACTGTACCCACTATGACTCAACCCAGGTCCAGTCATTGGACATAAGGTGTAATGGGCTGTTCACATACCTTATGTGCATACACTGTCTCTGCTAAGCAACAGGAGAATCTCAGCAGAAGGGTCAAGTAGGGGAATCTTGTCAGCTATGGCCTGAAGATGTGACTGACCATGTGCAGCTTCAGGAATAAGATTTCTTCCCTGTTGTTGGCCACATTGTTGCACTCAGTGAGGGTTAAATATCATCACACTCAATGAGGTAAGAGGACCGCCCCCGCCCCCACCACTGACTCCATGACAAGTCCACTACCCTTCCTCCATCAACTTTTGATATTCCAGATCATGTCTTTAGACTGTATGGGGAGAAACAAAATTTTGAATACTGAATATGTCAATGACCGTTGATTTTGCCTGTAAAGTATATTGCTCTGATAATCTAATGACACACATATGCCTTTATTTTTTGCTTTCATGTCCATGTTTGTTGGACTTACTTCAGAGCAGGATTTGCCTTGGAAACCATTCCTGCACACCTCTGTGAATGAGGAAGTAGGTACATCTGATGGATGCTCAGCTGTCTCCTCACCGTGCTCTGTTGCGGTATGCTGGAACCAGTAATAGTCCAGGGTGTGGGTGCTGAATGAAGTACTGAATTGTGTTGATCACTGTTGTACTCAATGAAATTTATGATAGATTTAGTCTTTTGCTCAGTGTGCTATTGAAGTATAACACTTGAAGCATTTTGAGTGCTCCTTAAGAAAGTGCCATTGGTCTGTGAGTCTGTCTTTTCTCTGAATCCTCTGCATTTCCTGAAGAGGTGAGATTTCATAAGGGTTTCTTATTTCTTATGGTCTGTCGGGATTCATGATAGTATCTTCTACTTCTAGAGGACATGATTTGAGAGTTAGGGGGCAGAAGTTTAAGGGAAACACGAGGGGGTATTTCTTTACTCAAAGAGTGATAGCTGTGTGGAATGAGCTTCCTGTAGAAGTAGTAGAGGCCAGTTCAGTTGTGTCATTTAAGGTAAAATTGGATAGGTATATGGACAGGAAAGGAGTGGAGGGTTATGGGCTGAGTGCGGGAAGGTGGGACTAGGTGAGATTAAGGGTTCGGCACAGACTAGGAGGGCCAAGATGGCCTGTTTCTGTGCTGTGATTGTTATATGGTTATATGGTTATATGGTTACTTCAGTTTTGCTGTCTGTGATAGGGGTTTTGGTTTTCCATGCTTTTGCTGGTGACCTCTCATTGAATGACAATGTTACAGGAAGTTGAGTGCATAAAACTAGGATCATTTCACATTCCAGCATAGTGGTAGATAAAGTCTACAAAAAATGAAAATGGCAGGTAGTGGGCATGATGCTTTATTTTATACTTGAACCCTTACGTTATCCACTGTTCTTGAATATTTATCGACATTTTCTCCACTACAAAGTTCATTGCTCTCACTGTGTCCAAAAAATTCACTACTGGTAGGTAACCCTCATTTTTTGTGGCTTGCAGTTCTCACAGCAGATCTGCAAGCTCCTGTGGCTTCTGTAGTGTTTTTTTGTGAGAGCTCTGGAAAACTATCAAGTCAGCTGAAGAGAGATTCTTCGATTGCCTCGAGAGAGCCCTAGCATTTGTTCAGTCTCTGCTACAGCATTTGTAAGGTAGCTAGATTACTAATGTGAACTGCCCTAACCCTTCTTGCATATTGCAGTGACTTCCCATCAAGCAAGGACTAGAAGGACTAGCTCTTTGCTAGGCTTGGGACATAGTCCTTCCACTGCATTGTGAAAGCTTGACTTCCGAAACAGCTACTGGCAGACTGGTTGCCGAACATTTTTAGTCCTGCTATAACTAGGTCTCGAAGAGCCTGATACAAAGCCAAATCCAATGAACTGTTGACTCCTTGAAAGAAGGCATTGTGGTGACTAGTTTGCCAAATGTATGGCCTGGGATGGATGCTAGTTCAGTATGTCCATGTCTGTGTGATAGGGTTGGCATCAGTAGCAACTCTTGACTGAGGTCTTTGCCATGCTACTGTAGAACTGCAGAAGGAGGCTCTATGGGCCTTTGCTGCTGTAGACCTTGATTATCAATACCTGGACAATGTGGAAGGCCTGTTGGCTGCACGGTGTGAACAGCTTCTCCTTGGAGAGCCATAGCATCTTCCTTGACCACTCTTAATGTAACCTTGCTTGAGTTGGAAGCTGATATCATCATCAGTAGCATTCAGGCGTATCCCCAGACCACAGGTGATCCCTCTGAATGATATAGCTTTACACTCTACTTCCCTCTACATGTGTCTATACAGAGCTATGTTGCGGTGAACAGGTGAATCCAAATGCAGGACACTGGCATGGAGATAGAGTTGGGATGCAGATGGGGGCATGAGCGTGGCTGGAGCTGGATGGCCAACAGGAGGATGAATGGAAAGGCAGGCAGCAAGCAATGCTTCTCTTGACATGGAGAGACAGAGTTAACACAGGCAAACAACAGTGCTGAAACAAAACTTAGAATACACAATCCTAAGCAGCCGGGAACATGAATTACCACACTGGCTGAAACAACGATCTGGCGATGAGTGGATGCAAAGCCAGGGTATTTATGCTGCAGGTTTAGATGAGAATCAGGTGTGCCACAATCAAGATGCCTAGGAGAACACAGGGAAAAGGGAATTAGGAGAACATGAGGAATCAACTGTCAGGACCATGATAAGCTATGAAATGAGCTAAACCACAACTCAAAAATCACCTGAAATGGATACTTTCTTCAGGGTTTGGAATAAGATATCTATACTTGTGAGAGTTAAGTAAAATACATATTAAATTTCACACAGAATCATCAAACGCCTGTAACTACTAATAACTTTGATTATTCTCACAACTAGTATTAGCCAAAGTAATACACTCACACAACACTCTGTAACTATGCAGTATAAATAAGAGTAAACTTGCCAGATGGATTTACGGTAAAATGTTTTAAGACATTTACTGAAATACTTACACCTCATTTATGTCAAATTTTCACTGATTCTATTTCTTCTGAGACCCTCCCGAAAACTTTCTGTGAGACATTAATTTCATTAATGGCCCAAAAAAGAAAAAGATTTATCTGAATGTGCCTCTTACAGACCAATTTCCTTATTAAATGTGGATTCCAAAATTCTTTCTAAGATTTTGGCTAATAGGCTCAAGAATATTTTACTTAAGGTTATTTCTAAGGACCAAACTGGATTTATTAAGAATAGATACTCATATTTTAATATTCAGAGATTACTGAACATTCCTCTCCATCTAAAGCATCTGAATGTTTTGTTTCCCTTGATGCAGAGGAAGCCTTTGATAGGGTAGAATGGTCTTATTTATTCAAGGTTTTAGAAATATTTAATTTTGGTACAGGTTTTATTTCCTGGATTAAGCTGATCTATCAAGCTCCTATGGCAGCAGTTATAACTAACAATCAAAAATCTCCTTAATTTAGGTTATACAGAGGTACTCGGCAGGGTTTTCCTCTTAGTCCGCTGTTATTCAACCTGGCTTTAGAACATCTTGCTATTGTTCTTCGCCTCTCCAATAAGGTTCAAGGTATTAAGAGAGGAGATAAAGTGCATAAGGTTTCATTGTATGCAGATGACATGTTAGTTTATATTTCAGATCCTAAGAAATCTATTCCAGCTATGTTATCTATATTTTCTGAATTTAGTAGTTTTTCTGGATATAAATTAAATTTGCACAAAAGTGAGTTATTTCCTATAAATAACTACTTGGATCAATATGATCAAATTCCTTTTAGCATTGCTAAAAATAACTTTACCTATCTTGGTATTAAAATTACCAAGAATTTTAAGGACCTGTATAAATATAACTTTCTTCCATTAATTGAGTACATGCAACAAGTACTTTCTAAATGGTCTCCTATGACATTATCATTAATCGGTCAAATTAATGCTATTAAAATGATAGTTTTTCTGGTTTTTATATGTATTCCAAGCAATCCCTTCCTTTGTTCCTAAACTGTTTTATGATAGAATAGAACTAAAATTCTATCTTACATCTGGAATAATAAAAAATCCTAGATTGAGTAAACCTTTATTGCAGAAATTAAAAAAAGTATAGTGGTGTGGCTTTGCCAAATTTTAGAATGTATTATTGGGCAATTAATATTCAATATATTTCTTTCTGGATTCATTTCTCATACACACATGACTGTGCTTTATGGGTGGATTTGTAGAAAAACTTGATGAAGGGGTATTCTGCGAAGTGCAGAATCAAATATCGTTATGATGATTGTACGCTTTAGTATCAATTGTTGGGCAACAATAAAGTAATGATAATTCTTTGACTTCTTTACTAGGAGCTCCTCTTCCTTTTTTGCTTTCTAAGGTTTGTAGTTGTGACATTAATCCCATTATTAAACATACATTAAGAATTTGGTTTCAGTTTTGTAGATTCTTTGAGTTTAATAATTTTGTTCTTTCTAGTAAAATCCATCTCAATTATTTTTTAAACAATTTCTGTTCAGACCTTTTTAATTTGGAAAATCAAAGGAATAATAACTTTTTTAGACTTGCTTATGGGGGATGGTTTAATGTCTTTCACTCAGTTAGTGGACGAATATGATTTATCTAATGCACACTTTCAGATTCAGATTCAGATTATTGTCTTTTAGAAAGCACAAATGCGATGTAGTTAAAAAATGAGACAACGTTCCTCCAGAATGATATCACAAAAACACATGACAAAACTGACTACACCAGAAAATCCACATAACTTTTGGCAATACCCAATCCAGAATCCGGAGAGGCTGCTGCATATTAATATCGCACTACCATCTCAGTGCATTCCCTGGAAAGGAGCTCCAATCCCACCAGACAAACAAGACCAAAAACTAAAGTTACAAGACCTTTTTAAAATATTTACAACTTGGGAATTTTCTATGTAGTTTACTTGCAAATTTTCCCTCTGCTTATTCACCCAATATAATAGATACTCTTTTTCAGGTTAAACCATTTCAAAAAGGACTGATAGCTATAATTTATAAATGGGTAGTGAATTTGCATATGTTATCTAACAATAAAATTAAAGCTGTGTGGGAATTGGAATTTCGAGAGTCACTCTCAGATAATCAATGGGATAAAATTTTTCATTTGGTAAATACTTCATCTATTTGTGCCCGTCATTCCTTAATTCAGTTCAAGGTAGTGCATCGGGCGCATATGTTAAAGGATAAATTAGCCCGTATCTTTTCCAATATTAATCCTATTTGCGACTGATGTAATACTGAGGTGGCTACTTTAACACATACGTTTTGGTCTTGTATCAAGATAGATAATTTTTGGAAAGAGTTTTTAAAGCTTTATCACAAGTTTTGAATTTGGATCTACAATCGAATTTACTTCCAGCAATTTTTAGGATCATTCCATTGGAAGCAGGATATATTCCTGTTTCCACTCAACAGATGATAGCTTTTACAACTTTACTGGCTAGGAGAGCCATTTTGTTTAAATGGAAGAACTCTAATCCACCTACTGCTCCTTATTGACTTACTTCCATTATGTCCAGTTTAAGTTTAGAGAAAATAAGCAGTCGGACATTTGATACATTCTTTAAATTTGAAGAAACTTGGCGACCTTTTATTCAATATTTTGAATAAAATATTTGATTTGGTTTGATTTATGGTCCTTCCAGTTACCTTCTTAAAATGTTGGATTTGATCAGAAAGTTTCTCTTTTTTCTTGCTTTCCCTCTCAGTATGAGCTGCCCAGTTCCTTTTTTTTCTCTCTCTTTTCCTTCTTTTTTTTTGTTTAGTGGAGTTTTTTATGTATATAAAAATTATAAAAGTTTCTTTTTCTTTTTCCTGCTTTTCGTGGAATGATAAGAGGAGAATCAATTAACCATATAACCATATAACCATATAACAATCACAGCACGGAAACAGGCCATCTTGGCCCTCCTAGTCCATGCCGAACCCTTAATCTCACCTAGTCCCACCTACCCGCACTCAGCCCATAACCCTCCACTCCTTTCCTGCCCATATACCTATCCAATTTTACCTTAAATGACACAACTGAACTGGCCTCTACTACTTCTACATTATCTTACTCTTTATTGCATACTATTAGATTAATACAATGTATGATCTTGATCATGTTTATTTGACCTTTTATACAAATTATCAATATGGATATTTGAGATAATTCTCCTTTTGTTTATATATATATATATATATGTGTGTACTTTTTTAATTAATAAAAATATTGATAAAGAAAGAAAGAGTAAACTTGTGGTGTAATATAAACATGATACTTGCTTCAAAATATATTTACTAAATGTTTACCAATATTAACAACAGCTTAAGTCTCTGAAGGAGGTAGCGTTAGAGATTGTGCAGACATTAGCAATAATTTTTCAAAAATCTTTGGACTCTGGCATGGTATCAGAGGATTAGAAATCTGTAGCTGTCACTCCACTCTTTAAGAAAGGCAGAAGGCAGCAAAAAGAAAAATATAGACAGGTTAGCCTAACCTCAATGGTTGGGAAGATGTTGGAGTCAATTGCTAAGATGAGATTATGGAGTACTTGGTGACGCAGGGCAAGATAGGACAAAGTCAGCATGGTTTCCTTAAGGGAAAATCTTGCCTGATGGACCTGTTGGAACTCTTTGAGAAGATTACTTGTAGGATAGATAAAGGGGATGTATATTTGGACTTCCAGAAAGTCTTTGACAAGATGCCACATATGAGGCTGCTTACCAAGTTAAGAGCCCATGGTATTACAGGAAAGTTGCGAATAAGGTTAGAGCATTGGCTAATTGGTAGGAGACAGCGAGTTGGAATAAAAGAATCTTTTTCTGGCTGATTTAGATGATGAAAGAAATGGCTTTGTTGCCAAGTTTGCAGATGATAGGAAGATTGGTGGAAGGGCAGGTAGTGTTGAGGAGACAGGTAGGCTTCAACTTAGAGACAGATTAGGAGAATAGGCAAGAAAGTGGTAAATGAAATACAATGTTGGAAAATACATGGTCATGTGTTTTGGTGGTAGAAATAAATATGCAGGCTATTTTCTAAATGGGGAGAAAATCCAAAACCCTGAGGGACTTGGGAGTCCTTGTGCAAAACAACCTAAAGGTTACTTTGCAGGTAGAGTTGATCATGAGAAAGGCAGATGCAATGTTAGCATTCATTTCAAGAGGTCTTGAGTACAAGAGCAGGAATGTGATGCTGAGAATTTATAAGGCAGTGGTGAGGACTCACCTTGGGTATGGTGAACAGTTTTGGGTACCTCATCTAAGAAAAGGTGTGCTGGCATTGGAGATGGTCTAGACAAGGTTCACAAGGTTGATTCTGGGAATAAAAGGGTTATCATATGAGGAATGTTTGATGGCCCTGGGTCTGTACTCACTGGAATTTAGAAGGATGTTAGGTATCTCATTGACAACATTCAAATGTTGAAAGGCCTATACAGAGAAGATGTGAATAGGATGTTTTCCCAAGAGGGGGAGTCCAGGACAGGAGGGCACAGCCTCAGGATAGAGGGGCATCTATTTAAAAAAGAGATGTAAAGCATTTTCTTTAGCCAGAGGGTGGTGAATTTGTGGAATTTGTTGCCACAGGCAGCTTTGAAGACCAGGCCATCGAATGTATTTAAGGCAGACATTGCTAGGTTCTTGGTAGGATGTGTCATCAAATGTTACTGAGAGAAGGCTGGGGAATGGAGTTAAGGAGGGGAATAAAAAGATCAGCCATGATTGAATGGTGGAGCAGACTTGATGGGCCAAATGGTCTAATTCCGCTCCTTTGTCTTATAGTCTTATGGTATTGCTGTTTCAAGGTCAAATAAAAAATGGAAGGAAATGAATGTCTGCCCACTGTACACTTCAAATTGAATCAAGACCAACTCATGCAGGAAATTATATAATAAACATCTTACATATAGAAGTTATGTCCATAGAAATAAACTGCGCTCCTGAAGAAGCCAAAACATAGAATTCACCTGTCAAAGCTTCAAAGAAGATCAGTTAAGACATATAGCTTTACCATAAGGATCTGGGATGCAGACAATTTGGAAAATCAAGGTAAATCCCATAATCTGGAAAGGGGGCCAGGAATTCATCAAGGGTGCATTTTTTTTTTTCAGGAGGATCCAGATGAAGAAGTGTTTCTGCATGATCTCAGGGAATAAGAAATTGTTGATGAACAAACTGCAGGAGGATGCTGGGGAATGGGTCCCAATATGATGTGAGGCAAATCAAAGTGAAAATACGTTTGCAAACCAACAAGATGGCACAAGAAATTCTGGTAAGATGATCCACCAGCATCACCAAAATCAAGAGCAGATGCATGGAAGGCACTTCTCACACATGCACCTTTGAGAAGGTCTCAGAGGATTTAGAAACCTATGGTACACTTAGATTCTTTTTTGTTGTAGTTCCTTGACTGTAGCTAGACACAGATTAGTTACAGACTTGGTTTTAATGTACTGGTGTAAACATTCTTGACATAACTGTGTTCAACATTATTTGTTACTCTTTTATTTGAAAAAAGGAAAATAATGTGGCATGTATATTGTTGTAAATTGTGTATGTTAGCAGTCAAGTGCAACCGCAATATTAAGATTGGTAGAATTGCTATTACGGTATCACATGGTTAACAATGCAACATTTTATGTGCCACGATTTAGTTCAGTAGACTATTGACTGCCACAATAATTCCTCCAGAATGCTTTTAGGCAGAGAGTGTTATGTAATACCTTATAGCAAAGCTCAAGAGGAAGCCAATGCCGCAGACATACAATTGTGTTTTCATTTCCCTCTGAATTTTCTGGCTTATTAGTGTGTTGGTTTCTGTATATGAATAAACAGCATTTTTTATTTCATTGCAGTTTTCCTCCTCAGATGTTTTTTATTGTAAGAAGTCACTTTAGATCATCTTTGTTAAGGTCTGTGTTTGCACAGAGCCCCCGGGTGCATGTCAATATTTGAAGAGGTATGCTGGAGGGCAGCCAATATTTGCAAGAGCTTCTCAGATGTGTAGTTGTTTAGGAGAGATCCCCAAGAGTATATTAATGTTAGGAAATTATTCTGAAATTTGAATCAATATTTAAGTGGGGAAAGAAATTTCAAAACTCTGCATATGAATATCGGACATTTTGGTCTAGTCAAATACACTAACACCAAATGTTCAGAAGATTCAAAGTGCATTTATTATCAAAGTAGGTATACATTATACAACCTTGCAATTCATCTCCTAGCAGGCAGACACAAAACAAAGAAACCCCATGTATATGAAAAAAGACAGACTAACACCCAATGTGCAGATTATAAAAAAACACATCATGTCCATAAGAAAATAAAAGAGTAAAAAAGACCATCAAGCACCCAATGTGCAATGAAACAAACATCACGCAAACAATAACCACAAGTAAATACTGTTTCTGAACTGAACTCTGCACGAGAGTTCCATAGTTCAGCCCAGAACTGAGTATATATTGTGGAGCAGCGATTTTAATCGACCCGTACCTCACCGCAGGCCCCAACACCTCGACCTTTCTGAAACCCTGACCTTTTCAATCTGGCCCAGCACTTAACTCTCTGTCTGAACACCAGGTTCTGCCACTTGGATACATCAGACGTTGCCACTTCAATTCAGCCTGTAAATCTCCATCTACACTTCATGCTCAGTCACATCTGATGTCCGGAACAGAAGTCGAAACTGATGACAAGTCAGATCACAATGATGCAAAATGCTAACAATAATTAAATGCAGTCAATCTGACAGACTAAATATATAAAAGAAATTCTGTGCATATATTGGTGCACATTATCACTATTCTGCCTGAATAACCTGCACCAGTTCTGTACAAGGCCCCTATCTATCAGCATTCTATCACTCACAAAGCCCAAGCAATGCACAAGAGGCAAGGAATGCATGTGCATGCTCTCTGGCTGTTACAGAGAGCATCTGCAAAAATGTTCAATTTTAGATATCCATTTGCAATTTTGGCAAGCTATGGAGTTGTATAGCACAGAATCTGGCTATTCAGCCCATCACATCCATACTGACCATCTTGCTTATCTACACTGATTCCATTTGCCCATATTAAGTCCATAGCCTTCTATGCCCTGGCTTTTCAAGCACCTGTCCAGATGTTCCTGAATGTTATGACTGCCTCTAGCACCTCTTCTAACAGTGCATTCCAGATAACAATCTTCAAATTCCTTCACTCCAGGCAAATAAACACCACTTATGCATTCTGTCCTTGTATCTAAAGTCCTCCAGTGCAGGCAACATTCTCGCGAACCTCCTCTGCACTTCTCCAGCAGTCACACTTGTGTGTGACAAGCAGTCCCTTGTTATTTGTTTTGTGACCAGAAATACACAAAAGGCACTAAGTGTGGTCCAATCAAAGTTTTGTAAGGTTATATAACATGACATCCCAACTCTTAATTTCCAAGCCCCATCCTACAAAAGCAAGTGTGCCACATGCTTTCTTCACCATGTTAGTGGGCTGTTTTGTCAGGTTCAGGAAACTATGGATTTGAATTCACAACAGTTACTTTGGTGGAACCTCATCTCACAATATACAAAAACCACAGTGACCTGTCAGGACAACAGAAGAAGGTCATTGGTTACATTCTACCATCACTGCAGGATTTGTCTGTGTCAAGACCACATCGGGAGCACTGGATACAATAGACAGCCCCAGTAGATTCATAGGTGAAGTTTTGCCTCATCTGGAAGGACTGTTGGGGCCCCGAGTGGAGGTAAGTGGACAGCTGCAGTTCTTTGGCTGCTTGCAGGGTAAACGCAGGGAGGGAGATTCACCGGGAGGGATGAATGGACAAGGGAATCATGAAGGGAGCAATCGCTGCAGAAAGCAGAAAGTACGGGGGCAAGGGGAGATGAGGTAAGAATAAGTTCAGTGGTAGGATCTCTTTGGAAATGGTGGAAATTGCAGAGACTGATGCTGTGATGAGAGACCTAGGTAACGATGGTTAGGACACCAAGTGCTTGAGTGTCTGAGACTAGAATTTAAACATGATATGAGACTGAAACGAGAACAGAGTACTGAATTAGATGCTAGACAAAATGCCAGTAGCACTGACAATTGAACACCAAACCACAATTCAGGTGCTCTTTAAATATTGAAATCCTGATGTCAAAACATGGCCAATGGCCGGGGCAGCCTGACTCTTAGAAGGGACCCTGCCAGCTATCCATATTCCAGAGAGTTAGAGCATCCGTGTGCTTATCGTAACAGGTCACCCTCCCCTATGACCGACTCCTGATGACCCTGGCAGCTCGGAGAGACGATGATGGTAGTCGTGGATGAGAGCCGCATCCAAGATGTCCATTTAAGGAACTCACCACCTTCCCTTGGGTCCAAACCCTTCTCAGTCCACAAGGAATGGCGAAACATCCTGAACAGTTCATGAATTCAAAATTCTTCTTACGGTGAAGACCTGTTCCCCATCAACAAACCTGGGTGGTAGTGGGACTGATGATGGTAGGGCTAAAGGGCTGATGTTGACAGGTTTTAATTTGGAAATATGGAAAGTCGGATTGATCTTAAGGGTCTTGGGGAGCTGCAAGGTGTCAGCCACTGGGCTTACTTCTTTGAGAACCTTGAAGTGTCCAATGAACTTGGGTGCCAATTTCCTAGACCCCACCCAGGGAGACAATTCCTGAGTAGACAGCCAGACCTGTTACACCTCACTGTTTGCCTTTACTTCCGGCTAGAGGCCAACAAAAATCTCCCTTGCCCTAGTCCATTTTTCCTTGCAACGTAGGGCAAGATCTTCAGCAGCAGAAACACCAACCTCAGTCTCCTGCTCAGGGAAGAGTAATGGAAAATACCAAAATTGGCATTTGAACAGGGACGTTGCATGTGCGGAATCCACCATATTGTGGGAAACCACTGCCTTCATCAAATGGTCACTCCACTCATCCAATTTTTCTAAGGCCAGGCATTTTAGGGTTTGTTCCAAATCTTGCTCCATCTGGCCATTGGACTGCAGGTGAAATCCAAAGAAAAGCCTTGCTGTTGCCCCAATCAGCTTACAGAACACCCACCAGAAATGTGACATGAATTGCAGATCACTATCCGATACAACGTCCACCGAAGACCTGGTGCAGCACAGTTTCAGCCATCTCCACCACAGATGGTGGTTTGTCCAAGGCAATGAATTTGCAGGCTTTCGAGAAATAATCTACAATTATCATGATGACAGCCTTCCCATTGGAAGGCAGAAGACCTGTGATAAAGTCCATGGAGATGTGCTTCCAAGGTCTTTTGAAGGTCGAAGGTGAAGGAGTTTTGAGGTTGGGTGCAAAGCTTCTTGTTCTGGGTGCACACCTTGCATGACTGCATGTATTGTTGGAACTCTCTTGCCATTCCAGGCCACCAATATCTTCTCTTGATGATCCTAGTAATCCCTGAGTGAGCAGTCATTCTCAATGCTTGTCCCTGTCAAAGTACCTGAGACCTGATAGAAGTTGGGATGAACAGATGATGACCTGGAGGACCATTCTTAGGAACCTTCTCTTGCACCTGGACTTTGCAAACAAGTGTATTGATTCCCCAATGAATTGACGCTATCATCTTGGTTTTGGGAAAAACATTAGTAGGCTGCTCCACTCTTTTGGGTTCATTGAACTGATGTGACTAGGCATCTGCTTTCTGGTTTTTTGACCCCAGTTGATAGGTCAGAACAAAATTAAAGTGGTTAAAGGAAAGTGGCCACTTGGCCTGTCTGGAATTGAGTCTCTTGGCCTGCTGAATGTAAGCCAGGTTCTTGTGGTCTGCCCATACAACAAAAGGATTTTTGGTCCCCTCAACCCAATGGTGCCATTGTGCCAGAGCCAGCTTGACTGCGAGTAGCCCTCTATTTCCAATGTCATAGTTCACCTCTGCTGGGGAGAGCCGCCTGAGAAAAATGCACACAGGTGCAGTTTATTGTCCAAAGGTGTCCGTTGAGACAACACTACACTTACTCTAGTATCCAAGGAGTCCACCTCTACAATGAAGGGAAGATCTGGGTTTGGTGCAACCAAAATGGGAGCTGTCAAGAACAGTTGTATGAGCTTTGTAAAAGCAGCCTCTGCTTTGATAGCTCAACAAAAAACTGATGGACTCTTCTGTGTGCGCTGTTAGTGGAGCCACCACTCAGCTGAAGTTCCCAATTAAATTTTGGTAGAAGTTGGCAAATCCCAGAAATCACTGGATGTGTTTCAGACTGAATGGTAGTGGCCAGTCTCTGACTGCCTTTGTCTTTAGTGGTATCCATCTTGAGATTGCCATTAGAGATGACAAAACCCATGGTTACATGACATTTGGATTTCTCCAGCTTGACATAAAGTCCATGATCAAGATGCCTCTTAAAGAAATCTCTGACTTGAGCGGCATGCTCCTCCATGGACTTCGAAAAAATTAGGATGTCGTCCAAGTCGACAAAGGTGTTCTTATGGAGAGTATCCCAGAGCCCGATGTTTATAAAGGCTGGAAAACTGCTGGCACATTTGCATGTCCAGGTAGTTATAGTACCCTTTTGATGTGTTGAATGCAGTCCTCCAGTCGTCACCCTCCTTTATGCGTTCCAGTTTGTACGCTCTCCTTAAGTCTCGCTTCAAGAATACTCTTGACCTTTGGAGAATCTCGAAGGCAGTATTCATGAGTGGAAGAGGGTAACAATTTTTTGCCATTATGCGATTCAGCCATCTGTAATGAGTGCAAGGCCACAGGCTCCCATTCTTTCTCTGTATGAAGAAGAAACCAACGCCAGTGTTCAGGTTAAGGGCTGAGTGAATCCCATGGCAAGAGTCTTCTTCATGTACTCTCCCATAGTGCTTCTCTCCGGGCATGAGAGTGCTTATAATCAATCCCGTGATGGGCAAGTACCAGGCAGAAGAACTATTGCACAATCACAGGGTCTGTGCGGTGGAAGAGTTGAGGCCTTGCTGAAGCCTCTTCAAATCCTTATAGACAAAAGGGATCTCGACTGGCTTGGGGATTATACTCCCCCCAAGCACCACTCCAAAAGCAATTCCTGAGACTCCCTACGTAACAGAGTTTATTCAGCAGACCTCAGGGTCTCTTCCGTGGGTTTACTAGAGTCTTTTGTTGAAACAGAGACGAACTCACAGTGTAAATCCTCATCCATATTCTTAAACAATGGCAACGAGGTGCAACAAATGGACAAATGGTCTTTGTGCTCCTGAGACTTGACTCCGAGGATCTACATTTAGGAGCCTCTCCCTTAGGCAGTACCTGGCGACTGGTACCCATTGGTTTGACTACTGGAGCTCCAGACTGCTTGGACACTTCCTTAGCATACCTCTTGGCTTGCTCTTGGGCGACGGTCCCTCTCGTTCTAGTTGCAGCACACCCCAGACTAGGCACAGTCGTGTTAACTGAAGCCGAGTTATCTGCCCTTGGCGGCTGAATTGGGTTTCCCGGAGGCTTCAAGTTAGCCCGATCAAAAGCCTGCTTCCTTGTTGGCCTCTGGTCCTGGGAGAGTCTGGGGGTTGGAACACCAAACCAAAAACACACCCTCTTGCAACCATTGGACTACGCAGTGATTCTCCCTTCATTCCAGTTCACAGAAGAGGAATGCTTAGACAGCCAAGTGTGCCTGTGGAACAGGGTATGTGAGGAGAATTGATGATATCGAAACGGATGTCCTCCACACATTCCCCTATCCTCATTCACAAAACCAATGTCTGCTGTAGGAGCTACCCAGACCAAAGAGGACGACCATTCAGGGCAGTTGGGGCCATCGGTGATTTCAACTCCTGCAGAGGTATGTTGAGCCGACAGGCAGACCCCAAGTCCAGGAAATTACCAGCTGTCCCAGAGTCCACAAAGGCATTCACCTCTTGCTGGTTCTATCCCCAAGAGATCTCTGCCTTCAGAGTGACACCAAAATCAGTGGGGCCCAGAGTAGTAGTTGCTACCATCACAGTCCTCCCAACACTGGATGGTCTTAGCAGTTCTCCCAACAGCTGCATCTTCCGACATTTGGCCTACAGGTGACCCACTTCCCCGCAGTCATAGCAACAACCTCAACTCCGATGCTGGGACCTCTCATCGGCACAGTCTTGGGCAATCGATTTGCATGGGCTAGACAGGATCCTAAGCAGGAAACAGGCTGGTTATTGTCCTGAACATGGGTGAATGTGGATGGCTGGGAAATGGAGGAGATGCTGGTAATGGCAGCATGAATGATGACCCAATTAATTGTTTTAAACTGGCAGTTTCATTTGGAATAGGTCACACAGCTGACTACTGTGTGGTAGCATTCATCTTGCAGTTAGAAATGAAGTTAAACAATTGTAAACAGCTGTCACTACATTAAAACTATGTATGACCAACGAATAATGGGCACTGACCATAATAGAAAAAAGTATTTCCATTGTTCCTGAATAATTAATGAGAAATTTTTAAAAACCTGTAAGGGAGGATTTAAAAATCCCTCCTCACCTGTTGTTACACATCTCTCGCACCAACTTTAAATGTGAAAATCAGGTTATGGGAAAATAAATACCTTAAAAATTCTATTATTTAACAGTACAGGACCAAAGTTGCCATAATCACAACTTCATTAACGAACAAAGATGAGTCTGACTTTCATTTATTTTCTATTTGTGCTTATTTTTTAATATTCAGAAGGGAGCATTGTTAGAGTGATTTTTGGGTTTAGGACATATACATTTAGCAATTGACTTTGGCTACCAATCTTCACATCTGAATATGTATTGTGGATTTAATTTGGAATGCAGCTCTGAACAATGGATTACTAAACGCCGTAAATCCCAGTCCGGATAATGCTGATTTAAATTAATTTGGATGTCTGTGGTGTGGATGCAAATCAGGAGGTGGGAATGTTGTATGTAGTTTCAAGGAAAGTATTGTCCACACGTTGTAAATTTGAAATTGTCCTTTGATGTTTGGGGCATAAAATATTGAGCCCCACATTGGGCCAACCAGACCCTTCGACTGAAAGCATGTCCATATAATGCCTGCTGTACCTTGTTTTCTCGAATAAAGTAACTGTTTTGTATCTACCAGTAATTTTCCCTGGTGACTTCATTCACGCAACAACTAATATAAAAATAAGGAAGTCTGCTAAAAAAAATGCCTTCACGACAACATCACGATGATGCCACTCGGAGCTAAGAGCTTTCTTCTATGATACTAAGCTGGGTGGCAGTGTGACATGTGATGAGGATGTTAGGAGAATTCAGGGTGACTTGGATAGGCTGAGTGAGCGGGCAGATACTTGGCAGATGCCGTTTAATGTGAATAAGTGTGAGGTTATCCACTTTGGGAGTAAGAACAGGAAGGCAGATTATTATCTGAATGGTGTAGAGTTAGGTAAGGGAGAAATACAAAGAGATCTAGGAGTCCTTGTTCATCAGTCACTGAAGTTGAATGAGTAAGTGCAGCAGGCAGTGAAGAAGGCTAATGGAATGTTGGCCTCTATTACAAAGGGAATTGAGTACAAGAGCAAGGAAATCCTTTTGCATTTGTACAGGGCCCTGGTGAGACCGCACCTGGAGTATTGTGTACAGTTTTGGTCTCCAGGGTTAAGGAAGGACATCCTGGCTGTAGAGGAAATGCAGTGTAGATTCACAAAGTTAATTCCTGGGATGTCCGGACTGTCTTACGCAGAGAGGTTAGAGAGACTGGGCTTGTACATGCTGGAATTAAGGAGATTTAGAAGGGATCTGATTGCAACATATAAGATTATTAAGGGATTGGACAAGATAGAGGCAGGAAATATGTTCCAGATGCTGGGAGAGTCCAGTACCAGAGGGCATGGTTTGAGAATAAGGGGTAGGTCATTTAGGACAAAGTTAAGGAAAAACTTCTTCTCCCAGAGAGTTGTGGGTGTCTGGGATGCACTGCCTCGGAAGGCAGTGGAGGCCAATTCTCTGGATACTTTCAAGAAGAAGTTAGATAGGTATCTTATGGATAGGGGAATCAAGGGATATGGGGACAAAGCAGGAACCGGGTATTGATAGTAGATGATCAGCCATGATCTCAGAATGGCGGTGCAGGCTCGAAAGGGCCAAATGGTCTACTTCTGCACCTATTGTCTATTGTCTATAATATTAAATACCTGACATTTTTAAAGTGTGTTGATATTACAAATAGATCATTGACTAGTCTGTACAAAACAAACTTGTTATGATCTACAGAAAAGGAAGATAAATTGGAGAATGTATTTAAAGTTCAGAATTTTTTTGTACAGATATACTGCACAGCTCACTGATACTTTTCTTTATCATTATATATCAATTTCTGCCTCTGCTGATGAGAATCTAGTCTGTAAATCTTCTTAAATGGACTAATTTCATTGGAATTAAGTTTTAATATTCCCATATTCTGCTGGTCTTCCAGACATACTAACTTCCAGAAAGTTTACACAGCAGCAACAAGTTCACTGAAATGCAACAGTTACTGCATTCTCAATAAATTTATCAGCAATCTCCGAAGAATTCCAACAACTAATTCTTCATCACTGATTAGAGAATGAATTCATTGCTCTCTTTTATTTAACATTATGCAATTGAAAATCCATTGACGCGAAATAAATTGGGTTTGCACTTATTTCCAAGTTAAATAATTTCACTTGTGAAAGCTGACTGAGCACGTGCTTTTGTGTGGTATCTTTATAATCATCCTACTAATTAATTATTTTATATGAGGTTAGTCTTGCACCAGATCATTTAAAATCTTACTTGACCTTCTTCTCCTTTTTGTTTTTGTGTTCTGGTCTTCCATGACTCAGCCAAACAACTGGCCTTGGTATTTGATGGTGCTATACTGGATGAATTAAGCTTTTGAAAATGCAACATTTACCTGATTAATGGTTCAAAGTGAATTAGAAGATTGGCATTTGTGGAAAGAACAGCCAAGCCATCCAACACCAATGTTAAAGACTCTTGCCTAGACATTGATTATGTATTCATGCTCAGAGGGTGAGCACAGTAATTTTACAATTAGCAGACAATTCTTACAAATAGTAGCAACCTACAGATTGCTTACAGTCTGGCATGTACATAGAAGTTCCTTAATAATGCTCAATGTTTCAATCATTCAATATATCCTATGGTTTTTAAATTCACAATTTCCAGGTGGATATCTCCATGCAACATCAGATGCCAAAGCATCAGAAACTGACATTAATGTCATAGATATTTAAGTTGCTCTGTTTAGCAGTTCTTCAAAATGTTACCTGCCAATTGTTCAGTTTTAAATAGTAAATTCTATCCTGAAACATTCAATAGTTTTGATTGCCATTGAAATTCTTCAAAATCTGTAGATAATTAAGTCCCACTCCTTTTAGATAAAACCCATTTCCTTACCAAATACTACATTGTTTTGCATATATTTGACAGAATCATCTCACTAATATCATTATCTCAATGCATTAATGTGAATTATTGGATATAGCTCACTTGGTTTGACAATGTGCAAAACTGTGTTTAATGTTGATTTTTTTCTGGAGGAGCTGCTGGTGGTCAATAATTTGCTTTGGATTACTAACAGTCTTACTCCATCAGGTAACTAATACAAACTATTTATTTGAGGTGAGACAGTTTTACATTTCACAGCTAATCCAAGTTATTGTTTGGTCTGCACTGTCAGCAGAAACCATTCCATCTACTGTTTAACATCCAGACCAAATCCATCTCCTTCATTGGGAATGAGGTTCTCTTGTTCTGAGTTAATATAATATCTTCATTTACTAATGATAGTGAAAGTGTTGGCAAGAGAGTGAAACATTGAAATCCACTTTGTTTTAATGCCAGCTCATTCACTAAGATCTGCTAAAATGAGTTTTGTGATTTGTTTCCACCCTTGTGATCATCAATCTTACTCATAACATTTTGCGATGTTGACAGCTGCAACAATGCCAGAAAATCTTCTTTTATCCCTGTGATTTAAATCTCTAACTAGAAAGGCAATCATTTTTCATTAAAATAAAGTGCAGAGAAGAAAAGTAAATTGGCAGTGTCCCTTGAAGGAGTTAAGTTGTAATAGGCTATTCCAAGCAATTATATTATTTGGGAGAAGTGGTGCATGAGTTTTGAGTCAACAAAC
Organism: Hypanus sabinus; assembly: GCF_030144855.1. Lineage (NCBI taxonomy): Eukaryota > Metazoa > Chordata > Chondrichthyes > Myliobatiformes > Dasyatidae > Hypanus > Hypanus sabinus. The sequence goes on along the minus strand of NC_082712.1, from coordinate 133,481,556 downwards.
CATGGAATCATAGAACCATAGATCATTACATCACAGAAACAGGCCTTCTGTCCCTTCTTGGCTGTGCTAAACCATTTTTCTGCCTAGTCCCCCTGACCTGCACCTTGACCATACCCCTCCATACACCTCTCATCCATGTACCTGTCCAAGTTTTTCTTAAATGTTAAAAGTGAGCCTGCATTTACCACTTTATCTGGCAGCTCATTCCACACTCCCACCACTCTCTGTGTGAAGAAGCCCCCACCCCCAAGTCCCTTTTAAACTTCTCCCCCTTCACCCTTAACCCATGTCCTCTGGTTTTTTCTCCCCTAACCTCAGTGGAAAAAGCATGCTTGCATTCACTCTATCCATACCCATCATAATTTTATATACCTCCAACAAATCTCCCCTCATCCTTCTACACTCCAGGGAATAAAGCCCTAACCCAGGGGTCAGCAACCTTTACCACTGAAAGAGCCACTTGGACCCGTTTCCCACAGAAAAGAAAACACTGGGAGCCGCAAAACCCGTTTGACATTTAAAATGAAATAACACTGCATACAACGTTTTGTTTTGCCTTTATGCTATGTATAAACAAACTATAATGTGTTGCATTTATGAAATTGATGAACTCCTGCAGAGAAAACGAAATTGCATTTCTGCATGCAACAAAAACATTTTGAACTCCGAAAAAAAGACGTTGGGTTGAAGGTTACTTTTAAGTAAAATACTCAACGTCTATATGAGTCCTTCTTGTATTTATGAAAAACGCCAAACTTAAATTTGCCGCCAGCAGCAAACCAAAAATAACGTCAGCCAGCTGTCAACCTGAAAAATAAAAGGACTATTTCACTGAACAATGAAAACATATGAATATACGTAAAATAATAGGCAATTAAAATATTTATCATACTTGTTCAGGTTGACTCACACCTGACAATGCAGTCGTATTCAGTAGGGATGGATCGATGCTTAGGGGAGTGACCGGGAAGGATAATGTGTTTTTTTTCCTCTCTGAACTCACAGAAGCGTTTCCCAAACGATGTTTGCAGAACGTAAATACTCCGAATTTATCATGTCATGACCTTGTTTGAACTCTCTCAAATTGGGGAAGTGAGACAATGTGCCTTTCTGTAAATCTCTGGCAAGCAACGTCAACTTGTGCTCGAATGCCAAAACATCCTCCAACATGTGCAGGGCTGTACGTCTTTACCCCGTTGAAGAGCTGTGTTCAGCGTGTTCAGGTGCGCTGTCATGTCAACCATGAAGTGTAGCTTTTCCAGCCACTCTGGCTGTTCCAGCTCAGGAAAGCTGAGCCCTTTGCTGCCCAGGGAAGTTTTCACTTCTTCCAGACGCACGACAAAGCGTTTCAGCACCTCCCCTCTGGACAGCCAGCGATAAAAACATGTTGTAGCGGTTGCTACATGCAGTCAGTAAACTGCAGTCAAAGATAGCTTTATTCGAACTAAACAGCCTTGCTTTTAAGCCTCCCTCAACCCGCCCCCCATGGGCGCGGATGTTGCAAAAGACACGTACTCACAAACCCCCGTAGGCTATCTCCCTTAGCCTGAACGCTGGCTCATTGTGAGCCGGTTCGGATGTGTCAGGAAATGGGTCGCCACAACGTCTTATTTAGATTGTACAAGATCACCATAATCTTCAAATTTAGATTTACATTTCAAAAACTAACAAACTAACATAAAATACATTTTAATTAAATACTGACCATGTAGCGGTGTGCTACACGCAGCGCTAAAATTACGACACGGAGTCGGTAACTGCAGTCGAAGGAAAAAACTTTATTTGAAATCTTCAGCCTCACTTTTAAGCCTCGCTCAACCTGCCCCCCCCCCCATGGCGCAGAGGCTCCAAAGCTCTGTGCTCGCAAACCCCCGTAGGCTATCTTATTGTGAGTCGGTTCGGATGTGCCAGGAAAAGGGTCGCCACAACCAATTATTTCCCAAAGCAACAGGGAGCTGCAGCACAGACGTAAAAGAGCCACATGTGGCTCCGGAGCCGCGGGTTGCCGACCCCCGCCCTAACCTATTCAATCTTTCTCTGTAACTCAGTTTCTCAAGTCCCGGCAACATTGGACTTTTAATTCAAACCCATTATGTTTGTTCCATATTCTACCTCTTCAAGAAACCTGTCTAACCTAATCAAACTTTTTCTGACCTCAAGTGGTGCATGCATTTTATTTTTTAAAAAATCATGACTTTAATTTCTAAAACAGATTCGCTTATTTAAACATGATTTTTCAATTGTAACCTCTGTGTTTAACTTTATTATAGTGTTATTGATTGCAGTCGTACCAGAGGTAGTGACAGAATTGTGAGGCCAACACATCATGTTGAGTTGGCTCAGAAATATACACACCAAAGCATTACTTCAAACAGGCAATGGCAAGTGCTTTCAACAGGGCACACAATAAACAAAGAGAAAAATTGTGTCAAAGTCCCGCAGGAAAATTACATACAAAATACTATGCTCCTTATTAACGAAGCTGTACTCAGGCTAGAGAAGCAACTCCTCATATTCCATTTAACCAGATGGCATGAGCTCCGATTTATCTAAATTCTTGGTAATTTCTTCCCCCTTGCCCTTCTCTTCATTTCCATTCCCTATTCTGGTTCTTCTCTCACTCTTACCTTCTCCTCACTTGCCAATCTCCTCCCTCTGGTGTCCCTCCTCCTTCCCCTTGTTTCATAGTCCACTGTTCAGTCCTATTAGATTCCTTCTCCTTCCACATCCACAGATAGCTCAAAATTGCCGCAGAAGTTGACAGGATGGTTAAGAAGATGCATGGTGTGATGGCCTTAATTAGTCGGGGGTTTGAGTTCAAAAGCCGCCAGGTAAGGTTGCAGCTCAATGAAACCATGCTTAGACCACACCCAGAATATTGTGTTCAATCCTCGTCACCTCATTATAGGATGGATGGGGCGTGTGTGGTGAACTACATATACCTGTCTAGACACGCCCCACCTCGCTGACTGCTCCTGTGGCCCCTCCCACAGACCCCGGTATAAAGGCGATTGGGTCCTGAGCCCTGCCTCTCAGTCTCCAGGATATGGCATGGTGGTCAATTGCTGCTTGTTCTTTCTTCCAGTCAATAAAAGCCGATATCTCACCTCACGTCTCAGAGGGTTATTGATGGTGCATCAGGGTGCAGCGGAGATTTACCAGGAATCTGCCACAATTAGAGAGCAGGTCTTAGGAAGAAAGGTTGAGAGAGCCAGGCCTTTTGTCAGGACAGAGTTTTAAGGTGAATGGAGGAAAGTATGGGGAGGGGGGTGGGGTGACAGAGGTAGAATTTTTATACAGTGAGGTTCATGGAACCTGTTGCCAAGGGTGGGATGACAGTCAGATACATTAGGGATATTAAAGGGGATCTTAGATAAACACACAGAAGGAAAAAATGGAAAGCTAACGGGGAGTAAAAGGTTAGATTGATCTTAAAGTTAAATAGCTGGCACATCAACATGGGCTGAGGGTTTGTAAGGGGCTGCACTGTTCTGTGTTCCATCAACAGTCTCTGAATATTTTTAATTTGGCACTGAAGAGCGTGTAATTATCTTTAATTGTGACATTATGAAGGGAAGGTAATTGGTTTTAAAGCTAGCTGGGTCAGCCTGGAGTGTAGTAATATCTTAGGTTATGCTTGGCTTCCAGTGAGAATCTTTTATACTTTATATTGATTCAGTCTTCAGCAAAGCAGTTACACTTCTAAAATTATTTTTTTAAAATATGAAAATATCACTGTTATTTGTAAATACTCAAAATAAATAGAACAGTCCAAAGTAATACATTATATCCTATTGTTCAGGTGAATTAGGAGGACCAAGTCAAGCCATTTTAAAACATTTTTAAATCTAGAATTAATACTGCTAACTAGGCAATTGATCCTGTTATCTGTTAACCACAACATACATTATTTCTTTGAAAATATGAGTGAATACCGGACTGCAGCAGTGTGGCAGTTAGCGATGCTATTATAGCTTGAGGCATTTGGAATTTGGAGTTTAGAGCTTATACGTTCTTCCTGTGACTGTGTGTAATTCCTCTGGGTGCTTTGATCCTCCCACAGACCAAAGACACAGCGGTTAGCCCTGTGATTGGGTTAAATGGATGGGTTGCTGGGTGGTGCCGCTCATTGGTCTGGAAGAGCCTTTTCCGTACTGTATCACTGAATAAACAAGTAAAATAAATAAGTAAGAACTTAGCAAATAGGGAACACAACCTGTCCTTTTATCTCTAGTGCTGGGGTCAAATAAATCCAAAATGAGGAAATGCACTGTACATATTTCCCTCCTGTAAGTGCCTGAACTTCAGATAGGGTTGTTGTTCTTTAACTGTGAAATAAACACCAAAGAAGTTTCTTCAGTAGATTTTTAAAATGAGCACATTAACTAAGGCAGAACAGGAACTGAATATATTGTATAAGTGACCACACTATACCTATGGCAGGAATTAAAATAAACAACATTCGTGGTCCCAGATGCCTCCTCTTTACATAAATGCTCAGTCTCTATACACCTCAATCCCTATCAGGTTCAGGAAGGTTTTGGGGCCCTGTGTTTATCTTTGAAATAAAGCTCTAGTCAGTTCCTTTCCATCACACCTTCATCTGCCTGGCTGAATTGGTTCTCACCCTCAGCAACTTTTCTTTGATCCTCTCTCCTTCCACAAATCAAATGTGTGCGCACGGACCCCAGTGATACTCATCTTTATCTTGGCTACATGGAGTCATCCTTGTTCCAAACACACTCTGGCACCCCTCCCCAAATCTTTCTCCAATACCTTAATGACGACATTGGTGCTGCTCACTGCAGCCTTGGAGAGCCCATTAATTTTATTATCTTTGCCACAAGCTTCCACTCTGCCCTCATATTCACCTGGGCTACGCCTGACACTTGACTTCCATTCCTGGATCTCTCTGTTGCCATCATAGGAGCAACCTTTCCACTGGTAGCTAAATAAATTTGGAGTGGCATGGTGCCATAGTACTTAGTGTAACACTACCAGAGCAGTAGTGACCCAGGTTCAGTTCTGTCACAGTCTGTAAGGAATTTGTACATCCTCCCCAGGATCATACTGGTTTCCTCCCATATTCCAAAGTCATAGGTATTAGTGGGTTTATTGGTTATCTGTGTACAATTGAGAGGAGCAGGCTTGCTAGTCCTGAAGCGTCTGTTACTGTGTTGTATCTCTAACTACAAAGAAAAATAAAACCTACAGACTTCCACAGATACCTTGATTACACCTTCTCCCACTGGGCAAGAGAGGCAGAAGCCTGATCTCCCTTATCACCATGTTCAAGAACAGTTATTTCCCTTCAAGCATTTGATTCTTAAACCATCAGCAAAACCCTAACCAGTACAGCTGAGCAACACTATAAACACTTTGACTACTTTACACTAAGATGGATTTTTGTTTTTTAATGTCTTCGTGGTAAACTATAGTGTACATTTTCTGTTTAATGTACATTCAGTGGCCACTTTATTAAGTACAGGAGTGGAACCCGGTGTGATATTCTGCCACTGTTGTCCATTCACTTCATGCTTCAGGGCGTTGTGTGTTCAGAGATGCTCTTCTGCACACCACTGGTGTAATGCCTGGTTATTTGAAGCACTGTCACTTTCCTGTCAGTTTGAATCAGTCTGGCCATTCTCCTCTGTCCCCTTTCAGTGGATTTTTTTTTCACATTGTTCTCTGTGACTTCCCACCGTTTTCTGTAAATATGACAAGCCTTTTCTCAGTTTCTACATTTGCCTTCAGGATGAAGCTTTCACCAAAGAGTTTCTGAAAACGTAGCTAATTCTGTTGTGGCTGATAAAATCCTCACATGCATTTGTCAATTTCTTGCATGGCTCCTCTCACCCGCACCCCAACTTCTCGGGCATTTAGAGATGAGTTCCGCTGATCCTCAGCTTTAACCCCAATAGCCTCTGTATCTAACATATTACTATTTCCACCTGCTCCACCAGGATTCCACCACTAGCAACATCTTCCCCTCTTTCTGCACCCCCATCTATGCTTACTACTGGGACCGCTCTCTTCATAATGCCCTGCTGCACTTATCTCTTCCTACATGCCCCTCCTTAATCCCTGAGGTATCCCCTGAAACCATAGAAGGGTTAGCACTTGTTTCTATACTTCTTTCCTTACTGCCATCCAGTGACCTAAATAGCCCTATTAGGTGTGCGCATTTCCTCCAGCCTGGTCTTGGTGACCGTTCTGCCAAGAACCTGCACTCTGTCTGCAATGAACATCCTGATCTCCCAGATACATGTCAATTCAATGCTCCTATCTATTCTCCTATTCCCACACTGTCTGTTCTTGGAAGCCAAATGCAAACTGTAAGAATAACTTTTTGTATTCCATTTGGATACAGCCAAATGAAATGAACATTGAATTTATAATTTCATGTAACCCCTATGTTGTTCTCCAATTTCTGCTATTGCCCCCAGGGTTTCTGCCCCTTTGTTAACCTTTACCATGCGTTCCCCTCTAATTACATACATTCACTATCCTTTCTCACTTTGTTCCAGGTGACCAAAACTACACACTTATCCACCTGGAGTTCTTCTCCCATGTTTCACTTTTGCTATCCTTTCCTCCACTTAATTCCATGTGACCAGCATCTCTCTCTTGTCAGTTCGCACCTATCACACACCAACCTCTGACTTACCCCTCCTTCTCATCTTCTATCTACACTCTCAGTCCCAAAGCAGGGTCTTGGACCAAAACTTCAACCATCCTAATTCCCCGCGCTGACCTTTTACTTCTTCTCACCTGCCTATTACGTCAACCTGGGTCCATTCTTCCTTCCCTTTCACCTATTGTCCACTCTCCCTTCATATCAGATTCTTTCTTCTCCAGCCCACACACTTTCCCACACACCTGGCTTTAACTATCACCTTCTAGTTAGCCTCTTTCCCCTCTCCCCGCCTTTTAATTCAGGCATCTCGTGTGCTTCCCTCTCAGCACTGAGGAAGTAGTGACTGTATAGTAGTGACACCCAAAATAGTGACTGCTTACTCTTTTCTGTGGATGAGTTTCTCCAGCATTTTGTGTATGTTGCTTCAACCACCCCAGTTACCCCACAGGTATTACTCGACCCCTGATTTCTTCCAGCAGTTTACTATTTTGCAAACAATTTCTCATATTTCACTTTGGTAGATTAGAACTCAATGTATAAACAATTAATTTTCCAGTCTTTTTCCAGAATTTTCCAACACACACTCCTGCTGCTATACTTTCCAGTGCCCTCTCATTCCTGATGCAGGGTCTTGATCTGAAACATTGACTTACACATTCAGTCCCTACGGATGCTGACATTATTATATAACCATATAACCACATAACAATCACAGCACGGGAACAGGCCATCTCGGCTCTCCTAGTCCGTGCCAAACTCTTAATCTCACCTAGTCCCACCTACCCGCACTCAGCCCATAACCCTCCACTCCTTTCCTGTCCATATACCTATCCAATTTTACCTTAAATGACACAACTGAACTGGCTTCTACTACTTCTACAGGAAGCTCATTCCACACAGCTATCACTCTCTGAGTAAAGAAATACCCCCTTGTGTTTCCCTTAAACTTCTGCCCCCTAACTCTCAAATCATGTCCTCTCGTTTGAATCTCCCCTACTCTCAATGGAAACAGCCTATTCACATCAACTCTATCTATCCCTCCCAAAATTTTAAATACCTCGATCAAATCCCCCCTCAACCTTCTACGCTCCAATGAATAGAGACCTAACTTGTTCAACCTTTCTCTGTAACTTAAGTGCTGAAACCCAGGTAACATCCTAGTAAATCGTCTCTGCACTCTCTATAATTTATTGATATCTTTCCTATAATTCGGTGACCAGAACTGTACACAATATTCCAAATTTAGTCTTACCAATGCCTTGTACAATTTTAACATTACATCCCAACTTCTGTACTCAATGCTTTGATTTATAAAGGCCAGCGTTCCAAAAGCCTTCTTCACCCCCCTATCTACATGAGACTCCACCTTCAGGGAACTATGCACTGTTATTCCTAGATCTCTCTGTTCCTCTGCATTCCTCAATGCCCTACCATTTACCCTGTATGTTCTATTTGGATTATTCCTGCCAAAATGTAGAACCTCACACTTCTCAGCATTAAACTCCATCTGCCAACGTTCAGCCCATTCTTCTAACCGGCATAAATCTCCCTGCAAGCTTTGAAAACCCACCTCATTATCCACAACACCTCCTACCTTAGTATCATCAGCATACTTACTAATCCAATTTACCACCCCATCATCCAGATCATTTATGTATATTACAAACAACATTAGGCCCAAAACAGATCCATGAGGCACCCCGCTAGTCACCGACCTCCATCCCGATAAACAATTATCCACCACTACTCTCTGGCATCTCTCATCTAGCCACTGTTGAATCCATTTTATTACTCCAGCATTAATACCTTACACAGTCAGTCCCTACGGATGCTGCTCAGCCCACTAATTTCTTCCAACTGTGATTTTTTTTTTAGATTCTATCATCAGCAGTCTCTTTTGTCTCCATTATCATGTAGCCCTAATTCTGTGGATGCTATATGCACCCTCTTTAGAGGATACATGTGGGCTTGCTCTAATCTAATCTCATCTGAAAGGCAGCACTCCTAAGCAATGGGTGATTCTCTCAGTACTGTGCAAGAGTCAGTCCACATGGGTGGAGTTATAAATCACCATCTTCTGATTTAGAAACAAGACTACAACAAAGTGAGCTGCAGCCAGGACTATTAGTCCAAAGTTTAACAGTGTTGTCATTAATAATGCATGTGTAAACTCAAAAATAATATCCAAACAAAATTTTAAAAATGCTATGTGCTCAAATGGAAATTGCATGTTTTCTCTATTCTGACAATACAGATAGAGTAACGTTTCTAGATATACAAATATTTACTAGCAGAAAACAGAGAGCTAATATAGCCATCTGTTTCCCAAAGCAATTTAACATGACACAATGCACTTATTTTAGGAGGTATTACTCATATTACTAATTGCTCACTGAGACTAATGCTGAGAAGTGAAACTCCTTCCCATTTCAGGTGCCACTGCTTGTATTTCTCTGCTTGCACTACCACAAATGCACTAGTTAAATCAAATGCTAAATCGGCGGTATAAGTGTATCACTAATTTGTTACAAAATTGGATAATGATGGTGCTCATGCAAACAAGGCCATATATGAAGAAAATGGAAAAAGTCCTCCAGATTGTAATGCTCTTACAGATCTCTCCCCTCCTCTCAATTCCACTCCTTGCTGTGCTTCCACCTCTGCTCTGATCTTGCCCTATCTGATTCTAAATAACTGATCCTAAAAGATCTCAACTTCATCCCTTACTTCTCCACCTTATGAATTGCACCACAGATGCTGTTTTACCTGCTGAATTTGCCAGAATTTTGTTTTTACAAATGCGGAGTCACCAAAAGCCAACAGACCAAGAGGAAGTATGGGCCATCAAATCCATGTCGGTTCAATTCAATAGAAAACCAGCCAGCCTGACACTATAGCCCTTATTCTCATAAATCCGCAATGCTTTCCCCTTTTTAAGTGCCCAAAGAGTTTCCTTTTGAATAGTATTTGAATAATTGAATTAGGAAGAATCATGATTGTCTTTGTCACAAACTTTGGTGGCTCCCTCAATTCCTTCATCCTTAGGCTGGCATTATCAACTCTGCACTGTCCTAAAAGACAGATCTTAGAAGGAAAAAGGCTATCTTGCATCTCCATGGGTTCTGTTCCAGATTGGAGATTCCAACATTCAAATCATGTATTGGTTGAATGACAGACACACAAGTACAGTGAACATTTTCAATTGCCTGCTGAAGGCGACAGTCCCCTTTATCAGTCTGGGACTACACTGTTGTAAATGTCCAAAAAATTCAGCATTTGTTTAATTTCTTTTCAGTTATTGCACGATACATAATCTGGCCAAAGGAAGAGACAATAGCTCATAGTAAACACAAAGTACACTGCAGATGCTGTGGTCAAATCAACATGTACAAATAAGATGGAGGACCTGCTGAGTTCCTCCAGACAATAACTCATGCCTGAGCAGTGGGCAGCCAGGAGAGATCAGATCTGAAGGCTATGAAGCACAGGATGGAGGCACATAGGTGCAGGATGAACAAGAGGATGTTGGATGCTCCTAAGAGGAAATCCCTGTTCAATATCAACTGTTTCATCTGTCTGGTGAATGAAGAACAGAGGCAATATCCAGATGAACCATACCAATGCTTCCCATGAGAATAAGAATTGTCTCCTCCAACTTTACGAGGACCACTGCTCCTTCTCCTGTTTTGTGGCTTCTCTCAGATTCCCTCTTCACCTTCATTTGTCCTGAATGGAGGAGAGGAGTGACTTTTCATTATCAAGGCTTTGAAGTAGTGAGTGTGGGTGTATGTGATGGCTGGCCTGGAATGTGTTGTCACTTTCACAAGATCCATTATGCTCCTCATATTCTTTCGAGCCTTGCCATAGTCTACTCATTTTATGCATCATCATCAGACTCAGAGGTATATACCATTAATCCTGATCTTCAAACCAAAAAACTTAACCCTTTCTCCATCTTGACATAATCAAAGCATGCAATGTATTTCCAAAAGTTACATTTTGTCCAATATCATTTATTTATCTGAATCAATGATTATTCATATTGTTCAAGTTGCAGGATATACAGTAACCAAACACTCACTTTTGTCCAATTCTATCAATTATCCTCAGCTTAGCATCAGTAGTTATAATTTGTCACAGCTTTTTACAGGTGGTGAAATCCTCAGAACACTTGGAATGTTTTAAGACCACCTTGCATAGATTAAATTCAGATAAGTTCTAGTAACACACAGAACACTGAACCATTGCCAAAGTCAGAGTAGTATGGAAGGAAGTACTGCATGAAATACATTATGGACAGAACTTATACAAGTAAGGAAAGTTTTATAAAACTAAAAAATGTGCCCCATGGTGTCAATGGCATAACAAAAACATGTCGATCAAATCTTCATCAGTTGACAAATTCCTATTCGGATTCATAGTCATGAAGAAACACAGCACAGAAACAGACCTTTGGCCCATCTAGCCCATGCCAAAAGCATTTAAATGTGCTTAATCTGGTTTTCCTGCATGGAGACCATAGCCCTCCATACGCCTACTATTCATGTAATTATCCAAACTTCACTTAAATGTTGAAATTGAGCTTGCATACACCGCTTGTGCTGGCAGTTCATTCCACACTCTCCTGAACCTCTGAGTGAAGTAGTTTCCCCTCATGTCTCTGTAAACCTTTCAATTTTCAATCTTGACTCATGACCTCTGGTTGTAGTCCCAACCGACCTCAGTGGAAAAAGCCTGCTTGTACCCTTTCTATAGCCCCCATAATTTTGTATACCTCTATCAAAATCCCTTTCAATCTTTCCATGCTGAAGAATAAAGTCCTAACTGTTACGTATCCCGTAACTGGATAACTCACCAGCAAAGATAGAGAGGTCCGTTGGAGTCTGATGGCACTATTTTCGAATGGTTTTATTCATAAAGGGGGCACAAAAGTAAGGTTAATACAAACATTCAGAACATGTACATCAGCAAAACTCAATCTAAAGCGCGGGTATAGCAATAATCATCATTAAGAAATAATCTCGACTGTTGTCTAGGGGATAATATATTGTCCGTTGGAAATATAAAAGTCACTCAGAAGTCTGCAGGCTTCAGTCTTTTTGGGGAATCGCTGGGTTTCACGTGTTTCAGAGAGAGTGAGGAGAAACGGGAAAACTTGCCCGGGTCTTTGACGAAGCAACACCGTTGAATCAGGGGAGCTTTGTTTCCCTGTTATTAGTTCAAAGTCCTTCTCAGTATTATCAGCCACCCGCTCCCCAGGCAAAGAAGTTATGGAGCGCACGTGGCTTTTGACTGGCTTCCAGCTATCACGGGAGCATTGAGTGATCGAGTCCTTCTGGTGCGTCTCTCTGGGGTACCGCCTTCTGCAGTCCCCTTTTATCTTGACTTGCAGAGTTGTAGATGTCCATCAAAGTAGGGTGATGCAATCCCCACCCCCACATTGCCCGAGGGTGTCCATATCCATGGTAGCTGTCACGTAGCAGGGTCATGCCCTGCGCACAGGTGTCTCTAAGAGCAATGGCCAAAACCGTTATATTGTCTCTCATTTGACTGGGTCCGAGACCTGAATTAATAGCGATCTTATGATTCTCCAGAAGGAGGGGGCTGCTCCCACTCCTTCGGCCCCTCAGAGCTGTGGTACATTCATAACATAACCTATTAAATTTTTCCTTGTAACTCAGGTCCTTCAGGACTGGCAATATCCTTGTAAATTTTCTCTGTACACTTTAAATCTTATTTACATCTTTCCTGTAGGTAGTTGACCAAAACTGCACTCAATACCCCAAATTAACCCTCACCGATGTCTTATACAACTTCAACATCCCATTTCCTGAACTCAATATTTTGATTTATGAAAGCCAAAATTTCAAAAGATTTTGTTACAATGCTATCTACCTGTGACACCACTTTCAATGAATTATGGACCTGTATTTCCAGATCCCTTTGTTCTACCGAACTCCTCAGTGCCCATCCGTTCACTGTGTGAGACCTATCATGGCAGGTCCCACTGAAGTGCAAAACCTCGCACTTGTTTGCTTTAAATTTTAGCTGCCATTTTTCCAGCTGATGCAGAGTCCTTTGCAAGCCATGGTAGCCTTCCTCACTGTCCACTACACCCCCAATCTTGGTGTCAGCTGCAAAATTGCTGATACATTTAACCATGTTATCATCCCGATCATTGATACAAACAACAAAGAAGCCAGCACAGATCCTTGTGGCACAGTACTCGTCACAAGCCTCCAGTCAGAAAGGCAAACATCTGCTAACGCTCTCTGGTTTCTCCCACAAAGACTATGTCTAATGCAATTTACTATCTCATCTTGAAAGCCAAGCAACTGAACCTCTTGACCAACCTCCCACGTGGGGCATTGTCAAATGCCTTGCTAAAGTCCATGTAGACAGCATCCATTGTCTTGTTTTCACCCATTTTTCTGCTAAATGTCTCAAAAACAGAAATCTATAAGATTGGTTAGAAATGACCTACCACACACAAAGCCATGCTGACTATCCTTAATATATACTCATATCCGGTCCCTTAGAATATTTTCCAATAACTTTCCCACAACTACTGTCAGACTCACTGGTCTATAACACTGGCCTATATATCAAATTGTGGAACAACATAGACTACCATCTAGTCCTCTGGTTCCTCTCCTGTCACTAAGGATGACTTAAATATCTCTGCTAGGGCCTGGGGAATTTCTGAACTTGCCTCCTGTAAGGTCTGAGGGAACACCTTGTCAGGCCCTGGGGATTTAACCACCCTGATTTGCCTCAGGATAGCAAACACCTCCTCCTCTGTAATCTATACAGGATCCATGATGTTGATACCACTTTGCCTCACTTCTGTAGACTCTATGTCCACCTCCTAAATACTTAAAGGTGCAAACAATTTATTTAAGATCTCCCCCATCTATTTTGGCTTCTCACATGGGTTACCATTCTGATCTTCCAGAGGACAAATTTTACCCTTGCAATATTTTTGCGCTTTACATATCTGTAGAATCCTTTAGGATTCTCCTTCATCTTGTCTGCTGGAGCAACTTCATACCTTCTTTGAGTCCTCCTGACTTCTTTCTTAAGCGTTCTCTTGCATTTCATACACTCCATAAGCATCTCATTTGTTCCAGCACTCCTTTTTTCTCTTAACCAGGGCCTCAAGAAAGCCTCTCAAGAAAAGCAAAGATCCTTATACTTGTTATCTGTACCTTTTATTCTGAAAGGCACATACAAGCTTTGTACTCTCATAATTTTGCTTTGACTTACCCAGTACACCGTTGCCAGAAAACAACCTGCCCCAATCAACACTTGCCAAATAATTTCTGATACCATCAAAATTGGCATTTTTCCAATTAAAATCTCAATCCACAAACCAGAGCTACCTTTTCACATATTTACTTTAAAACTAATGGCATTGTGGTCACCAGGTGCAAAGTGTTATTGAACAATGAAATGTAACAAGAAATGCTATACTTCTGGCCTGTTAAGATTATACTTTAAATATAACTTATTGATATTCAAGTCTTATCTGACCTCCATATTTCCTGGTATCCTTAGCAACAAAAATACATTCATCAGCCAAAATATATGTAATGACTAAATACCAATAATCTCAGGGGTACTGACTTCTGAAGGAATATTAGGAAAATATTAACAACAGCTCAGTATACAGTATATCTTAGGCCACAATTCTAAGTCATGAAGACAGAAGCACAACTATGATTCTGAGGTATGACCTGTGAAGATATGCCTATTCTGTTCCGTAATTAAAACTTCTACAGCACTCTTGACTATAGGCTGACAAGTCTGTTCTGCTCCAGATGATTGAATTTAAATCGAAGCAAGAGGCAGAGAGGGAAGAAGGAAAGGCATCTTGGAGAGAAGCCGTTTTTTTTAACTGATCGGGGAAAAGAGGTTAGACTGCGCAGGCCAAAGGTTTAAAAAAAAGACTGACATATACAGCGGCCATTGTCGTAGCGGCCATCGTTGGAGTGGACAGAGGCAGAGTGGGACGGCTTTGGCTCAACAGGCTTCAGCGAGAACAGGCGCAAGCGCGTGAAAGTTGGTCTGTGAGGCAGCGGGAGAATTTAAAAAGCAAGCAGAGGCTGAGAACGAGCTTTACTCCAAGTGAGGTAAGGCCGGGTAAGCTCCTTTAATTAATCTAATTAGCTTAGGAGTAGGTAATGGATGCAGCTGTTAGGGCAGTTGAGTGCTCCATTGGCAGTATGTGGGAAGTTAGGGCGAGCACAATTGTCCCTGACACCTGCAAAAGGTGCATCCAGCTGCAGCTCCTGACAAACTGTGTTAGGGAACTAGAGCTGGAGCTGGATGAACTTCAGATCATTCAGGAAGCAGAGGCAGAAATAAACAGGAGTTACAGGGAGATAGTCACCACTAAGTGTCAGGAGACAGGTAGGTAGGTGGGGGACTGTCAGCAGAGGGAAGGGGATTAGACAGAATGAGCAGAGCACCCCTGTGGCCGTTCCCATCAATAAGAAGTAAACCGTTTTGGATACTATTGGTGGGGACAACCTACCAGGGATAAGTTCCTGTGGTTGTGTCTCTGGCACCAAGACTGGACCCTCAGCTCAGAAAGGAAGGAGGGAAAAAAGGAGAGCAGAGAGGTAGGGGATTCGATAGTTAGGAGGGCAGATAGGAGGTTCTGTGGAAGAGATCGAGAATCCCGGATGGTCTGTTGCCTCCCTGGTGCCAGGGTCCACAATATCTTGGATCGATTTCTCAGTATTCTCAAGAGGGAGAGTTAGCAGCTGGATGTCGTGGTCTATGTAGGGACCAATGACATTGGTAGGAAGAGTGAGGAGGTCCTGAAAGGTGAGTTTAATGAGTTAGGCGCCAAGTTAGGACCTCCAGGATAGCAGTCTCAGGATTGCTACCAGTGCCACGGGCGGGCGGGTTTAGAAATAGTAAGATAGCGCAGATCAACATGTGGCTGAAGACATGGTGCAGGATGGAGGGCTTTAGATTTATAGATAATTGGACAGTTTTCCAGGGAAGGTGGGATCTGTTCCGACAGGACGGTTTACATCTGAACTGGAAGGGGACAAATATTCTTGCAGGTAGGTTTGCAAGAGAGGCTTTAGTGGATTTAAACTGAAGTAAATCTGAAGTTGTGGATAATGAAGTAGGTTTTCAAAGTTTGCAGAAAGATTTAGGCCAATTAAAAGAGTGGGCTGAAAGAAGGCAGATGGAGTTTAATGCTTATAAGTGCAAGGTCCTACATTTTGGTAGGACTAATCAAATTAGAACATACATGGTAAATGGCAGGGCATTAAAGAATGCAGTAAAACAGAGTGATCTAGGAACAATGGTGCATAGTTCCCTGAAGGTAGAATCTCATGTGGATAGGGTGGTGAAGAAAGCTTTTGGTATGCGGGCCATTATAAATCACAGTACTGAGTATAGGAGTTGGGATATAATGTTAAAATTATACAAGGCATTGGTAAGGCCAAATTTAGATTATTGTGTACAGTTCTGGTCATCGAATTATAGGAAAGATATCAACAAAATAGAGAGAGTACAGAGAAGATTTACTAGGATGTTACCTGGGTTTCAGCACCTAAATTACAGAGAAAGGTTGAACAAGTTAGGTCTTTATTCTTTGGAGCATAGAAGGCTGAGGGGGGACTTGATAGAGGTATTTAAAATTATGACGGGGTAGATAGAGTTGACGTGGATAGGCTTTTTTCATCGAGAGTAGGGGAGATTCAAACAAGAGGACAAGAGTTGAGAGTTAGGGGCAAAAGTTTAGGGGTAACATGAGGGGGAATTTCTTTACTCAGAGAGTGGTAGCTGTGTGGAACAAGCTTCCTGTAGAAATGGTAGAGGCAGGTTCGGTATTGTCATTTAAAGTAAAATTGGATAAGTATATGGACAGGAAAGGAATGAAGGGTTATGGGCTGAGAGCAGGTTGGTGGGAATAGGTAAGAGTAAGCGTTCAGCACAGACTAGAAGGGCCGAGATGGCCTGTTTCTGTGCTGTAATTGTTATATGGTTATATGAATTCTGCTGCAATTAATTCCTGTCTGAATATTGGCTTTGCAAGATCAAAAATTCCAGATTCCTTCAAGGTTTAATGCATTCTGGTAGTAACGCCATGAGAGTGATCAACAAACTGTATGATAAGAGAATAAAAGTGGCCCATCCTGAAGAGGGAAAGAGAAAGAGTGGATGAAAGTATGTCAACCATAAGATATAGGAGTTAAATTAAGCCATTGTGCCCATCGAGTCTGCTCCACCATTTCATCATGCCTGAACAAATTTCCCCTCAGCCTCAATCTCTTGATTTCTCCCCTAATCCCTTCATGCCCCGACCAATCAAGAATCTGTCTTAAATATAATAAAGACTTAGCCTCCACAGTTGCCTGAGGCAAAGAATTCCATAGATTCATAATCTCTGCCAAAGGAAGTTCCACCTCATCCCTGTTCTAACAGGATGTCTCTCTATTCTGAGGCTGTGCCCTCTGGTTTTAAACTCCCCTATCATAGGAAACATCCTCTCCACATGCACGTCATCAAGGCCTTTCACCAATTGATAGGTCTCAATGAGGTCATCCCTCATTCTTCTGAATTCTAGTGAATACAGGCCCAGAGCCATCAAACACTCTTCATGTGACAAGCCATTAAATGCTGGAATCATTTTTGTGAACCTCCTCTGAAACCTTTCCACTTTCAGCTCATCCTTTCAAAGATAAGGGACCAAAACTGCTCACTATACTCCAAAAGATAGCTCACCAGTGCTTTATGAAGTCTCAATATTACATTCTTGCTTTTATATTCTGGTCCTCTTGAAATGAATGCTAACATTACATTTGCCTTCTTCACCACAAACTCAACCTGCAAATTAACTTTTAAGGAATCCTGCACAAGAACTCCCAAGTCCAGTTGTGCCTTAGTTGTTTGTAATTTCTCTCCATTTAGAAACCCTTTCATTTTTTCTACCATAGTATATAACCACACACTTTCTAACATTGTATTCCATATGCCGTTTCTTTGCCCATTCTTCTAATCTGTTAAAGTCCTTCTGTAGCCTCTCTACTTTCTCAAAACTACCTGTCTCTCCACCTATCTTCATATCGTCTGCAAACATTTTAACAAAGCCATCAATTCTATCATCCAAATCATTGATATATAACATAAAAAGAACTGGTCCCAAAACAGACCCCTGTGGTACACCACTAAACACCAGCAGTCAAGCAGAAAGGCTTCCTTTATTCCCACTCTTTGTCTCCTGCCAATTAGCCACTGCTTTATCCATGATAGAATCTTTCCTGTGAAACCATGGGTCATAGCCTGCTAAGCAGCCTCAGGTCTGGCACCATGCCAAAAGTCTTCTGAAAATCCAAATCAACTGATTCACCTTTGACTATCCTGCTTGTTATTTCTTTAAAAAACTCTAACAGATTTGCCAGTCAAGATTTTCCCTTGAGAAAACCATGCTGACTACCGTCTTTTTTATCATGTGCTTCCAAGTTCCCTGAGACTTGATTCTTAATAATCGAAACCAACTTCTTCCCAACACTGATGTTAGACCAACTGGCCTATAGTTTCCTTTCTTCTACCTTAATCCCTTCTTGAAGAGTGGATTCACATTTGCAACTTCCCAGTTTTCCAGAACCATTCCAGAATTTAGAGATACTTGAAAGATCATTACTAAAGTTTCCACAATCTCCTCAGACACCTCTTTCAGAACTCAGGGGTGTACACCATCTGGTCCAGGTGACTTATCTACCTCCGGGCCTTTCAGTTCTCCAAGAACCATCTCTCTAGTTATGGAAACTTCACGCACTTCATGGCCCCTGACACCTGAAACTTTTGTCTTCCACAGTGAAGATTGATAAAAAATACTTACTCAGTTCATCTGCTATTCATTGTGCCCCATTATTACCTCTCCAGCATTGTTTCCCAGTGGTCCAATATCTACTCTTGCCTCTCTTTTACACTTTATGTATTTGAAGGAACCTCTGGTATTGTCTTCAATTTTACTGGCTAGTTTACTTTCATATTCCATCTTTACCTTCTTAATGACTTTTTTCCAAAGTTTCCCAATCCTCTAACATCCCACTATTATATGCCTTCTCTTTGGTTTTTATGTTGGCTTTGACATCTCTTGTGAGCAACAGTTGTGTCATTTTTCCTTTACAATGCTTCTTCCTCTTTGGAATGTATATATCCTGTGCTTTCCGATTGCTTCCAGAAATTCCAGCCATGGATGTTGTGCCGTCATCCCTGCCAGTGTTCTTTTCCAATCAATTCAGGCTAATTCTTCACTCATGCCTCTGTAAGTCCCTTTACTCCACTGTAATATGACACATCTGACGTTAGCTTCTCCTTCTCAGATTTCTGGGTGAAGTCAATCATATTATGATCACTTTTCGCAAAGGGTTTTTTTTTACCTTAAGCTCTCTAATCAATTCCAGATCATTGCACAATACCCAAACCAGAATAGCTGATCCTCTAGTGGGCTCAATAATGAGCTGCTCTAAAAAAAAACATCTTGTAGACATTCTAGCACCATTCTGATTTTCCCAGTCTATTTGCATATTAAAATCCCCCATCTCTACTGTAACGTTCCTCTTTTGACATGCATTTTTGACCTTACTACTGTTTGGTGTATTACAAGAGTATATTGCAAATGAGACCAAGACAGATAGGAAGAGGAATTTAGCATGAAATGAAGGGACAAAAGAGGCAATGGGAAAGGTTGAAAATGCACTCAGCCAATCAAGTAGGTGGAAGAGAACAATTGTTGAAAAAGGCCTGAATGTGAACAAAACAAAAGAGATGGTCGTTGACTTCAGGAGAGCATGGAGCGACCACTGTCCACTGAACATTTATGGCTCCTCTGTTGAGATCATTAAGAGCACCAAATTTCTTCTTGTTCACTTGGCTGAGAACCTCATCTGATCCCTCAACACCAGCTCCATAGCCAAGAAAGCCCAGCAGCGTCTCTACTTTCTGCAAAGGCTGAGAAAAGTCCATCTCCCACCCCGCATCCTCACCACGTTCTACAGAGGATGTATTGAGAGCATCCTGAGCAGCTGCATCACTGCCTGGTTCGGAAATTGCACCATCCTGGATCACAAGACCCTGCAGCGGATAGTGAGGTCACCTGAGAAGATCATCAGGGTCTCTCTTCCCGCTGTTATAAACATTTACACCACACACTGCACCCGCAAAGCTAACAGCATTGTGAAGGACCCCACACAACCCTCACACAAACTCTTCACCCTCCTGCCATCTGGCAAAGAGGTACCGAAGCATTTGGGCTCTCACAACCAGACTGTGCAACAGTTTCTTCCCCCAAACCATCTGACTCCTCAATTATCAGAGTCTAGACTGACATTGTAATTTGTCCTCTACTGTGCCTATTGTTTTGTTTATTAATTAGTGTACTGCCCTGCACTGTTTTGGGCACTTTATGTAGTCCTGTGCAGGTCTGTATTCTAGTACAGTTTTAATGTTGTTTTACATAGTCTAGTGTAGCCTTGTGCTGTCTCACATAGTCTAGTGTACTTTTGTGTTGTTTCATGTAGCACCAGGGTCCTGGAGGAATGTTGTTTCATTTTTACTGTGTACTGTACCAGCAGTTTATGGTCAAAATGACAATAAAAGCAACTTGAACTTGAACTTGAATAATTTTGAAATTATTTAGCAATTGGATGCAATATTTCCATGAAAGACTAATTCCCTATGACTTTTTAACTACCTGCAATTCTTCAATGGTATTTGTTGAATGCCAATCTAATACAGTGAAAACTTGTTGAACTGGTCTCTAAAACACAAAGCACAATATGAGTCAATATGTGCACAATGGGACTCACAAAGACAACAGTCCACAATAGGAAATCTCACCAAGAGAAGCAGAATGTCATACTGTGAAAACACTGGAGCCATTTTCTGGTGCTTCGTCAAATAACCGCCTAAATTGCTCTTTACAGGTCAGGGAAATCTATATTTACATATATGGCACTGACTAGGCTGTCAAGTAATTAATAGTTCGGTGGATTTTGTTTCTAACTGGTTCAATGCATCATTATAATGGAATTGTATACCTTTTAAGACAGAATCAGAAGGACAAACATATTGTTCTTGGTCTGGCCCCCTGCTGCAAGCTTTTCTCTTCTCTTACATTGTTGTTAGGGTCTAAGGTCCCATGCTCTTGAACTGTAGCTAGGTGTAACACAGAATTTGACAGGCCACTGTTAACATCTGAAAAGGCAGCAACAAACAGTAACAATGAAGTCCCAATAACATTGTTCTCTTTTATATGTCACTTCCATTGCCTATCGCTTCCTCTGCATGTCTCTAAACTCCAGCAAGGCAAATGAATGAAGTTAATAGGCAGCTGCTGGCATTTCAAAATCACCAGTTAGTTGTTGAGAGAATTGTTGGTGTGCTTCCTGAAGCTAGTAAAGATGTTAATTTGTCCAAGCCACAAACAAGTTCAGAAAATATATTGGGTATTTTTACTTACACGCAGTGCACATCACAAGTCATAGAACTGGTGCATGGGTGAATCACTTTAAGGGACAGAAAACAGACAATAAAGAAGCTTTCCATGTGGTTGGCCTATCTCCTTTATTCACTTGATCATAGAAGCTGAAATTTTGAAAGTGAATTTCTGTTAGTCTGTAATAAGGAGTGCTTAATATGAGATCTAACTTCCTGCTTAAATGTTAAGGCATAATTTTAGGCCTGTGGGTACCTGGGA
Organism: Hypanus sabinus; assembly: GCF_030144855.1. NCBI lineage: Eukaryota > Metazoa > Chordata > Chondrichthyes > Myliobatiformes > Dasyatidae > Hypanus > Hypanus sabinus. Next base: position 133,460,188 of record NC_082712.1, on the reverse strand, counting down.
ATCAGAAAGTCATGGATATAAGCCTTTGCAAAGGGCTTTCAGAAGTAAAATCGAAAAACAGTTCACTATGCTCTGAAGGAAAACTACAGTTGAAGAGGTGTCATGCTTGGAATGATACATTAACGCAAGACATCGTTTCATCATTTAGCTGAACTATGTTTCAAGTAAAATCTTCTAACAAACTTTTTAGCTTTAATCAAAGCCACAGAGAAAACAAGATTGACTGGATTAGCATCCCAATTGCCCTCAACAAATCTGTTGTGCAAAATGACACCATTGTATTTGCTGATATTATGAACACTATCCTGGAGATTCAATTGAATGCTGCTTGATTTTGTTTTAAGTACTACGGGCATCAATTATAGTAGAACTTAAACTGTGCATCAATTAGCTCTTGATAGACAATTTGACCATGCTGTTAGGTGCTTGGAAATTGTATGTGCAATGCATAATAGACTGTGAAGATGACCTATGTATCTGCCATTCACCATACCTCTAGATGGTGGATTAGAAGTTTGCTGTGAACAGTAGAATAACTTAAGCTCCTGCATTATCTAGAGGCATTATCAATTACTTGAAAGATCTCTCCAGACTATCCAGGAGGCAAAACCATTTTACCTCAGCTACAGTTGCACAGGACCATGTCCAGGACAAAAGTCAAAGAGGCTGAAGGAGGAGGGGTTGAATTGCTCAAGGGGGGAGCCCCCTACTCCAAGAGGCCCTAAAGATTCACATCCCTACATCAACCTATCAGAGGCAAAGGATTATATAAGCACCAGTGACAGATTATCATCACCTACCAGTATAATTGAGTAGTACAAGCATGCCCTGGATCCAACCCCTGAATAAATAGGAGCTTGCAACTATGCATACTATCTGCTCATTAGAACTGTTAGTCATGGCAGAGTTTTGGGACCACTTAAAGGGCTAAAAACACAAAAGTGGAGAGATCATTATGCCTGAAAAGTTGTGCATAGTGCTTGACGATATTGTACAAGCCGAATATCTGGTGGTGTAGACAATTGAAGGTATGTCTGCTTATTGCATGCAGAAGTGCCAAGGCTGCAAGTGGAATTACAGCCTTTGAGTGTTAGATATGAATCCTGAGTGATACATATTGATAAAGGTGAAGATGAATTAAGGTGCAGCCAAATTGAGTAGCACAGATTAAAAAAATAGCATTTTAAAGATACATTCTTTGACCACAAGCCTGAGATCACACAGTTTCACACAACATGAACATTACATTCATAGTCTTGGGCATCATTCTTGGCAATGACTATCAAATATCAAACTGAGCATCCCTTCCCATTTTTGCACAAATCATACCGCTAAAGAGCTCTTTGGGTTGAAGAGAATCATTTTACTCAATTTGAGACTTCATAAGGAGTATCATTCCATGAACTCACAATGGCCTGTAACTTCTAGTGAGGAAATGATTGGAAACCTTCACCTGTTCATAATGTTGATTTGCCAGCGTCAGTTTATGATTTCCTGTGGAATTAAACAGATTGCAATAAATTGTAATAAAGTAGCTTAATTAAAACAAAACAAGGAAATAGGCTCTGCATTTGTAATAGATCTAATGGCTCCAATCTTGTTCTGACTCACTGAAATGACATGGAAGTCAAATTCTGGATATAATCATATACTACATTACGTGATTTTATAAATGAATAACAAAATGTTTAAGTTGAGTCAAACTGCTTAAGATGTTAACTGTATTATTGTACTTCTTTGGAGCCTCTTTATGGTTACAGTTTGATATTTTTTTTATCTTAAGCTTTGTCTTCCAAAGGTAAATGAAGATTACATGTAGCCATCTCCAACTCATGACCTGCTTAAAAGTTACTACTTTTGATGGTGAACATTTAAACTATGACCAATGTTGTTTTAGAAACCTTGGCATCAGAACATTTAGAATCAAAACAGGCATTTCTCAAAGAACAAACAATTTGGTTGAAGAACTGAGTGGATCAAGCAACATATGTGAGAAGAATGAAACTGGAAATGTTTCAGATTGAAACCATGCATCAGGACTGAGAGTGGAAAGGTGAGATGACCAAATTTGAGAGGAGAAGGGGCGCAGACAGAAAGGATCCCAAAGTCTTGATGAACTGAGGGGTCTAAGATTGCAGGCAAGTGGTATCGGGTAAGGGAGGTGAGCGAGTGTGTGGAGGCAGGTGGGGAAGTTAGAAGACTGCGGCAGGTGAATGATAGGTGGAGACAAAGGGAAAAGAAGAAATAAAACCAACAGATGGAGCAAGACGGGGAAGGGTAGTGTGAAAGGAGGGGGTTGGAGTGAGGATGAGAAGTGGGATAAAAATGAGAAAATCGGAGGATCAGAAGGAAGCAGTGGGGAAAGAAGGAAAGGTGTGTGGGGAATTACATAAAATTGGAAAACCATCCCATTGAGTTGTTGATTAACAGGTGGAATAGAAGGTGTTTCTCCTTCAGTTTGCATTGGGTTTCATCCTGGTGGTAGAGAAGACAAACGGTGGGCAGGTCAGTGTGGAAATGGAAAGGGGAGTTGACATGAGAGTTCAGGATGACAATTGTGTTCTGCAAAATGGTTGCTGAGCCTGTGCAAGGTCTTTTCAATGTAGAGGAGACCACATTGGGAGCATTGAATGCAGTAGGTAAAGTTGGAGGAGGTGCATGTGAACTTTTTGCCTCGCATGAAAACTGTTTAGATCCCTGGATGGTGGTGAAGGAAGAGGTATAATGGCAAGAGAAAGCATCTACTATGAGGGCAAGAGAAAGCAGTAATTGTCAGGGAGGGATGAGTGTGGAGAGATAAGCAGACTACGGAGTCACAAAGAGAGTGGTCCCTGCAGAAGCAAAATAGGGGCAGGGAGGAGAAGATGTGGCTGGTGATGAGGTTGTGGTGAACTATGTGCCTGTCTGGACACGCCCCCTGCTGACTGCTCCTGTGGCTCCTCCCACAGGCCCCTGTATAAAGGCGATCTGAGGCCTGACGCTCGGCCTCAGTCTCCAGGTCATAGTATGATGGACACTCACTCCTGGTTCCTTCTTCCAGTCAATAAAAGCCGATATCTCACCTTACGTCTCAGTGTGAGTTATTGATGGTGCATCAGAGGTCATATTGCAACCAGCGGCAAGGATGCGAGATGCAGAAGCTCATAGGATGAAAGAAAAGCACCAGGAACTCTATCTCTGTTCTTTCTGGGAGGAGGCAGAGTGAGAGCTGCAGTACAAGAAACAGAGGAGATCCACCAACCACAATAAAAAAAAGGACACTTCAGACGTCCAGAAAGAGGTGTCCTTTATTTTAAGTGTTGATGTAGCAGACAGAGAAACCGAGAGAAAGGACTGGCATCCTCACCAGAGACAGGAGAGGAAGAGGTGTGGTCAAAGTAGCTAGTTTACAGTAAAGTACAGTAAAGGGAGAGAAGAGCCAAAAATGATCCATGTGAATTTGCAAACAGGGTGGAAGTTGATGGAGGACGTAATGCAATTGATGAGTTCCGTATGGGTGCTGTTAAAGGGAGTCAAAGCAAAATCTGGCCTCGAGTTTTAGTGCATAGGGGCTGAGGACAAAGCCTTATGAGGCACCAATGTTTTGTTATAGAGGTGTTGCTACCCAATGTTACTGATTGCAGTTTATTGATAAATAGAAAGATATTTTATTGATCCCAAAGGAAATTACTGTGTCACAGTAGCATTACAAGTGCACAAATATACAGATATGTAAATATTAGAAGAGAAGTAAGAAGGAATAAAAATAAGTTGCCTCAAACAGTCTAGCAGCAGAGGGGTCATCACTTCCCCGGCTATAGGTTGACTCATTATAGAGCCTAATGGCCAAGGGTAAAGATGACCTCATGTAGTGCTCTTTGAAGCAGTGCAGTTATCTTAGTCTATTACTAAAAGTGCTCCACTGTTTAGTCAAAATGGCATACAGAGTGTGAGAAACATTGCCCAGGATAGCCAGGATTTTCTATAGGGTCCCTTCTTCTACCACAGCCTCCATTGTGCCCAGTTTGACTCCTATAACAGAGCCAACCTTTCTGATCAGTTTATTGAGCCTGTTGGCATCACCCGCATTGATGCCATTGCCCTAGCTCACCACTGTATGGAAGATTGTACTGGTGACAACAGAGTGGTAGATCATGTGAAGGAGAGGCCTGCACACTCCAAAGGATCTCAGTCTCCTCAGGAAGTAAAGGTGACTCTGGCCCTTCTTGTAAACAGCCTCTGTGCTGGTGCTCCACTCAAGTCTGTCATCCAGGTGCACCCCTAGATACCTGTAGGTTCTCACCACATCCACATCCTTACCATTAATAGTAACAGGAAGCAGTGCAGGCTTAGTCTTCCTAAAGTCCATCACCATCTCATTTGTCTTACAGATGTTGAGCTTCAGATGATTCAGCCTGCACCATTTTACAAAGTCCTCCACCAGGGCCCTGTATTCATCTTCCTATCCTCCTATACACCCAACTATTGCTGAGTCATCAGAGAATTTCTGCAGATGAAATGACTCAGTGTGGCATCTAAAATCTGAGGTATACAGATTAAACAGGAAGGGAGCAAATACAGTCCACTGTAGGGCCTTAATACTGCTTATAGCCATGTCTGACACACAGCTCTGAAGTTACACAACTGTGTTCTGCCAGTCAGGTAATCCATTATCCAGGATACTATGCAAATGCCAACCTGCATTGAATGGAGCTTTGCCCCCAGCAATGAGGGCTGTATGGTATTGATCAAGAATTCAGGGATCCCATTGCGACTGGAGATGATGAGTCTGAGGTTCAGGAGTTGAAGATAAATTTGTGTGGAATTATCGGATTGAAGGTGGAGCTGTACTCAATGAACAATTGCCTAACATAGGTGTCTTTGCTGTCCATATGCTCCAGAGATGAGTGTAGGACAGCAAGATGGAATCTGCCATAGACCTTTTTCAGTGGTAGGTAAATTCTAGTGGGTTGAGGTAGTCAGGGAAGCTGGATTTAATGCACGCTATGACCAATGTTGCTTATTTTAAATTTCTGTAGTGTCATTTCCTGTCGACTTGCACTTGGAGAATAATGCATGTACAGTGCAAAGTTGATTTTGAGCTCAAAGTTGGAGTAAGTTCAGAAATATTACTCATTCTCTACCTTGAATATCCCTCAGCTTTTACCGAGGTTCAATCATTCACTTATATCCTCAACTGATCTTCACCATTACCCTTCTACTCCCCAGCTGAGAGAATATAACACAAATCCCCTGAATATTCACAGTTGTAAGTTTACTCTGATATTTTAGGAGAGCAAGTTACAGATCACTGTTTAATAAATGCAACAATAGGAGCAACACAATGGAAAGAAAGGCTTCTGGTGAGTTAATAGACAAGTAATTGTCAAATAATTATCACAGGATCAATTATTGATCATTGATTCAATGATAGTAATTCAATAACAGTAATTCAATTTGCCTTTGAAAGCTCTGGGTCTACAACAGTCATCTGAGCAATTCCATTCCCCCATCTATTTAGAAACATTGAAAACTACAGCCCAAAACAGGCCCTTCCGCCCACAATACTGTTCCAAATATGTACTTACTTTAGAAATTACCTAGAGTTACCCATCGCCCACTATTATTCTAAGCTCCATGTGCTTATCTCTTAAAAGACCCTATTGTATCCACCTCCATCACCAGCAGCCCATTCCACACACTCACCACTCTCTGCGCAAAACTTACCCCTGGCATCTCCTCTGTACCGACTTCTAAGCTCCTTAAAATTGTGCCCTCTAGTGTTAGCCATTTCAGCCCAAGGAAAAAGCCTCTGACTATTAGATCAATGCCTCTCATCATCTTATACACCTCTATCAGGTCAATTCAAAGGAGAAAAGGTCAAGTTCACTCAACCTATTCTCACAAGGCATGCTCTCCAATCCAGGCAACATCCTTGTAAATCTCTGCTGCACCCTTTCTATAGTTTCCACATCCTTCCTGTAGTGAGGCGACCAGAACTGAGCACAGTACTCCAAGTGGGGTCTGACCAGGATCCTACATAGCTGTAACATTACCACTCGGCTCTTAAACTCAATCCCATGGTTGATGAAGATCAATGCACCATATGTCTTCATAACCACAAAGTCAACCTGTGCAGCTGCTATGAGCGTCCTATGGACTCGGACCCCAAGATCCCTCTGATCCTGCACACTGCCAAGAGTCTTACCAATAATACCATATTCTGCCATCATATTTGATCTACCAAAATGAACCGCCTCACACTTATCTGGGTTGAACTCCATCTGCCATTTCTCAGCCCAGTTTTGCATCCCATCGATGTCCTGCTGTAACCTCTCTCACATACCCATCATCTGCACCCTGATTCTCCTTCTACCCACCTAGGTGAGGGGAAATCTAGAATAGACATTGAGTCTTTTAACCAGGATATCTTTGGGATGTAGGAGAAAACTTGAGTAATAAGAGGTTTGGCATGTCGACAAATACACTCAAAAACTTCTATAGTTGTACCATGGATAGCGTTCTGACAGGCTGCATCACTATCTGGTATGGAGGGGCTACTGCACAGGACCAAAAGAAACTGCAGAAGGTTACAAATCTAGTCAGCTCAATCTTGGGCACCAGCCTACAAAAGTACCCAGGACATCTTTAGGGAGCAGTGTCTCAGAAAGGCAGTGTCCTTTATTAAGGACCTCCAGCTCCCAGGGCATACCCTTTTCTCACTGTTACCATTAGGTAGGAGATACAGAAGCCTGAAGACACACACTCAGTGATTCAGGAACAGCTTCTTCCCCTCTGCTACCCGATTCATAAATGGACATTGAAGCTTTGGACGCTACCTCACTTTAAAAAAAATATACAGTATTTCTGTTTTTGCTCATTTTTTTGTAAACCTATTCAATATACATAATTGATTTACTTGTTCATTTATTATTTTTTTCTCTCTGCTACATTATGTATTGCATCACATATGGTGATAATAAACCTGATTCTGGATTCTGATTCTGAAAATTCACAAGGCCACAGGAAGTATCTGCAGATTCCACACAGACGACACCTGAGGTCAAATTTGAACCCTGATCAAACAGTGATTTTCTATTTTGTAGAACAAGTCTTATAAAGTTTTAAGTGCCAAAGCTTGCTTTTGAGCAAACAGACTGTATCTTAAATTTGGACATCTGATGTTCCTCTGAAGATTTTATCGACCAGGTAATTATTGTAATTTAAACTTAAATCCCATATGGTTCATTTCACCAAATTAATTGAGAAAAAAGTGCATTAAATTAGATACAGCATCTTCAGGAATTGTTGCAAACTATAACTCTCTCCGACCTGCAAATTTTCCACTGACAGGATTCTAATTAAATAATAAATTTACCACCTTCCTTAAAATACGCTAATGTATCACAAGTGTAAATTATTCACATTTTTAGAAAATGGTAAGCTGCATAACCCATTCAAGAGGCGCAGAATTGAGTTGCCATCAATATTGTGCAGCAGAATTTACAATATTGAATCTAAGATTTTCATCCAGTTTTCAATAATAATTTTTCTGTAGACAGATATGTGTTAAGTGCACATTGGTATGACTTATTTTCAATATTTTTTCCTGTGTAATATAGTGAAAGCTGAAGACAATCACATTTAATAAAGTAATTTACAAAATTCAAGTTAAATGAGGAAAAATTAATCCTAAATTGTTGTATTTTCAGATTAGAGCTACATTTATATTTAGTTATGTTCTTTTCTTTTCAGGAATCATCCATTTTTTTTCTGCCTAGTGTTTCCAAAGGTGAATTTTAATTATTGTTTCGATCATTGTGAATCAATTTTGCCACATAATGTTCTGTAATAATTATTTGTCAATTATATAACTCACAAGAGGCATTTCTTTCCTCTCTGTTGCTCATGTTATTACACTGGTTAAATAAGGCTGTCAAATTGTTGAAAAGTAACTTACTCTCCTAAAATTCTTGGATTAAATTTTAAAACTGGGTTTATTCAGGCTGCTCTGTGTTATATGCTTTCAACAGGAGAGGGAGAGGGAAATGGAGGATTTAGGTGAAGGACTGAATGAATTTCTGTAAAATTGAAGGATATTTAAGATAGAGCATTAGCAAAATTCCTGAATTGATTCCACATTTCTGCTCATACCCAACTTGTAGTGAAGCTGCATATTTATTGGAAAATGCAGGATAGAGACTTAAAACAAACACTTTAAATAAATAATTATATGTAGCACTGAGGTGCATATTTAGTATACTAATGTACTGTTATTCATTATTTTGCAGCATTACATAATTGTTTGCACAATTACTTTTTAATGCAGATTTTGTATTCTTTTTCATATCTCTATGCTTACATTTTGTATTTTAAAGTACATATTTCTGACTGAGCAACTTTGCAACAACAGTTTCCTTCAGGAAATAAGATTAATTTTACGAGTAAATAATATATATTTTCTACCAAATTCAATTTCCACATTGGTGCAACTACTCTTTGCTAAAACAAAAAAAAATGAAAGCCCAGTGATTCAGTTTGTAAAGGTATTTTTCACCAAGGTTCACTATACATCTACTGTACTTGAGAAAGCAGTTTCTTTCTTTAGAAAAAAAACTGGTTTAACAGAATTATAGAGGCCAAAGTAACTGTAATATGGGAAGAAATATCTTGAGCACAGTTGGAGATGGGTTATAGCTCCTCCAGGGGATTACTTGTTGCTTCAGATTTCAACAACTGCAGTATTTTGTGTATCAGTCCTGTGGACTGAAGTACAAGAATAGTACAGTTTTATTTGTTGATGCTAATAAGTAACCAGGGTCAAATAACAGAATCTGATAAAAATCTGTTCAGTATTTCTATTCAGCATGATATTATGTGTGACTACGACTATGACTATGTGTGAAGGAAGTGTGTCCAGCTGCAGCTTCTGGCAGACCGCATTGAGCGGCTGGAGCTGCGATTGGATTCATACTGGGGCATCCACGATGCTGAGAAAGTCCTGAATAGCACCTTCAGTGAGTTGGCCACACCGCAAGTACAGGCTATACAGGCAGAAAGGGAATGGGTGGCCACTAGACAGTATAGCAGTAGGCAGGTAGTGCAGGAGTCCCCTGAGGTCATCTCCCTCCTAAACAGATATACTGTTTTGGATACTGTTGTGGGAGATGTCTCATCGGGGAAGGCAGCAGCAGCCGATTTCATGTCACTATGGGTGGTTCTGCGGCACAGGCGGGAAGGAAAAGGAGTGGGAAAGCTATAGTGATAGGGGATTTGATTGTAAGGGGAATAGATAGGCATTTCTGCAGCCGCAAATGAGGCTCCAGGATGGCATGTTGCCTCCCTGGTGCAAGGGTCAAGGATGTCTCTGAGCAGCTGCAGGACATTCTGGAATGGGAGGGTGAACAGCCAGTGGTCGTGGTGCACATAGGTTCCAACAATATAGGTAAAAAAACAGGACGAGGTCCTACAAGGTGAATTTAGGAGTTAGGAGATAAACTAAAAAGTAGGACCACAAAGGTAATAATTTCTGGATTACTACCAGTGCTATGTGCTAGTCAGAGTAGAAATAGGAGGAAATTTCAGATGAATACATGGCTTGAAAAATGGTGCAAGGGGGAGGGATTCAAATTTCTGGGGCATTGGAACCAGTCCTGGGGGAGGTGGGACTGGTATAAACAGGACAGTCTGCACCTGGGCTGGACTGGAACCAATGTCCTAGGGGGAGCGTTTGCTACTGCTGTTCAGGAGGATTTAAACTAATGTGGCAGGGGGATGGGAACAAGTGCAGAGAGACGGGGGGTGGTATAAAATGAGGGTAGAAGCAAAAAGTAGTAAGGTGAAAAGTAAAAATGGCAGGCAGGCAAATCCAGGACAAAAATCAAAAAGGGCCACTTTTCAACATAATTGTATAAGGGCTAAGAGTGTTGCAAAAACAAGCCTGAAGGCTTTGTGTGCCAATGTGAGGAGCATTCGTAACAAGTTGGATGAATTGAATGTGCAGATAGTTATTAATAAATATCATATTGTTAGGATCACAGTGACATGGCTCCAGGGTGACCAAGGATGGGAGCTCAACATCCAGGGATATTCAATATTCAGGAGGGATATACAGGAGGTGGGGTAGCATTGCTGGTTAGAGAGGAGATTAATGCAATAGAAAGGAAGGACATTAGCCTGGAGGATGTGGAATCGATATGGGTAGAGCTGCATAACACTAAGGGGCAGAAAACACTGATGGGAGTTGTGTACAGGTCACCTAACAGTAGTCATGAGGTTAGGGATGGCAATAAACAGGAAATTAGAAATGCGCGCAATAAAGGAACAGTAGTTATAATGGGTGACTTCAATCTACATATAGATTGGGTGAACCAAATTGGTAAGGGTGCTAAGGAAGAGGATTTCTTGGACTGTATGCGGGATGGTTTTCTGAACCAACATGTCGAGGAACCAACTAGAGAGCAGGCCATTCTAGATTGGGTATTGAGCAATGAGGAAGGGTTAGTAAGCAATCTTGTCGTGCGAGGCCCCTTGGGCAAGAGTGACCATAATATGGTGGAATTCTTCATTAAGATGGAGAGTGACATAGTTAATTCAGAAACAAAGGTTCTGAACTTGAAGAAGGGTAACTTTGAAGGTATGAGACGTGAATTAGCTAAGATAGACTGGCAAATGATACTTAAAGGGTTGATGGTGGATATGAAATGGAAAGCATTTAAAGATCACATGGATGAACTACAAAAATTGTTCATCCCAGTATGGCAAAAGAATAAACCAGGGAAGGTAGTTCACCTGTGGCTGACAAGGGAAATTAGGGATAGTATCAATTCCAAAGAAGAAACATACAAATTAGCCAGAAAAAGCAGCACACCTGGGTACTGGGAGAAATTCAGAGTCCAGCAGAGGAGGACAAAGGGCTTGATTAGGAAAGGGAAAAAAAGGTTATGAGAGAAAGCTGGCAGGGAACATAAAAACTGACTGTAAAAGCTTTTATAGACATGTGTAAAGAAAAGGATTGGTTAAGACAAATGTAGGTCCTTTACGGTTAGGAACAGGTGAGTTGATCATGGCAGACCAATTGAATAATTACTTTGGTTCTGTCTTCAGTAAGGAGGACATACCGGTAAATAATCTTCCAGAAATAGTAGGGGACTGAGGGTCTAGTGAGATTGAAGAACTGAGGGAAATACATGTTAGTAGGGAAGTGGTGTTAGGTAAATTGAAGGGATTAAAGGCAAATAAATCCCTAGGGCCAGATGGTCTGCATCCCAGAGTGCTTAAGGAAGTAGCCCAAGAAATGGTGGATGCATTAGTGATAATTCTTCAAAACTCCTTAGATTCTGGATTAGTTCCTGAGGGTTGGAGGGTGGCTAATGTAACCCCACTTTTTAAAAAAGGAGGGAGAGAGAAACCGGGAAATTATAGACCGGTTAGCCTGACATTGGTGGTGGGGAAAATGCTAGAGTCAGTTATCGAAGATGTGATAACAGCACATTTGGAAAGAGGTGAAATCATTGGACAAAGTCAGCATGGCTTTGTGAAAGGAAAATCATGTCTGACGAATCTTATAGAATTCTTTGAGTATGTAACTAGTAGAGTGGATAGGGGAGAACCAGTGGATGTGGTATATTTGGATTTTCAAAAGGCTTTTGACAAGGTCCCACACAGGAGATTGGTGTGCAAACTTAAAACTCACGATACTGGGAGTATGGTATTGATGTGGACAGAGAATTGGTTGGCAAACAGGGAGCAAAGAGTGGGAGTAAACGGGACCTTTTCAGAATGGCAGGCAATGACTAGTTGGGTACCGCAAGGCTCCATGCTGGGACCCCAGTTGTTTACAATATATATTAATGATTTAGACAAGGGAATTAAATGCAGCATCTCCAAGTTTGCTGATGACATGAAGCTGGGCGGCGGTGTTAGCTGTGAGGATGATGCTAAGAGGATGCAGGGTGACTTGGATAGGTTAGGTGAGTGGGCAAATTCATGGCAGATGCAACTTAATGTGGAAAAATGTGAGGTTATCCACTTTGCTTGCAAGAACAGGAAAACAGATTACTATCTTAATGGTGGCCAATTAGGAAAAGGGGAGGTGCAACTAGACCTGGGTGTCATTGTACACCAGTCATTGAAGGTGGGGATGCAGGTACAGCAGGCGATGAAAAAGGCAAATGGTATGTTGGCATTCATAGCAAGAGGATTCAAGTACAGGAGCAGAGAGGTTCTACTGCAGTTGTACAAGGCCTTGGTGAGACCACACCTGGAGTATTGTGTGCAGATTTAGTCCCCTAATCTGAGGAAAGACATTCTTGCCATAGAGGGAGTACAAAGAAGGTTCACCAGATTTTTTCCTGGGATAGCAGGACTTTCATATGAAGAAAGACTGGATTGACTCAGCTTATACTCACTGGAATTTAGAAGATTCAGGGGAGACCTTATTGAAACATATAAAATTCTAAAGGGATTGGACAGGCTAGATGCAGGAAAATTGCTTCCGATGTAGGGGAAGTCCAGAATGAGGGGTCACAGTTTAAGGATAAAGGGGAAGCCTTTTAGGACTGAAATGAGGAAAAACTTTTTCACAAGGAGAGTGGTAAATCTGTGGAATTCTCTGCCACAGGAAACAGTTGAGGCCGGTTCATTGGCTATATTTAAGAGGGAGTTAGATATGGCCCTTGTGGCTAAAGGGATCGGGGGTATGGAGAGAAAGCAGGTACAGGGTTCTGAGTTGGATGATCAGCCATGATCATACTGAATGGCGGTGCAGGCTTGAAGGTCTGAATGGCCTACTCCTGCACCTACTGTCTATGTTTCTACTATGGGACCAAGTTTTGGGTCTTTCCTGTCATTACAATCACAAATGATATTGAGCATGCAACATGAAACTAGGCAGCAAAGACTGACATAAGAATTCTGCCCTTAAAATTGGCCCGAAATAAAATTTAATGATATGGTGGATAGTCAGAATTCAAAGGTACTGTATATTCCAAGAGGAAACCTACATCCAGCTCCGATCCCATCGTTGCACTGAATAATAAACCTTCCTATTACACCCAACTAATTCCAAATGCCCAGAATGAAAGAGACTAAATCTTTGCATAATTTTGCAGATCCCCTCCAAAGGGACCAGTTCTTCTTCTCAACCTGCTCCATTGCTAAGAATTTAAGAACAAATCGATCAGATAGAGAGAATGCCTCTTGCAAAAAGAACATTCTAAGTGGATGCAGAAAATTTTATGATTGATGCTGCAGAGTATGTTGCATTTCCAGACTATCAGAACCACAGATAGAACGAAGTTGACCATGTAAAACCATAGCTGACAGCAGAAGTATGTCAACCACGAAGAACTATGGCGAATACATCACGACGTGCTTGACTTGACTTCAGTAATATAAAATGTTATCATACCAAACAAACTCAGTAATAAACGAGACAAACCAAGAGATAAAATTGTGAAAGCAACAGGCGAAACAAGGGGCGATTTAGATGTGTTATATCTCTCCAGAATGGGCACATGAAGACATATAATGTTTTGGCACTTTATAGAATGATAGGAGAAAATCAATTGCTCTCTTTATAGTAGTTGTAGTGTGGTTAGCATCTCAGAAATCTTTGAGTAATATTGTAAATATATTGTTTGATTAATCATTCTGTTTACATAATTCAGTATGGGTTTTATGTAAGAAGCATGTGAATTATATATGTCATTACACTACATGTCACATGTGATCAGCTCACTAAAGTAAAGAAAACTAAGTAGACCATTATCTTAGGCTCTTGTGTTGTCTTTTCAATAGTTTCTGGATTTACAAAACAGAACAGTGGCAATCAGGAAAATGTAAAATGAACCCAAGACAACTACCTTGAAGGGGAGAGGGACATTTAAGTTAATAAAAGGCCAGAAAATGGATGAAATTAACAAGCAACATGCACAAGCATTGGTTCATAAACAGTGAATTCTAAATGATGATGATGATAATAATAATAATAATAATAATAATAATAATAAAGCAGAAACAGCTGGCTACATAGGGAAGATAGACATGTTAAATCACACGATAGATAACTGCATGATGTGTACTGAATGAATTGAGCAGTCTTTTAAAGCAAGTGGATTAGCTGATAAGGAATGAGTGCCAGTTTGCTGAATGTAATAATGGAAAAGCAAACAGTTTGCTTAGAAGTTTGACTGCTCCAACCAAACCAGATGAAATAAGCTTTGCTGATATTGTGAAGGTGATGCAGAAACATTTACAACAAAAAAATATTCTTGATTGCAGAACACTATAGGTTTGATAAGCAAAATGAAAAGGCCTTCTGTCCTATGATCCTCCCCCTTCTCCAGCCTTGTATCCATTTTGCCAATCAACTTCCCAGCTCTTCGATTCATCCCTCCCCCTCCTGTCTTCTCCTTGCATTTTGGGTCTTCCCCTCCCCCTCCCACTTTCAGATCTCTTACTATCTCTTTATTCTGTTAGTCCTAATGAAGGGTCTCAACCCAAAACATTGACTGTACTACTTCCTGTAGATGCTGCCTACTCAATCAGTATGCAGGATAAACAGCTGAGGCAAATAGAATTTCTTCAAACAAGGAGGCTTGGTGTTTCTCTCCTGGCTTTCTCATTGAATAACCTTCTGTTAAAGGAGGTGTTGTTCACATTGGCACCCATGACACTGTATGGCAGCATTCTGAGCTGTGATAAGGACATTTTTATCCCTCGTCCCATTCCCACCTTAGGCTGAGGTTCATGGTGTTTTAGTAGGCTTCTCACTATACATGAACGTCTGCAAGATTAATATAGAGCACAGAATTTTGGTTTTATTGATAATTTTAATTAATTCTGGGAATGCTCAGCATTCTTTAAAAAAGACAGCCTCCACACAAATTGAACAGTTTGTAGATGTTATCTGCTAAAATTTCTCATTGCACTCTGATGAGCCCATAATTAGTCCTAATGAAGGGTCTCAACCCAAAACATTGACTGTACTACTTCCTGTAGATGCATTTTGTGTGTGTTGCTTGAATTTCTAGCATCTGCAGATTTCCTCATGTAGCTGTGCAGTTGCTAGATTGTCCCTTGCTCTCACAACTTGATCTCCTCAAACTCAATCAGTATGCAGGATAAACAGCTGAGGCAAATAGAATTTCTTCAAACAAGGAGGCTTGGTGTTTCTCTCCTGGCTTTCTCATTGAATAACCTTCTGTTAAAGGAGGTGTTGTTCACATTGGCACCCATGACACTGTATGGCAGCATTCTGAGCTGTGATAAGGACATTTTTATCCCTCGTCCCATTCCCACCTTAGGCTGAGGTTCATGGTGTTTTAGTAGGCTTCTCACTATACATGAACGTCTGCAAGATTAATATAGAGCACAGAATTTTGGTTTTATTGATAATTTTAATTAATTCTGGGAATGCTCAGCATTCTTTAAAAAAGACAGCCTCCACACAAATTGAACAGTTTGTAGATGTTATCTGCTAAAATTTCTCATTGCACTCTGATGAGCCCATATGTACAACTAAGATCTGATAGCAGAACGGAATCTGCTGTTTCTCCTGTTCTTTCTGTGACCTCCAACATTCCTGTTTTGATAGGAAATAGAATTAACAAAATGCCTTCAGCTCGCACTGCAAACTTACAAAGCTTGATAGCTGTCCCATGTCAGCCAAAGTCAAATCCAGAAGATGCTTTTAACACACTAAACCTAGCCCTACAAAATGTTAGGTCTTTGACTGGCAAATCACTTATAATTAAAGACTTAATTATGAGGCACAGACTTGATTTTATATTTCTGCCAGATATTTGTCCAGACCAAAACATTCCTATTGAATCTGCTCTCCCAATTTCAGTTTTATAAGTCAGACCAGGATAAAGAAATGAGGGGGAATAATAGCCATTCTGTTTAATAATTTTTATTGGTGCAAACAGATATCATATGGAAAATTTGCATCTTTTGAATATCTTGCTTTTCAGTTGAAAACCTTCTGTTGTGCCTTATTTTTAACTATATGCAGGCCACCAAAATATTATACAATGTTTTGATGACTTTGCTGAACGAACTATGTCTATTGTTTGCTTTGATTTTGGCTGAGTAGTCATTGTTGGTGATTTTAAGATTCATGTTGATAATTCCAAGGCCAGTAGTGCTAATGAACTGTCTGCATCCTAAATAATTATGGCCTAACACAACATGAGACAGGGCCCACACACAGCAAGGGCCACACACTTGACCTAGTCATTTCCAAAGGCCTTAACACTTCTGAGATTGTGGAACTGATGTTGCTCTTCCACAACATTTCTGTGTTTTCATTAAAATTACTAGGTTTCTATCCACTAGAGCTCAAACTGAGGTAATCACAAAATGGTATATCGCTAAAATTGTTGGCGCGTGTCCAAGTGGTTAAGGCGTTTGAGCCTTGCGTGTGTGTCCTTGAGCAAGGCACTTTACCACACATTGCTCTGTGACGACACCAGTGCCAAGCTGTATGGGTCCTAATTCCCTTCCCTTGGACAATATCGGTGGTGTGGAGAGGGGAGACTTGCAGCTTGGGCAACTGCTGGTCTTCCATTTAAAAAAAAACCTTGCCCAGGCTTACACCCTGGAAACTTCCCAAGTTTCTATCGAGACAAGCGGAGGCCTACATATCACTAAAAATACCAATACTCAGGCCTTTTCTCCCACACCTGCCTTCTCTCTGGCCTCTGTCAATAACCTTGTAGACAATCTCAACCCTAAAATTACAGATGTCATTGATGCAATCGCCCCCACAAATGTAAAAAGTAGTTTCTGAGAAGGAAAAAACACCATGGAGAACCACCTCACTGGTTAAGCTCCAAACAAGAGAATGTTGAAAAGCTCATCACTGGTGGCAGAAGGTGATCATTCCAGGTCCATTCTGACATTTATGAAGAAACGCTTCACATTTATTATTTAGAGCTGAGACGTGCAAGGCAGTCCTTCTCTGATATTATGAACAAAAACAGCAATAATGCACGAGCTTTATTTACTACAGTTGATAGGCTCACATTCTCCTATATCAGTAGAACCTGAACTTCTATCTACAAAGTTATTTAATGACCTTGTGTTCATTTTTACTGACTAAATTCAGCAGATTAGATATGCTGTCAGTGTCTCTGCATCAGATCAGATGTCTGTGTCATCCTTTTACTAACTTAGTGCTAATTTGGTTAAGATGACACAACTCTAAACTATTGATGTAAAACTTCAGAAGAAATTGTGCTACACCTGAAATCTTCCTCCTGTTCCCTTGACATTTTACCTAAAAGCTTTTTTTTTAAATGTCTTTAGTTGCGTGGCACCTAAATAGTCAACACTTCTTTCTATCAGGCTGCTTCCCAAAGGCCCTGAAAACTGCAGCTATTAAGCCTCTTTTAAAAAAGAAAAACCTAGATGCCTCAGTAATTAGTAATGACAGGCCTATATCAAACTTACCATGTTTAAGTAAAATCATTAAAAAGGTTGTCTATCAACAATTTTTGGCACTAAGTAGCTGTATGGATGTTTTCCAGTCTGGATTTTGACAGCACCATATCACTGAGACTGCTCTGGTCTAGGTTTTAAATGACATCCATTTAAACCATCATGATGATAAAATTTTACTTCTGGTTTTACAGGATCTTAGTGCTGCTTTTGACACAGTTGAATATGGCATATTACTGGACAGACTGGAAAACTAGGTGGGACTTTCTGGTACAGTCCTAAAGTGGTTTTTATTAGTTTTTTTTATACATTTTCTACATTGCTACAGATAAAAAAACCCAGATCAAAATGAAGAACATTAATACAGTGCAAAAATAAACATACAATAAAAATATAATACAAAAAAGGATAATTGAGTAAGCACCCAAATTGAAGACATGTAAAATTAGTATCCTCCCCAAGCCCCGTAACAAAAAGAACTCCAGACCAACCACAACACAATACAGAGAATATAAATCAGGACAATCAAACCCCCAAAACTGTAAATTTTGCAAAGCAAAAGTACCTCTGCGGCGTGCCTCCATAATCAAACAGTTTTTCACCTGGTATTGATGAAAGCACAAAATTACCGGTCGTGGGCGGGAACCCAGAGTTGCACGGGGAACATACATCCTGTGAGACCTTTCAAGCTCAGGTGGGGTCTGAAGAAATTCTTTCCCAAAAATCTCACAGAGAAAATCTGCAGAAAATTCAACGGGAGAGCCCTGTTCGGTGGCCTCTGGCAAACCAAGAATTCGTAGATTGCAATGTCTGCTCCGGTTTTCAAGATCCACCATTTTGGAAAAAAGTTTACTATTCTTCTCCTCTAGGTTAGAGCAGAGAGTTTCAAAATTTTGAACACGGCGTTTTAAATCTTCAGAAGTTGAGTCAATACGAGATAAATGTTCAGCATGTTCATCCACTCTAGCATTGATCTGATCCAATTTGGAATCCAGCTGGTTGAAAGAAGTTCTAAATTCATTTCTAAAGTCCATTAAAATATCTTGTCGATGCTGTTCCAAAACAGCGAGAATGTCAGCCAGCAAAGCCATAGATGTTCCCTTTTTTCCGGTTTTAGTACTTTTGGTAGCCATTATAAGATAGATGTGTCCGCAGGCAGGTAAAAGAGAACTAATAAAATACCTAACTAAGGTTTAAGAAGGGAGACATATAGTGCAAAGATAGGAAGAATGACGGAGCAAAAGTTTGGAGCAACTAAACAATCGCCATCTTACCAGACATCCAGTCCTAAAGTGGTTTAAATCATATTTACTGGATAGGGACTATTTTGTATTGATTGGTAGCTGCTTATCTGACCGAACAAAATTGACATGCGGAGTGCCTCAAGGGCCCATACAAAGGCCTTTTCTGTTTAACATATACATGCTCCCTCCAGCTCAAAAAATGGTCAGCAACAAAATATCGACCTTAATTATGCAGATTTATATAACAATGTTATCAAGGGACTATGGTCCCATACAATACCTAAAGAACTATATTGAACAAATCACTGATTGGATGAGTCAGAATTTCCTCCAGTTAAACAAAGAGAAAACTGAAATAATTGCTTTGTGCCAAAAAAGAACAATTAGAAGTCAGTGCTCACTTAGAATCCCTGTTGTTACAGACTACAAATCAAGCCAGAAACCTTGGTGTTGTAATGGACTCTAACTTAAATTTTAACTGCCACATTAGGATAATTACAAAGTCAGCCTACTACCATCTTAAAAATATAGCAAGAATTAAAGTGCTGTTGTCTCAGAAAGATCTAGAAAGACACATCCATAGATGTATGTTTATTAGTCTTGACTACTGTAATGGCATTTTCAGAGATATCTGTAAAAAAGTCCCTCAGACAGCTGCAGCTCATTCAGAATGGGGCTGTTGACGTCCTCACTAAGACCAAGAAAGTAGAGCTATCACCCTAGTTCTTAGATCACTACATTGGCTGCCCGTCCATCAGAGGATCGACTTTAAAATATTACTACTGGTTTATAAAGCACTGAATTTGCTGTAGTGTTTAATTATAATCTCCTGAACTTCTATTTACCATATCTATTTTTGTGTGATTTTATTCTCTTATATATTGTCTGAAATTTGATGTTTGATTTTTATATCTCGTTCTAGGTAAAGCACTTTGAACCGCCTTGAGTTTAAAAAGTATTATATGCTTGCTTACAGAGATGATCAAAGCTGGTACTTGGAAAGATTAAGGACAGAACTGGACCACTTTCCTACACAGTGGAGATTGCATCATCCCCAGATGAAATCAGATGCATCGAAAAGTTGTGGAGAAAAGAGTCAACTTTAGAGAAGAATGTTGCCCAAAGCTGCCAGGTCCATTTCCAGCAGTGCCAAAGTCGACCTCTATAACGATCACAGAGAAAGGCCCAGAAACTAATATAGTTTCACAGTCACAAGTCTCACCTGCCAAGCAGAGTGACTGGCCCCCTTTTCAGGAAATATGTTATTCCACAAGAGTAAGAAATCCTCCAAAGTGATTAAATCTTTAAGCCTGAATGGGACAATTTAAAATGTACTATGGTATGGATGTCTATAAAGTAGTTGTATTATATAGTATACTGTGTATATGAGATGACTAGAGAGCAATATGTTAGATATATGAGTTCAGATACATTCTATATTGCATTGGAGTTTATAGCTAAGCAGGGAAGGGTGCAGTGTATTTCTTATTTCAGTAACATGAGTAATACTGTAAATAATAGTGTTTGATTGAGTATTCTCTGTTTGCATAATTTCTCTATATGTTATAGATAAGCAGAATGTCAAAGGCAAACATCATTACACACCACATCATATGTGAACACCTCACCAAAAAAAAACTAAATAGACCATTTCCCTGGCTCCTGTGTTTTTCTTCTGGTTAGTTACTAGAGTTACAAAACATAACAGTATTTACCACAGAACATGAGAGTTATTGTTAATAACCAGGTTAATATTTACCTTTAAAATGGCATTGTGGTCTGTGAGAACCTGCTTTCTATAAGATGTCTGCTTTGCTTCTCATGCTGCAGTGATGACTTGCTTCTAAAAAACTGTTTTAGTTATGGACCCCTATCAGACAGCATAGAAAATGCTATGAAAGCTACTATGTAAAAGTAATTTCTCCTCCAAGAAAAATACACAACTCCCATGTTGAAGCAGGATAATATTAACATTATAATAATTCTCATCTACTTCAAACCGGAATAGTCAATGAAGAAAATGCCTGGTCTCCAAATTACACAAAGGAATCTACCTTCCCAATAGAAACAAATCCAGGTACATCATGCAACACAGAAAAAAATGCTGGAGGAACTCAGCAGGCCTGGCAGCATCTATTGAAATGAATAAATAGTTGACATTTCAGGCTAAGACACTTCAGCCCTCCTGCTGAAGGGTCTCAGCCCGAAACATTGACTGTACTTATTTCCATAGACGCTGTCTGTCCTGCATGGTTCCTCCAGTCTTTTGTGTGTGTTGATTATAGTAGCGATTATATCTAAAAGATAACAAGGGAAAGACAGGCAGAATGAAGCCTAGGATTTGAAGAGGATGTAGCATTATGCCAGCAGAAATTGCTGCGCCATCTTTTCACTGAAGTAAGCAGATTAAGATTGTCACCAAAGTGTACATAGGCACAAATGCTAGCACACAGTATCAATGGCAACAGTCCTGCCATTAGTGGCTGACTCAAAAGAAAGGCCAAAGGTTTTTGATGACTGAAGTAAACTTATTGAGTACACTCGATATTTTAACAAAAGATAGCAGGGTTCAATAAATCAAATTTTTGTCTCTTGAGATAGCAATGTTTCTGGTGGCAGCAGTGAAAATTGGACTAGAAACTGTGAGGCCTCTTTAGTGAAATTGCTTAGCAAAACAAACAAAGTTAAAGTAATAAAAGTACGTCATTTATTGAAGGCACTAAGTTCTCAACCAATAACGAAGTATGTCAAAGCAATGAATCAAAAATCAAACTAAATGATACACTTAGTTCTCACACAAATACTCAAACAGATATATTAGGAGGAATAGGCCATTTGGCACCTCAATGTACTAACATCATGGCTGACTTGATTAATTGCCATGGTCCGGATCGGCTCCCCTTTAAATTTAGTTAGGTTGCAATCCGGACCATTGACGCCTTGTTCCCTTCTAATTTGTTTCACGTATCCCTTGAGCTTGGCAATCAAGGTGATCTACCCTCGACCCGAACCAGCAGCTTACAGGCCCCTGGCTTTAGCCGTTCGGGGCGAGAGTGTTAAGAAGCCTTCGCAAGTCACTGCTGCCGCTACGACAAGCCAGAGTGATCCAGCCCGCATCGGAGTACCAGCAATTCACCATCCCTCGCCAGAGTGGGTCTGGTCAAGGTCAATCTACCAAGGGTGAATTGAAAGTGGAGTCCTGACTTGATGTTTCTGCCCCTTGTCTGTGTCTACCCCTCGAAGAGTCCCGGCTCGGTGCCTGAGCAGAAGGCGGAGTCCTGACTCGACGTTTCTGCCCCTTGTCCATGTCTACCCCCTGAAGAAGAGTCTCGGCTCAGTGCCTGAGTTGAAGGCGGAGTTCCAGCTCGAAGTCATGCCCAGTGTCTGTGTCTACCCCCGAAGAAGAGTCCTGGCTTGATGCCTGATCTGGAGGTGGAGTCCTGGCTCGACGTTCCTGCCCATTGTTGGTGTTTACCCCTCAAAGAGTCCACGTTTCTGGCTGCAGTGATCCATGGTATCCAAATGTCTGGCGGCAGTGAATCAAGGTCCCAGTGTCCAAGTCTAAGGGCCATGGCGGTACCAGTCCCTAGGGTCCCAGTCATGGCCGCAGATGTCCATGGTCCCCCTGTCCAAGTCCAAGGTCTGTGGCTGTCCATGCTCCCCTGTCCAAGTCATTGCCACGGTGATCCCAGTTCCCTGTTTCCAAGTCCCAGGTCCGCGGCGATCCTAGTCCCTAGTCCCCTAGTCTGAGGTTCATGTTCCTCTTTGTCCTCCTTGATTTCCCGATCTTCTGTGTAGCAAGTAATAAACGCTATTTTATTGTATCTAAGAAAGACGTGTTTGTGTCCTGCGTGTGGGTCCTCTCCCAGCACCCTTGTCCCCACCTCGTGACATTATGACTTCTAGTTTGCTTTTCCATCTACTAATGAACACTTTCCAGAATATAGGAAACTTCAGGAAATTAAAAGCAATGCATCGTTTATCATGCTAGTCACTTCATTTAAGATATTGATCTTCTACCTGACTATTTTTCACTGCACTATCCCATATCCCTTAACTTTCATAATGTTAAGAAATCGGTTGATTCTGTTTTGAATTAACAAATGACAGCAATTCTCTAGGTTAGATGGATTCTAGTGATTAATTACAGTCTGCTAAATAAGTTTCTCCTCATGTCAGTCCAAAATGGCCTACCCCTTATGTTGAGACTATGACCCCTGTATCTTGACTCTGCAGCCAAAGTAATTACACCCTCCCCATCTCCCCCAATCTAGCCTGCTAATGAAATCTCCTCACATTCCACCAGACTCTAGAAAAAAATGACCCAGACAATTCAACCTCACGTCTTACAGGCTGGTGCCATGAAACTAACGTCTAACATCCCTGGAACAAGATTATTGAATCTTCGCTGCACATACTAGGCAAATACATCCATTTTAAGGGGGGGAATGAGGTCTCACATAGGGCTTTATGTAATCACAGGGAGACATCTTTACTCATGTTTTTAAATCCCTTTCATGACAAACCCAACGGTACCACTTACAAAACACATGTTGCATTGCATGCTGAGCTCTATAATTTGTATACAACTGCATCTTGGTACATTTGAGAATCTCGCTTTCCAAAAATACTCTGGTTTTGTTTTGTACACCAAAGTAGATACCACTTTTTTTCCACAGAATATTGCATCTGTCACGTTCATTTTCAGTCATTCCTGATTCTCTTCCTCTTAGACACTGCTGTATAATTGAGCAAAATCAGCAAACTTGGAAATATGACATTTGCTCTCCTCAGACAAATAACTGATATAGTTTGGGCCCAAAAACTGATCCTATTCCTACACTTCGTTTTCTGTCCAGTAACCCATTTTCAATCATGTCAATGTCTTTCTCTCAACTCTTTAGTACAATAATGTTGTTGACAGACACCCTCTGTGGGATCATATCAGAAACCTTCTGAAAATCCAAATACATCATATCATAAGATAAAAGAGTAGAATTAGGCCATCTTGGCTCATCACATCTGCTCTGTCATCTCATTCTGGCTAATCCATTTTTCCTCTCAGTCCCAGAGTTCTGCCTAAACCACTTCACTGCACCCCGCCCATATCCCTTCATGCCCTGACCAATTAAAAGTCTATCAACTTCTGCCTTAAATATACATAAAGACTTGGCCTCTACAGCTGTCTGTGGAAATGAATTCCACAGATTCACTATTTTCTGGTTAAATTCTCAGTACTGAAAACACTCATCTCTATTCTGAGGCTGCTTCCTCTGGCTTTAGACACTTACTCCGTAGAAAACATCCTCTGCACATCCACTCTATCAAAGCCTTTCACCAATCAATAGGTTTCAATGAAGTTACCCTTCACTCTTCTGAATTCTAGTGAATGCAGGCCCAGAACCATCAAACTCTTCATTGACAAGCTACTCAATCCTGGAATCATCTTCATGAACCTCCTTTGAACCGCTGAATCTGGAGTGGGACTGTTACATGGAAGCTGTAATAGATGCTGGTGAGGCATATTGAGGTCACCTACCTACAACAAGATATCAATAAGATTGAAAGAATACAGAGAAAATATACAAGGATGTCGCTGGGACTTGAGGACCTATATTACAAGGAAAGATTGAATCAGTTAGGACTTTATTCCCTGGAGCATAGAAGAAAGAGGGGAATTTTTTTTAGAGGTGTGGTGAACTACGTGTGCCTGTCTGGACACACCCCCTGCTGACTGCTCCTGTGGCTCCTCCCACAGGCCCCTGGATAAAGGCGATTGAGGCCTGATCCTCGGCCTCAGTCTCCAGGACGTAGTATGATGGTCACTCACTTCTGGTTCCTTCTTCCAGTCAATAAAAGCCGATATCTCGCCTTACGTCTCAGAGTGAGTTATTGATGGTGCATCAGTTTTATTGACTGGAAGTTTTAAAACATGGAAACCGTTTTACGTCCGGAAAGATTGGATTTGGACCCTCAAGCCTCTGAAGCAGCTCTTGCTTTTGAACTCTGGCTTGCATGCTTCCATACTTGGAGGAGGTTCGTGCAACTGAACCCGCCGTTATGCACAGAATTCTCCTCTTGAGGGTCACCCCAAAAGTTTACTCCATTATCCGGGACCTGCCGACCTATGATGGGGCACTGGACGCCCTCCAAAGACAGTACCTGCGGCCGGTGAACACCATCTATGCAAGACATCGTTTAGCTACCCGGCGACAGCAGCCTGGCGAATCGAGCACTGAGTTTCTCCAAGCACTACAGACACTCGTCCAAACTTGTGACTGCAAGACGCTCACGGCAGAACAGCATGTGGAGCTGCTGGTGCGAGACGCCTTTGTGACGGGACTGAGGTCAGTGTACATGCGCCAGCAGCTGCTGGAAAAAGCTGATCTGACCTTACGTTCGGCGATCGAGACAGCCAACCCTCTGGAAGCTGCTCTGCACAATGCTGACGCTGTCCAGTCGCACGATTCCCCGCCGGTTCCGTGGACACCTCAGACCCCGCCACTGGCGGCTCCCGGGAGCGAATTCGCCATTGCCGCTGCCAGTCGCGATTCCACGAGCTCCCCGAACCTGACCACGGCTACGGCCCATCAGAAGCCCATGCTTTGTTATTTCTGCGGATTCAAAAAGCACCCCCGACAATGCTGTCCAGCGCGAGAAGCAACCTGCTCCAGCTGCGGAAAACGGGGCCATTTCGCCAAGGTCTGTAAGTCTAAACTACGAGCGGAGTGCAGCTCTGCGGGTGAAACGTGGGGGCCGCCATCTTGCATACCCGGATGTGGGCGGCCATCTTTGTCGCCGTCAGCACGCCCCGCCCCCGACCCTCCGATGCTTACTGGGTACCCCGGATGTGAGCGGCCATCTTTGTCGGCGTCAGCATGCCCCGCCCCCGACCCTCCGATGCTTACCGGGTACCCCGGATGTGGGCGGCCATCTTTGTCGGCGTCAGCATGCCCCGCCCCCGACCCTCGGATGCTGACCGGGTACCCCGACGGCGATTCAACTCTGGCCACTGTAACCCTCGACCAAAGCGCCCCACACCAGCTTGCAAGGTCCATGATGGACATCCTGGGGAGGGGCACAGGACTAGATGCCTGTTTGACACGGGCAGCACTGAGAGGTTTATTCACTCGGACACAGTGCAACGCTGTGGACTCGTGACACGGCCGGTAAGTCGGAGGATCAATTTGTCTTCTGGGCCGCATTCCGCAGACATCCGGGCGGGTTGTTTAGCGACGTTGGTGGTGCAAGGCACAGAATATCGGAACTTCGTGCTACTGGTCATGCCTAAACTGTGCGCACCTGTGCTATTGGGGCTGGACTTCCAGAGCCATCTCTAAAGTGTGACTATGGCATATGACGGGCCCCTCCCACCACTCACTGTCCGGAATCCTCAGTTTTGTGGGACTTCTTCACATACCCCGCTACTGACCACACACACACACGGGCACACACATCCCATCCAGAACCAGGCCGACAGCTGCGCTACCGACACCACTTGCAGACTCTCCACCCTCAAGGTCCCTCCCCCACCGCTGTTCGCCAACCTGACCCCCAACTGTAAACCTGTGGCAACTAAAAGCAGGAGGCACAGCGCGGGAGACAGGGCCTTCATTCAGTCAGAGGTGCAGCGGCTGCTCAGGGAGGGGATCATTGAGCCAAGCTCAAGCCCAGGTGGTTGTTGTTCGGACTGGGCAGAAAAATAGGATGGTGGTAGACTATAGTCAAACCATCAATAGGTTCATGCAGCTTGATGCGTACCCCCTGCCCCGCATCGCAGATATGGTCAACCAGATAGCTCAGTACAAGGTGTACTCGACAATAGATCTGAAATCTGCTTATCACCAGCTCCCCATCCGCCCAGAGTACCGCCCCTAAACTGCCTTCGAGGCGGGCGGCAGGCTCTATCACTTCCTGCGCGTCCCTTTCGGTGTCACGAATGGTGTCTCTGTCTTCCAGAGGGAAATGGACCAGATAGTGGACCAGTACCAACTGCAGGCCACATTTCCCTATCTGGATAACATCACCATCTGTGGTCACGACTGGCCAGGTAATGATGCCAACCTCCAATGATTTCTCCAAGTGGCCGCAGCTCTGAACCTTACTTATAACAGGGACAAGTGTGTGTTCGGATCCACCCGCCTTGCTATCCTTGGGTATGTCATGGAAAACGGGGTCATTGGCCCTGATCCCAACCGTATGCGCCCCCTGTTAGAACTCCCTCTTCCCACCACTCTCAAAGCCCTCAGACGGTGCCTGGGTTTTTTTTTCCTATTACGCCCAATGGGTCCCCCATTACGCAGACAAGGCATGCCCCCTGGTCAAGTCTACCACGTTTCCCCTCTCTGCTGAGGCCTGCGTGGCCTTCAGCTGCATTAAAGGGGACATTTCCAAAGCAACGGTGCATGCGGTGGACGAGACCGTTCCCTTCCAAGTGGAGTGTGACGTCTCCGATTTCGCTCTGGCTGCTACCCTCAATCAGGTAGGCAGGCCAGTAGCATTCTTTTCTCACACCCTCCAAGGCTCTGAAATTCGGCACTCCACGGTGGGGAAAGAAGCCCAGGCCATAGTGGAGGCTGTTAGGCACTGGAGGCACTATCTTGTTGGCAAAAGGTTCACCTTGCTGACCGACCAGCGCTCGGTTGCGTTCCTGTTCAGCAACCAACAGCGGGGCAAAATCAAAAATGATAAGATTTTGCGGTGGAGAATAGAACTCTCCACCTACAACTATGATATTCTGTACCGGCCTGGCAGACTCAATGAGCCCCCTGATGCCCTATCCAGGGGAACATGTGCTAGCACACAGCTCGACCAGCTATACGCCCTTCATGCACAACTTTGCCATCCAGGGGTCACCCGATTTTACCATTTTGTGAAAGCTCGGAACCTGCCATACTCCCTGGAGGACATCAGGACGATGACCAGGGACTGCCAAATTTGCGCTGAGTGCAAACCGCACTTCTACCGTCCTGACACGGCGCAACTTGTCAAGGCCACCCGCCCTTTTGAGCGACTGAGTGTTGACTTTAAGGGCCCCCTTCCCTCCACTGACTGCAATGTCTATTTTCTCAATGTTATCGACGAGTACTCACGGTTCCCTTTTGCCATCCCCTGCCCCGACACCACTGCCACGTCTGTCATAAAAGCCCTGCGCCAGCTCTTCACTCTGTTCGGGTATCCCTGCTATATCAACAGTGATAGAGGGTCCTCCTTTATGAGTGACGAGCTGCGCCAGTACCTGCTGGCTCGGGGCATTGCTACTAGTAGGACCATGAGCTATAATCCCCGGGGAATTGGACAGGTGGAGAGGGAGAATGCCACAGTGTGGAAGGCCACACTTTTAGCCCTTAAGTCAAAAGGGTTGTCGGTCTCTCGATGGCAGGAGGTCCTCCCTGAGGCACTCCACTCTATCCGCTCTCTGTTATGTACGTCCACCAATGCCACCCCTCACGAACGCCTATTCTTTTTTCCCAGGAAGTCTGTCACTGGGACCACCCTACCAGTTTGGCTGACATCCCCGGGGCCAGTGCTGCTCCGGAAACATGTGAGGAGTAATAAATACTCCCCGCTGGTCGAGAGGGTTCACCTTCTACATGCGAACCCCCAGTATGCCTACGTGGTCTTACCTGATGGGAGGGAGGACACGGTCTCCATCTGCAACCTGGCACCCGCAGGTGCAGCAGACCACTACCCTGAAGACTCTCCGGTAACTATGAACCCTGCACCTGAGGTGACACCATGCTCACCAGGCCCTACACAGACTCCTCACAACACTTATAGCTCACCAGGCCCTACACAGACTCCACACGACACTTATATACCAGGCGCCTCGCACATGCGTGAGGGATCACTGACGCCTAGTGGGCTGGAACCAGCACAACCTCCGTCTCCTGTGCAATCACCAATGTCGCCGGCATCCGTGCAATCACAGCCGGTGCTACGTAGATCGCAGCAACTGATAGACTTGACTTGTAAGAAACTTCGCTACATGGGGACTCTTTTAAACAAAGTGGGGGTGAATGTGGTGAACTACGTGTGCCTGTCTGGACACGCCCCCTGCTGACTGCTCCTGTGGCTCCTCCCACAGACCCCTGTATAAAGGCGATCTGAGGCCTGATGCTCGGCCTCAGTCTCCAGGATGTAATATGGTGGTCACTCACTGCTTGTTCCTTCTTCCAGTCAATAAAAGCCGATATCTCGCCGTACATCTCAGAGTGAGTTATTGATGGTGCATCAAGAGGCACATGAAATTATCAGGGGTATAGATAGGGTAAGTGCATAAAGGCTTTTTGCTTGTACTGAGTTTGGGTGAGACCAGAACTAGGGGTCATAGGTTAAGAGTGAAAGATGTACTTAAAGGGAAGCTGAGAATGAACTTCTTCACTCAGAAGTTGGTACGAGTGTGGAACAAGCTACCAGCGGAAGTGGTGAAAGTGAGTTTGATTGCAAAATTTAAGAGAAGTTTGTGTAAGTACATGGATAGGAGGGGTATGGAGCGCTGTTTCAGCTGCAAGGCAAAATAACAGTTCACCATGAAACAGATAGGCCGAAGGGCCTGTTTCTTTGCTGTAATGCTCGGTGACTCTATGATTTTAAGAGAGTCATATAGCACACAGTTGATGTTGTCAAGAAACCTACCCAAAAGATTAACTTAAATTGATCTTCACTGAAAATGGTGACCAAGGACTGATATACCGGAGTGTGATTATGACGGGGAATGGAGTTGAGCGGTAACCAGAAGCTTTTGGGCATGCTGCAGGCTAAGTGAAAACCTAGGCAAAGCAGTTTCCTATTCTGCATTTGGTCCCTGCTGTCTGATAGAATGCATTGAGAATAGTGAAAATTGTGACCAACATGCTTGAATTTCAACTTTGGGTTTGAAACATTATTGAGGCTGACACTTGAGTCCTGTTCAGAAGTCATGCTGTATTGCCAGATCTAATATCCTTTGGCTGAAATGTTGAATTGAGTTACGTTGAGCTCCAACAATTCCTTTAGTTGTTAAGTTTCCCAAGGCACTATTTAAAGAACAGTAGGCAGCTTTCCCATTGTCCTGCTCAATATTTCTGCCTCAACCTGCAATGCAAAAAAAAAGTAGTCACTCACATATCTAGTCTTTATTTGGTTGTGTGCCAAATGGCTGTTTTGGTTACCAAGATAACAAGTCATTACACAACATAGAATGTGAACTATTTTGATTTGCTTTTGTAAGATAAGGTGCTGAATAAATTTAACTTGTCCTTTCCTTTGAATTGTGGAACCTTGTGATGGAAATGACTGGGTGCCTCAGAATATTGCAAATAATTATCACATATAATATAGAAAATAACTTATACAATTTTCAAGTGCTGTCATCTCATTTCTCAGCCGAAAATCAGACAGCTAGCTTTTGAGAATTTATGAAGAAGTTCCTTAAATGCTCCATTTGTATTTAAGACTCAACTGATAGAATGTCAAAAAAGGATTTATTGAGTTGAGCACAATATACTGTATATCTGCATAAGAGTGAAAGGTATTCACATCTGCAGCTAGAAGAATTCAGTGTGTGTGTTTTTTGGTAGAATCATCTTTGAAAGAAGTTTGATCTCATTGTTTCACTAGCAAACAATAAGTGAGAATGTGGGCTTTTAGCCAAAACTGTTCTGAGTGCTGAACGTTGAATGCCTAAATTTTAAAAGAAAATGTTTTTGTTAAAGCAAGTTGTCTTCTCTGCAACAGCTATACTCAAGGAAGCAACTAAAACAAATGAAAACAAGTTTTTCCACAGCACTAAGTAAAAAGAGGGATATGGGAATGTACATGTTAGATTCAGAATTGTAATTAATCAAATTATTAATTTGCAAATGTATCACAAAATTGATGCTGCACAATTAATGATTTTCTGGCCATTCATAGAAACAATTCTTGCATATCAAACAAAAACAGAATTCAAACATTAAATTACAATTAGAATGTTAGGTTTAAAATTAAATGATGCACTAGTATTGGAGTTTAGGCCTTGGGATACATTAGAGAGTGACTGCATGAAGCTGTGATTGACCCCCATGCCCAAGATGCAATACAAAGCAGAACCATCAAGATCTTTCCAAGTATTCTGATGAAAGATTCCACCATTCTGTCCACCAATTTTCTGTAAACAATCCAAATGATCATGGGCTTTGCTTCGATAGTCTGACTTAAATATCCCTTTATTAAAGGAGATTGAGCTGAGCGTCAGAATAGTAATTCATCTCCACATTTCCTTCTTTGAATCCTTAATTCAAAAGGCAGTACCCATCATTACAAAAGCATACAGCCATGTTCCCTGTGAGAGTTCCTGAGAAGCTCAATCCAAGGTTATCGCTACAACTTCAATCCTATTCTCATTTAGATATTTATCCATCACAAAACTGTAAATATACAGCATCCTACACAAACTAAGTACTACCAGTTACTGGAAAACCTAATCAAAAGCTGAAAATGATGGACAAATCAGCAGGGTGGGTAACTGTTCAAAGAGAGAAAAGTATCTTAACTCTTGAATTTATGATTTCTGGTCTGAATTGCATCCTCAATTAACATCCTGCCAGAAGTTAGTGGATGTGCTGCACCTCTATTTACAGCTCATATCAAGATTCAAAATGTGAATATTGGAGACCAAGGGACAACTGACTATTTACTTTCTTATTCCATTGTTGAAAAAGGAGAGCAATCATCCTGTATATTTGCTTCAACAGTTATTTTCCATACCTAATGCAAAGGTCCAAACCACTTTGTAAAAGTCTTTCCTAAGGTTAACTGAATTAAAAGGTCAGAGCAGTATTTGTATGTGATTTGTATGCAGAAAACAACACAGCTCATATCTGTAAATGTAATGAATTTGTTATGTGATTAATCCAAGTAGTCATTTCATGGAGAAGCAAGCCAAAAAGACAATTGATTGCATTTTTTTTTTATTTGGAATGCTATTTGAGGCAGGAATATTGGTCAAGAAAATAGGAAACACTCTATTATTTCTAAATATCACCTCAGGAATTTAAAATTAACTACTGGAGATGAGTAATTCCATTTAACATTTCAACCAAAGGACAATAGCTCTGCTATAAACCACAAGAAGAAATTTAAACTCACAAGGCATAATTTTCAGCAAAAGTTTCAGGACCAAATACTTCATAGGTAAGGCAATGATGACATTTTAAACCATAATACTGGTTTATTCTGTGGAGTGGGGAATAGAGGAAGGGCTTTTTATACCAGAAGGAGAACAATTGGTAATTAAAAACAGACTTGTTTGATTGGCACTGCCTAGTTTTGTGGCAGTTTCCAGTCTTTACCCAATAACCCTACTTCATGCACCCACCCTGAAAGCATAATAACCTTTGACTCATCAGAATCAGAATCAGAATCAGACTTTAATTGCCAAGTACCTGTGCACATACAAGGAATTTACTTCCGGCAGATGTTGTCTCTCTGCTCATAACAATAATTACGATAAACATAAATGAAAATATAGATTATACATATAAGTAGTGCAATCCAAGTAATGGTTAGCCGACAGTTAACCGGCAGTTAACTGTTCAGCAAAGTGACCGCAGTAGGGAAAAAACTTTTCCAGTGCCTATTAGTCTTAGTCTGGAGGGATCTGAAGTGCCTACCAGACCTGAAATCCACTATCATCTCCTTTGTCTTGAGCGTGTTCAGCTCCAGATTGTTCCAACTGCACCAGAGCACCAGTTGGTCCACCTGGTGTCGATATGCAGACTCATCACTGTTCTGGATGAGTCCGATGACGGTGGTGTCGTCTGCAAACTTCAAAAGCTTCACATAGGGGTTGGAGGAGGTGCAGTCATTGATGTAGAGGGAGAACTCATGGGAAGGAGTGCTATTAATGCAATTTAACTAAGATTATTCAGTTGCTTGGAAAGTATCAATGTTACAACCTGCGCTCTTCACTTTTGGGGAAACATTCACATAATGATATATTTGTGTTTTTTAACAGACTTGAATCCAACTACTTTTGTTCAAAGACTGATGATGTGCAATAATCCTATAATTTCCAAGTTCCTTGTTAAAAATATTAACTGGCAAATGTCTTCATTGCTTTGATCCAAAATCTTTTAAATTTTACCAACGTTAAATTGGATTACTCTCCAAAATAGACTCCTAATCATAACCCGTGCCATTACTACTGATGAACAAAACAAAATAATTGCACATCTGCCACAACGTTCCCAGAAGATTTTAGACCAAAGTACTTCAGGAAATTTAAAGATATCAAGAAAGCAGCACACTATCATAGTAGCAGCTGAAAAAAAACTCAACAATTAAACCATCAGTAATCTGATTATCCCTCTATTCAGTATGGTTTGAGATCTTTCTTGCTGATGAACACAAGAGCCAAGTGAGATTGATAGAGGAATTGATCAGCAAAGCAGCTCCAACTTTGTGTTGGAAGCTGAGTGAAGCCTCAACTTACCATTGCTGTATAATCAACTCACTTATGAAGTAAAGTTGTTCTATCTAAATTACTTGTGTTGTTTTGCCTTTCACAACTGTGAGATTGAGATAGTCCTCCCTTTTTTAAAATTAAATTCACAATTCTATCAGAGCATTATCATTACTTGCTCAGAACTTTGCGTTCTGAAACAATCTCTTATCTTTCATATTCCTTTCAAATACATTATTATTGTGCTAAATACCTATGTTCTGGTTAGAACGAGGTGGCAAAGGATTAATTTCATTAAAATGTGGGAAAGTCTGCAGGTGCTGGAAATTCAAAGAAACATACACACAATGCTAGAAAACTCAGCAAGTTAGGCTACATATATAGAAGTGAATAAGCAGTTGATGTTTCGGGCTGAGACCCTTCTTCAGGACTGAGAAGGAAGGGGAAAGACATCAGAATAAAAAGAGGATAGGCAGAAAGAGAGGTGATAGGTGAAGCCAGTTGTGTGTGTGTGTGTGTGTGTGTGGGGGGGGGGGGTGATGCCAAAGGCTGGTGAAAAATGAATCTTATAGGAAAGAGAGTGAACAATAGGAGAAAGGGAAGGAGGAGGGGACACCAGGGGGAAGTGATAGGTAGGAGAGAAGAGGTGGAAGTTCAGAGTAGAGAATGTGGGTGGTGGTAGTGTTTGTTTACCAGAAGGAAAAATCGGTATTCATGCCAACAGGTTGGAAGATACCCAGACAGAATGTAAGGTGTTGCTCCTCCAACCTAAAGCTGGCCTCATCTTAGCAAATATCAGAAAGGAATTGGGAATCAGAATTAAAACTGGCAATTAAAACTTTAGCCACTGGGAACTTCCGCTTGTGACAGATGGAATGGAGGTGAAGTGGTCCCCCAATTTATGACGGGTTGCATCAGGAGCACCAGACACATTGACAACCCCGGCAGATTTGCAGGTAATGCTGCCTCACCTCAAAGGACTTTTTGGGGCCCTGAACAGAGGGGAGGGACGATGTGATTGGTCATGTGTAGCACTTGGGCTGTTTACAGTGATAAGTGCTGCCGAGGTGGTGGAGATTAATGGGGAGTGATGAATGGACAAGGGAATCATAAAGACAGTGGTCCCTGTGGAAAGGTAGTGGGTGTAGATAAAGATATGTTTAGCAGTAGGATCCTTTGGTGATGGCAGAAGTTGTGGAGGATTATGAGTTGCATGTGTAGGGTGAGGGGTGATAGGTAAGGTCAAGAGGAGCTTCTATCACTGTTACTGCAGTAGGAGCACAGATGTCGAGGAAATGGAGGAGATGAGGATGATAGCAGCATCAATAGTGAAGGGGGGGAACCCCGCTCTTTGAAGTAGGAGGACATCTCAGATGTCCTAGAATGGTAATCCAAATCCTAGGAAAAGATGCGGTAGACATAAAGGAACTGAGAAAAGGGAAGAGCATTTTTACAGGAAATAGGTGGGAAGAGATATTGTCAAGATAACTATGGGAATCAGCCAGTTTATAAAAGATGCTGGTTGACAGTTTATCTCCAGAGATAGAGACAGAGAGATTGAGAAGGGGGGCAAGAGGTGTCAGTGATGGACTGATTAAATTTAAGGGCAGGGTGAAGGTTAGAGGCAAAGTCCATGAGCTCAGCAACAGTGCATGAAGCAGCACTGATGCATTTGTCAATGTAGTGCAAGAAGAGTTGGGGAGTAGTATGGGGAGAAGACTTTGAACAATGAAGTGAAGAGGCAGGCATAACTGGGCCCCAGGTGGGAAGAGCCAAAGGAAAAAATTGTTGAGGGTGAGGACTAGCTCTGCCATACAGAGGAGGAGGTGGTGGTGGGGGGTAATTGGTTGTTTTTTTTTTGGTCAAGAAAGAAATGGAGAAATTTGAGGCCCTCTTGATGGAGATCGAAGTCTATGGGGACTGAACATCCATGTTGAAGATGAGGCAGCCAGGGCCATGACTACTGTTATAAACTTTGATTTATGTTGAAGGACAAGTCATTGCAATGGCAGGAGGACATTGGCTTAAAAGTGAGATATACAGCTTGAAAATTGCACAAGATATGAGTAAAACCTACATTTCATTGTAGTTTTTCCGCATAATCCACTCTGTCTAATTTATGCTGCCATTCATATCTCAGGAGAGAACAATGGGATTAATTGAGAACTGTAAATAAAAAGTAAATTTCTTATTTATTTAGCAGTTGCATGATACAATGATTGGATGTGTAATCTTGCTCAAAACAGCTCAAAGCAATATTTCAGAAAAGCAAAGATGTACTTTTTTATGAATGATACTACTGAGAAATATAATGTAATAACAAAGTTTTGTAGGCCTAACCATGCAGTAATATTTTACCATCTTATTTACAAACAACGATTTGTAAAACTAAAGGGTTAACTTTTACTTTCAGATTTATTTCAAAATTAACAGAAGTACTCAACTGTTACACATCCAACGTGATTTTCCTTTTCAATAGCTGTTAAGTGGTGTGTATGCACATCAGATGGCTATTCTTTCTGTTCCTAACAATTTTCCACACCTACAATTTGAACAGTTCTTTCCAAGTCTTTTCAGTCTTTTATTCATGTTGTTATGAATGTGGAGCAACTCTGAGGGGGCAAAGGGTGCAAAGTCACCCCCTCCTTTTTGAGAATCGCAAGATCCCTATTATTTCAGATCAGAGACCCAGGAAGTGAGAGAGATACACATCATGTCAATAATGATAGAGCGAGACGCAGGATCACAGCAAAGGCAGTTGCCATAGACAACGCAGAATACACAAGGTAGGGGAATGCCTCCTAACAAAAGTGGAACGGAACCATTGATTACTGCTATGGTCTCTTGGAGACGGAATTGTGTATTGAGTACTGTACTATTCATTGAAACCCCTCAGGGGACAAACAGAGTGGTCTGGTTGAGGGATTGCATCATCCCAACCTGATTGACATCTGAGACCCCGTAAGTGAGGATAAAAGGTGGTCTGGGGAACAACCCCTTTAGACGCACCAGGAGAAACACTAGAGATCCAGGGACAGCGTTTTATAGCAAAAGCCGGTGAGAGCTTGTGTGTGTCCTCCCTTGCCTGGGTGGCGGGCTCATCACGAAAGAACGATTTAGCTAAAGGAGAGGTCACACTTGAACAGCCACACCAGCGAGACACCGACGGATCGAAATCATAAAGGAAGGTTGGAAAAACCCGTAGCGGTAACTGTTCCCATTCTCCGATCTCTCTCTCTCTCCAACAATTGCAGCACAGCGACAAACAAACGGCAGCGGCCTGTGTGAACTGCAGCGAACTTTATATTTCCATTGGTCAATTCATTATCCCTTAGACAACGATAGAGCTTGATTCTTGTTGATTATTATTATACCCGCACTTTTAGGTTTAGTATTGATGACGTATATTATCCGTACATTTGCATTGATATTATTTTTGTGTATTTTTACTAATAAATACTGTTAAAAATAGTATCATCAGACTTCAACGGACGTCTCTATCTTTGCTGGTAAGTAACCCAGTTACAGGGTTCGTAACAACTTGGGGGCTCATCTGGGATTTGATACCAAATTGGAGGGCCAGTAAATCGGGCTTTTTAGTCCAAACTTGGATCTGGTTGCACGGGTACCAGATGGGAAACCAGCAAAGATGGACGTAGATGAATTTATAAAAAACCCGACTCCGTAGTCGCTAGAGACTGCTACAAAGTCGGACTTGATAAATATTGCGAAAGGACTAAATCTCGCAGAGGTGAGGTTGTCAGTGAAAAAGCGGGAGGTGCGGAGGGCCATAACTCAGTATTATATGGTGAAGAATGTGTTTTCGGCTGAGGTATTGGAAAATATCCCTGAAAAGATACCAGCTAGTGGGACGGCTCAGTTAGATTTGGAAAAATTAAGGTTAGAACATGAAATTAAGTTAAAACAGCTGGAAGCAGCTGAAAATGAGAAGGAAAGAGCTGAAAACCAGAGGGAGAAGGAGAAACAGAGGAAACATGAGATGGACATGGAGAAGTTAAGGCAAGAGCAAAGAGCTCAAGGGCCAGACCGAGAGTAGAGATTTAATGTTAGTAGGGAGTTTAGGTTAGTACCTCCATTTGAGGAGATGGATGTTGATAGTTATTTCTTGGATTTTGAAAAGGTGGCAGTGAGTCAGAAGTGGCCCAAAGATCAGTGGGTGGCGTTGTTACAAAGTGTGTTAAAAGGGAAGGCACAACGGGCATATGCAGCGTTGTCTAAGGAGGAGGAGGAGTCTGAGGATTACGAGGAAGTAAAGCAGGCCATTCTTCGGGCCTACGAACTGGTACCTGAGGCCTATAGGCAAAAGTTCAGTGATTTAAAGAAAGTGTGGAATCAGACGTTTGCAGAGTTCTCCTAGGAGAAGGGTGTGCTCTTGGATCGTCGGTGTGCAGCAGAAATGGTGGAAGAGGATTTTCAGCATTTAAGGGAGTTAATTCTGATTGAGAAATTTAAAGGTTGTGTTTCGGATGATATCCGGATGTATTTGAATGAGAAGCCGAATAAGTCCATATCCGAATTTGCTAGGTTCGCAGATGAATATGCCCTAACCCACAAGACAAAGTTTTCCTCAAATAAGAGTTACCAGAAAGACCGTAGGAACGGTAGAGAAAGCCCGCCGGCTGAGGCAGAGATTGAGCCGGGAGCTAATGGTAAAAATAAGGAGGAAGAAAGACAAGATGGCAGGAGGGGTCCTGGCTTGACCTGTTTTAATTGTGGAAAGGTGGGTCATATTGCATCTAAGTGCTTTGCTCCGAGGAAGGAGACAGGAAAAGGGAAAGCAGCAGTCCCTACAGGATGTATTGTGTTGATCGGTAAATCAAAGAGAAAGCCCCAGGTAGATAGAATACGAGAGGGGCGTGAGAAATTTATTTCAGAAGGGACCGTGTCGGTGATAAACACCAGTTCCAGTGCGGATCTGGAGAGACACTGGAGCTGAGCAGTCATTGATTCTCAGTAAGGTACTAGATTTTGGTCCTGAGATGGGAGAGGTAGCTTTGAGAGGCATAGGAAAAGGGACAGAAGCTGTGCCTTTGCATAGGATCAATATAAATTGTGAGCTGGTATCTGGACCAGTTGAAATAGGGGAGCGATCAGAATTTCCGAGAACTGACGTGGACGTCCTTCTTGGTAATGATTTAGCCAGTGGTAAGGTTTGGTCAGCAATGAAGCTGACGAGCCAGCCTGTGAGTGTTGAGGACCCGCCCCTAGATTCCAAGATCTATCCCGCATGCGCGATCACGCACGGCGTGTCGAGAAAGGCATCTGAGAAAGAGACCAGTTTAATTCAGGCCAGTACCGATTTGGCTGAGACATCTTTACCGACCCTGTACCAAGGTGGGTTAGAGGATGGTAAAACGGACAATAGGGAGGTGAGAGAGAGTAAAGGAGAGGAGGTAGAGCTACGCTTAGCCAGGAGGAAATTTATAGAGGCACGGAGTAAAAATGAGAAACAGATAAGGCTGTTAGAAGGTCCAGGGTTGGACATGGATGATCTGTCTGGCTTGACAGAACTGTTTGAAGAAGTTGAAAATTTTAAATGTGTTCCCGATAATGAAATGAGGGCAGTCCTAGATGAAAAGGATGCCGTTACATTGAAGGAGTCTGATGGGTTAGCAGATGAGGTTGTTTCAGCCTGCAAGGTTGAGTTTACTCCAGAAGGGAGTTGCCCAGAGAGTAACTGGGAGGATCAGGGGAACTTAGAATTTGAAAAGGGGACGGGTATTGAAAGCCTGGAAGAGGCGGATGTCCCATTTGAGTGTGTTCAAGATGTGGATGCACATCGTACTGAACCTAGTAATGAAACTCAGGAAAATTCTGAGGTATCTGATTCAGTTAAAAAGGAATGCAGTCCTTGTGGGTCAGAGGGACTTGGTTCAGTGAAGAAAGGGTTAACCTTGGTAATAGTGGGAAGTGAGAATTCCCAGTTGTTTGTGTTCAAAGGTGTGTTAAAAGTTAGTGAGGAGATAAAAGGTGGTGATGTGGATATTATTATTGAAGGGAAAGGGAAAAGTGTAGGTCCTAAATTGAATGAAGAAAATTTAAAGTCTGGATTGATGTCAGAAGCAGTAACCAGGCTGAAGGGGCAATGGCTTGTTAACACAGTGCCTGCGAATCAATTACAGTTTGAGTTGGAATGTAAATGTGCCCCACGCGCTAATGTTATTCAAGGGTATGCTGTGAAGAGGCAGAATTTGAAATGTTGTTTGGACAAAGAGGGATCTCTTGCAGATATTAAACTGACAACTAATAGAATGAAGGGTCCTGAAGATAAAACTAACAACTTGCTTAAAAATAGAGAATTGTGTGGACGTTCAGAAAATGGGCTACATTTGGAAAACATTGTTGATAAAATAACTCCTATGAAAGTAGAATGTAAAAGCCTATTCCACAATGGTACGCAAGCTAACCACGTGGGAGTTAACTGGAAAAGGGACGAGGGTTGACGGGATACCACTTTAAATAACAGGATCCAGTTTTAAGGGATTTCGACAAAGCATGTAAATAATAAAGACAACACCATGGAAGATTGACTGTTAAGTTTGAAAGTAAAATAAAGATTAGTATTTGCATGAACTTTTGTAATATACACGTAAACTAAGATCACAACTCTTTAGTTTTGTTTGCTGAAGAAAAGGAATAAAAATAAGTGGTTATTAAATTGGGGTCTGATGCTACCGGAATTTATTAAGGTACAAGATATTAAGATATTAAAGGAAGTGACAATGTAATCGCTAACTGTTTAGATGCTGAATTAAATGTATAACTGTATTACTCTGTAGTGGAAAAAAAAAACCTCTTTTGTATTGTGTTAGATTCTGAAATTCAGTAAGACTCTGTATTAGTTAATTTTTACCTGTGGCAAAAATCCTTAGAAGGATGGGGGTGTTATGAATGTGGAGCAACTCTGAGGGGCCAAAGGGTGCAAAGTCACCCCCTCCTTTTTGAGAATCACAAGATCGCTATTATTTCGGGTCTGAGACCCAGGAACTGAGAGATACACATCATGTCAATAATGAGAGAGCGAGACGCAGGATCACAGCAAAGGCAGTTGCCATAGACAACGCAGAATACACAAAGTAGGGGAATGCCTCCTAACAAAAGTGGAACGGAACCACTGATTACTGCTATGGTCACTTGGAGACAGAATTGTGTATTGAGTACTGTACTATTCATTGAAACCCCTCAGGGGATGACCAGAGTGGTTTGGTTGAGGGATTGCATCATCCCAACCTGATTGACATCTGAGACCCCGTGAGTGAGGATAAAAGATGGGTCTGGGGAACATCCTTTTAGACGCACCAGAAGAAACACTAGAGATCCAGGGACAGCGTTTTATAGCAAAAGCCGGTGAGAGCTCATGTGCGTCCTCCCTTGCCTGGGTGGCGGGCTCATCATGGAAGAATGGTTTAGGTAAAGGAGAGGTCATACTTGAACGGCCACAACAACGAGACACCAACGGATTGAAATCATAAAGGAAGGTTGGCAAAAACAATAGCAGTAACTGTTCCCATTCTCCTATCTCTCTCTCTCTCCAACAATTGCAGCACAGCGACAAACAAACGGCAGCAGCCTGTGTGAACTGAAGCAAACTTTATATTTCCATTGGTCAATTCATTATCCCTTAGACAACGATAGAGCTTGTTTCTTGTTGATTATTATTATACCCGCACTTTTAGGTTTAGTATTGATGACGTATATTATCTGTACATTTGCATTGATATTATTTTTGTGTATTTTTACTAATAAATACTGTTAAAATAGTATCATCAGACTTCAACGGACGTCTCTATCTTTGCTGGTAAGTAACCCAGTTACGGGGTTGATAACAATGTAAATACTGAAACGAGATTATATTTGGTGAAATAGCAGAAAGTGAAAGTGAAGCACTCAACAGGTCAGGCAGCTGCTGCATAATGATTTAAGCTGAATATCTTACATCAAAATTGAGTACTTCTACCTAAAATGTCTCTTTCCACAGATGCTGTTAACCTAGTGAGTTTCCTGGAACTTTTGTGATTATTGCACACACTAGTCCCTTGCTGCTCCTGACAAGAAAGCAAGTTCTTCAGCCCTTTCTCACACTTCTTCTCATTATGCCATATTTGTACAATGGGAATTCCTTCCAAGTGCAAGTAGTGGTTATGAACGAGTAACCAAATGCTCCAGGTACTAGTACAAGCGCATCTTCAGTTGCTGTGTGGTTTTATTAACAGGGCCAGAGCCTATCTGATGCACAGAAGTAAGAAATGTGCTGGTGTGCGTATCCTGAATCCAGTTGTAGAGTTTATTTATGCCGAGCTGAGAAGCTGGATATATTTTGCTACTGAAGCTGTCAGGTTTACAGTAGCCCCAAGCTGACAAATGTGATCTAAATGCATTCATCTGAATATTGTGCCTAACCTGGCATGAAAAGCTAAGTGTGGGTAAGTTTTACTTGCTTATTTTACTTAAGCTCAAGTAATTTATTTGGATTAATTATTTTTAAAATTGTTTTATTATCTTTTAATATAATAGTGTATTAGATATATTGCGTCAGAGGCATCAGCGGCCGTGGAAGGCAGGCAGGGAGTTCAAACACAAGGAGTTCTTTCTTCTTGCATGGGAATTTTTCTTATTTTTTTAAACCAAAAAAGAGAGATCGGGTCTAGCAGAGTGGTCATCATTAAAGCAGTCATCATCAGAGTGAGGGCTAGAGTCAGAGTGGGAGCTTAGGGGCTTTGACAAGAAGAGGCTGAAGCTAAAGAAACAGGTAAGAAGGGTTAGATTTTCGTTTGTTATTGCTGATTTGGTCTTGGTTGCCCATCGTATGGTGCAGGCAGGATGGCAGATATGGCAGTGGAATGCTTCTCCTGTAGCATGTGGGAATTCACGGAACCTGATGGTTTCCTTGACGACTACCCCTGCGGGAAGTGCAGCCAACTCCAGCTCCTGAAAGACCACATTAAGGAGCTGGAGTTGGCTGAACTAAGGATAATCCAGGTGGCAGAGCAATTGATAGATACAACTTTTGAGCAGGTGGTTACACCCAGAGTGCAGAATTCAGGGAGTAGATGGGTGAACACCGAGAGAGGTAAAGGGAGAAAGAAGTCAGTACAGGGTCCCCCTGTGGCCATTCCCCTCAGCAACAGGATACTGATGATGGGGATAACCAATCTGCAGCTGCAGCCAGACCAATAGCACTGTGGTCGGCTCTGAGCCTCAGAAGGGTGGGGTGAGGTCAGGCGGAGCAGTAGTTATAAAGGACTGAGTAGTTAGAGGGACAGATAGGAGATTCAGCAGCAACAAAAGGGACACCAGGATAATGTGTTGC
This sequence comes from Hypanus sabinus, assembly GCF_030144855.1. Lineage (NCBI taxonomy): Eukaryota > Metazoa > Chordata > Chondrichthyes > Myliobatiformes > Dasyatidae > Hypanus > Hypanus sabinus. Next base: position 133,417,764 of record NC_082712.1, on the reverse strand, counting down.
CTCTTGGGTACTAGGGGCTTTGAGCGGTTGGAGAATATTCTTGAAGGGGAGGGTGAGCAGCCAGAGGTTGTGGGACATGCTGATACCAATGACCTAGGCAGGAGAGGGGTAGAGGTCTTGTGCAGTAAGCTTGGGGAGTTAGGAAGGAAGCTGAAGAGCAGGGCCTCCAAGGTGGCAATCTCTGGATTACCTCCAATTCAATGAGCTAGGGAAGGTCAGAACAGGAAGACAGCACAGACGACTAAACGGCTGAGATGGTGGAGAAGCAAGGTTTCAAGTTCTTGGATCGTTAGAACATTTTCTGGGGAAGGGGTGACCTGTACAAGTGGGACAGGTTGCACCTGATCTGGAAGGGAGCCAATATCCTGGGAGGGAGGTTTGCCCCCTTCCTGTTTCAGTAATGGCCACACGTTAATGTTGTGGCCATTACAGAGACTTGGGTGTCTCAGGGGCAGGAATGGCTGCTAAGTGTACCATGTTTTAGATGTTTCAAAAAGGACAGGGAGGGAGGCAATAGAGGTGGGGACATGGCATTGCTCATCAGGGATAGTGTCATAGCTACAGAAAGAGAGGAAGTCATGGAGGGATTGTCTACTGTGTCGGTGTGTGTGGAAGTCAGAAACAGGAAGGGGGAAATAACCCTACAGGGTGTTTTTATAGACCCCCCCCCCAATATTAACAGTGACATCGAGGAGCAGATAGGGAGGCAGATTCTGGAACAGTGGAATAATAATAGGGTTGTTGTGATGGGAGATTTTAATTTCCTAATATTGACTGGCATCCCGTTCAAACAAGGGTTTTTGATGGGTTGGAATTGTTAGGTGTGTTCAGGAAGGTTTCCTGACACAAATGTAGATAAGCCAGATAGAAGAGAGGCTGTGCTGGATCTGGTATTGGGAACTGAACCTGGTCAGGTGTCAGAATTCTGAATGAAAGAGCATTTTGGAGGTAGCGATCACAACTTTATTTCCTTTACCATAGTACTGGAGAGGGATAGGAGCAGATAATTTGGCAAAACATTTAATTGGGGTAGGGGAAATATGATGCTATTAGGCAGAAACTTGGGAGCAGATGTTCTCAGGCAAACGCATGGCAGAAATATGGCAAATGTTCAGGGAACATTTGCATGGAGTTCTGCATAGGTATGTTTCACTGAGGCAGGGAAAGGATGGTAAAGTAAAAGAACTATGGTTTACAAAGGATACAGAAAATCTAGTTAAGAAGAAAAGAAAAGCTTATGAAAAGCTCAAAAAACTAGATACTGTTAAAGTTCTAGAAAAATACAAGGTTACCAGGAAGGAGCTTAAGAATGAAATTAGGAGAGCTACAAGAGGCCATGAGAAGGCCTTGGTGAGCAGAATTAAGGAAAACCCAAAGGCATCCTACAAGTATCTGAAGAGCAAGAAGATGAGCTGTGTCAGAATAGGACCAATCAGGAGTGAGGATGGAAACGTGTCCATGGAGCCAGAGGAGGTAGCAAAGGTACTTAATGAATACTTTGTTTCAGTATTCACCAGGGAAAATGACCTTGGCAATTGTGGAGATAACTTACAGCAGACTGAAATTCTTGAGCATACAGACATATAGAAAGAAGATGTGCTGACCTTTTGAAAAGCATTAAGTTAGGTACGTCATTGGGTCCGGATGAGATACCCCAGGCTACTGTGAGAAGTGAGCGAGGGGCTTTCTGAGCCTCTAGCAATGATCTTTGCATCATCAAAAGGGACAGGAGAAGTACTAGAGGATTGGAGGTTGCAAATGTTGTTCCCTTGTTCAAGAAAGGAAGTAAAGGTGACCCAGGAAATTATAAACCAGCAATCCTTACTTCACTGGTGAGTAAGTTGTCAGAGAAGATCCTGAGAGGATCTGAGAGGAAGGATTTGTGAGCATTTGGAGAGACATAATCTGATTAGGGATAGTCAGCATGACTTTGTCAAGGGCAGGTCATGCCTTATGAGCTTGGTTGAATTCTTTGAGAATGTAACAAAATTCTTTGATGAAGGTAGAGCAATGGATGTAATGTATATGGATTTCAGTAAGGCATTTGATAAAGTTCCCCATGCCACACTCATTCAGAAAGTAAGAAGGCATGGGATCCAAGGAGACCTTGCTTTGTGGATCCAGAATTGGCTTGCCCACAGAAGGCAAAGGGTAGTTGTAGATGGTTCGTATTCTGCATGGAGGACGGTGACAGATGGGTTTCCACAGGGATCTGTTCTGGGACCCCTCCTCTTTTTGATTTTTATAAATGACCCAAATGAGGAAGTAGAAGGGTGGGTTAGTAAGTTTGCTGATGACACAAAAGTTGGGGGTGTTGTGGATAGTTTGGAAGGTTGTCAGAGGTTTTAGCAGGACATCAGTAGGATGGAGAACTGGGCTGAGAAGTAGCAGATGGAGTTCAACACAGATAAGTGTGAAGAGATTTATTTTGGTAGATCAAATTTGAAGACAGAATATAATATTAATGGTAAGACGCTTGGCAGTGTGGAGGATCAGGAGATCTTGGGGTCCAAGTTCATAGGATGCTCAAAGCTGTTGCGCAGGTTGATAGTGTTGTTAAGAAGGCATATGGTGTGTTGGCATTCATCAATCATGGGTTTGAGCTCAAGAGCTGTGAGGTAAAGTTACAGCTATATAATACCTTATTTAGACCCTACTTGGAGTACTGTGTTCAATTCTGGTCACCTCATTACAGGAATGATGTGGATACTATAGAGAGAGCGGCAAAGGAGATTTACAAGGATGCTGCCTGGATTGGAGAGCATGCCTAATGAGAATAAGTTGAATGAACTTGGCCTTTTCTCCTTTTCTCCTTGGATGAGAGGTGACATGACCAAGGTGTATAAGATGATAAGAGGCATTGATCATGTGGAGAGCAAGAGGCTTTTTCCCAGGGCTGAAATGACTAACATGAGGGGACATAGTTTTAAGGTGCTTGTAAGTAGGTACAGGAGGGACACCAGGGGTAAGTTTTTCCACACAGAGAGTGGTGGGTGCATGGAATGCACTGCTGTCAACAATGGTAGAGGCAGATACAATAGTGTATTTTAAGAGACTCTTAGATAGATACATGGAGCTTAGAAAAATAGAGGGCTATGCAGTAGGGAAATTCTAGACAGTTTATAGAGTAGGTTACAGGGTCGGCACAATATTGTGGGCCGAAGGGCCTGTAATGTGCTGTAGATTTCTATGCTCTATGTTAATTGTTTGATTAAAATCTACTTCAACTGTTTTCATGTTAAAAATTGTTTAAAAATCTTTGAGAGTTCGTAATATGTCAAAGTATACTCAGGAAAGCCCAGGATAGGGCTTTAGGATCTGCCACACAAGATCATGCCACAGCTTGTGGTTGGCTCTATGTTCAGGGATCTCTTGACAGTGTAGCCTGTAACACCATTTGACCACAAAAAGCAAGTACTGCTGAGTGCAAGAAGAGGGCTGTATCAAGTAAGATCTGGTCCATAATTTTAGATGAGTAGACATTGTGTACAGTACCTCAATTCAAGTCAAGTGGTTTATATCTCCTAAGACGTATCACTCAATATTTCTGCATCTTCAAATATTGATGAAGACAACACAGTTTTATAGCTATTCACTGATATGAATAGTGATAATTGGATATTTTACAGCTGAACTGGTAGAGCAATACTAGAGACGGGAGTGGAGGACATGATGCGAGCTTGTATTGGTGGGGTATAGAGGTTTTGCTGGACGCTCACTGTGCAGAACTTACTCTCACATTGGTATTGTGGGTGATGCAAAGAGAAGAGCTATCAGAGCTGTCACAGAGGCTGCTGATCAAGCCTCCAGATTGGCTATGGATCAAGAGGTGTGACCATTGGACCAATGCTGCTTGGACACAAGCCAGGACCTGATCAACCCTGGCTATGTCACCCGCACTAGGGTGTCTGATGTTGAATGACCTGAAACACTCGATGACCCCAGGTTACATCACTGATGTTATGTCTTGACACATCCTAGGATGTATCTCAGCATCATTCATATGGAAATTAAAGGTTACTTGGTCTGTAGATCGATACACAATACGTAGCATAGTCCCAGATCATGGACATAAACTTCTTACAAAGAAGCTATAAAACTCCAATTTCTATCTAATGCCCTTACATATTTAAAGGTTGTACTCTATTCCTGTGAGTGTATCATTCAGTACCTATCAGTGACACCACTTGTTCTGCCTTGTACCGAGAGCTGAATTTGTAAGGAAACATATCAAGCAATTTATACTACCTCAGTTCACAGAGAATTGCTTGAGGTCATAAGACTTCCCTGCAAATATCCATTCTAATGAATGGAAGTCTGATTGTGAGGTTTTAATCATGGGTACAAATAGGACATGTTTTAGGTTCTGTTGTTATACAAGGGCATTTATCCTTGCCAATACTTATCCTTTAATAATAATTACGGCAAAACAGGTTCTTGTTGTTAGCACATTTCCATTGTGAGTTCTCTGATTCCTTCATTCTAACAATGACTAACCTTCAGGAAATCTTCACTACAAAAAAGTCCTTCGGGACTTCCTGAAAACCTTCAATGTGTAATATAGTAAAGATGTTGAATGTGGTTTTCATTTATTTACAAAGAATTCGATGTACTAGATTCTGTGAGCATTGAAAGTGTTTTACTTACTACATAACATATGGTTCCAAATCCTTGCGGAAAACCTACTCTTAGAACTATCAAATATCAAGATTCACTTGTTTGGAGTGACTCAACTACTTGGGTGTAAAAATGTAATTTGTTTGTCTAACTCTCACTCTAAAAGTAAATAGAATACTGTGGGATTTAATTTCCTCTTTCAGGCTAAAAGAAAACAAACTGTTATAATATTCAAGAATATACGTGCTTAAAGGGAGCAACACAGGAAATAATTTTAACATTACCAAAGGAAATTATTAGGGAAGGATCTAGTCTAATCATTGTTTGTCAATTAAGTCCAGTTGGTAAGAGAACTGACTATTTAAAAAAAACTGAGTGTTTAAATCCCATAGGCAGTCGTTGAATCGTTAGTCTAGGTCGACACCTGGGTCCAGAAACAAAAATGGGGGAATTTCTGGACTGAACTGGGCAAATTTGGCAATTTGCTACGGTGCTCAGCTAATGCAGACATCAGATGAAATTAAGAACTTCCAAGAACACGTTTTCTCAGAAACCTGCAGGTATCAAACAGATTTCCTCTTGCAAGACGAAGAAGAATCCAAGCAGCTACAGCCCATTTCAGTTTAACAGGTAAGACGTGTGACAGAATAAAGGATTGCTGAAGGAGAGGATTAGGAATTCATTGGTAACTTGGCAATAGGTGTTTTGGGATCTAGGTTAATGAGTTCATATATTTAAAAGATGATTTTGTATAATAATGCATATACATTCATGAAAGTTTACAACATTCGGTGTATTCTGTTAATATGAACATGTGCTATGATTCTAGTAGAACCCAGCCAAGCTAGAAATGAAATAGTCAGAACACAAACACAGTATATTGGCTCTGCATGGATACAGAGAAATCTACCAGACTCAACCCTCATTTCCATCCAGATAACAGCATGAATTTTTATCCATCCTCATCCATTTCAATATAAGCATATTCCTAAAATATGGTTCACTATCAACAACCTTAATTTGGCAGATCTAGAAAAGATCTTCTGTAGTATCCATCGTATTTCTCCTGAGTGAACTGAAGTATAGATAGAAAGAATTTTAAAGTTGTAGTGCTAAAAGGTATGTGCTAGAAGTATAACTGAGAAACAGAACAGTCCTGAATTTTTCAGGAAAGTGCGATTTAATTCCATCTGCATCACTAAGTGTTAATTTAGAGGTTTCTTCATTTCCTTTATTACATTCTGATGTTCGAGGACAGTGCTGCATCAGAAAGTTTTGAAGGAGAATCCACTCATGTAAGTTCTCTTCTCAGAATTTTCTACCCTGCAGTTATGGAGGCTCAGCCTTGAGTTAATTTCAAATCAAAAATTGATTGATTTCAGGACATTAAGGGAATTATAAATATGGAGATATTGCGGGAAAATGGTTCAAAGGTAGCAGATCATCCACAAAATGTCAAGTGGCTTAAATGATCCTCTAACTAGCCTGCCAAAAAGGATCAGAAATAATTAGGTCAAAAAGAGGGATCTACAAGTTCGAAGTCTGTACTTATCTTAGTATATATGAATTATTGGCTTCTGTCCTGCAATAAGGCATTCTCTCTATAATGTCTCTCTGAAAGTTTGAAAACTCCATTTGAAATGTTACAACTAATTAGAGTTTTTTGGAAAAGAATTGGTTTTGCAGTTATTATATTTGTTATTAGTCCAAGCCAATAAATATTTTCTTAATAACCTTTAGTTATCTTTCTATTGATTTTATGTTGATATCTAGATTAAAAAGAAATAATTTCATCTGACACTGTTAAATTCAAGGCAGAGAATGTCATTATGGGGACAAATGTGCAAGAGGGAATTATCAAACTTATCATTGTGTATTTTTGAGAGATGTGGAAGGACAGAATTTCATTACTGAATTGCAATACTAAATACATCTGAGGCTATGAAGTCATAGAAAAGAACAGCACAGAAACAGGCCCTTCAGTCCATCTAATCCATAGCAAACCATTTAAACTGCCTACTCCCATTGACCTGCACCAGGACCAGAGCCCTCCATATTCCTACCATCTACGTACCGACTATTTTTAACTGTGGGTTCTCAATTTCGCTTGCATTTCAAAATAAGCATACAGAAACTGTGTGTACGTGGTAGCTGAGCCCTTTACACACTTAACACCGGCTGCCAGAGACAGAATTTTCCCATCGACCTACCACATGTATCACAAGGAGAATCTCAGGTTGATCCTGGTCTGTGCTTTATTACGAAATGTCAAGAGCAGGTTTTTTTACTCTTAGAGGTAAAGGATGACTTGTTTCTATTCCATTTAGGTAGGTTCTGAAGTGACTGTTCAGATCCATGGTGGGCTCACAGACTCTGCCATGCATGAGGCAGAGGTTGCTGACGGGTGAGACAGGTTGGTAAATTGTCAGGTAGCATGCTCCTATGGCAGTTGGGATTCTCTGTGTTCCTGACACATTGGCTCAAGGTCCTCAACACAATCCAGATGTTCCCCCTTCATATTGAGCAGCCAACAGCCAGTGGAGATGTTGCAGTTTTTCAAGGAGTGCTTGAGAACACCCTTAAACATTGGCCTTTGTCTGTATGGTAATCTCTTTGCATGACAGAATTCAGGAAAAGAGAGCTTGTTTGCTAAGGGTTGTAATGCATATCATCTGCTGAAAGAATCCACCAGACTGTGGTTAGAGCCTCAGTGCTAGGGAAAGTTCTTCTGGGTCCATCTATCCTTCCAGTAGGTTTGCAAAATTTTGTTGAGTCTGAGGTGAGGACAGCTCTCCAGGATTTCAAGGTGTTTGCTACAGTTAGTCAAAGCCTCCAAAGACTACAAGTGGTCAGGGATCACAACAGCCCAGTAGACTCATAGTTTTCTCTGGGCCTGAAATCATAACCTTCAAACACTCTTTCCTCAATAGGCCAAAGGTGATGCCAGCACAGGAAAGGCCATAATAAATTTCATCACTGATATATGTCTTTGTTGGCAGGTGGAACTAAGCATAGCTCATGGTTTCCATAGTTTCTCCATCAATGCTTGTTGTTGTAGGGTGGCATTGCTTTGCAGGATCTTGTTGGTAACTGATTAATGCCTTGTGGGTGTTGATAGACGTCCATTTTTCCCATATATCTCAGTGCACAGGTGAAAGATGATTTGGAGTTCAGTCTCTCAACTTGCACAAACACATTTACTTTCTATGTGCTGCAGCTTATCTTGAGATTGTGGTGACCTTACTTCTGGAATGAAGACAAGAGATTGAAGAGCTTTCCATTAATCATATAAATTCATTTTATATCTGTGAAATACATGAGGAGAATGGAACAAGACTACAGGCACCTGAAGCCCAGGGATTGGCAGAAAAGCCATGATCTGTGGAATAGATGGTAGTTGCAGAGAATGCAGAAGGCTTAACAGCTCACTGATGACCATAACTTGTACAGGTTCTTTTGCTGTGTCAAGCCATCAATGGTCCAAATACCCAAGTCCCCAAGCCTCTAAAATCTAAGGCAGAGTGTTACAGTATCTTTTAAACTTATCAAAGATAAAGAGACAGTGAAAAGAAAGATTGCTTTGGAGGAACACTCCTCTATTGTAACTTTACCTTTGAATCAACTGTCTTTGAATCCATACTCTACTTCACAACTCATTCAGTTCACCCAGCGTGTGCCAATCCTGACCACAAAGAATTATTTTAAAAAGACATCTGGAAATCTACCAGATCAAGGAAGCTGATAAAATTCTGAAAGTCATGTGAAGAGCATCAATCGTAAGACATTTCTTTTAGCTTCAGACATGGTATCCGGCCTCAAAACCATGACAGGCTTCTGATTGCTAGCCTGGAATCTATGCTCTAAGGTCATAAGGAGTGAGGCAGGAAATGATCTCATCTTCATGTTAAAAAGGCTGGACTAACTTTTTCACAAAATTGTGCTCCTGTCAGGTATCTCAGCAACCAGGAAAATTTATCGGGAATTTTTAGGCAACTGTAAAAGTTGATCTCCAGTGATAAGCTCCCAGACAGAAGTAGTGCTCATAAAACACAGGCTTCATTGTCAAGTGCAGTATTTTCACTTTTACAGACAACTATTACTATACATCTCCAACATGAAGCTTAACATCTGATTCTCCTCCAGTGAGTAATACAGTCAAAGTAAATATCATACTTATAAATTCTTTAATGTGTCCTAAACAGTCCAATTATATTATAAATCTGTAAGTAAATTTGCTCTTGTTCTTCACCAATCACCTACCACCACTATCTGTAAGCACTTCAAATAAATCCACCAATAGCCTGAGAAATTATTCAGTTCTCTGAAAGTTTTTATTATATTTATGACTGAAATATATATCAAAAGCATGCAGAAATGACTGAGCCTATAAAGGTATAAAATGGCAAGGTCTTATTGTCCGTGTGTCACTTTGACCCAGCTAGTGGCAATTTAGAGGGAACATGCAAGCAACCTTGCACAGGTTATAATAAAATAGGTGACCTGGAAGATTCATGAATAAATTGTAAAATACTTGGGTAATTATTTTACCAGTCACATCACTGGCGTGATTATAGAAACTTCTCTTGTTATTATGCCTCTTGCAGAATTCAACAAATTTTTCTTTTTATATTTTCATTTACATTCTCCCCTCTCTGTCATTTATACATGCTGCTTCAATTCTCAATGTCTCGCACCATTACCCTGATAGCTGATCCGTTCCCTGTAACCTGCTGTTCTCATCATATCGCTGTGCAAGAGCAGGTCATGATGACTCATTCGCAGACCTTCTGTACAGTTTTTTTTTTTGGCCATCATGTGTACAGGTGAGTTATTACAGATGATTCGATATCACTCACTTCCATTCTCCGGTCAAAATCTTCTGTTGTGGAGTGCAAGGTTTTAGTGTGCTGTATGACTGAATTTCTCTATCTTAGCTTGCACATTGTACTAATGTCACCTAAACTTGTGCTTTTTGCAGTGTTTGTAATTCTTGTCAGCAGATCTGTGTCTATGACAAGTGTGCACACAGCACGCATGTATGGTTAGCGTCGATCTTCATGCAACACCCTATTTAATCTCCTTTCTGAAATCATATCATAAGCCATTAATTGTGAAACAACATGGCCATTCACGGAGAGCTATTTCTATGTATTGTATTTCCTTATGGTTTAGAAGGAGGCCATTTAGGCCCCTTCCTGAGTCTGTTGAGAAGGCAAACACAATCATTCCAGAGTAAGAGGAAGAGAAGGAATTACTCCCAGACACTGTCCCTAAAGAGTCGACAAGAAGTCATTCTCCTACCCCTGTTTTCGCAGAAGTACTTTGTTCAATGACTAAGGTTTTGAAGATCAGAGGTGACAAAGTGTTCTTCTGCAGTCACATACTTCTTCCTGAACTGTACTACTCTAGGTCACTGTCATCTCAAATTTCTCAGCTTCTGTATTATTCCTGATAGTAGTCATCACAGACACAGGATCTTGCAAGGATTGCGACATTCTGAAGGAGTCAAGCAGCGACAGGTTGCACTGGGGCTCCCTGTGTGGAAACTATGAACCATTAGCCCTGTAATTGGGACTCATTGAAATTGGTCATTCCATTGATAATTAAATGGTCTGTAAGCTGCAAGTATTTGCAGCCAGTCATTAGAAAGCCACCATAATACCTTCATCTTGGCAACCAAAATACTGTATGGTTCCATTTGTATTGTATGTTTGGCAAAGCAAACATTTTGCAAACACATTCTGATATGTCATGCAGTGACTTACATTTTCTACAGCAGTGCAAGGAGCTTTGTCAAAGCATTGCTGATAGTTTTATATTCTGAAATCATCAATATAACTCCTCCTTCAATTTCAACATCAGCAGCTTCAACCTCCTCACTCTTGACTTCATTTTTTAATATACCATTCCACTCTCAAACAGGTCATTTCCAGCACTGCATCCTCAGCTTCAATCTTATCTCATATAGTAATTAGTGTAAAAATTTTAAAAATATATATTTTCAGATACTTGTGCCATTTCACATAACAAATGTTACCAATGTGAAGTTCTTGACTTCTGCTTGGTTCTATCTTAAGTCCTCTATTTCTGATACCTTTGAAATTTTTGTCACTGTTGTTCTGAGTGCTCAGAACTGCATGGAAAAACCTGTTGCCAGTAGATAATTTGAACATTTGAGTAGCTGTCTTCAATCTCAACTCAGAGCAGTGCTTGTGCTTTGCATGTGCAAATGGATTGAAAGCATTGGTGACTGTACCATTCCAATCCTTCACTCCAGTTTTATTTATCAGCCTCCTCAGATATGAGTCATTATGTAGATAGATTAGGATGAATTATGAATGTATAGGCTCAATGTCTTTTGGTAATATTATTTTAAAGGCTGCTGTTTGGAAAAAGACTTGCAAATTGTGGAATCAATAACCAGTTAATACTACAGTAGGCTGAATACTCCAGTAAAATAGAAAAAGATAATTATTAATTCTGTAATCTGTTCATTATGATTATTAGACTGTAATAAATTTCATTTTTCTAAAATTTCATATCACAAGGAAGGAGGTGGCAATGGTATTAACCAATCTTAGCACCAGGACCACTATCCAAATGTTGGATGAACTTTAATGATCTGAAGAAGATACAGCTGTAAGAAAAAGATTGTGAACCCTTTGCAATTATCTGGTTTTCTGCGTACATTACTCATAAAATATGCCCTTTTTTTCATCTAAGTCACAATAATAGACTAACTCAATTTACCTAAACTAATATCTCACAAACAATTGTACTTCTTGTCAACATTGAGTACACCACCTAAACAATCACAGTCTAGGTAGAAAAGAAGTATATGAACCTTAGGGGTAATGCTTTCTACAAAAGTTATTTGGTGTCGGGTGTCCCAGTCAATGGGACGAGTTTGGAGGTGTGGGTTGTAGAGGTGCCTTGCCCTATAAAGAAGACACATAAGGTCAGGTTGCTGACAGAACCTGATCTTCTCAAGAAAGATCAGTTAATGTGCACCACGCAGCAATCAAAACAGCTTTCAAATTACCTTAGCAAAAGAAGAGTAGAGATACATGAAGCTGGAAAAGGCTACAAAGGCATTTCTAAGGACCTGAGAGTTAATCGGTCCATGGTAAGAGCAATTGTCTACAAATGGAGGAAATTCAGTACTATTGCTATTCTCCCTAGGAGTGGGTATCCTGCAAAGATCACATGCAATGCTGAAAGACTTGAAATAGAACCCAAGGGTAGTAAATCAACAACAAAGTGATTTAAAAAGAGAAAAATTATTGTTTTGGAATGGCCAAGTTAGAGTCCAGGCCTTAGAACAACTAAAATGCTGTGGCATGACCTGAAGACGGCTGGTTGTACAAGGTATTTCAGAGATATTGATGAACTGAAACAATTTTGTATACAGAATGGTCTAAATTCCTCCTCACCATTGTGCAAGTCTGATCAGCAGCTACAGGAAATGTTTGGTAGAGGTTATTGCTGCTAAAGGAAGTTCTATCAGTTATTAAATACAAGGGTTCACATACTTTTTCCAGCCTAGACTCTGAATGATTAAACAATATGTTCAATAAAGATATGAAAAGTATAATTTTTAGTGTGCTATTGGTTTAGGCAGATTGTCTATTATTGTGACTTAGGTGAAGATTAGACCATATTTTATGAGTAATTAATGCAGAAAACCAGGTAATTGCAAATGTAAATTGCAACTCTTTATTGCAACTGTAGATAAGGTTATCCGGCAGGCCTCTTCCTATTTCCTTTCTTTTTTTGATTTACACAGCATGCATAGCATTTATAAATTAATACACCAGTGAAAGAGGCCAAGATGCCTGTAACAGCTCTGGGAAATAGCTTCCAAATTAACTTCACATTCTGTTTATCCTCATACATCACTTTTTACCAGCACGGATGTGATAGTGGTAGGTACACTCAGAATACTGTAGAACAATGAGATGAACACTTGAAATTTGTTGTGCCAAGAGCTGCAAAATGGGATAGTGCAAATAGGTGCCAAATGGCCAATATGAACATAGTGTGCTGTTTGACTCTATCACTCCATTTATCGAATTCCCTTCAGAAAATGAATTGAAACAGCTTCCACTAACAATTCAGACTCTGCAGCACAAAGATTCCAGGTCATAGCAATGCTGCTGCTAAATTTTTTTATCTCAAAATCATCTCTGGTTCTTTTACAAATTGCTTCCAACCTGTCTACTCAGGCTAACAATTCTTTCGGCCATTGAAAGAGTCTCTCCATATTCCATGAAAAATATATTATGATTTTCAATGCTTCTCCATTAGAGCACCAATAAACAGTTTTGAGGAGTTTTCTATTGGCTAAAAGAATTGATGCTCATATCATAAAATTAAAAATATAGCAAAATTATTCAAATTTACTTCCAAAATTCTTTGCTCTGAAAGCAAACCAGTTTTCATTCCTTTTTAAATAATTAAAATCTGTCATCCTTGTTACCATTTTAATGAATTTATTCTGCATTTGAGCAAAGGACCTGACATATTTTCTATAGCATGAAATCCAGAAATGGACAACTACTAGAGCTAATCCGCATTATAAAAACACATCAAGACATTGTTGCTTAATTACGTACAACCCCTGAGTCCAGGTGTCTTAATTTATTCTCCCACCAATAAATATTTCTGCACATCCATTTGCAGGTCCCTCTCACTTGCTGAAACCTTTTCTGAAATTGTACTATCTATTTTCAATTGTCTCTTTCTATCTTCCTATTAAAATTAATTAGTTTTATGACCCTCAGTTAAAATACATCTGCTATCTGTCTTCATTTTCATCCTCACAGCACTTCAGTGGTTACTTCATTGCTAGGAGCTCTGTCATCTACAATCTGAAACCTTGCCCTGTCAAGAATGCACATTGAAATATGAATGGTGTCAACCCTGAACTCTGGTGGACACCAGTGTACTTGCTTCCCTTCTAAAAGTACCTTGTCCTTTTTTTGTTGCTGAGTCAGTGTAATACCCAAAATGCAACACATCATTAATCCCAATGAGTTGAACTTTGCTGTCGATAAAAAGCATAACTATGGTCTGATTGAGAGTAAATGGTGGAAAGAGTCCACAGGATTTATAAATGCTATCACTCCTAAAAGCAGACCCTCGTTTTAAAAGATTAAAATCCTTAACAAAATAATTTCTCTGCATCTGATATCCCTTAGAACTTACGCAAAAAGGGATTATGGGTAACCCTAAGTAATTACTAAAGTAAGTACATTTTCGGCACAGCATTGTGGGCCAAAGGGCCTGTATTGTGCTGTAGGTTTTCTATGTTTTTCTATATTTCTAAACTTCGGTTAAAAAGGATGCTCATATTATATCACCAAGAATGGTAACCTTAAGAAATGGTAGAGTTTGAGAAAGAGGTATGAACAAAAGATCGATAAAAAGAGTGTAAATGGACCATAAAAAAGATCATATGAAATCCCATAAATATCAAAAGGAGGAAACATTTGTTGGAGGCTAAAAAAGAATGAGAAATCATAACGTAGAATAAGGAAATGGTTGAATCAGTAAATGAGTTTTTTTTTTCTCAAGTTTCATTCTGGAAGGAATCAAAAGCAAACAAGATCCAGTAAACCTCTAATAATCCAGAACTCTCTTGACTTTGGTGGTGTTGGTTCAACAATTTTCCAAACCACCGGATGCTTTTTTCATCAATACCACAACACAACTTCAATATACTTCTTTTGCGTGTTACGCAGTATTATCATAAATTTCCCTGTGAAACAGGTAACATTTCAAAGGAGTGTGAGAAACCAGACACTAGTCAATTGAAAAGCCACACAGGAACCAGAGTCCATGTGAGGTCAATAAGAGTATGTGAAGCAAGTCCCAGGCAGTTCAGAAGGGTAAATGCAAACAGAAACCTTGTTTGGTGTTGAAGGAACACAGCAAGTTCCTATGAGGGGAATAAATCACCAAAGTTCCAGTCTGAGGCCCTTCATCAGGACCGGAAAGGGAGAAGAAGCCAGAATAAGAAGGTGGGGGTGGGGAAGGGGTACGAGGTAGCAGCTAATAGGTGAAACCAGGTGAGAGGGCAGGTAGATAGGTGAGAGAGGGGCGATGAATTAAGAAGCTGATATGTGATAGGTCGACAAGGCAAAAAACTGAAGAGAAAAGTGCCTGATTGGAGGGGACAGTGAACCATGGGAGAAAGGGACAGCGGAGGGGCATCAGGAAGAAGTGATGGGAGTGTTATCAGTGTAGACTTGGAACATCGCCAATGAAAAAGCAGGCATTGCTGCAGTCCATGGGGTCAGAGAAAGTGGGAGGAGAAATTGTTGAGGGTAAGAACCAGTTCTGCCAGACAGGGAAGGAGACTGGTTGAGGGAAACTGGTTAGATATGTTGTCGAGAAAGATGAAGAGAATTTTTAAGGCCTTTCAAATGGAAGATAGAAGTGTAAAGAGATTGAATCTCCATAGTCAAAATGAGGGAGTCTGGTCCAGGGGATTTAAAGTGATTATAGTGATTGAGTAAGTATTACCTATTGAACAAGATGCTAATCCATTGGGAGTTCTGAATACTTGCATAGCATATTATTGAATCTTTATGGTATATGAGGAAGAAGGTTTTACTTAAATAATTAATATTAGTTGGAATTACCAGCACTGCAAAACAATGACAAAGCCCCTGCATTTTCTGACCTATATTGTCCAATATATCTTGCAGGAAAAATATTGGATGAATTCACAATATATACTCATCCTCCTCTTACTTTCTGACCAGACTCTTCTCAGACCGTCTTCCGTACAGCTCACCTTTGGTGAGGTCCAATCCTCTGATACCTAAATTAAGCCTTATTCAGATAAGGTCTGGATCACCAGAAATAGGGACATTATCTCTAATTACCACGTGGCTCCAGAGGCCCTCTTGTATGCCATTCCCTGCTATCCAGCCCGGGTGGGATAGTAGTACACATTAGTCTTACCGAATAATATAATACTCAAGTTAATCTTGCAGACTATATCTCTAAATGTGCATCATGTTCTACTTCACAATTTGGCTGATGATATAAAGCTAGGTGGACAGGAAGTGTTAAGGTGCCAAAACAAGGATTAGTGCTGAAGCCGCAATTATGTAGAATTATGAACATGAAAGGTTTAAAGATTGGATTGTTTGTATTCTAGCCAGATTTGCTGATAATACAAAGATAGGTGGATTAGTTTGTTATGAAGTGAACACAAAAAGTTGGAGAGAGGTTAAATCAATGGCATTTATTGGCAGATGAAATATAATGTGATGTTAACCACTTTCTAAGGAAAAATAGCAGAACATGTACAAAGTAATTATTTAAAAGTTCTTGCAAAATGTTGCAGCACAAAGTGATCTGAGAATCCTTGAATATGGAGCACAAGAAGTTATCGTGCAAGTATAACAAGTGTTTGGTATGCCTGCTGGAGTGCTGACCTTCACTGTAAGTGGAAGTGAGTTTGCAGGGCATTAATGAGACTGTCTCCAAATGTCTGTATGGGTTTGGTCGCCATAAATAAGGAATGACAGACTTGCATTCAAGGCAGTGGAAAGAAGGTTCACAGGATTGATCCCTGGGATGGAAGTTTTGAATTATCATGAATCTTTGAGAACTATGTACACTGAATTTTAGGAAACTAGGAGGTGATTTTATTGAAACATGAAACATTTTGAGGGGCATGTTGAAATTAACAATGATCAGAACTAATCATTCTTTTGTTTGTTATCCATTTATAATAATACCTCATGTCTCCTCTCTCTCATGTCTGCCAGATAAGATGGGATTTTCTGTATCACTGACTTGCATTGCACCCCTTATTTGTTTTCTCCCTCTCTAACTGTTCTCATTGGTCTATTAATCAATCAGATGGGTTTTCCAACAGCTTATCACTCTGAAGTACAGCCCTTACCCAGTCAAAGATATTCTCTCACACAAACCTTCTGCAAATTAAGAACAAACCTTGTTTTCATTCTTTACTAATTCTGATGCTGCATTTTTAAACCAAAACAAAAGCTGTGTTTCTCTTTCTATTCATGTGGTCTGATCTGCTGAATGTCTCCAGCATTTTCTGCTTTCATTTACATTTCTGAGGGGGATTAACAAAGTCAAATTTTAGACAATATTTTTCCCCAGAAGGGAAAAGATGGAGACATTTTTTGAGAACAAGGTGTGACCTATTTAAAATGATGAGGAGAGGTATCTTCTGTCAGAGAATTCACTACTTCAGGTAGTTGTGGAAATGGAGTAATTGAACATATTCAAGGCAAATCCATTTGAATTACAAAGATATACATGTTAAAATGTTCAATTAATCAATAGTCCTCAGCCATTAACAAACCAAAAACCCCATAGCTTTTCTCAAACTGGAGACCAACCACAGCTTTAGCCTAGATCACCAGTAGGCTTGCTCGCCACAGTGTCTGACTGACAATGGAAAGTCAATCTTGGCAAGCAAGTAAAGTTCTCTGACTTCATCGTTTTATCATCCCTTAGGCCTGGCATGGTCATTCTGTCAGAAATCTCAAAGCAGCCGATCATGATAGAGCTCAGTACCTTGGGAAGACCAGATTGAGGAGGTGTTTGAACATAAGAAATCGAAATGCCAGGAGGTGGTGGAGCAGTGCCAGAGACAGGAGTGAAGGGCACAATGCAAGCCTATAGAAATGGGCTGTAGATGTTTTGCTGGCTGCTCACCATGTGGAGCCTACTCTCTCCTTGGGATAGACTTCAAAAAGATCCATCAGACTATCACAGAGGCTGCTAAACGAGCCTCCAGGTCACTATGGATCAAGTGCTTTGATCCGTGGACCAACATTGTTAGGATACAAGCCGGGGTCTGTCAACCCTTTGGGCAAGAGTGCCTGATGTTAAAAGACCGGAAACACCCAGATTACATCACTGATGATGTGTTTCAGCGCATCCTAGGAGGTTTCTCAGCATCATAATACTTCATAACAATACATCAAGATGACTTTATAACTGCATTTATTTCTCATGGTAGTATTCCATTTAGTTTATTTACTTAATATTCCCCCTTGTGATTATAATGGAGTCAAGCTGTGCATATTTTGGCAAATATAAAATATTTTCAATACCAATATGAATACCTGATTAATGTCACATAAAAATGAAGCATTTTAGTTTCGAGGTTCACAAAAGAAAATAATTTTGTTGAAAGTCTTGTTTTTGCATTCCAGGGCTCATGAGAGAAACTATAAATCAAATGTTTTGTAATTAAGTCTATGGAAAATCACAACCACAGAAATTAATATTATTATATTGGCTTCTATGTAGTGCATTCAGTGAGCTACATTCAAGAAAAACTGGTCAGAGATGTAAACTTGAGGAAGGATTTTAAAAATAAAATTAAGGGATGAAAATAATGCCAACCCAGGTAAAGGATTTGGAATTCTATTGTGTATTAGAATGTTTGTACATGCTACGATTCAGACTATGTCATCAAAGTTGACAATATATATGTGACATGCTTCCAGAAATTCATTTGTGATACTCAGTGTGTAATGTATACAGTATACTTATATATTTAGTCTACTGAATTGAGTGAGACAATCTTGTGCTTTTCCTAGAATAGGTGAATTCTACAAGTCTAAACTACAAGGCAGCCCCTGAGTTTCTTAGAGTTCAATTCCAGCAGATTGAATGATTCATCCTTTAGGTAGCTTCCTGCTATACTTTTTCCCCCTCCAGCCCTAATCATCACATACTTTACCTCTGAAGGCTGATACCACTTTGCTAAGCAAGTGCAAATGGTGTCCATGCTCATGTAACCCATAGACACTTGAGGGCATTTCTTCCTCAGCAGTTCACCATGGAAGGAAATTGCAGAGCCTAAGTAATTCATTGCAAAAATATTTGCATCTGTTACATGGCTTGTGCTTACTTACTGATTCAACATGCACTATTTGCTCTGCAGGACTGATCTTAGCCAGGATGTGATGTTGCTGATAGACAAGTATAAAATCTCACTGTTTTGATCATCCTAGTTCTAACTCTGCACTACTTCAGTTAATGTAAGATTCATTTGTTGTTAGTGTATTGCCATTTATCTCAATTGGGTTAATAACTGTGATCAACCATTACTCAAAGGAATTCTCTGCAAATGCATTGACAGTGAGTACCGGAGACAATTACACACTGGGATATTCCTTTTTGTCATGAATCTCATGCTATAAAATGTGCAAAATAGTAAATAAGAAATGAAATTGTCCATTGACTATTTTATAAGTCTTTCACAAAATTCCTACCTAACATATTGAATCAGCTGTTGAAATGCTTAATCTTGCTTCCAATCTACAATGAAAAAGGTACAGGGGGCGTGCCTGCAGACACTAGGGTCTAAGGTATACAAGCTTGTGGAACTAAGGACATGAGTCGCATGATGCAAGTATCCTGTAGCCAGCCTCTATGATTAAGACATCATTATGATGACCCATGCAGCATGGATCTCCTGCAACCACTTTAGTAAAATCATTTCATCATTTTCAGATGCTATCTGACAAACTCAATCTGATTGCAGGAAATAAAAAGAGACTTATCAATGTTTTTCTGGTTCATACCAAAGAATCGTTTTAACCGGTCTGCTTTAACATGCCAGGCCTGTTTACAATATGATAACTTTATTAATGTTTCCAAAACAAAAATAAAGCAGCACAATCAATGGAACATAAACTTCAATGGAATGGTAAATATTGCAGAACTGTAATTGCACTCAGTGGATTTGAAGAATGTGGCTAGAACAATCCTCCTTTTACATAATACATTTTTGTGAATTTACTTCGTAAATGGTAGGGACATTATTGGAGATGATTCTCGTGGATAGGATTTATGAGCATTTGGAAAATCATGGCCCTATTAAGGACAATCAGCATGGTTTGTGTCAAACAAATTGTGTCTTCCGAACTGAATTGAAAAAGGTATTAAAGGTTTTTGATGATGGAAGAACTGAGGATGTTGTCCAAATAGTAAGGTGTTTGATAAGGTTCCTAATGATAGGCTCACCCTGAAGATTAAGATGCACTGGATCAACTGAGAATTGCTGTTTGTATTCAGGATTGTTTTGCTCCTAGAAGACAGAGGACAGCGTTTGATGGGGGTTATTCACTAGTGGTGTTCTGCAGGGATCAATGCTGGGACTTCTGCTGTCTATGATATATACAAGGGCTGATTGATAAGTGTGTGGCCTAAGGTAGAAGGAGTCAATTTTAGTAAAACCTAGCACATTTATTTTTCAACATAGTCCCCTCCTACATTTACACACTTAGTCCAGCAATAGTGGAGCATATGGATCTTGGACCTCCAAAAACTACCTACAGCAGGGGTGATTGATAAGTTCATGGCCTAAGGAAGAAAAAGGTGAGTTATACAGCTCTCCTTACATGCACACGGAGCTCAACTCTGAGAGATTGTGCAGAAAGTTGGAAGTTAATAACATCTTCTTCTACCTTAGGCCACAAACTTATCAATCACCCCTGCTGTGGACACTTTCTGGAGGTCCAAGATCCGTATGCTCCTCAACCACTGGACTAAGTGTGTAAATGTAGGAGGTGACTATGTTGAAAAATAAATGTGCTAGGTTTTCTAAAATTGATTCCTTCTATCTTAGGCCACGAACTTATCAATCACCCCTCGTAAATGGATAGTAAGTTTACTGATAATACAAAGATTGGTGCTATGGATAGTGTAGGCAATACAGAGGAACGTAGATCAGATGTGTATATGGGTAGTGAAATGACAGTTGGAGTGGTGGGTGACTGGAATGCACAGCCAGGCGTGGTTGTGGAGGAAATATGATAAAAGCATTCAAAAATCTTTTAGATAGACACGTGAACATATAGAGAATGGAGGGATGTGGACATTGTATAGGCAAAAAGGATTAGTTTAGTTAGGCATTTAATTATTATTTTAATTAGTTTAGCACACCATGATGGACCAAAGGGACTGTTCCTTTGCTCTGCGGTTTTATCTTCTACTTTAAAAGTCTTCGTATGTTATTTTACCAGATCATTTTCTTTCAAGCTAGACAGACAGTCAATTTCTAGAACGAGAGTTTCTCATCAGACATAATGAAAAATTGGCGTATGTCCTAAAATCAATTGTCTTCTAGTAGCTTTGCAGAAGGGTACCGTGGTTGCGTAGCTTGTGACGCTGGAGTTCGGAGTTCAATTCCAATGTCTTTTGTAAGGAGTTTATATGTCCCCTAATTAACTGTTACTGTCATGGAACACTTTACAGTAACAGAAATCACTGATCAGAGTTCAATTCCCACTGCTGTCTGTAAGGACTTTGTATATTCTCCCCATAAATACGTGGGTTCCGTCTGGTTTCTTCACAATCCAGAGATTAGTAGGTTAGTAGGTTGGTTGGTCACAGGAACCAGCTTCTCTGTGTGGTCTCTGTCTAGACTTCTCACTGCCTTGGTAAAGCAACAAGCATAATCAAGGACCCCACCAAGCCGAGGCATGCTCCCTTCTTCCTGCTCCCAATGGACAGAACACCCAGAAACTAGAAAGCCATGCCACCAGACTCAAGGACAGCTTCTATCCTGCTGTTATTTTCAATAAACCTCTTGGACAAAGATGATCTCTTGGCTTCACAAGCTACTTCATTATGATCTTGCACTTCATCATTTACCCGAACTGCACTTATTTCAGCAGCTTTTGCACTTTATTCTGCATTGTTAGTGTTTTACTTTATTCAAGCTAAGTGCAGTGTGCAATGAATTGATCTGTATAAACATTATCCAAACATGTTTTTCACTATAACTTGGTACATGTGACAATAATAAACCAATACCAATGCCACTTATACAAGATATTGGTGAGGCTGTACTTGGAGTATTGTGTACAGCTTTAGTCACCCTGTTATGGTGCAAAAAGAGTGCTTGAAAGATTTACCACGATGTTACCTGGATGGTGGTGTTAAGGATGGGATGAGTTATGTGTAGACTGGGATCTTATTCCCTGGAATATAGGAGATTGGGGAGTGACCTGAAGAAGGTATGTGACACCATGAGGGGCAGAGACAGTGTGAAAGAACATAGACATTTTCTTGAAGGGGAGGGAGCTGAAAACACGAAGGCATAAGGTCAGAGTCAAGAGATTTAAAAGGGACATCAGGGGAGCTTCTTCACACAAAGTGTGTTTTTTGTTTGGAGTGAAATGCCAAAAATAGTCATTGTGATGGGCATATTAGTAACATTTAAAAGCCATCTAGAAAAGCACATGAATGTGGGAGGTTTAAAGGGCTGTAGGCCATATGGGGGCAGATGGGACTAACTCACTGCACAACGCAGTTGGAGTGGATGAGTTGAGCCAAAGGGACAGTTTCCATGCTGTATGTCTCTAAAACAGAACCTGACATTGTTTATTTCATCATGTGACAAAAATAAGTCTGAGAGTCCAGCTTATCCATCAAATCTGCCCACATCAATTTTATAGAGTCATAAAAGACTACAGCACAGAAACACCTTGAAAGCATGGATTTGGAATTGGTTAGCTCACAGAAGGTGCTGGTAAATGAAGCATATTCTGCCTGGAGGTCAATGTCTGGTGGTGTTCCACAGAGATCTGTTTTGGGACCCCTGCTGTTTGTGATTTTTATAAATAATTTCAGTGAGGAAATAGAAGGGTGGGTTATTAAGTTTCCAGATTACATGAAGGTTGATGGTGATGTGGATGGGTAGAAGAATATTGTGTGTTACAACAGGCCATAGACAGGAGTTAGAGGTGAACTGAGAAGTGGCAGATGGAGTTCAATTCAGAGTAGTGTGAACTGCTATACTGGATCAAACCTGGAGGAAGAGTACAGGGCTAATGGCAGAATTCTTAGCAGTGTTGAGGAATCAAAGGATGTTGAGGTCCAAGTGCATAGATCCCTCAAAGTTGCTACACAAGTTGATAGGGTAGTTAAGAACGTACATGGTGTATTGGCCTTCATTAGTTAGGAATTGAGTTCAAAAGCCGCAAAGTAATATTGCAGATCTATAACACCCCAGTTATACCATAAGACCTTAAGACATAGGAACAGAATTAAGTCATTCAGCCCATTGAGTCCTCTCTGCCATTGCATCATGGCTGATCCAAGATTCCAATCAAACCCATGCACCTATAAGACCACCCATGGAGTATTGTGCAAACACGAGGAAATCTGCAGATGCTGGAAATTCAAACAACAACACACACAAAATGCTGGTGGAACACAGCAGGCCTGCTGTGTCCCACCAGCATTTCATGGAGCATTGTGTTCAGATCTAGTTGCTTCATTATAGGAAGAAAGTGGAAGCTTTAGGGAGGATGCAGATGAGATTTACCAGGATGCTGCCTGGATTAAAGAACTTGTCTTATATGGAAAGGTTAAGCAAGCTAGATCCTATTTGTTTGGAGCAAAAGAGGATGAGAGGCAACTTGATAGAGTTCACTAGATTATAAAAGGCATAAATAGATGGACAGCCAGGGCAGGAATGGCTAATACCAGAGGTCATCCTTTTAAGATAGGTAGAGAAAAGATTATGGAAGTAGTCAGAGGTAGGTCTTTTTGCATGAAAAGTGGGAAGCACCTGGAATGCACTGCAGAAGAGGTCATTGAGGCTGATATATTAGGGACATGTAAGAGACTCTTAGATATGGTAGAAAGAAAAATGGAGGGTTAAGAGCTACGAAGGAGAGAGGGGTTATATTGATCATGGAGTAAGGATCGATAGGTCAGCATTACAATATATTGCAAGATATCTCAGTGTCAAGATCTCTGAGGATTTAACCTGGTCCCAACATATCAAAGTAATTATAAAGAATGCAAGACAGTGGCTATACTTTATTAGAAGTTTGAGGAGATTTGGCATAGCAACAAGTACACTCAAAAACTTCTATAGTTGTACAGTGGAGAGCATTCTGACAGGCTGCATCACTCTCTGCCCTACTCTGTTCCACTCACTGGGCTACTGCATAGGACCAAAAGAAGCTGCAGAAGGTTGTAAATCTAGTCAGCTCCATCTTGGGCACTAGCCTACAAAGTACCTACGACATCTTAGGGAGTGATATCTCAGAAAGGCAGCGTCCATTATTAAGGACCTCCAGCACCCAGGGCATGCCCTCCTCTCACTGTTACCATCAGGTAGGAGATACAGAAGCCTGAAGGCACACACTCAGTGATTCAGGAACAGCTTCTTCCCCTCTGCCATCCAATTCCTAAATGGATATTGAAGCTCTGGACACTATCTCATTTTTTTTAATATACAGCATTTCTGTTTTGTAGATTTTTAAAAATCTATTCAATATACATAATTGATTTACTTCTTTATTTATTATTATGTTTTTTTTTGCTCTCTGCTTGATCATGTATTGTTTTGAACTGCTACTGCTATGTTAACAAGTGTCACGTCACATGCCGGTGATAATAAACCTGATTCTGATATGCTGTTTTGTTCGTGAACTCTATCTATGAATGCTGTATCAGGGCTCCACAGAGCTTAGCACTGAGTCCTTTGATTTTTGCAGTACACATGATTTCTTTGGGGTTAAACGTCAGGGATACTATTAAGATTGGAAAAGATATAAATATGATCCACATAGTGGACAGCAAGGAGAAAATGTTTAGGCTGCACAAAGATAAAAATGTTCTGGTCAATTGGGCAAATAAACGGCAGATGAAATTAACTCTAGAGAAGTATGAGGAAACTGCAACTATTCAACAACTAGTACTAAATTAAGTGATGCAGAGGAACAAAGGGTTATTGAAATGGTCGTTAAAAGGTTCATTGTTTTCTTGTATTTTCAGTCTATGCCATTAAGGAATAATTCTGGCAATGCTTCAGTAATCCTAACAAAGATAAAAGATAAGTAACATCAAATTACATTTGCTATCTTTTTTCCCTTTTCACCTTAGAAATCAATTTTTAAAAATGTCCATCTGAACTAGTAGACCTTTGGGCTCTGTTTTCTTCCATTTTACCAGCTGACTTTTCATCTTTTTTTAAATATCTGTTGGAATCTAATCTGATCTTCTTGTTTTTATTGACTTTTGCAGGTTATTGTTAGATTGCAACTGATACAATGAAATGGGTTCTTTTTAAGCTTATTTATCCACTCATTTCCTTGATATGCTATCAATATCTCTTCCCTCTGTTTTGGTATTTTTCAAAGTCCTCAATATAAATAATAGAAATTTATCAGTAATATTGTTTATTAACTCTCATTTGGTTGCATTTTTTCATTCCTTTTATTCTACAAGATACTGTATATAATATGCATCTTGTTTAGCTTTAAACTCTATCTATATTGATGAGATTAGTATACTTCACTGTCAAGGCAATCTTCTCTACTGTATATATTGTCTCCTTACAAAGATTACCATTTTTCAATAGATTATAATTCAATAAAATTACAAATTAAATGAGTACAAGCCTTAATTGACTATTAGCAATGCAGTTTGGCCATTTGGTAATGAAAGAAATAACAAGTTAATCTTACCCTCACTATGCTACCAGGTGTAAACTATGCCTTTGGTCGAACTTTCCAACAGATAAGGCTTCACCTTCACAATAAGGTCCCTTTGTAACACATAAGTGTGACAAATGGGGAAGATGAAAGATCAAACTACAGCTGAGTGCTGGCTGTCTATAATGCAAGTACATTAACAGCATTTTTCCAGCCCTTCATCACGATCGAGTCAAGAGATTCATCAGATTTCAACAGAAAACCAAAATCCTTGTTCCAAAACAGTGTGCAGTATAATTAGAAAGAGCCAGAAACCTAGTGAAGCTGCAACATGAAGATATCTGCATATTAATGGGTAGAGGCAGGACCAAACAACCCCACTCCCCAAATATCTTTTAAGAGCATTTTACTTACATCATATGTTGCTTTCCTTTGTTGACAAAAGCCACAAAACAGTAAGTTAAGACTTTCAATATCATGTATCGCTGAACTGTAAAGAAATAAACCAGTGAGTATAGGGCCTTTGCAGTGAAAGATATCTCTGTTTTTCCAGCATGGTAGAAGTTGCTCAGATCTGCTGATCTGAATTTGGTAATGCTGTTGCAGTCTGAGCACAACATCATTTCACAAACAAAAGCAAAAGAATACTTCATCAGGTTCCTTTGTTGGTGGTGTTCAATTGGAATTATGCCACTGACACTAACAACCCAAAGCACTACTCTAATAATGGTTGTTAGCACACCTACACAAATTCCCCTCACATGCAGACAATCCTACCTAACCATCCCGATTCTTTATGAAGAGTAAACTGTTCTCTGCTAGGACATCAATTTGCATGTCTCTCTATAATTTTTAAAAAGTTGCATCTGGCAAAGCATCTTGTTAACATTTATACTGAAAATATCCTATTTACTAAATACTGATATTAAATGAAACAGTAATCGGTTCCAACATTCAGTCATAGTTCAATATTCTTGAAACTCCCCTTGAGTAAAGCACTGTGATCTGTTTGCTTCAGTAGATCTCTCTTTTCAGTACCAGGCAATCTTTGGTAATTCAAACCAACAACAAAGGGTACTTTATAAAATCAGTGAAATATTTGGAATGTCAGAACACTTTTTTTCCTACATTGGCGTTCTTTCTCTGAGAAATACAGGTTCCAGCAAATTCTACATCAAACATTGTTGCAGCAATACAAAGTGCAGATACAATCCATAAAATGGTATAGCCTTAAAATAGCAATGATAGTTGGCTACCAATATCAAACACAAGTTATATAACTTTTAATAATGAAAACCAACGCAAACTGACATCCAAACAACTGGCTGGTATATATTTTGCATTACTTAAACAGAAGGTTCTCCACATACTTAGTTTAATGGATTGTCCTCCCAGGTTTTGTCTAAGAGGACCTTGAGGAGTTGTTTAGAACTTTAACACTGATGTTTTTGTGAGTGTTTCTGATGTCATTATATACTTCGCAGTGAAGTTGATGAAGTATATAAGGCAGTGATAATTTAACAGACATTAGGGTATGGCTGATACAAACATTGTTGAGTCTTCTCACTGGAAAGGACATGGGGGTTTCAGCAGTTTGGTCATAACCATAATCCTTTAGAAATGCAAAGATTACCTGTATCCAAAATACCCAAGAGCACAGGTTTAAGGTGAGCAGGGAGAAAAGAGATCTGAATGCTCAGTTTTCACTGAAACAGTGATGGTTACATGGGATGAGCATCCAGAGAAATTAGCTGAGGCAGATATAGTTCTGGTGTTTGAAATTTTATTTGGACATGTACTTGGATAAAAATGTTATGGGTACTGGCCTAAACCAGGCAAAAGGGATTAGTGTAGGTAAGCATTATGGATGTGGAGAGGAGAGGATGTGCAGCATATCTCTGCCTACTTCAGAAACTTGCTGTAGATTACTTACAAAGCCCAGGTAAGATCACCAATGATTGTGCCACAAATCAAACAGGATGGTTGAACCTTCACATCACCTTTGTATTTTCATGTCTCCCTCCTTCCTTTCTAGTGCTGAATAAGGATCCTGGCCCAAAACATCAACTGCCGATTGTTAATTCATTTCCATAGATGCTACCTGACCTGCTGAGTTCCTCCAGCATTTTGTGTGTGTTGCTCTAAATGAACCAAAGTCAGTATCCTCTCTATGGACAACAGCCCCAGTATTGAAGATGCTGCCCGACCTGCTGAGTCCATCCAGCTTTTTTGTACATCTTGATTTGACCACAGCATCTGCAGTGCACTTTGTGTTGAAAAAGTGAAACATTCCCTTTAGCTCCTGACAATTCCCAGCTCATGACTGCTTAAAGTGAAGTAGGAGCATTAATAAATCACATGTCTATGGATTGGGAACACACAAAAGTTTGCACAAATGATGAAGAGCTCTTTACCTCCCACATGCTCCTAACTTACCTCCCAAAGGTTAGGAATCTACTGCCCCATCAGTAACTGCTACATTGGCATAATCAGTTACCTCAGGACCACAGCATTAGAGCAGAACGAAGTCATCTAAAACCTGGGAGATAACAAAAGAAGAAGAATGCCTTGAAACAATGATTTGTAATACGCTGTGCTGATTTGTGCCAAAACAATGTGCTGAAACTGGAGAGGGTTCAAAGGAGGTTCAGAAAAATTATTTCAGGATTGAATGATTTGTCATTTGAAGAGCATCTAATGCCTCTGGGCCTGTATACATTGGAATTCAGAAGAATGAGGAGGTGACCTCAATGAAATCTATCGAATGGTGAAAGGCTTTGAAATGGAGAGTTTTCCTCTGGTGGGACAGTCTAAGAGCAGAGGACATAGTCTCAGAATAGAAGGGCATCCTTTTAGAATAGAGATGAGAAGGAAACTCTTTAGCCAGAGGGTAGGAATTATTTGCCACAAGCAGCTGTGAAGGCCAAGTCTTTGTATATATTTCAGGCAGAGGTTGATAGATTTTTGATTAGTCAGAGCATGAAGGGATATGGGGAGAAGGCAGGAGATTGAAGCTGAGAGGAGAAATGGATCAGGCATGATGAAATGACAGAGTAGACTCGATGGGCCAGATGGCCTCATTCTTCTCCTATATCTTATGGTCTAAAACAGATACGATGGTTCTTAGTAGCAAAATAAACACACTTATTGATAAGGGACTACATTTCCTTGTTTTTCACTACCTTAATACATATTGGGCATCTTTCTTACTTTTTCTCAGAAGGAAACTTGTTGCTGGGCTTTCTGTTTTGTCCAGGTAGGTGAGGGTAAATGGAAATATATATAAACTGTGACCTTTGCAGAATTTTCAGGCAGGAACCAATGCATCTGTGATATGTAATGTTTGGTTCAATAGACACTTGCACAAACAGTTAATTGTTTTTTTAAATGGTATTCTGTGAGGTCTAGTTTACATTGTGATTCCAGACAAGAAGCAATTGGTTAGAAATTAAGCCATCATCAAACTTCACAGGGTTAGCTACAATGCAATGTTGTGTTCTGAAGAGAAGAATTGGGACATTACTAATCAATCTTAAGCCAAAAATATACTGTAATAAAACTATTTTATTAATACCAGGATATCTTCAGTTTAAATTTGTTTTGTTATCATGAATTAATTTGGTTTCAAGTCTTATATCTTTTTGGATGGTGTTAACATGTACACATGGAACATGCTCACTTCTGCACATCACTTCTGTAATTGAGAGACAGGTGCCACTTAAAAACAACAAGTCTCATTGGGAGTGAGTTTTATTTGAGCCAATAAAAAGAAGCGAGGTGTAAGCAGAGTGGTCAACGTGCGAGCAGCTATTGTTGGAGTGGGCCAGGATTAGAGTGGGAGGCTTTGGCTCATTAGGATTCAGCATGAACAGGTGGAGGCTAAGAATGTTTCTGAGTCATTTGAAAACATTTATTTTGATTGTCAAACTTAGGCTTGAGAAGTAATAGCCGAAGGTATAATGAGGTCTGCGAGAAAAAGCTAAGTAAGGGACTTAGGTGAGTGTAAAACTCAAAGATTTCACAGACAAGGCATAGGTAAGAGTAGGTAAGCATTTTTTGTTGTCTGTAAGTCCTTACTCCCTAATTTGGCAGGATGGTAGTTAGGGCAGTGGAACACTCCTTCTGTAAGATGTGACGTTTCAGAGTACATAGCAGTATCCCTGGTGACCACATCTGCAGGGCTTCTGCTCCTCGCTGATCAGGTCAAGGAACTGGAGTAGGATTTACTCAGTACAATCTAGGAGACTGAAAACCTCACAGAGGAAACTTTTATTGAGATAGTCACATCCAGAGTGCAGTCTTCTGATAGTAGATGGACCACCACCAGAAGTAAAGGGAGTAGTATTCTGTGCAGGGTGGCCATTCTCCTCAGCAACAAGAATTCTCTGTGGCCATGTGACAGAGAAGCCAGGACTGTGTGTTCCTTCCCAGGTGCTCAGGTCCAGGATATCTCAGGGCAGCTGCAGAACTTCTCAAGGAGGTGGGTGAGCAGTAGGAGGTCATGACACACGTTGGCACCAATGACATAAGTAGAAAGGGGAAAGAAGTTCTGTGTGGTGAGTATAGGGAGTTAGGAAAGAAGGCTGAAAAGCAGGACCTCTGAGGTAGTAGTCTGGATTACTCCCAGTGTCACATGCCAGTCAGGACAGGAACAAGATGATAGTACAGATGAATGAGGAACTGTTGTAGGGGGAGGGTTTCAGGTTCTAGGGATAATTGGAATCTCTTCTGGGGCCGGGGTGACCTGTAAGAGAAGGGCAGGTTGCTCCTGAACTGGAGAAGAAACAATAGCCTGGCTGGGAGGTTCGCTAGTGAAACTTGAAAATGTTTAAACTAGTTTGACAGGAGGATGGGAACCAGAGCTCCAGGTCATAAAGTGGAGGGATAGAGAGAAAGGTAGCTGTCAGGACCAGTAACAGCAAGTAGGAGCATGTTGCAATGAGCGAGGTGAACCCAAACGCAGGACACAGGTACATAGATTGAGTTAGGATGCAGATGTGGACATGAGCATTGAATGGCAAACAGGAGGGAGTGCAGGGAAGCAGGAGGCAGGCAGAACTTATCTTGACACAGAGCGTAGAAAGGGGAAAGACACACAAAACTTCTCTAAGCATGGAGAGACAGAGTTACACAGGTAAACCTCGGTACTGCAGTAAACTTGGAATCCTTAACTTGTCACAGAGAGACAGAGTTTCACAGCTAAACCTCGGAACTAGAGTTGAAATTAGAAAACTTATCTTGACTCGGAGAGACTGAGATGCACAGTTAAATCTTGGTAATGAAGCAAAACTTAGAACACAGAATTCTAAGCGACCAGGAAATGTTAATTACCACACTGGCAAAACTAACAATCTGGCAACTAGTGGGTGCAAAGCCAGTGTTCTTATACTACAGGTCTTGATGAAAGCAATGGTGTGCCGCCATCAAAGGAAATGAGAAGAAAATGGGGAATTAATGATCAGGACCATGACAGAGCAAGGTAATTAATACATTGAAATGGATAGTTTAAAGTGTGTATATTTTAATGCTGGGAGTCATGCAGAGGGCGGTGTGTCTATTAAATGATGTATCACAGAAAGGGGTCAAGGCAAGTGCAGGTGCAACACTTAAAAGGCATTTAGATAAATACACAGGGAAGAGGGGTTCAGAGGGGTATGTCAAACTTTGGGAAATGGGAATCATGCGATGAATACCATAGTTGGCATGGATGAGTTGTGTTGAAGGGCTTGTTTCCTGCTGTATTACTCTATGAGTATTATGGGAAAGGTGATAAACTTAGAGCATGGGTCAGTTTATGGAACTATGACATTGTGACCATTATAGAGACTTAGCTGAAAGAGGGACATGAATGGATGCTAAATGTTGCAGGGTTTCAATACCTTAGAAAAGATAGGCAAAAGCCAGGGAAATTACTCTGCTCATCAGGGGCAATATCACAGCTACACTCAATGGGAACATAGTAGAGAGCTCATTCACTGAGTCTATATAGGTACATAAAAGTAGGAAGGGTGCAATCACTCTGATAGGATTGTACTACAGAGTCCCCAATAGCCGCCAGGACATTGAGGAACAGATATGCAGGCAGATTAAGGAATTATGTGAAAACAATAGGGTTACTTTCATGGGGACTTCACATCCCTAATATAAAATGGGGCCTTCTTATTGTAAGTAGTTTAGATGGGGCAGAATTTGTTAGGTGTATCCAGGAGGGTTTAGTAATTCAATATGTAGTTAATCCAACAAAAGGAAGAGCTGTACTGCACCTGGTGTTCTGTAACGAGCCTGGCCAGGTGACTGACCTTACAATGAGTGAACTGTTAGGGAATAGTGAACACAAATCCTTAAGTTTTAAGATAGCTGAAGATAAGTACAGCTTATGGAGAATGTTAAACTGGAGCAAAGCAAATTACAAGAGTACTAGGCAGGAACTAGGAAGAGTTAACTGGGAACAGCTGTTTTTGGGCAAGTCCTCATCGGACATGTAGAGGGTGTTTAAAGACCAAAAGCTCAGAGTACAGCACAAGTAGGTTCCTATCAGAATGGAGGACAAGGATGGCAATGTAAGAGAACCTTGGATGTCAAGAGATGTATGTAAAGGTTCAGAAGTTAGAATCAAGCAGAGCCGTTGAGGATTATAAAGAAGCCAAACATGAACTGAAAAAAGGAACTAATAAAGCCACAAGCGGCCATGGCAAGGAGGATTAAAGAGAATCCCATGACATTATGTACATAAGTCAAGAGAATGAGGATAATTAAGGAGAGGGTAGAATCACTCAAGGGGGGAAACATTAGCTTAGATGCAGAGGATGTAGCGGAGGTCCTTAATGAGTACTTACATCTTTATTTATGGAGAAGAATGTGGATGATAGAGAGATTAGTGCTTAGCATATTAATATGCCAGGGCATTTCAAGGCAAAGAAGGAGATATTGCTGGGTTTCTTAAAGGGCTTTAAGGTGGATAGTCCCAGGGTTATTGAGGGAGGCAAGAGGAGAGATTGCTAGGTCCTTGACAATTTCTGTCTGTCCTCTCTAGCCACAGGTGTGTTCTTGGAAGACTGGCAATAGATAACACTATTCCATTCTTCAGGAAGGAAACCGGGGTAGTCCTGGAAACTATAGACCAGTGAGTCTCTCTTCAGTGGTAGGGCAGTTATTGGAGAGAAGAGCCAGCATGGCTTTGTGCAGGGCAAGTCATATCTTACTCACCTGATTGAGTTTTTGATGATGCAATGAGGGTGACTGCTGAAGATAGAGTTATGGCTATAGTTTTATATGGACTTTATTAACCTACTTGATAAGGTTCTTCATGGGAGGCTCATCCAGAAGATTAAGATGCATAGAATTCATGGTGAATTGGCTGATTGGATTTGGAACTGGCTTGCCCATAGAAGACAGAGTGTGGTGTTGAAGGGACTTATTCTAACTGGAGGTCTATGATTAGTTTTGTTCAAAAGTTCAGAGTTCAAGGTAAATTTATTATCAAAGTACATATATGTCACCAAATACAACACTGAGATTCATTTTCTTGCAATCATAATAACTCCATTATCGAACAATAACCATAATAGATCACTGAAAGACTACACCAAGTTGGGCATTCAATCAATGTGTAAAAGGCAACAAACTGAGAAAATACAAAAATAAAGAAATAATAATAAATAGGTAATATATATCACAATCATGAGATGACAAGTACTTGAAATTGAGTCCATAGGTGGTGGGAACAATTCAATAATGAGGCAAGTGAAACTGAGTGAAGTTATACCCTTGGATTCAAGAGCCTGATGGTTGAGGGGTAATAAATGTTCCTGAACCTGATGGTGAGAGTCACTAGGCTCCTGTACCTTCTTCCTGATGGCAAAAAGAAAATATGACCTGGATAGTGAGGGTCCCTGATGATGGATGCTGCTTTCCTGCAACAATGCTTTGTGTAGATGCAATCAGTGGAGGGAGGGCTTTACCTGTGATGGACTAGGCTGTATTCACCACTTCCCTGGTGTTCCACAAGCATCTGTACTGGGACCTCTGCTGTTTGTGCTGCATATAAGTGACCTGGATGAAAATATAGACTGAAGAGTTAGTAAGAATGCAGATGATTCAAGGAATAGTGGTGTTGTAAATAACAGTTAAGACTAGTGAAGAATACAGCAGGAGAGAGTTTAACCTGGCCAAAACCGATGTGTGGCACCATAATAGGTCAAATGTAAGGAAACAGTATTCTGTTAAGTGTAAGACCCTTAACAGCACTGATCAGCAAAGGAATCTTAAGGTCCAAGTCCATGCTCCCTAAAAATGGCTGCAAAGTTAGATAGGATGGTTAGGAAGACATGGCATAGTTGCATTTGTTAGCCTTCATGCAATTTAAAGGTCAGGAAATTATGTTGTAGGTTTATACTGTAAAACTCTAGTTAGGATGCATCTGGAGTATTATGTAGAGTTCTGGTCACCTCATTATAGGAAGGATATCAAGGGGTTAGAGAGGGTTTTAACCAGGATACTGCCTGGATTAGAGACCATATGCTATAATGAGAGGGTGGACAAACCTGGGTTGTTTTCTCTGGAGCGGCGGAGGCTGAAGGAAGACTTGATAGTGGTTGATAAGATTATGAGAGACATGGATAGTTTGACAGACAATATTGTTTGCCCCAAGTTGAGAAGTCTAATACCAGAAGGCTTGCACTTAGGGTGAGAGGAATTTTATAGGAGATTTGTTACACAGAGAGTGTTGGGTGCCTGGAATGCACTGGGGGGGGGGGGGGGGTTGGTGGTATAGGCAGATACATTAGGGACTTTAAAGCAACATGAAGGTGAGAGAAATGGAAGGAAAGGCATATTGTGGAGGCAGAAGAAATTAACTTAGTTGGCCTTGTGATTACTAATTTAATTGGTTCTGCACAACATTGTGGGCTGAAAGGCCTGTTCTTGTGCTGTACTGTTCTGTGTTCTTTAACAAACAATGTGATCTCAACACCCACAGTTATCAGCAGTGCTTCTTCAATTCCAGTTCTGTGCATCCATGAGAACTGACTGATGTGTTGAAAAACAAAGGTAATTTATTGGCACGAAGACCTGCAGAAATATAGTTCAAATAAAAGTGCTAGAACAGTATTCAACAGAAAGTTTTCTAAAATGCAAGTGAACTGCAAATCAATTCATTAGCCTGTGCCAAAACTCTCAATTGATATTCCATCAGTAAAGTCTTGAAAACATTCACTTATCTTTACATATCAGCTGTGAGTGAATTATTAGCTATTATCCATATAAACGATAGACTCTGTTGCTACTGAGTTTTTTTTTGGAGAAGTCAAATGCAAAAATAATTTCTCTACAGAATGTGTTTGATGGGAGTACATTAAGCAAATTGTGGTCCTACTGAGATGTGCAGCTGTTTGTATTTAGTGTTAGGGACTCACTGTTACCCAATGTTAATAGAAAAATTGCGAAGTGAAAAAAATTATTTTACATGGATAAAGTAAATTTAAAAACAAATAAATCACATTTCACTGTGTGACTTGAACATTATCAAGTCACATCAGCTCCCTCCTGCAAAAATAAGAAGCAGCTATTGGTTTGTGAGCTTTTACCTCCAATATAACATGATAAACTACAGGCCAATAAACAGCATTAATTCCATCAGCAACAAATAATCTGCTGGAGGAACTAAGATGGCCAAGCAGTAGGAAAGCAGTAGAAAGGATATTATAGACCAGTTAGCCTGACCTCGGAGGATGGGAAGATATTGGAGTCAATTGTTAAGGATGAGGTTATGGAGTACTTGGTGACACAGGACAAGATAGGACAAAGTCAGCAGGGTTTCCTTAAGGGAAAATCTTGTCTGATGAATATATTAGAATTCTTTGAGGAGATTGCAAGTAGGATAGATAAACGGGATGCAGTGGATGTTGTATATTTGAACTTCAGAAGGCATTTGACAAGGTGCTACTCATGAGGCTGCTTACCAAGTTAAGAGCCCATGGTATTACAGGAAAGTTGCTAACATGGTTAGAGCATTGGCTGATTGGTAGGAGGCAGTGAGTGGGAATAAAAGGATCTTTGTCTGATTTGCTGCCAGTGTCTAGTGGTAATCTATGGGGGTCAGTGCTGGGACCAGTATTTTTTATCCTGTATATCAATGATTTCGATAATGGAATAGGTAGATGGCTTTGTTGCCAAGTTTGCAGATGATACAAAGATTGGTGGAGGGGCAGATAGTGTTGAGGAAACAGATAGGCTGCAGAAGGACTTAGACAGATCAGGATAATGGGCAAGAAAATGGCAAATGAAATATAATGTTGGAAAGTGCATGGTCATGCACTTTGGTAGAAGTAAAGGTGCAGACTTCTAAATTGGGAAAAAATTCAAAATTCTGAGAGACAAATGAACTTGGGATTCCTTGTGCAGAACATCCTAATGGTTAATTTGCAGTTTGAGTCAGTGATAAGGAAGGTAAATGCAATGTTAGCATTCATTTCAAGAGGTCTTGAATACAAGCACAGGGAAGTCATGTTGAGGCTTTATAGGCACTGATGAGGCCTCACCTTGAATGTTGTGAACAGTTTTGGGGCTCCTTACCTAAGAAAAGATGTGCTGACATTAGAGAAAATCCGCAGGTGGTTCACAAGGATGATTCCAGTTATCATACTAGGAACATTTGATGGCTCTGGGTCTGTACTCGCTGAAACTTAGAAGGATCTCATTGAAACCTGTCGAATGTTGAAAGGCCTCAACAGAATAGATGTGAAAAATGGTGGGGGAGTTTAGGACAAGAGGGCACAGCAGCAGGATAGAGGAGCGCCCATTTAAAACAGAGATGCAGAGAAATTCTTTTAGCCAGAGGGGGTGAATTTGTGGAATTTGTTATCACAAGTAGCCGTAAAGTCCATGTTGTTGGGTGTAATTAAGGCAGAGATTGATAGGTTTTTGATTTGACATGGCATGAAAGGTTATGGGCAGAAAGCTGGAGAATGGGATTGGAAAGCAGTCCACAGTCCAAATCCACTTCCAAAACACAGAAACCCTGAGCAACATTCTCTCTTTCCATAACAGAGCGATCTCACCACCAATAAAAAGGCAGACTCTCTTCTCTGGCAGCAGAGTGATTCCCCAAGGGATAAAAATACAGCAGGTGGCATTTCAATCTTCCTCGTCTCTTTAATCAGTGAATGATGGGAGCTTTCATCAGTGAAACAGAGCCCAACATCGGCTCACAGCCTTCTCACCATGAGGTTCCCACATGCTGCCTCTGCCTCCCAGAAACCCTTTGGAGACTGCAGAGAGCTGAAACACCCAGACGATCTCCAAACTGAAAATGACAGGTTCCGACAGTTACAGAAGCACATTCAAGATGTAAAACCAACATAAAAGACATAAAAGAAGTGAAATATATGGTTTCATGCATTTATATAGACAACGTCAACTGAAGGAGCATTGTACGAAGGCAGCATTTTGACTAGACTTCTAGAGGATGCATCTCTTATTTCCTTATTTTGTAATTACCATAGAAACCATAGAACATTACAGCACAGAAACAGGACTTCTGGCCCTTATTGGCTGTGCCAAACCATTTTTCTGCCTCGTCCCACTGACCTGCACCTGGACCATATCCCTCCATACACCTCTCATACATGTACCTCTCCAAGTTTTTCTTCAATGTTAAAAATGAGCCCGCATTTTCCACTTCATCTGGCAACTCATTCCACACTCCCACCACTCTCTGTGTGAAGCAACCCCCCTAATCTTCCCTTTAAACTTCTCCCCCTTCACCCTTAACCCATGTTCTCAGGTTTTTTTCTCCCCTGGCCTCAGTGGAAAAAGCCTGCTTGCATTCACTCTATCTATACCCATCATAATTTTATATACCTCTATCAAATTCTTCTACGCTCCAGGGAATAAAGTCCTAACCTTGTCAACCTTTTTCTGTAATTTAGTTTCTCAAGTCCTGGCAACATCCTTGTAAACCTTCTCTGCACTCTTTCAACCTTATTAATATCCTTCCTGTAATTCAGTGACCAAAACTGCACACAATACTCCAAATTCGGCCTCACCAATGTCTTATACAACCTCACCATAACATTCCAACTCTTATACTCAATACGTACTTTGATTTATAAAGGCCAATGTACCAAAAGCTCTCTTTTCAACCCTATCTACCTGTGACACCACTTTTAGGGAATTTTTTATCAGTATTCCCAGATCCCTCTGTTCTACAGCACTCCTCAGTGCCCTACCATTTACCTTGTATGCTCTACCTTGGTTTTTCCTTCCAAAATGCAATACCTCACACTTGTCTGTATTAAACTCCATCTGCTATTTTTCAGCCCATTTTTCCAGCTGGTCCAAATCCTTCTGCAAGCTTTCAAAACCTTCCTCACAGTACATTACACCTCCAATCTTTGTATCATCAGCAAATTTGCTGATCCAATTTACCACATTACCATCCAGATCATTGATATAGATGACAAATAACAATGGATCCAGCACTGATCCCTGTGGCACACCACTAGTTGCAGGCCTCCACTCAGAGAAGCAATCCTCCACTACCACTCTCTGGCTTCTCCCATTTAACCAATGTCTAATCCAGTTTACTACCTCTCCATGTATAGTGACTGAATCTTCCTCACTAAGCTCCCATGCCGGACCTTGTCAAAGGCCTTACTGAAGTCCATGTAGGCAACATCCACTACCTTCCCTTCATTTATTTTCCTGGTAACCTCCTCGAAGAACTCTAATAGATTTGTTACACATGACCTCCCACGCACAAAGCCATGTTGACTCTCCCTAATTAAGTCCCTGTCTATCTAAATACTTTTAGATCCTATCTCTTAGTACTCCTTCCAATAATTTACCTACTACTGATGTCAAACTTACCGGCCTATAATTTCCCGGGTTACTTATACAGCCTTTTTTAAACAACGGAACAACATGATCTATTCTCCAATCCTCTGGCACCTCACCCGTAGATACCGACATTTTAAATATATCTGCCAGGGCCCCTGCAACTTCAACACTAGTCTCCTTCAAGGTCGGAGGGAATACCTGTCAGGTCCTGGGGATTTATCTACTCTGATTTACCTCAAGATAGCAAACACCTCCTCCTCTTCGATCTGTATATATTCCATGACCTCCCTACTTATTTGCCTTATTTCCATTGACATCATGCCAGTTTCTTTAGTAAATACAGATGTAAAAAACCCATTTAAGATTTCCTTATTTCTTTTGGTTCCATACATAGCCAACCACTCTGACCTGCAAGAGGACCAATTTTATCCCTTTCTATCCTTTTGCTCTTAATATACCTGTAGAAGCTCTTTGGATTATCCTTCACCTTGACTGCCAAAGCAACCTCATGTCTTCTTTTAGCCCTGCTGATTTCTTTCTTAAGTTTTTTTTTGCACTTTTTATACTCAAGCACCTTATTTGCTCCCTGTTTCCTATACATGTCATACATCTCTTTCCTCTTCTTTACCAGAGTTCCAATATCCCATGAGAACCAAGGTTCCTTATTCTTATTCACCTTGCCTTTAATCCTGACAGGAACATACAAACTCTGCGCTCTCAAAATTTCTCCTTTGAAGGCCTCCCACTTACCAATCACATCCTTGCCAGAGAACAACCTGTCGCAATCCATGCTTTTTAGATCCTTTCTCATTTCTTCAAATTTGGCCTTTTTCCAGTTTCGAAACTCAACCTGAGGACCAGATCTATCTTTA
This sequence comes from Hypanus sabinus, assembly GCF_030144855.1. Taxonomy (NCBI): domain Eukaryota; kingdom Metazoa; phylum Chordata; class Chondrichthyes; order Myliobatiformes; family Dasyatidae; genus Hypanus; species Hypanus sabinus. Next base: position 133,378,973 of record NC_082712.1, on the reverse strand, counting down.
TCTATGATCAAGTTGAAACTAATGGTGTTATGATCACTGGAACCAAAGTCTTCCCCTACACACACTTCCATCACCTGTCCTAACTCGTTTCCTAATAGGAGATCCAATTATGTCCCCTTGTTTGAGACTCTCCCACTGGTAATAACATCTCACTCCTACCCTCGGAAAAACTCCTTAGGATATCAAGCAAAATCAAACCATGAGAGGAACTCAATGGGTCAAGCAGCATCTGTGGACTCAGAGGGTATCCATGTTTTGGGACAAAACCTCGCATCAGGATTGAGCGTGTAGGAGAGAGATAGCCAGTGTGGAAAAGTGAGAGGGAAAAGTAAGTTGGGGCTGTCAGGAGAGAATAGAGGATAGGTGGACACCAGATTTAGTCGTGAAGTTTGCTACGGACACTGTTAATGAGTAAGAGAGCAGTATAAACTACAGAGGCAGAGCCCTGAGAGAGGATCTCACAGAACTCCCTTCCAAGGCAGGAGGAAAACTTCTTCAGAATGGACATTTTGAAGGAATTTTGCAGAGGAGTAGTGAAATGGAGACAGAGGGAACTGCAAAATCTGGAAGTGCTGAAGAAGCACATCAGGTCAGACCGGATCTATAGAGGCAGAGGAATGGCTGAAACATCCCTCTCTGACAGATCTAGAGTCGGATGAGCAACGTAGGTGAGAGGAATGGAGAGAAATGCCAGACAACAGCAGGCTGCTATCAGACATGAGGCAACAGGGAATCTGGTGCAGATTTTGTGCAATGTATATGAACTGAGAAATACCAGATTGCAATCTTCAAATGACACAGAATTCCATCCATTAGTTGTTCATGTTTCTCCAGAGACCACTGCATGTGAGCAGCTACCTTTTCTCCAAAAACAGAATGATAAAGAGGTCTCCACTGAGCAGTGAGATGCCATGCAAGAGTATATTGGCTTCCTACAGGAGCAGGAATATATGAATCATCTCTCATCCACAGTAGTAGAGAAGTGTAAGTCTCCATAAACTGTCTATTGTCAGTACAGTCCTGCTTCAATAGTACAGACAGCTACTTTTGAAGAGAAGACTAAATGTTGCAAGGCCCTGAAAATAGTGTGGTCTAAGTGCCACCTAAACAACACATTTGATGGATCATCTTGTGGCAAAATCTGGATTCTCATTGCCTCTTTCACAAGATCAGAAATTCTGTCACCACAGTCTCTCAGGCAGCATGCTCATTTATAGTTACCCAACCCAAAGTGGCTAAGGGCTGGGGCTAACAATCTGAACCTGGATCACACAGGGTAAGAGTTTGTCATAGGTTCTAAAGACAGTTGTACAAATGAAAAGGAACAGAAGGACCACAACCACAGATGATTACAGGCAACTGCAATTGAAAACTACCAATAAGTTTTGTATCAAAGATAGGCAGGAAGGTGTGGACGGTGGTGTGGCTCCGTTGGTAAAAGAGGGAATTACATCTTTAAAAAGAAGTGACCAAGGGTCAGAGAATGTTGAATATTTGTGGAAGGAGTTAAGAAACTGCAAGGGTGAAAAAACCATTATGAGAATCATATATAAGCATCCAAATAGTAGCCAAAATATGGAGTTGAGATTGCAAAGGGAGCTGGAAAAGGCATATAATAAGGGTAATGACATAATTGCAATCCGAGACTTCAATATGCAAGGGGATTAGGGGAAATCAATTTGGTGTTGGATTGCAAGAGAGGGAATTTGTAGAATGCCTATGAGATGGCACTTTAGAGCAGCTTGTGCTTGACCCTAATCAGGGAAAAAAACATTCTGAGATTGGGTGTTGTGTAATAACCCAAATCTTATTAGGGAGCTTAACATAAAGGAACTCTTAGGAGACAGTGATCATAATATGATTGAATTCATACCACAATTTGAGAGAGAAAAACATAACTCACATGTACCAGTATCACAATGGAATAAAGGGAATTAGAAACATAGAAACATAAAAAACGTACAGCACAATACAGGCCCTTCAGCCCACAAAGTTGTGCTGAGCATGTCCCTACCTTAGAAATTACTAGGCTTACCTATAGCCCTCTATTTTTCTAAGCTCCATGTACAAATCCAAAAGTCTCTTGAAAGACCCTATCGTATCCACCTCCACCACTGTTGCTGGCAGCCCATTCCATGCACTCACCACTCTCTGAGTAAAAACTTACACCTCACATCTCCTCTGTACCTTCTCCCCAGCACCTTAAACCTGTGTCCTCTTGTGGCAACTATTTCAGCCATGGGAAAAGCCTCTGACTATCCACACGATCAATGCCTCTCATCATCTTATACACCTCTATCAGGTCACCTCTCATCCTCTGTCGTTCCAAGGAGAAAAGGCCAAGTTCGCTCAACCTATTCTCATAAGGCATGCTCCCCAATCCAGGCCACATCCTTGAAATCATCTATAGCTTCCACATCCTTCTGGTAGTGAGGCAACCAGAACTAAGCACAGTGCTCCAAGTGGGGTCTCACCAGGGTCCAACATTACCTGCAACATTACCTCTCGGCTCCTAAATTCAATTCCACGATTGATGAAGACCAATACGCCATACACATTCTCAACAACAGAGACAACCTGCGCAACTGCTATGAGTGTTCTATGGACTCAGACCCCAAGATCCCTCTGATCCTCCACACCGCCAAGAGTCTTACTACTAATACTATATTCTGCCTTCGTATTTGACCTACCAAAATGAACCAATTCACACTCTGTCTGAACTCCATCTGCCATTTTTCAGCCTAGTTTTGCATCCTATCAATATCACGCTATAACCTCTGACCACCCTCTACGCTATCCACAACACCACCAACCTTCATGTCATCAGCAAACTTACTAACCCATCCCTCCACTTCCTCATCCAGGTCATTTATAAAAATCATGAAGAGGAAAAGGTCCCAGAACAGATCCCTGAGGCACACCACTGGTGACCCACTTCAATGCAGAATATGACCCATCTGCAACCACTCTTTGCCTTTTGTGGGCAAGCCAATTCTGGATCCACAAAGCAATGTCCCCTCTTTCCTCTTTACCTCTCCTGCCCATCCCCTCCCTGCTTCCCCTCCCTTGATCTTTCCTCTGATTGGTTTTCCATCCTCCCCCCACCTTCTTTATAGGGCCCCTGCCCCCTCCTTCTTTAGTCCTGATGAAGGGTCTCGACCCGAAACATTGACTGCTCCTTTCAATGGATGCTGCCCGACCTGTTAAGTTCATCCAGCTTTTTCGTACGTCTTAGATGGGATGGAGTTTGTTAGGTGTGTTCAGGAAGGTTTCTTGACATACTATGTAGATAAGCCTACAAGAGGAGAGGCTGCACTTGATTTGGTATTGGGAAATGAACCTGGTAAGGAGTCAGATCTCTCAGTGGGAGAGCATTTTGGAAATAGTGATCATAATTCTCTCTCTTTTACAATAGCTTTGGAGAGAGATAGGAGCAGACAAGATAGAAAAGCGTTTAATTGGAGCAAGGGGAATTAGGAGGCGACCAGGCAGGAAATTAGAGGCTTACATTGGAAACAGATGTTCTCAGCAAAAAGTACGGAAGAAATGTGGCAAATATTCAGGGGATATTTGTTTGGAGTTCTGCATAGGTACATTCCAATGAAACAGGGAAGTTGTGGTAGGGTACAGGAACTGTGGTGTACAAAGGATGTAATAAATCTAGTTAAGAAGAAAAGCAAAACTTACAAAAGGTTCAGTGAGCTAGGTAATGTTAGAGATCTAGAAGATTATAAGGCTACTAGGAAGGAGCTTAAGAAGCCAATTAGGAGAGCCAGAAGAGGCCATGAGAAGGCCTTGGTGGGCAAAATTATGGAAAACCCCAAAGCATTCTAAAAATATGTGAAGGATAAGACCTGAGAGAATCGGACCTATCAAGTGTGACAGTGCGAAAGTGTGTATGGAACTGAAGGAACTAACAGAGGTGCTTAATGAATACTTTACTTCAGTATTCACTATGGAAAAGGATCTTAGTGATTGTAGTGATGACTTGCAGCTGACTGAAAAGTTTGAGCATGTAGAAACAGGATGTGCTGGAACTCTTGGAAAGCATCAAGTTGGATAAATCACTGGGACTGGATGAACTGTACCCCAGGCTACTGTGGGAAGCGAGGGAGGAGATTGCTGAGCCTCTGGCGATGATCTTTGCATCATCAATGGGGACAAGAGAGGTTCCCAAGGATTGGAGGGTTGCAGATGTTATTCCTTTATTCAAGTAAGGGAGTAGTGATAGACCAGTGAGTCTTAACTCAGTGGCTGGTAAATTGATGGAGAAGATCCTGAGAGGCCAGATTTATGAACATTTGGAGAGGTATAATATGATTAGAAATAGTCAGCATGGCTTTGTAAAGGGCAGGTCATGCCTTACGAGTCTGATTGAATGTTTTGAGGATGTGACTAAACACATTGATGAAGGAAGAGCAGTAGATGTAGTGTATATCGATTTCAGCTGGGTATTTGATAAGAAGCCCCATGCAAGGCTTACTGAGAAAGTAGGGAGGCATGGGATCCAAGGGGACATTGCTTTGTGGATCCAGAACTGGCTTGCCCACAGAAGGCAAAGAGTGGTTGTAGACGGGTCATATTCTGCATGGAGGTCGGTCACCAGTGGTGTGCCTCAGGGATCTGTTCTGGGACCCTTATTCTTTACAACCTTTATAAATGACCTAGATGAGAAAGTGGAGGGATGGGTTAGTAAGTTTGCTGATGACACAAAGGTTTGAGGTGTCGTGAATAGTGTGGAGGGTGTCAGAGGTTACAGCAGGACATTGATCAGATGCAAAACTGGGCTGAGATGTGCAGATGGAGTCCAACCCAGATTACTGTGAAGTGGTTCATTTTGGTAGGTCAAATATGATGGCAGAATATAGTATTAATGGTAAGACTCTTGGCAGTGTAGAGGATCAAAGGGATCTTGGGGTCCAAGTCCATAGGACAAAGCAGCTGTGCAGGTTGACTCTGTGGTTAAGAAGGCGTATGGTGTATTGGCCTTCATCAATTGTGGAATTGAATTTAGGAGCCAAGAGGTAATGTTGCAGCTTTATAGGAGCCTGGTCAGACCCTACTTGGAGTACTGTGCTCAGTTCTAGTCACTTCACTACAGGAAGGATGTGGAATCCATAGAAAGGGTGCAGAGGAGATTGACAAGGATGGTGCTTGGATTGGGGAGCGTTCTTTATGAGAATAGGTTGAGTGAACTCAGCCTTTTCTCCTTGGAGGGAACATGGATGAGAATGTGGAACGTGACCTGATAGAGGTGTACAAGATGATGAGAGGCATTGATCGTGAGGATAGTCAGAGGCTTTTTCCTAGGACTGAAATGGTTGCCACAAGAGGACACAAGTTTAAGGTGCTGGAGAGTAGATACATAGGAGATGTCAGGGTTAAGTTTTTTACTCAGAGAGTGGTGAGTGCATGGAATGGGCTGCCAGCAACGGTGGTGGAGGCGGATATGATAGGGTCTTTTGAGAGGCTTTTAGACAGGTACATGGAGCTTAGTAAAATAGAGGACCGTTGGTAAGCCTAGTAATTTCTAATGTGGGGACATGTTTGGCACAACTTTATGGGCTGAAGGGCCTGTATTGGGCTGTAGGTTTTCTATGTTTCTATGAATAGTTCACAAGATAGATACATCCCACAGAGGAAGAAGTTCTCAAATGGCAGGGATAGGCAAATGTGGCTGTCAAAGGAAGTTAAGGGGTGCATAAAAGCCAACAAAAGGGCATATAAGGTAGCAAACGTGAGTGGGAAGTTAAGTAAATGGGAAACCTTTAAAATCCATCAAAAGGCAACTAAGAACACTATAAGAAGGGTAAAGATGCACTATGATTGCAGATCAGCCAGTAAGAAGCAGGATATAAAGTGTTTTTTCATTTATATAAAGAGCATAAGGGAGGTGAGAGTTGATACTAGACCAGTGGAAAATGATGCTAGTGAGGTAGTAATGGGGGACAAAGAAATGGCAGATGAATTTAATAGATTGTGAAAGACACTAGCAGCATGCCAGAGGTTCATGCCATTTCTAGTATAAAGGAAAAAAGTACAAAGCAAACTTAAAGGTCTTAACGTGCATAAATCATCTGGACTAGATGGACTACACCCCAGATTCACGAAAGAGGTTGCTGAAGATGCATTGGTCATGATCTTTCAAGAATCACTTGGTTCTGGCATGGTCCCAGAGGCCTGGAAGGTTATAAATGTCATTCCACTCTTTGAGAAGGGAGGAAGGCAAAAGAAGGAAATTATAGGCCAGTTAGCCTAAACTCAGTGGTTGGGAAAGTGTTGGAATTTATTATTAAGGATGAGGTTTCAAGGTACTTGGAGACAAATGATAAAATAAGTCAAATTCAGCATGGTTTCTGTAAAGGGAAATCTTACCTGACAAATCTGATAGAGTTGTTCAAGAAAGTAACAAGCAGCTTGAACAAAGGAGAGGCAGTGAATTTCATTTACTTGGATTTTCAGAAGGCGTTTGATTAGGTGCCAAATATGAGGCTGCTTAACAAGATAAAATCCAATGGCGTTACAGGAAAGGTACTGGCTTGGGGAGAGGAATGGCTGACAGGAAGGAGGCAGCGAGTGGGAATAAAAGGAGCCTTTTCTGTTTGGCTGCCAGTGACTAGTGGTGTTCCACAGGGGTCAGTATTGGGACCGCTACCTTTCACACTGTTTGTCAATGATTTGGATAATGGAATTGATGGCTTTGTGGCAAAGTTTGTGGATGATACAAAGATAGGTGGAGGGATAGGTAGTGCTGAGGAGGCAATGTGATTACAGAAAGACTTAGGCAAACTGAAAGAATGAGCTAAAAAGTGGCAGATGGAATACAGCATTGTGAAATGAATGATAATGAATTTTGATTAAAAAAAACACAATAGTGTGGACTATTATCTAAATGAGGAAAAGGTTCAAACATCAGAGGTGCAGAGGGACTTAGGAGTGCTCGTGCAAGACTCCCAGTAGGTTAATTACAGGTTGAGTCTGTAGTAAAGAAGGCAAATACAATGCTGGCATTTATTTCAAGAAGAATAGAATATAAAAGCAAGGAGATAATGCTGAGCCATTGTAAAACACTAGTCAGGCTGCAGTATTGTCAAACATTTTAGGCCCCATATCTCAGAAAAAATGTATTATCATTGGAGACAGTCCAAAGGAGGTTAATGAGGATGATCTCAGGAATGAAGGGGTTAACATATGAGGAGCATTTGGTTGATTTGAGCCTGTACTCACTGGAATTTAGAAGAATATGGTGGGGTGGGTGATCTCTTTGAAACCTACCGAATGTTGAAAGGACTAGATAGTGTGGAAGTGGAGAGAATGTTTCCTGTGGTGGCAGCATCCAGAACTAGTTGGCACAGCTTCAGAACTGAGGGGCAACCCTTAAGAACAGAGGTAAGGGGGGATTATTCTGAGCCAGAGAGTGGTGAATCTGTGGGAAGCTCTGCCACAGACTGCACTGGAGATGAAGTGTGTGCATATATTTAAGGCAGAAGTTGATTGCTTCCTGATCGGTCAGGGCATCAAATGATATGGCTAGAAGGTAGGTATGTTAGGTTGAATGGGATCTGGAATCAGCCATGATGGAACAGCAGAGCACTCTCGATGGGCTGAATTGCCTAATTCTGCTCCTATGTCTTATGTTCCTATGGTCTTATGGTCTAAGCTGCTCAAAAATTAGAGCCCCTGGACATTTAATCTGAAAGATTGATGCCACTATTTTCCATCAGGTATTAATACATTTTACTTTATTATAAATTAAGTTCAGCATACAAGTATTATTTCCCTACTTTCACATATTCGTACCACATAACATTTTTCAGTGTGCAGAGAACTCATCAGTCCTAACAGCTACCATGTTGCTGTATAGCCTGTAAGCTGCCCCTAGTGAGAAATTCAATCCCATGCATTTCAGATCAATTAACTTGAGGTCAATGCTGCTGCTGCTATCTGGTCAGAGGTGCAGTCATTTGAGGAAAAAATGTTATCCAGAATACCATGAGAACCTTGACCCTTTCCAATTCTTACACCTTCAAATGCATTATTATATAGCATTATAGGATCCATGACATCAAATGCAAAAGGAGACAGTGCGTTGACCTGTTATTTTATATTAAAGGCCGTGTTCTTCAGTGTTTCATGAAAACATCAGCCTAGACTCTATGCTCACGTTGCGAAATGAGGCTTGACAACATAACCGTCTGTCTCATTAAAATATCACCTGTCAGCAGGAAGTCAGCATGTAGCATTTCGTGAATGCATCCAAGTACAATTTGACATCTTGACTTCCTATGAAGGTATGAAGCTCTCATATGTTTGAGAAATATGCTCCAAATCTGGCAAACTTCAGTGAAGTAGAAATATGGGATGAACACACCTGCTATTTGCTCTGACATTCCTTTTTCTTTGTACTTTCAACTCTTAGTTCATCTTTTTCACTTCAATTATTTTCTGATCCCCTCCTTTTTAATGACTTTACCCTGAATACGCAAAACTTGTTTGACTCCAAATGTAAGTACATTTATTAGCACTAGACAAATAAATAATCATTTATGGGAAGACATTTTCCTCAGGGTGGAAGTTTATAATATGCTCTTACAGTGTTAAATGTTTCATGACATTTGCACTGACATAGGAAGGAGGAAGATAAGAAGAACAAAGGTTTCCAAGAAAACAGAAGTTTCTTTTAGATTAGTTTACTATTATAACCCTACTTTTTAAATATAATTAACTATCTTCATTGATGTAAAAACATTGTCAGCTTTGTTGGGTTTGGTAAGCTGTTGTCAACTTTTCATTTGAAATACAGAGATGCATTTCTACAGAAGCAACAACAGCAATCACAAGTGATGGCATCAAACACAGATAACAAGTTGAGCTCTAAGTTTCACTCCCTGGAATATATCAAATCACATAGGAAGAAAACAATCATGAATAAAAATAAGGACTGGAGGGAGGATTCCAAATAGGGTTTGATGTGGGTGGAAGATGCAAGGCAGAAAAATTACAAAGTATTGTACTGGGTAGCTAGTGATAGCTTGTCTTATTATGAATTTAATTTCAGAACATCGGCATACTTAACTTCTTGTGCAGCTACTTCCAGAGAAGTGGAATACTTAATAATAATGATATTTGCACATACAATGTGCTTTTCAGGCACCAAGATACTATCAATGCATTGTCACATTGATGAAATGCAAGGACAATGAGTGTTTTAACAATGCAATCGGAATCATATCTTTACTGACTTTCAAATGTTTCCCAGGCTGCATGAGATTTTCCAGGGAAAGAAAGGAATAGCTTTTGGGAAAGGAGTTACTCACTATACTAAGAATTTTCCTTATATTCTGATATTTCTTGTAACCCTGGTTTACAGTGTTCATTGCCATCTGAAGTGAGTAGCTTCCTGGGCCTTTGGAGATGTTAGTCAAAATCATCAGTGAATCTGAAGATGCATTCAAGCTAGACCAGGTAGGGACAGCAGCGTTCCTTTAAAATATTATGGTAGTATAAGCAGTCAACAATCCAGTAGCTTCAATGTCATTAATGTGCTGGAGTTTTATTTCAGAATCGGAATCAGAATCAAAATTAGGTTTAATATAACCGGCATGTGTCATGAAATTTGTTGGTATGCAGCAGCAGTACGTTGCATTACATAATAATAAAAATTACAGTAAATATTTAAATTAACTAAATAGTGCTAAAGAGTTGGGAGGTAGTGTTCATTGGTTCAATGTTCAACCATCCTTCCTGAGATGAGGTGCAAGGAGGGAGGGAGAGAGGGAGAGGGAGAGAGGGGGAGGGGGAGAGGGGGAGGGGGAGGGGGAGGGGGAGAGGGGAGGGGGAGAGGGGAGGGGGAGAGGGGAGGGGAGAGGGGAGGGGGAGAGGGGGAGGGGGAGAGGGGGAGGGGAGGGGGAGAGGGGAGGGGGAGAGGGGGAGGGGGAGAGGCAGGGAGGGAGAGAGCGAGAGAGAGGGGGGGGAGAGAGAGAGAGAAAGGGGGAAGGAGAGAGAGAGAGAGAGAGAGAGAAAGGGGGAAGGGGAGAGAGAGAGAGAGAATGAACGAACCAGCAGAGGGTGCAGCCAACAGAATCAAAAGCCACAATATACAGTCACGTAGAGTATGATCTGTACAGCGCCATTAGTGATCTCCATGCCACATGGCTTCTATATTACTGCTGGCAACTTCAACCATGCTAACTTCAAAATAATCTTGCCTAAATTCTATCAGCATGTTGACTTTGCAACCAGAGTCCTGGTTTATACCAACATCCTGGTTGCTTCCTGCATGACCCCTCTACCTTGGATACTCTGACCACTTTTCTGTTCTGCTAATTCCTGCATACAGACTAACTTTTAAACAAGTTAAACAGTTCAAAGGGACATAATGACCTGGTGAGAAAGAGCAACCTTAGGACTACCTGATGGTTTTGAAAACACTGTCTGGAACATGTTCAGAAATGGCTACCTATGTCCATCACGTTAACATAATAATAATAGTAATCGTAATAATAATAAATACTTTATTGATTCCAAAAGGGAAATTATTTTATTACAGCAGCAACATATAAAACACACACTTAGCTGTGTGCAGACTTAACCAATGAGAACACTCAGAATAATAATATACACAATAATAATTTACCAATGTGAAATACTGTACAAAACAATAAAACAGAGACTATTGTACTGTGATGTGTGTGCTCCTGTAGCACAGAGATGAACTGTTGTGTATGTTTATTGCAGTTGGTAGGAAACATTTTCTATAACAATCCTCATGACAGCGGAGCTGAATGAGCCTGTTTGGAAGGGTGCTCCACTGCTTATTCGATAGGTCATGGAGAAGATGTGCCAGATTGTTCATAATGGGCAAGTTTGTTTAGTGACCTCCTCTCCACCTCTAACTCAAAAGAGTCCAGATTACAGCCAAGGACAGCGCCAATGCTACTCCCCAACATAAAGCAGCAAAGAGAACTGCATTCACTACAACAGACTGGAAAAAGATCTCCAACATCCCACTGCACATGTTGAAGGATCTCTACAAAATAGAGTCTGCTCATCCCTTTCTTGTAAACAGCCATCAATGAAGATGTGGAATCTGTGACTAGCTATATGGAGAAGTGTACTGAGGAAGCCTCCATTATTAAAGACATCTCTGTGAGGGAAAGACAGAAGCCATGAGATTGGGGATAAGATGGCTTTCAGGCCCGCAAGAGGTGTACTTTCTTGCAGCATCAGAAAGGTAAAACAAGATTATTCACAGAGAATATACAGCCATTTCTGTGACACAAGAGACAGGGCATTCAGACAAGTCCACCCTATTTGTCAGCAACAATGATGCCACTCTTCCTAATAGGCTGAATGTCTTTTATGCTTGGTTTGATGCACTGAACAATGTGAGGAAGAACCTAAACATGGTCAACCCATGTAAAGTTGTGGGGCCTGATAACATACCCTGCCGGGTGCTGAGGGACTATTAGGCCCCATTAACGGATGTTCTAACAGACATCTTCAACATCTTTCTGGAACAGATTACTATCATCCCGGTGCCCAAGAAGGTGACAGTAACCTGCCTTAACCACTACCACCTGGAGGTACTGACCTCAGCAATAATGATGTGTTTGAGTGGTTGGTTACAAATCACATTAAATCCTATCTTCCTGCTAAATTAGACTCTTTCCAGTTTGCTTATCACTGAAACCAGTTGACTGACAGTGCCATTAGTCCTGCCCTCCACTCTGACCTGCCCCATCTGGTGCCTCATACATAGGATGCTGTTTATTGACTTCAGCTCAGCATTCAGTAGAAAGATTTGTCAGAAACTGCTGGGTAAACTGTCCTCATTTGGACCTCAACACCTCTCCCTGCAACTCGATCTCTCGATCTTGGACTTCCTTGACGGAAAGGCCACAGTCAGTCTGAGTTGGCAGAAACATCTCTAGCTCCATTGTGCAAAGTACCCGCACCCCCCGCCCCACCCTAGTCTGTGTATTCAGCCTGTTGCTGTTCATGTTGCTGAAGGATTACTGTGCTGCTAGATCCATTTCAAACCAAATCATCAAGTTTGCTGGTGACACAACAGTGGCTGGCCTCATTAATAATGACAAGATGGTGTACAGGGAGGAGGTAGAGTTATTCGAATGGTGCAGGTCCATCAGCCTGAGTCTCAGTGAGGATACGACCAAATAAATGATTGTGGACTTTAAGAAGAGGCAGGCTAACCACTCCACACTGCTCATAAACACCTCTTCCGTGGTGGGAGTTAGGAGTACCATTTCTGGTCATACAAATTAACGGATTATCTCACCTGGTCCCTCAACACCACCTCTTTAGTCAAGAAAGCACAGCAGTGTCTCCACTTCTTGAGGAGACTGGAGCAAGTGAGGTTCCCTTCCACCACCACCCCCCAACACTGACTAACTTTTACAGGAGCTCTATTGAGAGTGTCCTGGCCAGCTGCATGGTATGGGAATTTAAAGACATCTGACTGCAAGACCCTACAAAGGATTGCGAGAACTGCTGAAAGGATCAGGTCTCTCTTCCACCCATCCGAGATAGTTATCAGGAGTGCTGCATACACAAGCCCCTTAGCATTGTCAAGGATCCCTCCCATCCAACAATCGCTTCAAACCTCTCTCCACCATCAGGCAGGAGATAATAGCATCAGTACAGGGACTGTTAAAATAAGAAACAGCTTCTTCCCCCCTCAGGCTCTAAGACTACTGAACCCCTGGAATATATTTTATTATTTGTGATAATTTTACTTAATGCGTTGTGTTTGAGTTATATGTACTATGTTGTGCGCCTTGGGCTAAAGGAATGTTGATTCATTTGGTGGTGTTTAGGAGTTATGTGAATATAGCAGATATTAATTCAAGCAAAAAACAGTCCTTAGTACTTAATGTGGATTGTAAATTGCAAGCAGTAAGTTGAAGTTAATAGCACATCTTTGCACCGACTGCGAAGCACAGGCTGCCCCACAGACTAAAAGATTGCATATACATCAGCCAAACATTAAGACAGTTTTTTTGTGTTAATTGTCCTGCATTATCTATGGGTTTAAGGAATTTGCACCGATGTATAATAAGATCAGGGTGTTCCAGTCAAGATATTTGAACATTCAGAGATCTGTAGATACTGTATGTAATTCAAAGGAAGCATTGTCAACCCAAAATATTGAAGTAAACAATGTCATTTTAACTACTGAAACTGTATTGAACTGTACTGTTATTGATCTTAACGGTATAAAAAATGTGACATAATTTGATCTTGTGAACCTCTGCCGAGAATGTCTCAAGAATGATACCTGCTTGTTATGCTGAAAAAAGACTTCGATATCACCAGCTTCATTGTCTCTCTGGTGACTTTGATCACTCACAACAGGCGATATACATGCAGTTGAATGATAAAAAAAAACTGATTTGAAGTTGGACTATAGGCAGAAAGTACATTTGACTGGAATTTCTAAACAGCAGTGCTTCAGATACTCAATTTTGTTGCTTAGATGGTTGTAGAAATTATGTTACTCTCTGGGCTTCATGACTACTTATTGTCATTTGCTCTAAAAAAGACCTCTTCAACATTTCAGTGTATTGCCTCAGTACCCTCCTAAGTGTCCCTGTCAGGAGCTATAAGGCATTAAGGTAAATGGTTGGTGGTATCTGTGAGAATTATCAATTCTGTAAATCTTATCTATGATGACACCAGTCTAAATGAGCTGTGCTCAGATTTGAATTCTGTATAGCTATGTGCACATCAAGACATAGTTAACATTATTCCCATAGCTGTCCAGGCAAAAGATTAGTAGCAATAAGGTTTAGGGCTGCTGGAGGAATGAGGCATAAAACACAAAACTTCCTCATATAATCAATGAAATGAGGAAGTGGAAGACTAGGATGGCAATCTACCACCAACTGTTGACATTATATCAATATCAAAAGCACCCGGAGTAGACAATTCTCTGTCCCCAATTCCAAAGCATTTGATGCAAACTATCATCCTTAAACATCTTTCCTTTGGTCCTCATCAATTCACACCTTCCCATTCATCTTTAAAGAGGTTAAAAATATATCTTTCAGGAAATAAGTGAAAAATAGTGCAGAGAATTAAAAGTTACACTAAGAACAGGAACTTCATCAAATTTCAACGTGTATGGTTTCAGATGAAGCAAGATAAGCTCCTAGATCCCAGTGAGATAATCTCGGTTAAATTACAGTGGTTTTGGAATCAGTCCCACCCAGCAATGCTTCACACAGCCTAAGCAAGATGACCTCTGCCATTTGGGGATTGAAAGAATGGGAAGCGTGTGAATGTGTTTTGATCGTGTGATTCAGGGAACTGATGGCTGTGGGGAACTAGTAAAGAGAAGATGAAGCCTAGGGCAAATCAGTTATATTGAATAGTAGGCAGGTGGCTTACTCCTACGATTTTCTTTTCAGAAAAAATGTCAGCTACTGATGTTGTTGGGATGGAGACGGAACAGGTGGGAGGAACTTAAGTTAAATTCCCATTTCCATGTCTATTTACCCTTTGTTCTCTGAGGTGGCCCAGATGCATTGAAAAGATACTACACTGCTCTACAGCACTTGGTATAGATCAAAGCTAAGGTATTATTCATCCTGCTGCAGGTGGTAGAGATGTCGTCCAACATCAGCATGGCCTCACTCTTACTTTGTGTACATGGAATCATGTGATGATCACAACTGCTGCATTAAGGATTTAACTACCCCATCCCTGCAAGAAAATATCACCCTAATGCATTATTACCTCAATCATGCTTAAGGCAGATTCCTTCAGTTTCGCAAAAGGAAAATTCTTCTTTTCTTTGGCAGAGCTATTCATACATAATGTATGCTCTGCTGCATGTGACTTCTTGATGATTACCATTTCATCATCAGCCCAAATGGCTCAGCATCTGTGTCCAACGAGACAAAGATCTTGGACCTTGACTCTCCTCTGCTGTCATGACAACTTCCTCCTACTCACTTTAAAGAATGAAAGGGTATCTAAAATCATGTCTTTCATCCTAACCACACCAAACTGAAGAGAACGTCTGAGTTGATCTTTGGTAAGCATGTCCTATTCAGTTACAAAATCAATTAGGTGTCTATCTGGAATTAGGTACCTAATAATTAGTGTCAGAAAGAGATGATTCAATTTTTTTATTATTTTTAGTCAGGAAGCTATGCATGGAATAGTAAGCAGCATGGATCCAGCTCCACAAGTACAAAATTATACAGAGTACAAAAGTCAGGATTTAGTGAGTTCCAAATTTTATGAAGTTAGATAAAAAATCTTTGATTTTGTACTTTCAAGTAAAATCAGAGCTAATAAAAGCAAATCAAGATTTGTAAAACAGGAAAAGCACCAAAATGTGACATCACAAGGAAACAGGGAAGTAGCTACCTAGTGATTAGAATAAGAGAAAATCAGCAGACGCTAGAAATCAAAGTAATACACACAAGTGCTGGAGGAACTCAGCAGACCAGGCAGCATCTGTGGAAAACAATCGAAGTTTTGGGCCGAGACCTTTCATCCTGATTTTGTGTATAGTACTTATATAAGATCTTCCCTGTTTTAAAAAAAAGTTTCAGGCTAAATTGAAATCCAGTACAAAAACAGAAACAATAGTTGATAGTTTCATGCTAAATATTAACTAGATTCAAGATTGAAACTTCAAATTTATTTATCACTTTTACATCAAACCCAGGGCTTTGTGCTCAGCCCACTGCTGTTCACCATGCTGACGCATGGCTGCTAGATCCAGTTCAATCCAAATCATCAAGTTTCCCGATGACACAACAGTGATTGGCCTCAACAATGATGACAAGTCAGCAGAGAGGTGGAGAGGTAGAATACTGGGAGCACAATATGAGTCTCTATATGGCAACAAGATGATTGTTGTCTTTGGAAAGTTACAGGCTGACCACTCCTCACTGCACATAAATTGCTCCTCCAAGAAGAGAGCTAGAAGCACAAAGCTTCTGGGAGAGCACATAATGGATGATATCACGTGGTCCCTCAACACTGTCACTTTATTCAAGAAAGCACAGCAACATCTCCATTTCCTGAGGAGGTTGAGGCAAGTGGAGCTTTCCCACCTCCCCCCCACCCCACAACCCATTCTAACCAATCATTACAGGAACACCATTGAGTGTGTCCTGGACAGCTGCAACACCATCCGATACAGAAACTGCAAGGCATCTGACACACCTCTACAGAGGATTGTGAGGGCTGCTGAGAGGATCATTGGAGTCTCTTCCACCAAACTGAGATATTTATCAGGAACACTATGTACGCAAGGCCCTTAGCATTGTCAATGATTCCTCCCCCTCCCATCAGTCCAACAATCTCTATGACCCTACCCATCAGGCAGGAAGTGCCGTAGCATTATTTCAGGATTGTTAGAATGGAAAACAGCTTTTTCCCCAGACCATGAGACAAATGAACTCCTTGTCACCACCCAGGTCATATCACGTGTGAAGCACCATTATACTGTTTACTTTTTAACATATCATAAATGCACTTTATTATTTGTTCATTTATTTGTGGTAATTTTACACAAATATTACCTTATTATGCGCTGTGTGTGAGTTATATGTGCTGCGTTGTGCACCTTAATCACCTCCTGACGAAGGGTCTCGGCCCGAAACGTCGGCAGTGCTTCTCCTTACAGATGCTGCCTGGCCTGCTGTGTTCCCAAGCAATTTGGGTGTGTTGTTTGAATTTCCAGCATCTGCAGATTTCCTCGTGTTTGCTTTTGAGATGATATCTTTGACTGACTATTCTTGCCTGCTATGCCATTCTGTTACATCATGGTTGATTTTTTAACTCAGTGCAATTTTCATAGTGAGACATAAACTGACTTGACTGCCCTTCTCCATTCATTTCATTGGATGGGTGTAACAGACAGCCTAAGGTACTGGTTAAAGAATCTCTTTTCAAGTGCCTGGTATTATAGTTTTTTGTGTGTTCAAAACATTTTAGCTATATTAGACTCCAACAGTACTAACAGTTTTCAATGGCAACAAATGTTTCTGAATACCTGTGAATGCCGAGTCTTTGAGAAACATTGCTATGATGGATCTTACTAACCTTGTCTAATTAGCTTTCAATGTCTCTTCTGTTACCATGAGTCGGAGTTAATTCTACTCCCTATCCCACACCCATCCTATCTGATAGAATTTTGGCAAGGAATATCTTGTTCATGTTTCCCATTGGCAACAAGGTGGTCATTCCTGTGAATATTCCCATATGAGAGGTTTGTACTATGTGGAAACAGATTTTGTTAGAAGTTCAGGGAAGAATATGCTGAACATATATTCCCGTCCAATTTTATTTGGTGAGATACATATCAAGGTATTCAGTTTGATGGGAAGAATCACAATTAGAAAGAGAATAAAAGTTGGAGACTGATATTAAAAATGCATGACTCAAACATCTTGGGATAAAAGGAGGTAAATAGCTGAAAGAGAACCTCCTCACCTCAGTTTATTAATGCTTCTTCGGGCTGCACCTGGAATTAAGAAGTTGCACTCATCCAGTATCATAAGGCTAGTAGAAGGTTTGCTGATGACCAAGCTAATTATAATAATTGTCCAATAACAATTAATTAGTTAATTAATTAATTATATTTCATCTTTTGATACTATGTGGTTCAGATATACATTCTAGCTAATAGATGACACTGGCATCATTAGTTACAATGTTTTCGAACAGATTGAGTGAGACCCGCATGATCGAGTTGCCTCCCAGTGTTAACTCTCGCACACCAATTTATTTTTATGCTCTGCCAGAATTATCAAATGAATTTTTCATGGACCTCCAAACTAAACACTGGAATGGATAGCTGGAATCAATTGAAAACATCAATGCCAGAAGCAGATTCATTGATTCATTATTAAAATCATTAAAATTTTGAAATCTTGCAATCTCAACTTTTGAAATGTGTCAAACTTGAGCACAAATAATCAGGTGGTTCATAATTGTGTGGATCTAAGAAAAAAGCATAAGTCCCACTCACAGAAACTAGGACAGAAGACAAATTTCAAAGTTTATCTTACATCAAATGGACAGGATGCAACTCCAATAATAAATGTGCTGGAGTACTACTATGCAAGAATTTTGCCATGGAAACCAAGACAGAGGAAATAAGTTAGTGAGGCTGAGTAGGAGAGCTTTCTCGTTCGAAAAAAAAACCTGTTGCTTTCTTCAAACGATGTTAATAAGAAAGTTCAAAGTGAAGCACATTTGCCATAATATATAGCAAAATAGTTAAACCATTTGGTCCATCTAGTCTGCTCTACCATTCAATCATGGCTGATTTTTAATTCTCATCTCTACTCTCCCACCTTTACCCTGTAACCCTTCACCCCTTTACCCATGAAATACCAATAATCTTTGCATTAAATACACCTAGTGATTTGGTCTCCAGAGCCTTCCATGACCAACTATGGTTGTATCATCAGCAAATTTGTAGATGATATCTGAGTTATACCGAGCCACACAGTCATAGGTATAGAGAGGGTAGAGCAGTGAGCTAAGCAGGCATCCCTGAGGTGTGCCAGTGTTAAATGTCAGTGAGGAGGAGATCTTATTAACAATCAACATAAATTGTAGTCTTCCAGTTAGGAAGTCAAAGATTTATTGCAGAGAGAGGTACAGGGGCCCAGGTTCTGTAGCTTTTCAATCAGGGCATAAGTCCCTCTGCATCTCCAATTTCTAAACTTTCTCAGTATGGTAGGAAGAATAAAGGTACAAAAAAGTGTGGTTTCTACATTCCCAATACTTTGAGGGTAGTCTAAGCAGTGGCTCCCAGCCCTTTTTTTATACCATCGACCAATACCATTAAGCAAGGGGTCCATGGACCCATGGTTGGAAACCCCTGCTCTATAGTAATTTCTACTTTGGACCACAAGTGTTCTTTGCTTTTTACTGTTCAGTCAATGCTCTCAGTCACCTTGTTTTGGTCCAAAATATCTGGCACATTTCCTTACATTGAAAATCCCTTTGCCACAATTTCATCCGTTCCCATTATCTCATTATCTCATTCTGTTACTACACATCATCACAAGTGTCTACATTACTTAATAGACTGCCAACCTTCATGATATTGGGAAAGCTTAAAAACATGCTTCCAAGTTATTTATCGTTCAATTACTATAGTCATCAAGAGACAATAAACTGGCCCAGCACCTTGAAAGACCAAATAATACGGTAATGAGAGCTCAGAGACAGTATTAGGTATACCAACAAGCGAGGAATTCAGGATTCCCTTTTCCGAAACACTGGCTCAGAAATGCCACACACTAGTCTGTACTGGCCATGAACTTGATATCTTCTCTAATGAGGAATGTTATCATAAATTCACATTTTATTAATTACCAACAAGAGAAAATCTGCAGCTGCTGGAAATCTGAGCAACACACACAAAATGTTGGGAATGCCTCCAACCTTATGGCATGAACATCGATTTCTCAAACTTCTGACTATGCCATCCACCCCCTCCCTTCACCATTTCCTTTCATGAGAAATGCTGAAGGGGGGTTAGGTTGGGGGTCATTACTGGAAGTTTGAGAAATCAATATTCATGCCACCAGTTTGGAGGCTACCCAAATGGAATAATAGGGTTTCAGCCCAAAACATCGACTATGCTCTTTTCCTAGATTCTGCCTGGCTTGCTGAGTTCCTCCAGCATTTTGTGTGTGTTGCTTATATCAATTACCTTTTGTTTTTTTAAACATTATTACAGCAAGTATCACCTTGACCCATCAGAAAAATTTCTGTCTTTAAATGCCAAAGATTGCAGATTTGATTTTACAATCCATGTTAAAACACACCAAGATTCCAATAGAGGTACTGTAACTGGAAGCTAGAAGGAAATAAAATAGCGTGGATCCTTCTTTCGATTGCCATTGACACCTCCATAAAGTCAAAGTGTGTGGTTGTGACATAAGGACAGAATCAAGCTACATCCACTATCAAGCATCACATGTTGATGAGAACGAATTGAAAAAGTAGTGGTGTTCATTAGGCAAAATTATAATCTAGATAGTGTTATGATACGCAGCCAGCCACACTAACTTCTAGGTTTAGATGCTCTGACTTTCCGGAACATGGATAGCAGGTGCCACCGCCTTAAGGATTCAGAACTGGCTCACATTGGCAGCCATGTTTTGGCTCCAATATTCAATATTTAAGGAGCACCTGAACAGAGGTTCAGTGCTCAGTTGTCACTTTCACTTGGATTATCATGTAGCATCTAGTTTAATATTCTGTTCTCTTCAGTTTCACATCATGTCTCAATTCCAGCCTTGGATACTCCAGCACTTGTGTCCAATCATCCTTGCCAAGGTCTCTCATCACAGTATGATTGAGCCAGACATGGACTCAGTGTGGTATCAGAGTTTCTTATCTGCTATGGCCAGCCACAGCAAGAGGATTTCTCGATAGAGCCTGGAAATACATAACCTCCTGGTCGCTGTGGGCCAGCCTGCACAAGGAGGAAGCCAGAGTTGTCAAATCGCTCTGCAGAGCTAGTACGTCTTCCAACCCTGAAGTGATGTGATGGTGACCATGGTTCTTTCCACAGCTTCCTCGCTCAATGTTCATTAGTGTTTGAACCCCAGCCATCCCGTTTCCCTTTAGAGCGTGGAAAGGTAACCTTCATTATTATCTCTCTCTCTCCTTACTGGGAGAGCCCTGGCCTGGGCCACCATGCATTGTAAACTAAGGTCAGAGACTTGCTCAGATTGGGAGGAATTTATGGCTGCCCTGAGGAAGGTGTTCTGTCATCCTACTGGAGCAAGCCAAGCTGCAGACCATCTGATGAATGAGCAACAGTGCAGACAGTTGGGAGCCAAGTACATTATCAGGTTTTGGACTTTGGCCCAAGAGAGTGCCTGGAAAGGAATGGCCTTACCCACGCTATACCCCACAGACTCCAAGATGAACTGAAGGATGCCCTCACCTCGGGAGAGCCAGCAGAGGACTTAGAGGTTCTGAGCGGCCAGTCCATCTGCCCTGGTAATCATCTAGCAGAGCGAAAGCGGGACTACTTCAAGACGTCAAAGAGGGCCAACCTGAGCCCAACCTCAGCACATCACAGTTCCACTTCCCAACCTTGGACGATGACCAGCCCACCTCCTGCTCAGTATCCGGTCGAGCCCATGTAAATCAGCTGCACAAGACTCTCTGTCAAGGAGAGGTCCTATCATCGTCGTCGAGGTTACTGCTATTACTGCAGGGAGGCAGGTCACCTGTAGGCTGAATGTCCAAAGCTGCAGCCATCGGGAAACCTCTAAGGCCATTCAGTGTCGAGAGGACCATGACAGTAGAAGCCATTACTCTGAATCCCATGGACTCTGGTGTCATGCTGAAGGCCGAGATCTTCCGGGGTAAAAATCAAAGAGAGTTGAATGCCTTTGTGGACTCTGGGGCAGCTGGCAATTTCCTGGACTTGGGGAATGCCTGTGAGCTTAACATACCATTGCATGAGTTGAGCCTGTCCTGGATGAGTACCCACTGGGGTCGGGGCAGATCCAGCAGCAGACATTAGTTTAGCAGATGAGGACTGAGGATCAAGTGGAAGACATTAGTTTCAATATCACCGATTTGCCTCTCATACCCATGATCCTCAGGCACCCTTGGCTGTCTCAGCACTATCAGAATCACCGGCATGTGTGAACCTTTCAGTGAACTGGAAGGAAGGGAGGAGCATTGCTTGGTTTAGTCATTGAAAGAGAAAATGTTTTCAGCCTGGTCTTCCGATTCCCAGACTTTCCTAAGAGCAATGACCAACAAGGGGGCAGGTTTCGGTTTGGGGTAGCCTGAAGCCTACTGGAGACATAGTCCTTCCGTCAAGGACAGACAAGCTAGCTCTGGCCAACAGGACTGTGCAACTCCCGTCCTTGTCCTGCCTGAGTCAAGCTGGAACTAGAGAGAGGGATCCCTAGGTCAGAAGCGATTCAAGGAGGTGCCCATCCTAAGGGATCCAGCTACCAGGTCCCGACCAAAGGACAGAGTGCTAAACACAGACCTTTGGAGCCAGGTCCTGGGGGGCATAAGGGCCACTTGTAACACCTTACTACAGGAAGGATGTGGAACCATAGAAAGGCTGCAGAGAAGAAATGGACTAAGGCAAATAAGATCTAGTCCTGACGAAGTGTCTCGGCCCGAAACGTCAGCAGTGCTTCTCCTTATAGATGTTGCCTGGCCAGCTGTGTTCCACCAGCATTTTGTGAGTGTTGTTGTTTGAATGTCCAGCATCTGCAGATTTCCTCTTGTTTGCTCAAAGAAGATTTTGTTGGCTTCTACTCGGAAGGCCAAAATCAAGGCAAATCAAAGGAGAAGAGAGGGGCCCCACTTTGCAGCCTGGAGAACAGATCTGACAGTCCACTCGGGATTTGCCACTCTGGGTGGAGTCTAGGAAGGTGGCACCCAAGTTCACTGGACTCCTCAAGGTCCTCAGGAAAGTAAACCCAATGACAGGGAGAAGAATGATGAGAAGAACAGAGGTTTCCAAGAAAACAGAAGTCACTTTTAGATTAATTGCAACTAACTATAATCCTACTTTTTAAATGTAAGCAACTATCTTTATTGAGGCAAAGAAACTTTGTCAGCTTATTTGGGTTTGGTAAGCTGTTGTCAACTTTTCATTTGAAATACTGAGATGCACTTCAAAAACAGATAACAATTTGATCCACCAAAATTTTCTTCTGCCATTAAGGGTGCCAATGGATTCTAAAATAATAAACAGTGGGAGTCAAAAAAAAACAGAAAACAAATGCCTTGTGTTAGGTAAATGCTGAAGTTCATTATCAACTAGGTGATAACAGAATGCATCAAGAATCATGATGTGTTTCAGTAGACTCAATAGTTTCCAAAAAGACAGCATATAACAAATTTATTTGATTTTTAGGATATGATGGGTTTAATAAATGAAGAGAACGAGTAGATGCTGAAGTTTAAACTTCAAAAAGGAATTTGAAAGGGAGCCATAAAGAATTGTTATATAGAATAAGAGTGGATGTGGTTGGAGAAATGCACTGTTATAAATAGACAATTGGCTATTAAATAGAAATTCAAGTTCATGTTTAAGTATATTGACAGAAGTACACAGCTAAACAAAGCAATGTTTCTGTGGGACTGAAGTGCACAAGACAAGGCATGTATCACATACAGTATTCTGCAAAAGTCTCAGGCACATGTACTGTATGTATCTAGGGTGCCTACGATTTTTCAATGTAGAGCAAAGAGCGGGTTTGTAAATCTGGAGGGAGCAAAGGATGTTGGGACTGGTGAGGGTGAAGCACAGCAGGAGGGGTGAGGGACACATGGCAGAGAAGAACTGCGGGGGCAGGGGGTGGCACAGGTACAGACACACTCAGCCCTGCCTGAGACAAAAGGCAAGGTCATCTGATTCCAAACAATTGGTTTATTGATCATTACAGAATGTACCTCTGGAGCCTCCCAATCCCTCCCCTCACCCTTCTCCTTTTCCCAATGATGATTCCCCTCTCCCTGCCTCCTTCTCACTCTCAGTCCATAATAGAGACCTATACCAGAATCAGGTTTATCAACTCTTATGTATGTCATGAAATTTGTTTTCTTTTTTGGCAGCAGTACAGTGCAATACATAAAATGACTACAGTACTGTGCAAAAGTCTTGAGTACCCTAGCTATATATTTGTGCCTTGGACGTTATGCACAGAACTCTATATTTGTTAAAATAGGAAGGTGGTTGGGAAACAGAAATAAGAGTACTTAACTTTGTATTAACTCAGTAGTATTAAGTGTTTTTTGGAAACAGGAAATACATGATATATAGTACTATGCAGATGTCTTAGAAACCAAATCTATATACAGTATATGTGCTAAAGACATTTGCACGGCACAGTACAGCACATAAAATAATGCTAGCACAATAATAATAACAGACGGTAAAATAAATATTCTGAAGATGTACAAGTTGATATAAAGTGCATATATAATATATTGTTAAATATACAACAGTATAAAGCCACAGGCACTGTCATAAATAATGTGTACAAGGTGGTAACAGCGTGTTCAGAAGTTGGACATCCTGGGGGAAGAAGCTGTTACCTAGCCTGACTGTCCCTGTTCTACACACTGTGGTATTTTCGACCTGACAATAGGAGGTCAAAGTGAATGTGGGGCCGATGAGAGAGGTCTTTGACAATGAATGGTGAGGGCTCTGTGAATGCAGCACTTCTGGTATATGTCCCAGATGGGGTGGGGGGAGGGAGGGAGAGAAGTCCCAATAATTCTCTCAGCAATCTTCACAATCCATTGCAGGCTCTTGTGGTCAGATGCCTTACAACTTTCACAACAGGCAGTGATACAGCTGGCCAGGACACTCTCAATGGTGTTCTGGTAGAATGTGATTAGAATGGGGTCAGGGACCCTCGCTCACCTCAGTCTTCTTGGAAAGTGGAGGTGCTGAACTGCTTTCCTGAGTGAAAATGTGGTGTGGAGGGACTAGCTGTGATCGTCCCTGATGTGCACTGCAAGAAACTTGGTGCTCCTGACTCTCTCCACAGCGGAGCCGTTGATGTGCAGAAGGAAGTGGTCAGCCTGCACCTTCCTGAACTCCACAATTATCTCATTAGTCTTGTCCACATCAAGATTCAAGAGTTGTGCTCACAGACATAGAAACTGGAGAGAATAAATAGACACATAACTCAGGCTGGAAGACTTCAAATAAGAAACATCACAAGGTAAGTGCTCAGCCTTTAAGTACTTACAATTTATGCTGATGACTTAGATTAATGAGTATGTTGCAGCTAGCTTTGTTGATGGGAAAGCAACCTATAAGTGTCAACTTCTATCACTTCGCTGATGCCCAAGGGTACACTGATCGAGCAATAATTGGTTGGTTGAATTTGCCCAGAGTTTCCTTGTCAGGACATCCAGTTCCTGGGCTAATTGTTGGTCAGATGCCAATGTTGTAAATGTACTCCAACTACCTGGCTAGACATGCAATTATTTGTGAAGTGCAGGTCCTGAGCACACTCTGTATCTAATGTTCTGATATCACCTGGATGAATAGAATTGGCTGCAGACTGGCTTCTGTAAAGGTGGGGATCTAAGGAGCGAGTTAGTATGAGTCAGTCTTCTCTGTAGGCTTCACATGTTGGCCCAGCCAGCACTGAGGATGGGAAATTTTGTGGAGAATCTTTCTCTTGTCATTGGTTTAATTACTCGCCACCATTCATGACCAGGTGCGGTAGGACAGTATGTTTCTGATCTGATATATTGGCTTGCAATTGCTCAGAAACAAAGGAACATAGAAAGTAGTAGTAGATATGGACCATCTGGTCATTCAAACTGCTCTACCACACATCACAATCATGGCTAATTACCTACTGTATCTCTTCATCCCTCATCTCTTCCACCAGACCTGCAAGACTATGTTGGACAACCTGGGAGTATTTGCTCTAAGCTTCTGGGTCATTGTTCCACATTGGCATTGCCGGATCTGTGGGAGATTGCAGTCTACTTTTACCAGTCAAGGGATTGTCATTTTTTAATGAATGTTTTAGCAGGTAATCTGAATTTGGTGGCTTGAACAGGCATGTTTTAATGATAATCATCAATTACTCAAAAGTATGCTGGCTGAACTCACACTTTAAAGCATTCCTTATGAGTAAATCTCATGTTTGCATGAAGGATTTGAGTGTGAAGAGTTTATTGGCTAGATATTGTAGCTGAAAGCCAGAAATTCATAAATGCTTCAGAGTCTGAATCAACACGTGTGAATCATTCAGTTTCTCCAAAGAGGAAAGAAGGAGGTGGATCAGTGATTGCAGAAGTCACTTGCACCATATCGTTCTTGGCATGGTTAAGCTGTGAGAATTCAGTGAACTCAATTTCCAGCTGAACCATCACACAGAGCTTCTGCATAATGAGCTGGAACAGGAGTAGGTCATTCAGGCTCTCAAGCTTGTGACACCTCTCAACAGGGTCATGGCTTATTCTACTTTTCTCCAGTCTACTTTCCTGCCTTCTCCAAATAATCCTTGATTCATTTACTGATTTGAAACTTATCGAGTTAAGCCTTAAAACACCCTGATCCCATAACTCTCTGTACTCAGGAATTTCAATGATGAACAATCCTCTAAATTAAAATTGTTTTATCCATCTTACACCTCTTTAATCCAAACCCAAGTCTTGTAATTCTTGCCTTCCCTTGGGAGATAACATCCTCTCAAATTTTATTCTCTCTTGCCTCTTAAGAGTCCTATGTGTTCCAGGAAGATGAATAAAAGATGCTTTTTAATGGGCCTTTTAGCTGCTTGTAGTGATTATGATGGTGCTGACCGAGGTCATATCAAGCTGAACCGCAGTCACTAGTTATTGTAAAGCATACCTAATTTCCAAGAAAACACATATCAGACTCATTTCCAAGGGATCACTGCCACATGAGGCCTTTTTCCTGGCTACCAAGGGGATCCAGTAGATTCTCTTTAACTGAAAGAAAAATCATTGTAGCATCCAAGTGGTGGAATGTTTACATCCACCCACAACACCTTTGATCATTACCAGCTGGTCATTGAATGAAAATCTTTCTGTTGAAGTAGGTTATTGCATCATCAATGGGAAACAAGCAGCAACATGAGTGAAAATATTAACATTCTTCACCTTTGAGATTTCTGCTGCTTGTTAATAGCATTCACAGCCTTAACTAATGATGAGTGATGTCCACTGCAAAGTTGAGAAAATGACAAACACTGTGCAACAATGCATGTGATTCGTTGTATGCATCTTTGCGGTGCTCACTGACTGATATAATGAGTGCTGTCAAGAGCACTTGAAATGCAATGTTGTTTATATGTTGAGAACGACATTTGCATTTGTAAACACTGGCTATGGAATGATCCTACTAGAAGAAAACATCAAATCTAGAGCAACTATATTGTGTAACTATTGTACAGCCTCCACAATAGGAACATTGCTCATTGTTCAGAAAGAGCTAGCAGAATCTTGGCCAGAAATTATGGGCACAAATACACCTAAAGGTGGATATTAATTATATTGGATGGTTGCTGATTAATCTATCTTCCTTCTTAAATAAATATGAAAGTAATAATTATTTATTGTTTATGTACAGAGAAGAGACTATAACATTTCTGATCCGTCCTTGTATTGCTCTGAATGCAAGCCCTCCTACCCTGTCCAAATCTTCTTTCTGTAATGACTCCTCAAGAAAGCTTTTTCTCGTTCAAATAACAATACTTTCATAATCCCAATTGCCTGGTGACTGGTTCTTCACCCACACATTCTGCAGCTACAGCTCTGCTCAACCACATTCTCGCTTTTACTAAAGATTACACGATTATTATAATTACCCATTTTAAAACTTACAATAACTTGAAACACTGTCTGGAGCTATTCCAATGCTGGCCTCTTAAACCTTCCAGATTTTTATTGTTCAGTCTTTAACTCTGACATTCCTTTTCCAGTTTGCTGTTTTTCCATCCTTCTTTACACAACTTTTCTAAATCTATATTTTTGATCAAGCTTTCAGGCGTATCAAGCTGATGTGTGAATCAATATCAGCTTTTGTTTGTCAAAGCCCGGGTGAAGTGGTTTGATACTAGTTAACTACAAAATTATGTTGTGGTTGCTTATGCCAAGTTGATGCTGTATAACCACAAAACTGTTACTGGAGCATCTGCAGGGGTAAAAAAAAGTTGAATAACTAGAAGTTAATCACATCAGGAGGTTAGTACCTAAGATTAACTGAAACTAAGTGAAAACCTGATAAACAGGTGGCTCCATTTGGGCTGTGAGTGTGAGATCTCACGTTCTTCTTAGCTTTCAAATGGGAAAGAAAGATTAACTTGAACAAGATCAAATGACAGAAAGTGTACTACAAGGCAATTACAGAGGATCTGATAAATACAAACCAAAAAAAGAAAATATTGGAAATAATAATTATAGATTACTAAAACTTGAGATTTCCATTTCATGTACAAAATGTGGCATAAAGTTCAATTGTCACTTCTCATTCCAAGTTCAAAAAGGCATGATTATCTTCCCTGTGTGAATCATATCATGAGTGCTTCACTGTCTGAACCTCAAAAGTGAAAAGCAAATCCTAATAGTGCGTGTGGGACATCTTTTTGTTATGGTCTCTTCCTCCTCCTCTTCTCTTCCTCTCCCTCCCTCCCCTCCTGTTACTACAATGTGCGATAGCTGTGCTCCCATTATGGAATATGAAGCTGACTCAAGAAATGCAGTCAACAAAAATTGTTTGAGAACCCTAATGAAGTCCCCTTTTATATTCCCAGTAGTCCACTAACTACACTTACAAACACACTTTCCAGGAAACTAGCCAAAAGAAAACAGCCAGCATGGAGTGTTAATCTTTCTTTCCATCTATCCAATCAGTATGGCAACTTGGCACAGTTTACTATTAAGAGTAGTGTGATATTCCCAAATGTATAAGATTGATCATAAGGAGCTTTCGTTGATGATCACATTATATGCATATTGCAGGCAAGATAGCCTTTTCGTTTAACAAATAGCCAGTCAGATTGCATTGTAATTTCCCCTTGCTGATGTTGCAACCTAAGAGATGTTTTTCATCCAAGTCAGAAAAGTTTCATTATTAACTGGCAAGCTGGACAGGGAACAGTTATTATATGTAGCAAAAACACATTCCATCAGGCTTCTTCATACAACCTCCTCTGGACATGCCCTGTTGGTGATATTGCATTGAGTTTATTCCCAGCATCTCCCCCCACCCCTCCCCCACCTACCCGCCAGGCTCGTGTAACTCA
This sequence comes from Hypanus sabinus, assembly GCF_030144855.1. Lineage (NCBI taxonomy): Eukaryota > Metazoa > Chordata > Chondrichthyes > Myliobatiformes > Dasyatidae > Hypanus > Hypanus sabinus. The sequence continues at coordinate 133,350,177 of NC_082712.1, read as the reverse complement.
GTTGCTTAGGCTGGTGGGTTGCTCAGAGACAGCCAAGATTCCTCATGGTATGTTGTGACATTAAGGAAGTACATCTGGTTGTCAGCATGTTGGGGAATGTGGAAACTGCTGCAACGTACAGTGAACTCCTCTCATTTTCGCGGCTTCCCAGGACATGGTTAGTCAAAGTGAGATCTCGAATATGCACACAGGGCCACCTTCGCACACCCATCCTTTCAGCCAGTTGTCTAACTACAAAATGTTTCTCCTGACTAGACAGAAGCCAGGCAGCAGATGTACAGACCGAATTTTTAGCATGGTATTGGGTGCCATTGTTTACTCTATCAATAGCCTCGTATGTTATATCCTTTAATGGCTGCAATAACTGGATACATACCAATTCCACTTCTTCCCTTTGTTTCCCCATTCTATTCACTTGTCCCAAGTCACCATAATTTTATTTTATAATCCCCTTCAACTTCTGCCAGAGGGAATTGATTTGTACATTTATTTCTGCTTCATCTAATGTACTGACTGTGGAGACCCTTTCTGAACATCCTGCTCCAAACAACTCTATCAAGCCCCATTTCATTCTCTGCTACTCTGTCCTTATCTCGTGATGAGTAACTTGCCTATCGAATAACTGTTGGAAAGGGTGATTTATATTGTCCTCCTAAAATCTAAGGAGTCATAAAGCAGTCAGGTTAAAGACTACTTGCATGTGCTTCTAGCCTGGTACTAGAGTAACTCTTCCACCCGTATCTTCCAATACTAACCCTACACCTCCAGTGCCCTTCTGGACCTTGCTATGGTGCTCTTGTGGTAAAAGCTGGTCCTGCAGTAACCTTCTCCTGAATGGAGCAGCCTTGTCATGGTACTGTACAAGTTTCATTGCTGTACTTAAATGTGAATGGTTTGTTAGTCCCGTGTCTCGACATAACAAATATCAACATTGAATCCCCCTCTCGTGCACACCTACATCCAGCCCAGATGCCCCCCATATGCTGTGCAGTTTCCAAATGTCCATTTCAGCACCGCATGCGATCACATCCTCAAGTCGAACCACGTACCTTGGTTTACCCTTGAGAGACAGCTCAAAAGAATGACACATTCAAATACTTAAATCACAGAATATTGCTACTAGTATCTCCCAAGAGAACATGGGCGATTATTTTAGGCGTGCATCGATGGAAAATGGCGGGGCTATTATGGAAACCCAGCCTTCTCCATGGATACTGTAAAAGCTAACTTATCCTGATGATCGGAATATACCAGAATTGACCAAAAATCCTTTGCAATATCTAACACAGGAAACATATCCTGTTTCAGCCTCAGGAGATTCAAAATGATGGGTTCACCACTATGGGATATTCCCAAGGGGTGTATTTGCTCAGAGAGGTTTAACCAATGGCTAGTTAGTAGGACACATTTGGCTTTGGAACTGGCCCAATCGGGGAATTCATATGGGAAGTAGTCAGCCGGATCACCCCTGTTGCTGTAGTTCTGTGACTATCTTTTCCACTGCAGACTCTGCTTCAGGTTTAATGAGTACTGTCTATGGGTGTGATGGGAGTTCTATCCCAATAGGTGTCACCTCAACAAGGCCACAGCCTTGTTTATGAGTGGCCCATACCCGGGGATATGTTTCGCAATAATATCCTACATTCTGTTCACTGCCCATTCAGTCTTTAAGGTTACGACTCGCGATCTATATAAATCATCAGCATTCCCCTCTGTCACCAAGGGTGACTCTTAATTCACCAAATAATTTCCCTTGAACCTGACTTGTTTACAATCCCCAGGCATTCCAAAAGATCTATCCCAAGATGGCGCCTTCATGATTGTCACAAACCCAGATATGTTCAGTAATTCTTGAGTGTTCGATCTTTATCGGGATGAATTCACATAATTGAATGATCATGTATCCTCCTTCCACTTCCACTACCATTATGGTTGTACTTGTAATGTGTGCCAAGATTATTTATTGAAATTGAGGCCCTAGCAGCTTCCAACATAGTGCACATCTGCTCCCTAGCAGTACATTCACAAACATTCTGGAGTTGCCACCCTTGTCACGAGGGGCTGATTCTAGTCATTTCTTCAGGAGTCATTTTAACTCCTCTATGGAGGTCTGGTAAACAGGTGCTGCTCGAAGCATGGTGGTGATCCCCAGTCTGTTCTGTCCAAAATACTTATTCTGTTTCCCCTTCACCTTTTGATCAACACTTGTCCTGACTATGCTCTGTCTTCCCACAGTAGCTGCACTTTTTCCTTGTCCTTACAATCCCGGGCCTTTTGCCCTCTTCTTCAGTACCTGAAACATTCAACATGGCCTTGCCTGTCCTGCCTTACACCTGCCACTATGGTTGCAAATTCTCCTGTTTTTCCCCTCTCCACTGTTTCTCCTATTGCCCAGTTAAGTATTTGATTAAACGTGTGGCCAATGGGTAACCCTATTGTTTTTAAACATGTGGCCAGTGTTATTATCTGGGTCAGATCTAGGCCCATGCCATGTGTCAAAAAAATTTAGGAAGATGTCATCATCCCATTTGGGCCACCAAATTGCTCATATGCCTGATATTTTCTCTCAGCGTAGTCCTCAAATTTCTCTTTTGGGTCTTGCTTAATTAAAGTACTGTTGGTCCAATTCACCTGTTCTTTATCTATCTCATCCTTATCTACCTCAAAAAAGTCCCCCGGTTTGTTCTCTGAGAATCTGCTTCTCCCTTTAAGCCAATTTTTATTTCAGATATATTGAGCAACGTAGACCCGACCTGCCTGGGTAGTTTAGCCTTTAAAAGGACATGTATATCAGCAAGTCGGAGCCTACCATAATTCTCCAGCCTTTTGCTGAAAAAGCACACTGTCATCATTATGTTTGATAGCAGGTAATTTATTTAGCAACATCTGTTTCTCTGTTGCTGTCTTCCACCTTGGACTCTGTAGTGCTATTCTCAACAGTCTTCCAGATGACCCAGGGGGAGGGGTGGTGCGAGTTCTGAAGCACCCGCTGCTGCTTGCTCAAGGATGGAACCTGTGAATATCTATTACAAGTCCTATTCTCATTATCTGCATCAGCTGAAGTGTCCCAATCTGCATCACATAATGCCACGGTAGTGTTGCAGTTAGTACAATGCTATTAAAGCTTGGGGTGTCGGAGTTCAGAGCTCCATCCCAGCAGCCTCTGTAAGGAGTCTCTGCACCAACTCCCTGTGGAATGCTTGGGTTTTGTCCAGGTGCTCCAGTTTCCCCTCACAGTCCAAAGAGGTCCTGGATAGGTTAATTTGTCATTGTAAATTGTCCCGTGATTAGGTTAGAGGTAAATTGGGGCTGTCAAGAGTTGGTGTGCGATGAGGTTTGAATGCTCAGAGGGCCAATTCAGTGCTGTATCTCTAAATATATTTTAAAAATATTCTGGGGGCATATGTGGATTTACACTATCTACCATTTGTACCATGTGTGATTCTGAGCTTGTTTGGCAATTACTGTTCTGTGGTATTTGTGCAATAATGTTGTTACAATACTACAGCCTTTTCATATTTGCCCTTCTCTTATTCCTTCCATGAAAATTTGTTCAATTTGTTTAGGGTTGTCCTATCCAGATTGTAATCCTTTGTATCAACTCATGGTTATGGTGTGCTACCATCCGTATGAGGGATCCTTCCAATTCCCACACTTCTTCCCTGGTTTCCTCCAGCTCCTGTTTTCCCTCCACAGCCACACCTCACTGTGTCTGCAATTCCGGCTCCCCAAACCTATGTCTCAAGTAACAATAGATAGTCAATCAATTTCCCAAATCAATTGCAACCTGGAATTACCCAGGCCCATCTGTCAGTTACCCAGACACCCAGAATTGGTTAGTCAATCGATTTCCAACCCGTAACTACCCAGGCCTGTTTGCCAGTGACCCAGACATCCCAACCCTCTGTTCGCTGACATCAAACTCCTTATGCTCCAAGGTGTCTGTTTACCACAACCTAGAGTTGCAGTCAGTCCTAACCTCGGAGGGTGGCATCTCAAACACATTCACCCAACCAGCAACCTCATAGCTGGTTGCAATCCAGTGGGGCATCCTGTAACTATACCAATTGTAGCAACAAACTGGAAGATCACACGGAGTTGGTGTTCTAAGTATGGGTGATTTACTAAAATCTGGTGCACACCAGGAAACCAGTCAAAGCTGATCTCCCTGAGCATGAATTTGGTAGAGCCTTCACATTTTCAGTTAATGAGATTACCAGTAAAACTACATTTTGATTACAGAATGATGGCTGCAGGGAGCATTAATTAAGTGACGGACTAGATCCTGATTACAGAGTAAAATGATTGTCCTCGGGTCTAACAGTAAATCCAGCTTTGTGTTACTACCATGTTTGCACACTATAACATAATTAATGGAACTCCTGAACCTTGGGCTTCATCACTGCTGCATTCCATGTCTCCACTTTGAGGCAGTTCCCTGCTACCACATTAGCACAATCCACATCCCTATTACTAGTTACTAGCTCTCACCATTCTTCCCCCTACTGAAGGTGACATGAGGACGGCACACACACATTTAAGAAAGGCAAAAGAATCTGATACAGACATGTGATTGCAGCATCAGCTTGGATGGAATGCAACATGTTCACCCAGTGTGGACATGGGAATTTGCTCAGCTTAAGAAGCTGATGAGGTAATGAAGTAGATGATGCTCTAGGCTCTTTAGCCAGCTTTGTCTGTTAGCTACACTAAGTGAAAGTCCTTTTATTGGGCGACTCTAGAGATGCGGCTCATTAACCCCTCGCTAACAGTCGCTGGACTCAGCGGTGAGAAAACCACTTCTCTCAAACTCCGTATATCTAGAGTCGGCATGACTTGGGTCCCACCAAAACCGGGAAGTTGGCGGTCTCAACCACCTGAATCCCAATCAGAGTGAAAACGGTGTAAATAATGCCCCCAAGCACTTAAATGTCGGCAAGAAATAACAGATCATACACTGGATACAATTATAAAGAAAGTGTATTTACAAATTTCAGCTTTATCGAACACGTAGTAGGAAAAAGAAAAGAAAAAAAATAAAAAGGGTGCATTACAATTGACTCAGTCTAGATGTGCTCTTAAGTTGGAGCTCTTCTTGAAGTTGTCTTTAGCTCGCACGCCGGACTCAAGTTCTGAGTGAAAGCACATAATACTTTCCGAATCAGAATCCACCTCGAACAAATGGTCTCTGTTTCCCTGGTACGCCATAGGCCAGCCTGTCTGGGGATTTCCTGACTCTTTGTGATCTCCTTATTGTATCTTCAGCTCCGCCAGCTTCAACCACCCCTTGTGACTCTTCCTGTCTATCACTTATGTCCTCCGGTGGCTCAGACCCCCCGCTTCATGACTGAACTCAATCTCCTTCAGTTTAAGCAAGTGCTGCCAGAAATCTATGGCTCTAGTATGAACTGTATGGATACATCAGAGCTTAGTCCAACTAAACCTTCATGAAAAGTGTTTTCCACTTTAGTATTTCCTTTCATGAACATGTCCTCTCAGAAAGGTCAGCCCGTTCCTTTACTGAGTCCCTCTGTAGGTTTACCTCTTTTCTTCGCTGTTTGATTAACTTCCCAAAAATTCTTCTGTCCTTTACACTCCCACTTGAAAAGTCCATTTTCTCCACAGTCGTAAGAGAAAATACTGGTCATTTCCCTGGTCAAGGGACCCTGTTCAGTAGCAGCTCTCACTTTGGTACATCCCACCATTTCCTATCAGCCTTGTCAGGCTTGGTGGCAGCACCAACTGATATACCTCGGTTCTTAGATCTTTCACAACATCCTGCAAAACCCCACGTGTGTGGCATATGGGGAGTCACTTTAGCAAGAGGCCACTATCGAGGACTGTGCCCTGCTGATGGAGGCTTCCCGCTCCTCCATTGCACTTTCTCTCTCTCTACCCTCTCTGAGAAACTCAATAAAAGATGGGAGAGGGCACATCCTGTGGGTTATTTGAATGCATAGAGCAGTCACGTCATGCGACAGTGTGCCATTCATAACTTGCTCCATCCTCAGGCAATTTCTCTCAGACTGTTGAATGCTGTCATGATCAGTGCAACAACTTCTCCAACCTGAAAATGTAGGCACGCAACTTCTCTCCTTCCTCCTGAAATGTGTGCCTAAACTTCATCTAAGATCAGCTGCACTTCCAGCAGGGCCTAAAGCATCTTTCTGAGCTTGCAGATAATTAGCTGATGTGGCTAATGGAGGTTCTGATGAGGAACCTCACTGTATCAGCTACTGAGCCTTTTTTCATATAATTTCATGTTTCTGTTTTTTATCTCAGATTTTTCATATTATCTAAGCACTGCCATTCACCCAGATGTCTCCTCTCCCAAGCCTCATACTCTTCCCCGTCAGGTGTGGACACGCCCAGCCTACAATAACTTTGGCTGTCCACAGATATACTTCTGCATTTATCAACCAGTGACGTAGTAGCTGAAACAAGCTCAGAATTTAAATCAACCGCTGAAGGACTCATTAGACCTTAGACACCAGAAAACTCCTTCCCCTCACTTTGCAGAAACAAGGACAATTTGTCTTTAAAGTCTCCGCTGTCAGCTATGGGAAACTCGTCTTCCAATTTTCACCCTCACCTACACTCCCTTGTTCTCTAAAAGTACAGTCAGCCCATGGCCGCACTCCTTCAGGTGCCCCAATTGAACCCGGCAGATCCAGTCCCATCAAATCCTTGCTGATCTGGACTAACACAACATCCTTACCAACCAATTGATCATAATGCTGTACAACAAGGATAACGTTCCCTAATACTTTAACAGTACTTAAACCCCAGTCACCAATTCAACTCGGCTGCGGATATCGACCCCGCTCAGAACACAAGCATTAGTTGTGGATAATCTCTTTGTATCACACCAAAGCTTCATCTCCGCAGCATCCATAATCAAGGATCTTAATCAGTTTCCCAGACAGTAGTTTAAACACCGGCTTAAACACATGAACAGCTTAATCAATTCTTACAGCAAATACGTAGTATTCAGGGAATGAAATCCTGGATGATAGCCCCCACAATGAAACCCCTTTTTACCGGGTCACTCTAAAGGCATGGATCATTAGCCCCTTGCTAGCAGTCACTGGACTCAGCGGTGAGAAAACCACCTTTCTCAAACGCTGCATATCTAGAGTCGGTACAACTTAGGTCCCACCAAAACCAAGCTGGGATGTCTCAACCACCCAAACCCCAATTAGGGCAAATATTGTGTAAATACTGCATCCATGCAGTTAGCCGATGGCAAGAAGAAACAGATTGTACACTGCATACAATTACAAAGAAAGTATATTTACAAATTTCAGCTTTATCGAAGAGTTAGTAGGAAAAAGAAAAGAAAAGAAGATAAAAAGGGCCCGTTACAGTTAACCCAGGCCAGATGTGCACATGAGTTGCACATCTTATAGTTGTCTTTAATTCATGCACTGAACTCAAGGTCAGTATGAAAGCACACATCACCTTCCCAACATTGCTCGAAAGTCATCTTGAACAAATGGGCTCCCCCACTGGAGTTTTGGCCCTTCCTCCCAGAAGCCATTCATCTGCACAAAACCAGGCACGGCATCTTCAGCCATCTTTCCTCATATCTTCTCCCAGCTCCTGCCAACAAGTCCTCAACCCACACCAGTGTCCCGCACAAAACCTCCCCACCCAGTGTTCTCTTGAACTTTCTCCCAATTCCACCATCCTGACTGACTGACACAACATCCCTAAGCTGAACAACATACCCCTTACATTTAGCTCAAACCCAAACGTACTAAAAGCAGAACAGACTGCTGTTACAGAACAGCCAAAATGAAACATCTACAGCATAACAGTAAAAATCTTAACCAGGGTGTTACATAAGTTTTCATGTTCCATTACATTATAAAATCTCACAACATATGTACTTACTGGTGAATATATATTACATATCACAATTAACTTTTATGCAAACAAATCAATTATAAATAAGCTAAATATCCTGGAAATACAAGTCGTAAATAATTGTATGGGTATAATAAGACAGGTGATGAGAAACAGGTGCAGCAAGTGGGAGATTGATTGGGACCAATGAGATCCTCAGCTATCACACCTACAACACTCAGACTGAGGAACTTCAGCTGATACTTGTTAAATTGGTGTTAAAGATACAGACGTGGTGACACCTCACAGAAGGGGAGATACAGCTGAATATTTTGATCTCAGCGTCTATTGCACACTGCAGCCTAGACAGTAGCCTGTATTTCAGCAGTGATCAAAGGCAGAAGGGTGAGACATCAAGGCAGGAAGGTATGGTTTCCCTAGTATATAATAGTGAAGGAGCCTCAGTCAGATAATCAGGTAACCAGGGTTATAGAGTTAATCTTAATTTTTAAAAAAGAGGACAAATAGCATTGAACTTTGGCTTAAAAATGAAATATGGATGAACAAAGATATTAATTTATCTTCACCATTGTGAAAATTATTGGAATGTGTCTGAAGCAATGGTATAAGTTGTTGTTTGGAAATGCAAGGATTTTTTTCAGGGAAGAGGATGTCTGACAAATATGTCTCACACAAAAAAAGTGACTTCTAACAGACTAGAAACTTCGCATTTGGCTCATGGAGTGGTGTCGGTAAAATGGGTTGAGTTCGAGTTTCTGGCAGCAGTAGTGGAGAAAGGGAAGAGATGGTCTATTGAGAATGATCTCCAATTATTCTTTCTCAATCAGTGTCATGGAAAAACATAATGGATCATAGAATAGATTAAAATTAAAAATAAAGGACAATTCATATGGGAAAGTGGAGCTTAAGTATCAGGCGAGGAAGTGATTATAGATTTACAGGGAACGATCTGTAATTATGGTAGTAAAGTGCAGTATAAAAGAGGAAAGAACAGATTTTTGAAAAATAACAGATCAACAAGAAACAGCTAATTCAAGGGAAAATTGGAAAAAATGTTACAATGAAATATATTGGTTCAAAAAGCACAATAACTGTATCACAAGATCTGAAAACAGAATCCATTTGGAGGATAACAAGAGAGAAAGGGAGAAAAAAGCCTGCCCTGATGATGAGTCTCAGCCCAAAATGTTGACTGTTTATTCACCTCCATAGATGCTGCAGGGTCTGCTGTGTGTCTCCTGTATTTTGTATGTGTAACTCCAGAGTTAGTTGATTTTCAGGCTATATAAAAGTACCAACACAATTGGAGAATCAATAACTTAAAATGTAAAATAATAATACAAACCAGGTGATATATCTTCATATATTTTGGAAAAAGTAAATTGTCAAAATACTCTAGAAGATGAGTTCATAGAATGCAACCAGGTAAGTTTCTGGAATATTTTATCATGGAACCAGTTTGAAAACAATCTAGTTTGGACTTTGTCTTACATAATGAAGCTCTGTTAATTACATCTCATGGTAAAGCAACTTTCAGGGAAACTAGATTAAAAGCTTTTCCAGTCAATAAACAACAAAATGCATTTAAAAATTCTCAGTAAGTTATATTCTATTGAGTAATTTAAATTCTACCAGAAGAGTAATATATCTATGTTAACTGTAAATATTGAGGATAGACTAAAAGAGACATATTATTACCAAGAGGATTATAAGAGTTTTGGAACATCAAAGAATAGATAAACAATTGACAAAGTCAGAGAAAATAGAACAGGAATGTAAATTAGCAACATGTATAGACAGTAACTGTGAGAGCTTCTGCAACTGCATAAAATGGAAGCAAATAACAAAATGAGGAGCATATAGAGATTAGAATACACACCAGAAAAAAGGAGCAACAATAGGTGATTCAGCCACTCAAGCCTGGCTACCAGTTCACATGATCATAGATGTCTGCCCAGGTCTCAACTCCTTCTCTGTGCCAGTTCTACGTAACGCTCAGTTCTCCAATCTTTCAAAAACGAACCTAACCCCTCCTTAAATCTTCCAGTGATTTTCCATCCTCCGTCATAAAAATTCCTATTTGCCTTATTTTTTAAAATATGTCACATCATTCAAAATTTTCCCAAATGTGGAAACATTTCAACATCCACCTTGTCATGCCTCCTTAGTCACTTTAACAATTCAATAAGCTCAGACCTCATTTTTCTAAATTCTAAGAGATGCCGACTCATTTTAATTATTGGTGATTAGACAATCCTCTCAACACAGGAATTAGCCTAGAGAATTTCTTCAGGGCTACCTCCAATGTGAGTATACCCTCCAGTTAAATAGAAGGAAAAATATATACTATACTCCAGGTGTAGCCTCATCAGTGCCTGATACAATTGTAGTAATATTTTTTCTACTTTTAAACTCCAAACTCTAATGATAAAGGCTACATTGCTATGTGCCTTCTAAATCACCAGCTTCATTTGCATTGTTAACTTTCTATGCTTTATGCACAAGAAGATACCAATCCCTCTGAACTCCACTCAATAGCAGTCTGTCTCCATTTAGATAACAGACTGCCTTTTGATTCCTCCTACTGAAGTGCATGATTTTTTTTCTCTATTTGCCAAGCTTTTGTCTGCTCACTCATCTATATTCTGGTTGCTTCTGCATACTCATCACACACCCTCCCACGTATATTCATGTCATCAGTAAACTCAGATACTTTACACTCTGCTCTAGGCTCCAAGCCATTAATACAGATTATTTAAAAAATTTACAACAAACCGCTGATCCTTGGGGGCATCACTTGAGTTGCATCTTTACAGTATATTCTGGCCTTCGAACTTTCTATCTTCTGTGTAATAACCAATCCTCAATCCAGGTCCATACACTTGAGTTCTTACCTTGTGTTCTGGCCTTCATGTGCTACCTTATCAAATGCTTTCTAGAAATCCAAATACATCATTCAGTAGATGCTTATTATTATCCTGAAAGAATTCCTGCTTATTTGCCAGACATAAATTCCCTTTCTTAAAACCATGTAGACTTAGTTTGATTGCATTAAGATTTTCTAGCAGCATGAGAAATTAAAAGGACAAATAAAGAAATGGCTGTGGACATATATGTTTGGTTCTGCCTTCACTGCAGGATACATAATAAATGTGGCAGAAATACAGTGGAACCAAGAGTAAATTGTGTGAAACATAATTGACATCATTAAAGATTAAGTACTGGAGGAAATAAAGTGACTAAGACTGTAAGTGGTAGCCTGCATCCCAGCAAGTCAGAAAGCTAAGGAATGAAAGAGGGACTTAATTGTACTGCGTGTGGTGCTTCTGTTGGCATTGCTGTTCCAAGGAAAGATACAGAACTGAGAAACATGGCCATTCTTGACAAGGGAAAAACAATGATTTTGCTGGTGATAGAGCCAGAAACAAAGAGACATTGGAGAATCTTCCAGTGCTACAGAATTACAGGCAAGGACTTATACAGGACAAAGTGATGAACTTGGAGGGATATTTAATCTACTCCTGTTAGAGCTTTGAGAGCTACAATTTGTCACCAGAGACCAAAGGAAATTGTTGGTGAATACGTTCTCAAGTTGAAGACTTTGGTGAAGGAGTGCAACCTCCAGACCGTTTTAGTCCGGGTTATAATATTTCTTGGTGTAATAAATAAGGCAACTGAAGTACTTCAGGAGAAATAAAATAGAAAATGCTGGATATAGTCAGAAAGTCAGGCCACATATGTTGGAAGAGAAACAGAGTTAATGTTTAAGGTTAAAGATCATTCATCATAACTGGAAAGGAGAGAAAAAAGAATTAAAAAGCTTAAGCAAGGGTGGTGAGAGGAATGTGTCTGAGCTTTGTTTGCTTGTATGGGCCTTTATCACAAATGGAAAACTGATACAGACCTAGAAATTAAATTACTTATAGCTGTAGAATTCAATAGTTGGTCCAGAAGGCTCCAGCATGAGTAGGTAGAAGATGAGGCGCAGTTCCTCATGCTTGTACTGGGCCTCACTGTAACAGCGCAGGATGCCATAGGCCAGTAGTTCAGAATGGGAGTGGAATGGAGAATTAAAGTGCCAGGCAACAGAAAGCTGAGGGTCATTCTTGCAGACTGAACACTACTGCACTAAAGTGTGGTCACTCAGTCTGTGTTTGGTTTCTCCATTGTAGCAGAGGTTATGTTGTGTACACCAGAGGCTGTTCATTAGATTGGAAGAAATGCAAGAGAATTGCTGCTTCACCGGGAAAGATTGTTTGGAAGGCTAACAGATGGGAATGCTGAATGATACCTTTTAAACATCTGCAGAATACTTTAAGGACCATACATATACTCAATATTACAAAATGAGGAACTAATTATAAGTACTTGCATCAATAAGTCTGTGTGTCATGGCCAATACATGCACATGTAATAACTCAGCCTCTCTCCAATGAGGCAGAGTTAACACAAGAGATTCTTCAGCCACATAGGACCTGATGAAGGGTCTTGGCCTAAAACATCAACTGGTCATTTCCCACCATAGATGCACCACCAGCATTTTCTGTGTGCAGAACAAAATTGTGTATTGGACAAAAATGAGGAAGTTTCTTCAAGAGTTATGATAGAGGTCAACCCTTGAGTTGCCAATGAAGTTAGATAGGTCCTTTTATGAACAGGATAAAGCTTGTCTGAAAGACCAATAGTCAGGTAAGCTAGGTAGATCCCAAAAAGTAATCAGCCTACCAACACTGATGGACCAAGGATTTACATAGCAGCTTCACTTAAGTACAAGCGTCAAGGAAAAATCTAGCTTAATTTTTACCAGACAAATGAATGGATCCATTTAGCATGGAATAATAATGCACAGGATATAAATAGTTTTGTTATGGGAGAAGGCTTTGTGACTAAGGTGCAGAAAGCAATGCACCAAGATCATCACAGATGGAATTTAATGCCAGTTCATTTGACAAGTAATGTGAAAATTGGTTATAAAGAAGAACTAATTGTTTTTTAAATGATCTAGCTAGAAGCAGATATATCAGCAATTTGGCTGAAATATGGAGAAGTTGTATATTAAGAAACTCGAGAAAAGATCATACAATGTAGAGCCCAGAACTATGAGGAAGTCATACGGGAGCATAATGTCCTTAGATGTGGGTTTTCCACAAAACTTAATAAAATTGACAAAGAATGCATTTGTCCTGTGACACAAGGAGGCATAGTACTATGATCCTTACTAATTAGGTGATTAACAAGAAGATTTGAGCAGATGCCTGTTCATTGTAAGTCAGCAAGTGAATTACATCTTGGAATATGATCACAGTCAGATACTGATTTGTAAATGCAGCAAGGAGACAAACAAATAGAGTTAGCAAATAGGAAGTGCGTTGACCTTTATCACAAAGAGTTTGGAATGCAAAAGTACATCAGCACTTGGAGACACAAGAGACCTCAGCTGCTGGAATCTGGAGCAAACACAGACTGCTGGAGTACTCAGCAGGTCAGTCACCTTGATCTACTGCCCGCAGGGTTCATCCAGAAGTTTGCTTTTAATACAGAAGCCTTGCTGAGATTGTTCAGGGCTTCTGCTGGACCACATATAGAGTACTATATAGAGTTTTGATTTTCATATCTAAGGAAGGCTACACTTGGCTTGGAGACAATGCAGCATATTTTCAGTGTGATAAATTTCTTGAATAAATCAATTCTCCCATGGACTTCTCCCATAGAAGAATGAAATGTAACCTCACAAAGACATGCAAGCATCTTAAAAAGACCGAAGGGATGGAGGCCAAGAGGCTATTTGTTTTACTTTAGGATAATCTTAGGATAAAAGCTGGCCATTTGTCACTAGGATGAAGGAAAATTTCTTCATGCAGTGGGTGCTAGTCTTTGAAACTTGTACCTCAGCAGGCTATGCATAGTCAGATTTTGCATGCATACAAATCTAAGATCAAAAGATTGGTGGGCATGAGAATTGGGTAGCAAAGAGGACACAGCAGGAGACCAGCATTATATGAAATAGCAGAGTAAACATGAGAGCATAAATAAGCACCTTTTTAAGGAGAGCCAGCATTCCTTTAAAACGTTTCCAATTTGTGATATTATTGCTTGCTACAGTCGATAAAGTCAGGACATTAAATTTCTATCTCTAATGCTACCCACATTATTACTAGCTACATCTGCAGTCCTTTGAAGATGGGAAGAGAGCATGATTTCACAAATGTTGATGTACAAACTTTCTAAGTAAATTTTTCAAAAAGGTCCCCAACGATGCAGTGCAAACCCAGTTCTACAGAGCATTTAAAAACCTAATCAGGGAAGATACCACTAATTAGCAATAAGCCATTAATTTCATTTTTGAAATCATCAGTTGGCCTTCAACAGCTTTTTGCGGATAAAAGGCTGGAACATCTGTCATCACCTTTGAATTGTTAGAAAGTAGATCTCATCCAGTCTTTTAATTTGAAGTGGATTTGACACAGGATTAATTATAAGAAGAAGACACGGAGAACAAGTAAGTTATTTTACAGAATAACATAGGTGCACTGATTTTGATTTTACCAGATGGCCCTTCCATCAACTCTTCTAAAAATACATTAATGAGCTTTTAATAGAAATCTGTGTCGAGGAAAACCTTTTCACATCTCTGAAAGGTATCTTCATTCTGAATACTTTCTCACCGATTCTGCTGATAATTATTCCTGTTTGCACCTTATGAGCAGTCGCCTAGCATCTGCTCTCCAACAATACATACTGTCTGCACCTTTTTTCAGTTTGATTACAGATAGAAGAGCAAGATTTGTACTCTGATAAACCCACTTATGTGCTGTATGTATGATGCACCATCAATAACTCTCGGAGACGGAAGGCAAACGATAGGCTTTTATTAGCTGTAAGAGACCACGATTAGCAGCAAGAGACCACCACACAACATCCTGGAGACTGAGGGAGGAGCAGTGCCTCCAATCGCCTTTATACAGGGGTCTGTGGGAGGAGCCACAGGAGCAGTCAGCAGAGGGGTGTGTCCAGACAGGTATATGTAGTTCACCACAATGTATAAAACAGGAACTTTGAAAGGAGCCAAATGTACAAACTGCACAGCAAAGTCGAGGGAGGGAATCAGAAACGGCTATTTAGGAAATCATTGGGAAGCTGGGAGGGTCAATTGGATAGCCAAAAGGGCAGTGAGTGTGGAGTAGAAGAAATAGTGGACACAAAAAATAATGGAATTTACCTGGAAAATGAGATCTTGTAGTCCTGAGGTGGCTCACGTAAGGTCAATCTGCATAATACTAAAACTCAATTTTATTATTAAGCATTATCAATAAGAACCTTACACATTATTCAACCTATCGTTCCATACCCAATGGCCTCAATAGCCAGTATCCTCTCATAAACCAACATCCCCAGTGCTGCGGCCCCAGTTACACTCTGGCATTTCGGTTGTAAAGGTCATGTTGTTTACGTGCTTTTGATATTTGCCTCCTTAAGGATGCAGCCTTTCTGAACTCCATCATGGAAAGAGATTGTCAGGTCAAAAGAGGACAAGAATTAATGATGTTTGCAAAAACAATAGGGGAAAATGCATCTGCTCGACTGAACCCTGGAAATTTCTTGCCCGTGACTATTCAGAGTGAAAAAGGAACATTTGCATTTCAGTAAGAGCCTTGAAGCAAAGAAATGGGAGCGTAGGGAAGTCTAGCATAAATATTGGAAAGAGTGCACCACCTTACAAATTACCCATTCACCAGACATCTGACATTTATGTCCCATCTTTGGTGTAATTTGTTAGTCCTTCAGAACCAATACAGGTGGAGTAGAAGAAAGATACCTTATAAGCCCAAAAGAAGAATTATATACATGAGATGCATGGATTGCTTTGAAAAAAGATCAGGCAGAGCACTTTCAGTATATTACACTTCCAGTCACATTTAACAACTGATTGTTTTCATAAAATCCTAACTCAGAATGAACAAAGAAACTCTGTGCACTGAGTTAGAATTTCCAGATCACTATGTCCTTCAATTGCTCTTCTCCTATCAGCACTTGTGATTTCTGTAAAACTTAGAAAGGGCATAGCCAGCTTCCTGGGTCAAGTCAGCCCACAAGCTGTTATGACTCAATTTCATTTGAGTATTCAGATCATTCAAGCATAAGAATTCACCTGCATGTAATATATATAACTCTTCATCCTCAACCCCGGAGCAGAATTGAATTCACAGAAATCTTCTGATTATTTTGGGTTCTGTAATATTAACCTAAGGTTCCTTTTTTCATCAACGTTCCTTTGTGTCCTACGGTTTAAAGTCCAACCCTTATTTGAATTTCCAAAATGCTTTTACTTTCACTTGTTAGGACTAAATTCCATCTGTCAATGTTCCATACAACTTTCTATCTGATTTATTTCCCATTGGAGCTTTCCTCACTATCCATAGCACCAGCAACTTTTATGTCATCCACAAACTCACTAATGACTGTATATCTTCTAGACTCACATATAAGTTGTTAATATACCTCACAAACAATATGGGAGACAGCACCAATCTGTTTGGTACATCACTGGGCTCAGACTTCTGATCAAAAAGGCATCCTTCATTACCCTTTGCCTCCTAACATCAAGCCAGTTTGGAATCCCATTGAACTGCTTTTTTTGGATTCTCTGCGCTATAACTTTCTGAATCTACCTACCATGTGGTACCTGGTCAAATGCCTTACTAATGGCAATGTAAGTAATTCCTCTTGCTCTGTTTTCATTGGCCCTCAGAAGCTAACTCTCAAAAACTCAATCAAATTAGTGAAGAAGGATATACAGCTAGAGTGCCTAAGATTTATGCACATACATATAGTGCCTATAAAAAGTTTTTACGCCCCCCCCCCCCCGGGAGTTTTCACATTTTATTGTTTTACAACATTGAATCACAGTGGATTTAATTTGACTTTTTTTGACATTGATCAACAGAAAAAGTCACTTCCATGTCAAAGTGAGAACAGATCTCTACAAAGTGATCAAAATTAATTACTAATACAAAACACAAAATAATTGATTACGTAAGTATTCACCAACACCACCCCCCTTTAACATGACACACCAAATCATCACTGGCGCAGCCAATTGGTTTTGGAAGTTACAGAATTAGTTAAATGGAGATCTGTGTACAGTCAAGGTGTTTCAATTGACTGTAGTAAAAATACACCTGTATCTGGAAGGTCCAACCGCTGGTGAGTCAGTATCCCATCAAAAATGATGCCACAAAGACAAAAGAACACTCCAAGTAACTCCGCAAAAAGGTTATTGAAAAGCACAAGTCAGCAGATGGATACAAGAAAACTTCCAAGTAATTGAATATCCCTTGGAGTATAGTTAAGTTAACCCTCAAGAAAAGGGAAGAATATGGCACAGCTGTAAATCTGCCTAGAGCAGGCCATCCTTAAAAACTTGACTGTGCAAGAAATGGACTAGTGAGGGAGGCCACCAAAAGACCTATGACAACTCTGAAGGAGTTACAAGCTTCAGTGGCTGAGATGGGAGAGACTGCTCATACAACAGCTGTTGCCTGGGTGCTTCACCAGTTGCAGCTTTATGGGAGAATGGCAAAGAGAGAGCCACTGTTAAAAAAAAGTCTCACATGAAATCTCTGCTAGGGTTTGCCAGAAGGCATGTGGGAGTCTCGGAAGTCAGATGGAAAAAAGTTCTATGGTCTGATGAATCAAAAACTGAGCCATCTGGCCATCAGACTAAGCATATCATCAAAAACATACCACCCCTTCTATGAAGCATGGTGGTGGCTACATCATGCTGTGGGGATGCTTCACTGCAGTAGGCCCTGGAAGGCTTGTAAAGGTAGAGGAAATAATGAATACAGCACAATACAGGGAAATCCTAGAGGAAAGGTTGCAGTCTACAAGAGATCTGTGACTTGGGAGAAGATTTGTTTTCCAGCAAGACCATGACCCCAAGCATAAAGCCAAAGCTACACAGGAATGGCTTAAAAACATGAAATTTAATGCCCTGGAGAGGCTAGGTCAGAGTCCAGACCTCAATCCAACTGAGAATTTGTGGCTGGACTTGAAAAGAGCTGTTTACTCGTGATCCCCATGCAATCTGACAAAGCTTGAGCAGTTTTGTAAAGAAGAATGGGGAGAAATTGCAGTGTCCAGATTTGCAAAGCTGATTGAGACCTGTCCACACAGTCTCAAGGCTGTAATTGCTGCCAAAGGTTAATCTACTAAATACTGACTTGAAGGAGGTGAGTACTTATGCAATCAATTATTGAATGTTTTATATTTGTAATTAATATAAATTACTTTATAGAGATCTGTTTTCACTTTGACACGATAGGGTCTTTTTCTGTTGATCAGTGTCAACAAAAGCCAAATTAAGTCAACAGTGATTCAAGGTTGTAAAACAATAAAATCCAAAGTCGTCCAAAGGGAGTGAATACTTTTTTATTTTGTGTGTGTGTGTGTGTGTGTGTGTGTGTGTGTGTGTGTGTGTGTGTGTGTGTGCGTGTGTGTGTGCGTGTGTGTGTGTGTGTGTGTGTGTGTGTGTGTGTGTGTGTGTGTGTGTAGATGGATGGATTAGTAAATTAGTGGATAATCTGAAGATTGGTTGGGGTTGTGGATTGCATAGAAGACTGGCAAAGGATGCAACAGGCATAGATATAGTAGACAGCTAGTATCTTATCCCTAGGGTTGAAGTGTCTAATTCTGGGGGGCATCTAATACCTTAGGTGTGCAGCATTCTGTTTTCTTACAAAGGGTGGTAGGTGCATGGAATGTGTTGTGAAGAACGTGGAGGAAGCAAGATGACAGAGGTGTTCACGAAGCTCTCAGAGAGGCACGTGAATGTGTGGTAAATGGAAGCATACTAATATTGTAATGCAGACTAGATGATCTTAGCCAGACATTTGATTAGTAATTTAGTGCTTTGACACAATGTCATGAATTCCTGTGCTGTACTGTTTTATGTTCTGTAACCGTATTTCCCTTACACATTTTGAAAATTTCCTTACAATCTGTTCCACTAATTCCCGCTGATTATAAGGAGGCTTAAAGTTTGACCCCAGCAAAATATTGCCCTCTCTATTATAAAGTTCAATCCATTTGGGTTCCTGAGCCACATGCTCTTTCATATTTGTAGTCAGAATCTAAGCTAGTTGAGAGATTCAGCTGCCTGTCAGACAGGGAGGTTCTCCAGAAAATGTCACCTTTTTTATCTTACCAGAAGGTTACAACTTGCCCTGCAAAAAAAAACATTACTAAATAACTACTGTTATTCTGGGAAATTGCATCTGTGAGCCTTCTGCTTCTGCTGCTGCTGCTATATCTGGTTTCATTAAGCAAGCAGCAGTTTATAGACTTTTTCATAGGATTATGAGCCATCACTAAGATGGGTCAGCTAGATTTCACTGTGAAAATCTATAAGACATTGAGACATAGGAGCAGAATTAGTCCATTCAGCCCATCGTGCCTGCACTGCCAGTCCATTATGGCAAATTTATTATCTCTCTCAACCCCATTCTTCTGCCTTCTCCCCATAATCTTTGATGCCCTGATGAGATAACACCCTATCAACCTTCGCTTTAAATATATTCATTGATCTGACCTCCATGGCCATCTGTAGCAATGAATTTCACAAATTTCTCTACCGGTTAGCTGAAGATATTCTTCTTCATCTCTGTTCTAAATGGATGTCCTTCTATTCTGAGGCTGTGTTTTCTGATTCCGGACTCCCCATTATTGGAAGCATCTTCTCCACATCCAATCTGTCTTGGCCTTCCAATATTCAATGGATTTCAATAACACCCCTCTCATTCTTCTAAATTCCAGTGAGTACATGCCTAGAGCCATCAAATGCTCCTTATACAGTAACCCCTTCATTCCCGGAATTATTCTCGTGAATCCCATCTGGAGCTTCTCCAATGCCAAAACATCTTTTTTTTCGGACAAGGGACATAAAACTTCTCAACAAACTCTAAGTAAGGTCTGAACAATGCCTTATAAAGCTTCAGTATTACATACAGATATGCTTTTATATTTTAGTCCTCTAAAAATTAATGCTACAGTTGCATTTGCCTTCACTACCATCAACTCAGCCTGCAAGTTAACATTTAGGGAATCCTGCACAAGAACTTCCAAGTCCCTTTGCACCTCAATTTTTGAATTTTCTCCCCATTTAGAAAATAATCTACGCTTTTTTTTCATTCCACCAAAGTGCATGGCCTTATATTTTTCTACACTATATTCCACCTGCCACTTCTTTCCCCATATTCCCAATGTCTAATGCCTTCTGCATACTTCCTGCTTCCTCAACACTTCCTACCTATCAACCTATCTTCATATCATCTGCAAACTTGGCCACCAGCTATCAACTCTGTAATCCAAATCATTGACATATAACATGAAAAGAAGCAGTCCCAATACCAAAACCTGCAGAAAACCATCAGTCATCAGCAGCTAATCAAAATACAACCACTTTATTCACTCTTTGCCTCTTGCTAATCAGCCAATTTCTGTCCATGCTGGTATCTTTCCCTTAATATCATGGGTTCTTATAATGTTATGCAGATTCATATGTGGCACCTTGTCAACAGCATTCACTAACTCTCCTTTGTCAATCCTGTCTGTAACTTCCTCAAAGAATTTCAGCAGATTTGTCAGGCAAGATTTTTCCTTAAGGAAACCATGCTGTCTTTAGCTTACTTTATCATGCACCTCCAAGTAACCGGAAATCTCATCATTAATAATGGACTCAAGCATCTACCCAATCACTGAAGTCAGGCTAACTGTCCTATAATTTTCTTTCTTCTGCCCCCCTTCTCTCTTAAACAGTGGAATGATATTTGCAATTTTCCTGTCCTCTCAAACCATTCCACAATCTAGTGATTCCTGTATGATAATTACTAATGCCACCAAAATCTCCCCAGCCACTTCTTTCAGAACCCTGGGTGTATTCCATCTGTTCTAGATGACCTATCTACCTTCAGACTAGTCAGCTACCCAAGCACCTTCTCTGTAGTAACAGCAATTGTACTCACTTCTGCCCCCATCTCTTATATTTCTGACATATTCTGACAACTCTGGAGACTGAGAAAACTATTTATTAAATTCATCTGCCATTTCTTTGTCCCCTATTACTACCTCTCCAGTGTTATTTTCCAGTAGTCTGATGTCCACTCTCATCTCTCTTTTACTGTTAATATACTTGAAAAAACCCTTTGGTATCTTCTTTTATATTGTTGGCTATCTTACAATAAAAAAATTCATCTTTTCATTCCTTATTGCTTTTTAGTTGCCTTCAGTTGGTTTTTAAAATTTCCAAATCCTCTAACTTCCCACTATTTTTGCTATATTATATGCCCTGTCTTTTGCTTTTATGCTCTTTTTGACTTTCATTGTTGGCCACAGTTGCGACATTCCTTCCTTTAGAATAATTCTTCATCTGTGGGATGTATCTTTCTTGCGCCTTCCAAATTACTCCCAGAAACACCAGCCTTTGCTGTTCTGCTTTCCAATTCACTAGTGTCCCCTTTCAATAAACTTTGGCCAGCTCCTCGGATGTCTCTGTAAATCCCTTTTACGCCAGTGTAATGCTGATACATCTGACCTTAGCTTCACCCTCCCAAACTGAAGAGTGAATTCTAGCATATTATGATCACTACATCCTAAGGGTTCCTTTACCTTAACCTCCCAAATCAAATCTGTTTCATTATACAGAAGCCAATCTAGAATTGTCTTTTCCCTAGTGGGCTCAACCACAAGCTTCACTTAAAAAGCCACCTCATAGGCATTCTACAAATTTCCACTCTTGGTATCCTGCAAACTGATTTTCCCAATCTACCTGCATATTGAAAACCCCTATGACTATCGTAAAATTGCCGCCCTTTTTGCATGCATTTTCTATCTACCATTGTAATTTGTATAAGACATGGGAGCAGAATTAAGCCATTCGGCCCATCAAGTCTGCTCCACCATTCCATCATGGCCAATTTATCATTCTTCTGAATCCCATTCTCCTGCCTTCTCATAACCTTCGATGCCCCTACTAATCAAAAACTTATTAACTACACTTTATAAATACCCAATGACTTGACCTCCATAGCCGTTTATGACGGTGAATTCTGCAGATACACTCCACTCTGGTTAAAGTAATTCCTCCTCATCTCTGTTCTAAAGGGACAACATTGTACTCTGAGGCTGCCCGACACTATAGGAAGCATCCTCTCCATGTCCACGCCATCTGGACTCGAGGATGAGAAGTTTTGTGGTGGAAGGTGGGAAAGATTACCAGCCACCCAACCTTTTTACAACTCTTCCCCACCCACCAAAATATGCCACTGAAAATGTTGAAAATGAATCAAAATCAGGTTTATTATCAGCAGCATATGTCGTGAAATTTGTTAAGTTCATTGATGCATTGACATCCTGATGATTCTCATTGTCTGCAGTATTGCCAAGGAACTGCACCGGAGGTGTAGCATGAGACTTTCAGTAATTGATAATTGCCCAAAAATTGGTCTCATGGATAGCTGCTGTACTATTTTGCATATAACTGTGATGATCACCAAGCTTTTGCATTAGAGTAGAATTAAAGTTATGGGTGATATGGTAGCAAAGCAGTTAGATTACAGTGCCAATCTCATAAACTCCACATCCTGGCTACTGTTCAGATCCTACTAGCATGCACGAAGATGCTGTTTGTCTCATAGCTGATCACTGTAAAGATTGAAAAGAATGGAGAACATCCACCCCCCAGAACAGAACCAGCCTTTCTGACGAGCTTATCGACCTTCTTGGAGTCAACTGCTCTCACTCACCCTACTGCCCCAGCAGACAACAGCATGTAATAGAAAGCTGGCCATTACTGAGTCATAGAATATCTGCAGCATAGTGCTGGAGCCTCCTCAGGAGGTACAGTCGGCTCTGTCCCCTCTCATACAGAGACCCTGTATTTTCAGTTCTGTCCAGTTTATTGTCCAGGTGAGTTCCCAGGTATTTGTAGTCCCCAATGACTTCCACATCCATTGCCTTGATGGAGATGGGAATGCAGGGTGTTTTCACCTTCCTGAATTCAATCACCAACTCCTTTGTCTTAGTGATTTGAGCTGCAGGTGATTCAGCCCACACCACTCAACAAAATTGTCCACCTATCTTCTATACTCAGCCTCTTGACCCTGGCTGATACAGCCCACCACTGCCGAATCGTCCAAAATCTTCTGCAGGTAGCAGGATTCCAAATTGTATCTGAAGTCTGAGGTGCAGACAGTGAAGAGGAAGGGGACAGGACAAACCCCTGAGGTGCCCCTGTGCTGCTAACCACAGTATCTGATACACAGCTCTGCAATCTCACATACTGTGGCCATCTGGATGGGTAGTCTGTAATCCAGGACCCTAGTGCAGCATCCACCTGCATCTCCATGGACTTACGACCTTGTAAAGTAGGTCAAGTGGTGTTAAGAGCAATGGAGAAATCAAAGAACATGATTCTCACGGTGCTGCCTGGCTCGCCCAGATGGGTGTAAACCCATTGAAGCAGAAAGATAATGGCATCTTCGACTCCAATGTGTGGTTGGCAAACAAGCTGCAGAGGGTTCAGTGATGGATTTATGATGGTTTGGAGTTGTGTCAGGACCACTTTTTCTAATGATTTCATCACATGTAAGGTCAGTGCCACTGGTTACTAGGCATGGTAGGATATGTCTTCTAGGGTACTGGAATGAAACAGGATGTTTTCCACAGCACAGGAATCCTCTCCAGGCTCCAACTACAACTTGAGGTTGTAGTTTGATGGTATAGCAGTTTCAATCACATGGCAATTATAGGTGTATCAAAGAGAAGTTAAAGATATAATAAATCAAAAGAAGAGATTTATAAAATTGCTAACTCAAGCAGTAACCTGAATATTATGGATATATTAGAACTCTGCAAAGGCTGACTAAGAGGATGAAAGATAAAAGTGAACTGATATGAAGTACACCAATAGACTATAGAAGTTTTAATTGGTACATGTAAAGGAAAAGATTAACAAAGCCAAATGTGTTTCCATTGCAGACAGAGCCAGGAGAATTTACCACTGGGAATAAGGAAATGGCAGAGGTGTTGAAAGAGTATTTTGCATCCTGCTTCATAGAAGAAGGCACACTGTTCTTGCCAGATACATTACAGAACCGTGGGTCTGGTGAAAATAAGGAAATGAAGGAAATAAGTACACATCAAAAAATAACAAAAGAAACCGATGAGCTCAAAAGCTGATAAATCCCAAGGACCTGCTAATCTACAACCCGGGCTTTTGCAAAAGGTGGATTTGGAGATAATGAATGGTCTGGTTGTAAGCTTCCAAGGTTTTATAAATCTAGGAAATGTTCCTTTCAATTGGAGGATAACAAAACTATTTCAGGAAGGAGAGAGAGAGAACATAAGAAATTGCTGACCTGTTAGCCTAATGTTAATGCTTGGGGAAGAAGTTAAGATCTCTAGTCAAAGATTTAATTGTAGAACACCACGAAAAGAGTAATAAGTCTGAGCAGAGTAAACATGGATTTATGAAAGGTAGATCATGCTTGATTAATCTGTTAGAGTTCTTTAACAATGTGACTCATGGAATAGAAACATAGAAACACAGAAAACCTACAGCACAATACATGCCCTTCAGCCCCAAAGTTGTGCTGAACATGTCTCTAACTTAGAAATTACTAGGCATACTTATAGCCCTCCATTTTACTAAGCTCCATGTACCTAACCAAAAGTCTCTTAAAAGACCCTATCGTATCCGCCTCCATCACAGATGCTGGCAGCCCATTCCACGCACTCAGCACTCTCTGCATAAAAAACTTGCCCCTGACATCTCCTCTGTACCTACTCCCCAGCACATTAAACCTGTGTCTTCTTGTGGCAACTATTTCAACCCTGGGAAAAAACCTCTGACTAGCTGCACTATCAATACCTCATCACCTTATACACCCCTATCAGGTCATCTCTCATCCTCCATCGCTCCAAGGAGAAAAGGCCGAGTTCACTCAACCTATTCTCATAAGGCATGCTCCACAATCCAGGCAACAACATTGTAAATCTCCCCTGCACCCTTTCTATGGTTTCCACATCCTTCCTGTAGTGAGGCGACCAGAACTGAGCACAGTACTCCAAGTGGGGTCTGACCAGAGTCCTGTATAGCTGCAACATTACCTCTCAGCTCCTAACTTCAATTCCACGATTGATGAAGGCCAATACACCAAGCCAGTTCTGGATCCACAAAGTAATGTCCCATTGGATCCCATGCCACCTTACTTTCTCAATAAGCCTTGCGTGGGGTACCTTATCAAATGCCTTGCTGAAATCCATATACACTACATCTAATGCTCTTCCTTCATCAATGTGTTTAGTCACATCCTCAAAAAAATTCCATCAGGCTCGAAAGCCATGACCTGCCCTTGACAAAGCCACGCTGACTATTCCTAATCATATTATACCTCTCCAAATGTTCATAAATCCTGACTCTCAGGATCTTCTCCATCTACTTACCAACCACTGAAGTAAGACTCACTGGTCTGTAATTTCCTGGCTATCTCTACTCCCTTTCTTGAATAAAGGAACAACATTCACAACCCTCCAATCCTCTGGAACCTGTCCCGTCCCCATTGATGATGCAAAGATCATCACCCAAGGCTCAGCAATCTCCTCCCTCACCTCCCACAGTACCCTGGGGTGCATCTCATCCAGTCCCAGAGACTTAGCCAACTTGATGCTTTCCAAAAGATCCAGCACATCCTCCTTCTTAATATCTGCATGCTCAAGCGTTTCAGTCCACTGCAATTCATCACTACAATCACCAAGATCCTTTTCCATAGTGAATACTGAAGTATTCATTAAGTACCTCTGTTAGTTCCTTCAGTTCCATACACACTTTCGCACTGTCACACTTGATAGGTCCTATTCTTTCACGTCTTATCCTCCTGCTCTTCACATACTTGTAGAATGCCTTGTGGTTTTCCTTAATCCTGCCTGCCAAGGCCTTCTCATGGCCCCTTCTTACTCTCCTAATTTCCTTCTTAAGCTCCTTGCAGTTAGCCTTATAATCTTCTAGATCTCTAATATCACCTAGCTCTCTGGACCTTTTGTAAGCTTTTCTTTCCTTCTGGACTAGATTTATTACAGCCTTTGTACACCACAGTTCCTGTACCCTACCATAACTTTCCTGTCTCATTGGAACATACCTATGCAGAACTCCACCCAAATATTCTCTGAACATTTGCCACATTTCTTCCATACTTCTCCCTGAGAACATCTGTTTCCAATTTAAGCTTCCAATTTCCCACAATTCCCTTACTCCAATTAAATGCTTTTCTAACTTGTCTGTTCCTACCTCTCTCCAATGCTACTGTAAAGGAGATAGAATTATGATCACTATCTCCAAAATGCTCTCCCACTGAGAGATTTGACACCTGACCAGGTTCATTTCCCAATACCAAATCAAGGACAGCCTCTCCTCTGTAGGCTTATCTACATACTGCGTCAAGAAACATTCCTGCACACACCTAACAAACTCCCCCCCATCTAAACTCTTTGCTCTAGGGAGATGCCAATCAATATTTGGGAAATTAAAATCTCTCTTCATGACAACTCTGTTATTATTACACCTTTCCAGGATCTGTTTTCCTATCTGCTCCTGTTACTATTGGGCAGCCTATAAAAAACACCCAGTAAGGTTATTGACCCCTTTCTGTTCCTAACCTCCACCCACAGAGACCCTGTAGACAATCCCTCCACGGCGTTCACGTTTTCTGCAGCCATAACACTACCTCGGATCAACAGTGCCACGCCTCCACTTCTTTTGCCTCCCTCCCTGTCCTTTCTGAAACATCTAAAACCCAGCATTTGAAGTAACCATTCCTGTCCCTGAGCCATCCAAGTCTCTGTAATGACCACCACATCATATCTCCGAGTACTGATCCATGCTCTAAACTCATCCATTTTGTTCATAACACTCATGTTAAAATAGACACATCTCAAACCTTCGGTCTGAGCGCGTCCCTTCTCTATCACCTGCCTATCCTCCCTCTCACACTGTCTACAAACTTTCTCTATTTGTGAGCCAACCTCCTCTTCCCCAGTCTCTTCATTTTAGTTCCCAACCCCCAGCAATTCTAGTTTAAACTCTCCCCAGTAGCCTTAGCAAACCTCCCCACCAGGATATTTGTCCCCCTGGGATTCAAGTGCAACCCTTCAATTTTGTACAGGTCACACATGCCCCAGAAGAGGTCTCAATGATCCAGAAATCTGAATCCCTGCCCCTTGCACCAATCTCTCAGCCACACATTTATCCCCCACCTCATTCTATTCCTATTCTCACTGTCTCATGGCACAGGCAGTAATCCTGAGATTACTACCTCTGCGGTCCTGCTTCTCAACTTCCTTCCTAACTCCCTGTAATCTTTTTTCAGGACCCCTTCCCTTTCCTACCTATATCATCAGTACCAATATGTACCACGACCTCTGGCTGTTCTCCCTCCCACTGCAGGATATCTTTGGTGCAATCTGAAACCTGCAGGACCCTGGCACCTGGGAGGCAAACTACCATCCAAGTTTCTTTCCTGTGTCCACAGAATCACCCGCCTGACGCCCTAACTATAGAGTCCCCTATCACTACAGCCTTCCTCTTCCTTTCCCTACCCTTCTAAGCCACAGAGCCAGACTCGGTACTAGAGGTACAGCCACTGTTGCTTCCCTCAGGAATTGATAGTGGAGAATAAAGGAAAATGGTACTTGGACTTCTGGAAGGTTTTTGAGATAATCCCATGCAGGAGGTTGGGCCAGACATCGAATCAGAGGTAGCATACTGACATGGATAGAGAATTTGTTATTGGATGAAAACAAAGAGTGGGAATAAACAATTCCTTTTGGACATTGGGCATGAATCCTGCCAGATGGATGATTAGGTTCTAGTTGTTCACAACTTATATCAACAACATGGTACAGAGGACCAAACGACATCTCTAAATTTACCAGCAGTACTGAGGTCATTGTAATTGTGATGATGGAGCATTGAAAGAGGCTTCATGAAGAAATAGATAACATGAGTGACTGGGTAAGAAAATATCTGATGGAAAAATGAGATAAAATGAGAGATCATCCACTTCAATAAATAAAACAAGAACAAAAGAATATTTGTTGAAAAATTTGATGGTGTAGGTTTTTAAAAGGACCTGGTGTGTTTGTACATGTCACTAAAGGCCTACATGCAGATGCAGTATTGCTTCAGAGGGTAAATGGCATTTTAGCCTTCGATGTACAGTACTCCAGTTCTATCCGGCAGACAGCACTTGCAATGTTCTGTCTTGGCTTCATCTCCTTTCCTAAGAAACAATGTAATTGCTACGGAGGGAGTGCATCCATGGTTTCATGAATATTGGCTTCGCCATATGAAGAGAATTTAAGTAGTCAGGGACCGCATTCTTTAAAGATTGTAAGAATGAGATGAGACTTCGTCAAACCAACAAAATTGTTAAAGAGTTTGATTAGCAAATCACAGGGAGGATGGTTCTTCTGGTTAAGGAATCATGGACTGCAGGTTTGGGGTTCAGTAGCAAAACAAGATAGGCTAGATCTCAGATGAGGCAATACCTACAACACACTGGAGGAACTCAGCAGGTCGGGCAGCATCTGTGGAAATGAGCAGTCAAGGTTTCGGGCTGAAACCTTTCATCAGGACTGAAGAGGGAGGAGGCAGGGGCCCTATAAAGAAGGTGTGGGGAGGGTGGGAAGGAGAAGGTTGGTAGGTGCCAGGTGAAAAACTAGTAAGAGGAAAGATCAAGGGGTGGGGGAGGGGAAGCAGGGAGGAGATAGGCAGGAGAGGTGAAGAAGGAATGAAAGGGGAAAGCACTATGGGTAGTAGAAGAAGGCAGAATGATGAGAGAGGTGATAGGCAGCTGGAGGAGAAGGCAGAGTGAAACTGGGATGGGGGAAGGGAGGGGGAGAGACTTACCGGAATTCAGTGTTCATGCCAATGGGCTGGAGACTACCCAGACAGTATATGAGGTGTTGCTTCTCCAACCTGAGTTTGGTCTCTTCATGGCAGTAGAGGAGGCCATGTATGGACATATCCAAATGGGAATGTGAAGCAGAGTTGAAGTGGGTAGCAATCGGGAGATCCTGTCTATTGTGGCGGACAGAGTGGAGGTGCTCAACGAAGCGGTCCCACAATCTGCGTCGGGTCTCTCCAATGTAGAGGAGGCCGCACCAGGAGCACCGGATGCAATAGATGATCCCAACAGACTCACAAGTGAAGTGTTGCCTCACCTGGAAGGACTGCTTGGGGCCCTGAATGGTGGTAAGAGAGGAGGTGTAGGGGCAGGTGTGGCACTTACGTTTGCAGGGATAAGTGCCAGGTGGGAGATCCGTGGGGAGGGACATGTGGACCAGGGAGTCGTGGAGGGAATGATCGCTGCGGAAATCAGAGAGGTAGAGAGGGAAAGATGTGCTTAGCGGTGGGGTCCTGTTGACGGTGGCGGAAGTTGCTGTGGATAATGTGCTGGATCTGGAGGTTGGAGGGGTGGTAGGTGAGGAGAAGGGGAACTCGGTCCCTGTTGTGGTGACATGAGGATGCATTGAGGGCCAAAGTGCGGAAAATGGAGGAGATGCGGGTGAGGGCATCATTGATGATGGCAGAAGGGAAACCATGATGCTTAAAGTGGACATTTGAGATGTCCTGGAATGAAAAGCCTCATCCTGGGAGCAGATGTGGTGGAGACAGAGGAACTGGGAATAGGGAAAAGCATTTTTGCATTTGGTTGGTTGGGAAAAGATATAGTGGAGGTATTTATGAGAGTCAGTAGATTTATAGAAGATGTCAGTGGACAGTCTGTCTCCAGAGATGGAGACAGAGAGATTGAGAAAGGGGAGAGAAGTGTCCAAGATGGACCAAGTGAATTTGAGCGCTGGGTGGAAGTTAGAGGCAAAGTCGATGAAATTGACAAGCTCAACATGGGTACAGGAACCAGCACCAATGTAGTCATCAACGTAGTGAAGGAAAAGTTGGGGAGCAGTACCAGTATAGATTTGGAGCATAGACTGTTCCACATAATCAACGCAGAGGCAGGCATAGCTGGCCCATGCGAGTGCCCATAGATACACCCTTGGTCTGAAGAAAGTGGGAAGAGCCAAAAGAGAAGTTATTAAGTGTGAGTACCAGTTCTACCAACTGGAGGAGTGTGGTGGTGGTGGGGAACTGATGAGGTCTATTGTCAAGAAAGTAGTGGAGGGCTTGGAGGGCTTCTTGATGGGGAATGGAAGTGTATAAGGATTGGACATCCATTGTGAAAATGATGAAGTAGTTGGGACCAGGGAACTGGAAGTTATTGAAGAGGTGGAGGGTGTGTGATGTATCCCAGATGTAGGTGGGGAGGCACCTTTGGAATTCATGGCATCAACAAGTCCATGTTTTTAATTGCGTTCACTTGTTAATGGAGCGTTAACGGCCATTATTGCAGTTGTACTGCACACCAAGCCTTTCATTCATTTTCCAGCTACATCCACACTACACCGGATAAATCCGTAATCAAAGCATTTTCTCTTCATTTTTACCCTCTGTCCACACTAGAACGGGTGTTTTCATCCCCCGAAACCAGAGATTTTCAGAAACGCTTTCCAGGGTGGGTATTTTTGAAAACGCGGCTTGGGCAGATCAGTGTGGAGGGGGTAACCGGAGACTTCTGAAAACGCTGTCAGACGGCAGCGCGCCATTTCATTGTTTTCTTGAACGCAACCTAACCATTTCAGAACAGATGGCAACGAGACTGAAGCCAGAAGAGTTAGAAATGTACTCACCAAATACGTTGACCCATAACTTACTGAATAAATAAGTATAGTCAAAGTTCCAGCATTTGCCCAGTAAACCTCAGTATTGCTGAAAATATCTTCAGAGTGCATTACTGCAGCTCCTGTAGGAAGAACGCAACCTATGCATTCACTTTCAAGGTCTCTACAACTCACCTTCTCAGTATAATTGGTTCACTTTTATTTCTATTTGTACAGATTGTCTTCTTTTGCACATTGATTACCTGTCAGCCTTTTGTGTAGTTTTTATTGATTCTTTTGTGCTATTTGTCTTACTGTGAATGCCTGTAAGAAAATAAATTGCATGGCAGCATATGGTGAACTTCTTTAATAAATTTACTTTGAACTTTGAATTTCCAA
This sequence comes from Hypanus sabinus, assembly GCF_030144855.1. Classification (NCBI taxonomy): domain Eukaryota; kingdom Metazoa; phylum Chordata; class Chondrichthyes; order Myliobatiformes; family Dasyatidae; genus Hypanus; species Hypanus sabinus. The sequence continues at coordinate 133,319,136 of NC_082712.1, read as the reverse complement.
TGTACAGGAGGGAGTGTGAACATTGTGACCGTGTCAAGTGTTTGTTTGAACAAACTAAGTTAAAGATGTTTGTTTCTCTCATGGTAGTGGTGGGTGCAGTTAGGCCAGAGGGCTAAAGAAGCTGACAAATCGTTTTCATGGAGACCCAAGTTGTGCACTGCTGCGTATCAAGTTGAATTTCACAAACCTGATACTTCAAATATGCACATGATTTTAATAACTTTTTACAATGTTTTACACATGAAACATTGAAATGTAATCCCATTACACTTATACAATCTTACATGTATACAATCTCACACTGCTCAATTCATTGCATGGTTTAAGTATACTTGAGGCATACTGGATTTCTGTTTCACACTTCAACATTTTAACATTTTATCTCTCTTGGCTCAGTCATTTGTGTATTGAATTCAAGGTTCTCATCATTAGAGTATCTGATCAGTAAACCTTGGTGAAAACATCTGTACTTCAGACATTTTTAAATAACTGCAAAGGAGGAAATGCAGGCAAATGACTGTGCCCTTATGCACATTTATTTGTGGAGGTTAAAATTGCTCTCTGGTTGTGTGATCTTAATGGAACTATTTAAAACACAACATTCATTTTAGCAGGTTTCCATTTACTGTGAAAAAATTGATAAGTAGATCCATAGAGATAGCAACTGTAAGCAATCACTCGTTATTTTGTAAAACCTAAATTAAAACAAAATGACTGTAAAACTAGTCAAGACTCCCCAGTGCTGAGCTGTGATGTCCATCGAGGTTGTAGCTCAGACAGTTGTTTTGTAGATTCATAGGGATGGTTTTAGAGGGAGTGCAAGGAGTTAGGGGACAAGTTAGGATTCAGGGGCAGTGATAAGAGGGTATTAGAGTTCAGGGGCATGTTTGTGTGGGTGAGTAGGTGGGAAAGGGGCATGTTTTTCTGTTGTTGTTTTGTTGTTCTTCTTCCTGCTTGTTGTGTTCAGCTGATCATGGTGGCCAAGCTCTGTGGTGACAATTGCCAGCTGCCTCAGCATGTGTTGTGTTGGGTTAATGGTGTTAATGCAGACAACATATTTCACTGTATGATTCAATGTACTAAATGAATCTCAATCTGAATCTAAATATTCATTCCATTTTGACAAGTCACGATTAGCTGTAGCAATAACCTAATTCACTTGCAGAAGCCTTTTTCAGATGTTCACAAAAATACAGCCTCATATTCCACATCTGACCCTTAAATATTTTGAGCCTTCTTTCTTTTCACACCAGAAACCCATGCAAAATGTGATCATAAATCTACAATCATCTTCACAATGCTGATTAATTTTTAGCTATATATAAAATGCTGGAGGAACTCAGCAAGTCAGGCAGCACTAATGGAAATAAAGAAAAACAGTCGACATTTTGGGTTAAGACCTTCCTTCAGGACTGGAAAAGAAGGGGAAGATGCCAGAATAAAAAAGTGGGGGGATAGGAGGGTACAAGCTAGAAGATGATAGGTGAAGCCAATTGAGTGGAATAGGAAAAGAGCTGGAGATGAAGAAATCTGATAGGAGAGGACCACGGAAGAAAGGGAAGGAAACACTAAGAGGAGGTGGTGATAGGCTGTTGGGGAGAAGGGGTAAGAGGCCAGAGTAGGGAATAGAAGAAGAGAGATTGGGGAGGGAATTTTTTTTACCGGAAGGAGAAATCAATGTTCATGCCATTAGGTTGGAGGAGGTTACCATGACAGAATACGTTTTGCTCCTCCACCCTGAGAGTGGCCTCATCATAGTAAATGATGACCAACAAGTCAGAAAAGGAAGTGGGATATGAATCAAAATGGCTGGCCACTGGTAAATTCCACTTTTGGCGGATGGAGCAAAGGTGTTTGACAAAGCAGTCCCCAATTTACTTTGGATCTCCCCAGTATAGTGGGGCAGACACATTGGGGGCATTAGATGCAATAAATAACTCTAACAGATTCACAGGTGAAGTACTGCCTCACCTGGAAAGACTGTTTGGGGCCCTGAATGGAGGTGAGGGAGGAGGTAAGTGGGCAAGTATAGCAGTTCTGTTGTTTCAGGGCTATGCGCCAGGAGGAGATTAGTAGGGAGGGACAAATGGACAAGGGAATCATGGAGAGAACGATCTCTGCAGAGAACAGAGAGCACAAGGAGATAAAGACCTGGTAGGATCCCACTGAAGATGGCAGAAGTTGTAGAGAATGATATGTTGGATCCGGAGACTAATAGGGTGATAGGTAGAAGAAGAAGAACTCCATTCCTGTTAAAGTGGCAGGAAGATGGGGTGAGCACAGATGTCAGGGAAATGGAGGAGATAGGAACCAAAAGATGGAAGTGCTGAATTGGTGATGTGTTTTTGGATGGAATAATTGCACTTTTGTTAAAAACAATGATCTTCAATATCTAAAAGGAAGCCCTTAGATTTATTTAAGCAATGTTCTTTTAAATAGTTCACAATAGTTCATTATTTTTGCAAATATGGATTAATTTACATTAATAAACTGAGTGCACTTATTTTCATTCTTGGTAAGTTGACACATTTTACAGGACTCATTTGCTCACCTGAACAGCTTAAATATGCAGAAATATAAGTAACAAACATTGAGTTCTAGCATTTTCTATTTGAAATTAAATACATTTTAGTCTCCTTTTTTTTGGAACTCCAGGATCACAATTAAAAGATTGACTCCAGAGATTCAGTCACTTGAGGAAGGTGTAAATGAGGTAATGCAAGACAAAGAAGGTGGCAGTTCTGAAAATGATCGTGCTTTCTTTGGTGTTAAGCAGACTGTCTGGCATCAGGGAAGAAAGTCAGCTGGATAACTCATCAGCTGATCGACTAGAGTGGGAATACCTCAGCAGATGAGACCAAAGCAAACCTAAGCAAGCTGAGGAGGCGGAAGCTGGTGTTTGAGAGGATAAAGCTATCAAATGAAGAATATGTGAGAATTCTGATGGGAGGGCTGTGGATGTAAGAATAATAGAGGTATGGAAGTTGACTTGGATTGTGCATTACATTTAGGGGCACTACTGGTACTCTTCTGGAGTTCAGTGTTAATGACAAGAATTCAGCACTAAAATATTGAAATGCAGTACGCCTAGACTTTGTGGAATGCTTTCAGTTCATTCTGTAGTGTTGATCGGACTTGGATGCAAAGGAGTTGGAATTCAGTGAGGATCCTGAGAAATGTGAGAGAGATTTATTTCCAGCTGGGGTTTATGGAAAAAAAACCTAATAGGTCTTTTCAATCTGTTGTTCTGATGGGTTTCATAGACCACTGCTGCCACCAGAATGAGCACAGAGGTCCTTTAGGTGAGCGATTCCATCAGGTGATTTACTGAAAATTGCCGAGGGAAGAACTAGTTAGGTGATTACTTTCTTATCAGTTTATCTGCGTTTGATGCCACAAATCTGTTAACTCCCACGGTAACTTCTGAAGAGGTGGAGATAGTGCACATCGAGGAAGTGTTTTGAGGGAGGCTGCAGGAGAGGTGGCATTGCTAGTAGTCAATAGCTCACATGGCATATGTATTCAATTCACAATATCAAATGCTTAACTCAATATCCCCCAGGAAATGTGCATTTAGTTTATGTCATCACTGACAAAAATTTCCAGTTCAACTGCTATACCACAATGAAATTATTGACATAGAGGAAATTTTGGACCAAAGAGACATTCATTTGATTCAGCACAAAATTCCCAACGTTACACCTATAATAGTCTGTGCTCATTTAAAACAAGGGCAGTTTTTACTATCTGTTTCTCAAATATAAAGTAAGATTTTCGGGAGTAAATATTAATTCAAAAATATTTTTTTTGTTCAGCAACTATAGAATTCCAGGTACATAACATTAACAACATGCAGCTAGGATAAATATTCGGCATTGTCAGAGAATCAGGGGAAAGAAATCTAACTTCATTCTGCATGAAAATTTTTACTTCTGCAAACTGTATGTTCCAAATTTTTAGATGTCATTTTGAGTTAAACAAATCACAGTTTTTTCACTAATATGTGTATAAGTAATACTTTTTTTTGCAAAGCATAATGATGGGAGAGTCTGAAAACAATTGTAATTCCTTCATATTCAATATATATTCCCAATCTACCGTAAAACACACTTTTTTCCAATTTAACCATGCTAGATTTGAAAATGTCTGAGGATCCTGCTCCAGCTAGTTTCAAATGCAACCTGCCAAAGATTTTGCCACATATCTAAATGTAGCATCTTTCATCAGGTTCTCAGAGCTTGAAAAATCTCAACAGCTAAAGGGAGCTGTCATATACAGTAAGTAAGTGTTTTTACAATGTTCTTTGTGTGCCTTTTGGAGCAGGAAAGTTGGTCACAGAACTTCAGGCAAAAACACCTTTAATTCAATTCTTTAAGCCCCACCACAACATTGAAACCAAGATGACCTTGGCTTCAATGTCTTTCTGCCTGGCAATTTTTACTCCACATCCCACCATCTCTCATTCTTTTTTACCTTTCTTTTTTACACTTCAAGCAACTACCACCTTGCTCCACCATAGGTTTAAACTATGGCAGTCTCAGTTTGCAAGCTCAGCACCAAAGTGCCCCCATTTGTCACACTACCTTAGGTTTTTTCATTCTACAACCATCCAGACTATTCTGGTTCGCTATTGGAAATACATAATACCGTGTATCCTTGCCATCCCCCTTCCTTCAAATGGATGGAATTACTGTTCCCACAACAGTCCAAACTGACAGGAGTTTCAGCAACTAGAAACCGCAGCCAGAGTCCATACTGGTGAAAGTTATCTTGCATATGTTAATGATTCCCAGACTTACTATTAATTCTACATGTAATGTTGAAAGCTCCAGCTAGAAATATCAATGGCGCCTCCCCCACCCCACAAATATGGTGCGTATTTCCCTGCAATGGGGGATTAGATCAACCATGAAACCATGAATTGATGAAGATGAGCAGAAGATCATCAGGAAACATCAGTTTCTGACCGAAATGCAGTAAGTTATAGCTGGTTGATCTATACAAACTGAATCATGATATTATCAGCAGAGAAATTAAAACTTTGAAGGAGATGGCCAATACAAGTGTCATAAGATACTTCAACTTAGACCAAAATTAGGGATATAAATACAAAATTTACAAGCTTCAGGCAAACCTGAAGATGGATAGAATTCTTTATATCTCTTAAAATAGTTTTAATAACAGAAAAAAATAAGACAATATGAAACAATCATAATTTTAAAAGTTCTAATTAATATCTATAAAGATAAATATTTGCATTTGATTAGGGAATTGAACTCCAGATCAGTCTGACAACTATTACATAAACAAATATGATTTCTCAAAATTTCTAATTAAGCATAAAGCCCCCTGTGAAGTTGGTACTTTTAGAATCATGCTTGACTAAGGTTCACTTTCTAACAACAGGCAAGCACAACCTAGCTTAGATGATCAATTATTTTAATTATAAATCAGCAGCTTGTATGAATGTTAGCAAGTCTAATTTTGCTGAAGTTGCAGGCTAGCTCTGCATAGAGCAACTTCAAATTGGTTTTAATAATGCTGTACTAGCAATTAGCAGAGCCATAATGCACATTGTCACTGAAGTTTCCATTCACTCTGAGCATGAACAAAATTGTTAAGTATTCTATGCACCTTCTCCCAACAAATGGAAAATGGTATAAAATTAACCTGCAAAGACGCAGCAAATGTTGTCTTCACGTTTGAAAAGGAAATTCAACAACAACTTTATTCTGCCTCGGACTATAATCAGAGCAGCATTTTTTAAATTGCACACAGCATATCCCAGTCAATAGCATCTTCCCATAATGCACATGCACTTTTTTTTAACAACATAGCCACAGGATTGTGGGTAGCAGTATCCAGGCTGGATGAAGCCAATTATGAATTCTGCTCTGTGAGATATTAACAACATTGTGCAGACTTGAGATCAGTCTGTTGGTTTTTTACAACATATATCTCACAAAATGATCAGGAAACACTTACAAAAACTTTACATCCATCTTTGCCATTTGTGAAAGAAAATAAGCATGGATGTTGGAAATCTGGAAAAAAAACATTAAACAGAAAATACTGGGAATATTAGCAGGCCAAGCCAAAGTTAACATTTCAAGTGCTGGATCTGGATTTACAACCAAACTTATTTACAACTATTTTTGGGATTATTCCATCGGAAGCAGGATATATTCCTGCTCCCGCTCAGCGGATGATGGCCTTTTCAACCTTACTGGCTAGGAAAGCCACTTTACTTAAATGGAAGGACCCTAACCCTCCTACCACCTTTTATTGGCTTTCCTCTATCATGTCCTGTTACGTCTAGAGAAAATAAGGGGTCAGACATTGGGTACATCCTTTAAATTTGAAGAAATCTGGCGACCTTTTATTCAGTATTTTCATATGATCTGATTTTTGTACTGATTCTCTTCCAGCTATTTTTTCAGAACCTTGGATTTGATCAGAGAGTCAGTCTCTCTTCTCTTGGTTTTTCTCTCAGGATGGACTAACCAGTCCTTTTTTTTTTCTGTCTAGAATAGTGTTTTTTCTCTCTTTTCTTTTATATCAAAATTTCTAATAGACATTCCTTTCTTCATAAATTGATAAGAGGAGAATTACACATTCTATATCAAATTTATACTTTGTAGATGAACACCATGTGTGATTCTGATATTGTTTATTTTACCTTCTGTAGGTACTGCTATTGACACATATACCAGAGATATTCTCCTCTTGTTTGTATACACACTTTTTTAAAAATCAATAAAAAGATTGAAAAAAGAAAATTAACATTTCAGGTCAACAACTTTTTATCATTGATATGTGGAAGAGAAACCCTTCCGAGGAAGGAATAGAAATCACACTTCCCCACATCAAGCCTTGATGACCTCAGCAAGCCCTTTGTTTCTACATTAGAACTGGCCTTCCTTTCACTATTGAACGTGACTGAATTCCTTCTCATACATTAGCAAATGACCTACCTTAACACTTAAAGATGTATAGGATACCTGCAGCTGACCGAGCTGAACAAGTTATATTACAGAACAATAAAAAAAAACTTAACAAGTAAACTTGTAATATGATGTGAAATAAATGTTAAAACTCGCAAAAAATATCATATTGAAATTAGGGACAAAGCAATTACTGAAAATAATTCCTGATTATCCCACTAACCTTTGAACTAAGCCTTTATTATCACATTCTGCTATGAAGTATACCAGAAAAGCAAGTGCTAATGAGATTTTTTTTATTGAACCACTTGTCTATGATGATTAATCATCTCTAAAGTGTCTCCTTGCTTAACAAACCTAGACCATGCTTTCACTCTTCAGTTAGCTCATTTGCAAACTCTACTGCTCAATTGTGCTACCTAACCATTTGTTCTCCACATCATCTATCATTGAACCTTTCATGGGCATTCTTGTCCCCATAAGGAATTGTTTATCGACACACAAGAGACCACAGTGGCTGTAATTCCAGAGCAAAAATAAAAGAAACTGTTATAATAACTCAGCAGGTCAGACAGCATCTGTGGAGGCAGAGGGAAGATTGATATATTGGATCGACGCCCTTCATCAGGACTGTTCTGATAAAAGGTCTGACCCAAAACATTGACCATCCTTCTGCCTCCACAGATGTTGCATGTCCAGCTGAGTTTCTCCAGCAGCTAGCATTTTACTCAAAGGATTCCTTACCTTGTTCTTTTGGTCCCAAGAAACTTTTTCCTTTTATTGGTCTTCTACAAGGTAATTGTATAATGAAGGTTAGTGTTATTTTAGGCTAATAAGTCCCTAAAGTTCAGTGCTGAACTGATGTGCAACATGGAATTTCACTGTCACAGTTATTGGTCCGCCATTGATCGGTACCAAAATTAAAGCCAATGGAAATCTCTGCAGCATTACACATGGATGGGTAGGTGAGGATGGTGCTTGGCAGTCAGGGCATTGAGTATGGGAGTTGGGAAGTTACGTGGTATTTATATAGGATGTTGGTGAGGTTACACTTGGTGTATTGTGTACAGTTTCTGTCACTTTCTTTCAGGAAAGATATTATTAAACTAGAAAAAACACAGACAAATATTTAGCAGGATGTGCCTAGACTTGAGGTGGGCCTGACACCTGAGCTGAGGTTTCAAAGACTAGGAATTATTCTTTGGAATATAAAAGATTAAAGGGTGACTTCATAGAGATATGTATATAGGTCACAATGGGTATAGACAGGGTGAAAGCACATAGTCTATTTTTCCCAGAGTGGGATTGCTAAAATGAGAGGGAATGGTTTTAATTAGGAGGTAAAGATATAGCAGCGACACCATTTCTCATGGAAAGAATGATCTGCCAGAAACAGTGATTGAAGCGGGTGCATGAGCAACATTTAGAAGTTATTGAGAGGAGTACATTAATAAGAGAGATTTAAAGGGCTGTGGACCAAATGCAGGTAAATAAGACTTGCTGGGCAAAACACTTGTCATGGATGATTTGGATCTACGAATAGGATATACGCCTGTCACCAGCACAAAACAGAAACATGCCTTTTGTCATGATTGACATACTTTATCTTAAAGTGTAAATTTAAAATCAGAAGACATATTGTTGATACCGTTTTGTCATAATGTCCTAACATATAATTATGAAATATGAAGGACAAATTATAAGTTAAATAAACTGTCTTAATGAAATGAAATAAATTGTCTTAAAATATTCAACTTGAAAACTTTAAGACCAGTCAATAAAACCAGAGCCAGAATGTAAATGCTCATGCACAAGATATGGGTGTAGTCCAAATGAACTTTTAGTTCAACACACATACTTGTACGTAAATCAAAGCTTGTACCAGTCCTCAGCTAAACTATAAATCCAGGAAAGTTTTCCTTTAACAACAGCAAAGGAAAGGACTACTAATACTATAATCATCTTCATGACAAATCTATTAATTATTCTTCAATAACTGAGTCCCTTTGAGCCAATCAATAACATTAATTGCTGTCGTTTTAACTCTAAATTAATTTGCCCCATTTAGCTATTTCATTCAGTCACCACACTGCATCACCAGCCACAATAATCCTATTGCACTGAATTAGATATTGAACTGGATGCTATTTTTGCTTTCTCTGCTTCTCAAATACTTTTATTTATTTCATTCACTTTTCAAAACCAATAAATAGCCATCTTCCTTATTATCTTACTTTATTCACAAATTACAGAAGTGCAGGAAAGGTCAGTATTTATTGTCCAGCTCATCCTTCATCGTCTTAGTTGTGTTACTGCCATTTCAATAGGCTAGTAAGAGTCAATCAGATTGCTCGGCATCTAGAATAACATGTAGATCAGACTAAGTGGGGGCAGCTTCAGCTTGACTTGACACAGATATATAGTTGCAGTACAATGCATCTTGCTTTGAGCATGCCCCTGCTGCAGAATATGGATGTACATAAAGATTTCTGCATTAGGAGCAATAAAACCCAATTTCACATCTACCAAGACATGAGACAAATATATTGCCAACCTTTATTAAAATAAGAAGAACTATTTATTTATTTATTTCATATTCATGTCCTCTTCTTACGGGTTCCTGCACATAGAGGTGTTGAGGGGAATGAGCAGGTTGATTGTTTGGCCAAAATAGCTGTTGAAAGTTTATCTGTGGATGTAGACCTACCACTTCGCAAATCAGAAGCTAAGAGGTTGATGGGGCAAAGAATTGGGTGATTATGGCAAGACATGGGATAATGGGCATGAGGGGAGACAACTTTACGGAATACACAAAACTGTTTGATTGACGGGAGAAAGGAAGGAATTGTATTGACTTGACTTTGAACTGGGCATACTATGCTTAATTATTCCTTATGTCTTGTTGGAAAACATCACTCTGGAGTGTGTAGGTGTTGTCATCATTATGAAACAATTGAACACATTCTTTTACAATGTGAAGCATACAAGATTGAAAGAAAGCAAATGCTGGGTGCACTAGTAGCTTTGGGAGTTGACAATTTTCATTTGAAAACTTTACAAAGTTATAGAAGTGACTTTAATTTAATTTTCAATATTGTCTTCTATTATTTAAAATCTATAGGGCTTTTGGGGTAATTTAGCTTTCAGTGGATAAAGAACGAGTAGGGGTTTTATTTCCCAACTGTCTACATCACACCAGTTGGTAGCGGTAATGCACCTTTAAGTTGGACTGCCAACCACCATTAAAAGTCTAAAAAACAAAAAGGACTAAATAAGTTTAAATACAATGGATTGCTGGTGAAGATGCAGTAATTGGGACCTGGGTCCCTGTCACCAGAAGGTTTAACTGAACAGAGCAGTGAATGAAGAACGGTATCCCTTTCTACATTCCAGCGTTTTTATGCAGCGTGGAAGGTGCAATTTTTTTTAAGCGGGCTTAATTGTCCATATGTACATCTAGGTCAGCCTGGACCAGGTCAATCAGAGCTACATAACAGTGAATATTCACAAAAGCTTGTATGCACCAGCAGATTACTATGAGGGTAATTTTGATTCCTAAGATCTTCCAGGCTATTGAGGAATTAGCTCACTCAAAAGTGCAGTTTTCTTTGCCCATTACCAAGACAAAATATTGATAGATACGAAAATTGAGGTAGAGTACTTCAGGGTGAGTTAAGCAACTTTTCAGAGGTTCTTTTGGCACAATGTCAAACAAGAGAACATTTGCAGATGCTGAAAATCAAAGAAACATGCAGAAAATGCTGCATGAACTCAGCAGGACAGGCAGCATCTATAGAAAAGAGTAAACAGTCGACAGTTCCGGCCGAAACCCTTCATCAGGATAGGCACAATGTCAAACTGAAATGAATCATCCTTTCACTCCTCAGCCATCTTCAGGGCTGAGGATAGGACAGTTGGTATTCAACGAGATGCAGTGTGCACTGGGACTGTTAGGAAGGACAGGCAGATGATAGGGCAAAATTGCAGTCAGTGGAATGAGCTGCAGTGTAACATGGGGACGAAATTACATCAGGACTGAGGGTGTTATACTTGAACTCATACAGTATATGAAAACAGATGGATGATCTTGTAGCACAGTTTGAGATTGGTAGGTATGATGTTCTGGGCATCGCTGAGTTATGACTGTAAAAAGATCATAGCTGGGCTCTTAACATCCAAGGATACACATTGTATTGAAAGAACAGGCAGACGGGCATAAGGTCTTTTGGTAAAAAATGAAATCAAATCTTTAGCAAGTGGTGACATAGGCTCAGAAGATATATTACCCTTGCGGGTAGAGTTAAAGTGCAAGGGTAAAAAGACCCTGATGGGAGTTATACACAGGTTTCTGAATAGTAGCCAGGATGTGGGCTATAAATTACAAAGGGAGATATAAAACACACTTTAGAAGGGTAATGTTATGGTAATCATGGGGGTTTCAATATGCAGGAAGATTGAGAAAATCATGTTGGTGCTGGATCCCGAGAGAGTGAATATGTAAAATGCCTTTGAGATGGCTTTTTAAAGAAGCTTGCATTTGAGCCTAAAAGGGGAAAGGCTATTCTGGATTGAGTATTGTGTAATGAATTGGATTATATGAGGAAGCTTAAGGTATCATAATTTGATAGACTTCACCTTGAATTTTGAGAGGAGAAGCTAAAGTCAACTGTATCTGTATTACAGAGGAGTAAAAGAAATTACAGAGATATGGCCAAAGCTCACTGGAAGGCAGAAATACAATGGCTAGAGTTTCTAGGAAAATTTCAGAGAGCACAGGATTGATACATTCTAAAGAAGAAGGTGTATTCTAAAGGCAGGATGATGCAATTGTGGCTGAAACCAAGAACAAGATAAAAGCAAAAGAGAAGGCATATAACAGAGCAAAAAATGGTGGGAAGTTAGAGGATTGGGAAGCTTTTAAAATTGAACAGTAGACAACTAAAAAGCCATAAGGACAAAAAAGATGAAATATGAAGGTAAGATAGCCAATAACGTCAATGAGGATGCCAAACTTTTTTTTTGCAATATGTAAAAAATAAAATAGAGGTGAGAGTAGATATTGGAGTGCAGGAAAATTATGCTGGAGAGGTGCTAATGGGGCTCAAGGAAATGGTGGACTAATTAAATAAGGATTTTGCATCTGTCTTCACTGTGGAAGACGCTACCAATACACCAGAAATTCAAGAGTGTCAGAGAGCAGAAGTGTGTGCAATTGCTATTATTAGGGATAAGGTGCTGAAAGGTCTGAAAGTGGATAAGTCACCTGGACTTATCCAAATGGACTATACCACGGGGTTCTGAAAGAAGTCACAGGGGAGATTGTGTCAGCATTAGTAATGATCTTTCGAAACTCACTAAATTCTGGCATGGTTCTAGAAGACTGGAAAATTGTAAATATGTCACCCTCCTCTTCAAGAAGGGAGGGAGACAGAAGAAAGGAAATTATAAGCCAGTAAGCCTGACCTCAATGGTTGGGAAGATGTTGGAGCTGATTGTTAAGGATGAGGTCTCCGTGTACTTAAAAGCACGTGATAAAATATGCCAATGTCAGTACGCTTTCCTTCAGGGAAAATCTTGGCTGACAAATCTGTTGGAATCCTTTGAGGAAATAACAAGTAGGGTAGAGAAAGGAGAACTGGTGGATGTTGCATACTCGGATTTTCAGAAGGCCTTTGACTAGGTGCCACACATGAGGCTGCTTAACAAAATAAGAGCCTATGGTATTACAGGAAAGTTTCTAGCATGCTTAAAGCATTGGCTGACAGGAAGGAGGCAAAGAGAGAAAATAAAGGCACCCTTTTCTGGTTGGTTGCCTGTGACTAGTGGTGTTCAGCAAGGGTCTGTGATGGGACACTTCTTTTCATGTTGTATGTCAATAACATAGATGGCAGAATTGATGGCTCAGAATACAAGGGCATCCCTTTAGAACAGAGATGAGGATGAATTCCTTTAGCCAGAGGGTGGTGAGTCTGTGGAATTTGTTGCGATGGGCAGTTACGGATACCAGGTCATTGGGTGTATTTAAGATGGAAGCCTTAATAAGCTTTTGATTAGTCAGGGTGTGAAAGATTATGGGGAGATGGCAGGTTAATGGGGTTGAGAGGGAAAATGGATTAGTCATGATGAAATGGCAGAGCATACTCGATGGGCCAGATGACCTTATTCTGCTCCTATATCTTATGGTCTTATACTTTCTTGCAAAACCAAATCATGTATTTAGACTTAAATCAGTATCAGAATCAGAATCAGGTTTATTATCACCAGCACGTGACATGAAATTTTTTAACTTAGTGGCAACAGTTGCTTAGCAGCAATAGTTCAATGTAATACATAATCCAGCAGAGAAAAATAAAAATAAATAAAATAATAATAATAATAAACAAGTAAAATCAATTACAGTATACATAAGTTGAATAGATTTTTTTAAATATGCTAGACCAGAAAAATTGCATTTTTTTAAAAAAGTGAGGTAGTGTCCTAGGCTCAAGTTAATGAGAATAGACAGAGACCCTGATGGTGGATACTAATTGTCCTCAAACAGAAAGCTCCCAAAGCTTAGGTGGTTTTGTTGACATTATGCAATATTATACTGTACAAAGTTCCTATCGTGTATTGAAACAACATTAACACTTTGCCAACAGAGACTGAGGAAATGTAAACCCTGGTATTGGGATGAAGGCCACACAGGTTATATAATCCATATAAGGTGAGGCACAGTATTGAGTTATTTTATGCTCACTTTAACACAAGAAAGAGCAATAAGACAAGATCAAGTCCAAGTTCAAGCTTATTGTCACTCAACCACGTACATGTACACAGCCAACGGACCAACGTTCTTCCAGACCAAGGTACACAACACATAAAGAAAGATTACCACAAATAACTTAACAAATAATAAGATACATTTACGACACAAGTTAAAAAGTAAGCAGTATAACACTACTGGCGATATTAAGCAATGAAATCTGGATGGTGGCAGGGAGTTCAGCTGTCCCACGACCTGGGGCTGAAGCTGTTTTCCATCCTAACCGTCCTTGTCCTAATGATACGGTACTTCCTGCCTGATGGGAGGGGATCAAAAATATTGTGGATGAATGGAAGTGATCCTTGACAATGTTAAAGCCCCTGTGTATGTGATGTTGAGGGGTCAGGTGAGATCATCCATTATGTGTACTCCCAGACGCTTGGTACTGTACTCCTGACTCTCTCCACAGAGAAGCCACTTCTGTGCAATGACTTTACTAAGGTCCACAATGATCTCTTTAGTCTTGCTCACATTAAGATTCAAGTTTTTGTACTCACACCATCCTATAAGCCACTCTACCTCCTCTCCGTACACTGTCTCATCATCACAACATCAGCGAACTTCATGATTCAGTTTAAGCTGAGTCTAGCTGGACAGTCGTCCATCAGCAGCGTGAATAGCAGTGGCAGACCATGCAACCATGGGGATGGGGAGGAGGGGGTAAATGGAGTTCTCTGTGCTTAACCCCAATTTGCCTTCAGAGTGGTGCAGTTAAGTGCAATGTTTGCTGACAGAGCTATCTTATTCCCTGAACTGAAGCCAATATCAAAATTTCTCAGTAGGGCCTGGACCTCTGTTGTCAACCATAGCTTACCCCTTCTCAAGGCTCTCCCTCGATGCCTCCAATTATGGTTTTGGAGCTGTCATCAATTATACTCATGAGGCATGGAAAAACATAAGAGTTTGCTTCTCACATGTTAACTGAAAGCATGAAGAAGTAAGCACATTCAGAAAAGGAGGCATTTATTATCATCTTGAGTATTATTTATTTTCATAAATTCTTTCTGGATAACCTCTTCAAACTTGTAACAGTTGCTGGTCATTTTCAGATTGAAGTCAGATCTTCCACGATGGTGGTATTGAGACTACCAAGATGGACCATGTTACTTTCTGAATTTGTCAATGATATTGAAAACTATACCCCAAAATTCTATCCCACAGCAATTGCCCTCTCACATAAAAAGTGGGTGCTCTGAAATGCAAAAGTATTTACGCTACAAACATTTGGTAACAATTCCCATGTCACAACTGAAGAAACTTCGAGTGCATGCAGACAATTCAAAGGCAGGTATATGAATTGAACCTGACTAGGTGAAACATTTCTGTTGTATTTTTGTTAACAAGGACATCCCTCTTTTCTATAATAAAAAGCATAACTTGTTCACCAACCAAACTGTGTTAAATGCAAGTATATTGTGTTTACGGCTCAGCACGCCCAGGGAGAATTTTAAATGAACTTTATGCAGGTTCTTTGGCACAATGCATATGAATGTAGTGTTAAATGGATTTGTTTACTGGCCTGGAGCGGACCAAGTTATTGAAGAAAAGATTAATACATGTTCACTTTGACAAAATTGTAGATCCTTCCTTGAAGGATATCAATTCTGTTCAAAATAATGCAAGTGCAGCACCAAAGGTCAATGGAAAGTTCGGTAATGTTCCAGTAGATCATTCGTCACTTGCATATCATTTCCAAGTCCATGAATTGATGACAAACTAAGTCTAAATTCACAAAATACATAGAAGAGGGTGTTCCAAAGGGAAACTTCTTATGAGGTATTTAAAAAAGAGCTTCTGAGAGAGATTATTGAATCCTGAAATAAATAATCAGTCAGAATTCAAAGTGAACACAAGCTAGGATACCTGAAAGTGAAAAGATTTGGAGTGCAACTGAGATTTGTAAACATAATTTTTCATTTAGGTTAAAGGAAAGAAGTGGTATATAGTCTTGCTTATAAAGGGCTATCCTCCCTTTAAAATAACAGCAACTAAAATTTTACTGCACTCTATTTTGTGACATTGTCAATTGAAATTTCCAGATCTAGTCTGAAGGAAGCATTAGATTGAAATTGTGTCTATTGAATCTCCCCAGTCTCAGTAACTTTGCTTAACATTTTACATTATGGTCAGGAGCCCCAGGCAGAAAAATTTATTGAAATAATTGCTTTTACTTCAAGACAATTCAAGAACTGGAGAAGTCACAGAAGAAATCATATTAGCCAGACAACAGCAGAGGTCCTATAGATATGGTCACACTTACTAAGACTATCCAGAAATACTGCTTCCAGAGGCTAGGCTTTGTCCATGAAATCTGAGTGGAGCACTGCTTGGAACTGAACCAGGATCCACAGCACCGAAGACTCTTAATGTAGTGCTGAAAATAAACACTGTTCACAAGTCTTATTACAGAATTGTTCCAAGGAGCCTCTGGAGATTTTAGTTAAGCTGATCAATTTTTTATTAGAAATACTCTCCTTTACAGAACATCTGTTTATATAATTTAACAGTATTCTAACTGAGACGACTGAAAGAACTTCAATGTATAGCTCTCACACTTTCTACATTTGTTCAGGGAACTTATTTTCCAGATTACGTGCTGTACACTTCCTATCCCTCAAACTAAATATCCTTCATCCACTACCACATATCACTATTCATACCAAATGTACAACACATACACACAGTTTATTTGCAATGTCAAGGACCAACAATGTCATTTGTTAGTTTATTTCCTCTTATCTCAAATAACACGATGTTAAATGATATCTTTAGAGTTACAAAGTACATTCAAGATACAATATACAGCATTGTGTGGGCATGTTTATTTACTAAAGGCAAATATGAATGTCTAACTTAATTGAAAAAATTTCTGCAATATGGAATGTGAGATTACAGTGTTGTACAGGGCCTGAGTGACACTGCATCTTCAGCACTATGTGCAGCTTCTTACCTTATCTGAGAAAGGATATTCTTGCATGGAGAGAGTTCAGTGAATAATCAATAGACTGATTCTGGAATGGCAGGATTGACCTTTGAAAGGTGATTGGGTCAATTAGGCTTACATTCACTAGAGCAGAAAAGAATAAGAGGGTATCTCTTAGAAACCCACAATATTATAACAGGATTAGACATTAGGATTTTGAAGAGATTAAGAATATCATTAAAGACTACAGGTGTACCATGGAGAACTTATTGACGCATTACGTCATTGCCTAGAATGGAGGCTCCAATGCTCAGGATTATAAAAAGCAGCAGAGGGTTATAGAACACACTCAAAATACTGAAGGAACTCAGCAGAATAGGCATAATCTATGGAAGGGTGTAAACTGTCAGTTTCAGGCCAAAACACTTCATCGGGACTGGAAAGGAAGGGGGAAGAAGCCAGAATAAGAGGGCGGGGGGAAGGGAAGGAGTACAAGGTAATGAGACCAGGAGAGGGGAAAGGTGAGTGGATGGGTTAGGGAGGAGTGAAATAAGAAGCTTGGGGGGATAAAGGTTGAAGAAGGAATCTGATAGGAGAGGACAGTGGACCATGAAATAATGGAAGGTGGGAAACACAAGAGAAGTGATGGGCAGGTGAGAAGAATGATAAGAGATGAAATAGTAACAAGAAAGGGGAATAGCAAAATAGAGAAGAAGAGAGATTATTGGAAGTTGGAGAAATTAATGCTTATGCCGTCAGGTTAAGAGGCTACCCAGACAGTGGACTCTATGTGTCGAGGCCTCCTCTACATTGGTGATACCTGACACAGATTGAGAAATCACTTATTCAAGCACTTTCACTATATCCACTGCAAAAGGCTCCTCCAACCTGAGTATGGCCTCATCAAGGCAGTAGAGAAGGCCATGGACAGACAAGTCAAAATGGTAATGGGAAATCAGATTGAAACGGGTGGCCGCCGATAGATCCTGCGAACAGAGCGAAGGATATGAAAAGTAATAGACTCCCAATGTGCTTCAGGTCTTGTCAACATAGAGCAGGCCTCACCAGGAGCACCAGATACAACAGGTGACCCTGACAGACTCGCAGGATAGTGTTGCCTCACTTGGAAGGAGAGTTCCGGACCCTGAATGGTAATGAGGTAGGAGCTGTAGCAGCGGTGTAGCAATTGTCCCACTTGCAGGAATCAGGGCTAAGTAGGAGATCAGTCAGGAGTGATGAATGGATGAGGGAGCATTCCCTACAGAAAACAGTGGGGGGGGGTGGCGGGGAGAGAGAAAATGTCTTATTGGTAAGATACTGTTGGAGATGGCAAAAGTTATGGAGAATGATGTATTGGACACAAAGGCTCCTGGGATGATAGGTAAGAACAAGGGGAACATTATTCTTGTTATGAATGGGGAAGGATGCAGTGAGGGAAGATGAGTGGGAAATGGAGGAGAACTGGATGAGGCTAGCCTCAAAGGTAGTGGAATGAAAATCCCATTCTTTGAAAAAAGAGGACATCTCAGAATACTGTATCCTCTAAGCTGCATCAGTGTGTGGCCACACAGTAACTGAAATGTGCCCGTGCACGTAGCCTTTGTTACTGCACAGCTGGGATTTTCTTTTATAAAATGTTAATATAATTTTGAAATCTATGTTAATATAATTGTGAAATACCCTGTAACTAATTCTGTGTTAATGAATATAATCCATAAATTTTCAAAATAATAAATGTACCACAACCTTTGCTTTAAAGCATTTTAAAGCTTCAACATATTTACAGTGTCAGTGTTTCAAGTTACAACATTGTTATAAATTGTAACAATAAACAGAGAATGTAAGTTGGCAGCTCATTTTTAATAAACCAGTAACGCTGAACACTGACACCATCTAAGTTTAAAAGTTTATGAAATGAGAGATTTTCCTTGTAATGTGTTACATTATACCCTTCAATTAATAAAAAGTACAGTATGTAATTTTTCAGTTTTTATTCTAAGTATTCATATTATACATATTACAAAAATAAATTTGAAGTACTGTGCAGTTTTCAGGCCATGTAAACATTTTCTGTTTGGAGCTATGGTTGGTAACAGAGATGAAGGAATTGAGAGAAAGGAATGATATTTTTACAGTAAACAAGGAGAAAAGAGGAAATTGTGAGGTAACTGAGAGTTAGTAGGCTTATAAGATATATCAGAAGATAATCTGTGTCCAGAGATGGAGACAGAGAGATCAAGAAAGGGGGAAAGCTGTCAGAGATTGACCAAGTAAATTTGAGGTCAAGGTGGAAGCTGGAGGAAAAGTTGATGAAATTGATGAGCTCAGCATGGGTGCAGGAAGCAGCACCAATGCAGTCATCGATGTACAGTAGCAAAGGAAAAGTTAGGGAGCATTACCAGTGTAAATTTGGAACATGGACTGTTCCATGTAGACAAAAGAAAGGCAGGCATAGCTAGGGCCCATGTGAGCATCCATGGCTGCACCTTTAGTTTGGAGAAAGTGGGAAGAGCCAAGAAAGAAAATTGTCGATGGTAAGGACAGTTGAAAGATGGGGGTTTTGCAAGGGACTGGTTAGGTCTGTTATTAAGAAAGCGGAAACCTTTAAGACCTTCTTGACTGGCAATGGAAGCATATAGGGATAGGATATCCAAGGTGAAAATAAGGCAATCCGTTACAGGGAACGGAGAGTTATTAAAGTGATGAAGAGATTGTCATGGATGTCGGTAGGAGGAGAATGAAGCAAGGGGAACCAAGGGAAATGAGTTCAAGGTATACAAACAGATAGATGGGGCAGGAACAGGCAGAATCAATGAGTCTACAGGACAGTCAGGTTTATGGATCTTGGGCAGGAGATAGAAATGAACTGTGCGTGGTATGGGAAACCATGAAGTTGGTGGCAGTAGATGGAATAGCACCAGAATCACTGAGGTTGGTGATAGTGTGGTAGTCAATGGCCTGGTACTCCTCTATGGACTCCTGTGCAGGAGGTAAGTAAGAGGAGGTGTCTGAGAGCTGCTATCTGGCCTCTGAAAGATAGAAGTCAGTCCGTCAGACTACAACATCACCACCATTACCTTCTGGTTTGATTGCTATGTTGGGATTGGTATGGAGAGAGTGGATGGCAGCGCATTCAGTGGGGATTACATTAGAATACCTAGAAGGAAAGGAGAAGTTCATATCTCATTGGCAGTCAAAGGTGATAGGATCTAGATCAGACAGAGGGCCAAGGCAGAGTTTACAACAAGAAGAGGCAGTAATGAAGACGGGAGAAGGTGTCATCGGTGGGGGTAGGCAATCCTTGTCAAAGAAGTAGGCTCAGAGACGTTGCCTCCAACAGAGAGCTCAGCAACATCATGTCGGGTGTGCAACTCATTAAGGTGTGAGCACAGAAGAACTAAGGTAAGGCGCTTGCTGAGAACAGATGTTCTGAGGGAAGGTCAGAGGGGATGGTGAAGATGCAGCAGGTGTTGTAGACTCAGCCAGATCCAAAATGGACACTAGCCTCCCCACCATCAAGGACAGCTACAAAATGTTGTGTCTCATGAAGTCAGCATACATAATTAAGGAATCTCACCATCCAGGATATTCCACATTCTCATTACTACCATCAGGGAGGTTGTACAGGAGCCTGAAGATGCACTATCAACATTTTAGGAACACTTCCTCCCCATCACCATCAGATTTCTAAATGGTCCATGAACCCATCAATACTAGCTCACTATGTTGCTCTCTTTTGCACTACTTATTTACTTATTTTTGTATGTCTTATTTGAACTATAGTAATTGTTCTATCTATTGCACAAATTCACAAGGTATTTCTGTGATAATAAACTGATTTGGATTCTGCAGTAGGATGTTCACAATGGTCAGGGAGTCCAGGGCCAGGGTTTAGAATCTGAGGATAAGATGCAAGCCATTAAAAATTGATATGAGGAGAATATTTTTCTCCCAGAGAGTAGTGAACCTGTGAAATTCCCTACCACAGGAAGGAATTGAAGCCAGATTACAAAATGCATTCCAGAAGGAGTCGGGCTATCAGGCTAGAAAATAACTTCATTTGTCACACGTGCATTGAAACATATCGTTTACTTCAAATTAAATCAGCAAGGATTGTACTCAGCAGCCCACAATTGTTGCCACTCATCCAGCACCAATACAGCATATGCCCACAACTCATTAAACCTAATCGTCCATCTTAGGAATGTGGGAGAAAAATAGAGCACTGGGGCAAACTCATGTGGTAACAGAGAGAATGTACAAACTCCTTACAGACAGTGGTGGGAATCGAACCCTGATCTTACAGCTGGCACACTAAAGCGTTGTTCCAGCCACTACGCTATCATGCCACAGTTAGAAGCACCAGAGCTGGAGGGAGAAAACTAGAACAGAGTACGAAATTTAGGTGATCAGCCACGATCTTATTAAAAGGTGGGGCAGACTCAAAATACAGAATATCCTTCTCCTGCTCCTCTTTGCAATGCTTCTATCTCAGTCGGAGTTGCCTTTGTTTCATTCAGAGTTCACTCGTAACTCAAGTTCATTCAAGCTATCGACACAAATGAAACAGATAATCAAAAGCTAATGGATACACAGTATCCTAAGTTGTGTTTACAGGCTCTTTTACGCACGTAGTTAAACTACCCTGCTTGTTATTTTTTTTAATTTAGGATCAGTAGTTTGATCTATCCACACACCTTTGGCAACTGTTGGTGCACCAGATTTTTATAGCGTGTTTAGTAAATAGTTATTAGGACAAATTGCTGAGCCTGACTTCTCTGGCCTCTGAAATTCAGCTCTTTTAGCCATATTTTCATTAAACGTCAGCAGTAATGAAGTTTAGAACAGACTGATCCTGGCTACGCCCAACAGGAACATCAGTAGATAACTTATTTGTGAATAAGTGCTACTACCCAGCGCTGCTGCAGACACATTCAATAAATCTAATGATAATGAAATAGAAACTGATGAGATGATAATTAGCTGAAATGAGTGGGATAAAGTAATTTCTTAAACTTTGATATGGTTCCAGTTAAGATACCACAGGTCAGAACTGGATTTCTCTTTGACCAAAATCTGTAACCTTGAGCAGCTACAGTACTGAGGGTCATGTTCTGTGTGTTATCTGTTTACATTTTTATTGTTTGTGCAATTTGTTCTTTTTTTTTGAAAATTGGGTGTTGGACAATCTTTGCTGTGTGTTTTTTTTAGTGAGTTCTATTATGTTTCTATGTTTTCTGGCTGCCTGTAAGAAATCATATATCTAGATTGTATATGGTATACATACTCTGATAAGCTTCCTCTTAATATGTTTATCTTTTCCCACTTTTCACTCTAATGAGGCTACCCAATGATCTGTGGGATTAAAAAGACTTCCCCATAGTAACAGCCACAACCACAAGCTTCCGTTTTCTCATCAACTCTTGCCTTTTGTTTCAACAACAGTAAGCCTCCATTCATTTTACCAGTCCTGAAGCATTAACCATTTTCTTTCTTTAACTCCAGCTTTTAAAACAAATCTTCTGGGAGTTTGCTGAGCTTTTATTTAATTTTAGAAGGCCCTCTATGTGCCTTTCTCTTTGGCCCTTCTCAGTTGCCCAATTCCCAGTACGTGAAGCCCCCTGACATTACATAAGGTAGCTCATAAGAAACGGATTTTGGTAACATTTTCAATTATTCCATTATGTCCAGAATAACTTTAGATCCAATTATCGGCTTGGTATTGTTGAGAGATATTGCTGGAATGTTTGTGGGAGGCTAGTCTACTTTGATCTTGGTGTCCATAGGTTCAGCTCTCGTCCATTATTTGTTGGCCAAGCAGATTCCTATGAATCACGATTTTTAGTTTTACAAATGAATCTCCTCTTGTGTCCTCTAAATTAAGTATGATATTGATCTATAATGAATAGAGAATTCTTCTATATGGCACAACAATGGATAATTCTGTTGCCAGAAAGTTTTAGATTTGAACTCTAGAAAGTTTAATTGCTTTAACTAAGTATTGGCTGAGGCATCTCAAAGTTTAATTGTTATTTAGTCAATAATATGCTTTTCAGATATAACTGTACTTGTTGATTTGAGATTCTATTGGAAAAACAGCCAGAGTTTTGAATTGTTTTTTGTCAGTAAAATAGAATACAGAAGGTCTCTGGAATCTGATTTTAGGTAGATGCTGATTAAGTACTTTCATTATCTCAGTCATGGTGAATTAGAAAATGGTTATAATGAAATGCAAGGTATTTTATGAGGCCTAATGAGTAATTAAAATATATTTTAATTAACATGTGTTGGTCATATTTTCAAAAAACAAGTTTTCTGATTATGTGGATGCTAACAAGGAAATTATATCCCTGGTTACTATTAAAAGCACATTACACCAACCACTTACTTTAATCTTTCATTTTTTTTTAAAGTTTAGGAAGCAGAAAATGGCAGCGGAGATGATTCTATTTGAAAATTTAAAACACAAATTTCAAATCTAAAATAAAAATAGAAATGCTTGAAATACTCAGCAGGTAAGGCCACATCTGTGAGAAAAGAAGAAGTGTTAATTTTTCAGGCTAAGGCCCCTCATTAGAACTAAGGCAAAGACAAGAGAAGCTTGTGAAGCCACAGAGACAGTGGGAAAGGGCAAACAAGGGGTGAATGGGAATACATTTAAACAAGATTATTTTGTCATTGAATAAATGATAGCAATTGGAGAGGGAGAACATAGACAAGGGAATATGCAGAGCAGGAAAACATATCCAGTAGGACAGGCTAGACATTGTTTCACTCCCACAGGGATAAAGTAAAAGAAAAAAGAAAATAAAAACAAACAAGCTGACTGATACAGACATAGAAATAGAGTTAACAAACAGAAATCATTATTGACGCCAGAAGGCTGCAACAGGCCCAGAGCAAAGGCGAGATGCTGTTCCTTGAACTTGCATTGGGCCTCACTTTAATAGTGCAAGTTACCCCAGACCCACAGATCAGGGAGGGGGGGAGTGGGATGAAGTGACAAGCAATGGGAAGCTGAGGGTTGCCCCTGAGGACTGAATATAGATGCTCTGCAAAAGGGTTCATCCAATCTGCATTCAGTTTCTCCAACCTAGCAGAGACCATATTGTGAACACCAGTGCCTGGATTAAAAGAAATACAAGTGATTCGCTGTCTTACCAGGAAAGACCGAATGGGTCTCTAAATGGTGGGAAGGGAAGAGGTGAAAGGTCATGTGTTGCATTGCCTGCAGTAGCAAGACAAAATGCAGTAAGAAGTGGGCTGGTTGATGAGAATAGATCGAAGAATCCACTAAAAGAGAAGAAGGAAAGATGTGTCCATGGTCAAATCTCTCTGATGGTGAAGAAATTGCAGAAAATAATTTATTCAATGCAAAAGCTGGTAGTATATATGATGAGGACCATCTTGATCATAGGTAAAATCAATCACAATTTGTACATCTTTACTACAAGTGAAGACACACACACTGCAAGGATCAAGTGACTACATGCACCATGTAACAAGACAGGATTTGAGAATGAGGTCTTTAAGGAAGCAAAAGTGGGAAGATTTACAAGGAAATTGAACCCTGCTGCAGAAAAGGATTGTGGTGCAAGCATTTAGTAGGTTCAAACACTATGTACAAAAGAGTAATACTTGATGGCATTAAATCCTTACTCAGACAGAGTGAGCTTTTTTTTCCATAGGTGAAGTCTTCGTTTCATTTTTATCCACCTCTATTGAAAAGGTCAAGCACAATTGATATCATCACTGCCTCCTGGCGTTATATCATTCACTGATACACATGGTACCCTTGGGAGCTAAACATAACCAGTTACATTTGCTACACTCATTCTTGCAGTGCAGACATATTATCATGATTACATATGTATCTATGATTTTAACAGCCCTGTTTGTAACGTTGAATCAGGTTTACGGGTCTGGCAAGTGAAACAGGAAATGCACTGACTTCAAATAGGTATATTAGTAATTTATTTACGAACAGTAAAAATTTGACCAAATATTCATGTTCCCCAAATTACAGAAACTAACATCAGCCTCTGAGACAGAGATTACAGGGTCATCAGGTGTAGCAGGGATCTTCACAGCTGTAGTTATATTCTCCCTTTCAAAGAGGGCATAGAAGACGTTAAGTTCATCTGCTAGTGAAGCATCGCTCCCATTCATGCTATTGGGTTTTGCTTTGTAGCAAGTAATATCTTGCAGACCCTGCCAGAGTTGCTGTGCATCTGATGTCACCTCCAGCCTCATTTGAAATTGTTTCTTCGGCCTTGAAATAGCCCTCCACAAATCATACCTGGTTTTCTGGTACAGGCCTGGGTCGCCAGACTTAGCCTTCAGCAGACAACGTACCTCCTGGTTCATCCACAGCTTTTGGATTGGGAATGTGCAGTAAGTCTTTCTAGGCACACACTCATCCACACAGGTTTTAATGAAGTCGGTAACAACTGCAGCATATTCATCTAGGTGGGAAAATGAATCCCTGAATACTGTACATTCCAGTTCATCAATTCAAAGCAGTCCTGTAAGTGCTCCTGTGCTTCCCTTGTCCAAACCTTTTTGGTCCTCACTACTGGTGCTGCAATCTTCAGTCATTGACACTCTATTTACAGGGAAGATGGATGTAGGTCATACAACAATGAAGCACTAACCACACCCCAATTCCCACTTCTGGCAAACATCAACTGATATTCTTTGCAGGGAACCCTGAATGGAATGTAAAGAATCTGGCAGAGGACAAAAGGAACCTTTTCTGTAGAAGACTGGAAGAGTGACCCTTCCCCTTCAAAAATCTCCCTTTTTTTGCACCTTCAGACAGCATTTCCACATTGCACAGAGGATGGGGGTTAGTACCACATTTACCTGCTCCTCCAGAACCCCCCCCCCCCCCCCAGCTTAGAGCAACGCTAAAAACATTTCTTTACAGGACATGTGGGATCCCCCACTCTCCGCCTGATTATCTAACTCCATACCTGTCGACATGCACCCTCTTCTACATACTCTAAACCGGTAATACTTGAATCACTGTACCTATAGGACGACCAACAGCTGGTGCTATTAAAGACAGCACTACCCCTTTACTCTGGTACCTCCATAACCACATGTCCCACTATTCCAGAAGTTAATTCAACATTAACTTGCAGCCGGTCCACAAGAATATTGTCAATATTAAACCGGTCCATGGTGCAAAAAAGGGTGGTGACCCCTGGTGTACATTCATTATTTCTACTTCTGGGTTATGGGGTTTTACTTCCGGTCCTTTCTGCCCCAGTGCGCATGTGTATAGCTAATCAATTTAGTATGTCAATCTTGCCTTTTACTAAAGCCGAGGTAGGGGATCTTGGGCTTAAAAAGGTGGGTGACCACTAGTATAGAACTTTAGTACCCTCCTCTACTGTGCTCCACTCCACTTGGGATTTTAAATTCCATTTAGTAAGAGTGAGACACCTAAGTTTAACTGCAGCCATTAACTGAATCCATAGCGATGCACTATGCTCAGGAGAAGCAAGCAGTTTTCTCAGGGCGCTGTTGATACATGTTGGGACGATATGCTCCCTAAGGCACCCATTCCTCTGTTAGATAGGATCACTCTGGTACACCCCTCATCCCCATATTCTCAATAACCAGACAGCCAAAGACCCCTCCCTCCAGCATTTTGTCTGTACCTATCCCCTAAACGTGTTAATTCCTCAGTGGAGTATTCTCTGAGCTCTGTTGCCTCAAAGGTGTCCATTATACCACCCTCACATATTCCTGAGCTTCCTTCCCCACCCCTCTTGAGAGGAAGAAGCTACCATCGGGTGTGGGAATGTGTAATCGCCAGCCTGGCCTGTACTGTTTTGGACACACAAAGGGGAAGGCAATCATTTTGAGGATTAAACCAGGGGTCTCAATCCATTTTCATTACTGAGCCATATATCCCCATCTCTCAGCCCCACAGTAGGATCATCACCCCATCTCAACATGGCTAAATGGGATTAGGTTCCCAAATGGTTCTTCGAGCCACCTCTAAATTCTGTACTTTCATTAGCCAAAAGGTTATTTGTATATTTGTATCTTCAAACTTTGTAGCCCTACTCTGAGCCATCAAAAGTGATTCACTCAGAATAATGCAGCGCTGACTGAGATTTTACAATTCATTCTTAGGACTCGCTATAGTTTCATATTGATGTCTTACAATTGTTTCAAACAAGCCAGAAAGCATCCCACTGCTCTCTTTCCTCCAGGGAAAACCCAGTGATTTAAGTATGGAAACAATATGAAGTCCCATTTCAACCCCCGTAAAATCTAACTGGTTTGACCAATCCACCGGCATCCCGTAACCCATCAGTAAGTTAGACTTCCAAAGCCTGCACTACTGTTATCTGTCTACCCTGGGACTCTGCATCTCTCACTCTTCCAAATAACCTTTTAAAGAAATGCATTTCTGCTGAAAAAGCCATACCCTGTTCGCAGTGCGAAATGTAATGTTGTATCAGGTTTGAAGGTCTGGCAAGGGAGGCAGGAAATGCACCAACTTCGATTAGGTATATTAAAAGTTTATTTACAAACAGTAAAACTTCGACCTAACGTTCATGTTCTCCAAGTTACAGTGTTACGTACTCGTGACACATGACAGTGGAGCCCTTGTCATGTGACTGGGGTTGAAGCTGTACTGGACTTGAGGTGATAGTCTTGTGATGGTGGTGACATCATTTTCCCGCCAGTAAAGATCATGTGATGGGTTTTTTTTACAGGTTATAAAAGGTAGACCCCACCCTGTGAGGAGGGGCAGTTCGTGGCTGGATTTGCTAGGTTGACTTCATGCCACTGCGTGTTTGAAGTGATGACGCAGTTTAGCTGAAGGATGAAGTTTTTATTTAATGCTAAAGTTTAAAAGGTCATTGCCAGCAGGTTCTTTATGATTCTGTTAGTTCGAAATTAGTGGAGAGTGAAGATTGGAAGTTGGAAGTTAAAGATCGAGGAGAATCGCTTTCTACGGTGAAACGGGGGCGACCTTTGTTTGATCCTTATTTGGAAGGATTTCATTGACTATCCTCGTGTTAATCCCTAGGTTTAACTAGAAAGGATTGAAGGTAGTGGAGAAGGAAAGGTCAGTGCCTTTAAGCCGTTCTGTTTCGTAAATTCTTCGTGGGAAGTTCGACGTCGGGGATCGAAGCAAGCGACGTGAAAGAGAACCTAAATCATCCTATAAAGTCTCTCCTTTTAAATGGACTGTGAGCATATCGAACTTTTGGCAATACCACTTTTAAAGAACTGTTTTTGGAATATCACTTTAAGAACTGTTTGGGCTGCCGCTCAGCAGCTGTTTCCGGTTACGGTAGTGTTTGTTTACTTTTGGGGGGTTTGTTTTCGGTGTTTAATAAACGTGTTGTTTGTTATAAGAAACCCTTGACGAACTCATATATTTATTGTTGCCTGAATACGTAACAACAGACACTACAAAGCTGAGTAAAGACATACAAGGGATGATTGATAAGTTTGGGGCCTAAGGTAGAAGGAGTCAATTTTCAGAAAACCTAGCACATTTATTTTTCAGCATAGTCACCTCCTACATTTTACACACTTAGTCCAGCGGCCGTGGAGTATACCAATCTTGGAATTCCAGTAAGTGTCCACGGCAGGGGTAATTGACAAGGTCGTAGCCTGAGGTAGAAGGAGATGAGTTATACAGCTCTCGTTACATGCACATGCAGTTCAACCCTTTGAGTGATTATGCAGAAAGTTTGAAGTTAATAACTCATCCGGGTGATTGATAAGTTTGTGGTCTAAGGTAGAAGGAGATGACCCTGCACCACCCCTGACCTTGTCTCTTCTCTCCCCTCTCTTTGTGAAGAAGGTACAAAACCATGGAAACATGTACTACCAGGCTCAAGTACAGTTTGTACCCACTGTTGTAAGACTTCG
The DNA here is from genome assembly GCF_030144855.1 of Hypanus sabinus. NCBI lineage: Eukaryota > Metazoa > Chordata > Chondrichthyes > Myliobatiformes > Dasyatidae > Hypanus > Hypanus sabinus. The sequence goes on along the minus strand of NC_082712.1, from coordinate 133,290,554 downwards.
GAATGGACCTGTTGTACAATGAGCTGGAATCTTGACCTCACAATCTACTTTGTCATGACTTTACTTGTCTGCCTGTAGTGCACTTTCTCGGAAACCAACATTACATTCTTCATTCTGTTATTGCTTTGCCCTGTGCTACTTTAATGTACTGATGTTGTGAAGTAATCTGTAAATATGACATGCAAAACAAAATTTTTCAATGCGGCTTGCTTCATGTGACAATAATAGGCCAATTACTAATTATCCATCGCCAAATGCAAATATACAACTGGCAATTTATAATTTAATGTTGGTCAGCACTTATAAAACAGTAAACTCATTACACTTAGAAACAATTTGCAATTCTTCTTTCTCATTTTCTGTCTTGTCAACCCACAATCTTTAGTTAGGTGACAGAAGGAATCATTTAGAACCGTACATACTCCAAATATCTGGACCTGACTTGCACTACTGTACTTCCCCTTTTTTATTTTCTAATTATGATTTATAATTTAAATTTTTATTATATTTACTTTGATTTGTACTTCAGGGAGCGCAAAGCACAGAAACAAATATCACTGTGATGATTGTACGCTCTAGTATCAATTGTTTGGTGACAATAAAGTATTTGTATTTGTATTGTACTCACCATAAATCTGCTCACCCAGTGACATTTTCTATTAGAATCCACTCTGGACCTTATCATACACTTTGTGTTAAGTTGAACAAAGAAACTGAATTTGAGAGATAAGGTGGAGGTGGGTATCCCTGATACATGGGCTGCTACTTATCATGCATGGCTTCAAAGAATTTTACAAAATTGAAATCAATGTAAATAGTGGCATTTGGATAACACATAGCAAGAGGATTTAAAAGCAGGAGAAAGAATGTCTTGCTGCAAACCCAGCTAGAATTTTATGTGGAGTTTTGGTCTTGTTGTGTTCTTTCCATAGAGGAAGGGCAATAAAGGTCTCCTCAATTGATTCTTGTGTCTTGTGACTGAAATGGGACTAACTGGACCCATATTCCCTGGAGCTCACAATAAGAAGAATATATCTCACAGAACACCATTTAGATTTTAATACGATTTAGCATAGATATTTCCAATATCTGTGATGTCACATACTCAAGAAATAGTGTATGCCATTTACTATGAAAATCAGAGGACATCTCTTCATCTAAATAATGATGAATCTGGGAGGTTCTCTTCTACCAGAGGCAATGGAGGACAAATCAAGAAATATGCAGTATTCATGAAGAAAATAGATATAATTCTTAATGCTAAAGGAATCATGAGAGAGGGAAACATTTTACAGAGGTGGATAATCAACTGTGATTATATTAGATGATGGAAAAGGCCTAAAGGCTTGAACCACCTACACTTGCTCTAATATTCTATATTTTAAATTCATCATATCAACAACAGAACAATCACTCCATACTGTAAAGTTTAAAGTTCTAAGTAAATTATTATCAGAGTACATATACCTCACCACATTCAACCCTGAGATTAATTTTCTTGTGGGCATACTCAATAAATCCATAATAGAAACATAAAATATCAGAGCAGGTGTAGGCGACCCAAGTCTTTGGGCATTTTCCATTGTCTAATATGATCACAGTTGATTATCTGCCTGCAAAAAACAACAAACTGCGCAAACACAAGAAGAAAGAAATTATAATAATGAATAAATAAGGAATAAATCTCAATAACATGAGATGAAGAGTCCTTGAAAATGAGTCTATAGGTTATGGGAACATTTCAAAGATGGGTCAAGAGAAGTTAGGTGAAGGTATCCCCTTTGGTATAAGAGCCTGATGGTTTTCGGATAATAAATGTCCCTGAACTTGATAGTGTGAGTCCTGATATTCCTGTACCTTCTTCCTGCTGGCAGCAGTGAGAAGACAGCATGGGTGGCGGGAGTCCTTGATAATGGATGCTGTTTCCTGCAAAAATCCTTCATATAGATGTGTTCAATGCTAGGGAAGGCTTTACCCATGATTCACTGGGCTGTATCCACTACATTTTGTAGGATTTTCCATTCAAGGGCATTGGTATTTCCATGCCAGGATGTGAAGCAACCAATCACTAAACTGTCCACTAAACATCTATTTACTTTGTCAGAGTTTTAGTTGTCATGCTGAACCTTCATAACTTTCTAAGGAAGTAGACATGTTGCTATGCTTTCTTCGTATTTGCACTTACATGCTGGGCCCAGGACAGGTCCTCCAAAATGATAACACTGAGGAATTTAAGTTTGCTGACACTCTCCACCTCTGATCCTTCGATGAGGACTGGCTCATGGACCTCTGGTTTCCTTCTCCTGAAGCCAATAATCAGCTCCTTAATCTTGCTGACATCAAGTAAGAGGCTGCTGTTGTGGCACCACTCAGCCAGATTTTCAATCTCTCTCCAATATGCTGATTCATCACCACCTTTGCTTTGGCCACTGACAATGGTGTCATCAGCAAACTTGAATGTGACGTTGGAGCTGCACTTAGTCACACAGTCATAAATGTGAAGTGAGTAGAGCAGGGGGCTAAGCACACAGCCTCATGGTACACTTGTGTTGATGCAGATTGTGGAGGAGATATTGTTGCCGATCTGAAATGACTGGAGTCTGCAAGTGAGGAAATCAAAAATCCAACTGCACAAGAATGTATTGAGGCCAAGGTATTGAAGCTTATTGATTAGTTTTGAGGGGATGAATGTATTGAATGCTGTGTTGTTGTCAAAAAAGAACATCCAGATGTTGAGTGAAGTGCCAATGAGATGGCATCTGCTGTGGACCTGCTGTGCTGGTAGGCGAATTAGTGCAGATCCGAGTTGCTTCTCAGGCAGGAATTGATATGTTTCATCGCAAACCTCCCAAAAAACTTCATCATTGTGGATGTAAGTGCTACTGGACGATAATCATTGAGGCAAGTTTACACATTCTTCTTACTCACCGGTATAAGTAAAGACTGCTTGAAGCATGTGGGTACCTCTGAATGCTGAAGTAAGAGGTTAAACTGTAAGATTTAATCAATGACTCTTCCTCCATCATAAGAACAAAAATAGCAATACTTCCTGATTATTCCATAGCGTCCAGTAGTATTCACAACTTCTCAGGTGATGATAGTGTCTATTGCAGTATACGGCATGACCTGCGTATCAGTCAGGCTTGACATAATGTGATATAGCATTGACACCACCTGCCATCTCTTCAAAGGGAGACCCTAAACTCTGATGCTCTGTGGGATTACTACTGCCAAATCCCCTATTATCGTTCAACACATTATGTCAACAAAAGTAGGTCAGAGGCCAGAAATTCAACATTGAGTGATTTGCTTCCTGACACCCCAATGTCTTTATATTTCATACCAAACAGAAGTGTGATGGAATATTTCCCATTTGTCTTGATGTGTTTAACTACAGCAACAGTCAAAGAGCTCAAGACAATCCAGAATAATTCTGTCAAAACAATCCTTTCTCACCACCAACACATTATGAATATTGTGTGTATCCATCAAAAGATGCACCAAAGAAGTCCCCAAGCCTCTTTCAATAAGTTCTCACAAACTCATGTGTTTTTTTCACCACAAAGCCAACAGGCGCTTGGGAAATCCTTTAACTCCCCTTAGAAAGTCATGGACTCCCCACAATGATGTCCAATTCCTTCCATCATTGATGGATCAAAGTCCTGCAGCATTAGAAATAGCGTCACGTGAATGATTCAACAGCACCTTTGCTTTTGTAATGTGAAAAGCCTTACACTTGCATATCCAATCTATCAATCAAGTTAATTATCTCCTGAGATCTCAAGTGAAAAAAAATAACATATAGCTTGCAATAGATGTAAATGAACATGTATATGCAATGTGTTTGGGGCTCATGGCTACAGGACACCTACTGCACATGATCTATATCCTTCCATTCCTTACCGAATTGTGTGTCTGCCTAAAAGCCTCTTAGACACTACAATGATATCTGCTTCCACCACTTCCCCTGGTGGTACATTCCAAGCACCCATCAAGTCCTTTGTGAAAAATTCCCACATAGATCTCCTGTAAACATCCTCATGCTCATCTTAAAGAACTAAATCTGCAGATGCTGGAAATCCGAGCAACACACACAAAATGCTAGAGAAACTCAGCAGGCCAAAACCCCTTAGGCAGGACCCTTCAGCATGAAACGTCGACTGTACTCTTTTCCATAGATGCTGAGGCCAGTGCTGAGTTGTTCCAGCATTTTGTCTATGTTGTTAATCTACATTGTTAATTTGCAAATGTAACTGTACTCCCTTGCATCACTTGTCAGTGAACTTTTCCTGAAGGCAAACATAAATGATAAGATTCTGCAAGCAGTCCATTTTGGCAAACTATCTTAATCACTGTTCAATAAATATGGCTTTTAGTTTACTCAGCGAGTTAATGTTCACCATCATCTGTCCATTTTCGCAATGCAGTGAGAAAAGAGATCAAAAGAAACAGATTAAAAAGCACCCTCAAGAAACTTCTATGACACAACCATGACATCACACACGAAGTGCGAGTAGCCCAGAGTAAGCTGCTCAAACAGATATTTCAGAGAGTTAACAGCTTTGAAGAATATCATTTAATTCACTTTTATAAATGCCATTAAAGAGTAGGCAGTAAATACCTGTGCAATCATGGCCTTATCTGCCTTTAGCACAACCTGTAATGCCTGCAAATGTGCCTATGCCTCAAGGATTAGATTTTTTAGTCACTTAAAATAGAAGTGACAAAAATGCTGAAGCATTTGTACTGCTGCCTCATGGACCCAGGGACCCTTTTCCAACCTGTCCTCCCTTGCATCCCTTGTCAGTTGACTTTTCCTGAAGGCAAACATAAATGATAACATTCTGTAAGCAGTCCATAGTGCCAGGCTAGCTGAGTTTGCACATACATCTTATGACCACATGGGTTACTGCAGACGTGCTCCTATTTCCTTCCACCTCCTAAAGGTGTGTTGGTAAGTTAATTGGCTACTGTAATTTATCCCTTTGTGTAGATAAATGAAAACAAGTGTCAAAGTGTATGAAAGAGTAGTAGGCTGCAGGGAAATAGAAGAGTGGGAATGGGAATGGGAATGGTGGGACTGTTCTGCTAAAAATCAGCTTGTACCCAGTGTGCTCTTTCTCTGCCATAATAATGAAGTTAAAAATTCAGTGAGACCAGTACTTGAGAGCCCAATCTAGAATGACACCTCAGCACCTGTTACTAAGGTCCAATACAGATATTGCACATAGACAGAAATCTGGTTTCTGGTGCAAGATGGAGCTACTAACTGGGTTGAGCGACAACTTGTTGGTGACCAATGAAACAAAAAAAGCATCCATATACTTTGTAATTTATACTTTTTCTGGTAAATACTCACTGGAAACATGGCCTGTGGAAAGGTCGGGTACTAACCATACCAAGTCGACGGAGCCCGAGGGCGAGGAACGAAGTTTGGATGATTTAAGCAGATTGAAATGTTCGGGGTGTTGGTATTGGAGGTGAGAGATGGGCTGGTTTTCTGTGGGGTTTACTCAACTCTGTGCTGGACTGAGACCTTCTGGATCGGCTTCTATGGATTTCTGAATTGGCTGTAGTGAGGCCTGGCTTTGTGAACTTCAGTCCTGAATGCATTTGTTTGCCTTATTGTTTGCAAAAATTGTTTCTTTTCCCCTCTCCCTTCACATTGGGTGTACAATGGTCTTCATTTGTTTCTAATGGCCTCTGCAGGTGTGCTTTGTTTCATGGCTGCCTGTAAGGAGACAAATCACAAGGCTGTATAAAGTAGACATACTTCAACAATAAATGTACTTCTGGCCAATGCCCAACCTGTTTCTTTTGGTGTTGATGTTTGTAACAGAGAAATTTCAATGAAATAGGTAACCATCCTGGGATTCATAGAACAATACAACAGAAAAATAGGTCCTTCCCTATGATACCTGTGTAACCCACGTTAATTAAACCCAAAATTGTAATGTTAGAAAGTTCAACCTGCGGAGGGATGAAAATGAGGTTTACCAATTTAAAAAAGAGAAATGCTATGCGAGGGAGGGGTGGGCTGGACACAGGACAGACAAGGAGAGAAACATAGCATCAGTTAGAATGTGAAGACATGAACTGTTAGGAGTGGAATTAGTAGTAAGTATCTTTACCCTATTAACTTGAAAACATCTGGAGTGAAACCCCTGGAGGAGAGACAACAGCGATAAAAGATTTATTGAAGCTTCAGCTATAACATGCAGCAGCGATAACGAGACAATATCGGCAGAGACCAGTGTCCAAAATCCCTGTCATGCAGTTGGGAATTAGTTCTGCATAATCATACCAAGGGATTTGTGCAAGTTCTTGTACAAGTTTGTGAATTGACTTTCTGTGGGTGATAAACTATTTCATTCCAACGAATCCAAAAAACAAGATGAAAAGCCACCCAAGATGAAGAACCAGCGCGGGAACGAAAGGTGTAATGACACAAAGGATTTAATACGGTTGGATGTATACATTTATTTTATTTCAAAGAATCAAAATTTGATGTTCTGTAGGAACTAATTATTTCTGCAAAGACTTCGATAAGTTCATGAATGAGATTTACTTTGTTTAAGAGAATTGTCATGAAAGAAGTTAACTGTCTATATATCATTTTTGAATTTGAATTTAAACTTGTACATATACCGCCTGGAACTGAACCTGAAGTTAACTATAACACTTGAGAATAGGAATTATATTTGATTTTCTAACTAACTAGGGATAAGTGAAAAGGGAAGTTCAGTCTGTAAACTTTCAAATAGGGAATAATACTAGATCTAATTAGTTAGAGAAATTGGATTAACAAAGGTTATTCTAATGAATATCACTAGTTCTAATTAAAAAGGTATTTGTTATGGTTTGGTATCTATGATTTGGAACCTAAACAGAATGTTTGAATTTTGAATTGTTTTTGTTCATGCAACTAATTTGCACATATTGTTTTTTTTCTTATAAACAAAAAGTTATCTCCGGAAGTGTGAGGTTTCTATTCACTGCCCCCTTCTGATACCTAGACCCTTCTGATGGCCTATTAGCACCTAGTGTAATTTGATTTTCTCAAAGAATACGGTGACTAGTCACATCCAGTAAGACTAGTGCTACACAGGGTGTTACACCTGGCCAATTACAACTAATCTGCACTCAATGCCCATGGTTCATATCTCCCAATTTCCTGCCTATTCAGATGCTTGTTTAAATGCGTCAAATGTTGCTATCATATTTGCTTCCTCTATATCACCGGCAGTGAATTCCAAGTACCTACATCTCTGTGGCTAAAAAATTTGTCTCATAAATCTTCAAATTTTTCCTCTTCACATTAAGGCTATGCCCTCCAGTATTTGTTCTTTCCCCCCTGTGGAAACAGCTCTCACTATATGCCTTACTTAGGCTTCTTATAATTTTATAAACTTCTATCAAGATGCCCTTCAGCCTGACCTTCCAAAGTTTCACATCATGATGAAGGAGAAGTTAATAAATGAGATACAGCATTATTATGATCTTTATTGTATAAGCATATAAGACCTGAAGACCATGAGGTATAGGAGCAGAATTAGGCCATTTGGCCTATCAAGTCTACTCTGCCATTTCATCCTGGCTGATCCAATTTTCCTCTCAGTCCCAGTCTCCTGCCTTCTCCCTGAATTCCTTCATGCCCTGACTAATCAAGAATCTATCAATTTCTGCTTTAAGTAAACATAAAGACTTGGCCTGTACGGCTGCCTGTGGCAAAGAATTCAACAGATTCACCACTCACTGGCTAAAGAAATTCTTGCTCATCTACATCCTAAAAAGGCACCCCTCTATACTGAGGCTGTGGCGTCTGGTCTTAGATTCTCCCACCACAGAAAACACCCTCTTCACATCCACTATATCAAAGCTTATCACCATTCAATATCATTCAGTAGGGTCACCCCTCATTCAAATGCTCTTCACATGACAAGCCATTCAATCCAGGAATCATATTCGTGAATCTCCTTTGAACCCTCTCCAGTTTCAGCATATTCTTTTTAAGATAAGGGACCCAAAGCTGCTCACAATACTCCAAGTGACACTTCAGCGGTGGTTTATAGCGTTTGCTGACTTTTATATTCTAGTCCTCTTGAAATGAATGCTAACATTGCATTTTCCTTCCTCAGCACAGACTCAGCTGGCAAATTAACCTTAAAGGAATCCTGCACAAGGACACCCAAATCTCTGCACCTCAGCTTTTTGCGCTTTCTCTCCATTTACAAAATAGTCTACCCTTTCATTTCTTCTACCAAAGTGCATGACCATACACTTCTAACACTGTATTCCATCTGCCATTTCTTTGCCCATTCTCCTAATCTACCTAGCCTTTTTGTAGCCTCTTTACTTCATTAAAACTACCCTCCCCTTCACCTTTCTTCATATTGTCTGCAAACTTTTCAACAAAGCTATCAATTCCATTATCCAAATCATTGATATATAATGTAAAAAGAATCGGTTCCAACACAGGCCCCTGTGGAAAATCACTAGTCACTAGCAGCCAGCCAGAAAAGGATCCCTTTATTCCCATTCTTTGCCTCCTGCCAATCAACCACTGCTTTATCCATACTAGAACCTTTACAGTAATACCATGGGCTCGCAGCTTGTAAAACAGCCTTATGTGTAGCACCTAACCTTCTGAAAATCCAAATACACAACATCAACCGATTCTCCTTTGTCTATCCTGCTTCTTATTTCTTTAAAAAATTCCAACGGATTTGTCAGGCAAGATTTTCCCTTGAGGAAACCCTGCAGACTATTTTATCGTCTGCCTCCAATTACCCTAAGACCTCATCCTTAATAATCAGCTCCAACATCTTCCCAACCCAGGAGGTCAGACTAATCGGCCTATAGTTTCCTTTCTTCTGCCTTTCTCTCTTCTTGAAGTATGGAGTGACATTTTCAATTTTCCCATCTTCTGAAACCATTTCAGAATCTAGTGGTTCCTGAAAGATCATTACAAAAGTATTCACGATCTCTTCAGCCAGCTCTTTCAGGAGTCTGGGGTGTACACCATTTGGTCCAGGTGACTTATCCACTTTCAGTCTCCCAAGAACCTCTCTATAGCTATGGTAACTTTACACACTTCATGGAACTTCCACCATACTGCCAGTGTCTTCCACAGTGAAGACTGATGCAAAATACTTATTCCAATTGGCCACCATTTCATTCTACCCCATTACTACCTCTCCAGCATCATTTTCCAGTGATCTGATATCTACTCTTGCCAATCGTTTACACTTTATGTATCTGTAGAAACTTTTGGTGTCATCTTTAATATTACTGACTAGCTTACATTTATATTCCATCTTTACCTTCTTCATGACTTTTTTAGTTGCCTTCTGTTGGTATTTGAAAGCTTCCCAATCCTCTAACTTCCCACTAATTTTTGTCCTAATGTATATCCTCTTTTTGGCTTTTATGTTGCCTTTGAATTCTCTTGTTAGCCACGGTTGTGCTATCTTTCCTTTAGAATACTTCTTCCTCTTTGGGATGTATATATCCTGTGCCTTCTGAATTGCCTCCAGAAATTCCCGCCATTGCTGCTCTGCCATCATCTTTGCCAGTGTTTTTCTCCTCTCTCGTGCCTCTGTAATTCCCTTTACTCCACTGTAATACTGATACATCTGACTTTAGCTTCTCCGTCTCAAATTTCATAGTGAATTTGATCATATTATGATCACTTGCCCCTAAGAGTTCCTTTACCTTAAGATCTCTAATCAATTCTGCTTCATTGCACAACACACAATCGAGAACAGCTGATCCTCCAGTGGGCTCAACCATGAACTGCTCTAAAAAGCCATCTCAAAGGTACTCTAGAAATTCCCACTCCGGTAATCCAGCCTGTTTTTCCCAACCTCCCTGCATATTGAAGTTTCCCATGAGTATTGTAACATTGCCCTTTAGGCATGCATTTTCTATCTCCTATCATAATTTGTAGGCAACATCCTTACTAATGTGTGGAGGTCTGTATTCAACTCCCACCAGGATCTCCTTACCATTGCAGTTCTTAGCTCTATCCACACGATTCAACACCTTCCAACCCTACGTCACCTCTTTCTAATGATTTAATTTCATTTTTTACCCACAGAGCAATGCTGCACCCTTGCCCTTTTTGCTTATCCTTTGATACAATGTGTATCCTTGGACATTAAGCTCCAGCTATAATCTTTCAGCCATGATTCAGTGATGCCTGTAACATCATACCTGCCAATCTGCAACAGTGTTGTAAGTTCATCACATTCCGTATACTGCGCTTCACCTCCAGTCCTGTATTCACTTTATCAATTTTGGCTACGTGTTACATTGCAACTCATCCTGTTCTCTGCAATTTTGCCTATCAACAGGCCCTCCTCACTACATATTGCCTCTGTTTTTAACCCAGCTACCTCATCTTCAGCACTTTTACCCGCCTTTCCTATGATGCTTCTTGCATTGAAATAAAGGCAGTTCAGGACAATCTTTTATTCAATCTCAAGCTCAAACTTTTTTCCTAACTTTGTCTGAGGTCTTATCAACATCTGCCTCCACATCCTCTCCACTAACTGTTCTGGCACTCTGGTTCCCATCGGCCTGCAACTCTAGATTAAACCCCATCATGAAGCATTAACAAACCTTCTTGCTAGGTTAGTAGTCTTCTCCAGTTCAGATGCAAACCATCCCTTCTGTACAGGTCCCACCTTCCCTGGAAGAGAGCAAAGTGATCCAAAAGTCTGATGCCCTCCCTCCTACACCAACTCTTTAGCCACGCGTTAAACTGTATAATCTTCCTAGTTCTAGCTTCACTAGCACGTGGCAAGGGTAGAAATCCTGAGATCACTACCCTAGAGGTCCTGCCTTTTAACTTAGCACCTAACACCCTGAACTCCCTATGCAGAATCTCATCGCTTGTCCTACCCATGTCAGTGGTGCCTATAAGGACCACGAATTCTGGCTGTTCACCTTCTCTCTGAGATATCCTGAGATATCCCGGACCTTGGCATGGAGAATTTTGTTTTTGTACCTTCTGTCTGTTCCCCTAACTAACAAAACCCCTATCACCACAGCATGCCTCTTATTCCTCCCCCCTTCCCTTCTAAGTCTCAGATGCAGAGTCAGTGTCAGAGACCTGATCACTGTGACTCTCCTCTGTTAGGACAGTATCCCGACAGTATCCAAAGTGATATACCTGGTGTTGATGGGGATAGCCACAGGGGTACACTGCATTGGTTCCTTAACCCCTCTCCACTTCTTAACTGTCACCCAGTATCACTGCATCCTGCAGCTTGCAGGGGTGTAACTACCTCTCTATATGTCCTATCTATCATCCCTTCAGCTTCCCAGATGATCCAGAGTTCATTCAGTTCCAGCTCCAACTCCTTAACACAGTTTTTTTTAGAATCTGCAGCTGGATGCACCTCACAGTTATAGTGGTCAGGGATTCTGGAGGTCTCCCTGCCTTCCCACATCCTGCAAGAGGAGCATTTCACTATCCTGCCTGTTATCTCTACTCTCCCTAGCTGAGCAGATATAACTTGAGCTTTGCTTTCCCTCTTTCTCTGACTGAGGCACTTCCCCTTTGATTCTTATTTTGCTCATTTTTCACAATGCATCGTTTTCAGAAAATTTAATTTTTATCATGCATCGCCAGCAAGATTTTTATAGTTTTCACTTTCTGTGCATGGACAGAACAATAGCATCCCCACCTGAGGCAAGAAGTGATAATGGAATACAAACTATTCCATGTCTTTACATTTTGTTTATGATCATTCATCCTTCAGCAAGAAAAGAATCATGTTTCTCACTACCCTTGAAGTCAATAGAACCAATTATCAAATTTCTGATAGCATATAACATGAAAACATTGAAAGCATAAAGCTTTTATTTTGTGAATTATTCTTGAAACCTTTTATCCACTGCTTAACACATAATGTCTGCTGTTTTCCTTCTCAGATATCTTGGTGAAATAACTCCTACAGCACCTCTCATCACCTCAGGACATCACAAAGTACTTTGTAGTCACTAAGTAATTTTCGACTGAAATCAGTGCACACATAAAATGGAACAATGATCTTCAAATAGCAAATTTCTCAAACAAAAAAATCAATGATCCTGGTAGCATACTGAAGTCAATTGAAGAATAATTAGTCATGACATTGCGTTTTGTCTCATGCTTTTCTTTGAACTGTTTAAAAGAGTCATACCCTATACTTATGGTAACAAATGAGGTCTTTAAACCCATGCTATCCAAGACAGCTTGAGGAAAGCTATTCAGGCTAATCCTTCTCTTCAGTTCCGTGTCTATAGTTAGGTAGATAATGGTACATCAAGTGCTCATTTTTATACTTTATAAATACATAAAGGGTGTCTGCCATTAGCACAGTTTCTGGCAGTGTGTTGCATTTGGATGAAAAAATACTTCCATGCTAACCTTTCGATCAATTAGCGTAAAGTATTGCCTTTAGTTATCAACATAATTATTAAAGAAAATGGGCCTTTTTGTATTCAGCCTATATGTGCCTTTCATACCTTTTGCTTGCATGAATGCCTAGTAAGCAGACTAGGAGCAGTATTGAGTCACCCTGCCCCTAAAGCCTGTCATTTACTTGCTGATTGTAAACTCAACTTCGCATCCTCAAATAATTAATTTACCTCAAATAATTTATTTCCACCGGCCTTTGCAGAAGAGATTTCCAAGGCCTCATGACCTTCTGTTAGTAGAAGTTTTGCCTTATCTGTGTCTTAAATGGATAACCCTAATTTTAGATTCTCCAATAAGACAGTTCTCTCCAGTCTATTAAGAACCCTCAGGATCTTGCATGTCGAAACCAAGTCCCATTTCATTTTTCTAGACTCCTACTGATACAAGTCTAATCTGTTCATTTGCTTCCAATAAGACAGTGCATCCATTTCATGCAACAGACTAGTGAACCTTCTGTAGATTTTTGTAAAACATTGGCACCTTCTTTAAAGAAGGAGACCAATACTGTACTCGATACCCCAGATGTTGTCTCAAAAATCTCTAGACGGATAACTACCTTTCATAATTTTTGTATTTAGTTCCCTTAATAAATAACAACATTCTGTTAGCTGCTTTCATTACTTTCTAGACCCAAATGGCAGTTTTATGCGAATTATGAAAAAAGGCACACACGTGCTCTGTATCTCAGAACTTCAATCTAATAACTTTTAGGCAATATTCTTCCTACCAAATGGTAATCTTCATATTATATCACATTATAGTCCTTGTACTCATTTACTCAGTCTGTCTAAATCACTCTTCTCAATGCCTTTTCATGCCTTCTTCATAAGTTGTTCTACCTTTTTAATCGTTCATTCAAGGGAGGTGGGCTTTGCAAGTTGAGCCAGCATTAAACTGACCATCTTTGAGAAGGTGGTGGTGTGTTGCCTTCTTGAATTGTTACTGTCCTTGATGTGTGGCTGTACCCGCAATGTTAGTAGGAAAAGATTTCCAGGATTTTGATCCAGCAAAAGTGAAAGAACAACAATAAATCAATATCAAGATGGTGTGTGTGCCTTGGCGGGAAACTTCTAGATGGTGGTAGTTTCTTGCTTTTGTTACCCTTGTCCTTCAAGCTGGTAGACATCGTGGGTTTGTCAAGTGCTGTCTAAGAAGTCTTCATGAGTTGCTGCAGTGGATGCTGTAGATGATGTAAACTGCTCCTACTGTGTGAGGATGGTAAAGTGAGGGAATAAATATGGACAGGATGGATATCTGTCAAGCAGATTGGTATGTCCTGCATTGTGTTTTTGAAGCTGCTCGGTATTTCATCACACTGCTGACATGAACGTTGTATATTATTCTCAAAGATGAGTCCTGAGCCTATATTTGTATCACTGGCAATTTTAGCAATCATACCTTAATCTAAGACTACCTAACTTGTATAACGTTGAGACTATTGCAGTCATTCATTATATCTTGTCAATAGGAAGAGAGTAATTTACATCTTTTCTTTCTTTCTTGTTAGCCTGCCAATGCTTTTTTAACTTGGCAATATGTCACCTCTTACACCACAACCCTTTTTAAAATACAGTATCTATCAAGTGCCCTTTGAAAATTTAAATAAAGTACATCGACCTTATCCACAGCATAGGCCCATTCAGCCTATTGAGACTGGATTCAATCCAGGCCAATTTATCATCCCTCTCAACACCTTCTCCCTTTAACCTCTGATGCCTTTATTAATCAAGAACATAACAACCTTTGCTTTAAATATACCCAATGACACAGATATGCCCAAATATACCCTCAGCCATCTGTGGCAATGAATTCCACAGTTTCACCACCATATGGCTAAAGAAATTCCTCCTCATCTCGGTTCTAAAGGGATATCCTTATATTCTGAAGCTGTGCCCTCTAGTCCTGGATACCCACATTACAGGAAACTTCCACTACATGTCCACTCTATCTAGGCCTTTCTATATTCGTTAGGTTCCAATCAGTAATTTGGTGATCAGAATTGAACACATTTTTCCTACTACATCATAACCAGCCGTTTAAATGGTTGGCATCCAGGTACAACAGCTGATTTGCTGCCTTACAACTCCATGAACCTTGGTTCAAGATTGACCTTCAGGGCAATTTATATCAGATTCAAACATTGTTTCTGTGACTGCATGGATTTCTCTGGGTGCACTGATTTCCTCCTACATCTGAAATTTATGCTGATAAATTAATTTCCAACTGTAAGTTACCATTAAGTGCAGGTTAAGTGACAAAGCATCAAAAGGCACATACACAAGAAAGGTTGCAGATGATGGAAATCCAAAGCAACACACACTTAATAGACAATAGGTGCAGGAGTAGGCCATTCGGCCCTTCTAACCTGCACCACCATTCACTGTGATCATGGCTGATCATACACAATCAGTACCCCATTCCTGCCCTCTCCCCATATCCTTTGACCCCACTATCTATAAGAGCTCTATTTAACTCTCTCTTGAAAGTATCCAGAGACTTGGCCTCCACTGCCTTCTGGGGCAGAGCATTCCACATATCCACCACTCTCTGGGTGAAAATGTTTTTCCGCATCTCTGTTCTAAATGGCCTACCCCTTATTCTTAAACTGTGGCCTTTAGTTCTGGACTCACCCATCAGTGGGAACATGCTTCCTGCCTCCAGCGTGTCCAATCCCTTAATAATCTTATATGTTTCAATCAGATCCCCTCTCATTCTTCTAAATTCCAATGTATACAAGCCCAGTCATTCCAATCTTTCAACATATGACAGTCCCATCATTCCGGGAATTAACCTTGTGAACCTACACTGCACTCCCTCAATAGCAAGAATGTCCTTCCTCAGATTTGGAGACCAAAACTGCACACAATACTCCAGGTAGGGTCTCACCAGGGCACTGTACAGCTGCAAAAGGACCTCTTTACTCCTATACTCAATTCCTCTTGTTATAAAGGCCAGCATGCCATTAGCTTTCTTCACTGCCTGCTGTACCTGCATGCTTGCTTTCATTGACTGATGTACAAGAACACCTAGATCTCATTGTACTTCCCCTTTTCCTGACTTGACTCCATTTAGATAGTAATCTGCCTTCCTGTACCTGCCACTGAAGTGGATAACCTCACATTTATCCACATTAAACTGCATCTGCCATACATTTACCCACTCAACTAGCCTGTCCAAGTCGCCCTGCATTTCATAACATCCTCCTGACATTTCACACTACCACTCAGCTTTGTGTCATCGGCAAATTTGCTAATGTTACTTTTAATCCCTTCATCTAAACCATTAATGTATATTGTAAACAGCTGTGGTCCCAGCACCAAACCTTGCGGTACCCCACTGGTCACAGCCTGCCATTCCGAAAGGGACCCATTACTCGCTACTCTTTGTTTCCTGTCAGCCAGCCAATTTTCAATCCATGTCAGTACTCTGCCCCCAATACCGTGTGCCCTAATTTTGCCCACTAATCTCCTATGTGGGACTTTAACAAAGGCTTTCTGAAAGTCCAGGTACACTATATCCACTGGCTCTCCCTTGGCCATTTTCATAGTTAAATCCTCAAAAAACTCCAGAAGATTAGTCAAGCATTATTTTCCCTTTGTAAATCCATGCTGACTCAGACCGATCCTGTTACTGCTATCCAAATGTGCCACTATTTCATCTTTTATAATTGACTCCAGCATTTTTCCACCACTGACATCAGGCTAACCGGTCTATAATTCCCTGTTTTCTCTCTCCCTCCTTTCTTGAAAAATGGGACAACATTAGCCACCCTCCAATCTGCAGGAACTGTTCTTGAATCTATAGAACATTGGAAAATGATTACCAATGCATCCACAATTTCTAGAGCCACCTCCTTAAGTACCCTGGGATGCAGACCATCAGGTCCTGGGGACTTATCAGCCTTCAGACCCAACAGTCCATCCAACACCATTTCTTGCCTAATATAAATTTCCTTCAGTTCATCCTTTACCCTAGGTCTTTTGGCCACTATTACATCTGGGAGATTGTTTGTGTCTTCCCTAGTGAAGACAGATCCAAAGTACCTGTTCAACTCATCTGCCATTTCCTTGTTCCCCAAAATAAATCACCTGTTTCTGTCTTCAATGGCCCAATTTTGGTCTTAACTATTTTTTTGCTATTCACATACCTAAAGAAGCTCTTACTATCCTCCTTTATATTCTTGGCTAGTTTACCTTCATACCTCATTTTTTCTTGGCTTATTGCCTTTTTTGTTATCTTCTGTTGCCCTTTAAAAGCTTCCCAGTCCTCCAGTTTCCCACTCATCTTTGCTATGTTATACTTCTTCTCTTTTATTTTTACACTGTCCTTTACTTCCCTTGTCAGCCACAGCCTTCCTTTACCCCCCTTTGGATCTTTCTTCCTCTTTGTAATTAACCAATTCTGCACCTTCTGCATTATTCCCAGAAATACCTGCCATTGTTGTTCCACTGTCTTCCCTGCTAGGGTATTGTTCCATTGAACTTTGGCCAGCTCCTCCCTCATAGCTCCTTAGTTCCCTTTATTTAACTGTCATATTGACACATCCGATTTTCCTTTCTCCTTCTCAAATTGTAGGTTAAAATGTATAATGATGGAGGAACTCAGCAAGTCAGGAGGCACCTTTTGTAAATAGTAAACAGTTGATGTTTTGGGCTGAGACCCTTCTCCAGGACTAAGAAGGAAGGAGGAAGATGCCAGAATAAAGCAGTGTGGGAAGGGGACAGAGGCTAGCTGAAAGGTGATGTGAAGCCAGGTGGCTGGAAAAGGTCAAGGGCTGGCAAAGAACCTGAATCTGATTTGAGAAGAGAGTGAAGCATAGGAGATAGGGAGGGAAAGGACCCAGGAAGAAGTAATAGCCAGAAGAAGAAGTGAAGGGTTAGAGTGGGGAATGCAGGGCAGGGGGAATTTGCTCACCAGAAGGAGAAATCGATATTCATGCCCTCAGGTTGGGGGATAGCCAGACAGCATGTGTTGCTCCTCCACCCTGAGGGTGGCCTCATCTTGGCACAAGATAATGCCATGGATTGACATGTCCGAATTGGGAATGGGAATTGGTTTTAATATGTTTGGCCACCTGGAAATCCCACTTGTGATGAATAGAGAGGATGTGCTTGACGAAGCAGTCCCCCAATTTATGACAGGTCTCACAATGTAGAGTAGACTGCATCATGAGCACCGGACACAACAGATGACCCCAGCAGATTCACACGTGAAGGGTGGCCTCACCTGGAAGTTCTGTTTTGGGTACTGAAAGGAGTTGAGGAAATAGATGTATGGGCAGGTTTAGCACTTAAGACGCTTGCAGGAATAAAGGCCTGGAGGGAGATTAGTGGGGAGGGATGAAAGGATAAAGGTATTGTGAAGGGAGCAACCCCTGTAGAAAGTAGGAATGGCGCAGGGAAGATAAAGATTTGTTTGGAGGTAGGATCCTTTGGAGATGTCAGAAATTGTCAGAAAATGTCAGATAATGTGTTGGATGAAGAGGCTGATGGGGTGGTAGGTAAGGACAAGATGGGATCTACAACTATTATGGTGGCAGGAAGATGGGTTGATTACAAATGTACATGAAATGGAGGAGGTGAGGGTGGGGGCAGCGTCAATAGTAGAGGGAGGGAAACCCCATTCTTTAAAGAAGGAAAACATCTCTGATGTCCTAGAATGGAAAGCTGTGTCATGGGAGCAGATGCGGTGGAGACAAATAAACTGAGAAAAGGGAAGAGCATTTTTACAGGAGGTAGGGTGGGAAGAAGTACAGATGAGATAACCATGGGAATCATCAGGTTTATAAAGGATGTCAGTTGACAGGTTATCTCTAGAAATGGAGACAGAGAAATTGAGAAAGGAGAGGGAGGTGTCAGAGCTGGATCAAGTGAATTTAAAGGACAGGGTGGAAGTTAGAGCCAAAGTTGATAAAATTGACAGGCTCAGCACGGGTGCAGGAAGCAGCACCAATGCAGTCATCAGTGTAGTGGAGGAAGAGTTGGAGAATATAACCGGGGAAGGCTTCAAAAATAGACTGTTCTACATAGCCGACCAAGAGGCGGGCATAGCTGGCCCCAATGCAAAAGTATATGGCAATAGGGCAGGAGCAGGCGGAGACAACACACCCACCTGGACAGTCCAGTTTGTGGATCTTGCATAGGACGTAGAAGTGAGTAGTGCGATATAAGGCAACCATGAGTTTGGTGGCAGTATTTGGGTGTTCTCCAGGATATCCAAACCAACACACACAAAATGCTAGAGAAACTCAGTATGTCAGGCAGCATTTACAGAAAAGAGTAAAAAGTTGAAAAGGCATATATGCGGGTTACAGGACCGGAGGAAAATGACACGGGAAAAATAAAATTGATACAAATGCTCTGCTGGGTGCCAGTGTGAACCTGATATGTAGAATAATCTCCTTCAGTACCACAGTAAGTAGTTCAGCAGAATATCTTTGCTCATATCTGATGCTCTCTTTAATTGGAGAGCATCCAATAAACTCAACTGACCTATGAGAAATGGAATATTTGATAAACAGATATGGCATCAGATTGAAATCTCAACCAAGTGATGTTGCTGGAGGATCTGCCAGTGTTATGTGGTTCTCTTTGGACTGAAATTTCAACCCACAGGCTGATTGAAAATCTGACTGAGAGATGCCACAGCGACAACCTCTCACTCAATGTCAGCAAGATCAAGGAATTGGTTATTGACTTCAAGAAGAGGAAAACCAAAGTCCATGAGCCAGTCCTCTTCGGGGGATCAGAAATGGAGAGGGTCATCAACTTCAAATACCTTGCTGGTATCATTTCAGTGGATCTGTTATGTGTCCAGCATGTAAGAGTCATTATGAAGAGGGCAGGGCAGCAGTTCTACTTTCTTAGGAGTTTGCGAAGATTCGGCATGATATTCAAAACTATGACAAACTTCTATAGATGTGCAGTGGAGAGTTTGTTGACCAGCTGCATCATGGCCTGGTGTGGAAACAACAATGCCCTTGAAAGGAAAAGCCTACAAAAAATAGTGGATATGGCCTAGTCCATCCCAGGTAAAGCCCTCCTCACCATTGGGAACATCTACATGGAGCACTGTTGCAGGAAAGCAGTATTTATCATCAAAGACCCCCACCATCCTGGCCATGCTCCCTTTTCTTTATTGTTTACTTATGTATTATTGTTGCTATTTCGTTTCTTCCTTCTTTGTGTTTTTACATGCTTTGTTCTATTTTAGGCACATAAGTTACTTGTCTGTCTTGTTGGATGTGATCTTTCATTGTTTCCTTTGTGTTTTTTTGTACTTAATATGAACACCAGGAAGAAACTGAATCTTAGGATTGTATATGGTGACATATACATACTTTAACATACATTGAACTTTTGTCACAAACATGCAGTCACCATGTCAATTTTTCAGATGATAAGTAACTCCTTAAATTTTAAATTTTAGGGACAAGAGATAAAAATTCATGAAGTTAGAAAGGCATTGCCCACTTTCTGAATGAAATCAAAGTATTGCCTTCAAGGTTCTATACCTGGAATATACCTTTTGCTTATATGAAAAAGGATTTTTCTGCCAATTTGAGACTCGGAAAATATCAAATCTCATCCAGCTGCCTTCAAATAGGTGTGATTGACTTAACTGTTTTCTAACTGCTTGATGATTGAATCTCCATAATTTTCCTTGTAAATGTGGCCAATGCTGAACTTCATTTCACTTCTCCTGGTCATTCCACTTTGACAAACTAATCTCACCCAACCTAGTCCTAATTGACTCACTTTATTTTGATCAATATCAAAATGGATTGCAACTTACCCATATATCTCCCAGACATTTGCATCATGGCCAACTATTTATGAGATATTTGTATCACCACAGATGCTTCCTGGCCAAATATATCAAATATGGTATTCTGGGTGATTTAAAATCACTTGCAATGAATTAATTTATTTATTGTTTTGCCTTTCGGTCTCAAAATACTATCTAAGATTCATCTGTTCATTTAGTATTTAAGTGAAGTAACTATATTTTCTCAATGTCTAATAAATCCCACCTACATAGTAGTTGCAAGAAAGACACAAGAGGTACTGCAGATGCTGGAAAGCTAGAGCAATACACACAATGTGCTGGAGGGGTTCAGAAGGTCTGGCAGCATCTATGAATGAGAATAAATGTTTGATGTTTCAGGCCGAGACTTTCATCAGGACTAGAAAGGAAGGAGGAAGAAGTCAGAATCCTCCCCTTTCCTGTCCCGTCCTGATAAAGGGTCTTGGCCCGAAACATCGACTGTTTATTCCCATTCATAGATGCTGCCTGACCCTGTAGTTGTTTAATATACAGTTTAATATACAATCGTCAGATGTCAGGTTCATTTCTTTGCATGTTTACTACTTCACTGGAGATGAGGAAGTAAACAGAATATTACAACAGTACTCTTTATGCCAGCAACATAAGAGATTATGATCAGAAATTATGCTGACATTATTTAACTGGAAATATTGCATAACAAACATTTCTTCCTCTAGACTCATAAAACTCCACTGACACCTAGGTAAAACTCCCTATTTTGCATACTGTGGAAGGGAAATCAGAGTGCAAGTTATCTTTAAATACTTTTGTAAGCATGGAACAAACTATGTATTATGTGAATGACTTCCTGCCAATTACACTTGCAACCAATTTTATTTGGTGCAGAATGATAAGGAGATGTGTTATATTCAAATCAACACCTGCAGGTCAGGGAACAGGTGCATCCTTGTGAGAAAAGAGTAAATAGTGTAATAAAATTATACAACATATAATTCTAACATCTTTTACCATTATTGATTACATTTCATATTAATTGAAACTTTGGACAGTGAAGTCATAAAGGGTGGAGACAAATGTTGTCAGCAAAAGCTGTTGATCCTGTTTTGTTTAATAGAATAATGCAATTCCTTCGAACTGCACAATCAATGGAATTGAAAAGAATCTATTACACCATCACAAAATATGAAAGCTGTAAAACTGGAGCCTTGCAATGATTTGTGCACATTATGAAACTGACTCCAAGCTGCTCAAATCCAAATAACATAAGGAAGAGCAATGTGGCGTGACAGGAAATAGGTCCAGAGTAAATTGCCCTATCTGATACTTCAAAATGAACCCCTCCACAAGACATTAGTGCATAATAAGTGGGGAGTGACAGTAAGACTTAAAATACCAACATAAATGGGGAACAGTTACAAACAAGGAAATATTTATGAAGAAACCTGGAAAAATATATCTGTCTAATAATACCATACACCCTTAATGATTCTAGTTTGTTTGTCACAAGTGTTGGTTGTCAGCCTGTTTTACTTTGACCATTCAATCTTAGCAAATAGCCACAAAGGCTTTATATTGTTTCACAGAATCTCATTCTTAGCTTTTATCAACAAGTACCCTATTGAACAAACACCAACAAATAAAAGTCATGATCTGCTGACTGATTCCAAGGACTTCAAAATCCTATCAATACTCTACCTACTAACAGAATCTATGATCAATTACTGGCAGTAAAATATGCTACTTTTCAGATTTGTCTCTCAGAAGTATTCATGCTGTTGTAAGATAAGAATTATTTGTTCTTTTATCTTATAACATCATTAGTACTTCTGTGCTTGCAGTAGAAGACACTGCTTGTATGATACTTCCATGTTCTTCAGATGAATCTCACATGTCACACAGGAGAGATGAACAAATTGTGTTTAGCCTTAATCTACTTGGATTATTCTGCCGTATCTAACATACAACCTTGAATAGAGACATTGAACTGTTGGGATGCCTTTCAAGACCTAGTCAGCTCAGTTAATTATCTTCCAGCTCTCCCTACTTGGATGAGATATATGATTATACTCTGAAATGTCAATTTTGGCCACGAGGTTGCATCATGTTAGATGAGATTTTGTCCATTTTCTTTTTGGCATGCAAATTGAAGTGGATTGGCTATTGTTATTGCTCAAGGCTAAAATCTGTCTAAGCCAGTTTTATGTTATTTGTTATTTGTGCTTTTCTTCCTGCTGTCAATTCCAGTCATTTTGATGTGTGAAGTATGAAGTCTATGCATAACGTATTTAAATATAGATAACTTTGTGTTAATTTCAGTTGTGAACATTCAATAATTTAGTTATCAAAGCTTGTTTTATTTCCCAGAAATTCCCATGATCAATATGATGGTGATTTCATGAGCCAGCTACATTTTCAAATAGCATATTTTCTTTACAAACTCTGAGGCCCCTGAAATTCCCTCAAACTTTTGTTGTTTTGAAACTTTTGCTTTTTTAAGATTTTTCAGCAAGTCCAGAAATTGATAAGGGTGTGTAAAAGCTGCATTTTCAAATAAATTTCTAAATGAATTTTGTTTGAAATAACAAAAAATATTTGCCTCATCTTTCTTTAAACATAAGACTACCACTTATATTTTCCTCATGATCAAATCGGTGGAAGAAACTCTATAAAACTGCCAAGTGCAAAGCAGAACAATTTCCATTAAAATGCTGACACCAGTAAAAATGAATACAAGACACCCAAGAACCCAACTAGTTCATAAACATGCTTCAGGAAAATCCTTGCCCCACCACCCATTCTACATGAAAGAATGCCACTTAATTGTATTAGTGATTAAAAGAAGTAAAAAAAACTGAACAGAGCACACTGTTTGTTGAACGATAACGGGTAAAGTTTCTAGTTTCTTCACCCTTCCTTTCTAGTCCTGATGAAGGGTCTCAGCCACAAAACGTTAACTGTTTATTCCATATATATTCTGAACTGCCAGCTCCTGCAGAATTTCATGTGTGTTCAGGATAAAGAAATAACTTCCCCAGTTAATCCTACAAATGATTCTGAAGGTGTAATTGTCAGCCCTGACCCATAAACCACTTATTCGACTGCCATCATATTTAATAACAAAGAGCCATGTTTTATCAATTTCTCAAATCACCTATCACACAACAAAGTAAATTTATTATCAAAGTATAAATTGAAATATTGAGCATGAAAAGAATGTAGAAAGTGATGGGAATTCAATGCATCACCAAGAGTGGCATGGCTAACTGTGCCCACTAGCACAATCCCAGTCATAGTCTTCACACTCAATAAGAGGTAATAACCTATTTGGCAAACTTGCCAAACTTGCTAAACTTATCCTGTGCAAACCTGTAGCCTATTAAGAACCAAAACAATTTTACACAATAGCAATGGAATGAATAACTGCCTTTGAGTCTTTGTTAAGTCCTGGTTCTGTCCTCATAACTTCTTCACTCTCACGGGGTTGCAAGAGAATACAATGACATTGTTTAAAAACAATCTATAACTTTAAAGAAAATATCAATGAGATGTTTCTCTCTATCATCAGCAAGCTATGTGACTAACAGTTTCTGAGAGAAATGCTAGGAGCAGCAGAGGGTATAATTTGTGTGGATAATGTCCCTTGACCAACATCCTCAATATCACTACTGACTTTAAATGCATCTCACCAAACCCTGTAAGTGTCATGGATACTACAAGAAATCAGAAGGCCTGTTCTGGTATGGAGTTCTGGAGTTTTTGACACTATCATATACATATAAACTGTTATTATTGCCCATGTTAGTTTAGTTTAGGTTATTTTTTTTCAATATATATATTTTTTTTCTTGCATTTTTAAAATTTTTTTTCTCTTCTTTTGATGATTATTCTTGTTCTTTTTCATGTATAATTAATATAGGTTAGATTGATTAATGTACTATTTTTTTGCTGATATTTTAATAAGATATTGTTATTCTATTACTAATTTAACTAAGTCTAATGTACTCATAACCTATTCAATATTACGATATGTTTTTTTATATATGAAATTCAATAAAAAGATTGAAAAAAAAAGAAATCAGAAGGCCATCCTACAGCAAATGAGTTACTTCTCACTCTTAAATGCCCAGATTATGATCACTCAAATTATTGAATGGTGGAACAATAGATCGGTATAGATTATTGACATGAACAAAGTGAGTTAAAGGCTCTGCTTCTGAACTGTATAATTCAAAGAATCAGCTTTTGGAGATATAATTATAGGATAAATATTACCAATTTACACCATGAAAAAAGGAAGAATTTTTTAAGAATGACAACATAAACCAACCATTTTCAGCATATAACTAATTATTGACGATAAGAATTGTTATTTATGTATCATTATTGCTGTAAAATATGATGATTTATTTCATCATATGTATGCGCTTCTTATGATGGAGCAGCCCATAATTTGTGGTTATCAACTTCCCTGAATTACTAAGTAATTTTATCAGTGCCGAATGTTAAGTGGTCTGTGATTTTTAAGAACTCTTCTCTTCTTAATCTCTTATGCATGTTCCAGACATTTTATAACACTCATGAGACAGTTCAAAGATTGGATAAAAAAATGAGCTTTTTACATTTTGATTTGTTGTATACGACAGTACTTCAATGCAACTAGTTAACTTGAGAAACCACTGTAGCTGCATAATAAAGATTCAGTAGAACCAATGGCTGACAGAATTGACATATAAAAAATGGATATCCACAGAGGTTGCTTGCCTTTTTAGCAACTTTCTCCAAGATTACCAGCATGTAGCTTTGACCTCAGAACTCAGATCATCTCTCCTTGCTACTGCAAGAGAGGATGCAATAATAATAACATTTTTACAGCTTGTTTAGGTAAGTTCAGCCACAAATTATCCAGAAAGTAAACACCAATCAGTACAAAGAAAGCCATGTACAACAAACAAGACATCACCTTCCCTCACGCCCGTCCAATCCAGTTTACTATGGCTATCAACACAACATCACTTAATTTCTTTGGTAGCAACTTCCAAAGCAGTTACATGAACAATGAAAGGAGATAATGCAAATGCTGTCACTTCAAAGTTCCTCTCCTGATTTGGACTTTATTGTTGCTAACTCAAAATCCTGAAATCTCTTACCCAGCAGCGTTGCGGTGATACTTTTACTCCAATGAGCATGTAACTTCACAAAGGAATCTCAGCATTGCCTTCCCTTGTAAATGAGGGAAAGGCAATGGATGTTCTTTAATTCATCACAAGAATGCATAATAAAATAAAACTCAACCTGAGCTCTAGGGGAAGCTTTTCGTCAAATATTGAGACTGGAACGCAAACAATCATTGACAAGTCGGCAAAAAGATATTCCATGGTCTTTGGAAACCAGCCAATGGGTCAATTTTGAATTAATCATGAGAAGAAACAATTTACAAATCAAGCAGGTTATCTAAAGGGCTCCTACATTTTTAATGTGTTATTTTGGAAAGCACAGTTACAATGAGATGTGGTCATGCTGTTATTAACCAAAAGGCCTCAAACATGCTAACAGTCAAGAATAAATTTTAATAGTGATGCACTATCTCTTATTCCTAAAGTAAATAAGTTTCAGGTAGCATGCCTTCAAAGTGTCACTTCAATAGAATTCACCAAATAATGCTACTCCTGTCTTGGTTTTTATTGACTGGAGTGCATAATATTTTCAGAACATAACTGAAAGTGAGCCAAAGTATTAGTATGCCTCTTGTTCTGCACAGCCAATATGATTTTGATATTTTGCATCTTGTAGGTGTTTCCAGTAGAGTTACAAAATGAATATTTCAGTTTTATTCTATGCTTTCTCTTGAAGTCTGGGAATCACTTTGCCTTGCCACCTTTCATTCTGGTTCAAAAATTCTAGGTAGTTG
This sequence comes from Hypanus sabinus, assembly GCF_030144855.1. Classification (NCBI taxonomy): domain Eukaryota; kingdom Metazoa; phylum Chordata; class Chondrichthyes; order Myliobatiformes; family Dasyatidae; genus Hypanus; species Hypanus sabinus. The sequence continues at coordinate 133,264,389 of NC_082712.1, read as the reverse complement.
GTTAATACAGGTCATTAATTTGAAACTAACAGGTACGGGAATTGGTTTATATTGTCATTTTTATCGAGATACTGTGAAAAGCTCATCTTGTATACTGCTCATATGGATCAGGTTATTACATAACTCATTGTGACCAAACAGGGTAAAACAATAATGACGCAGAATAGGTTGTAATAGCTACAGAGAAAATGCAGTGCAGGCAAACAAGCAGGTGCAAGATTAATACAAGGTAGGTTCTGAGGACAAGTGTTCATCTTATCATACTAGGGAACCATTTCATAATTTTATAACAGCAGGGCAGAAGCTGTCCTTGAGCCTGGCAATATGTGATATCAGGCTTTTATAGCTTCTGTCCAATGGAAGAGAAGAGAGAATGTCAGAGTGAAGACAGTAGGGCACCAAGGCCCTTTTACAATATGTTCCCAGGTTAGCAAGACTGCATTTCTTATTCCATGAAGGTATTACAACATCAGTCTTTTCTCTTAAATCTCTGTATTACACGTGGTTGTAACATCCAAACAGTAATGTTAGGCAGAGTATCTAGGATGCAGACCTAAATGAGCAATGATAAATACTTCATGCTGATTGATATACGATTTAAAGGAAAACTTGAAAGAAATGTGTTCCGTCAACATTTTTATTACCTATGAAAATGAAACAGAAATCTTATCTTATCTCAATAATTGCATTCATGTTCATGTAACTCCATTCCATGTTGCTGCATTGTGCTCTATTCCTTGATTACTTCTCCATCTTAAATGTTATTAATTTCTTTTGAGGATAATGAACACCTACAGATTTCTGTAAAAGGAGAATTCCAAAGATTCACAACTCTTTGCCCAATAAAATGTCTTCTTATCTCAGCACTCAATTGTTCATTATTCTCAGCCTGTGATCCTTTGGATCTAGAATTAATATCTATAAGAAACATTCTCTGAACTCCCCACAATATTAAATGGTTTAACAATTCTATATGTTTCAATAACATTGTCTGAATTGGCAGAAATGGAGATCTATTTTACTCAATCACTTCTCATTGGGCAAGGCTCTTGTCAAAGGACTAAATTCAGAAAATTATCTTTTTTTGCCCAAAGGAAAGTATATCTTCCTTAATTAAAGGACTTCAATCCTGTACTCAGCATTCCAGGTGCAGTCTCAACAAGACCTTATCTAATTGCATTTATTTACTTTTTACATTCCAATTTCTGTATAATAAAATTTAAAAGCTAAAAATCTGCAAATGCTGGAAATAGAGTTATAGGGAGGCATTGTACAGAAACAAACTCTTTAGTCCACTGAGTCCAAACTAACCATCACTCATTTTTTACACAAGTTTATTTTATTCTTCCCACAATTCAAACAACACCCAGATTTTACTGCTCTCCTACCATAAGACATAGGAGCAGAATTAGACCACTCAGCCCATTGAGACTGATCCTCCATTCCTTTATGGCTAATTTAGTAGCCCTCTCAAGCCCATTCTCTTGCCTTTTGTCGTAACCTCTGACACCCTGATTAACCAAGAAACTCTCACCCTCCACTTTAAATATACTCTATTACTCTACTACAGCTGCCGGTGGCAATGCATTCTACAGATTCACTACCCTCTGGCAAAAAAATATTTCCTCTAACTCAGTTTCAAATGCCAAACAAGAGAAAATCTGCAAATGCTGGAAATCTGAGCAACAGTCACAAACTCCTGGAGGAACTCAGCAGGCCAGGCAGCATCTATGGAAAAAAGTGCAGTCGATGCTTTGGATCAAAGGGGTTCGGCCCGAAATGTCCACTGTTCTTTTTTCCATAGATGCTGCCTGGCCTGCTGAGTTCCTCCAGCAGTTTGTGTGTGTTGCTCAGTTCTAAATGATACCCCTATAGCTGAAGGTTGTGCCCACTGGTCTGAAAATTACCCACTACAGGAAACATCCCCCCTATATCCACTTAACCAAGACATTTCAATGTTTGATAGGTTTCAATGAGATCCCCACTCATTCTTCTAAACTCTAGCAAGCACAGGCCCAGTGCCATCAAATGCTCCTCATATGTTAACCCTTTCATTCCTGAAATAATTCTTGCGAACCTCCTCTGGACTCTCTCCATTGACAGCACATCATTTCTCAGCTAAGGGGCCCAAAACTGGTCAAAATACTCCAGGTCTGGTCTGACCAATATCTAAAAAGCATCGGCATTACATCCTTGCTCTTATATTCTAGTCCTCTCATATTGAATGCCAACGTTGCATTCACCTTCCTCAGTGCTGACTCAACCTGAAAGTTAATTATTAGGAACTCCTGCATAAGGACTTACAAATCACTTTGCACCTCTGATTTTTGAACTTTCTCCCCATTTAAAAAATAGACTACACCTTCATTTATTTTACCAAAATGCATGACCATGCACTTCCCTACACTATATTCCATCTGTCATTTCTATAACCATTTTCCCAACAGGTCTAGATCCTTCAGCAGGCATCCTGCTTCCACAACACAACGTCCTTTCACCTATCTTTGTATCATCTGCAAACATGGCCACAAAGTCATCAATTCCATCATCCAAATCATTCACATTTAATGTGAAAAGAAGTGGTCCCAACACCAAACTTTGCGGAAAATCACTAGTTACTGGTAGCCAACCAGGAAAGACCCCCTTTATTCCCAGTGTTTGCCTCCTGCTAGTCAGCTGACCTTCTACCCATGCTAGAATCTTTCCTATAATACCTCTTGGGCTCTTATTTTGTTAAACAGCCTCATGTCTGGCTCCTTGTCAAATGCCTTCTGAAAATCCAATTAACCTACATCCACTAACTCTACCTCGCCTCTCCTGCCTGTTATTTCAGAATCAGGATCAGGTTTAATATCACTGGCATATGTCATGAAATTTGTGGTTATGCCATAGCAGTACATTGAAATACATAATAATGAAAACTATGAATTACAATCTACACACACACACTTTCTGAATCATTGAGGGTGTGCCTTCAGCCTCCTGTACCTCCTCCCTGACGGAGGCAATGAGAAGAGGGAATGTCCTGGATAATGGGGATGCCACCTTTTTGACGCATCGCTCCATGAGGATGTCCTGGGAGGCTAGTTGCCATGATGAAGGTAATTTCTACAGCTTATTTTGATCCTGTGCAGTGCTCTGTCCCCCATACCAGAGGCAGACAGTGAAGTAGCCAGTTAGAGTGCTCTCCATGATACCTCTGTAAAAATTTGCAATGTCTTTGGTGACATACCAAATCTCCGCCAACTCCTAATGAATTTCAACAGATTTTTCAAGCAAGGAAACCGACTTCTGTGCATTTTATCACATGCATCCATGTAGCACAAAGACTCATCCTTAACAATGGACTCCAACATCTTTCAACACTGAAGTCAGGCTAACCAGCCTATAATTTCATTTCTTCTACCTCCCTCTGTTCTTAAAGTGTAAATTGAGATATGCAATTTTCCAGTCCTCATGAACTAATTCAGAATTTAGCTATTTTTTAAAGATCATTAGAAATACCTCTACAACCTGTTCAGCCAGCTCTTTCAGAAGCCAATGGTATAGTCAAACCGGTCCAGGTGATTTATCTATCTTCAGGCTTTGCATCTTTGCATCTTCCCTAGCACTTTCTCCTTAGTAACAGCAACAACACTCACTGCTACCCCCAACTCGCCTGAATTTCAGGCATACAACTTGTATCTTCTGTAATGAAGACTGACACAAAATACTTAAGTTTCTCTGCCATTTCTTTGTCCTCCATTACTACCTCTCAAGCATAATTTTCCAGTGGTACAGTATCCATTCTCACCTCTTTTTTTACTCTTTATATGCTTGAAAACAACATTTATATCCCTTTTTATATTATTGGCTAGCTTCCCTTCATATTTCATCTTTCACTCCTTATGGTCTTATAGGTGCCTTCTGTTTGTTTTTAAATACTTCCCAGTCCTGTATCTTTCCAGTAATTTTTGCAATATAGTATGCCCACTCTTTTGCTTTTGTGCTGTCTTTATTTCCTTTATGGCCAGCATTGCCTTCTTGTCCCTATCTTGTGCCTTGCAAATCGTCTCCAGAAACTCCGGCCATTGTTGTTCTGCCGCCATCCTTGCCAGTATCCCTTTCCTACACACTAGGGGGAATTTACAGTGGCAAACTAACCTGCACATCTTTGGAACAATTGATACCATTGCAGGGAAGACATACGCAATCCACACTTGAGCACCTGGCCTCTCAGCTCAATATGATCGATATCGTATTGAGTTGCGGTCAGCAGCAATGCTGGAATCTGACCTCCACTGTTCTGATTTCTGCTCTGCAGCAGCATTCCCCTGTCAGCCAATAGTTCCCAAAGTACAATAATTTAAAAAATTAAACAGAGGGTGCTGGAAATAATCAACAGGTCAGGGAGCAATTTTCAGTAATTAGTAATCTTCATATTATTGGCCACAAATCAGGACAAATATGTATTTTCTACATTTACTTGTGGAAAAATGGCATCATTGATGAGGCCAACATATTGACCTTTCAGTAGATCGAAGTAGAAGACTACTGCAATCCATCACTCTGGCTGGCCACTTAGGATAGATTTCACAGAGAGGGCAGTAGAAATCTGGAATTCTTTCCTCTAAAAATCTTAAGATGTTTACAACAACACCCACAGAGTGCTGGAGGAACTCAGCGGTATCTATGGAAAATGAATCAACAGTCGACATTTCGTGCCGGGTATCTTCATCAGGACAGGAAAGGAAGGGGGAAGAAGCCAGAATAAGAAGTTTGGGGTGGGGGGGGGAAGAAGTACAGGTGATAAGTGAAGTTAGGTGGGTAGGGAAGTGGGGGGGGGGTCGATATTACAATTGGTTTCTTGTGATCTGATTTTCTCCATTTGTGATCAACAGTGGCACTTTTCCTTACAAGCATTACAACTGCTACACTTGCCCCGAAACCTCCTCCCTTACTACCCTTCAAGGCCACAAACTGTCATTCTAGGTGAGATGACACTTCACTTGGGAGTCTGTTGGGGTCATATACTGCTTTTGGTGCTCCCAGTGTGGCCTCCTGTATGTTGGTGGGACCCGATGTAGATTGGGAGACTACATCCACAAGCACCTATGCTCCATCTTCCAGAAGAAGTGGGATCTCCCGGTTCCCATCCATTTTAATTCCACTTCCCATTCCCATTCTGGTACGTCTCTCCATGGCCTCCTCCACTGTCATGATGAGGTTGGAGGAACAATACCTTATATTCCATTTAGGTAGCCTGCAACCCGATGCCATGAACATCAACGCTTTATTTCATCCCCTCCCCCTTCAGGTTTCACCTATCACCTTGTGTTTCTCTCTCCCTTCCCCCTGACTTTTAAATCTACTCCTCCGCTTTTTTTCTCCTGTTCTGCCAAAGGGTTTCGACCCAAAATGTCAACTGTTCACTCTTTTCCTGGCCTGCTGAGTCCCTCCAGCATTTTGTGTGTGTTGTTAACAACGTTGAGTTTGCAATGATTTGTCTGCAGATTTTAGAACTGGCTTATATATACTGTCTTTATTGAAGAAGTTATTGATTCACTATGTCGAATTCCAAAGAAGCAAAGGGCGTAATGTGCAGAACATTTAAAATGGAATGGCTTAATGAAACAGCAGGAACTGCTACACTGAAAACGCATGAGGTCAGGAACATGCCACAATGAGAGATATTCATGTACGATCCAGAAACTCGTGTTAACTGTGTGTATCGCTGCGATGCAGAAGTTGCTGGAGAATGTGCAGGTAGGAAGAAGTGGAGTGATGTTTGGGAACTTGGCTTTTTAAGCAGATCACATATGGACAGTGTGCAAAAGCTCCTTCATTACTCACTACAGGCCCGCTACATATGTATTGTGAGATTGCAGATGAATGAGAGTGAAAACGGTCAAACCCAAAGCTCATATTGACAGTGTTTTGCTAGCTGTTAAAATTAATACCTCTACAGTATATATAAAATTCAGTGCACACACGTTAATGTCACTGGGCAAAAAACTGCACAGCCCAAGATTTTTGTGCACACAGACCGTTACACATTAGAGGAAACACAGCCTGTTGGAATGGGAATGGGATTGGAATTAACATGTTTGGGCACTGGGAAATCCTTCTTTTTTGTGGATGGTGTGAAGTTGTTTAACAGTGTGAGTTGATTTCTCCAAGCTGTCAGATTTTTGTCAGCTATCACAAAAGACATGAAAAATGGGATCAAATGGTCTAATGAGGGATACACAAAATATGCCTGGATTAGTTCCTTCTGTAAAGTTTGTTTTTAATATCAACAAGTTAAGCAATTGCAGAATAAGTTATTTAGAAAATTGTTTTCTTGGAAGTATTAGTCATCTGATTTTCTCTATCAATGGTCAACAAAAAAAAAAGTGGCTTGGCTGTTCCACTCTCATATCTTTCTCCTATTCTTTTTTCTTTTTTTTGCTCAGCATAACAAAACTTACAATTTCCAGATTTACTTACTTTTACATTTCTTCCCATCACAGATATCAGGTATCAGAACACTTCCATCAAAATACAGACATCACCACAACATCCTACTCAAAAGCCCTATTAGAATAGCAGACAGGTTTACATCTATATACTGCAGAAAAGGTTGCCATGTTTTATGAAAACTATTTGTTTTTGAGTGTACCATACATGTCGAAAAGTCCAAAGGAATGTATTCCATGATTAATTTATGCCACCTTATCGGATATCCAACAAAGTAAAATGTTCTTCCTCACACAAAAAATCAGGATATTAAAAAGCTTTTTCTGATGTGCATTAATAATACGACTGCTGGGTAAGCCTAAGAGAAAAGACACTGGGTCCAGTTCAAGCTCCATCTTCAGAATCTTTTACATTGCACCCAAAATATCACTCCAATATGTCTGAAGTTTGGAACAAGTCCAAAAACAGTGGGTGAAAGTTCCAGTATTTACTTTACATTTAAAACACACTGGAGAAATCCCCGTCTTAAATTTCAAGAGACGATCTAGAGTCAGGTGGGCTCTTTGCAGAATTTTGAGTTGCAATGCTTTAGTTCTATTACAAACTGAAATCTTCTTTACATTATCACAAATGTCTTCCCATGTTTCAGCTGTAATTCCTACTCCCATCTCTTCCTCCCAGACCCTTCATAGCTGCTCAGCTTCTCCAAGAGAACATTCCCTCAGTAAAAAATATTAATGGAGACTTCATCCTTAGAATAAAAACACCCTCTTTTCTATGTCAGAACTATAGAAATCAGTTAACAATGATGTTTTTTTTTCTGTATATTATCTTTTATCTGAAAGAAACGAAAAAGATCCTTGTTGGGTATGTTAAATTTCTGTACTATTTGACTAAAATACATCATTGTACCTTCATCAAACAAATCTCCTAGATGAAAAATACCCTTAGAAATCCAAAGTTTAAATCCAGAATCCATTATGCCAGGCTGAAAATGTGGACTGCCGGTTATTGGAGTGAGGGGTGATATTTTCGCTGTGTTGCCCTCAATTTGCCACACCACCGTCCAAGCCCTGACTGTATTAATTGTTATTGGATTGCAACAATATTCCTTAACTAGTTTCATCTTATTGAGGAAAAGCAAATCAATAAGAGGGCATTTTGCTTGTGAAGCTTCAATGTCTAGCCAAATTGAGGAGGGGTCCCTGCAAACACAGTCAACCACATAAAACAAAAAGGAACTTAATTGATATTTTTTGATGTCTGGAAAATCCAGACCCCCTAGACTACTGGGAAGCTGTAACTTAGACACTTTAATGCAGTGTTTTTTTTATTGTTCCAGCTGAAAGAAACAAACCAACCATTTAAAAAAATATATTTGTTGGATAAAAATGACTGGAATCATTCGTATCGGGTAGAGCAGGTGAGCAAGAACGTTCAGTTTGAGCAAGGATATTGAGGCAAACAAAGAAATGGGAAGAGTGCTCCATCACTCAAGATTTTGATTTTGTCAAATAACTGTGTAAAGTTAGCTTTGAACAATTGATCAAACGTAGGTGTGATAAACATGCCTAAGTAAACAAAACCTGTCTGTGACCATTTAAAGGGGAAAACACCCTGAGTGTCAGGTACCTGCTGCAGATTCCCCAGAGGCATAGCCTCCGATTTAGTGAAGTTGATTTTATAACCTGAAAAGGCGGTAAATGAATTGATGCATTGTATAAAGTAGTGCACTGATATAGCAGGGTTTGATAAAATTAGAACATCATCTGCATACAATGTAATTTTATGTGACTTTAGTCCTATGTCTAGAGCAGATATTTTGGGGTCTCACCAAATAGCCTCAGCCAATGGCTCAATCACTAGTGTGAAAAGTAGTGATGATAAAGGGCAGCCCTGCCGGCTGCCCCTCAGAATACTAAAATTATCCGACCTAATGCCATTAGTGAGAATCGCCGCCGAAGGGTCATTATAAAGAACCTTCGCCCACTTACTAAAATTATTGTCCAAACCAAAACGTTCTAAAGTGATAAAAAGATATGGCCATTCAACAGGATCAAAGGCCTTTTCTGCACCTAAGGAAACCACCGAGCCATCCACTGCCTGTTGCTGACATGCCTGAATGACATTCAGTAATCTTCTGATATTGTTAGATGATCTACAGCCTTTTACAAAACCCATTTGATCCTCTTTTATGATAAAAGGTAACACAGTTTCTAATCGCAACGTTAAGGTTTTAGATATGATTTTAAAGTCAACAGTTAAACAGTTAACAGGCACAATCTTCAGGGCTTTTTCCTTTCTTAGGAATTAGGGAGATATTAGCTCAATCATATGCATGATTGAACATATTTAGCATAGGCTCTGATAATAACCCTGTGAACTCTTTATAGAATTCACTAGTGAGTCCATCAGGACCAGGGGCCTTCCCACTTTGGAGCTGTCTCACAGCTTCCTGTATCTCATGTATGGATAACAGAGTATTGCAGAGGAACTCTTGTTCAGAAGAAATTCCTAGGAGATCTAAATTCCTGAAATTCCTAGGAGATCTAAATTCCTGAAAAAGGACTCCATCCTAGATTACATTGCTCAGATTGATACAGTTTAGAATATAAATTCTTAAACACAACATTAATCATTTTAGAATTACTAGTGAGGGCTCCTGTCCTATCCCTAATTGAAGCAATAGTCTGAGAGGCATTTTTCTTTCTAGCTAAATAAGCCAAATACCTACCTGTTTTTTCACCATGTTCAACCAATTATTGTTTAGCAAATTTTCTTTTGGCTGCTTGTATAAGTAAAGAGTTTAGCGTACAGCTTAGGGCTACAATATTCTGTAACTTGGCTGCAGAAGGCTTACTAATATAATCCTTTTCAGCTGCCGCAGGCCTTGATTCCACTAGGCGCTGCTGGTCCACAGCTTGTTGCTTCTTATTAGCAGAGTAACAGATAATTAATCTCCTTGCATAGGCCTTAGCAGTTTCCCAGAAAATCGATGAAGCTGATTTGGAATTAATAGATAGGAAAGTTCTGAATTCAGAAGTAAAGTAGTCTATAAATTTATTATCTTTTAGAATAAAAGGATTCACCCTCCAATGTCTAGATCATGCTGAATTATCTTTGGGCTTAATATTTAAATATACCACTACATGATCAGAAATAATGATATTTCCAATTGTGCAGGATACAACTAACTCTAGGAGCTATTTTGGGGTTAGAAAAAAGTCTATTCTGATGTAACACTTGTGGATTAGAAAAAAATGTGAAGTCTTGACTGAGGGATGTAACAACCTCCAGACATCTACAAATCCTAGTTCTCCATATAAGCCCATGATTTGTTTGGACTGTCAGGAGAGCAATGGGAGACCACTAGGCACTCTGTCCATCCGTGGATCCATGAGACAATTCAAATCCCCACCTGCAATAATGTTTTGTATTGAAAAGTTTGTAAGTTTGGAAAAAGCATCTGCTAGGAATTTGAGAGGATGAGCTGGAGGGCAGTAAACATTGAGAATACCACATTCTTCTCCATATATTGAAGCCTTAACAATCACAAATCTCCCATACTTATCCTTAATGCAGTCTAATAACCTAAAAGGTAAGTTCTTCCTCATTGAAATGGCCACCCCCTTACTCCTGCTACTAAAGGATGAAAAATAGACTTGTTCAATCCACTCTGTTGCAGTTTTAGATGTTCTTTATCATTTAAATCTGTCTCCTGCAATAAGGCTACATCCGCCCTTTCCTTTTTCAGGTTTAGTAGGATTTTCTCTCTCATGATTAGTGAATGACTCCCCTTAATGTTCCAAGTGCACAATTTTAATATTTTACTGGTCATAACCCTTCATAACAATCATGTGACTCCGGAGGAGAAGAAACCCGACTTAAGATCAGCAGAGCAGCAATAAGTAATAAAAACACACACACACAAAAACAAAGCACCAACAGCGCTGAACAAGAGGACTTACTCCACACTTAAAGGGGATATCTGAACCTTATAGCACCATATATTCTTTCCCACTGTCAATATGGCATCTAGCATAGTCAAAAATAAAAACTGAGCATAACTTATTAATCTACTGATTTGTTACCGTCATGTTTAAACTCCTTCAGGCTGGAGCAACACTGTTAATGAAACTGTATTAATCAAATCGAACACGTTACACATCCTATAAGATATCGTGCCGTCGAGTAATGAAAAAGTAAAATAAAGCAACCATCGAGCATGTTATCATCCATAACCAGGGCTACACAATATACTGTATGCATTCTTTAGCCCAGCATGTCCACAAAAGTTTTACCAGGAGAATGAAATATCTTGGTGGTCCCTTTGTAGGTGATTTTCAGTGCCGTTGTGTATAGCACAAAGTACTGGATCCCAGATTCTCTCAGCCGCTTCTTTACCTGGTCGAATTACTTGAGCTTCTGAAACCACACGAGGACGGGTCGAGGGCGTTGGCCTGGGCCTGGTTTTGGTGCCAGCATACGGTGAGCTCTTTCCACTTTAATGTGTCCAGCCTTGGTTTCCAATTTAAGGAAATTAGGCAGCCAGCCCTCAAAAAAGTTCACTGGTTGGCTGCCTTAAGTACCTTCTGGTAGATCGATGATTTGTATATTCTTCCTCCTACCTCTGTTCTTAAGATCATCGATATGGTCAGACAGGCTTTGAACTTGCTTTTCTAGAGCCAGGATGCAGCTTTGTGCCTAATCAGTTACAGTTTCTACCACGGGGACTCAGCCCTTGGACTCAGTCATTCTTGTATCAAGATTTTTAAGCTCCAATGTGTAGTTTTGGAGTGTTAGAGAGAGTGGAGCCAGCTTCTCATCGATCATTTTGGATATGTTCCCCATAATTTCCTGAATTACTTGACGAAAAGCAGGGTCCAACGTGTTAGCATAGCTAGCAGCAGCTAGCTCGTCAGCCCCGGGCAAGCGCACTGTGCAGCCCAGTTTGGCCACCTTTTTAGCACTTTTCAATGGCATGGTGTTGAAGCAGCTCAAAAAAAAGTACTCATCAATGTTCATGTCATTAAATATGACACTTGAGCATTTAAAAACAAGTTGAAACGGATAGGTTTATATGCAAAATTAGCAGTGTTGTGGTGCTCTCAACAAAGCAGACTTTTCACTGCACCACCATCTTGAAAACCATTTTTCTCCTATTCTTATTAAATAAATTCTTAGCCAATCTCAGATTCTGCTCCATTCCAAAAAGATTTGTTGTCCTCTTCATTAATGAACTGTCTGTTGACAATTTTTCTATTTGTCGGCATGTTGCAATGTAGTACATTTTTAGAGTTCATTGTACAGCTTTCTGGTATGGCAAAATTCTCTTCCTTTATTGAGTTAGAACATCATCACACTCCTAGCTGTTCTGATTGATCAGCTAAAAGTAGCTCAACAGCGAGTGTGAGTTCTTCTCTATGATCTTGTACTTACTTGGCTAGAGTGACCTTATTTGTTGCAGCATTCACTATTTTAAAGGATACATGCAGTTCACAATTGCCTGGCTTCCATCCATCTGTTATCTCAACCAGGGTGAGATACTATCCAATACTTCCAATTCAAGCACAGAGTTCAATTTCATGATTTTCATATGCATATACACACTTAATCTGTTGACAAATGTATATGAAAATATACTCTCAATGTTGGATGTCTGAACTAAAAACTGAAGCAGAATAAGCAGGAAACACTCGCTGGGTCAGAATATTATCTGCTGAAAGAGAAAGAGTTAACATTTAAGATCCTAGACTATTCATCAGAATATATGTTGACCCCTTTAATTCTGACAAGGAGTCTCAGATCTGAAATATTAATGCTGTTTCTCCTTTCACAGATGCTACCTGATGTATATTTTCTAGCATTTTCCATGTTTATTGCATATATGTGTGTCACTATTAAATTAGCAGTTTGAAAATGTATACGGTATAAAAAAGGATCTAAATACTATCCTCTACCAGAATTTTACATACTTAAGAGAAGAATAATTATTGCCATAATTAGAGAAATAACTATCTTCAGGTTATAATTTGATGTGAGAATTACTTTGATGAATGCCCAGACCTTTCCTCTATGCATGTATGAATACTCCAGCATGCTGCAGTCTAGCTAGCAGGATTGGCTGAAATCTTTTAGAGGTATTTTCAGTTATCAAGAACAGTCACTTTCAAACTAAGACAATCAAGTCCTAATGTTTTCCTGGAGGATTAGAATGGTAATGAAAATATTAACAAACCCATATAAAGGTGAAAAAGACAATCTATAAGTGAGTGTAATATTGTGAAAATCTAATTATGTACAAAATCATTTGCAGAAGTATATATATTTAGTTATTACTAAGGAAACAAAAAAATAGCAGCTGAAATGTCTGGATAGATCAACAGCATGAAGAAATTCAAGTTTAAGCCAATTAACTCCAAGCATTACAGAAAAGTATCCAGTTTTCTGCTTATAATCAAGTGTTGTACCAAAACATGACAGCAAGTGTGCAATAATGGGTAGAAAATGTGAACTTATTGACCATTTTCCTTACATTATTAATGTTTCACTTTGTAGTATTAGTCAGAGTGAAACACATTGGTTTTACTTAGCAATAAAAATAGCCATTTACAAAGAAAATTATCTGCAACCCTCAAACGAGATAACTAAGTAATTATGTTTAGATTTTAGTTTGAGCTCAGATAAAATTGAACATTCAATATCTTAGTAATATTTGAGTAATATTGTAAATACGTTGTTTAAACATGCTTGTTTGCATCATCACACCACCATGCCGTATGCGCATGTCTTGCTAAAAGTAAAAACGAAACCAAACGTGCATTTCCCGAGCTCTCCTCTTTTTATTTTAATTAGTCTTATGCTATTGAGTTTCAGAAACATAAGTGGTGCTGAGTAAGTTTTAAACGAACTCAAGACAACTCCCTACCTGTTAAAGCACAGCAAGATGTTTAAGTTAAAATAAAGTGCAGCAAGAAACAATGGAGTATAAAACAACAGTGCACTGCATGCTTCTTCGGGAAGGGACAAAGACATTCGCATTTTAAAAAGGCAGACTACAGACTAAATTCAAGCGTTCGTAAGCAGTGATTAACGGGTGATAATAATCCTCAATTTAGAAAAAGCAAAAATGGCTGGCAACATCAACAAGATAGACACATTTGGTTATACAAAAGATAACTGGAACATATATACTGAGCAAATTGAGCAGTATTTTAAGGCAAATGAAATAGCCAATGAGGAGCAAGTGCCAGTTTGGTTTCAAAGCATATAGTTTGCTTAGAAGTTTAACAGCTCCAACCAAATCAGCCAAAATAAGCTTTGCTAATATTGTGAAAATAACGCAGGAACATTTAGAAGTGAAATCACTGCTGATTATAAAACACATCAGGGTTCATAAGCAGAAGCAAAAGAAAGGGGAGCCCATTTCACTATAGGAGGCTGAATTGAAGAGATTGTCCGGATATTTTCAGTTAAGTGATGGGTTTAATGACACACTGCAAAATCATTTAGCTTGTGGAATCTTATAAGAAAACATTCAAAAATGCCTCCTAAATAAATCAAAACTTACATTTAAAAGAGCAGTGAAAATAGTTGTATCCATGGAAACAGCTGACCAAACTACTATTGAGTTGCAGTCCAGAATGAAAGTGAACACAAACAAAATTGCAATGTCTAAACAGAAAGTGATCTCTCTGGACAAATTGTGTTATCATCATGGCAGGGGTTCACATACACCAGAGCAATGCAGATTTAATGGTGAAATTTGCAGAAAATGCAATAAAGTAGGACACATACAAAGAGCATGCCAGGCAGACAAAATTAAATGAACTGCACAAGAAAGAGAAAAGGATAAAAAGTCTAACTACAGTTTCCAAATGAGAATTAATCTGCATACCATTGATAAAAAATGTTGATGATGAGAGTGACACAGGACTAGAAAGTTCTTAGATTACAATGTGAAAACTAACAGTAGAAAAGCAATACTAAACTCAATGGCAAACTAATTATAATGGATTTGGACACTGGTTCAGCTGTTTCATTCATTCCACAAAATGAGTTTGAATGGTATTTCAAAGTTACTGAACTGAAGGCTGCAGATATCCAACTAAGAACTTGCATTAGAGAAAAGATAACTTCTATGGGAATGACATTGGTGAAAGTGAAACACAAATACAAACACACCACATTGAGCTTTTGTGTGGTAAAAAGAGGAGGGCCAATATTGTGGGTGTGTTAGTAGCTGAGACAACTACAACTTGATTGGAGGTCCATCCACCATTTGCACGTCACATCCACTACAACAGAGTCAAATGAAAGTGAATTAAGAAGGGTACTGGATAGTGCCACAGCAGTTTTCAAGAAGAAACTCAAACATATCAAGGGCAGTGTCAAATGAATATGCCACATCCAAGTTTTACAAAGCCCATCCAGTTCCTTATTTCATCCATAATAAAATAACCACTGAGCTAGATCATATTGAGGCTAAGGAACTCTTTCCAAGGTTGAGTGGAACCGATGGGCAACACAAGTGGTCGCAGTAGCTGAGAAGGATGAGTCTAACAGGATTTGTGGTGGTACTAAGTTCATCATGAAAGTAGATCAGCACCCTCCGCCCAGGATGGAGGGTTTCCAAAGGAATACACTTCAACAAAGTGGACATACCTGTGGTCTACCTACAGATGGAGATTTGAAAAAGAGTCCAAAATGTTTTTCATTATAAACACTTACAAAGAGCTTTATCACTGTAGCAGGCTAATTTTTGGAGTACCATTTGCACTTCCAGTCTGGCAGAAAGCTATGGACACCCTTGTCTCATTGCATCGTGGGGCACTCAGTATTACCTGAAGGATATCATTTTTACTGGTAAGGATGATAAGGAACATCTGCAAAATCTCAAGTACTGTTAAAAAGATTGGAAAGTTTCCGGCTCAAAGCATGATGCAATAAGTTTGAATTCCTTAAACTAAACATCACAATAGTCACACACTATTGACTTACAAGGTTCATACTAGTATGCTGAGAAAATTCAAACAGTGGTAGATGCTGCAAGGCCAAAAGACATGTCACATTTGAGGTCTTCTATAGCATTTGTCAGTGACTATGACAGGTTCCTGCCAAACCTGGCTATTGTGCTACACCCTTAAACTCATTACTGCAGACCAGGAAGAAATGGCAATCGACAGAATAGTGTGAGGTAGCTCTCCAAAAGGAAAAGGAAATGGTGACATCAGACACAGTACTCAAGCCCAGTGAAGCTTCCCTCTGATGCCTCATGTTTTGGTATAGGTGCAGTCATTCACACGTTGCGAGCGAAAGATGCCAACACACCAGAGCCTTTGCATCACCTTCCCTTACCGCTGTAAGAAAAAATTATGCACGGATTGACAGAGAGGCCTTGAGTCTGTTTTGGGGTATAAAACATTTCAATTAGTACTTGTATGGGAGAGAGTTTGCCCTCACTACAGTTCATTACCCACTAGTGTCCGTTTTCTAACCACAAAAGGCTGTTCCACTAACAGCAGCAGCACTAGTGTAGAGATGGGCTCTATTTCAGCTGGACACAATTACAAGATTGAACTCAAGAGGACAGCTAATCATAGAAATGCTGTTGAATTGTCCCATTTATCCTTGGAATGCTGAGAAAGAAGAAGTTATGTCTAGAGCTGTCAGAACCACTTCCTGCAGTCCCAGAGTCAACTCCTACAACTACCATGGAAGAGGCCACAGAATCTGAGATTATTTCACAGCCACAAGTCTCACCTGCCAGTAGAGTTACACCACTTGTCAGGAAAGATGTGATCCCATAAGGGTGAGAAATCCTGCACTACAATGAAATCATTAGGCCTGAATGGAACAATTAAAAACTTACTATGCTATGGATGTCTGTATAGAAGTTGAATTCTCACTGAATGTGCATCCTATCGACCTATATCTTTGCTGAATATGGACTTTAAGATTTTTAGTAAAATTTTGGCCACTAGATTAGAAAATATATTACCTCGAATTATCTCTGAAGATCAGACTGGATTTATTAAAAATCGTTATTCATCTTTTAACATCACAAAATTGATTAATATTATGTCTACTCCTTCATCCAAAATACCAGAATGTGTCATTTCTTTAGATGCTGAAAAAGCATTTGATAGAGTTGAATGGCCATATTTATTTAATATGTTGCAGCATTTTAATTTTAGTTCGAAATTTCTATCATGAATTAAGTTAATATATTATAAACCTTTGGCTTCGGTTTTCACCAATAATCAAAGATCTCCTTTTTTTCAGTTATTCTGTGGTACGAGGCAAGGCTGTCCTTTAAGTCCTTTAACTATTTGACATTGTTTTGGAACCTTTAGCTATCGCCATTCATGAATCACCTAATATTTTGGGTATTACCCGTGGGGAAGGGACATAAGTTATCATCATATGCTGATGACTTGTTGCTGTACATATCTGACCCTGAGAGATCTATCCCTGCTATTTTGTCCTTGCTAGCTCAGTTTAGTAGCTTTTCTGGTTACAAACTAAATTTTAATAAGAATGAATTATTTCCATTAAATATGCAAGTTCCAATTTATAAACACTTACCATTTAAAATTGTCACAAGTCATTTTACTTATTTGGATATTAAAATTACCAAGAAACATAAGGATTTATTTAAAGTTAATTTTTTACCTTTAATTGACTAAATTAAGCAACTTGTTACCAGGTGGTCCCCATTATCTTCATCATTGGTTGGTCGAATTAATACTATTAAGATGAGAGTGTGACCCAAAATTTTATATTTACTCCAAGCACTACCAATTTTTATTCCTAAATCTTTTTTTGATATTATTGATTCTAAAATATCTTCGTATCTGCTGCAGAATAAAAATCCTAGACTAAGCAAAAAATATTTACAGAAGTCTAAGAAGGAGGCTGGTTTGGCTTTGCCAAACCTGAGATTTTGCTATTGGGCAGCCAATATTTGATATTTAATATTTTGGACACAAGAATAGATTATAGCATCTTGCCCACAATGGGTAAATTTAGAATGTAAATCTGTACATTGTTTTCAATTTTAGGATCTTCATTTCCTTTTTCCTCATCTAAATTGAGTAAACAAATAACTAATCCCACAGTTAAACATACATCGCAAATATGGTTTCAATTTTGCAAATTTTTTGGCTTGAGTAAGTTTATCTTATCAAGCCCTATAATATGTAACTTTTTTTTGACCCTTTTTTATGGATCAAGGCTTTATTATTATATTATGTATTATGGAAAACAAAAGGTATAACATGTTTTCGTGATCTATTTTTAGAGAATAGTTTAATGTCCTTTGAACAGCTATCTAATAAATATAATTTACCTAAAACTCATTTTTTTAGATATTTGCAAGTTAGAAATCTCTTGCATAATATGTTACAGTCTTTTCCGAAATTATGTCCATCGGACATTACGGAAATTTGTTTAGCTCTGAATCCTTGCCAGAAGGGTTTAGTAGCCACCATTTATAATATGATCATGAAAATACAGCCAGAAGTCTCAGAAAAAATTAAGAAGGAATGGAAAAAAGAACTTCATTGTCTTACACCCACTGAGCAGTGGGAGAAAATTTTACAATTAGTCAATTCCTGTTTTATTTGTGCTAAACATGCCCTAATACAATTTAAGGTTGTACATAGGGCTCACATGTCCAAGGATAAACTTGCTCAATTTTACTCTCATGTTAATCCAACCTGTGACAGATGTCATTCTGAAGTAGCTTCATTGACCCACGTGTTTTGTTCTTGCCCTTGTTTGCAAAATTATTGGAAAAATATTTTTTGGTATTATTTCAACAGTTCTGAATATCAAATTGCAACCACATCCTATTACTGCAATTTTCAGTTTACCAATGGTGGATAATAGTTGTTTATCCCCCTCAGCTCGATGGATGATTGCATTTGTTACATTAATGGCTAGAAGATCTATCCTCTTGAACTGGAAAGAAATTAATCCTCCAACTGTATTTCAGTGGTTTTCTAAAACTATCTCTTGTTTGAGCTTAGAAAAAATTAGAAGTGTTGTTTTTGATCCTTCAGTTAAATTTGAAGAAACTTGGAGACCATTTATCCAACATTTTCATATCAGTTAAACTGAATTTTCCTAAACCCTGCTTCTATTATCATTAATTATTTGGATGGAGGTGTGGAGTTATTGACGCTACTGTGTATATTTGACATAATGCAATGGCCAATGTTGGTTAGGTTTTTTTTTCTTTTTTGGGGATTTTTTTTCTTCTTATTTACTCCCGTTTTTCATAATTACTATGAGTTTGGGGGGGTTATTATATATGGATTATCATCTATATGAATGTATACTTAACCTATTAATTATGTACTTTCAAACTCTCTGTATTTGTGTTTCATTTACATCTGTTTAAAATTAATAAAAAGATTTTTTAGAAAGTTGCATTCTAGAATATACTGTGTATACATGTTGAGATGGATTCTATATTGAGTTGGAGTTTATAGCTAAGCAGGGAGAAGTTTTAGGTTTTTAATATTTGAGTAATTTTGAAAATATATTGCTCGATTAAGCATCCTTGTTTGTTTAAATAATTCATTATGAGTTATTGGTAAAAAGTACGTGAATAGCATATGCCAGCACACCATCACGTCATATGTGGGCTCTCTGCTTGAAATTAAACACATTTGAAGTTAGACACATTATTCCTGGTTCTATGTTTTTATTTTGATTAGATTTAAATTTTTGAGTTACAAATATAACATGAATATTTTCCAAAACAATGAATTTTGTGCTGTTCTTATACAGCAGCATAATCTCAGTACCATACACTTGAAGTGTGTCAAAACCTGGTTACTTAGCTTAACATCTCTTCCAAAGGACCATACTTTCTGTGGCTTCTGTGGTGCAACCAAACAGGCTTGTATTTGGTACCAATGGCAAGACAAGTTCTATCAGATATGTTGAAGTAGGTGAAATAGGGAGGCTAACAATGAGAAAAGAAAGTCAAATGTATTGACTGACCAGAATAACTTAGTTTATCCTGGGAGGAAGTATGTATTGCATATGTCCAAGTATATTTATCAGAGGCAGAAGAGTTAAATTGGCACCTAGTCACCTCAACTCCCAAAAATGAAGCATTTTAAAGATGTCCATAATTGCATATTTCTGTGCAATATTTGTAAAATTTAACATTTGTATAAATAGGTTCTCCCAATAATCTTACTTTTTCGCTCAATCAGCATCATAAAAAATAAAAAATGTGACTCTACAAAGAACGAATAAAAATATGTATTTGCCAAAGTAAGAGCAGAACAGTACTCTAGTTTAAACCATTGACTGTAAAATACCTTAGCCAAGTTGCATTAACATTCACTGTTAACGTAAATAGAAATTAATTTTTCCAATTTTCAGATAATGCCACAAAATCTACCTCTACCATCAGAACAGGCAGATACAGTCTAGCCTTGACATATCAATTCATGGATGATTAAAGATTCTGAAAGTGCCGTGGTCCTTTGATACTGTATTACAATATCAGCCTAAGATTAAATCCAAAAACTTGTAACCTGCAGCTGAGACTCCAACTAAGAAATAAACTGCATGGATATATGTAGTAATAATATTTCTATAAAGCTGTTTATTACAACAAGGCAAAGACGCAACAGGTTAAGACCAACAATGGGACAAAATCTCAAAGGCTCAAGATCTATATTTAAAGTAAACATGTCACAAGTGCGGAACACGGGTGGACCCAAATGCAAGACACAAACACATTTTGTTGTGTTAACAAGAGTAGAGTTTATTAATAATTACAAGGGAAGCCAGAAACAAGGATTGTTCAGAGGAAAATCAAGGAGTGAACAAAGCGAAAGCGGAAGCGGAAATAAGCATGGCTGGACTCAGACTCAGGCCCTGGACAGACTGGGACTAGGGTCTCCGGACTAGGACCTCGGGACCCAGACTTGGATCTTGGAACTTCGAAGCCTGGACATGGAACACAGAACACTGAGCCAGGGCTCCTCCTTGGGCACAGGACATAGAGCCAGGACTCTTAGACACGGGGCGCAGAACACAAAGAGACGGTTCCCCACTGGGTAGTGGTAAACGGCCAGACCTACCCAGTGGAGGAGAGGACACAGAGAGACAAAAACACATAACGATAGACAGTCCTTTATCTTGGCATGAAACGGTTCCAAGTAACGGCAAGCCCTTGACACAGCCCAGGAACTAAAGACAGGCTCTTGTCTCACTCTGGCGGATTAACTGGACAGACCCGCTCAGGCGAGGTAACTTAACAGGCCGGCTCTGGAAAGGTCTGCCATCAGTGGTCACATAACTTGTGATATACACCAGCTGCTCATACAACCACCACCTGCTTCCAAGGCTTCACGTGACCCTAATCGGGGGTGGGGGGTGAGGAGAGGGGCTAACCAGGTGCTACACCTTGCCCAAGATGGGCCAGTGGAGGGAAGGAGCACATTACAACTCCTTTGGTAGAGACACATCTCCACCCTGCCACCTGACACCACACTTCCACTGCCAACTAAAAAAGATGGCGCCAGCGAACAATGCTACCGAAGGTGATATCTTCCTGATGATTCACAAATGTTTTGTTCCATCTACAAGCTCCTTGCTTACTTTTGCAAGAGGAGGGTGTCTGCATGTGACAGTCTCCCTCTCCTCCTCACATGACTGACTGCGGGAAGGTACTTGTGTATGAGCGATCTCTCTCTTTCTTGATGCTGCTTGGAGATAGTGCCAGAGCAAGATTTAAACACCGTGATTTGTAGATTTAGGTTCAAGCTTCAGTACTTACTTTTTGTTTGCTCTTATTTAAAGAGGAAATCAAATTAACTAGCTCATTCTTCAGAATCCTTAGTGAATTCATGAAAATCTTCAGTTCATACTGAACATAGAGTTTTAATTTATTCTACGGCTATTTGGTCCATTACAATTATACTTAGAATTTGGTCTGAGTATAATTTTTTTTGGTCAAGAAATTATTCCACATTTGACGTGCAATATTAATCCAGTAATGTGCATGACCTCTTTAGTTCACAGTCCTGTCAATTTCCACATGAATACAATGCTTCAAGTAAAAAAAAAATGCAAACATGTACAGAAAGATCTTAGCTGGAAATACAAAACAAGTTGTCAATTGTAAGTCACAGATGGTCAAGTAGAAATTGAGAGATGTCCAGGGTGTGAGAGGTTTGGAGAGGTAAATGCAGTGTGTGTTGTGAGGTCAAATCTTCAGTCAGATGTTAAAGGGTTGGAGTGAGGAATTCAGTTACACAATGGATGAAAAAGAGAATACAATTGGGTTGGGAGCTAAGGAAGATGTCTGCCCTGACATTGTAGTAAAACTCTAAGAGGACTACCTTTGAAAGTTGTACACACCATTATCAATGGCCACAGGGCAGTTCAGGCAGGCCCACTAATTGTGAAGAAAGGAGTCCTAAGTAGACCACAGGCCATGCATACAAAAATTAATTTTGTGCATCATCTGTTTCCACAATATGTATTGTCATTCTAAATGAACACGAACTTCTGTCCATTAGCACAACATACTCATGGAGAACTTTGACCTAATTGAGGCTTTATAATATGTATGAATTTTGAAACTTCTTTATTCACTTCACTTGCCAAATTGACAGGTGCTGAATTTATAATCCTAAATAATTCATTGTCAATGCTTTTGAATAATCTGAATAAGAATCAAGTTCTTCTATCTGATTTTCATGAACCATTCTGATCTGGTAATCCTTCATGAAGCAGTGGTTTCAAAAGCTTGCCTGCACGCTGCAATTTATTTTTTTTTTTAATTCCATTCCATGTTAAAGGAAGATTTACTCACAAATCCTGCTATCACTCCTGGACTCCAATTATCCCATGATGTACTGTTAAAAGGTGCAGTTAGTGGTAGCTAATAAAGGCAGAGACATTGAAGGAATTAGCTAAGAGAATGCAAAAAATAGAATAAGCACACAAGAGGATTGTAATATTTTGAAATCATAGAATGATAATTGAACCCTTTCTTTTCTCGCAGTCTATGTTACTAGACCCAATCCTACACTTTATAAGTATGCAGCATGTCTTTCAGTTCAGGTATTTACTCAACTTACTTTAGAAAGTATAACTGAATCTGTTTTGCCAACCTGCATTTCAGATATGAATCACATCTAGGCCTATTTTCATGGATCCCTAATGTTGATTTGCTTCTTTTTGTCCTTCCTATCAGTATGTATTCATATATATTTCTTAAAGCTAGAGTTCATTGAACAAATGACCACCAAGTCCACCAATTTGTTTATGCATTTTCTGTGTCCTCTTTTTTTGTTTTATGTCCCCTTACAAAGCAAAATCCCACCCGTGAATGTGTATCATGAAAACCAGTAGTTTCAGTCTTTCAGCTCCTCCTGTATCTTGGCTTGTCCCTCCAAGTGGAAGGCGACTTACTCTTGTTCCAATTTTCTGAGTTGTAAGAGGGCTGATTAGGAACCACAGCCTCTTTTACAAATGGAGCAGGTGATAGCTAATGGGATGGGATGTTGGGTAGTTTGTGAGGTGGCTTGCTCCTTCCACTGTTTATGCAGGTCCTCTGTATGCTTCCAGTGCTTCGCCCTGAGATTTTTAAATGTTCATCTTAAATGTTCCTTCTACACTTTGACTGATCATCAGCCAGAGTTTTCTAGAAGACGGCGATGATGCTGCATTTCAAGGAAGCTGTAAGCACATCTTTGAATCTTTTCATCATTTTATCTGGTAATCTAACATCAACACTTAACATGTGAAAGAGCTCAGAAGGGACCTTTCGATTTGGTAGTGTGTGTTGTAACTTGCAAATGCAGCTAACTACAGTATATACAACTTTGGATCAAATCTGGCACTGCAGGCCTGGGAGAAATGTGGACTGCTTCCTATATCTTGAAATCAATCTCCATGAAGGCAGATATCAAGATGAAATTTACCATTATCTTCAACGCATGAGCACAGTGTTTGCCTGAATGAGGAAAGAGTTATTTGAAAGTCATGATTTTGGACCTAGTATAAAACTGCTTGACTACTCTGCAGCAGTTATCATTGTTCTCCTTCATGAGAGCTAATAAGATGTAGACTACCAACATCAGATAGCTCTGGGTACAAAAAAATAACCTACTGAAGTATCTTCTCCATAACTTCTAAATTCTTTGGAATATTATTCCTGGAATACACCATAGAACCTCCTTATCCAAAGTATGGCTCCAGTCTTGTACAGCTGAGCAATTAAAAAATGGAGGGTCAGAATGTGATGTTCATCAAGAGTTGCTGCTTGGTCCAACTGGTAGGAATACTTTTTCTAGAGGGGTGAATAATCCTGCGTACCATCTCAACTCTGCCACCATTATTCCAAGAGCTCAAGAAGGCTGAGCTTGTGTGCATAAATCACTTTCTTTTCCAAAATCATGTTTTATTCATAGAGTATTTCAATTGGAACATATAATTGTTTTGATTAATTGTACCGAGCAATTACATTGGAGAGTGTGCTGCAATGGCATTGTCATCCAGATAGTGAAGCTCCATGATAGCTGTGTGCTGACCTTGTTCTTGGCCTTGAACTGATTGAGTTTGAAGAGCCTGTTGTCTACTCTGTACATGATTGGTATTCCATTTGGCAGGTCTTAGCCAAAGAGCATTGACTACTTCATCCTGAATACCCAATGACTTAACATTCTGGACCAGCTTCCCACATGGGACTATGTCAAAGGCCTTGGTAATGTCTATGAAGACAACTTCCACTGCATTTCCTTCATGGTAACCTCCTAGAAAAACTCTATATGGTTAGTTAGACATGACCTACCATGAATAAAACCATGCTGACTATCCCCTATCAGGCTCTGTCTATACAAATACTGATATATCCTGTTCCTTAAAATGCCTTCCTGTAATTTACTCACTTTCTGTGCAGAACAGTCGAAAGTATTTCTCTCCAGAGTTTTTGTTCTGACAGACAGGTCCAACAGAATGGAAAATTTCATAGCAACAAGGCCAGGCCCATCTTTCACTACACATCTCAACTTCATGCACAGCTTGATGCAGCTGCATATAAAGGTAGACTTCAGGATGAGATCTACATTGAGTACATTCCTCCATTTTTTTCTCTGAAATCTGTAAATCACATCTCTATAGACATTATTCATTTGAGTTCTCCAAATGCAATGAAAGTGGGCTTTGGGTGCTTGTTGCAGCACTAAAACAGGGCCAGAGCTACAACTGCATCACATCCAAGACTGAGGTTACCTGCCTTTGATCACTAGGTTCTTTTCCATAGTCGGAATTCCTATCCGTTCACTGGATCCACGTTCAGAGATAGGGAGTTGTTTTACTTCTGGATGGATTTATTACCAGCTCCCCCTTAAAGGAATGTTTGGGGTAGGTCAATGCAAGGTGCACTTGTGCACTTGTAATCTTTGCATTTTTTTGGCATAGTGGGCTTCTAGCTTGTGTAGATGTTTAAGTTCAATTGGGTCGCCATATGTTAAGATTTTCTGTGCTCCAGGTAATCCCACATGAACAATTTAATTGTCAGCACTTCTGACTGCAAAGAACAGAAGGCAGGGAAACAATGATTCCCTTTATGTCTGCCTGAAGCATTACCTTAACCTGATGCTTGCTATTCAAAATCCCAAGAGTTCATTAATATTGATGCAATTTCCGATGTATGTGGGCAGCAATGTCAGATCACTCACCATGAGGATGATGGGATTGAACATGTGCCCTGTCATTGCACATTCTTTCTCCATTGGGAGGGTAAACAAAGACTTTCTCTTCAGAAGGGACAATGGATCACCTGTTCTCTTTTCCCAGAAGTCCTGCAGCAGCTTTAGACACCCTGGAACACTTTCAAAGGTAATATCAAAATACACAATGTCTGCAAACTATTGCAGGCAGGAGATATTTGTGGCTTCAAAATCACATTGTTCCAGAAAAAATAAGCTTACTTGATGATCTATGGTATACGAAATTGCTTCATGTTCTATAGTGAAACCCCAAAAGCCTGCTCTCTCACCCTGCTCCCGCTACACCTGACTGCAACAAACCAAAGTACTAGTTGGATGGAGACTATGTAATTTCATATCTCTCTCCAACCTACTGTTTTCTATATTTTTGCTGATACTTACATCACTATTCTTCTCACATTGAACGCATCTAACAACTTGATCTTACTGTTTGATGTACTCCTGAAGTTTGCAATTGCACAGCCATTTTTTTTACCAGACATTTATCAGAAGGAGCACAATTACCAAATGTAATAAATGAAGTGATATTTAGAAAAAAGATCATAACTTTAAATATGGGTATCATCAATTTCCTGAAGAGATCAATTTGTGGAAAAAGTTTTTTTGACGGAAAATACGAGAAAACAGGAAGTTAGGGTGAAATGCATTTCATTACAGCAATGAATAGCTAGGTAAATTGAAGGCACGTATTGCTTGTAATCCAGGAATACATGCACTGAAAACTGCACCTTTGAGTCACATCCCCATCACTGGTGATATGGAAATCAGTAATGAAATATTAAATTTATATATCATTGAATCTCAATTTAATTCATGAATTAAGACCATAAGATATAGGAACAGAATTAGGTCATTTGGCCCTTCAAGCCTGCTTTGCCATTTCATTATAGCTGATCCAATTTTCCTCTCAGCCCAATCTCCTGTCTTCTCCCTGTATCCCTTCATATCCTGACCAATCAAGAATCTATCAACCTCTGGCTTAAATATACATAAAGACTTGGCCTCCAAAGTAGCCTGCGGCAAAAACTTTCACAGATCCACCACTCTCTGGCCAAAGCAATTCCTCCTCATCTCCATCCTAAAAGGACATCCCTCTATTCTGAGGATGAATCTTCTGGTCTTAGACTCTCCCACCATAGGAAATATCCTCCCCACATCCATTCTGTCAAGGCCTTTCACCATTAGATAAGTTTCAATGAAGTCATCCCTCATTCTTCTGAATTCTTGTGAATACAGGCCAAGAGATTTCACATGCTCTTCTTAATGACAAGCCATTCAATCCTGGAATCATTTTTGTGAATCTCCTTTGAACCCTCTCCAGTTTCTACACATCCCGTATTGGTGCCAGACCCTGACAGAAATCAGGAAAGTATAAAAGGGGCAGATGCATGTAAGGGTGCAGCATGCATTGATGGCAGAGGCCAAAACTCAGCTGCAAATACAAGGAATGAAAGACTCAAGCAGAGCAGACATTGTTGGGGTTGCTGTTGCTTGAGTGCCTCAATGTGCCAGTGATACACTGCGAGACTTTGGCATGAACAGGCAGATGCACAGTGAAGTAAGGTAATCCTTTCTTTTTTTTTAAGTGTAGAGTAGTCAGGATGGAATGCTCCTCCTTCAGTTGTGGGAATTCACAGTTTCCCTTATGTCTACATCTGCTGGAAGTACACCCAACTCCAGCACCTGCCCGACCGAATCAAGGAGTTGAAGGTGGAGTCGGATGTATTCAGAATCTTTGTGGATGCTGAAGATATTGTAAGTGAGACTTCTGAAGAGGTGGTCACAGCTAGAGTACAGCCTTCGGATAGTACATGGGTAACTAGCACCACCAGGAGAGGTAAGGGTATTAAGAGGTCAGGCCACTCCCCTCAGCAACAAGCATACCTCACTGGACACTGCTGGGGGATGACCCATCAGATCACGGCAGCAGCTGCCAGGCTCGGGACACTGTGGCCCACTCTGACGCTCGACACAGAAGGGTAAGGTCAGGCAGTACAGTAGTTATAGGGGACTCAAAAGTTAGGTGGATAGAAAGGAGATTCTGTGGCCACAAAAGAGACACTAGCATGGTGTGTTGCTTCCTGATGCTAGGGTCCATGATGTATTAGAGCAGCTGCAGGGTATTCTCAAGGCATAGGGGGAACAGCCAGAGGTCGTGGTGCCTGTTGTCAACAATGACATAGGCGGAAAAGGGAAAAGGGTCCCACACAGTGAGTATATGGAATTAGGGAAGAGGCTGGAGAGAAGGACCTCAAACTGGCAGTAGCCAAAAAAGCTATTGCAGTTACTTGGAAATCGGATACATATTTAAGTATAGATTCTTGGAAGAAAGAAATCTATGGTTGTATTCCATTAGAAAAAATTACTTATAATTTAAGAGATAAATATGAAACATTTTTGAAAATTTGGAGCCCTTATTTACAAAAGACAGGATTAAATATATAGATGCTCTGAAGATGAAACAATTGGTTATTAGGGGAAAGAAATAAATATACATATTAAAGTTATTACGAATTCCATGGAGCATGTGGAGATCTTCCAACAACCAGGCATTCTTTCTTTCTTTCTTTCTTTTTTTTCTATAGGGCAGTTAGGGGGGAGGGGTTAAGGGGAGGGGGTAAGGGTTATATACATTGTTTTTTCATACTTTGTAACCATTTAAAAATGCAATAAAAAAAGTTTTAAAAAAAAAGGTAGTAATCTTCAGATTACTTCCTGTGCCAGAGTCTAGTGCAGAGAGGATTGGAGCAATAACGTAGCTGAATGAGTGGCCGAGGGGCTGGTGCAGGGGACAACGTTCCAATTTCTTGGATCATTTGAACATTTTCTGGGGAAGGGGGTGACCTGAACATGAAGGAAGGGTTGCACTTGAATTGGAGGGGAACAAATATCATGGCCAGGAGATTTGCTGTTGCTACTAAGGAGAGTTTAAGCTCGTTTTGCAGGAGACTGAGAACCAGAGCCCCAGGTCAGTAAGGGAAGGATCAGGCCAAAAGGTCAGGGAAGTATTGATAGGCAAAATCAAAATAACAGTTGGGTCAGTGATGCACCATCAATAACTCTCAGAGACAGGAGGTGAACGATAGGCTTTTATTAGCAGCAAAATGGAGCACGGCATCTCGGAGACTGAAGGGGGAGCAGTGCCTCCAATCGCCTTTATACAGGGATCTGTGGGAAGAGCCACAGGAGCAGTCAGCAGAGGGGCGTGTCCAGACAGGTATACATAGTTTACCACAGTCAGATAATTTTGAACTGTGTATATTTTAATGCTAGGAGTTTTAGAGTAAGGGTGATGAACTTAGCACATGGATCAGAAAATGGAGCAACAATGCTGTGCCCATTACTGAAACTTGGCTGAGAGAGGGGCAGGAATGGATGATTAATGTACCAGGTTTTCAAAGTTTTAGAAAAGATAGAGGAAGAGATAAGAGGAGGTGGTGTATGTGAGTTGCAGTACTAATCAGAGACATTATCACAGATGCAGTCAGATGAGACAAAATGTAGGGTTCAGACATAGTCCATTTGGGTGGAACTCAGGAATAGGAATGGTGCAATCACACCGATGGATTGAACAATAGCCACTGGGACACTGAGGAACATATACAGTATGTAATCAGATTAAGGAAATACGTAAAAATAAAAGGGTTGTTGTCATGGGAGGATTAATGGACAACACTTTTAAAATGTATTAATCCGCTTAAATTATATGATATCTAGATTAAAATTAAAATTAAATTTAAATGAAAAAATTGAATTTATTGAATAGCATTGTTTGGTTTCAAACATGAGAAGGAATCTCCAAGATGGGGTGTAGCAATGGTGGCCATGTCTTGTGAATTCTTATTTTAGTTTATGGTAACAGCATTAGATAGCCAAAATAAAGATTAAGTAAAAAAGTAGTGTATTTTTATTATTTGTAATTTGATGTAATCAGATAAATAATGAGGTTATTTTCACTCACTGTTATTTCTGAACAATTCTGACAGCAGCTTCTTGAGTTACACAAACAAATCTGGAAATCTAGAAGTTGTCAGAGATTTTGAGATTTTTAACAAGAGATGCTACTGAAAATATTTCACGCATATTTCAGAAATCAGTGAAATGATAAGAAATGCATATACTTTCACTATAACATCCCAGGAAAATAGGCACAAAACACAAATGAGTTTTTTAATGCAAGACTATGATTCTAGGTGAAATCATTGTTCAACATCTCTAGCCCTACAAAACTTAAGCACGCACACAGCAGGAACACAGCAAGCCAGGCTGCATGCGTGGAAAAGAGTAAACAGTTGATGCTTCAGGCCGAGACCTTTCTTCAGCACTGAGAAGGAAGGGGAAAGGTGCCAGAATAAAAAGTAGAGGGAGGGGAAAGAAGCTGCCTGGAAGGCAAAGGGTAAAGATAGGTGAGTGAGAAAGGTCAAGAGCTGCAGAAGAAGGAATTTGATAGGAAAGGAGAGTGCACCTTAAGAGAAAGTGAAGGAGGAGAGAACCAAGGGGGAAGTATAGGCAGATGAGAAGAAGTGAAAGTCAGAGTGGGGAAATAGAGGAAGCTGGGGGGGAGGGGTGCATGGAAGCTTCATTTACCGGAAGAAAAAGAAATCAATATTCATCCCATCAGGTTGGAGAGTACTCAGGCAGAGTACAAGGTGTTGCTCCTCCACTCTAAATCATGGGTCGACACGTCAAAACAGGAATGAGAATCAGAATGAAAATGTTTGGCCATTGGGATGTGGCGGATGATGCAGAGGTGCTCAAAGAAGCGATCCCCCAATTGAAGATGGTCTCACCAATGTCTAGAAGACGGCATCAGGTGTGCCGGACACAATAGACAAGACTGGAAGATTAGCCGGTGAAGTGCTGCCTCACTTGGAATGTTTGGAGCCTTGAATGGAGATGACGGAGGTAGTGTTTGGGCAGGCGTAGCATTTCGGCCACTTGCAGGGATAAGTGCCTGGAGGGAGATTAGTGGAGAGAGATGAATGGACAAGGGAATTACAGGGGGAACACTCACCGTGGAAAGTGGAGGGGGAGAAGCTAAAGATATGTTAGTAGGGTCCCTTAGGAGATGGTGGATGGTGTAGATAAGATGTAGGATGCAGAGGCTGATGGGGTAAGACAGGAGGTACTCGATCACTATTACATTGGCAGGAAGATGGGGTGAGTGCAGATTTATGGGAAATGGAGGAGGTGCAGGTGAGAGCAGCATCAGCAATAGAGGGAGGGAAACCCCAGTCTTTAAGCTACATCCAGGGAACAAGTGTGATCGAGGCAAAGAAACTGAGAAATGGGAATAGCAATTTCACAGGTGATAGGGTGGGGAGAGGTATAGTCAAGATAACTATGGGAATCATTAGGCTTATAAATGATGGCAGTTGACAATTTGTCTCCAGAGATGGAGAAAGAGAGATCTAGAAAGGGAAGGGAAATTTTCAGAGATGGACCAAATGGATTTAAGGGCAGGGTGAATGTTAGAGACAAAGTTGATAAAATTGATGAGCTCAGCATAGATGCCTGATGCAGTGCCAATGCAGTCGTCAATGTAGTAGAGGAAGAGTTGGGGAGTAGATGGCTGCAAACATGGAATGTTCTACCTAGCAGATGAAAAGACAGGCATAGTTGTGGCCCATGGCTACACCTCGAATTTAGAGAAAGAGGATGGAACTGAAAGAAAAATTGTTCAGGGTGAAGACCAGTTTTCCCATACAGAGGAGGGTGGTGGTTGGTTCTTCTGTCAAGAAAGAAGCGGAGGGCTTTGAGACCATCCTGATGGGGAATAGAAGTGTATAGGGCCCTGAACATCCATGGTGAAAGTGAGGCTATCAGGGCCAGAGAACTGAAAGTTACTGAGGAGATCAAGGTCATTTAAAATTAGTTTTGAATATGTGAGTTGTCATTCCCAGGTATATATTTAAAAATTTTGTATCTACTATATCTAAAATAATACATTATTTTGTGATATTTCCATTTCAACCTAACCAGCATCTCCCTGAAACTGAATTCACTCTTTTTGGAATAAAGCACATCTGTTGCCTTCCTTACCTTAATGCAACAGTGAGCCAGAAATTATGCTGCATTACATATTTACCTCTTCCATTCTGGAAAGTGCCGAGAAATTGAACATTGTATTAATAGCTATCTTAACAGTCACTGGAAATGCAGTCATCACAAAGTTCTGTTATTGGAGCTATGGTTGTAACATGTAGCATATTTCTCTTTCTCTTTCAATATTTTTCTTAGTTTCTGCATAGAGGAATACAGAGTACAAGAAGATATATACTATAAGTCAAAAGAAAAAATAAAATAGTACCAAATACATTGTATTAAAAATAGTTACAATCACAAAATCCTGTAGTCATAAAAATTAAATTAAATCATAATATTGAAATATAATAATTTGTTATACAGAAAAAATCTAAACCACTACCAAAATCATAGCTGTTAGGAAAAGCAAGGAAAAAGAGAAAAAATCCTTATCATATATAAAAAAATATTATTAGCCACCATCTGTACTTTCCCAGTGTGCCACAGACATTGTTCCCTGCCATGGTAGAAATGAGAAAATTACTCTGAGTGAAACCATCTCTACTGAGAATCCTTCTTTCATTCTTCCTCCCTTTTCAAAATGATATCCAAATTGATAACTCCTTTCTTCATTCACATTATTTGTCATAGTACATACTAAGAGCAATAATTTCTAAAATACATATGTCTGGAAGAAACTAAACTAATGCAAAAAGGCTTCAAATCTTCCTTGATCTCCTGGTACACCAAAACTAAATATTACAGTTTAAGTCAGTGAACAACCGTACAAGTTTAAAAGCCTTTTAAATACACTACAGTGGAGTCTTTTCTACAAATGGAGTTCTTTAGCTACAAGGCCAACATATGATGCAAATTATATCTTTGGGGTCCACTTTGACATTATTGATGTTAAGTCAATAATGTTCAATTATTCAACCAGTCTGCCTTTCTGCAGTCATCTGGCAGCTGTCAGTTTGCACATTAACACCTTTCACATTATGATATTCAATAAAATTGACACGACAAATGGGCCTTTCCTTCAAATAAAATATCAGAACTGATTCTGTCCAAGCACAAGCATCACACCACCAGATTTTGCATTTATTTTTTCTTAATGTTTCAGCAGTGCAAATATTAATTATTTCACTTTACCTCTCATTTTTTCACTTAGTTCACAGCATTTTCCAGGTTTTTTTGTAATTTATTTTTTTAATTGAAGTTCATCATCAAACAAACATTTCCATAAGATGTACTTCAGACATTGTACATCTATATCATATAATCATACATATCACACATCTCCACAGTATTTATTTGAGGTATACATTTATAGAAGAGTGGAAAGAAAAAACAAGCAAAAGGAAAGAACTATTCTTAATGAAATGTTTTGTTCAATGTTAGAAAACTTATTTCACTGTTTAACTTTGAAATCATATGGTTAACGATGTTTTATCTTTCCCTGCATAGGATATTGATAGTTTAGAATTGAATTATATCTTTCTTGAATGCTTTCCATAGCTCCATTAATGCCTTATACAGCAATGATAATTTCCAATCCATCTGTACCAAGTTCCCTCTTAAAGCACTGAAATTAGTTATTCTCCAGTTAAGCATTTTTACAGTTGGTGGAGTAGCACTGAACAAGACAGCAAGCCTTTAATT
The DNA here is from genome assembly GCF_030144855.1 of Hypanus sabinus. Lineage (NCBI taxonomy): Eukaryota > Metazoa > Chordata > Chondrichthyes > Myliobatiformes > Dasyatidae > Hypanus > Hypanus sabinus. The sequence goes on along the minus strand of NC_082712.1, from coordinate 133,231,492 downwards.
TATTTTATTAGATATCCATTTTCATCATCTGAAGTATCACTTGTTCAACTGTCTGGTGTGAAAAGATAAATCTAGGTTCTCATCCAGCTCATATTCCCAAGTGTCTAATCTATGATTGTTTTCATCACAAACCTTTCAAAATCAATGTTAGCATTACAGATATGTTCCTCTTTCATTTGCTTGGTTTATGTCTCAAGGTTTGAAATTTACACAATTCAATTATTAATTGATCTGTTCTATTTGTCTCATTATTTTCTGCATACCAAACTTGAATAAGAGAGTTGTCACAAGGAAATCTGCAGATGCTGGAAATTCAAACAACCCCACACACAAAATGCTGGTAGAACACAGCAGGCCAGGCAGCATCTATAGGGAGAAGCACTGTCGACGTTTCGGGCCGAGGCCCTTCGTCAGGACTAACCGAAAGGAAAGATAGTAAGAGATTTGAAAGTCTCTTACTCAAATCTCTTACTATCTTTCCTTTCGGTTAGTCCTGACGAAGGGTCTTGGCCCAAAGCGTCGACAGCGCTTCTCCCTATAGATGCTGCCTGGCCTGCTGTGTTCAACCAGCATTTTGTGTGTGTTGTTGTTAAGAGAGTTGTAAAGACTTTCCACTTCTCATGTGATTTTCATTGTTGATGCTTTCAATTTTGGTTCTGAATTTACCACAACATTCTTACTGTTTGTTTCAATGGCCAGTACTTCTCAGTAATATGGATTCTTTTATGGAGACACTGGTAAAGTTTCAAAACCCTGATTATTTTACACACATCTGCTAGTAAACTCACATCAATTCCAATTTATTGTTGAAGAGAAATTTGCATATGTTGAATAAAATGAAGATCCTCAAGGCATGTCTGTTTTTACAAAGGACAAGTGAAGGATTGTGAAAGACCATTGCACGTTGTTGTCTTCACAGAGCTTTTTCTGCAGAATTGTACTTACAAATGACGCTAATTAAATCTCAGAATAGCAGTGCTAATGGAGGCTTACTAACCATAATATTACTAACCATATAATAAAAATGTACGATGCATGGAGGAGGGAGATGTGAGCTTGCAATATCTGTAACTTATTAATCTGAAGAAACTATTGTTTAAGCAGGAAGCGGGATGTGAGAATTAGTTGCTGGCCAGTAGTAGGACTCAAATGATGAAGACTATAGTGTCCTCATACTTGTGGATCTGTCATCCATTATTTTTACTAATTCCCCCTTTATCCTTAGTGGAGAATACAGACCCTGAACTCTAACTCTCATTTTAACCACAAGCATTTGCCAAGTCCTCTTATGCTGTTGAAATCAGCCTTCCACCAGTACAAGACTTCAACCTGAAAACCAAGCTTAACCCTTTTTATAAGCACCTTGAAGCTTGTTATATTACAGTCACCCTTTTCAAAGTGTTCCCCCACCAGCCCAGTTGTACAAGGTTGAGCCCAGTCTCTAGTAAGACTTCCACATATTATCTGAAAAAAATTCCTTGAATGCGCTTAACAAATTCTGTCTCATCTAAGCTTTTTGCACTAAGGCAATTGTAATGAATATAGGGTAAGTTAAAATTCCCCTTTACTTAACTTTTACATCCTTCAGCAATTTATTTACTTTAATTCTACTCTGATCCTAACATGACCTCAGCAAAACAACTATCCCTCATTTATTCCTAAATTCTGCCCATATGGCTTCATCCAGGGTAGTCTATATTTGATTTTGATCCTGATGTTCCCAAATCAGTTTTGGTTATGTCACTTCTTGATGTATTGAAGTTTAAGTGATGAAGACTGATCACAGTGATTAATCAAGAGTCCCATCAACACTTTATCTTGTAATTGGGAGGATGGCAGAGGATGAATTGCATAGATCTATATCCTTTTATAGTAAAAACTCTCATGAAACAACTGTTATGCTTTGTAACTCCAAAGCTAATCAAAACAAAAACATGGCAGAACTGGGGATAAATGTGTGTACTCTAGTTTTGTTTTTATTTTTAGCAAGCACACACTGATGACATGATGGTGTGACCATGCCTGCAATTTGTGTATTTTTACATATAATCAATGATAAATTATTTAAACAAACAAAGACTGCTTAATCAAACACTATATTTACAATATTACTCAAATATTTGGCAATGGCACTACCGAAGATGTGTGACAGCTTCATAAGGCAAGAGATCTAACTAAAAACGTTGCTTATAACATCTTTTCGGATGAAAGCTGTGGTGAGCTGTTACTGAAGACAGTGAGGAGGCAAGGCTGGTTCAGGGGACGAGCCCTGCCGGAGCATCTTGAGGTGCAATATGTTCGCATTTGAGCCGGGGAAGCAGATGGAGCTTGCATCGCTGTTGGAGGCGGAGTGAGCGACTTGGAGTGACGCAGAATGCAAAAGAGTTTCAATGCCCATCTTCCTAACCCGCGTGTAAGATTGGATCACTCCAAGCACAGAGATCAAGTACAGCTTCGAGGGGAGCATACTGGGATGCTGGGATCCAGGTCCGAGAACATGGCACTACTTTGGTGCTTGGACAATTTAAACACTGGCTCAGATAGACTGTAAACCTCAGTGTCGGGTATGGAAGTGAGGGTTGGATTGTAGTTGTCACTGTCCTGCAAACGTTTGTTCCTTTCTCTGCAGCGCTGAGTCTGTGAACTGATTCAGCTGCTGTGGATTTCTGCTCCGTTGGTGTAATGAACTTGGAACCGAGGCTTCGGGGCTACTCTGGCTGCTCTGAGTGGACCTGGGACTCACTCTGGTTTTAGTGTTTTCTTTCTCTCTCCCTGTTTCTCTGCATAGCAGTTTTTGATGTTCTTTTATTGAATGATTCAGGTTTCTTGCGTTGTGGCTGCCTATAAGCAGAGAAATTCTTAAGTGTATAATCTAAACAGTCATTGGTAATAAATGTGCTTTGAATCATTGAATATTACTGATATATAAAATATACAACACTTCACTCTGTTTTACTATTTCTGTGTGCACATCCATTGCGAGCGATGAGACCACTGACATCCTCGAGTGGGCGTGTTTGTTATTTGTGGGTCTGGAGTTTACTGACGAGTCCAATCCAGGCTCAGAAGTACCTCCCATACATGGGGCAAGTGTGTGAAGGCTCTGTAGTTGAGGTGCCTGCAGCTCGTTTGGTCTGCTGTTGTCGTTTCCTTTTTGCTTCAGCTTTGTGATTCTTTTCAGCTTTGGCGGTACCTTTATTGAGAAGGCTACACCAGGGTGAGTGATTCAAGGGGGCAAGTTCCCAAGAAGTGTGATTGAACTCAAGGGTCTTGAACAAAGTGTTGAGTGTGTCATTAAATCACTTTCACTGACCACCATGAGAGCTCTTCCCTGTGGACAGATCCCCAAAGGGGATGCAATCATCTGGCATCCTGATGACACGGCCTGCCCATCTGACTTGATGTTTCACCAGCAATGTATGGATGGTGGGCACCTCTGTGTCAGGAATTCTGTCTTGTCAATTGATTTTCATGACCTTTCTTAGGCATGACAAGAGGAAGTGGTTCAGTTTACACGCATGCCTCATGTACACAGTCCACGTTTCGTATGCGTAGAGGAGGATGGGTAGGATGACAGCACGGTAGCTTTCAGCTAGGCCTTCAAAGTAATTCCCCTTTGCCCCCAGATAGTGTCACACAGTCTTGGCAACCCAGCAGCTGACCTCATTGTCCATGTGAACTGCTCTTGAGAGGTTGCTGTCAAGATGCTGCCAAGAGCTGCTGGCCATTTACAGAGATGGCTGGCTCCATATAGGGTTAATCTGGGGCTGCTTGGTGCATGACTACCATCTCCTTGGTGCTGGTGATCAGCCCAAAGTTTTCATTGCAGTGGAAAACTTGTCAATGATGTCCTGCATGTCAGACTCAGAGCCCGCACTGGGTGTGCAGTTGTCAGTGAATAGAAAATCTCTCAGCACCATCTCTTTGACCTCAGCAACAGCTCGAAGCCTGCACATGGCAACAGCTTGCCATCCACCCTGTACTTGCTGTGGATTCCAAGATACTGCCCCGGAATGCATCAGCCAACTTAACACTGAACATCATGCTGAAAGGGTGGCCTGCGTGACCCGATTTGTGATTGAGAAGGCAAGAGAACAGTCACCGACATTAGGTACATGGGTTGACATCCTGTCATGAAGCTGCTTGACCATGGCCAGAGCAACCAAATTTAATAAACAAATATTCCTTCCCAGCTCACAGTGTTGGAGGCCTTGATAAGATTGGCAAACATGGTGTAGTGCTGTCTGTTCTGCTCCTGGCATTTTTCCTGGAGTTCTCTCACAGCAGAGATCATGTTGATAGTTCTTCTTCCTTTCCTGAAGACACATTGACTTTCCAGGAGATGATCTCCTTCTAGGTGAGCATTTACCCTGCCTAGCAAGACTGTGGCTAAGATTTTCCCAGCTACTGATCTATGGTTGGTGCATGTTTGGCAGTTTCCCTTCTTCTTGTGCGGGTGTACAATGGAAGTATCTTTCATTTCTTGCAGAATCTGACCCTTCTCCCAGAAAGACTGGAAGAGCTCTATCAGTTTGCTGGTGATGAGTGGACCACCTGTTTTGTAGACTTCCACTGGAATAGCATCTGCTCCAGGAGCCTTGCCACTTGACAACTGGCCAATTACTTTCTTGACTTCCTCTTCTTGGAGGAAAGAGTCCATCTCATACTTGATGTCTACGAGATCAAGGCAATCAATTGCTTCCTCATTTATGCTGAATTGTCAGTTCAGCACAGATGCAAAATGCTCTGCCCAACTACCCAGAGTCTTGGCTTTCTCAGTAATGCGCGCGGTGCCACCTGTGCTTAGGAGGGGCAAGATCACAGAAGGCAGAGGTCTTCACAGTGTTTTGATAGCATCAAAAAATCTCTCGAGTCATGTCTATTGTAGTCCTGAATCTCATCAGCCTTTTCCCAGAGCCAAGAGTCTTGCATCCTTCTGAGTTTGGCTTGAACTATTCTGCGCATATTGGCAGATGCTGTCTTTTTGCCATAAACTCCAATTCAATATAGAATGCACCTTGACTATTTTCACAGCATACAATATAATACAACTGCTATATAGACATCCACAGCAAAGTAAAATTACAATTGCCTCATTCAAGCCTAAGGATTTAATCACTGTGAAGATTTCTTACTGTTGTGGGCTAATGACTTTCTTGACAGGGGTGGAGGTGTGGGGTGGTCACTCTGCCTGGAAGATGAGAATTTTGGTGGTGAAATAATCTCAGGATTTGGGCCCTTCTCCGTGGTGGTTGTAGGAGTTGTCTCTTGGACTGCAGGAAGTGGTTCTGACAGCTTTGAATACCTTCTGAAATTGTTGGCATCCCAAATCGTGTATGGCAAGCTGCTTGATCAACTGATCTATCCCAGGCCACCAGATAAAGCTTGGAGCCAACACTTCCATTTTGACCACACCTAGATTACTGCTCTGTTGTAAGTGAAACACTTTAACCCTCAGTTTGGATGGTACAACCACTCTCAATCCCCACACAGACAGCCGCCTTCAAGGTCACGCTCATCTCAGCCTGGTAAAAATGGAGAACAGATGTTTCTACTGCACATTCCAGCCATTTTGGGCAACTATGCAGACCTGAGACAGTGTGGTGTCTTTTCTGCTTTCCCTTTGAATCATCTCTACCATGATAGGGTGACTTTTGATTTGTGTTTGGTAGAATACATCAAGAGGAGTGTCCTCTTTTGTAAATTGTTCAGGTATTTCCTTGTCCGGGGTACACAGGCCAATCCATCAGCATTTCCACCATTACTTGTCCTCTTGAATTCAATTGTAATTGTGTCCTCCAAGAAACAAAGCCCAGCTCTGCGTTCGTGCTGCCACTGCCAATTGAAAATGGACTCTAGTGATTGATGATCAGTAATGAGGGTAAACTCTCTCCCAAACAAGTACTGGTAGAAATGTTTTATGTTGACCAGACTCAAAGCCTCTCTGTCAATCTGTGCATAAATAAATTTTGCAGTGGGAAGGGAACATGATGCGAAGGCTATGGGGCATTCACTTCTATTACTCATAATATGTGTCATGACTGCACCTACACCATCAGGCAAGGTGTCACAGATAATATTCACCGGAAGGTGTGCATCGTAATGTGTGAGTAGTGTTGGACGTCACCATTTCCTTTGTCTTTTCGAAAGCCATGTCGTACTGCTTTCTCCATTACCATTTCTTCCAGATCAATTGTAAAGAGTTGAAGGAGCGGAGCACAGTCGGCAGGTTTGGCAGGCACCTATTATAGTAATCGACAAATCCTAAAATGGACCACCACTGTGACATGTCTTTTGGCCTTGGGACATCTAATACTCCTTGAATTTTCTTGGTATTCTTGTGTAAAACTTGTGCATCAATGGTGGGAGCACAGTAAGTGATGTTTGGTTTAAAGAATTCACACTTGTTGCATCATGCTTTGAGCCCATAATCTTCTAATCTCTTTAACACTGTCTTGATATTTTGCAGTTGTTTCTCGTCATCCTTATAATTAACAATGATGTCATCCGGGTAACACGGAGTGCCTGGGCAGCCTTGCAGCACCTTGTCCATAGCTTTCTGCTAGACTACAGGTGCAGATGCTACTCCAAACATAAGCTTATTATAATGATAAAGCCCCTTGTGAGTGCTTGTGATGAGAAACACTATGGACTCCTCTTTCATCTCCATCTGTACATTAGCCTCAGCTTGGTCCACTTTGCTGAGCTGTTTTCCTCCAGTGGGTATTGACCTACCTTCAGTACTTGTCACAACCACGGATTCGGCAGTGCAGCAGATTTGGCAATTGCACTCATGAATATGCACTAATTGTCAGCTAATTATTATTTTATTTTGATAGTATTTAACTCCATTCATTCTGTCGTAGTATTTGTCAAGACTTGGACAACGCTTCGCTGCCTTCGTGCATTTGCCTTGACTGAGAATTTGGACCGTTGAGTCAACTGATTCTGGAGACTAACGGTATTCATTTTATTTATAGTTGTTCTTTTCAGCCTCGGTGTAGGCTTCGTTTTCCATTTGAGAGTTTTAGTTAATGGCCCTGTTTGGCTTAGCACTTGTTTTATTTTCCCTGTAACACTGTTCGGATTAAAGTCTGCGAACTATCGACCTGCTTCAGTGTCTGTCACTCCACACTCCATATCCGAAGCGGGTTGATTGGTGACCTTGAAATCACCACGATTCTTGACAGACCCATCTTTCTTGGCTATTAGGACCAGTGATGTTGCACATGGGTTCCAATCAACCTTTGAAAGAATTCCTTCAGTCTCCTGAAGCTCACTGGCTATTTCATCACAGGTGCTATAAGGAACTAGATGGGATTTGCAAGACTTGGGTGAGGCATTTTCATTTAACACTATTTTACCGTCAATATGTTTGTGTTTTGAACACTGTTATGGCATCATCCAATACCTCTCTTAATTCACTTTCAATTAACTCCATAGCAGGGGATGTGGGATGCCAATACTGGATGGATCTCCTGTCTGCAGGTGTCAATGCTGGCTCTCCTGTTTTTACCACATACAGGCTCAATATGGCTAGTTGGTCATTGTATTTCATTGTTACAATTGCCATTCCCACAGGAGTGATCTTTCCTCCAGTATAACTCCCAGGGCGGGTACTCAGGATGTGCACAGCACAACTGGTGGAAGTGCTTACAGAGATTTTCAATCTTTCCTTCTCCCAGTGCAAAGTGCCCTCCTGCTTCAAAACATCCACCATTGTCCCTTTACTGAAAAAAACCAAGGGAACATGATTGACCGATTCACCTCAATAGTAAGCAAATGCTTTTAGAGGCATCTACAGCATGCTACAACTCACTCTGGACCCCTGATAATTCACCTACCAACACAACCGATCGACAGATAATGCAATAGCCACAGCTCTGCACACCATCCTTACACATCTGGAGAAGGATGCTCATGTGAGAATGCTGTTCTTGGACTATTGTTCAGCATTCAACACCATAATTCGCTCCAGGTTTGACAAGAAGCCCAGCTGGATCTAGGACTTCCTGTCAAGTCACTTGCAGGTGTAGGCACCCTTACCTCTGACCCTCATCACAGCAGCCTCTCATGGCTGTGTTCTAAGCTTTACTCTCTGTATACCATGACTGTGTCACCACCCACAGCTCCAATCTGCTAATTAAATTTACTGACAACACCAAATTGATTGGCTTTATCTCAAATAATAACGATGCAGCCTATAGAGAAGTCATCATCCTGACACAGTGGTGTCAAAAGAACAACCTGTCTCTCAACATCGCAAAAACAAAGGAGCTGGTTATGGATTACAGGAGGAATGGAGACAGGCTAACCCCTATTGACATCAATGGATCTGGGGTTGAGAGGGTGAACAGCTTTAAGTTCATTGGCATCCACATCACCAAGGATCTCATATGGTCTGTACATACCGGCTGTGTGGCGAGAAAAGCACAAGAGCACCTTTTTCACCTCAGAATGTTGAAGTTTGGTATGGACCCCCTAATCCTAAGGACTTTCTACAGGGGCACAATTGAAAGCATCCTGACTGGCTGCATCACTGCCTGGTACGGGAACTGTACGCAGAACTCTGCAGAGAGTGGTGCGTACAGTCCAGCGCATCTGCAGATGTGAACTTCCCACTATTCCAAACAGTTACAGAGACAGGTGTGTAAAAAGGGCCCGAAGGATCATTGGGGACCCGAGTCACCCCAACCCCAAACTGTTCCAGCTGCTAGCATCCGAAAAATGGTACTGCATCATAAAGCCAGGACCAACAGGCTCCGGGACAGCTTCTTCCACCAGGCCATCAGATTGATTAATTCACGCTGATACAATTGTATTTCTATGCTATATTGTCCATCCTGTTGTAATTACTATTTATTACAAGTTACTATAAATTGCACATTTAGACAGAGAGGTAAAGTAAAGATTTTTACTCCTCATGTATATGAAGGATGTAGGTAATAAAGTCAATTCAATCATTCATTCACTCACTGACTCATTCATAAGTTCTTAGTTGGGAATCTGCAGGCATCAGTTCAGTATCTTTGAAAAGCATTTCAAGCTCATGTTTGTTTGTTTATTTATTTATTATTTATTGAGATGCTGCATGGAGTAGGCTCTTCAAGCCATGCTGCCCAGCAATCTCTGATTTTACTCTAGCCTAATCACGGGCCAATTTGCAATGAGAATTAACCTTCAAATCGGTACATCTTCGGACAGTGGGAGAAATCAAGAGCACCTGAAGGAAACCATAAACAGTCTTTCTAGGCAGTAACGGCTTTGTGAAGTGAAACAGCTGAGCCAGTATCTAATTCCATTTTAGTTATGTATGTGTATGTGAGCCTCTGCCACAATGGTAATACAATTGTTCTGGCCAGACAGGCCTCCGTCTACACACTGTAACCATGTTCAGGCTCACTTTTATTCCTGACTGTAACTCATTTGTGCCTCTGGCTACTGTTTCCATTGATACAGCAATTTCAACTGCTCTTTTAAATGTGAGTTGTGCTTCAGTTAGGAGCTCTTTTGTATGCTTTCTTTTAGGATTCCGCAAACCAACGATCTCAGTTGGATGCACATAAATTTTCTGCAATGGAATATGGCTATCTTGCCAGTCATTTCTTTGTTTTTTTAAATTACTACTGTCACCTGGTACTCACTGTTTATAAACCCATAAATTGTGCCCATTTTATGCCTTTTTAAAAAATTCAACCATCCCTTCCCTTCCGAAGAACAGAAACTGTGTTTTTTTATCTTATCTCAAACATCGCTGTTCTTCAAGAGGTCGGTAGTCATCTGAGGTTTGTTTAAAACTTCCTCATTTCCACTATTACATTTTTGTGGTGAACTACATATACCTGTCTGGACATACCCTGCTGACTGCTCCTGTGGCTCCTCCCACAGACCCCTGTATAAAGGCGATCAAGGCCTGAGCCCGGCCTCTCAGTCTCCAGGATGTAGTATGGTGGTCACTTACTGCTTGTTCCTTCTTCCAGTCAATAAAAGCCGATATCTCGCCTTACGTCTCAGAGTGAGTTATTGATGGTGCATCAATTTTATTGACTGGAAGTTTTAAAACATGGAAACTGTTTTACATCCGGAAAGATTGGATTTGGACCCCCAAGACCCTGAAGCAGCTCTTGCTTTTGAACTCTGGCTTGCATGCTTCCAATCATACTTGGAGGAGGTTCGTGCAACTGAACCCGCTGTTGTGCACAGAACTCTCCTCTCGAGAGTCACCCCAAAAGTTTATTCATTTATCAGAGACCTGCCGACCTACGAAGGTGCACTGGATGCCCTCAAAAGACAGTACCTGCGGCCGGTGAACACCGTCTACGCAAGACATCGTTCACCATCAATAACTCACTGAGACGTAAGGCGAGATATCGACTTTTACCAGCAACCTCTGACCTCAGTCCTGTCATGAAGGCGTCTCGTACTAGCAACTCCGCATGCTGTTCTGCAGTGGTCACACTTTCAAGGTGGCTCTGGAAGTCCAGCCCCAATAGCACAGGTGCTTACAGTTTAGGCATGACCAGTAGCGCAAAGTTCCGATATTCTGTGCCCTGCACCACCAATGTCGCTACACAACCAACCCAGATGTCTGTGGAATGTGACCCAGAAGCCAAATTGATCCTCTGGCTTACCGGCCGTGTCACGAGTCCACAGCGTTGCACTGTGTCCGGGTCAATAAAACTCTCAGTGCTGCCCGTATCAAACAGGCATCTAGTCCTGTGCCCCTCCACCCGGATGTCCATCATGGACCTTGCAAGCTGGTGTGGGGCGCTTTGGTCAAGGGTTACGGAGGTCAGAGTTGAACTGCTGTCTTGGTGCCCGGCAAACACTGGCGGGTCGGGGGCGGGGCATGCTGACGCCAAGAAAGATGGTCACGCACATCCGGGCATGCAAGATGGCGGCCCCCATGTCTCACCCACAGCGCTGCCCAACCCCGCTCGTAGTTTAGACTTACAGACCTTGGCGAAATGGCCCCGCTTTCCACAGCTGGAGCAGGTCGCTTCTCACGCCGGGCAGCGTTTTCAGGGATGTTTTCCGACTCCGCAGAAATAACACAGCACGGGCTTTTGACGGGCCGCAGCCGTGGTCGAGTTCGGGGAGCTCGTGACATCGCGACTGGCAGCGGTGTTGGCGAATTCGCTCACGGGAGCCAGCGGCGGCAGGGTCTGAGGCGTCCACAGAACCGGCGGAGAATCGTGCGACTGGACAGCGTCAGCGTTGTGCAGAGCAGCTTCCAGAGTGTCGGCCGTCTCGATCGAACCCCCAGTATGCCTACGTGGTCTTACCTGATGGGCGGGAGGACACGGTCTCCCTCTGCGACCTGGCGCCCACAGGTGCAGCAGACCACTACCCTGAACACTCTCCAGTAACTATGAACCCTGTACCCGAGGTGACACCGCGCACACCAGGCCCTACACAGACTCTTCACGACACTCATATACTGGGCGTTTCGTACGCATATATACCAGGCGCCTCGCGCACGCGTGAGGGATCACTGACGCCTAGTGGGCTGGAACCAGCACAACCTCCGTCTCCTGTGCAATCACCACCACCGGCACCGGCACCTGAGCAATCACCACCACCGGCATCTGTGCAATCACAGCCGGTGCTACGCAGATCGCAGCGACAGATTCGACCACCTGATAGACTTAACCTGTAAGAAACTTCGCTACATGGGGACTCTTTTAAAACGGGGGGGGGGGGTGAATGTGGTGAACTACATATACCTGTCTGGACACGCCCCCTGCTGACTGCTCCTGTGGCTCCTCCCACAGACCCCAGTATAAAGGCGATCAAGGCCTGAGCCCGGCCTCTCAGTCTCCAGGATGTAGTATGGTGGTCACTCACTGCTTGTTCCTTCTTCCAGTCAATAAAAGCCGATATCTCGCCTTACGTCTCAGAGTGAGTTATTGATAGTGCATCAGTTTTATAGCTCCAAAGCTAATTGAAAGGATAACACAGTAGAGCCGGGTATAAACATGTGCACTCCAGTTTCATTCTTACTTTACACGAGCGCTTTTGACATGGTGGCATAATGACCTATGTCATTCATGTAACTTTACATTTAAATCTTAGTGAATTATTTAAACTAACTAGGAATGCTGAATCTAACAATACAGTTGCAATATTACTCAAATATTGCTGATATACTAAATACACAACGACAGCAACCTCTATCTGTATAGAAACTTTACTGTAAATTTAATCAGTTCAAAAGTCAGGAAAATGTGTTGTAGCTTTGTAAAACTCCAATTAAGCCACATTTGAACTATTGCATTCAATTCTGGTCACTCTATTATAGGAGGGACAGGGTGCAGAAGAGATTTACCAGGATGATGTCAGGATTAGAGGGCATATGCTATAAGGTGGGGTTGAACAAACTAAGGCTGTTTCCTCTGAAGCAGCAGAAGCTGAGGAGACATTACAGAAGTGCTTAAAGTTATGAGAGGCAAAGATAAAGTAAATAGCTGGTACTTTTTTCTCACAGTTAGAGTGTCTAATCTTAGAAGGCATGCATTTAATATGAGGGGGAAGCATTCAAAGGAGACATGTAGACCAAAATGTTTTTACACAAGGAGCTGTGAGTCCCTAGAAAGATTTGCCAGGGTTAGTGGTGGAAACAAACATGAGAGGGGCATTTAAAATGTTCTTAGATAGGTACACACATATGCAGAAGATGGAGGAATATGGAGCATGTACAGATAGAAAGGTTTAAGTATCATTATTTTAGCAAGATTAAAATTCAAAAAGGATTCTATTGTTACAATGAATTATAATTTGGACAGATGAGGAAAGCTCCTGATTCCTTCCACTGACTCTCAGCCACCCAATTGAAGTGCATAGTTTAAATCGTGGCAACAATTAATATTTTAATTTTTCTTTCTTTTACAAATTGGTGAAGAGAGTTGAACTGATGCCTAATTTCCAGTGCAATAAAGAAAGCTAAGAAGGGACTTCAGAGAGACTTTTAGAATCATTAAGGCTTGACTGAGTTGCAAAAACTTTCTAGTATGAAATTGGTGAATTAATGACAAGGTGGCATCCATTTTATATTATTGGTTAGCATGACAGAATAAAAGGCAAACAAGTTTTTACAGTGTGGTTGTTGCTGCATGGATAAATGCAATATAGAGTGAATGACAAAGAAATATTTAGATCTACAAGGGATATTTGAAAAATAAATAGAATAAATATGTATAAGAGAGGGAGCGAGGGAGTGCGGATATGTGCATTGGAATGTAAGCAAAGTAGTTAATTTGAATTTCTCTGGTGAAAAACCAGATGGGTGTGATGGATGTGATGGGTTGAATAGCCTCTTGCTGTGCAGTGAAGATCCTACACCTTTCCCAGAAATGTATATTGGCTAAACTGCAATCTTCACAGACCAGATTTCCTTCTATGAACAGTCTTCAGTAAATGAAGGGAACTAATACTCATGACAAATATTGATTAAAATATTGTTAAAAATAATAGAATTGCTTATAGCAGCCAGTTACTAACCTGCCATAAAATGATCCTTCAAACAGCAATGTGTGATGAATAAGTTCCATTGATCTGGTTGAATAGTAATAACTTTTCAACAATTTTCTAACCTTGTTGCTTGGCAATGCTTCCATGCATAACAATTGCTGAACACTAAGTGTTAACTTTGTTAATACCTAGACTTAAAAAAGAGAAGCCTATTGTGATATAAAGAAAATGAATAATAAGTATTTCAAGTTTTGTTGTAAAAGGTTTTTTTCTGTACTTGTATTAGTGTAATACTTGTAATAGTGTAATAATACTTGTATTATGGATTATCTTCATTTATTTGGCAATTAAAGGGAATAATCATATCATTTAATTTTTCCTTCTAATGTCATCAAGATAACAAAGAACAATTTTATGCAAGGGTATAATTAAGATGGAATATCACTGATGCATGACAAAAATTCAAACACAATCCATTAATAGGGTCATTCTTGAACTACCCGGATGGGTTTGAACTGTGTGATATCATTTTTAAATTGAGTAGATGCTCTTTTAATTACATAACATGTTACATGTTAAAGATAACTCCTAGAATAAAAATATTCCAGAAAATATTTAAGTCTGAAATGAAATACCAATAAACCTACAGTATTGTGCTAAAGTCTTAGGCACATATATATATAGCTAGGGTGCCTGAGACTTGAACAGTAGTGTAGTAATGTTATGTATTGCACAGTACTGCTGCTGCTAAAAGATCATTTTTGACTTACATGAATGATGATAAATCTGATTCTGATATGGGTCTCTTTTGTGGACTGAGAGTAGGAAGAGGGCAGGGAGAGGGCAACCATAGTTGGTGAAAGGGGAAGAAAGGGGGAAAGGGAGTGGAGGGCACCATAGAGACATTCTGCAGCTATCAATGAATCATTGTTTAGAATCAAATTACCTTGCTTGGGGTCTCAGGGCTGAGTGTGTCTGCACCCAGAAATTCACCTACCGATGGCAATCCTTCTCTGCTACTCTCCTCCCATAGCACTCCACCCTCACCTCTCCAAACACCCTTTGCTCCAGCCAGATTTACAAAGTTCCCCTCCACTCAACCATGACAAATACAGCACTGTGCAAAAATCTTATGCACCCTAGTTACATACACAGTGCTTATAAAAAATATTCAACCCCATTGGAAATTTTCATGTTTCATTGTTTTACTACATTGATGACTTGGTGTCATATTAAAGAGGAAAATACTTACATAATCAATTATTTTGTACCTTATATTTGTTGCAAGGATGTGGCTGGGGACAAACCCAAATGCAGACACAGGCATGGAGACATAGTCATGAGGCGCTAGCAGTGTCATAAATGGGGAACCAGTATCCAGAGAGTCTTTACAGAGAGACAAGCTTTACATAAAAATATCCAGAAAATGATGTGGAGCTAAGAACTGCTGGTCCTAAGGAATCACAAAACAAGGTTTACTCACACAAGAACCAATGAACTAGCAAAGCATGCCTGTGATGCCCAAGTTTTATCCTATGCTCGCTAATGTGAACCAGGTGTGCTGTAATTAGTGGAACTTGGAATGATTGGAAATCAGATGAGGGGATTAAAGACCAATTATGGAGGTAATAGCAAGATGGGAAACTGCCAGACGGGACTATGCCAATATTTGCAATCAATTTATATCACTTTGTAGGGAATTGTTTTCACTTTGACATGAAAGTATTTTTCTGTTGATCAGTGTCAAAAAAGGCAAATTAAATCCACTGTGATTCAATGTTGTAAAACTAAGAAACAAGAAGACTCTCAAGAGGGGTGAATACTTTATATAGGCAGTGTTTGTGCCTAAGACCTTTGCACAGAACTGTAGATCTTTAAGTAGGTCTTGTGCTATGTAAGATGTACTAATTTGAATTTGATGCCATTGTATTTTTATTGTACTATATAGGAGGGGCATATGGGGTGTCCAGAGAGGGGCAGTGTGGTGTATTAGAAATTTTAATAATAGTTGAGTAATATTGTAAATATATTATTAAATTAAGCATTCTTAGTTGTATGAACAATTTATTATGGGTTATATGTAAAAGTACATGAATGGCATACATCATATGATCACCACATCATATGTGTGCATCAAGCTTAAAGTGAAACTAAGATACATATCTCCTAGTTCAATGTTAATATTTCAATTAATTTTATTAGGAGATACAAAAGATTACAGCGGTGATGAGGAAGTTTAAAATGGCTTCTCACTGAAGCACAACTCACATTTCAAAGAGCAGATAGATCAGCAGACTGAACAGCTTACCATGCACCATTTAGGATGTCAACGCATCCAGAGCCCTCTGAACCATCTGCTGCAAACCTACAGTCAACACCTACAACCACCCTGAACCTGAGATTGTTTTACAGCCGCAAGTCTCACCTGCCAAGGGTGTCAGGAAAGACATTATCCCACAAGAGTAATAAATTCTCCCACTGCAATTAAATTTTGAGGCCTGAATGAGGCGACCTGAAATTTACATTGTCACGGATGTCTATATAGTAGTTGTATTATATAGTATACCGTGCATGTAGTTGAGATACATTCGATATTGAGTTGGAGCTTATCACTAAGCACAGAGGAGTACTGGGTATTTAATACTTCAGTAATATTTGAGTAATATTGTAAATACATTGCTTGATTAGGTGCTTTTGTTGTTTAAATAATTCATTATAGGTTATATGTAAAACTATGTCAATGGCATACATCATCATGCCACCAAGTTATCTAAGTTATCTAAGTAAAAATGAAGATAAGACAGGCATCTCCTGGCCGTTTTATTTTCCAATTAATTTTATGTTTTGAAGATACAAAACATAGCAGGTAGCACTTCTGGTGATGGGGCAGCTCACTCATCTTTGATCCCCACTGGACAAAGTTATGAATGCACCACAGCTCTGAGGGGCCGAAGGGGCGGGAGCAGCCCCATCCTCCCGGAGAATCGCAAGAGCACTATTAATTCGGGTCTTGGACCCAGGCAAATGAGAGACAATGTAACGGTTTTGGCCATGGCGCTTAGAGACACCTGTGCTGAGGGCATGACCCTGCTACGTGACAGCTACCATGGATATGGACACCCTCGGGCAATGTGGGGGTGGGGATTGCATCACCCTACTTTGATGGACATCTACAACTCTGCAAGTCAAGATAAAAGGGGACTGCAGAAGGTGGTACCCCAGAGAGACGCACCAGAAGGACTCGATCGCTCAACGTTCCCGTGATAGCTGGAAGTCAGTCAAAAGCCACGTGCGCTCCGTAACTTCTCTGCCTAGGGAGCGGGTGGCTGATAATACCGAGGAGGACTTCGAACTAATAACAGGGAAACAACGCTCCCCTGATTCAACGGTGTTGCTTCGTCAAAGACCCGGGCAAGTTTTGTCGTTTCTCCTCACTCTCTCTGAAACACGTGAAACCCAGCGATTCCCCAAAAAAAGACTGAAGCCTGCAGACTTCTGAGTGATTTTTATAGTTCCAATGGACAATATATTATCCCCTAGAGAACAGTCGAGATTATTTCTTAATGATGATTATTGCTATCCCCGCGTTTTAGATTGAGTTTGGCTGATGTACATGTTCTGAGTGTTTGTGTTAACCTTACTTTTGTGCCCCCTTTATGAATAAAACCGTTCGAAAATAGTGCCATCAGACTCCAACGGACCTCTCTATCTTTGCTGGTGAGTTATTCAGTTCCGGGATACGTAACAACTTGGGGTTTCTCGTCTCGGGATTTGACACCAAATTGGGAGGCCAGTGAATCGGGCTTGTAGTCAAAAACTTGAATCTGGTTACGCGGGTAGCCAGACGGGAATCCAGCAAAGATGGACGTGGGTGAATTTATGAAAAACCCAACTGGGGGGGGGGGGGGGGGCGCTAGAGGCGGCCACCAAATCAGACTTGTAAAATTTGGCGAAGGGGTTGAACCTCGCAGAAGTGAGGTCGTCCATGAAAAAGCGGGAGGTGCGAAGGGCCATAACCCAGTATTACATTGAGAAGAAGGTGTTTGAAGCTGAGGTATTGGGAGATATCCCTGAAAAGGTACCATCAAGTGGGACGGTTCAGTTAGAGGTGGAGAAATTAAGGATGGAACATGAAATTAAGTTAAAAGAGCTGGAAGCGGCTGAGAGAGAAAGAGAGAGGCAAAGACAGCATGAAATTCACCTAAAGGAGCTAGAAGCAGCCGAGAAAGAGAAACAGGCAACTTGACTGGGAGATGGAGAAGATAAGGAACGAGCGAAGAGATCAAGAGTTAGACCGAGCAGAGTGGTTAAATGTTAGTAGGGAGTTGAGATTGGTGCCCCCGTTCGAGGAGACAGATATCGATAGTTATTTCTTGCTTTTTGAAAAGGTAGCAGTAAATCAGAAGTGGCCAAAAGAGCAGTGGGTGGCGATGTTACAAAGTGTGTTAAAGGGGAAGGCCCATCGAGCATATGCGGCGTTGCCCCTGGAGGAGGGGGAAGCGGAGAATTATGCTGAAGTAAAGGAGGCCATTCTCCGGGCTTACGAAGTGGTACCCTTGCATAGGGTCCTTCTAGATTGTGAGTTGGTGTCGGGACCAGTGGAGCTGGGGGTCCTGCAGGAGTTGCCGGGGGAAGGCGTGGATGTCCTTCTGGGGAACGACCTAGCGGGAGGGAAAATGGGAACAGCCGTGAAGCTGACAACCCAGACTGCGAGGATTGAGGCCCCTCCCTCAGATCTGAAGATATACCCCACCTGCGCGGTCACTCGCAGCATGTCGAAAAAGACAGCTGAGAGAGAGAGCAGTCTAAATCTGGCCGGTTTTGATTTGGCCAACACGTTTTTACCGACTCTGTACCAGCGAGGGTTCGAGGAAGGTAAACCGGAGAGTAAGGAGGGGGAAGAGAGTAAACAGGGGGAGGTAGACCTGCCCTTAGCCAGACGAGAGTTTGTACTGGAACAGGAAAGGGATGAGGAGCTGATAGCCTTGAGAGAGTTGGTTCTTTCGGAGACCGAGGTTGAAACCGAGCCCGAAGGTTACTACCTGAAGGAGGGTGTGTTGATGAGGAAGTGGAGGCCCCCCAAGGGGTTGGTCGATGAGGACTGGGCGGTGGTACTTCAGATAGTAGTCCCGAAAGCGTATCGGGACGAAATTCTGAACTTAGCTCATAAGGGACCGTTAGGTGGGCATCTGGGAATAACGAAGACAGTGGATCGGGTTCAAAGAGAGTTCTATTGGCCAAACATGAGAAAAGAGATTACTGAATATTGTAAAAGGTGTCATACCTGCCAAATGGTGGGTAAGCCAAACCAAGTTATCCCTAAGGCACCCCTCCGACCCATCCCCACGTGCAAGGAGCCTTTCTCCCGAATCATTGTAGATTTTGTGGGACCCCTACCTAAAACTGCGAGGGGGCGGCAGTATATCATGACCATGATGTGTGCCGCTACACGATTTCCAGAGGCTGTGCCTCTGGGTAATATTAGGACCGCTGTGGTGGTGTGGGCCCTCATCAATTTCTTTACCACAGTGGGGCTGCCTAAGGAGATACAATCGGATCAGGGGAGTACCTTCACATCTAACGCATTTCGGCAGATGATGACCTAGCTAGGGGGTCAAACAAATTCTAGCCTCCGCGTACCACCCGGAATCCCAAGGGGCGTTGGAAAGGTTCCACGCTACACTAAAGACCATGCTTAAAACTTATTGTCAGGAGAACGTTCGAGACTGGGATGAGGCTTTACCCCTTCTGTTATTTGCCATCAGGGATACAGTCCAGAGCTCACTGGGGTTCAGTCCGTTTGAGCTCATTTTCGGTCACAGGCCCAGGGGCCCTCTAACCCTCCTGAGAGAAAAGTGGTCTAGCCCGACCGTTCAAGTCAGTGTGATCGACTATGTTCTGAAATTCCGGGAGAGGCTGCATAAAGTACTCGCCTTGGCAAAGGAAAACCTTAAAGAATCCCAGGAAAAAAATGAGTCAGTGGTGTAACCCGAGAGCGAGAGAACGAGAGTTTTACGTAGGTGACAAGGTTTTGGTCCTATTTCAGGTAGTTACCCATCCCCTTCAGGCGAGGTTTCAAGGACCATATAAAGTGCGTAAGAAAATAGACTCGCTGAATTACGTGATTGAAACCCCCGATTGGCAAAAGCCGACCCAGTTAGTTCACGTGAACCTGATGAAAAGGTACCATGACACTACCCCCACGGTGGTCGGTGCGGCCATGAAAACCGATCACAACCCGTTGGTATTCCTGGCCAATATGGAAAATAAAAACAGGAGGTTATTGAGCTGGAGTCTGATGCTGCAGGAATTCAATATTAAGATACAGCACATTAAAGGGAGTGATAATGTGCTAGTGGATTGTTTATCTCGATGCTGAACTAAGTGTATAACTGTATGGCTCTGTAATTAAAAAGAAAAAAGCTTGGGTATTGTGTTAGATTAAAATTCATGTAAGACTCTGTACAACTCCGTTTTTAACTGTTGGTAAAAAACGTTTTTTTTAGAGGGGAGGTGTTATGAATGTACCACAGCTCTGAGGGGCCGAAGGGGCGAGAGCAGCCCCATCCTTCCGGAGAATCGCAAGAGCACTATTAATTCGGATCTTGGACCCAGGCAAATGAGAGACAGTGTAACGGTTTTGGCCATGGCTCTTAGAGACACCTGTGCTGAGGGCATGACCCTGCTACGTGACAGCTACCACGGATATGGACACCCTCGGGCAATGTGGGGGTGGGGATTGCATCACCCTACTTTGATGGACATCTACAACTCTACAAGTCAAGATAAAAGGGGACTGCAGAAGGCGGCACCGCAGAGAGACGCACCAGTGACTTTTATATTTCCAACGGACAATATATTATCCCCTAGACAACAGTCGTGATTATTTCTTGATGATTATTGCTATACCCGCGCTTTAGATTGAGTTTTGTTGATGTACATGTTCTGAATGTATGTATTAACCTTACTTTTGTGCCCCCCTTTATGAATAAAACCATTCGAAAATAGTGCCATCAGACTCCAACGGACCTCTCTATCTTTGCTGGTGAGTTATCCATTTCCGGGATACGTAACAACACTCAGCTCTCAGCAAAAGTAGCTGTTTGCATGCAACAGTGGCCACACCCTGGTACACTACAGTACTTCAACAGGTGGCCTAAACCAGGTAAAGGTAGCCAGCTAATTTCATACCCCGGTAAGATGGGGCATGTCTGTCCTAGCATGAAAAATCAGGTCTGGTGGACTGTATAGATGAGATCCACAGCGAGATTTAATGACCAGGAAAGCAGTTGTGCTACACTCTGTGGGGAGCAAAGGGCATGGTCATGGTCATCCACTGCAACCAAGGAAGGCTCCACTTGTGACAACTATTCATACCACTGGACCCAGACGTCCAAGGTTGAGAGATTGGAACGGCCGCAGTGCAACAGCTTTTCCACTAAAAATTCCCCTGCTCAGGTCTCCTGTCATCATTGGACATTACCGAAAACCACCACAATGTAGGGTGCACTTTTCACAAAACATTGAGAATTCAGGATATAAGAAGAATGCTTACACAAAAAAATGGCAAACTAAGAAAACAGGTCGTTAACTCATAGTGGAAAAAGTCATGCTTGAGATTAGTGTCACACCAACAGTACCAACATCTGGCACAGAATTTAGAAGAGATAGGTAGATGGAGAGATAGACAAATAGATACTTTATTGATCCCAAAGGAAGTTACAGTGTCACAGCAGCATTACAAGTGCACAGATATACAAATATACAAATATTAGAAGAGAAGTAAGAAAGAATAAAAAAAATAAGCTACCTCAAACAGTTTAACAGAAGCACTTCCCTGGCTATAGGTTGACTTGTTATAGAGCCCAATGGCCGAGGGTAAAAATGACCTCATATAGTGCCCTTTGGAGCAGAACAGTTGACTTAGTCTATTATTAAAAGTGCTCCTCCCTTCAGCCAAGGTGGCAGGCAGAGGGTGAGAAACATTGTCCAGAGTTGCCAGGATTTTCTGTAGGGTCCTTTATTCTACCACAACATCCAGTGTACCCTTTGATGGATAGATCCAAGCCCACCCAAATTCTTCCAAATAAATCGGCTTCTCTTATTAACTCTTTTATGATTGATTCAGCTATTTGTGAAATTTGGCGTTTTCTACACCCTAATGACAAAGAGTTCTCATACTTTTCCCATGTTTATCATAATTACTCAAGAATTGATTATTTTCATTGATCACCATTTACTTACAGATGTTACCAATTGTAAATATGACTCTATTACCATATCTGATCATGCACCTCTGAAGTTATCTATTAAAATAACAGATTCATATATCAATGCTAAATTTTGGAGGTTTAATCCTATTTTATTGCAGGATTTAGACTTTGTTAACTTTATTAAACAACAAATTGATTTGTTTTTCTCAACAAATTCTACAGCAGAGATCTCTAGTGGAATTTTATGGGATACTTTTAATGCATATATTCGTGGACAGATTATTTCATTAAGATTTTTAGTAAAATATTTGCTATTAGATTAGGAAATTTATTACCTCAAATTATTTCTGAAGATCAGACTGGATTTACTAAAAATCGCTATTCATCTTTTAACATTAGAAAATTAATTAGTATCATTTATACTTCTTCATCTAAAATACCAGAATGTGTCATTTCTTTAGATGCTGAAAAAGCATTTGATAGAGTTGAATGGCCATATTTATTTAATACAATGCAACAATTTAATTTTAGTTCAAAATTTATATCATGGATTAAATTAATATACCATAAATCCTTACCTTCGGTTTTTACCAATAATCAAAGATCCCCTTTTTTTCAGTTATTTCGTGGTACAAGGCAAGGTTGCCCTTTAAGTCCTTTACTATTTGACATCGCTTTAGAACCTTTGGCTATAGCTATTCGTGAATCACCCAATATTCTGGGTATTACCCATGGGGAGAGGACGTATAAAGTATCATTATATGCTGATGATTTGTTATTATATATATATCTGACCCTGAAAGATCTATTCCTGCTATTTCGTCTTTGCTTGCTCAATTTAGTAACCTTTCTGGTTATAAATTGAATTTTAACAAGAGTGAACTATTTCTATTAAATATGCAAGTTCCAATTTATAGACATTTAACATATAAAAGTGTTACAGATTATTTTATTTACTTAGGTATTAAAATTACTAAAAAACATAAAGATTTATTTAAGGTTAATTTTTTACCTTTAATTGATCAAATTAAGCAACTTGCTATTAGGTGGTCTCCACTATCTTTGTCATTGGTTGGCAGAGTTAATGCTATTAAGATGATGATACTACCTAAATTTTTATATTTATTTCAAGCATTACTAATTTTTATTCCTAAATCTTTCTTTGATACTATTGACTCCAAAATATCTTCTTACTTGTGGGAGAACAAAAATCCTAGATTGGGCAAAAAATATTTACAGAAGCCTAAGAAGGAGGGCGGCTTGGCTCTACCAAACTTAAGATTTTACTATTGGGCAGTTAACATACGGTATTTAATATTCTGGACACAAGAATTGACTATAGCTGCTCGCCCACAATGGGTAAATTTGGAATGTAAATCTGTGCAAGATTTTTCACTGATTTCAGTCTTAGGATCTTCACTTCCTTTTTCTTTATTCAAATTGAATAAACAGATAACTAATCCCATAGTCAGATATACATTACGAATTTGGTTTCAATTTTGTAAATTTTTTGGTTCGAATAAATTTATTTTATCATGTCCTATAATATCTAATTATTTTTTTCGGCCTTCATCTATGGATCAAGCTTTCCTTTTATGGAAAACAAAAGGTATAACATGTTTTCGTGATCTGTTTTTGGATGATAACATTATGTCCTTTGAACAGCTATCTAATAAATATAATTTACCTAAAACCCATTTTTTTAGATATTTGCAAGGTAGAAATTTTTTGTATAATGAGAATTTTAGCCCTTAATCCTTATCAAAAGGGTTTAGTAGCCATCACTTATAAGATGATCATGAATTTACAGCCAGATGTATCAGAAAAAATTAAGAAGGAATGGCAAGAAGAGTTGCATTGTCCTATATCCACTGAGCAATGGGAAAAAAATTTATTATTGGTAAATTCGTCCTCTATTTGTGCTAAACATGCCCTAATACAATTCAAGGTTGTACATAGAGCTCATATGTCTAAGGATAAACTGGCTCAATTTTATTCTCATGTTAATTCAACCTGTGACAGATGTCATTCTGATGTTGCTTCATTGACTCATATGTTCTGGTCTTGTCCTTGTTTACAAAATTATTGGAAAGATATTTTCAGTATTATTTCAAGAGTTTTAAATATCAATTTTCAACCGCATCCTTTTACTGCAATTTTCGGTTTACCAATGATGGATAATAACCGTTTATCCGCTTCATCTCAACGAATGATTGCATCTGTTACATTAATGGCTAGAAGATCTATTTTATTGAATTGGAAAGAAATTAATCCTCCAACTGTATTTCAGTGGTTTTCTCAAACTATCTCTTGTTTGAGTTTAGAAAAAATTAGAACCGTGGTTTTTGATTCTTCAGTTAAATTTGAAGAAACTTGGAGACCATTTATACAACATTTTCATATGAGTTAAATTGTCTTTTCCTAAACCTTACTTTTATTATCCTTAATTATTTGGATGGAGGTTCGGAGTTATTGGCACTACTGTATGTATTTAACATTATATATTAGCCCACGTTGGTTAGTTTTTTTTTCTTTTTTTTGTCTCTTTTACATAAATACTGTGAGTTTGGGAGGCCTTATATATTGATTATTATATATCTGATTGTCTATTTAAACTATTAATTATGTATTCTCAAATGCTTTGTATTCATATTTCATCTATGTTTTTCTTAAAATTAATAAAAAGATATAAAAGAGAAAAGAGCATCCAGTGTGTCCAATTTGACTCCTATGACAGACCCATCCTTTCTAATTAGTTTATTGAGCTTGTTGGCATCATCCATGTTGATGCCATTGCCCCAGCACATCACCACATGGAAGATTGTAGTGACGACAGCAGGCTGGTAGAACATGTGAAGGAGAGGCCTGCATACTCCAAGGGACACCAGTCTCCTCAAGAAGTAGAGTAGAAGTAGGGGTGAAGCTTCTCTGTTGGTGCTCCACTCAAGTCTGTCATCCAGGTGCACCCACAGGTACTTGTAAGTCCTCAGCCCATCCACATCCTCACCATCAACAGTAACAAGCAGTGCAGGCTTAGTCTTCCTAAAGTCCATCACCATCTCCTTTGTCTTACTGATGCTGAGCTGTGGATGATTCAGCTTGCATCATTTGACAAAATCCTCCACCAGGACCCTATATTCATCCTCCCGTCCTCCATTTATACACCCAACTATTGCAGAGTCATCAAAGAATTCCTGCAGATGACCTGATTCAGTGTTGTGTCTAAAGTAGAGGCAATCTATATAATAAATAAGAATTGAAAGTTCTTCAGAAAGAATCATCTTCTTCAATCTTTCAAGCAACAGTGGAGCAAAAAGAATAAGTTCCCAAGATAAGGCATGTTGATAGATATCTAATGATCTCATGTTGTGTTTCTGCATTATCAGTCTTAATGTAGCAATTCATAAGATTCAGATGGATGACAAATGCTTAAAAGGTCTACATAGCATTGTGGGAAAAGAATATGCATCCATATGCCTTTTTAACCGATTTGCCTTTTTATATTGCATTCTTCAAACAAGATCCTCCATCCTTCTCACCCATTATCCTCCCATTTATTTCACTTTCCCTTGCTTTGTTGCACTTGCCCAAAATCTATAGATTAAATTTGATCATTGGGCCACACCAGTGCCTCTCTGTTGATTACATGGTCAATTTTATATCACGGATTTCATACTATCCTCAATATCTATCATTTATATATCAAGAGACCAAATACTGAGCCTATGCTACCTCACTTGATCCAGTCTTCCACTCACAAGAGCACCTTGATCATTAGCCACTACTTCCTATCATTGAGACAGTGTTGGATCAAGTTTATCATTCTCCTTTTAATCTGCTGATCTTGTTTTTTTCTGATGAGTCTGGCATTTGGGTCTTCGGCAGAAGGGGCCATCTCTGTAACCATGTGGGTTTCTGGTTTCTTCTACAAGCCAATGGTGTATTGGAAGATTAGGTGGTTACAGCAAGTCACCCTTCAGTGAAGAATCAAAGAAGGAGGGCTGACGGAATTGATCTGGAGGGAATTTTTATGGAGCAGATAGGGCAAATTGTCTATGTTTTGCCATAGTAATAACCCCCTTCCCCCTTTATGCCTCCTCAAAAGTTCAGTTAAATTGGACTTGACTTCAACAAATCCATGTCAATCATCTAAATGTTTCCTTCTCTGCTAAGTATTACTATTCTTCAGAATTGACTCCAATAATTTGCTAACCATTTAAGTTAAACTAACTAGCCTATAATTATTTAATTATCCACTTACCTCTTTTCAATCAGTACAACAGAATCAAATTGTGGTGAACTACATATACTTGTCTGGACACGCCCCCCCCCCCCCCCCCCGCTGACTGCTCCTGTGGCTCCTCCCACAGACCCCAGTATCAAGGTGATTGAGGCCTGAGCCCTGCCCTCAATCTCCAGGATGTAGTATGGTGGTCAATTGCTGCTTGTTCTTTCTTCCAGTCAATAAAAGCCTATATCTTGCCTCATGTCTCAGAGAGTTATTGATGGTGCATCACAAATAAACAGAAGATTCTAGGACTCTGAAATAAAAACAGAAAATATTTGGGATATTCAGCAGGTTAGGCAGCATATATTTCTCATCTGTCATTTTGCTGCCTGACTTGTTGAATATCTCCAACATTTTCAGACTTTATTACAATGTAAGCTGCTCTCCTATTCACAGGCACCACCCACAGATAATCAAAAATTGCCTGCAAGGCTCCCCAAACAGGCACATTATATAAGCGGAGGGCAGTGATTGCAGAAATCGTTACCAGAAATGATTCATCTAGCACCTACAAATGGTGCAGGCAGAAATCCCTTAGCCTGACTAACTTCTTCAAGGTTAATGCTTTGCAGGCTTGAAATAGATATAATTGCAGTACTCCCACAGTTCACTACATGAGCACCCCTCACGTTGTTTCTCCCCGACACAAATTCGCATAAAGCTGCATGATCTCCAGCTGGCTGGATGGGTTTTCTTAGTTGGGAGTTGTGGCACAAACATGTAGTATATCTTGGTGAGAATATTTATCCTAAAGTTCAGAGGTCTCCTACATCGTTCCTATCTGAATATCAGACAGTATAACAGCTTCCTGAATCCCTTGAAGTACGTGGCCTCCTGCACGTATAATTGCTGTAGTAACTAAGTTAGTATTATAAATGATGAAACATGATTATGCATCTGTGTTACACTGTCTTCTGAAAAATTTCAAATTGAAGTCAAACGTGAGCCAGATGTCAGCAATGCCAAAAGTAGTATTTATTTTCAATGACATATCAAATGCCATTCCCATCATTACAGTGATCTAACAGACTGATGCTCAGTTTGATTTAGCAATTTCATAATAATCAGGCACATCTACTTCTTGCCACTTTCTCTGCTTTTTTTAAGAAACAGCTGAAATCAATCTTATGTTTTTGCTTCCCATATCTTGTAATGTATAAATCGAGCAGTGTCGTCTCCAATGTTTCAAAAGTGTTTTTAAATTTATAATTATTAGACTAGTAATTATCATTGTCCACAAGATTATATTTTATAGGAGATTCTGTCCCCGTACAATTCCATGCATGTGTTACGGTGTTGCTATGGAATTCTTCATCATCTTCCCATTATTTTTGAACAACTATATCCCTTTGCAGTTACTGTTTCACACATTAGGAAAGATTTAACTCTGGCTGTCAAATATAAGGCAGCAGCCTGAAAATTGCACAAGGTCACTAACTGCTTCATTTATGTAAGTACTAAAGCACTGCCTTTTGGTGGAGACATTTAAGTGGGAAGATTCTGGTTTTGCCTTTTTTCAGATGGACAATTACCTTTAATCTGATGTACATAAGGTCTCCAATTGAATGTTGTCCAAGTCATAATTAAATCTCGCAATTGTTCCTAAAGAAAATATTGGAAGCTGTTCAAAAAAAAAAACAATCTTTTTCACCTTTAGGAGTATAAATTCACATACACAGGAACGTAAGAAGTTACAGAGAAGAAGACTCTGAACAATACTCTGGGTACATCCCTCCCTATCATCCATAAAGGAGGTGCTGCCTCATGAAGGCATTATCAAAGACCCCCACCATCCGGGCAGCTGTCATATTTTCATATCTACCATTGGGCAGGAGGAACATAAGTTTGAAATCCCCCCCAAAAATACAGATTAAAGAACAGCTATTTCCCTTTAACCACTCAGTTCTTGAACTGACCAACAAAACACCAAACACCACTATGGTTGGCAACATTATCACCACTCTGATTACCCTTAGATGAACTTTTTTGTTTTAATTATTTTTTCTTTTTCTTGTAAAAGTTACGTATAGTTTATGTTTTTCCTGTGAATGCTGCTTATATGATGATGTGTGCCTGTAATGTTGCTGCAAGCAAGTTTTTCATTGCAACTTACTTGCGATGAGATCACAGATCTTTTCTCCGGGCGTACAACAAGGTCCATAAGAGTGCTTGACAGCTCACTAGATTGATAAAAGAGACCCAGTTAAAAATCAAAGGGCAGCAAGAGACAGCCTGTTTTGACTCAACACTTAAACTAGTTCCTTAAGATGACAGGATGCTCACTTCAAATAACTTGTGAACAAATTAATCAAGCCAGTTTGATTCAAAAGCTGATGCTGTTCACTCATCTTTTATTCATAATTGTCCCATTTCCATTAGGATTGGTACCAATATGCAATTGATTTATTATAAGTATTCATGCCATTAAATTTGCTGGCATTAGACATGCTTATCATTTCATCGCCCTTATAAAACTCAAAAATTATTTCTCTCAGCAGGATTTTCTACATTTCAATTAAATCTTCATACCTTTCGTGCAGAATGTACAACACAGAAGTGGCATATACTGAAATTGATAGTTCAAAAAAAATTCAACTTAGAAATTGAGATCAAAGGCAAAATCTCAGTTCACTTTTTTTTACTCCTTTGATACCAACTGATGTGTATGTGCATTTTCAATATTTTGTTTCTATCGTAATCTCCAAGTCATTGCATTTTCTTTACTCACCAGTAAGTATGTGGCCATGTTATTGATTTGATTTTCAACCATGTTCATTTTTAAACCTGAATTATATCCATTAATGATTTTTATTTGAGCCAACATTATGTCCGGTAGCACTCACATCTACGATGATGAACTGCATTGAAAGATTGGTTCTGGCTAGAATCAATTCCTGCCTAAGCTAACACCCGGACACACTGAAATCTTCCTTTCGCCTCAATAGGTCTACAGTGGATGCAATCTCATTAGCTTTTCTCAAAGCCTTGGATGACTTGGACAATACTAATGCTTACTTACACCAGGTTCATTACTAGTGCTCAGTGTTTAACAAAACCATTCCAACAGTTTTGACCAGAAGGCTCGAAAACCTGGGCTTCTGTACCTCACTCTGCAAATGGGTGCTCGACTTGCTCACCAGATGACTACAGTCTGTGCAGATCTGAAATAACACCTCCACCTCACTGATAATCAACACTCCAAGGATGTGTGCTTAGCCTACTGTTCTATTCTCTCTACACCCATGACTGTGTGGTTAGACACACAGTTAGGTTAGTCTGTGTGGTTAGATGGCTCAAATGCCATCTATAAATTTGCTGATGCCACAACTATTGTTAGCAGAATTTCAGGTGGTGACGAGAAGGTGTACAGAAGCGAGGTAGATCAACTGGTTGAGTGGTGTCACAGCAACAACCTTGCACTCAATGCCTGGAAGATGAAAGAATTGGTTGCGGACTCCAGAATGGGTAAGACAAGTGCATACACACCAGTTCTCATCGAGGGATTAGTAGTGGAAAGAATGAGCAATTTCAAGACCCTAGGTGTTAACATCTCTAAGGATCTATGCTAGGCCCAACATATTGATGCAATTATAACTTTCTATTTATTTATTTAAATCTTGCAGTTTTAAATTACATTTAATTTAAATCTTAATGAAGGCACAACAATGACTATGCTTCATTAGAATGTTGAGGAGATAGAGTATATCACCAAAGACACTTGCAAGTGTTTACAGATGTACTGTGGAGAACATTTTAATGGTTGCATCACCATCTACTATGCAGGGGTGGAGGGCACTGCACATCATCAAAATAAGCTGCATAAAGTTGCAAACTTAGTCAGCTCCATCATGGGCACTAGCTTCCCCAGCATCCACGAAATCTTCAAGGAGTGATGCCTCAGAAAGGAAGCATCCATCGTTAAGGATTCCCATCACCTAGGACATGACCTCTTCTCATTGCTACCATTGGGGAGGAAGTACAGGAGCCTGAAGGCACATTCAATGATTCATGGAGTAGCTTCTTCTCCTCTGCCATCCCATTTCTGAATGAACATTGAACCTATGAGTACTGCCTCACAATTTTTTTTTACTTTTTTCTCTCTTTTTGTACTATTTAATTTATATATACTGTAATTTACAGTTTTATTATTATGTATTACAATGTACTTGTAACCAGGTGACTGTTGAATATCATTGTTTTATTCTTAAAATGCACTTATGTATTCACCTCAGTAATGCCAAAATAGCTGCCTGTGCCTTTCAGAGAAAACGGTGATGTCATTTTGCATGTGTGGAGTAGAATGAAGAGTTAGCATGTTCTGGAAAAGACGATGTATGAATGCTTTTCCCAGGTTTGGTGAGGAAAGGTGAATATTTGATAATATCCATGTAAATTCATTTGTATCTGTTTGTGAATCTAGAATATCAGTGATTTGACATGTTTTACATGTGGATGCTTTAGATTTTCACAGGTAAAATTGATTGACACGAGAATAGTGTGATTGCGAATTTCCTTAATTGGCCTACTAGGTTAGTCTTTCTAGTCAATCAATTTCAGGGCAATACATGGTAAAAGTTTATTTGTCTTTCTTTATTGTTTCATGACCGAATGTGAATGGAATGGAGTAATGTGAATGTGTTAATCTCTGTTCACATAGCATTAGTGAGGAGAACCCATTTCAAGGTCTAGCCTATATGTGTTTGGAAGTTAAGCACGTGTGTGTCAAATGTGAGTATATCTCTTAGTTAAGATTAAATGTATTTATTCATGTTTTCGATGAAGAACGTACAGTATTGGTGGGATTCTAACATTGTACTGTTTGTTTTTAGAATTGCCACTACTGTATTGGCTCTGTATATTTTGTTTTATTTTCATACTGCATACGTAACAAGGGTGTGGTCCGAAATTAAACTGAGATTGTAATTGTGGAAACTGTTTTTTAATTAATTTTGTCATTTTCTTTCTGCAATAAAACATCTAAAGCAGATAAAGGAATTTAAGACCTGAAAAAGTATTTGTTGTCCTGGGTGTGTACTTTTTCCCAGGCTGCCCACTACTGTTGCATAACAACAAATTTCACGACATATGCCAATGATGTTATACACGATTCTGATTCTTATCCTCATCATTTCTGCTCATGTAGTTAGACCATTTTGGAAGATATGGAATAATCATCTTTTCCCATCAATCCCTAATATTAATTGACACTGTGTCAGTTTGTTTGACTATTTAGTCCAGTTAACAATTTGCTATAATTACATACTAATGTTTTGGGAATTGTGCACAGGCTGGACTGCAGTTGTTTGAAGTAGTTGTTAAAATTCTATGCTGCTGTATGATTCCCTCAGGCAAGCAAGATGGATGCATTTTGTTTTATCTTATAAGATGAAGCCAAATATTTTGAGAGAAAGAACTACATTTCATTTGGTTTCCCCTGCAACTCTCCTCATCCCACTATCTCCTGTCCAGTGGCAATGGATAGCAATGGTCCCATTCTGCTGTTGCATTCCAATGATAATGACAAACAAATAGTGGCAGAATCAGAATGAGGTTTATTATCATCGGCATGTGATGTGAAATTTGTTAACTTAGCAGCAACAGTTCAATGCAATACATAATATAGAAGAAAAAAATCAATTACAGCATACATATATTGAAAAGAATAAAAATCATGCAAAGAACAGAAATAATACATATTAAAAAAGTGAGATCGTGTTCAAGGGTTCAATGGCAGAGAGGAAGAAGCTGGTCCTGAATCGCTGAGTGTGTGCCTTCAGGCTTCTGTACCTCCTACCTAATGGTAACAATGAGAAAAGGGCATGCCCTGGGTGCTGGAGGTCCTTAATAATGGACACTGCCTTTCTGAGACACCACTTTTTGAAGATGTCCTGGGTACTTTGTAGGCTAGTACCCAAGATGGAGCTCACTAAACTTACAGCCCTCTGCAACTTCTTTCAGTTCTGTGTTCATTGGAATTGCCAAAACTTCATTTGATTAGCTTTCCTTGTCAGAAACTATGTGTCAGTATGCAGAATCACTGAAAGAAAAACCTTCGCAGAAAATATTTCCAGCTGTTGAAATCATTAATTAAACTCTACACAGTTCAAGCTCAGAAATCCTTCAACAGTCTGCGTTTGTTGATCACGACAGCATTGTATTCTTAGACCCAGAGCTGCAAAATCATCTGATTCACACAGGAAAATCAATAAAATAAAACACCTTGTCATTTAGATAAGCTCAATTAGTAAATTAAATGATTACCCTTGTGCCTCCTAGCCACTCATCCCCATTGAAATGAATGAGCTCATAGCCTGCCATAGAGAATAAGGCCTGTGAGAAGGTGCAAATCTGGTGCTGGGACTGGAGAGTCAGCCAAGCAATTAATATATTAGTTTTCAGCACATTATATAGCTCAGCTCTTGTATGATGCTTCTATGTACTAGGTAAATATTTCAGTTTTGGAAGTGATTGGATCACAAGCTTGTAAAATAATTATCGTATGAGTGGATAAACTGAGATAATAGTCCCTTTCTCATGTGCCTCTTTCATGTTCTCTTGCAGTGCATAGTGCAGCTTCTTAGAATGGGGAGGAGGGAGGAGGAAAGAGGTAATGCTATCCTGCAGGGAAACAATGGTGGATAAAACAGAAAAAACTTTCTGAGCTGAATACTGCATGTCTATCATTCTTGCAGTACAAGTAGCCTAGAAGTGAACATGATTATATTGCCTCAGATCATTTAATAGATGCAAGGCAGAATTTTAAATTTTGAGTGTATGGGGATAAGGATAACGATAACGTGGACATGCTACAAGATCATGTAGCTCTCAGGAAACAAATCTCTGCAGCATGTGTACCAATGGTTCTTTAAAATTGACATTGTAAAATCATTATTTCCAAGTTTCCTAAACAATTGGGTTGATCCTTAGTGACGACATGTATAACTCACTTTCAACGCTACTATTTAAAAGATTAATGGAAATATCATGTTGGATTAATTCTGAATTCAAGGAAGATAGCATATGGAGTGCAGACAAACAAAGGCTCCTGAGTAGTTTATTGACTCATTACTGGAGACACTAAGGATATAATTTTTCCAGCTGGCAAGTGGAAGTTCCAATGGCTTGTAGGCATGCTTAGAGATTGCCACTTAAGGGAGCAAGCAAAGTGTTCCTGCACCTGGATTCAATGTCACTGTGGTCATCTAAATTAAGTCAGTAATTATGAGTATAGAAGGTTTCCCCTGTACTCTGATGTATTATCTCAATCTTAAATCTATTCCCATTTATGATGACACATACAATCTTATTTTGCAAATATACATTTCTCTTTCTGTCTTTGAACTTCTTCATGTCTCTAAGTATGGGATAAAGGCTTTGATCATAGAACCCTCTTTCACTCATTAACATTCTTGCATCAGTTTCCCACATTTCCACGTGCCATGATAAACAGATGTAAGAGGAGTGTCATGGAGATGTGGTTGGAGGAAGGCACTGCAGAGACTGAATGAGCCATGTCCTTGAAAGCTAAGAGTCATTAGTCACAACCATCACAGCAGTTAGAGTTAAGACCTGCTCAGTCTATAGTTATCATATATAGAGTTAATAGGAGACTACATTTGTGAGCAGCCTGACAGAGCTACAATCTGTGCACCTGTATACTCTGACCAGTCTCAACTCAAACAAAGGTCATTTATTTGGCAAACGTTATCAAGCACTTGCACTTTACAATTGTGCACCACTGACTGTAAGATCTTGTAAATATTTCATTGAGACATGCAAGGCTCTAAGAAGAATTGATAGAGGAGCTGACAAAAGGCTCTTTCCTGCAGCTAAGCACCTAGATTCAGATACAGTAATTTCAAGATTTGGGACTGTCCAGTTAGGACTGATATATGGAAAAATCTTTGGAACTCTCTACTCCAGCGGGCTATGAATTCTTGTGCATTGAATGCATTCAAGACTTAGATGATTGTATCTTTGGAAGGTAAAAGGAAAATGAGGTATGGTGATTGGGCAGCAAATACACAACCTATGCTGATGTTGTGATAGATCGTCAGCATCCTGCGCCAGGAGACTTGTTTTTTTTTTGCCAAGCTCAGCTTTTTAAATGCAGCAGCTATGAGCTTGTAAATATATAAGTGTTGTTATTGAAAAAGCTAAACTTCCAACCAATATTCTTTGTTTAGGTTCCAGTCAGAAACAGGAGTCAGTCTTCAATTCTTAATGAAAGTGGCAAACAGTGATCAGTTTGAAATTAAAAACACAGCTTTGCAAACAGTACTGTCTTTGGAGCTGCAGAAAGATGCTCACAGCACCTGATCTAACTGCTGAAGAGGTGTAGTATAAAACAGTGGGTTATTTAATTTGGCTTGTTTCAAAGCAGACAATGCAGGCTAAGTTCTTCAGTTCAAGGAAACTTGCCGACCAGATGGATACTGTCATTTAGCATACCAATAGCTGATCTGTTAATAAGTTGGAAGATTTATGCACTCATGAAGTCAACTTCAAAACATTAAATGTGAGTACCTGGGATCTCTGTCTCCAGAAGCTTTTAGACAACTTGAATTGAAAGGTTTCAGAAAAAAAATCACATGTGTATGAAGTCACCCAAGTGGCACAAAGATAATATCAATATAGACAGCAATTCAATCTTATTAGGAATGGCCAAGGAAGCATGGCAGAAAACACTGGATGAACTAAGTCCATTCCATAGCCTTTGATTTCTGCGATGGACAACTGGTTTGACTGGGTCTCTGGTGTATGTTTTCTCACCTCATAGGAATTGTAACTCCTTTTTGGAAGCCCTTTGTGTTTTAGAAATGGTTTGTAATTTGGAAATAGTTTATAAGTTAAAAATCTTCTGTGAGTTTTAAATGTGTTTTAAGAATGTTGTTTGAATTTACAGTAAATGTAGTAAGTGTGAATAACTGAAAATAAATGAACTGTAGTTAAACTGCTTTGTTAGTTTGAATTATCTCCTCCTTGGTAGGGAGTAGGGGGTTGTTGGACACACCACTCAAACAGTGGATATTGGCAGCTAAACTTGCCATGGAGAATGAACAGTGAAATAAAGTAGCCTTTAAAGACTGGGTAATCATAGTATATCCTTCCTTTAGTGAGGGCACCCATAGCTATTTGTATTGGACCAGGCTTAAGGTCTTCATTAGACTTTAGAACTTTGCGGTCAGCAAACCCAATACCATTACAACATAACCATTGAGATTTTCATAGTAAATTCACATATGGTCACTTCCAAAACTTAGAAATTAAACCTAAAAAAAGGTTTTACATTCACAAGATTTGATTTCGCTATTGCTTTGTGAATAAAACCTTTACAGTGACTCAATAAATCATTTATGAGCTAGTTGTAGTTATTGCTAGATCAGTGTAACAATTATCCAGTCCCCCTTGCTACTGTATTGATGATTGCTGGGTGAGTTCCAGGACATGCTTAGAAAGTCTGTTGATAATTACCTACATTTACGATTCATTGCTCAAACTATTAACTTTCTATAATTAGCAGCCCACCTCTCTGAAGATGCAGCCTGACATGCTCAAGTTAAATGAGGAAGTAGGTGGCCTCCCAAATATTGACACTTCCAGGGCTAATAACCACCCATCCACACCCCTCATCAAACCTCGCAAAAGCCTTAAACGCTGCTCAGACAATCAAGAAACATCATTTTCCAGAGACTGGCAGATCCACAACAGCATCTGGGAAAACCAATTAATTAGGCTTTAATTGACCAGGATAAAGGAGATAAAATTGCATAAGTAATGGGCTAATCACATACTGAATTTTGTACCTTTATGTTTTTGTGCAAGTCATTTTTTTGGTTTGTATGAATTGACAAACAATTTGTATTGGCTTTTTTATGACATCTCTATGAAAAGAGATCACTTGAAGTAATTTTGTTTGTTCCAGTAATATCCTATTAAAATGTTTACTGAATAAAAATCTGTTGATACCATTGAAATGTGCTTAGAATTAATGACATTTGGAATTAAATTTCACATTAACAAGAAGTAGTTTGAAAATCAAATGCCTATCAAGTACCTGGAACTGTTCTTGATTCTTCACATTATCTGGAACTTACCTGTCATTTACTACTTTGATGGAATATTTTTACATGCGTTGAAGTGATTTATTTAGCTGATTCACATCATGTGAGTCATCTGCTATTTGAAGGGAATCCAACTTCTTCTTCTTCCGCTTTCTTCACTGTTTAGGATTTATAAACTAGCTGAGCTACCACATAATCTTGTGCAGTTTACCAATCCTATGAATACATGATACTCCAGGGAATTTGTGCTTGAAGGGTTTAGATGATACAAATTTTGAAAGCGTCTTATCAGGTCCAGGACAACGTTAGAATCATAACTTATTGAAGTGGATTACTCCCACCCATTGTAAGTTTAATTCTTCCAGTGCTCATAATAGTACTTCTTAAATGTGATGAAAGTCTCTGTTTCCACCATTTTCACAGGAGTGAGTTCCAGATTCCAGTTATATTTTTGGTGAAAAGGTCTTTCCTCAGCTTTTGTTTCAAATCTCCTATCAATTAACTTTATCTTTCTTAGCTAATTATTGGCCTCCCTGTCTCAAGAAATTGATTCTTCTTGTTCTTCCTTTGCACCTCTTCATGATATATACCTCAATTAAATTTCCCCTTTGTGTTTAAAAAAAATATTCTAACATGGCTAAACTGCATATGTTTAGTTCTAGCATGGCTTTCCTATCTTTATGTTCTATGTTATAGCCAATAATGACCTATAACCCTGTAGATCTTTTAACTACCTTATCTATTGATCTTATACTTATAATCTGATTTGGTCTAATACTTATAATATTCAAAAATTGTGGAGAAGTAACACTTTATATTCCATCTGGGTAGCCTCCAACCTGATGACTTGAATATTGCTTTCTTCTTCTGACTTTAAAAAAAGAAATCCCTCCCCCTTCCCTTTTCTATTCCCCACCCTGGCCTCTTACCTCTTCTCACCAGCCTATCATCTCCCTCTGGGTCTCCTTCTCCTTCCCTTTCTCCTGCAGTTCACTCTTGTCTCCTCTGAGATCTTTCTCTATTGACCTTTTCCTCTCCAGCTCTTTTTCTTTCCCACCCACCAGGCTTCACCTATCACCTTCTAGCTGTCCTCTTTCCCTTCCCCTCCCCCATCTTTTCATTCTGGCATCTTCCCCCTTCCTTTTCAGTTCTGAAGAAGGGTCACAGCCCAAAAAGTCAACTGTCCATTCATTTCCATAGATGCTGATTGATCTGCTAAGTTCCTCAGACATTTTTATGTGTGTTGCTTTCAAAAATTCTTGTTCAATTTATCTATTCAAAGCTTTCCACTGAACAGGAGATATTCCCATGAGCAAGGACAGGGGAAGGCTCTCATTAAACAAAAAAACTTCTGTCACATTTGTATTCCTCATTTCTGGGATGCTTCACATTTAGCTTAGACTGTTGATTCCGCACATTTTTGGCAAGTGAGTGATGACACGATGATTAATTAGATGTAATATCCATTGTAGCTTTAAAGCATTGAATACAAGAAATTCTCATCCAATTAACAAAAGGCACCTAGATTTTATAGCCAAGATATGCATCTGCTAATTTACTACAATGTTTTACATAAATTGACTCTGTTGTTTCATCAAGCCTACCAGAAAGACCTTCATCAGATCAACCTGCATCATCATAAAGTCTAATACTTTCTACCATATCCTTATAACCAGTTTTGAAAGACCTTTTCCAAATTCAACATGCTAGTGTGGATCTTATATTGCTTAGTCATGACTTATTGATTTGGAAAATACTTTTTTTGTCATTAAGCAGCAAATCATCAAATTTAACAGAGATCATCCCAGCATTTCCCTTTGCCAGTTTACTACAACTCCATTATTGAGTAAACAATTAACCAGATGCCTTAATAACGTGGTCAATACAAGGCAGTTATTAGGACCAGACCTGTTGCAGGGCTTCCACCTGAATTGCCAACTATACTTTTCACCCCACAGATGCTGCTTAGCTTGCTGAGGTCATCTAAAAGACTGTTTGCTGCTAAAGATTCCAGCATCCCCATTTCCCCACGTCTCCTTTTCACTCCTGCACTTTAAGTCCCTTCAAGGCTTTCCAATTTTAAATAAATTATCCTTCTCCCTAGGATGGGAGTTCTGTTCCTCTCTTACTGTTCCTCCTCTGTGATTTCTGTTGCTCCTGTGCTTCTCGACCACATTCCTGCCAAGACTCACTAGCACAGCCACAGCTCCCTTCTCACAACTGGTTCTGCACAACTTCCAGTTCTGTTTGCAGGCCTCCCAGTTAAGCCACAACTAAGATCTCAGGTACTACACTTAATTCATAACTTCTTCCTACAGTTTTCTATCCATGTCCTATGCTCCACCAACTCTGCTGCACGTCTGTATCATCTAGGACTTCCTTATTCTTTCCCACGACTTCATGCCTCGCTTTCCCAAATATACCAGCATCTGCACTTGCTTGTCTGTTTTCAGATACACACTTTCATCCAGATGTTCATCCTCTTTCTGGCCTGTTCATATTCTGATGCAGAGTTTTAACCACAAACATTGACAATTCCTTCCTACCCACAGAAGCTGCTCAGCCCACTGAGATCCCAAAGTCTGTTGCTAGCTATAAGGACCACTGTAGCAATCCCACAACATTTAGCCTAATACTGGACAAAGAATGAAGCTAAAACAATACAATACAATTTTATCTACAATCTGCATTTATGTTTCTTAATAGGTTAATTAGCTTTTTTGTTATGGATAGGCTAACATCATTGTTAACATAACAAATCTGGGAAATTTGTATTTACTTCAGTTATTTACATTACAAAATGCAATTACAACCCAAATACAGAGAATCCTAGGCTCATAAATGGATAAATTTAAATGAAAAATGTACTCGGTAGAGGTTATACGGTATATTACACATTATCTTTGCAGCATCCATATTCAACATACTGTTACTCCTCTTATCTGCTTACCACTTATCCTATTTTTCACTCCTTGGAATGCTCGCTGCAGCTGTTCCCTGCCATATTATTTCCATTTTTCTCTAGTTTGATCTTTTCCTCCATCATTAAAACAATGAGTGGGTGTAAGATGCAGCACTCAACTACCTAAAGGGCAAAATCTCAATTTCATACAAAATATTTACATTTATTCAAAAACTAACTAATGAAAGGGAGGTAAATTAATTCAATTCAGCGTATGAACATAACATTAAATAGGGCATTTATATAATACTTTTACGACTTCAAGACACCAAAAACCAATTACAGTAAGCGAAGTGGGTAGGCACTGTTGCACAGTGTGAAACACTGCAGCCAAAATGTATATGATTTGAGGGTCAAGATCCTGCCATCAATATTGTTTGAAGGATAAGATGTAAGAAACCACCATTATTAGGAATACTTGGCAGCTGACAAAAATAGATGTCAGGTCACAAACACCTATGACATGTCCCTTTTTACTAAATTGGCTATTGCAAGCAATAGCAAGATTTGGGTCTGTGCCACTTGTGATTCCTCTCTGACTGCCACCAAATGAAGAGGAGACTGGTAATTTAAACATTGTGTGCTCATTTTTCCGAGCATGGATGCTCACTGTTCCAACAGCAGTCAGCATTCACTCCTTCTGTATCAGAATTAAGGAAGTAATCGCACCTACTAGGGAAATATCTGGAATGATCTTAACTCTCAGCCAACACTCCTGCTCACCACTACCCACTCTCCCCCTACATACCACCGGGATGTCTCAAATGTCTCCACATTACACCAAGGATACAGGGTATCCCAGACATCAATTCCTGATCTTCCAATAAGGAACTCAGTACAACATTCTGAACACCATCCCACTCCTGGTCACCGACTATTGATTCTTTTAAGCACAACATTATCTTCACATCACTAACAGACACAACGCTCAGTTGCACTGCTTGTAATTGCTACAGTTGCCTGTGAAGGTACCACAATAGATCTTACATTCAGTTAGAGCAGGTCGTCTTTTCCTTAAGTCCATAAGACATAGGAATAGAGTTAGAGTATTTGGCCCATTGAGTCTGCTCTGCCATTCAATCATGGTTGATCCGATTTTCCTGAACTAAGCCCTACATCCCAGCCATCTCCCCATAACCTTTGATGCTGTGTCAAGAATCTATCAAGCTCTGCCTTGAATACCCCTAACAACCTGGCCTCCACAGCTGCCTGTGGTAATAAATTCCACAAATTCACCACCCTCTGGCTAAAGAATATTCTCCGCATCTCTGTTTTAAATGGATGCTCTTCCATCCTGAGCCTGTGCCCTCTTGTCCTAGTCTCAACCACCATGGGAAACATCCTTTCCACATCTACACTGCTTAGACTTTTCACCATTCGAAAAGTTTCAATGAGGTTCCCCCTCATCCTTCCAAATTCCAGTGAGTACAGATCCAGAGCTATCAAACACTCCTTGTATGATAACCCTTTCATTCCCAGAGTCATCCTTGTGAATCTCCTCTGAACCCTCTCCAATGTCAGCACATCTTTCCTTGAGGTGCCCAAAATTGTTAACAATACTCAATGTGAGGCCTCACCAGTACCTCAGCATCACATCCCTGCTCTTGTATTCTAGACCTCTTGAAATGAATGCTAACATCGTTTTTGTCTTCCTCACCACTGTCTTTACCTGCAAGTTAACCTTCAGGGTGTTCTGCACCAGGACTCCCAAGTCCCTTTGCCTCTCAGATTTTTGGATTTTCTCCCCATTCTGGAAATAGGCTGCACATTCATTTCTGCTACCAATGTACATGACCATGCATTTTCCAAAACTGTATTTCATTTGCCACTCTCTTGCCCATTCTCCTATTCTGTCAAAGTCCTTCTGCAGCATACCTGTTTCCTCATCACTACCTCCCTTCCGCCAATCTTCATATCATCTGCAAACTTGGCAAGAAATCCGTCTATTCCATCATCTAAATCATTAAAATACAGTGTAAAAAGAAGTGGTCCCAACATAAACTCCTGTGGAACACCAATAGTCACTGTCAGCCAATCAGAAAAGGATCCTTTTATTCCCATTTGCTGCCTCCTATGATTCAGCTAATGGTCTAACCATGCCACTAACTTTCCTGTAAGCTCATGCGTGGCACCTTGTCAAAGGCTTTCTGAAATCCAAATATTCAACATCCACTGCATCCCCTTTGTCTATTCTACATGTAATCTCCTCAAAGAATTCCAACAAATTAGTCAGGTAAGTTTTTCCCTTAAGGAAACCATGCTGATTCTTTCCTTGTCCTGTGTCACCAAGTACTCCATAACCTCTTCCTTAAAAATTGACTCCATCATCTTCCCAACCATTGAGGTCAGGCTAACTGGTCTATAATTTCCTTTCTGCTGCCTTCCTCCTTTCTTAAAAAGTGGAATGACATTTACAATTTTCCAGTCCTCTGGCACCATGCCAGAGTCCAATATATATTTTTTAAAGATCATTACTAATGCTGCCACAATCGCTACCATTATATCTTTCAGAACCCTAGGTGCGGTTCACCTAGTCCGGGTGACTTATGTACCCTTGGACCTTTCAGCTTTTTGAGCAACTTCTCCCTTGTAATAGCAGATGTACTCAGTTTTCTTCCTTCACATCCTTCAACACCTGGCACACTGCTAGTGTCTTCCACAATGAAGACTGGTGCAAAATACTCATTTAATTCATCTGCCATCTTCCTGTCCCCTGTTTTTATTTCTCTGGCCTCAACTTCCAGCAGTCCTATGTCCACTCTCATCTCTCTTTTATTTTTTACTTATTTGAAAAAGTGTTTTCTATACACTTTGATATTGTTTGCTAGCTTGCTTTCATAGTTCATTCTTTCCCTCTTAATAATTCTTCAGTTGTTTTCTGTAGGGTTTTATAAGCTTTCCAATCCTCTGTCTTCTCACTAATTTTTGCTTTGTTGTATGCCCTCTCTTTTGCTTTTACATTAGATTTCATTTCCCTTGTCAGCCACAGCTGTGTTGTTTTTCCATTTGAGTATTTCTTCATTTTTGGAGTACATCTATCCTGTACCTTCCTAATTTTTTCAGAAATGCATGCCATTGCTGCTCTGCTGTCATTACTGTCAGCATCTCCTTCCAATTTACTTTGGCCAACTTCTCTCTCATACTACTGTAATTTCCCTTACTCTATTGAAATACTGCTATGTCAGACTTTACTTTCTTCCCATAAATTTTTAAGGTGACCTCAGTCATATTGTGATCACTATCTCCTAAGGATTTTTTACCTTAAGCTCTCTAATCACCACTGGTTCATTAAATAACATCCAATCCAGTATAGCTGATCCCCTAGTAGGCTGAATGACAATATGCTCTAAAAAGCCATCTCTCAGGCATTCAATAAACTCTCTCTCTTGGGATCCATTTCCAACCTGATTTTCCCAATCAATCTGCATGTTGAAATCTCCCATGACGATCATGATATTGCCCTTTTGACACACCTTTTCTATTTCCTGTTGTAATCTGTGGTCCATGTCCCAGCTACTGCTGGAAGGCCTGTAAATAACTGCCATCAGGGTCCTTTTATGCTTGCAGTTTCTTAACTCAACCCACAAGGATTCAACATCTTCCAATCCTATGTCATATCATTCTAAAGATTTGATGCCATTCTTTACCAGCAGGGCCACATCATCCCCTCTGTCAACCTTCCTATTGCTTGGACAATATGTAACCTTGGACATTCAGCTCCCAACTAAAACCATCCTTCAGCAATGACTCAGTGATGGCCATGACATCATACCTGACAATCTGTAAAAGGGCAACAAGGTCATCCACCAAACTTCTTATACTCCATGGATTGAGATGTAACACTATGAGTACTGTATTTGCTACCCTTTTTGATTCTGCATCCCTAGTGCACTGATATTCACCCTGCTGACTGCAATTTTGTCCCATCATCTGCCTACCTTTCCTGACAGAATGACTGCACACTATCTTTGCTTATTTACCATCTGTCCTATCTTGAGTCCCTTCACTCCAGTTCCAACCTCCTGTCAAATTAGTTCAAAGCCTCCCAAGCAGCTCTAACAAACCTGCCTGTGAGAATATTGGTTCCCCTTGGGTTCAGGTGTAACCCGTCGCTTTGGAACTGGTTGTACCTCTCCCAGAAGAGATCCCAATGATCCAAGAACCTGAAGCCCTGTCCCCCACACCAGCTTCTCAGCCATACATTAAGTAGCCAATCAAC
Organism: Hypanus sabinus; assembly: GCF_030144855.1. Classification (NCBI taxonomy): domain Eukaryota; kingdom Metazoa; phylum Chordata; class Chondrichthyes; order Myliobatiformes; family Dasyatidae; genus Hypanus; species Hypanus sabinus. The sequence continues at coordinate 133,188,276 of NC_082712.1, read as the reverse complement.
CTGCTTCTACCCTCACTGGTGGCAATCCAGAAATTACTACCCGGGAAGTCCTGCTTCTCAGATTTCTACCCAGTTCTCTAAATTCTCTTTTCAGGACCTCTTTGCTTTTTCTTCCTATGTCATTGGTACCAATATGTACCAAGACATCTGACTGCACTCCCTCCCTCTCCAAAATGTTGTGGACGTAATCCGAGACATCTCTGATCTTGGCTCCTAGGAGGCAACATACCATCCAGGTGTCCCATTCATGTCTACAGAATCTTCTGTCTGTTTCCCTGATTATTGGGTCCCTTATCACTAGCGTTTCCCTCTTCTCTTTCCCTTCTGCACCATGGACCTATGCTCAGTGCCAATAACCCGGTCTCTATGACATCCCCCGGAAGGTCATCCATCACAACAGTATCCAAAGCAGTATACTTATTTTTGAGGGGAATGGCCAGGTGCTCTATGCTAACTGCCTATTCATATTTCTCCTGACAGCCACCCAGCTACTTGCCTTCTGCAACTTCAGGGTGACTACTTCCCTGTAACTGATCAATTATCTCCTCATTCTCCCATACAAGCTGAAGAACATTCAGCTGCTGCTCCAGATCTCTAACAAAGAGCTTCAAGGAGCTGCAGCCAGATGCACTCCACACGGATGTAGTTCCCTGGGAGATTCTGGGTCTCCCAGAACACCAACATCCGGCATGAAGAACACACAACAGCCATTTCGTACACTAGGTATAGTAAGAGGAAAATACATGGAACATTAGCAGAAGCTTACCCAGAGCCAATGCCTCGTCTGAGCCAAAGCCTCCTTTGAGCCAGAGTTTGCCACTGCTACTCTCACCACTGGCCTACTCCCAAAAATGGCCACCCCAACAATGGCTGCCCAGCTTGTTCCTTCTGTACCTTTAAACAAGTGTCGCCAACCTGCAAGCCACCTCGTCACTGTGTCCTGCTTCTGCTGTTGATTGGACCATTGGAATGTAACCAGTGAGGGTAAACTCTGTACCATTCCTATGCTACTCACTACAAAATCCCTTCACTCTGGTGTCATGTAACCAGAAAAAAACAATGTATTATTTGATTTATAAAATATTGAGAAGTGTAATGTATGGTTTCAAATAAACTTCCATTTCCATATATTAACACCTGATTCAATTCTGCAAACCCAAAATGCTTACTGCTAAGCTGAAGAACACATAGCTATTTCAAGACATTGAAACTCTCAAATGTTTAAATACATTTTCTATAAGGGCCAAAAAACATAGGAGCAGGGTCGTCGGGTCTGCTCTGCGGGTTCATGGTTGAACCTCTTCCCTCTTAACCCAGTCTCCTGCCTTCTCCCTGTAAGCTTTCTTGCCCTGACTAATCAAGTATCTGTCAACATCAGCCTCAAATGCATCCAGTGACCTGGCCTCCACAGCTGCCTGTGGCAATGAATTCCATAGATTTGACACTATGTTGAGGCTTTGCCATCTGGTCCTAGACATCTCACCAGACAAAACATCTTCTTCACATCCAACATTTGGCGGTTTCAATGAGATTCCCCCTTATTCTTCTAAATTCCAGTGAGTTCAAGCCCAGAGCCTTCAAGCATCACTCATATCATAACTCTTTCATTCCCGGAATCATTCTTGTGAACCTCCTCTGTAACCTCTCCTACGTTAGCACATCCTTTCTTAAATAACGGGCCCAAAACTGCCCATAATACTTCCAAGTGAGGCCTCACCAGTCTCTATACAACCTCAGCATTACATCCTTGCTTTTATATTCTAGGATTCTTGGAAATGAATGCTAACATTGCATTCACCTTCCTCATTAACGATTCAACCTGCAAATTAACCTTTAGGGAATACTGCACGAGGACTCCCAAATCCCTTTGCACCTCAGATTTTTGAATTTTCTGCTCATTTAGAAAATAGTCTATGCTTGTATTCTTTCTACCAAAGTGCATGGCCATACACTTGCTGACAATGTATGTGATCTGCCACCTCTTTGCCCATACTCCTTATCTGTCTATGTTCCTCTGCATTCTCTCTGCTTCCTCAAAACTACAGTGCCTTTAAAGAGTACTCAGCCCCTTTGGAAGTTTTCATCTTTTATTATTTTACCACATTGAATCATAGTGGATTTAATTTTGCTTTTATGACACTGATCAACAGTAAAAGATTCTTTCATGTCAAAGTGAGAACACGTCTCTACAAAGTGATCTAAATTACTTACAAATATAAATCACTCTCTATTTTCTGCATCGATCACTTCCTCTGTAAGTCCATTGTCCTTTCATCCCTCCCCATTAATCTCTCTCCTGATCATATCCCTGCAAGTGAATCATCCTTCCAGGCGAACCAACAGTTCACAGGAAAATGTGTTGGGGTTGTCTACTGTATCCGGTGCTCCCGATCCAATGTAAACTGGGGGACCACCTCATCAAGCAACTGCACTCCATCTGCAGTAAGTGGGATTTCCCAGAGGCCAACCATTTTAATTCCTATCCTCATTGCCATGTCAGTTCATTGCCTTGTCTTCTGCCATGATGAAGTCTCTCTCAGGGAAGAGCAGCAACACCTCATATTCTATCTAAGTAGCCTCCAACCTAATGAAATGAACATCAATTTTGCCATCTAGTAAAATTCTTTAATTTCCTCTCCCTTCCCTCTTCTGCTCCTCACTCTGGCCCCCTCTTACCTCTTCTACTCATGTGCCTATCGCCTGCCCCCGGTACCCCTCCTTCCCTTTCTCTCATGATCCACTCTCCTCTCTTATCAGATTCCCTTTTCTTCAACACTTTCCCTTTTCCCCCGTCACCTCCCAATCTCTTTCTTAATCCACCCTCCGCCAACTACTTGGCTTCATCTGTCACTTTCTAGCCTGTCCTGCTACCCCTACCCCCACCTTTTTATTCTGGCATCTTCCCCCTTCCTCTCCAGTCCTGATGAAGGACCTCAGCCTGAAATGTCCGACTGTTTATTCATCTCAACAGGGCTCATCACTCTGCCATTCACACTGCACTGCCAGTTCCAGCCCAAGGTCACTGATGATACAACAGTGGTTGGCCTCATCGACAATAGTGATGAGTCAGCATACGTGAGGCAGTGTCGAGGTTTCTCAGATGGTGTGAGAGCAACAACCTGAGTCTCAACATTGACAGGACAAAAGAGATTATTGTGGATTTTGGGAAGAAGCAGGATGACCCACTCTCCATTGCATTATCAGCAGCTCAGCCATGGAGAGAGGAACAAGAAAGCATAGCAGCGTCTGTACTTTCTGAGGAGATTGACATGTGCAAGGCTCCCCACTCCCATTCTAACAACTTTCTACAGGAGCACCATCAAGAGTGTACTGGCTGGCTGCATCATTGTGTGGTATTGAAGCTGCAAGGCCTCAGGGTGCAGGACCTTACGGAGGATAGTAAAACAGCTGAGAAAATCACCAGGGTCTCCCTCTCCTCCATTTGTGACATTTACTGGGAGTGTTGTATTCAATAGGCCCGGAACACTGTTGAGGACAAGTATCAAGACAAGGACTGCCAGACTGGGTAACAGCTTCTTCCCTCTGGCTATGAGACTAATGTACGCCCTGCCTCCACCAAGGTTTCGTCATCAGGACAGCAAGCTGTTTACTATTTACTGTTCGCTGTTTACCTGCACTGCACACTACAAGCACTTTGAATTATATTTCATTCTCTTATTTGTGGTAATATTTTGTTTTATGTTTTGTTTGTGACATCTGTTTTGTGGGTGCACTGTGGTCTGGAAAACGTTATTTCATTTAGTTGTATGTAATGCATGTACAGTCAGATAACAATAAACTTGAACCAATCCTGCATTTACTCTGTCAAACTCCAAGAGTTTTGTACTTTCTGAATATATTACTTCCTTATTTCTTATCTTTTCTCTGACAGCAATTACAAATAAGGCAGGGTAAAAGATTGTATCAAATAGAATGATATAATCAGGTCAGACTAGGCACTGGGAAAAGAAAGGATGAGAAGGACGAGATGAGTTAAAAAGAAAGTTTGTGAATGAACAAACATAAAAACAGATATTGTACTTGGTGTTATGCTCTTCTTGGAATTCAGTATGAAACAATAGAATCTCCAGAGTACAGCATTTATGTACAAAAATATATATTCTATTGTCTAGTAGCCTTTATATGTCTTCTGCTCTTCTACCACCAGTCATCCGATTACTTCAACTACCCTCCATTGTTTCCCTTTCATCTCTCCTTCAGTAATTCCATCATATAACAATATAACAATCATTATGTGCTTTATTTTGTAAAACACAAAGGTTTGAGGACAGGCTCTAGAAGAAAAAAGATAATTGCTGAAGCTCTGTTTGCAATTTAATTCAGTATCTAATTAAGGGACATGTAGCTTTTCATGTAGCCTACTATATTTCTACATAATTTCCTGTTTCTATCTCTCTAACATTTACACGCTTGAAACAGGGACTTAAAGGTTCTAAATATGAAAATCATTTGGGAAGCAGTGAAATAGGACTTAACAGTTCAGTGAAAAGACTCTTGCATTGAAACATACACTAAAATTAATGGATTCTTTGGGAACTTATGAAAACAAAAAATGTTAATATTCAAGCCAATGTGAAGCTGATATTGGGCCAATGTTAAAATAAATACTGAATAATGTACACATCCTCCTCAATAAAATAGAGGATGAGTCAAATGGCAGCAGAGTGACATGGACACAAGAAGTTCTGCAGATGCTGAAAACCTTGAGCAACATACATGAAATACTGAAGGAACTCAGCTAGTCAGGCAGCATCTACAGAGGTGCATAAACACTCAATGTTTAAGGCTGAGGCTCTTCATCGGGACATCAGAGATGTGGACAATTTGAAGAAAAATAGAAAATTCTGGAAGTCCTCAGCAGGTCAGGCAGCACCTGCAGAAAGATAGACAACACTCCAGGTTGAAACCACTCAGGCACAATGGGGAAATTGATACAAATAAGTTAACTTTAAGTTTAAATCCATGCTGTGAATTACTGACCAACAATATTGCTGGGATGCAATTGAATCAGCCCAGGTGAATCTGTTCTCCATGGATGATTACAAGACTTTTAGTTTGTTACATCCTGCATGACCTGAATAGTGTAGACCATAGAAATGTACAATATGTATTTGTGCGCTAAGGGATGCTGGGTGTGTTATTATATGTGTACATAATAAAGAACTTGAGTTCACAGTGTGCAATGTAGATGGTTCACCCAGAACCAGAAGTGACTTTGGTGAAGTGAACACACACTCTTGGTGTGTTGAACTGTGGAGCTAGAAGTCATCATGATGGTAGTGTTCTGTAAATAACTAGTTAGTTTAAACCCACACAAAGTTTGTCTTTGTTAAAGGACAAACGTAACATCATGTCAGAAGTCAGTGTGATGTCTAAATACAAAGTATAACTGAATACTGCGAGCGACTAAGAAAGAGATGCTGGGTTCCAACAGAGAGAAGTTGGTAGCAAGACAGCACGCAGTATCGAAGTTTCCCAAGAAATTGAGATGTCAGCCTAAAAATCTTCTCAATGGATAACCTAGGACCTCTTGTAGCTATGTGGTTTACTGGCAATCTAGCGATAATTCAGAACGTTTCAATCAGCAATTCAATAATGGCGGGCAGAGCCAGAGGGGCAAAGAAAAAATTGAAAATGTCTAACTTTCTACATGTAATTGGTAAAGATGCTTTGAGCATCTACAGCTGCTTTCAAATTGATAAGACAGAAGTTACATTGGACACCCTGATGACAAAATTTGAGGAGTATTTTGTCCCAAGGATAAAACATCACATTTTGAGAGATGTAAGTTATTTTCCTGTGATCAGAAAAAAATGTCAGCTTTGACCAATACTTAGCTGAGCTTTATTTTCTGAGTAAGTCTGGTGAACTGGGAGATTTGAGAGACTCACAAATCAGAGACAAAATAGTTTGTGGAATCGCAGAAAGTGGTCTCAGAGAAAAGTTGCTCCATGAAAAAGATTTAATGTTAGAAAACCTATGGATATGTGAAGGGCAGCAGAGACCACACCAGCACAAACTATAGAGCTACAGAGGGCCAAAACAACAGCACACACTCTGAAAACAGAGGGGCAGAGCACAAGGCGTTTCACAAAGCAACCGCAAACTAATAGGTTAGGCTAAGCAGCAAACATGGTGATAGGCACTTATCGAAGAAGTGTCCTGTATAGAAAGTCCTGTAATAACTGTGGGAAGAAGAATCATTTTTCAAGTGCTACAAAGCTACCAAGAGAAAGGTACACACAGTGGATGAGGAAATAGAGGAAGTCTTTGTATATTCTCTGCAGACTTCTGGTGCTGATAAAACAGAATGGATTGTTCCAGTGACTGTGAATGAGGCAGTAATTCCATTCAAGCTTGACACCAGAGCCCAGGTGTATCTGTTATCCATGGACAATTACAAGACTCTCAAAGTAAAGAGCAAGATTTACCCAGTGAAGATAAAAGTGACGGGCTATACTGGAGAGAACATCCCAGTAAAGGGGTGACCTCTAAACACAAGGGGCAGCTCCCAGAGGCACAGCTACTGGTTGTAGAAAATCAAGTACAACTGTATATGGAATAACTGCATATGAAAGGCTCACCCTGGCAAAAAGAGTTTTCGTAATGGCTTCACAGACCAAAGATGACCATATTTCGGGTATGGAAGAGTATGCAGATGTCTTTGAGTTGCTCAGATGCTCACTTGATGTAGCTCAAGAAACACAAAATAATCCATGAAGGCTCCGGAGAGGTTATTCAAGAGAAGCACAAGAACTGCATTTTCCATAGACGTCCATACCAGCTACACCATCATGACAGTCAGGATGTCAGTGCTAAACATAGTGATCATGAAGAAGTTGGCAGTCTAGCTTCCGTATCATGTAGCTTTGGGTCAAAGTTTGTCTCTCATTGACTTTCAGTTAAAGATTGAACATCAAAAAGATCTCCACAGTCCTCTCTGATGTTGAAATGGAAAGAAGAAGAAGAAGAAGAAGAAGAAGAAGAAGAAGAAGAAGAAGAAGAAGAAGAAGAAGAAGAAGAAGAAGAAGAAGAAGAAGAAGAAGAAGAAGAAGAAGAAGAAGAAGAAGAAGAAGAAGAAGAAGAAGAAGAAGAAGAAGAAGAAGAAGAAGAAGAAGAAGAAGAAGAAGAAGAAGAAGAAGAAGAAGAAGAAGAAGAAAGTGGTGGGGGGAGAACACACTGTTCCTGAGGTCAGAACAACAGCAACAGGTCAGCAGAGACCAAGAGGAGGAGTTGCTATTCAACAGAAAGAGCTTTGTGAATTGAAATGGAATCAGTGGGAACTTGTGCAAAGACTCACTGCTCAAATCCATGTAGTGTACGGTACCATTATGAGGCATGTAGAGCAAATAATGGCACACAGCAAGAACAAGAACAGAGCCTGAACACAGCAAATTAAAACAATACATCTATGGGAACACATAACAGATGAAAAGGGATTATTAAACCACTGCAGAGGCAGACTGAAAGTAGATCCGTAAATTAGGGGCATACTTGCTTATTAGAATTGAAGTTAATGTAAATATATTTGTTGGAAAGCATTATTCTGTCTTGCAGATTTATGAGGACATACTATTGTGTTTGTTTTCTTTAAAGGGGAAAGATATATTAATAAAGAACTTCAGTTCCCAATGTGCATTGCAGGCAGTTCACGCAAAACCGAAAGCGGCATTGGTGAAGTGAACACACTCTCTTGATGAGCTAAAGCTTGGACCCAGAAGCCATCGAGATGGTAGTGTCCTGTGACTAAATAAACCCATGCAAAGTTTGCCTTTGTTAAAGAACAAATGTAACACTGGACAGAGGCGGTGAGGATCACAGACTATGAATGTGGCTTTCTCTGTTTAGTTGACCTTCTGCTGACAGTGGAGAAAAGATATGCATCTGAGTTCATAAAGGTTCCAATTTCAAACTCAGTGAGGAAAATCATTGCTAATCCAAAATTACTCTTCTCAAGCCACTTCGTCATTAATATGATGTCAGATTTTGATGGTAAGTAAAGCAACATCAGTTTATTTTGTTTAATTAAATAATTCAAATTCAAGAACCATTACAAACCCGTGAAAATCCTGAGTCCCTTTGATATGTGAGCAATAAAATTGTATGTTAATATGTTGAATTACACTCTGACTCTTCCAAGCTGTTGCTGAGATACTGTACATTTAGAGGAAATGGAGCTCAGACACCGAACACTGTGTAAAGGGCATGGATTCCGTGGACTATCTGTCATCAGTGAATGTCTGTTGTATACTTGCAGGTGGATCAAAGTTTGACAACAAAAGAATAAAGACAACTTCTGAGAACAAACGTTATCAGAACAATGATGACAGCAGTTGGGAATTTATAGTACTTCTAGTAAGATTACAATGCCAGCTCTTTATCACCATTCATCACTGTTCTATTTGTGCAGAGAGTCTGGTGACCTACGCAAAGTGTCTTTGATTTCAAAACTGCAATTAATGAGAAAATGACATGTTAATATTTACAATCTGACTATACTCCAGTGTTTCACAATTACTGTTTGACACAATTCAGTTAAAACCATGTAAGGTTTGGTAATTGACTTCCCATGTTTTTACAGGTAGTTCCCCTCACCAGAAGTGAAACTCACTATCTCTTAGGAGTTAAATTCCTCCTTTCTGTTGGATCACAGGATATTACTTTTAATTCTGCAACTGTTCATCTTTGCTGTCCTAATTGAAGATCTGTAAGAGTTGCTCTCTTTCAGCTTTTGATAAATAGCTAAAAATAACAGGTCACATTACCAGGATCTCCAGATAAAGTGGATAATCTAGGTACCTTTCTCAAAAGCAGGTGAATATCAAGAGAGGGTAAGGGAATAGATAGTGCAGAGTACACTGTGGTATACAGGTAAACCATTTTGGATTCTGTTGGCAGGAGATGGGTATAATCTACCAGTGGAAAACCACAGTGACCAGGACTCTGGTATTGAACTAGGTAATTGGCTCAGAAGGGAAAGGGGGAGAAGAGGAGTGCAATGGTGATAAGGCATTCAATAGCTATAGAGCAGACAGGAGATTCCATGTATGTGAAAGACACCCCTAGGTGCCAGGGCCAGGGAAGCCTCAGATTATTCCTGCAGCATGCTAAAGCAGGAGGGTGAGCAGCCAGAAGTCATGATACATATTGGTACCAATGGCATAGGGACGAAAAGTGGGAAGGTCCTGAAGAGAGAATACAGGGATCTAGATCAGAAACTGAAAAGCAAGATCTCAGAGGTAGCAATGCTGCCTGTGCCACTTGTTAGTGAGGGAGGGTGAGGATAGGATGATTTAGCAGATTAATGCATGAATGAAGAATTGGGACAGGGGGAATGGTGTCGGTTTTGTCGATATTGGGAACTTGTCTGTACAAAACGTATGGTTTACACCTGACTTTGAGTGGGACCAATATCCACGTGGGTTGATTTGCTAGAGTTATTGAGGAGGGTTTGAGTGAGTTTAGCAGGGGAATGGAAACTAGAGTAGGGGGGTAGCCCTAAAAATTATAGACCAGTGAGTCTTACTTCAACGCTGGGCAAATTATTGAAAGAAATGCAGAGAGAAAGGACTTATGAGCATTTGGAAAAGGAAATTCTGATTAGAGATAGTGAGCATGGCTTTGTGAGGGGCAGGTCATTCCTCTTAAGTGTGTTCTAATTTTCTGAGGATGTGACAAAGCACATTGATTAAGGTAGATCAGAGGGTGTGGTGTATATGGACTTTAGTAAGGTGTTTGGTAAGGCTCCTTGTGGTCAGCTTACTCAGAAAGTCAAGGTTAAAAGATCCAAGTTTCAAAGTGTATTTATTATCAAAGAATGTACAAATCATAAAACTTGAGATTTGTTTGCTTATAAGCAGTTGCAAAACAAGGAACCCGAAAGAACCCAATTTTTAAAAAAATAAGACTAAACCCTAGTGCCCACCAAGAGAGAAAAAAACACAAACCAGATCGTTCAAGTTCAAATACATTTATGATCAAAGAATGTATAAATTATGCAATCTTGAGATTTGCTTGCTCACAGGTAGCCACAAAGCAAAAATCCTGAAAGAACACAAATTAAAGAAAAAAATGAATAAAAATAAAAAACCAACACTCGGTGTGCAAGAGAAAGAGAAAAAAAACGCAAATCATGCAAACAATAGAAGCAAGCAACAACAACAGCATTCCGAACCAAATTGAGTCCTTAGATCCAAACCCCCAGAGAAGGCGCAAAGCCTCAGTTTTCAGTTCATTATATTAGTGGTAAAATCACCGCAACATTTGCAGACACAAAACACAGCAGCCTGGGGCAGTCTCACAGCCTTAACTTGGCAGAGGGAGGAGCTGTCCCCCCCCCCCCCAGGCTATCTGGGCCACCATTTAAGTAGTTCCAACCTTGCACCAGGACCTGGTCCCACTACGGCAAATCATCCCAGGCCTAGATTTTGCTGCCCATCTTCTCCCTTCCAAATCATTCTCTCCAACTAGCACAAGTCCAACTCCAAGTGCGTCAGTTTTGCAGCGCACCAGCAGGGGCACATCTCACAAATTTGCTTTGCCTTCTCTCACCTCTTCATTGTTTGCAGTGATAGTTTACCACAATTTACTTCAGAAAAAGTGTTATTAATAATGTTTTTAATTGAATTCCTTTTCTTTCAAACTACCAGTAAACTGTTGCATATCTTCAGCAGTGCCATCTTAAACCAGAGGTCACGGAGGCATGGAATCCTGGGAAACTTGGCTATATGCCTATAGAATTGGCTTGCCCACAAAAGACAAAGGATGGTTGTACATGGAGCATAATCTGCCTGAAGGTTGGTGGCCAGTGATGTTCCACAGGGGTCTGTTCTAGGTACCTGGTCCTATGTGATTTTCACAAATGACTTGTTGAGGAAGTGTAGGTAGAGGTTATAAAGTTTGTGGATGAAATGGAGGTTGATAGAGTTGTGAGCAGTGTCGAAGTCTGCTGTGTTGCTTTTTTAGTTTTCTGAGAATCGGCAGCAAACTCTCCCCCACCAATGAGAGAAAGATTTCTCTCTGACATCCCCATATGCTGTCCTCTAATCACCTTAAAATAATGCAGCTTCATATTAGCTGCTTCTGCTCTGGGAAAAAGTTACACTGTAGGTTGCAACGGGACATTTACAGGATTCAGAGCTGAGCTGAGAAGTGACAGACGTTGTTCAACCTGGAACTTTGGTAGGTTGAATTTGAAGGCGCAATACAGGGTTAATGGCAGGCTTTTTTTTAGCAGCATGGAGGAACCGGGGGAACTTTGGGACAATATCCATAGATTTCTCAACGTTCCTCAACAAGTTGATAGGGTTGTTAAGAAGGCATATGGTGCCTTGGTCTTCATTAGTCGGGGGAATTGAATTCAAGAGCCACAAGGTCGTGTTGCAGCTCTATAACACCTGGCTAGACCACACTTGAAATATTGTGTTTATTTCTGGTCACCTTCATATAGGAAGGAGATGGTAGCTTTAAAGAGCATGCAGAGAAGACTTACCAGGATGCTACCTGGATTGGACAGCATGTCTTATGCGGATAGGTTGAGCAACCAAGAATTTTTCTCAGTGGAGCAAAGGATGATGGGAGGTGACTTGATAGAGGATACAAAGTGACAGGAGGCATAGATCATAGTGTATAGCCAGAGACTTTCTCCCAGAGCAGAAGCGGCTAATATGAAGCTGCATTATTTTAAGATGATTAGAGGACAGCATATGGGAATGTTAGAGAGTAGTCTTTCACTCATTGGTAGGGGAGAGTTTGCTGCTGATTCTCAGAAAACTGAAAAAAAAGCGACACAACAGACTTTAACATTGTAATTAGTGAGTTGTTTTGTTTTGTTGATCTCCCCTCATGCTGTACAACACTTCTCTGACACTTTATTGGGGGGGGGGGCAGGAGAGAGAGAGCCTGTGGCATGGCAAATTGTCAGGTGAATGATTAGTTTTAGTTAGACTGCAGATCATGGTCTCTCTTGGGGACTTTGCTATTGTTTGCTTGGTGGGTAGTGGCTGCTGATGCTTTTTGCTGAAGTAAGAGGGGGAGTGGGAGGGTTAATGCTTTGCTGCTGCTTGGGCATGGGAGGGGGCAGAAGGGGGCTCTGGGGGTCTAATGTTTTTACTGTCACTCATTCTTTGGGGAACTCTGCAAAGTGCAAACATTCCAGTTGTATATTGTATACATTCTCAGATATTTAATGGAACTATTGAACAACTGGAGTTTTTACACAGAGAGGGGTAAGTGCATGGGACATACTGCCAGGAGTTCTGGTGGAGACAGATACATTAGGGGCATTTAAGATAGGCGCATGTATAATATAAAAATGGAGAGCTAAGTAGGAGCAAAAGGTTAGATTGATCTTAGAGTAGGTTAAAAGGGTAGCACAATATGTGGGCTAAAGGGCATATACTGTGCAGTAATCGTCTCTGTTCTAATTGTCTAGATCAGTGGCTCTCAAAGCAAAAGATGTTGCCTGCCATGGAGCAGTGGAATTTCTAAGGCAGTGGTCCCCAACCACTGGGCCGCGGACATGGTTGGGGACCGCTGTTCTAAGGGGACAATAAAAATAAAGGAGCTGCTGGGGAGAGGAGCTTAGTTGCAAGGGGGCAGCTGAGGGATTACAGGCTTAGTTTAAGAAATTAATTACTTAATATAAGCATTTGATCCTCAGAGCCTCATAATTGATTACAAAGATCACATAAACATCATTCTCTTAGACTTTGCTCGAAGCTTTTTATAATTGTAGAAATGTAATGTGACACTTTATTTGAGAAATGTGGACTAACGAAATCATGTTATTTCTGGGCCTGACCCACACACTATTGCCAATTACTACTGTAGCACAGTGATAGCTAGTACGATTCTCGTACTCTAATCACATAGTGATGCAATTCCTGTGAATTAGGGTATGGTGCTCAATAGGGTAAAGTTCATAATTTGCCCTTTTGAATGGTATTGACACATTTTCATAGCCAATAGCCCAACCAAGAACCCACTTTATGTACCTTCAGGCAGAGAGTCAGTTCTGCTTCAGCTATGATGATATTAGCACTTTCCCCTTTATTGATCACAGCAAATGAGCTTAAACAATAGGTCTAAACCGTGGTTATTAATCCATGCAACTAAATTAGAAGAAACAGACCAAATGAAAAGAGAATGTAGACAGATTAGTGTATAGTATCTGAAGTATGGATTTATACCGGCACCAAACAATCAACAGCAGCCAATGTGTCTTTTGTGTGAAAAGGTTTTGTTCAAATGAGACAATGAAACCATTTAGTCTCCTTGAACATTTGATGAGAGGGCACGCTGACAAAACAAACAAGAACTTGGCTTAGTTTCAATCACTTTTTGTGAAAACTTTCAGAAATTAAAAACAACTTGAGCATGTTTGCCAGCACTTCACTACAAAACAGAAGTGGTTTGCGTGCTTCATACAACATTTCATCTATCATGGGTAAATCTAGAAAGTCCCATACACCTGGAGAAGAACTGAAACTGTCAACAGTAAGGGAGGTTCTGAGTAAAATTTTGCATGAGTCACCAGTCCAAATAATTGAAGTGATTCCACTCCATGACAGCTCTGTTCAAAGACAAATAGATGAAATGTCTGAGAATATGGAAGACACATTGTGCAACATACTTAGGACAACAGAATTTGCTCTGCGGTTGGATAAGTCAATATCGTCAGGCAACAAGTCTTTGTTTCTTGATTATGTTAGCTTCATATAAGATGAAAGCATGGTTCAAAGGTTATTACATATTTGCAAGAGGACTAGAAATAGATACGAAGGGGGAGTCAATACTTTGGGTTGTTGAGTAATTTTTCAAAGAGAAGTACATTCCACTCACCAACAATTCCTGATTGTGCAACAGATGCCACAGATGGGGTGCCATCAATGATAGGACACCACTGTGGCATCATTATTTATTTGAAAAAAACTGTACCTAACATATTTACCATTCACTGTGCAATTCACAGACAACATCTTGTCACAAAACATCCTGTGATTAGCTGCACAAATTATTAAATACTGTTGTCACAGCAGTAAATAAAATCAAATCCAATGCTCTCCATTCATGAAATTTCAAGAGCTTTGTATTGAGAACAGCTTGAACATTTCCTGATGCATATAGAAGTCAAATGGCTCTCAAAAGGGAACTGTCTGAAAAGTTTTTGTGCAATTTGTGAAACTGTGATAACATTTTTTGAAGACATGAATGTTTTGTTCAGTAATTAACTCAAGAATAATAGGTGGGATATTGCTTATTTATTAGCATTATTCACTAAGTTTAATGAAATCAAGCTTCAATTGCAAGGAAATGATGTGAATCTTCTCAAAGTAAAATCAATTGTCTCCACATTTCTGTCCAAGTTAACCCTATTTAAGCGTAACATTGGTGGTCACAACCTTTTCCAATAACTGAGTTGGAAGAGAAAGAATACCAAATGATCTTCAAGTACACTGTGTCCATCTGGGTGAGCTGCATAAAGACATGTCAGAGGGATTTCAGGATTTTCTCTCAATCCAAATTCCATATTTGCTAATAAATCCATTTCTGAAGACATGCAATGAAGAATAAAGAGGAAGGATGGAGGAAGAACTGATCTTGCTACAAAATGACTTTGAGCTCAAGGTGAGGTTCAAAACATTCAGTTACAGAAAGAAATTTCTGAATGCTATTCTGCACTGTGGACGAAGGTCAAGGTGTTCTTTATTATCTTTACAACATCATACTTAGTGGACCACAGTTTCAGTGCAGTCACCCAACTTCTTGTACTGAAGTAGCAGACTGCATATTACTGAACCTGGGGATCTGAGACTCCGTCTGTACAACATTCAGCCTGTTGTTGAGAAGCTTCACCAAGCCCATCCATTTCACTGAAAGCTGAAAAAGCAATGAGTAGTGAATATTGGACTGCAAATGTACACTCTGAAATTGTTTTACTATAATTAAATTTACTATAATTTTATTTGTAGCTTTAAATGGGTTTGAATAATTTTTGCAATTACCTGTCAATGCTTTGAGGGTGAAGCCAGTCGGATCACTGCTACGTGATGTTTGCTCTGCGCTTCCTTGCACTATGGCTCAGGCTGTGAGACTTCCCTGGCTGCTTCAGGCTTCGTGTCCGTGAGCTCTGTGATGTTTTGCTCCACTGTTTGTTGAACTGGGGTTGAGGCTGTGGGCCTGCTCCTGTTGTTCTGGGCTTCATGTCTCCAGACTTCTTTCATTCTGAATGCTGTTTGCTTTTATTGTTTGCACAATCTGTGTTTTTCTTTCCTCTCTGTGCATTGGGTGTTGGTCATCTTCTTCTTTAATAGATTTTTTCAAGTTTCTTGTTTTGTGACTGCCTTTAAGTAGATGAATCTCAAGGCTGTATAATTTATACATGCTTTGATATACTTCGAACTTTGAATTTGCAGTTCCTATTTTCTTTCACTCTGCGTCATGAATCAAAACTCTTTATAGTTTTTATGTAGTGGCTGGAAAGGGAAAGGGATGCTGGAGATGTGGTCTGAGAGCCCGGAGGGTGGTAACCTAAAAAATTTTGGGAACCACTGGTATCAGTCATTAGTACATTGCAACAAGTAATCAATCTCATCTGATGACCTTGCACCAACTAGGTGGAATTCAATGAGCATTCTTGCAAATTTTCATTCCATTCCTCCTTGATATGCAACTTTGCAAGACAGCTCATTGACAGTATTGATCCACTAGAATGTCGGACACTGGAGCTTTGGGGATTAGTTTATACAACAGGAATGTATTAACTCAGTTTTTCATTCCATGAAGTATAAAAGACCAGGAGATGACTTGATTAAGCTTTGAAAATTTTGTAAGAAAATTTGCTGATGCAAGAGTGTGGAATTGGGGAAATGATTTTATACTCAGAGCGATGCTGTTCAGAAGACAGATTTAAATAATACCCCTTCCCACAAAAGGTGTTAGAAGTGTGAAACACTGTCATAAAAAGCATTCTGAGATATTTTTTCCCAAGGACTTCAAAGAAAAGAAGAACAGTTAAGTCAGATAGAACTTACTGCAATAAAACTACATATTCTTAAAATCTGAAACAGAACCTGAGAATATCATTGAGCAATTTCATTTAAAAATGGTACTTGACTAAGGGTCTGAATGAATATTTCCAATTTACATTGACACCTCTAGAACAAGAGTAAGATTATATTTGTGCGTTTTCATATGCAAAAATGATACTGCAAACAGAATATAATTGCTTATTTTAATTCCATGTATAGTTTTCATATTGTCCTGATTTAGCAAATGAAGACTAACTATTACAAAACAAAAGAAGATTGCAAATGATCAATGTACTTCCTATTAATCTAGCAGAGAAAACTGCTGAAAACTAATTTACCATATGAACAATTTCTCAGTTATATTTGCCTTCATGCAGCATATTCTACATATATTCTGTAATGACTTATTTTACTGTCCAAAGTATCTTAATGCTTCACATCAGTTTTCACATCTTGATTTTGTTTAAATCTGATTGATATAGTATAACAGTTTACAGTATTATGTTACATGCATACATATTGAAATCTTTTCAAAGTATGAAGGATCTTGGTGCTGTGAACCAGAATGCATTTTATATCAGCATCTGGTGCAGCACAGGTCAGATGGAGAATTAAATTAAATCTCAGTAAAGCTGCCAGTTTAGAAAGATCATGGTAGATCTTCATCTTGTTCAATATTATAAACTGGTGACATTATCTCTCAAGACTCTTTTAGTTCTCAGTTCAGACTTAATTATAACATAAAGCAACCCTGCTACTGATCGTGACATCTGACCCCAGGTACGGAGTTAATGCTGAATTTGGATTATCAGTGTAAATAAATACTCCACCCCTTAGCATCAAGGTCCCTCATATATTCATTATACTAAGATTTCTTGAGTATGTATGTAACACATTGCTCTGATATCTTATTCTGTGATAATCAAATGCAATAAATTCAAACTGAGAAGATCTGATCTTTTATTCAGCCGATCTGTTCAGGAATTTATTCACACTGAAGCATATATCTGAATGCTGGCATAAGTGAGAGAATGCTCATTGAGCTGACGGGCATGAAGTAAATTTGGTCATTTGCACCTTTCGCATTTTATGTTAGTATGTTTTTAACAAATTATGAAGTTGCATGTGTTCAAAAGTAAAAAAAATAATCAGATCAAGTAAAGCCTGTTGACTTAGTAACATGCTACTGTGCATACAAATCTGCCTGATATTATGTAGAATATTATCCAAAATTTTGCACAAGCACCAAATTACTTTGACTGTTTACCTCACCTACAATTCTCAAAAACTGTCCTGCTTCTATCTATCATGTTCTTTCTGTAAGAATCTTGGGATACAATCCCTCCATCAGTAGAACACAGCCCTCCTATAAGCCTCTTCCCTCAAAATTACCTTAACATCAGATCCTCCTCTTCTAATCTTGGTCACTTCAAAAGCCCAAGAGAACCACAAGTGAAGCACTAGGGGTCATTAAATGTATCCGGTGCTCTTGGTGTGGCCTCCTCTACATTGGAGCAGCTGGACACTAATTGAGGGACTGTTTTTTTCAGCACCTTCGCTCTGTCTGCCATAAAAGGCAGATCTGGTGCAACACATTTCAATTCAACTTCCCATTCTCGTTCTGACAAGTCTGTTCGTGGGCTCCCCTACTACCACAATGAGGCCAAACTCAGCTTGGAGGAGTAACGCCTCATGTTCTGTCAAGGTAGCCTCCGACCTGATGGCATGAACATCAATTTCTCAAACTTCGGATAATTTCTCAACCCATCCCCCACCTCCTTCTCTCTTTTTCCGTTCCCTATTCTGGCTACCCTCTCACCTCTTCTCTTCTCCTCACCTACCCACCACTTCTTTCTGGTTCCCCTCCTCCTTCCCTTCCTTCCAAGGTCAACAGTCCTCTCCTATTAGATTCTTCAGCCCTTCACTTCTTCCACCTACCCCCTCCGAGTATCTTACCTTATTTCACCCCTCAACCACCCATCCACTCACCTTCCTCCTCACCTACTTTCACCTGTCACCCATCAGGGTGTACTCCTTCCCCTCAACCCACCTTCTTATTCCGGTATCTGCCCTCTTCCTTTTCAATCCTTTTGAAGGGTCTCGCCCCAATACATCAACTGTTTATTCCCCTCTATATATGCTGCCTGACTTGTTGAGTTCCTCCAGTATATTGTGGTGTTGCTCCAAACTTTCAGCATCTGCAGTATCTCCAGTGTTTATAAAACACTAGAGTTTTTTCCTTCTTTTGTCTTATGTCCAAATTGCAACAACATTGCTCACTCCTTCGTCTCCCTGAACAGAGCAAACTCCACTCCATTTCAAGCCCTCTGAAACCTACACATAATTAAAGGAGTATTTCAAATAGCATATTTCTCCTTTTTACCTGCCATTAAGAATTTGTTTTGTTTCTCATAGAGTGTTAACTGAGAACCACATAATTCAATTTGATGGGCAACACAAGATTTACTATAATATTGGGATCATGAATCTCAATGCAATTTGTGCCTTAATTGGGACAAGTAGTGCTGAAGAGGGGGGGGTATGGGGTACCTAGGGAGGGATAGCACCTCTGGTGGGGGGCCTGCCATGCCCTTTTCAGGGCAGCTCATCCACCTTTGGTCCCCACCTGGTGCTCAGCTCTCACCTGTGGCTCCAAGTAGCTGTAGCACGCGCAATGCCCACACCCCGGTAAACCGTCTCAGCAGACGGGCCAAACCAGGTGAGGGTAGCCGACGGGTATTCGATCAGGGATCTGTCTGTCCCAGTGTGTGAAGTCTGGCCCTGGCAGATGGTTTGCATTTCCAGGACATCAGAGATATCCTCTTTCTTAAAAGAATGGGGTTTCCTTTCCTCCTTGATTGACTGACTCATTAGCATCTCCTCCGTTTCCCAGATATCCACGCTCATCCTGCCTTCACAGGGGTAAAGTTCTTCTTCTCCTCACCTGCCACCCCAGCCAACTTCCGCCATCTTCAACAGCATCCTACCCCACACCACATCTTTACCTCACCCAGCTCTTCACTTTCCTCAAGAATCGCTCCTTCCACAATTCCCTTGTCCATTTGTCCCTCCGGACATGTATTGCTGCAAGCAGAAGAAGAGTTGCAGCTGCCCATTCACCTCATCCCTCACCTCCATTCAGGGCCCCAAACACTCTTTCCACATGATTCAACACTTCACCTGCTAATCTATTTGGGTCTTCCACTGTATCCCGTGCTCCCGAGGCGGCCTCCTCTACAATCTACGATGCAGGTTGGGGAACCAGCTTGTGGAGCACCTTCACTCCATCCACAAAAAACAGAATTTCCCAGTGGCCAAGCATTTAATTCCAATCTCCATTCCCATTCCAACTTATCAGTCCTAGGCCACCTCTTCTACCAGATGAGGTGACTCTCAGGTTGGAGGAGCACCAGCTCATACTCTGTCTAGGTAGTGTCCAACCTGATAACATATACATTGATTTTTACAACTTCCAGTAATCCCCCCCCACCCCCTACCACCTTCCTCAATTCCCTACTCTGCCCCTTTTCTTACCTCTTCTCTTCTCCTCACTTAGATTCCTTCTTCTCCAGCCCTTTACCTTTCCCAGCTATCACCTTTCAGCTTATTAGTTCATCCTCCCTCCCAAGCACCTGGCTTCACCTATCGCCTTCTAGCTAGCACTCCTTTCCCTCCCTCCACCTTTTTATTCTGACATTAGTCCCCTTCCTTTCCAGTCCTGATAATGGGTCTCAGCAGAAACATCGACTGTTTGTTCATTTCCGTAGATGTTCCCTAACTTGCTGAGTTCCACCAGCATTTTGTGCGTGTTGCAGTATTTCTTTTTTTAATCCGAGCACATGGAATTTTAAAGGATCTTCTGCAATCTTCTACTCTAGGTTCTTACCATAATTCACCCCAAAACATATGAATTTGTTTGTGGTGGCTAAATGATCTGATAACAATTCAGGTAAACAGAACAAAGCAGACATATTGAAAAGTGTTTGCTATAGTGTGTATCCTTTTGAGAGTAAAGTTTTGAGGAAATTAAAATCATAGCCAGTAAGATATTTTCAATAATTAAAAAGAACATTCTCATACATATCACCTACTACCGAAATTCCAGTTAATGCTTTGCATTGCAACTTAGGCAGTTTGCACGCAGACCTGTCAGTTATAAGGAAGTGTTTGCGGTGACATTTAGGTATGTGCAGTGATTTTTGCCAGTGCAAACAGAATTTTAAATCTAATTAAATACATAGAGTGGTTTTAAAGGAGATCTCGTGGTGCAACCCCTTAAGAACTTTGGACATATGGATCCTTATTTGAACATAATTATTTGTATCATCCAAAATTAATAATGGAAAAGCTAAAGGAAATTAGTCTGGCTGTGTTTCTGCCTTGGGAGCAATCAGAAAATAGTACATATTTTGTCCAAAATAGCTCTGATTTTCCAAACTGGTTAACAGTTTTTGCAAATGCATATTCGAAAATAAATGCCCTCCATGAATCAGCATAAGAAGGCTGCATTTTATAGCATATTACATTCTGTTTTAGGCTCCTTAAGATTGTTACAGCCAGGGGTGGTAGTGGGGATAAGCTCCAACTACCTACCAAGTGCTCTCAATGGTGTTATCTCAAAAAGCTTTTGACAACCAAGTCCAGCTTCTGGCCTTCATATGTTACCAAGCCTGTGGGAAATGTTTCACTGACAGAAGAAAGGCAGGTTACTGGCACCTTAAAACCAGTCACTTTGGGCAGATGGGGCTCATCGGCCGTTGTTAATAGCTCCCCTAGGAGAAGGAAAACTCAGATCTCAAACCTCAGCTGCCTGGTGGCTACAGCCACTCATGAGGAAGGGGTCGGGAGTAAAGCCTAAGGAAAAATCTGGAGCTAGAGTCCCTAAGGCAGTTCAACATTGAGTTTGATGCTGACTGGCAACTCATGCGAAACTCATTCCTTTGAATTCACCAGATGCATGGAGACAGGGAGCTTGCTACGTGGGCAACAGCTTGCTTTCCATATCGTACTGTCATAGTTTGTGTATCTAGACAGCTAGGACACAACATCCATGGTCAAATCTGACTGATGGAGGCCTCATTCTCTTTACAATCTTTGTTTGATTCAAGAGTGATAAACTAATGCAGCTGTGTTTGCCTTCAAAAGTAAAATGTATTTTTCTGCTGAGGCTAAGGGAGCAAAAAACCAGAGGACATGGGTTAAGGGTGAAGGGGTAAAAGTTTAAAGGGAACCCGTGCTACACCCCCAACTTTGACATTTCTTCTCTGCCACTGTCTCACCCCACTCCTGGGTCGTTTCACCCTTGCCATTCCCAGTATCCTTTGCTACCACCAGATTTATAAACTCATGCTCTCTTCTACATTGAGCACTCTGCAAGAGAGAACATGTCAGTGTGTAAAAGTGGTGCTGAGGTAAACGATTTTATTGAATGCTATGAGCAGATGAATGATCTACTCAGCCTCTATTTCTTATGTTATCCTCTCAGTGTTTCTTTGAAGTATTTGCCAGGAAATGTGGAGGAAGCTTGAACCAAAAGCAGAGTAGCGAGACGATTCACTGATGTGTGATAACATTAATAATCTGCAAAATAATAAGCCATGAGAGGCCACGGAATAAAAGACAACAGGTACTAAACACCACAGGTATCAAGGTAACTGAAAGCTAGGGGTAACCTATTGGAGCTGGCCGGTTCAATGAGTGAACAAGGTCTGTAGATGAGAATTGGGTTTGAATAGGCTGCAGGTGACGAGTTGGAAACATGTGGCCAGTGATTCCAGTGAGCTGGGTAGAGACTGGGACTTGCCCGCCTATGTAGACCTCACAGGACCCACCCTCCTACAGTTGGCACTCGACAGCACAAGGTGATCCAGATAGGTCCATAGGAACTCCTCTATTGGAGATGGATCCAAAATGAAACTGGACAGCATCCAAGACCTCTCCTCTGGGCTGTACCCTTCCCAGTTAACATCAGGTACTGCACACCTCATCCATGATGATATGAATCCATCCAAAGGTGAACCATGTACACTGGAGCACCTTCCACCATACTAAATTCCAGAGGTGCAGGCTCAGTGGGTCAAGTGGTGCATGGACAGCAGGCTTGAGGCAGAATGCATGGAAGGTGGGTGTGAACATGAGGGACAGGGGCAGACTGTAAGCGGCATTATTCATATGATGGGTAATCTTGAAGGAACCCATGCACCAGGGTGAGACGTTGCAGGTTTTGTTGCATAGGGGCAGGGGGACAGCCATACATGGTCCCCAGGCCTAAGTAGTCTGGCTGAACACTGCCAGCAGTTGGTCTGTTGGCCGTAGGCACAGTTGGCAGCTAGGATGGGCTTTCATGCCCTTGTCCAAGCATTTCAGCAGCGGGGGAATGTGGCCCTGGCGGATAGGACCATCAGCATTGACTCCTCTATGGGGGAATAACAAGGACTGATAGCCATAAAGCACCTCAGAGAGTGACATACCCATGGTAGTTCAGCCCATAGCAGATACTTCTTCCATGCAGAAGGGTTAGAGTCAGCTAAGCATCTCAGGAATTTCTCCCATTAGTCTGCTGATGATAGCCAGAGGACAAACTCACTGAGGTATGGAGGAGGGAGCAGTCAGCTCACTAGAAGCAGGAGACAATTGGGAAGTCCAGTCCATCACAATGTACTGAGGGAAATCATGGAGGTGAACTACATGTTGGAGAACAAGTACATTAGGGAGGGTGATGAAGTGGACTGTCTGGGAGAATTGGTCCACCACTGTCGCGATCACTGTGGCTCCATCAAAAAGTTGAAAACCTATGATGAAATCTATGACAATATGAAACAACAGGCCTAAAGGAACAGTAGGGGCTACAGGAGCTCAGAGGGCTATTGGTTGGAGGAATTGAACTGGGCATATTGAGGGTAGGCAACCACAAACTGACATACATCTACAATTGTGCTGGGCCACCAGAACTGGCATCACAGAAAATCCAGAGTCTGTTGCGCGCTTGGATAGCCAGAAAATAGTGAAGTGGAGTGCCTCAGCAGACGCAACTGCCAACACGTACATGCAGCTGTCAGGATTGTCTGCCGGAGCAGTCTCGGGGTGTAGGGTCTGGCAGATCTCACCCTCAAGGTTTCAGGTGATCGAGGTGAAGATCTGGGAGGATAGAATGATGGGCTGAGGGTCAATCTCTCTTTCAGCAGGATCAAACTGTCATATCACAGTGTTCTTGGAGCCAAGTCGGTAAGAGATGATGAAGTTGAATTGCTCAAAGCCTGGCATGGATTGAATTGTCAGTTCTGTTGAATGGATATGAGGCTCTACTGGTCAGTCCAGATCAGGAAGGGCCTGGTGTTTCCCATCAACCAATGTTGCCTTTCCTGCAAGGTGCCTTTCACAATCAGTAGCTCCCTGTCTCCTACTCCATAATGGTACTGTGTCAAGAACTTGCACAAGAAGACACAATGCAGTGTCTTCCCATCTCATGCTCCCTGAAGCCCATGTCAGATGCATCCACCTCTACCACAAAAGATCTGGAGGGGTTCAGATGGTCGAGAATGGGAGTGGTGGTAATGCATCTCTTGAGCTTCTCGAAAGTGTGGGCCATGGCAGGAGATCAGGTTATCTGTGAGGTAGGTGAGAGGAGCAGCAATGTGGCTGTAGTTCTGGATGAAATGGCAGTTGAAGTTGGAGAAGCCCAAGAAGCACTGTAGCTGTTCAAGGGAGTGCAGTCAAGGCCATTCAACAATGGCGTGCACTTTCTCTGGATCCATGGTTATGCTTTAGGGTGAAAGAACAAAACCCAGGAAGGAAATTACTAGGATGTGGAACTGGCATTTTTCTATCTTGCAGTACAGTTGGTTTCTAAGGAGATGCTGAAAAACTGAACAAATCCAACAGATGTGGTCTTGGAGGTCCTTGGAGAAGACAAAGATGTCATCGAGGTATACTTCTGTAAAACGTCTGAGAGGATTTCATTAAAAAAGGATTGGGAAACAGCTGGACTGATGAAAAGACTGAAAACATCACCAAGCATCTGCAGTAGTCAGTAGATGTTATAAACACCTCTTCCCGCTCACCCCCCTGGTGGAAGCAGATCTGGTTGTACGTGCTCCGTAGATCCAGTTTGGTGAAGATCATCAAGTGTTTTGAATGTGCTTTCCATCGAAGAGAGAAGATAGCAGTTCTTTTGGTGATTTTGTTGAGTCCGCGGTAGTCAATGCAGGGACAAAGACACCCACCTTTCTTTTTGACAAAGAAAAATCCTGCACCAGCAGCAGGTAGGAACGTCAAATGAAGCCATGTTGTAGCGCTTTGATGAAATAGTCACTCATGGATGAGAGAGAGGGAAGAGAGGCCTTAGGGAGGGCTGATGCCCAGGAGGAGGTCAATCGAGCATCCATGTGGTCTGTGAGGATGCAGGGTGCTGAAGGCGATGGCAAAGTCGGGGTATTCCTCTGGGAGTTTAGTGAGGCTGAGGGTTTCCTCCATCTCCACGGATTTATGGCTGAAGTCAACTGCAGTTGCAGGCAGGTGGTCTGACTGGTGGGTCCCCAGCTCAGCAGTGAACTGGATAACCAAGCAAAGCGAGGGTCAGAGTGGAGAGCTGGGGTAACCCAAGGTGAGGGGAGAGTTGGGGAAGTCGATCAGGAGGAAATGGATGGAGTTGCGGTGCTCTCCAATGCTCATATGTGTAAGGGCTTTCTTCTTTATGTTACTGCATTATGTTAATCAAAATGGCTTCTTTGTTAAGTTAAAAGTAAGAATGCTTCATTGTTATGGTAACTGGTGAGAGAGTGTTTTCTCTCGCAGCTTGTTTGGGTTATAATTAGTGATAACGATAATTGTATTCATTTGTTAGCCAACTGGGATAGATGTTATTCTTTCTTGTGGGTCTGTAAGCTGGTGTTGTGCAGACTTTTGAGGATTTGGAGAGGAGATCACGAGGAAGACGGATGGTGCTGGACACGCTCTGGTCAACCACTAAGGTTGGTCCCAGGCAGCGGATCAGGGAGGCCTGAGAAGATCGAATAGTGGACCGAAGACTTCGATGGTTGAGCTCCAACGATTGTGCACGAATTGACTGAACCCTGATAAGTTTTGGCGCCTTTTCTTTCCTTTCTTTTCTTTCATATATATTGTATCGGTATTAATCACCTGGTTCTAGTAAGATTTATAAAGTGTATTCTGTAAACGTACATGGTGTGTGGTCTGATATTGTGTGTGCGACTTTGTACCAGTGTGCATTTCACAGCATCCACACATAGAGGAGGCAAGGTTTGGTGGGTGGACGAATTTTCCCCGAGACATACACCAGCCGATCGCGTGACCGTTACATATGCACAGGTCATATGCTCACTCTGACCATCCCAGACCCCTAGGAACATCCGTTAATGACTGTGATGCAGAAGGGGTGAGATAGGCTCAGTAGATAGTCCAAGCTGCACACACAGAATCCAGTCCATAAAGGTGTATGTTGTGCCAGAGCCTACTGTGCATATGAAGCCACCTGGGTGTGGAGGAGGACTATGTGTGGAGTGAGTCTGGCTATGGTGCTGGAACAAGGGACAAAGTGAGCTTACCAGACGGAAGGCCCCTTTGCTCCACCTGGTAGAGCCTTTTCCCGGATACAGTGGGCATTTGATGCATTGGTGGTCGGTTGCTCCACAAAAGGTGTGCAGGTTTTTCTTCACTAATGCTCCCACTCTTGGGTGCTAAGAGAGATCTCTCAAGCTGCGTGGGTTCTGGAGGCATTGCTGAGGTGGGTCTTGCCACCTGAAATGGAACTGGGGGTTTAACTGACAATCTGGAGGGTCCATAATATGCCTGTCAATATGAGGGCTAGAGTAACGAGGCTTTCTAGGTCGTTAGGCAGCTCCTGGGTATTCAGCTCATCTTTCAAGTGCTCTGAAAGGCTGTGGTGGTAATGGACAAACAGTGTTTCTGCATTCCAGCAGCTGTCTACCATGAGGGCCCTGAATTCCACAGTGTAATCCAGCACAAGCATAACCCTTGACACAGGCAAAATATCGGACCCTCTGCCTCCCTTCCGTTTCCTGACTGGTCGAAAACCCGGCACATCTTAGCAGTGAAATCCTCATAATTCTTGCAACAGGGGTCTTATTGTCCCAGTTATTGGTGGCCCAGTCAAGAGGGTTGATGAAGACAGTCTTGGCTCAGTCCGCAAAGTACAGAGATGGCAGGAGTTCAAAGTGCAAGGTGCATTGGGACAAGAAGTTACAGCATCAGATTGGGATCCACCAAAGCAACTGGGCACCAGAATCCGGGGTTGTGAGGCACAAGGCTGACTGGCACATGGTTGCTGAATCAGGTCAAAAAGTTGGTTGAGAGTGGCAAGCAGATGGTCATGGTTTCCTGCTGCCGCTGCATCATGGACAAATATTGACAGACAAGTTCATTTCGGTAAGCAAACTCTGCTGGGACAATTGCTGCTTCACTCATCCTGTCAGGAAATACAGAGGAAGCTTGACCCAAAAGCACACAGTGGAGATGATTTAACAGCGAGCAATAGCTTTAGGAATAAACTGAAAACTAATAAGCCACGAGGGGACATGGAACAAGAGAGAACATGTACTAAACACCATAGGCAACGAGGTAATTGAAGGCTGGCTGGTTCGTTGAGTGAACAAGGGCTGTGGGTGAGAGTTGGATTTAAAAATGCTGCAGGTAATGAGTTGGAAATGAATGGCAGGTAATTCCGGTTAGCTGGGTGGAGACTGGGAATGTCAATTGTAAACTGACTGGCAAAAACCTGCGACACACTGCGGTTGCAGACGCCTAGTGCCTCAGGATCAAACGTGTATCAAACATGTGTTGAACAGTTATGGAACGACTGCAGAACTGAAGTCTTTCTTTCCTAGTTTGACTCATTGAACATTTTTAAAATTGAAAACAGATTAATGTGAAAGAAGATAACAGTCGCCAAAAGATGGCATGAAATAATAAAATCGCTAAAAATAATTGCTATGTTTCAGATGTATTCTCAGTAACATCCATTTCTAGCTCTAAGCTACTTGAATTCCTGTTATAGGTTTTTTTTCTACAAATTGGTTTTGTGTTAATACTTTTTGCATGAGTAGGCTCACTTTTTTATTATTATCACTGGGGGCAATGTGCCACTTCTAATCATCCAATGCGACACTTCTGGCGCATGTGCCATCGGTTGGTCATCCCTGTACTAAAGTTTCTTAGCACTGTATTTGACATTTCACAATCAGAGTCAAAGACTGGAAATGTAGTACATTGAACATGTAGTACATGGGCAACTCTTCCTGCTTATATAGAAATCTTCAGATATTCTCAAGTTCCACGTAGCAGGATTAATTTTTGTTACATTCTAATCTGGTGCCCAGATTGAGTTCTATTTTGATACAACCAAATTGTTTGTAAATCCATAGTTTAGCTACCATGATTCTGGAATCATATGAAGACCAGATCAGCCAAGGAGGGCACATTTCCTTCTGTAAATTTTAATGAGCCAGGTGTGTTTTTGTTTAAACCACAGTAAAGTAATTTTCATGGTCACCATTACTGACACTATATTGTCTACTTCATGAAGCACAGTTAAGTTTTCCATCTGCCAAGTGAGAATGAAAATGACTCTCTGGATCATTAGGTCAGGCTCTTTGATTACCTGTCCAGTACCAGAACCATAATGCTACCTGCTCTGAAGACCAATACAGCATACCACACATAGGAAAAAAAGTAAAGTAATATGTGATTGGATACTATAATTTGATAATAGATGGATGAATCAAGATGCTTGAGTGAACTTTATCATTCTTTATTTTCTTAAGGTAACACGCTGTTTTTTTTAAAATTTCCTTTTGCCTTAAACAAATTTGAACTGAGATTTTTGATACTGTTAAAAGGGTAAAAGAGAACACTACCTTAAAGTCAAAAGCTAAAAATAACAGATCATAAGACATAGGAGCCGAATTAGCCCATTGAGTTTGCTCCGCCATTCCATCATGGTTGATTTAATATCCCTCTCAACCCCATTCTCCTGCCTTTTCTCCATAGCCTCTGATACCCTGATTAATCAAGAACTCATCAAACTCCACTTTAAATTTACTCAATGAATTGCACAGATTCACTACCATCTGCCTAAGTAAATTCCTCCTCATCTCTATTCTAAATAGATGTCCCTCTATTCTGAGGTTCTGCCCTCTGGTCCTGGACTCACCAACTATAAGTAAACATCCTCTCCACATCCATTCTATTTACACATTTCAATATTCCGTAGGTTTTAATGAGATTCCCCTCATTCTTCTAAACTCCAGCAAATATAGGCTCCTCAGACATTTCATTCTCATGAACTTCCTCTGGATCCATTCCGAAGCCAGCACACCTTTTCTTAGATAGTCAATAGAGAGCCAAGAGATCTTCAAGATTCCTATGCATAGATCATTACGATGTCTTGGTCAACAGCAGAATATAGTATATGTTAATGAAATGTAGGAATTATATTAGGAGTTCATGAATGCAAGATTAGAAGTTATTCTACATTTAATCAAATACCTTTTCAGAACACAGTTGTAGTACCAAGAGCAATTTTCTTCAACACACCATTGGAATGTCTTGAAAGGAATGGAATATATATTTATCAGAATGATACCTGGTCTCTAAAAGTCACACAAACTATGCTTAACTTCTTCAGAGTTTAGGAACAGTATGAGTTGATTGGGAAAATGGGAAATGATTGATAAGTATTGTTTAGGATTAACAGTCTTTTAGAACTTTAGAACTCTCTTTTACAAATTAACATTTTTGGCAGATCAATTGCTGATATAAAATCTAAAATTGAGAGAATTTTAGAATTGATTGAGTGATAGAACTGAAATTATGGTTTACATTGCAAGACAGATAAATTAAAGACACACCAGCCATAATCTGTTTGAATGACAAAACTGATTCACGTAGCTGAATGGTGCATTCCAGTTACTAATCATGTAAAGTTGATGATTTCCGGGATTTATCTTGTAAATTAATATTTCAAAAATTGACGTTTTTCCTAAATATGTATCCTGTTAATTTTGTATTGTCACTTATATGTTGTTGTAAACAGTAACACATACTTGAATTGAATCTCTGGGAAATTACATTTAATGATTACATTGTTCAGTAGCTGTCTTTGTTACAACAGGACATCAGTGAAAATTACATTGTATGAACACATATTTATGCTTAACTTGGGAAAAAAAACAAACTATTGTAATGAGTATGATCTGAAATAAAAAGAGAAAATTGCAATTTATCATATTTCTTCAAGGCATCTCAAAGTACTTTATAAAATTTACTTTTGAAAAAATAAGAGGTTATTCTTTCACAGCTAAATGCAGGGATTATTTCTCTCAAGCAAAATCACACAACATGCAATGAGATGATTAGCCAGTTACTCTGTAATGACTGTATAACACTACTTTCAGGAACAATATTGGAACAGTAAAGACAATCTCAAATCAATGGAAACTAGAGTTTACAACAACAGCAGGTACAAAATTACTCTGCTTTGTGCTGCCTTTCAGAGTACTATTTCATTATAAAATTTGAATCCTTCTGTCCAAGTATTCACTCAAGCACAAACACGAGTTCTTTAAAAGTGACGTATGCTTGAGCTGTTCACAGCCATGCTGGAAATCCCATGTGAATCACTGTTTGCCCACTACTGGGCAAAGAACTGGCAAAAACTTTGCCCTCCCCGCAGCTCTGTGTTGAGAAGTTACTTGCAAGTGTGAGTGTTGGTTTGGTATGCAGCTACTTAGTGCTGAAATGTGTGGCTCAATAAGCCCATTGTCTGGTACAGTTTACGCTTTATTGCTGGACACTAACATCACCTGCTCTACCAAAACATTGCGACAAGGTCAATGGTCATCACTGAAATGTTGCCACTGTTCTCGGGAGTTGTGCAACCAAACAAAGAGTGGGGGTGGGGAAGGTAACAACTTTCATCACATCCAAACGATGGTAATGTGAACAGCCACGGGATCAAAAAATGGGTCACAGTTCAACAGATTTGCACAGGTGCAGCTGTGAGCCCCACACCTCACCACTGAGCAGCCGCACTGCTTGTCGTGGCCTGTTCAATAGCAGCACCTCCATGCCTAGCTTACGGAGTGACCCCTCACTGAGTTCACACCAGGTTCCTGGCACAGCTTTGGGGAACTTAGTAGAAAAATGACTGGGCTTTGCACCAGGTCTCCAGCACAATGGAGAAGGCAGAAATACATCTCTAAATGCATCTTATAATGCTGTAATATCTTTGTTCAGGACAGATTCCTGTTGTATTCTTGTTCTGTGGAGTGTGACTAAATGTGGCACCGGTGTACAGAACTGGTACCATCAGGTTTGGGGCCACTATTTAGATTTTCCTGATTATTCCAAGATAACTTTCACAAGACATACCCTGATGGATGATTAATCTCAGCGGCCAGCAGAAGTATTGCTAAATAAAGACCACCTTATTTAGCACGTTAATCAGACAGACAATGGGCAGGCAAGTGTGAATGCTCTTGTACTGACACTATGATAACTATTTCATGGTGTGCAAACAGACAGAAATACTAATTAAATTAGCTGGAAATCAGACTGCAGATCAAGAAGTCTATCAACCGTTTAAATACCCTCTACAGGTTGTTAAGAAACTGGCACCTAAACTGAAGGAAATTATTTGAGAAGCACAAACCATTTGAAAGTTGCAAGAAAATTTCAACGAAACAGAAACTGGCTGCTCACAGCAGGTTAAATGCTGTATCAATATTTTGTTTCTAGTTTTGGTGGATGACATTTCATTGCTGGTAAATAATTTTTGTAGAAATACATTTAATATCAGCATCACATACTCCAGGGGAATATCAGTAGTTCAACACAACAATGTGTCAAAGAAACATATCTCTTTTGCACTGTTACGATCTTCTATTTTTGTTATTAGCCTTGTCTTGTCCTATCAGAGATTGCCAATTAGTTATTAAACAGTGTAAAATTATGGACATTTCCATTTACTAAACTAATGGAGATTAAGTGGTACATTATATTATTATATCAAATTGTATTAAGTGGTGACAATTATTATTTGTATACTAATTGAAATGGTCAGTTTAAGTAATATGATGTGTTAACATGCAAGTTTAAGATGATATGCTGAGTGAATAACTGCTTGTTCTGGTTATTTAATAATGTAAGAATATTCAGGGATTTAGTATATTTAATATATTGATTTGTAACTATTCTAGACTTCAAAAATTCTTTGCTATGAATTTATCATAACCTGAATACTTTATGATCTGTGCAATCAAGTGAGCATTTCATTCAATTCTTTTCATAATACCTTTAATAAATTTTGATTTTAATGTAGTATGAAATCAGAACTTTGTATGCAAAGCAATCTTAATGCTTGAAAGCTTATCTCAGTGTCAGCTTATGAAAAACATTAGGATAGATAAATCCCCAGGTTGGATGGAATATACTCCAGGTTACACAGGAAGTGAGAGAGATCACTGAGTGGAGGCCTGTGACTAGTGGTGAGCCACAGGGATCAGTGCTGAGTCCATTGTTATTTGTCGTCAATATCAATGATCTGGATGATAATGTGGTAAATTGGATCAGCAAAATTTGCTGATGATACAAAGATTGGAGGGGTAGTGGACAGTGAGGAAGGTTTTCAAAGCTTGCAGAGGGATCTTGACCAGCCGGAAAAATGGGCTGAACAATGGGTGATGGAGTTTAATACAGACAAGTGTGAAGTATTGCTCTTTGAAAGGAAAAAGATAGAACATACAAGGTAAATGGTAGGGCACTGAGGAGTGCAGTAGAACAGAGGGATCTAGGAATACAGATACAAAATTCCCTGAAAGTGGCTTCACAGTTAGGTAGGGTAGTAAAGAGAGCTTTTGGCACATTGGCCTTTATAAATCAAAGTATTGAGTGTAAGAGTTGGAATGTTATGGTGAAGTTGTATAAGGCATTGGTGAGGCCAAATTTGGAGTATTGTTTGCAGTTTTGGTCACCGAATTACAGGAAGGATATTAATAAGGTTGAAAGGTTGCAGAGAAGGTTTACAAGGATGTTGCCAGGACTTGAGAAACTGAATTACAGAAAAAGGTTGACAAGGTTAGGACTTTATTCCATGAAGCGTAGAAGAATTTGATAGAGGTATATAAAATTATGATGGGTATAGATAGAGTGAACGCAAGCAGGCTTTTTCCACTGAGGCCAGGGGAGGAAAAAACCAGAGGACATGGGTTAAGGGTGAAGGGGGAAAAATTTAAAGGGAGCATTGGGGGGGCTTCTTCACACAGAGAGTGGTGGGAGTGTGAACTGAGCTGCCAGATGAAGTTGCAAATGCGGGCTCACTTTTAACATTTAAGTAAACTTGGACAGGTACATGGATGAGAGGTGTATGGAGGGATATGGTCCAGGTGCAGGTCATTGGGACTAGGCAGAAAAATGGTTCAGCACAACCAAGAAGGGCCAAAAGGCCTGTTTCTGTGCTGTAATGTTGTATGGTTCTATGGTTCTATTACTGGAGCATTGATGATGAACTTTGTATCCACCCTGGCCGCAGGAATGGAATCGGTGGATTGAAGGATGGCAAATGTTATTCCATTGTTCTACAAAGTTCATAGGGATAATCTTGGGAATCTTAGACCAGTTGGTCTTATGCCCTTGATGGGCATATTATTGGAGAGGATTCTTAGGGACAGGATTTGTGAGCAATTAGAGAATCATGGTCATATTAGGGATAGTTAACATGGCTTTGTGATGGGTAGGTCATGCCTCACTTGCCTAATTGAGTTTTTTGAGTAGGTGACAAAACAGTTTTTCAAGGATTTGGAGCATTGGATGTAGATGGATTTTAGCACAGTATTTGATGAAGTTCCCCGTGATAGGCTCATCCACAATGTCACAAGCGGTGGGATCTGTGGAAACTTGGCTACATGGATTCAGAACTGGGTTGCCCACAGAAGTCAGGGGATGGGTAGTAGACGGAGTGTATTCTCCCTGGAGCTCAGTGATTAGTGGTGTTCTGGGACCCTGACTACTTGTGATTTCTATAAATGACTTAGATGAGGAAGCAGATTAGTAAGTTTGCAGATGCTGTGAACATTGGTGATGTTGTAGATAGTGTGGAAGGTTGCTGTACGTTACTACGGAGTATAGGCAGGATGCAGAGCTGGGCAGAGACTTGGCGGATGGAATTCAATCCAGAAAAGAGTGATGTGATACACTTTGAAAGGTCAAACTCACGGGCAGAATTCAGGGTAAATGGCAAGATTCTTAGCAGTGTAGAGAAACAAAGAGATCTTGGGGTCGAAGTCAATGCATTTCCATGAGGAAATGCCACAGCTGTATTAGACCACACAGAGTATTGCATTCCTTGCCCCATTATAGGAAGGAGTAGAAAGCTTTAGATAGAGTGCGGAGGATATTTAGAAAGATGCTGCCTGGCTCAGTGTGCTGCTTATGTCTTATGATGAAGGGTTGTGCAAGCTAGGGCTTTTCTCTTTGAAGCGACAGAGGATGAGGGATGACATGATAGAGGTGTATAAGATTATGAGAGGCATAGAGTGAGCAACCAACACCTCTTTCCCAGGGCA
The DNA here is from genome assembly GCF_030144855.1 of Hypanus sabinus. NCBI lineage: Eukaryota > Metazoa > Chordata > Chondrichthyes > Myliobatiformes > Dasyatidae > Hypanus > Hypanus sabinus. The sequence goes on along the minus strand of NC_082712.1, from coordinate 133,154,627 downwards.
GCAGTGGCCAATACCAGAGGACATCCATTGAAGGTGAGTGGAGGAAAGATTAGGGGAAATGCTTTTCGCACAGAGAGTGGTGAGTGCCTGGAATGCACTGCTGGAGGTGGTAATGGAGACTGGAACAATAGGGCATTTAGAAGACTCTTAGATTGACACATGGATGTATGAAAAATGGAGGGTTATGAACTATGTAGGAGGAAGGGTTAGATCAATCATGGTTATATTGGTCATCTCAACGTTATGGGCCAAAGACACTCAACTGTGCTGCACGGTTCTTTGTTCAAACAAAGTAGTAAGATCGTGACAGGTTTGGTTCTCCAGGGAGTGGGATGCAGTCAACAGACAGACAATGCAGCTTGTAGCAGGAAGTAGGGTCAATGGGTCCTCTCAATGTGCAGTTAGACAACATTTTTGTTCATTCACTACAGAATATCAGACAAACAATCAGAGATGGAGGATAAAGATAGATGATTTCAACTAGTATGGAGACACTGACAATGTTGCATGATGCTGTCAAGGGCCAGCATGCAGATGAAAGATGGGTGGAAGCCAAGGTTCGGTGGCAAGTCACTGTTTATTCACAGGACAGTTTAGGAACAGAGTTTAACAAGAAGCCTTAAAAACTAGAACACATCTTAAGTAGAAAATTACAGCCTCCTTCTCAGAGTTTGCACATTGACATCCAAAATATAAAGATCATTGCCAGGGATGTGAATTTGATAAATTTAGCTTGTAGTGTTCACTTACTTAATCTGAAAACATGTAAGTAATTCTATAAGTTGATTTCCATACAACAATTCCATAAGTTGATTTCCATATAACAATTCCACCCCATGTTTACATCTCATCTTGATACTTAACAGTAATAGCTGATAAGAGATAAGCTGTTACTTACATTTCTGATATCAAATATGAAAATTGCAGGCAACTGTGCATTTACAGTTACAGACTTATGCAAAAAGTTATGCCCTTCCTTTGGGTCAGTTAATAAAAAGAGGAAAGACCCACGTTTATTTAGCACCTTTTATAACCTCAGGCCACCCTGAAGCACTGTATAGTCGATATGGTGTTGCCTTAGTAGCAATCACTGTAGTAATTTATGAATATAGAAGGCAATTCGAACCCATTAAGGTCCCACAAATAGTGATATGATAAGGACCAGATTAATATGTTAATTGGAGTGTCAATTTTGGTTAGAGCAAACATAGTTGCTTATGCTCAAAATACTTTTGTAACATCTCTCATACCCACATTGGAGATCAAGAGGGTCTTAATTTTATTCAAAATCAATAAAGAATAGGCCATGTATCCACTTTTATGGCTTTCAAAATATCATTGCAAGTCTGTACACCATTGTCAATCATGTCTCATAGCTTTCAATTGCTTAAGCATTCAAAAATCCTTGACTATCAGAAATAAATATACTAAAAGATGACAATTTCAACAGTGCAGACTTCTCTCACTACTGCTCAGGAGTGTCAGCCTAACCTTTGCTGCTGAATTATTCAAAGTGTCATTTGAACCCACAGATAAAGATATTAGCTGAATCATACTGGCCTTCAATAACATTACTGATTGCTATAGATCAGAACATCCCAACTTATTGTAGCAAAAATCAGGATATACACTACAATTGACTTTATTTCTATCCCTGGTTTAGAAAAGGAAAAAAAAGCACTATTCAATAAACTATATACACTGTACACATAAGTACATATCTACACACAAAATATCAAGGGAGAATTTTATTTAAGAAGGATGAACCAGAACACCTTAACTTAGAATAATGTTCTTCATTTAAATCAAATATGAAAACAAGATTGTTTACAAAAATGACAATATATTTGAAGTTTAGATAGTGTTGTCATGGGACTTGGAAAATGAACAGTTAATAGGACCAATGGCTCACTGTCTGGATTTCACTAAGTCTGATTTATAAAGATTTGAATCTTTGAAAACTTGAAACTTTGGAGCTTGTCTCAACACACCTTTATAATAAACATAATTACAATCAAAACCAAAGAAGGAAACAACCAATTTTCATTCTTCTTTTCAGATGGACAAATAGCATAAAATTACAGCTCCCAGCTAAATTAAAGGAAATTTTCATTATGAATATTATGGAGTAGCTGGCAATATACCTTTTAAAATATCCATAATCTTTTAGGGAATGTCAGACCAAAAATTAGAAACATTAAATGTCAGGATTGACATTTCTTCATCTATATTATTATTGCTTTTGTTAGAGAATAATGGGCTGAAATCTGAGAAGACTATCAGGTATAATCATTCAGTCTTCATTAACTATGAATGTGGGCACATAAGCCTAATATATTATTTTATGTAAACCGTGATTATAGGGCAAAGTTGGGGAATAAGTTGAAAACTGTTTTACATCATGCAAGAAACAAGACTTAAAAACACTTTACTCCAAAAACAGAGAATACATAAATTAAACTCCCATGTGAGTAAACATTAGGCAACTCTTCTGAAAATAAACTACTCTACTGTCTGAAGGTAGCCAGCTGATGGTGCAGTGACATCCACACCAGACTTCGAGGCAAGTGTCCTGGGTTCTGGCCTGCTGCTAGCAGGCTTTCCATCTGTGCTGAGTTAAGCGTCGACCTAGCCACTCGGCCACATAAAAATCACACAAAAATGAAAGGTTGCCACACAATGTTCCATAAGGGACAGAAAGAAATATCAACAACTATCTGAAGGTGAGGACGTAAGATTATAAATGTTAAAATATTTCATGGAATATAAAGAGATGCAATATAATCCATGAAAAGTCGCACATAACAAACGCAGAGTCCCTGAACATGAATCTACAGGCTGTGTAATCAGTTCAACACTGACATAAGTAAACCCATCCAAGCAGGGCAACAACTATTCATGAACCAGGCAGCATGGGACCCATGACTACTGCACTTCCTGCCCGATGGTGGTAGCGAGAAGAAAGGAAGGTGGGTCAAACACAGGCAGACAGGATGGCCTCAGGTGGGATGCCTTGGCCAGTGTAGAGTAGTGGGACTGAGCACGGTTTTGTTTTCCACTCTCAGGTCTCAAAGCTTCAATCTAGCTTGAAGTCCGCCCCAGGCAATGGCCAACTATTTCAAGGTGCTGTACCTATATTCCTGAGCATTAATTTTACTGAAACCTTCTGGAGCTTGTAAAATCACTAGTTCACGCAAACACTTCAAAAGTATGTTTTGTTGGTGTGATTAACTACTACCTGAACCTTTATGATAATAGTGACATGGTGGTTAAATTACTGGAGAAATAATTCAGAGTTCTGTAATAATGATTTGAAAATTAGTTGCAATACCATACAGCATCTGGTGCATTTAAATTCATGTTAATTGAATCAGTAATGATGATCATTGAAATCTCATCCAGTCACTAATATCTTACAGGTTAGGAAATCTTCCTACAGTGATTCCCAGTTAACTATTAGCAGTTCTCTGAAGTAGCTGAGAGAGCCATTTATAGAACATAGAATATAACCTCAGTAGCCACTTTATTAGGTACATCTGTACACTGCCACCAAATGCAAATATCTATTCAGCCAATCATGTGGCAGTAACTCAATGCATGAAACCGTGTAGCATGGTCTAGAGGTCCAGTTGTTACTCAGACCAAACACCACAATGTGGCCCAAATGGATTGATTGTTGGTGCCAGTTGGGGTGGTTTGAGTACCTGAGATACAGCTGATCCCCTGGGATTTTCAAGCATAACAGTTTCCACAGTTTACAGAGAATGGTGCAAACAAACAAAAAAGTTTTGGTGGGTGGTAATTGTGTGGGCAAAAGTGCTTTGTTAATGAGAGAGGGCAGAGAGAATGACTAGATTGGTTCAAGTTGACAGGAAGGCAACAGTAAATCAAGTAAATTCATATTACAACTGTGGTGTGCAGAAGAGCATCTCTGAATGCACAACAGCTTGTACTTTGAAGTCAATGGGCTAGAGCAGCAAAAGACCTCAGACATACATGTTGTGTCTACTTATTAGGTACAAGAGGTACCTAATCAAGTGGCCACTGAGTGTAGAGCAGTACAGCGCAAGGACAGACCATTCAGTCCACAATGTATGCGCTAACCAATTTAAACTACACCCGTCTACAGGCACATAGTTTATGTACAGTACCTCTGTCGCAAACATGTTTATATGCCTATATAAATAGTCCTTTAAATATTCCATCACTTTCTTTTCCATCACTGACAGCACATTCCAAGCTCCTATCACTCTGTGTAACAAAATATCTGACTTCACAAATCTCCTTTACACTTTCTCCCTCTTACCTTAAATCTACGCCTCTAGTACTTTTATCATCCAGCCTCTCATCATTTTATAAATTTCTATCAAGTCTCCCTCAACATCTGATGCTCTAGAAAGAAGCAATAACATTCTCTCCTTATAGCTAATAACTTCTAATCCAGACAACATCCTGGAGAACCTCTTCTGCAATCTCTCCAAAGCCTTCGTAGTCTTCCTGTAATTTTGTGACTAGAACTGCATGCAATTCTCCAGATGTGGCCTAACATAACTTCCCACTGTTATACTTAATACTCTAACTAATAATGGAAAGTATGTCTTATCCCTTCTTGACTACCATAACTACCAGTGTTGCTACCTTTAGGGTACTTTGGATTTGCACCTCAAAAACTTTTTTTTACCAGAAACTTTACTTTTAATTTTGACCCTCCATATTGCACACCTAATAAATTCATTGTATCAAATCCAGTATTTTTAAATGCAACTCTAATAGGCACAGATGAAGCATGTTGCAGGCCTTTGAAAATTTAACTGGTGTAAAATACATAAGGACTTTTTCTAATGGACATATTGATAATGGTGTAAGAGTTAATTCCATGATCACTGTTTCTATAAAGTCCAATGCATGGGAATTAGTTGAATGGAGAACTCATAAAGTAGAAACAAGGGTACTAGTCTGATATGTTAAAACATCAGACAGCAGCTTGAGAGAGTGTGGGGAGCTAAGATGGAGGCTAGAATAGTGAGGACAAATATAAAGACAAAGAAAAAGAAGTTCATAAATTTAGGAGAGACCACAGAATATCAAGAAAGTGCTGCACTGGTTCAGGTCAGCACAAGGGAAGGAACTGATTGGAGCGTCGCTGTTACTTACCCTCACTCTTCAACATCAGCCTGGAGAATATCATTCCTTTTTTCCTACTTGCAATATTAGAACCAACAGTGATCTTAAAATAAACCTTCTCCATTGTTAATATGTGAGGAATGGTTGGGCACCTGAGACATAAGAAATGTACAACTGGTGCCAAGTGAGAACTGCAGGCCGCCATCTCTCTGCTTGCCAATCACCAATGCAGAAAGAATCATCAGTTGGAGGAGTTCCAACCCTAACCTTGAACTAACATTACTGCAGTTCATTGAAGAGTATAAGTGTCTCAAATGTACTGTATTTTATGAAGTGGTCAAATATAGCTGAAGTGATTTCTGACAGCTAGAATTAGGCAACAGTGAAACAGATAAAAATGAGCACTCTTCAGATATTCTGAATACTGAAGTGAGGAGGTCCCCTGGAAAAGGCAGCACGAACATAATGGCATGAAGAGTGACATGGATGGAGGAGAAAGTTCAACAGACCAATAGTTATGGAGGATTCTGTACTTAGCAGAGCAGACAGCCATTTGAGCAGTGCAGACTGAATTCCTGAACATCCTAAAAGGGATCATCCTGGTAATTTTAGACCAGTGACTTGTATCAGTGATGGGAAAACATGGAGATGTTTCTTAGGGACAGGATTGACAAGCATTTGGAGGATCAGTCTTATTAGGAATAGTCATAGGCTTTGTGAGGGGCAGGGCATGCCTCACAAGCCTAATTAAGTTTTTTTGAGGAAATGACAAAGAAATTGATGAAGGTAAGTGGTTGGAGTGGTGTATATGGATCTTAGAAGGAGTTTGACAAAGTTTCTCATGGAAGGCTCATCCAGAAAGTCATGAGGCATGGAATCCATGGAAACTTGGCAGTGTGGACTTGGAACTGGCTTGTCCACAGAAGACAGAGGATGGTAATAGATGGAGTGTATTCTGCTTGGAGGTTGGTCACTATTGGTGTTCTACAGGGATCAGTTCCAGGAACTCTGCTCTTTGTAATTTTTATAAATGACTTGAACAAAGATGTAGAGGAAATGGTTAGGAAGTTTGCAGATGACATGAAGATTGGAGATGTTTAGGGTAGGAGCATGTCATAAATTGTTGTAGCATACAGAGCTGGGTGGAGAAATGACAGATTAAGTTTAGTCTGGAAAAGTGTAAAGTGGTATATCTTGGAAGACTGAACGAAGCAGTGTATAGGGTTAATGGCAGAGTTCTTGACAGAGTGGAAGAACAGAAGGATCAAAGTGTCCAAGTCCATAGATACCTCAAGGTTGCCTCACAAGTTAATAAACTGGTGTAATAAGGATTACACTCTTAGTAATAATGGTCAGAGAGGCACAGAGAGAATCTGTAACTACCAATAAGTACCTTTATTGTCTCAACAGAAGAGCATATGATTTTACATAACTGAACATCTGCATGCACATCAACTAAGTTTTCTTGACCCTCAATGAACAGTTAAAGAATAGAAAAGGTAATCTCAGGAGACTATGATGGCCATGTGTTCCTCATGGTCCTACTCTGATCTCCACATGTCTATGGGGTCATCCACATCTGCAAAGGTGGGTCCTGGTAGCTGGAGGGTTATCACTCCTATTGCATTTGAAGCTCCGAACTCTTATAGTGTTCCTCATCAGTTCAAATGATAAATCTCCATCCTAGTGGCTCAAGGTCACCTGACCTACCTGGGTCACCTTCTTATTGTCTCTGGTCCAGGTCTACAGCCATCATTTTTCTACAGTCTCTGTCCTCAACCTCATGCCTTGGTTCTTCTATGCTCTGACTGCTTCAAACCAGTAAAATCAGGTGCCCAAGAAACTGAGTAATGAGATTACATATTGCTTCTCCTGCAAGCCTGCCGCTTTACATAATAAATAGCTACTTGTCTGAGAATGGTCTCAGGTTTAGCAGGCCATTGGCTGAAATTCCTTGTATCAACATTCAATTGACCTGATTAAGTTGTCCCAGCGCAAGAATCAATCAGCAAGTTCTGTTGCAAGGACGTGGCTATGGGGGAACCCAAGTGCTGGATACAAGCATGGAGGCAGGATCGAGAGGCATTAGCACAGTCACAAGCATGGAATAGGTATCCAGGACAGTCTTGACACAGAGACAAGGTTCATGTAGAGAATCCAGGAAAACAATGCAGAACTTAGAACTGACAGTCCTACAGAAATATGAAACATGGTTACTCATACAAGAGTTGACCAATGAACTAGCACTCCTTGTTGTGATTACAGGGTTTTTATCTTGCATTTACTGATGGAAGGCAGGTGTCTGTAATTAGTGGAACTGTGAATGATTGGAAATTAGATGAGGGGATTGAAGCCCAATTACTGCAGTAATAGCAAGGTGGGGAATTTCCAGATGGGACCATGACAAGTTCATAAAATGGGACTGCAAGTATAGTCTCACAAAATGGCCACCTCCATTCTTGTTCACTAATTTTCATTCTTTCTGGCCAACACTGGTTAAGAAGGCATATGGTGTGAAGCATTTAGAGAGGGTGCAGATGTGATTTATCAGGATCCTGACTGAAGTACAGAACATGACTTCTAAGGAAAGGTTGAGTGAGCTAGAGCTTTTCTCTTTGGAATGACAGAGGACGATACATGACCTGTTAGACTGCCAGTGCCATTCTCCCAGGGTGGCAATACATAATACTAGAGGACACCCTTTCAAGGTGTGTGATGGAAGATTTAGGGTTGTCAGAAGTAGCTATTTTACACAGAGCATGTAATGTGCTGTCAGGTTAACGTTTGGGGTGATGCATCAGGAACATCTGAGAGACTCTGAGATAGGGATGTGGATGAAAGAAAAAAATGGACGATTATGGGGTGTGTAAAAGGGAATGGTTAAATTGATTGTGGAGCAGGTTAAAAAGTTGGCACAACATCATGGCCAAAGGTTTATACTGTACAGTACTGTTCTATGTTCAAAGAGCTCCTGCATATGGGTGGCTAACAGCTCTGCACAGAGAGGTGCTGCATGTCAGCATTTGCAGAACTATGCCTTCAGTGAGCAGATTACTCTTCTATGGGAGCAAAGACACGACATATGGAAAACATTCCCTCTTCTGTAGCAGTAGAGGCATGCCTTCATCACTCACCACCTTTGTCAGTTAACAAAACCTGTCCAAGTAGCACAAGCAGATGGTTCTGAGGAGAAGGTTGAAGACAGAAGGGAACAGACACTCGTGTATTGGGTCTGTTAGCAAGTTCAGATCTGGAGGTTGAATCAACAGTAGAGCCGTCAAAGTGCCAATAGACCAATGCACCATTGTCTATCCATTTATAAGTCACTTGGTGCTGTTGACAGAGTAGTTGTATTCATAGGAGATCTTTCTAACACAACCTCTTAAGCAGTTTATTTGTCTCTGTGCCTGACGGGTCTTCAAGGGCGGTAGTATGGGCACAAATGGAAAAGAGAGAACCCTTCCATCAACCAGCCTACAGCTGCCCTTGGATACTGACAGCACAAGGACATACAAACCCACAGAAGGTTATGGAGCTGCAAACAGAGTGCAAAGTGCATCCCCAAAGAGAATAATTCCATTTTCATATTATTTGATTTTTTTAATGCTATTGACAACACTAAAGTTTTACTCTTTTGATGTCCATATATTACACCTTAATACATTTGTGCAGCCTTACAGAAAAAAAGAAGAAAGGACAAACAGGCCTCACAAACATCTCTAAACTGGCAGCCAGATTTGGAGAACTGTTACGTGGACAAGTGAACAATAGCTGAAATCACATTTTAAATTCTACAGACAACTTGATCACCATACATGGAATATCTTGGCCGACTAAGAACACAGATCCTCTAAAGGGTTTGGCAACATGGTAAGCAGTTGTGATTCAGTGGCTATATCATTCAGTATTATCTGAGACCCCTGAAGTCAGGTCAAGCTAAAATAAGGAAATGTTCTGTTTGATTAACACCCACTATCGTCTGCCACCAGATGAAATTCATGTTTGAATAACACTTGAAGAAACACTGAGATTAGAACAGGCACACAAAGTACACTAGATAAGGAACAGCAATTTCCATCACAGAGTGGTTCACTGTCTCCACTATCAACTGAGTCAGCCAGGTTCTAAAGAACATATCTGCCATGCTGATTCTGAACCTGGTAGTACATTGACCAATACCGGGAAGGAATAAACTGATTGGAAAGCTGAGCCTATTGGGCCTGAACATTTCCCTCTGCAACTGGATCCTAGACTTCCTGACTGGGAGATGTCAGTCAGTCCGGATCGGGAGCAGCATCTCCAACACCATCACTCTGAGCACGGGGCCCCCCAGTGCTGTGTGCTCAGTCCACTGCTGTTCACTCTGCTGACCCACGACTGTGCTTCAACACACAGCTCGAACCATATCATCAAGTTCGCCAATGGCACCACTGTGGTGGGTCTCATCAGCAAGAATGACGAGTCAGCTTACAGAGAGGAGGTGCAGCGGTTAATGGACTGGTGCAAAGCCAACAACCTGTCTCTTAATGTGAACAAAACAAAAGAGATGGTTGTTGACTTCAGGAGGGCACGGAGCGACCATTCCCCGCTGAACATCGACGGCTCCTCGGTAGAGGTCGTAAAGAGCATCAAATTTCTTGGTGTTCACCTGACGGAGAATCTCACCTGGTCCCTCAACACCAGCTCCATAGCAAAGAAAGCCCAGCAGCGTCTCTACTTTTTACAAAGGCTGAGGAAAGTCCATCTCCCACCCCCATCCTCATCACATTCTACAGGGGTTGTATTGAGAGCATCCTGAGCAACTGCATCACTGCCTGGTTCGGAAATTGCACCAACTCGGATTGCAAGAACCTGCAGCATATAGTGAGGTCAGCTGAGAAGATCTCTCTTCCCGCCATCACGGACATTTACACTACACCCTGCATCCGCAAAGGAAACAGCATTATGAAGGACCCCATGCACCCCTCATACAATCTCTTTTCCCTCCCGCCATCTGGGAAAAGGCTCCGAAGCATTCGGGCTCTTACAACCAGACTATATAACAGTTTCTTCCCCCAAGCTATCAGACTCCTCAATACTGGACTGACACCTTGCCCTACTGTCCTGTTTTTTATTTATTGTAATGCCTGCACTGTATTTGTGCACTTTATGCAGTCATGTGTAGATCTGTAGTCTAGTGTAGCTTTCTTTGCGTTTTTTTTAATTATCTAGTTCAGTCTAGTTTTTGTACTGTGTCATGTAACACCATGGTCCTGAAAAATGTCGTCTCATTTTTACTATGCACTGTACCAGCAGTTATGGTTGAAATGACAATAAAAGTTAATTTGACTTGACTTGACTAATGCATCTTTTGAAAATATGTCTATCCATAGCAACACAGTCCTTGCAGAAACAAAGCCCTGTCCACACAAAAAATATGCTTTATCTTGCTATGTGGCATGACACTTGCGCTATATCAAACAAATTTTGCAACAGATACAGAATAACGACATAAAAATGGGCTTACATGAAGTACCATGGACCTTTTGTAGTAGCAGAACCGTATTTCATCACCATTTGCAATCCCATGTTTTATCATACCCCATTACTATTAAATCAGGAGACGGAGTATGGGAAGACAGGTTGAAAATAGCATCAAATCTATCTAGAAATGAGGTGTCCACTTAATGAAGCTTCAATATGTAACTAAATACAGCTGCACTTCCATGCAGCAAATCATTACACTGTGGACTTTGAGTGTCAGTGTGTTAGCTGCATTAGAGAGGATTTTGCTCTTCAGGTCATGCCTTCTTCTCATTGCTACCATCAGGAAGGAGGTACAGAAGCTTGAAGTCACACAGATACAGGAACAACTTCTTCCCCTCTGCCATCTGATTTCTGAAAGGACATTGAACCCTTAAGCACTATCTCACTACTCTTTTTATTTCTATTTTTGCACTACATATTTAATTTAAATATTATATATACATAATATAAATATAATAAATATTATATATATAATATAAAGTCAACAGATTTCATGACATGTGCCAGTGATATTAACTCTGGTTCTAATATTCCAATTCATCTATTTCTAATATTCTTTGATCTAATCACAACAGAGTGGTTGCAGTGATAAGGCAGCAGCTCAGCAAAGGCACTGATGACAAAAGGAGACGTGATAGTGGATTCCACATTCACTTCTCCCATGTTACAGTCCAACTTCTCTCCAACCAGTGCAAGCTGTTTTGTCCTTTCATCACTCCCCACTAATCTCGCTCCCGGCACTTATCCCTGCAAGAAGAAGTGCTACATCTGCCCAGTCCCTCCTCCCTCATCACTATTCAGGTCCTCAAACAGTCTTCTAGGTGAGGCAACATTTCATATGAGAACCTGTTGGGACTGTCTACTGTACCCGGTGCTCCCGAAACAGCTTACTCTTCATCGATGAGATCTGACATAGATTGCGAACCGCTTTGTCGAGCTCCTCAGCTCAGTCCATAAAAAACAGGAATTTTGGTGGTCAAACATCTTAATTCCAGTCCACATTCCCATTCTGACACGTTAGTCCATAGCTTCCTCTACTGCCCAAAGAAGCATCTCTCAGGTTGGAGGTTCAATGTGTCATATTCCTTCTGGGTAGCCTCTAAACTAAAAGCATGAACATTGATTTCTCTAACTTCCAGTAACTTATCCCCCTCCCTCTGCTGACCCCTCTCCTTCCCATGGTCCACTCTCCTCTCCTGTTAGATTCCTTCTTCTCTAGCTGTTCACCTTATCCCATCTTTTTACTTCACCCCCCTCCCCCATGGACCTGGCCTCACTTGCCATCTTCTAGCTTATATTCTTTCACCTCCCACCCTCCTCCCACCTTATTATTCTGGCTTCTTCCTCCTTGTTTTCCAGTCCTAATGAAAGGACCATTTATTCCTCTCCATAAATGCTGCCTGGCCTGCTGAGTATCTGCAGCATTTTGTTTGTGTTACTTTGGATTTCCTACATCTGCAGATGTCTAGTACTCTTTAGTCAAATGTCTGGGTCAGTCTCAGCATAGGTCCTCACGGAGCAATGTTAATAGGGCCCTCAGTAATATGCGGCAAAAAATTGGAGAAGGTAACGTCAATCTTAGCTCAGCTGCAAAGAAGGGAATGTGTAGGAAACAGTGCAACTTGGAAAAAAGTAATCACCAATGGCATGCACATATTGTCAGGCAAAATATCATGTTGTTCCCTTTGTTTTATAACAACACATAAAGTTTAATGAATTTTCCTATTTCCATTCCTGTCTATTATAGCATACAGTCAATACTCTCTATTCAATGTTAGCAGGAGGAAATAGCCACACATATTTTTCTCCCTTCTGACCTCTCTAGGTTCATCTATGTTTATTTTCAATTCAATTATGCAGGTCATTTTGGAACTGTCTCCCCAAAATTGACATTTCATGCAAAAGATGGCAAAATTATGAACATAATTTTATCTAGGACAAATTGAGTTTGCTAAATCTTTTTCCAGTTTAAAAAGGATTGCTTACAAAACTGTTGATGCTCCCAGATGAATTAATTATCATCTAGGGACACTGTGAGTGGCATATACAGGTTTTTTGTGGAGTATGAAAAAATTGAGAATTCTTTTTCAGCTCAAGGACTATAATGATATATCTTACCATTTATTGAATTAAAAACTGAAATGACTTTTTCAATCATTTTCAGTGATTTTGTATCAGTTAGTGGATTGACAGTATAATCAAAGTGATTTTGTTTGAAATAAAGCTATGTTCAGCAATATTCAAATACAGCATGACCATTACATTGTTATCATCATTGTTAATGCTGATATTCCCCAAAACAGTATATCTTGGAGAATATCAGAAACAATTCACATTGTAAGAATGCCTGATTGTTCAGATTCATGGCAGATTTTTGCATTTAACAAAATGCAAATAAGTTTACATGGAAACGAGTGAAAAAATGAAATGATTCAATATCTATTGGAATTTGCACCTGCATCATCAGGTTACTGCCAAATGGTAACTCAACCTAGATTATGTTTAATAATTTTATAACTTACTTGATGACACACTCACATAATAAGCTTCATGTTCTGATAAAGCTCCTTACAGCTTTCATGATGTTATGGGAGTCTTTGTCTCCCTTGTCCCCTTGAAGTCTGCTCCCTGGAACAAAAGATGTTGCAATGCCTATTAGCATCCAGCTAGCTCCTAGGGAATCTGGCATAGATCTACATGTACCTGTTTTTGCATGTCAGAAGGATAAATTGCCCATTATGATTCATAAAATAAATCATATTTGGAGGGATGATGCTTGGTTACCTTGTGTGTGCATACAATAACACCTATATAAGCAGGAATCCAGTGAGAAAAGTTTATTTGTCATTCAACCATACACATGTATACAGCCAAATGATACAGCATTCCTTCACGCCAATGTGCAAAGCACTACCCCAACAGTCACGCACAGCATATATCGTTACAATGGCAGAAAAACAGTCATAAAAATAATATAGCCCAAGTCGCTGTCTGGCATAGCCTGAGGATCAATGGTCCATAGGATATTTCCTGGAGCCATGTTTCTACAAGGACAAGCACATAGCAATTCCTCATTACACACTAGTGCAGCCGCCGATGAACGCAATTCAGCTTGTCTTCCACTGAGTGAACATGGAGGGCAGCACTGAGAGAGGAGCAAGCCCCCAATCCAGCATGGACTCTGGCACTCCTTCCTCACCTTTGTTCTCTCCTGTACCACTTCTGCATCTCCTCCCATGGGTGGCTGAAACAGGCATCTCCATGGCACAGGGGCCTGGTCTGCACAACCACCAAATCCACACAGCTCTCCCATCTTCGGCCTCACTGATGAACCACTCGACTGGACTTGCAGTATCCCACATTACCAATATTCAACAGGATCTTGTGATCACAAGAAAAATGTCCAAGACAATCATTTGCAAAACTTGTTGGTCCGCGCACCATGCCTCTGAAGCCCTCTTCCCTGGGTGGCTGTAGCAGGGAACAACACAATACACAGCAAGCCCATACTGACCTCCAGCACTATCCAGCAACTCACTGGTGGGGTAGTTCTGCAATACCTGATGTTCTTTATATCCAGTAGTGCCTTGTGATCATAAGATAGGCATAAATGATGAACAATTACACTATTGATTGGACCTGGAAGGCTGCTTAACCAAGTGGGCCACCATCTTACCAGATCTCTGATTCCATTCATTCCAGCTTTTGTCCTTGAGGAAATTTAATTATTTATCCATCCTGGGGATGGATAACTAAGACATTCTTAAAATATCATTGGTAGTATCTGCAGAATGAAGAACCAAAACTATTGAACAGCATGGCTCCTGGTAATATGTGGATACCAGGTCCAGAAGTAAACAGTTCTTCCTGCAACTGCCTGTCGCCATCTACTTTAGCTGGCTAAACTGCTGTAATCCAGAAAAATTAGAGAAAATGGGGCGCTGTCTACAAATCAAATGTTAGCGTTGCTTTCTGCAGCTTTAGTCTTATTCCTGTCTATCTGCCTTCTCCCCATGTTCTTATCTCAGCAAAATGTGCCATAGATGGTGATAAATTGGCTTTTCTACATGCTATAAAAAAAATTCCCAGCCTAGTTTTTATACATTCAGAAGTTGAAAATGCTATGTCTTCACAATGCTTGTTAAGAATTCTCTAGAGGGAAATGAGATAGGAGTTGCAAGAAGTGAACTCTTATTAGATAGGTGAATGCCAAATTCAAATACTAGTAACACCTATGTTACACGGTGATGGGGGTGGGGGGTGTAGAGGGAGGGTTTGCATTCCAGGAAATGGTCCATAATCATAACACGTGCCATATAATCTACACATCCATCAAGAAATACAACTTGAAAACAATGTTTATTTATTAAAATATTTTTGCAGAAGTGCTAGGAAAGCATTTTTATTCTGTATCACAAAATCTTGTGTAGTGAATTGTGAATTCTATGAAGGTAGATTTCTATTATCCAGATGGCTGTAATGCCTGTTTTTCTGTACTCAACTGAACTGCTGCACAAATGTTGTCTGCTTTTCTGGGCAGTTTTCCAAACTCCCAGAAACGTATGCTCCTCACGTACAATTTGGAACAAATTTAGAATCAATTTAAAAGCGCCTTTTAAATTCCTTACATCTAATCATTAATTCCCAATTTGTCAAAGAAGTGAGGAGTCCCAGATGACATAGGGATATTCTCGCATTAAAAGTCATTTTAACCCCCAACCCGTCCTGACCCAGAACAGATTAAAATGATATGGGATACCTTTCATAGCTGGATAGTGAAAAGAAATTGTTTCTTATACACTATGATGAGTCAAATCCCTCAGTTTGTCGGTACTGTATATCCCAGTGTTTGTAATGCTGTATAGCAGATAAAAAACAAAATAAAATTCTCCTATAAACTTACACCAGATTAAAACAAGGTACGTAGGCTTTGTGCACATTACACTGAACCATCCAACATTGTGATCTGATCTGTATATCCAAAGCTAGCAGTAACTGCAGAATTATGTATGTCAGAAACTGAAGAAGGGACACAGATTGGGGAGTAGTGTGTTGTAGCACTAATCTACAGCGAAAGTACATTGTGCAGCACCAGAGAAGCAAACGATGCAACAAAGACAAATCTTAGACAGGACAATTTCAACTTTGCCAACTTTCCTTACAAAGGTCCTTAAAGATAAGAGATTACAAAATTCCACTGTGCGAATGGAAAGGCAGTAAAAACAATCGACTGCTGCCCTGCAAAGAAAAAAATGCTGCATTTACTACACCAAACAAAGCTGATATTTTCTGCACAAACACGAGGAAATCTGCAGATACTGGAAATTCAAGCAATACACACAAAAAGCTGATGGAACGCAGCAGGCCAGGCTGCATCTATAGGAAGAAGTACAGTCGACGTTTCTGGCCGAGACCTTTCGTCAGTACTAACTGAAAGAAGAAATAGGAAGAGATTTGAATGTGGGAAGGGGGGGGGGGAATCTGAAATGATAGGAGAAGACAGGAGGGGGAGGGATGAAGCTAACAGCTGGAAAGTTGATTGGCAAAAGGGATACAGAGCTGGAGAAGGGAAAGGATCATGGTACAGAAGGCCTAGGGAGAAAGAAAGGGGTAGGGGAGAACCAGAGGGAAATGGAGAGCAGGCAAGGAGTGATTGTGAGAGGGACAGAGAGAGAGAAAAGAAGAAAAAAAAGAGGGGAAAATAATAAATAAACAAATAACCAAACAAACAAATAAATAAGGGATGGGGTAAGAAGGGGAGGGGGGCATTAATGGAAGTTAGAGAAATCAATGTTCATACCATCAGGATGGAGGCTACCCAGACGGAATATAAGGTGTTGTTCCTCCAACCTGAGTGTGGCTTCATTTTGACAGTAGAGGAAGTGTGGTGAACTACAGTTACCTGTCTGGACACGCCCCCCGCTGACTGCTCCTGTGGCTCCTCCCACAGACCCCTGTATAAAGGCGATTGGAGGCACTGCTCCTCCCTCAGTCTCCAGGATGTTGTGTGGTGGTCTCTTGCTGCTGACAGTGCTTTCTTCCAGCCAATAAAAGCCTACCTTGACTCACATCTCCAAGAGTTATTGATGGTGCATCAGGAAGCAATGGATAGACATATCAGAATGGGAAAGGGATGTGGAATTAAAGCATGTGGCCACTGGGAGATCCTGCTTTCTCTGGCGGACGGATCGTTGGTGTTCAGCAAATATTTTCTGCAAACGTGTTACAAACCATGGAAGAGCATCAGAAATCTAATTTATATTATGAGTTTCTACAAAAATCCCAGCTTCCAATAAACAATAGGATATTGTGCCTTTAAGATCTAGATTTGAAGGAAACTTACTGGTGAATGTGCATATATGAAATATTACCGAGTTCCATTTTACATAGTTGCTAACCTTGTAATTTTAAATTTGTTTGCAGCTATGTTAGTAGTACCAATACAGAAATATATATTAGCCAGTGTATTACCGAAGTGGTTTAAACTGATAATGCAGAAAGAAATAAATGATAGCAACCATTCCCGGGCACTAAATCCTGAAAAATGAGAGAAGCCAATGGTTATGAGAAAAGATGGTATGAAAGTAAGGCACATCATGTGAACAAACAAACACTCGATTTTTAAGCAAATATTTTAAAATAAATTACTGGGACTGAGTGGCATAAAAACACATCACGTAGCAAGGTAGTGTAGTGGTTAGCATGCTGTTCCTTTTCAGATTTCCAGTGTTCAGATTTAATTTAAGTCTGTGTTATATACATGGATCATGTTTATTTCCTGTGATGTTACCCTGAAAAAAAATCTTCGAACAATAAACAAGGCAAAATCTCAGCAGTGATTTCAACTTACAACTCAATTTTCTAATCTGATTTTCTCTTTTCACAAAGAAGCCGGGTCCACAAAATGGCTGCCATCTCATGTCAGTAGAGTCGGGGATAGATCTCAGAGGATTGCTGGCCTGCCCATTGTTGCTGCATGAATGAAGTCATTAGAGAAAATTACTGGTAGATACAAAGCAGCTTCATTATTCAACAAGGTACAGCAGGCATTATATGGAGATGCTTTTGGTCGAAAGATCTGCTGGCCCAATGTGGGGCTCAATATTTTATGCACCAAACATCAAAGAATAATTCCACTTTTACAATGTATTGATCATGCTTCCTTTGAAACCACATACAACATTCACACCTCTTGATTTGCATCCAGACATCCAAATGAATTTTAATCAACCCAGAGCCGGCCCAAAGCCTCGCTTATCAGTTCATCATATTAGAGGGCACAGAGCACAATAGCCAGGGCAATCTTCATAGCCTCAGTGCCATGGATAGAGGAGTGAAGAGCGAGCAAAATCAGCTCTTGCCTTGGATACCAACACCCTGCTTCTTTGGTCTACCTGTGCCAGAGTTTAAATCAACCAAGCAACAGAACAGCAGAAGGCTCCAGCGCCCTGGAGAGAGGAGGGAACATCATGGAGAGTGAGTGAAATCGGCTCTCATCTCCGATCTGGGCCGGTGTTTAAACTGTCTAAACAGCGGATTGTACCTCGCGCTAGGACAAAGCTACTGCGAAGGGCTTGGGACCTAGACCACGCCACCAATGGCTCGCTCTAGGCCCAGGTTTGGCTACCCAGCCCGAAGCTGCTCTTAAGTTCTTCAAATCAACTCGGTACCCAGAGCGGTCCAAACTAGCACCTGAGCCGGTTGTACGGTTATCAGGTCTGCTCTGCCCTGATCGCGACTTCCCCTTCGGCACCCATAGTGGACCAACCTCACACCTGAGCCAGTTGTATGGGCATTGGAACTGCACTGCCCTGACTTCTCCTGTCTGAATGGCTCACTCAATCTGCATTGATTCTGTAGCACACCATCTCAGCTCATCCCCTAAACTTGCCTTTCCATCACTCGACCCCTCACTGTTTGCAGCAATAATTTAACACAATTGACTTTCAAAAAGCAATTTTTAGTCAAATTTCTTGCCTTTCTAGCTACCAGTGAGCTGACACACGTGTTCAGTAGCACCATCTTAACCAATAAAAATAACCATCATGCCCCAATCTCAAACTTAATTACAATTTTGAAACTGGAAACACCTCAAGCCCTGTGACAGGACTTGACACTTCTTTCAGTGCTGACATCTTACCCAAGGAAATGGCTTAAATGTTCAGGTTACTCAAAGGGCAGGATACCCTGCAGGAAGACTGCCATAAAGTGAAGAATCCAGGATAATATATTGGTTCAACCCTCATACTTCAGTTTAATTTTTCTCCATATGGATTTGAAAACAGAATTTTCCGTACCTTAAACTCAAGGTGAAGATAACATATTCTATTTGTAAATGCATTTATCATTTTGATGTTCTGTTACTATAAAAAATAGCATTTTTTTTCTCCTCATCTCCTGTATTATTGATTGCAATGGGCGGGACTGTTCTAGGATTACATTATAAAGGCAAACATGAAATATATTTTAAAACTCAATCATTCTAGTTAGTTTACTTTAAGTTGTGCCTGGGTTGTCAGTGTTGCCAAATCATTTTAAAAATTTAATTCCATTCAACAGGTTTTTATTGAGTAATTGTTTACAATACGCATGGTTTGAACATTTTAAATGTTATCAGGAAACACTAGTTGCATGCACTCTGCAAAATTGCACAGAATACTGATATACTGTGCCGCACAATTGACAAGCCTGATTTGCTTAACAATAGGCTGAGTTCTATGTCCTCTGAAATTAAGATGCCTGGAGCTGACAGAATGTCAAACCAGAGCAACAAAACGAAATGCTGGAGTAACTCAACAAGTCAGGCAGCATCTGCAGAGGAAAAATGGGCAGTCAAGGTGTCATGTCAAAACATGCATTCCTCATTTCCCCTTGAAATAAAGAGAAAAATTATACTAGAAGGGGAAGAGATGCAACGGAATATGATGGAATCTATTTATTTATTGACATGACAGAGCAGAGTAGGTCCTACCAGCCCTTCGATCTGCACAGTCCAACAATCCCCCAATTTAATCCTAGCCTAATTACAGGGCAATTTGCAATGAGCAATTGACCTACCAACCAGTATGTCTTTGGATGGTGGGAGGAAACTGGAGCACCTGGAAGAAACCCTTGTAATCACGGGCGTACAAGTTCCTTACAGGCAGCGGCAAGAATTGAACCCAGGTCACTGGTGCTGTGAAGCATTGTGACTACTGTACCGTAGCATGGGGAACAGAGATATGGATGTGCAGAAGTGAGTAAAGTGCCTACAAGCAAACATAAAGTCACAAAAAGTAAGGCAATGATAAATTTATGAAATTGGATATATATACATTATTTAATATGAGAGTTAGGACGACATGTTGATTTAATGCTCCCAGTATTTGAAGAATTGTGATATGTGATTAATTGCTCACTGAGCTACAACAATAAGTCTCTTACTTGGAAGTTCCAGAGGCAATTTATTTAGAAGAATGCTGCCCAGGAATGCTGCAAAACACTATAAGATATTTCATCAATAAAATAGTTTGCTTGTATTTCAAAATTGACTATTTTCCAGTATATTAGAGAGCGAATAAAAGATTTATTTTGATGAGATATAAGACAGTCTGGTTGATGAAGACATGATATTTACATACTGTGCCTGAATTAGAAAACTGAACACTAGGTGTGATCACTGCCAATGAAGATAACACAGGAAAGTGCACTGGGAAACAATTTAATTGAATTTATTTTGTCAGCAGGCTGCAATCATAACAAGGAGTCACTCATTTGTGAGGCAGCACAAGGTTTCGAAAGAGCTCGGTTCCTTTTGGAACTTTTCAATCATCGCGAGAAGTCATTCATTGGTGAAGCAGTGTGAGATCTAAAAAGTGCTCAGGGCCTTTCGGAACTTCTCAGCAGGCTGCAAACATTGCAAGAAGTCATTTGTTGGTGGAGCAGTGTGAGGTTTAAAAAGAGCCTGCAGCATTGCAGAACTTTTTAGCAGGCTGCAATCATAAAGATTTCTTCGGCACTCAGCAGGGACCAATAAAAAGAAGGTCCACTAAGTAGAGTGGCCACTGTTGGAGTGGACAGTATTAGAGTGGTCAGGTTTTGGCTCAACAGGCTTAAGCAATAACAGGCACAGGCTAGAGCTTAAGCTTGATAAGTTAGAGATATAGCAAATATGCAGGATGTGTGATTGCAGTGTACCTAAAAGTGTCCCTGATGACTACATCTGCAAGAAACGTGTCTGACTTCAGCTCTTGACTGACAAAGTCATGGAACTGGAGCTGGAGATGGATGTCCTCAGGTTCACCCAGGAGACTGAACACCTCATAGATGAGACTTATACTCAAGTGGTCACACCCAGGGTGCAGGGTTCAGATAGTAGATGGATGAACAACAGAAGAAATAGGGGAATAAGCAGACAGTGGAAGGTTCCCTTATTGCCACTTCCCTCAGCAATAAATACAGCCTTTTGAATTCCTGGGCATAGATGACATATCAGACCACAGCAGCAGCAGCCGGGCCAGTGGCACTACAGCCACCTCTGAGCCTAAACAGGGAAGGCTAAAGTCAGGCAAAGTGATAATGATAGGAGAGTCGATAGGGGGAACGGGAAGGGGATTTTGTGGCCACAAAAGAGACACCAGGATAGTGCATTTCCTCCCAAGTGTGAGGGTCCAGTATAGAGTCATGGAAAAATACAACACAGAAACACCCTTTCCCCTCGACAGAGTGTGCACTCAATTTCATCTGCCATTTTTCCAACTGGTCCAAATCCCACTGCAAATTTCCTTGCTGCCCAATACACACCTCCAAGTATCCCTGGGTATATCACAGAGTGGCTGCGGAAGATTCTCAAGGGGGAGGCTGAGCAGACAGAGTGTGGTGCACATTGGCACCAATGACATAAGTAGAAAGAGGGAAGAGGTCCTACAGAGTGAATATAGAGAGTCTGGGATGAGGTTGAAGAGTAAGACCTCCAAGGTTGTAATCTTTGGTTTACGCCCAGTACCATATGCTAGTCAGGGCAGTGTTATGAATGCACCACAGCTCTGAGGGGCTGAAGGGACGGGAGCAGTCCCCTCCTCCCGGAGAATCGCAAGAGCACTATTAATTCGGGTCTCGGACCCAGTCAAATGAGAGACAATATAACGGTTTTGGCCATGGCTCTTAGAGACACCTGTGCTGAGGGCATGACCCTGCTACGTGACAGCTACCACGGATATGGACACCCTCGGGCAATGTGGGGGTGGGGATTGCATCACCCTACTTTGATGGACATCTACAACTCTGCAAGTCAAGATAAAAGGGGACTGCAGAAGGTGGTACCCCAGAGAGACGCACCAGGAGGACTCGATCGCTCAACGTTCCCGTGATAGCTGGAAGCCAGTCAAAAGCAACATGCGCTCCGTAACTTCTCTGCCTGGGTAGCGGGTGGCTGATAATACTGAGAAGGACTTCGAACTAATAACAGGGAAACAACGCTCCCCTGATTCAACGGTGTTGCTTCGTCAAAGACCCGGGCAAGTTTTGTCGTTTCTCCTCACTCTCTCTGAAACACGTGAAACCCAGCGATTCCCCAAAAAGTCTGACGCCTGCAGACTTCTGAGTGACTTTTATATTTCCAACGGACAATATATTATCCCCTAGACAACAGTCAAGATTATTTCTTAATGATGATTATTGCTATACCCGCGTTTTAGATTGAGTTTGGCTGATGTATATGTTCTGAGTGTTTGTGTTAACCTTAATTTTGTGCCCCCCTTTATGAATAAAACCGTTCAAAAATAGTGTCATCAGACTCCAACGGACCTCTCTATCTTTGCTGGTGAGCTATCCAGTTACGGGATACGTAACAACTTGGGGTTTCTCGTCTCGGGATTTGAAACCAAATTGGGAGGCCAGTGAATCGGGCTTGTAGTCAAAAACTTGAATCTGGTTACGCGGGTAGCCGGACAGGAATCCAGCAAAGATGGACGTGGGTGAATTTATGAAAAACCCAACTGGGGGGGCGCTAGAAGCGGCCACCAAATCAGACTTGTAAAATTTGGCGAAGGGGTTGAACCTCGCAGAAGTGAGGTCGTCCATGAAAAAGTGGGAGGTGCGAAGGGCCGTAACCCAGTATTACATTGGGAAAGAAGGTGTTTGAAGCTGAGGTATTGGGAGATATCCCTGAAAAGGTACCATCAATTTGGACGGTTCAGTTAGAGATGGAGAAATTAAGGCTGGAACATGAAATTACGTTAAAAGAGCTGGAAGTGGCTGAGAGAGAGAAAAAAAGGGTTGAGAGAGAGAAAGAAAGGGTTGAGAGAGAGAGAGAAAGGGAGAGGCAAAAACAGTATGAAATTCACCTAAAGGAGCTAGAAGCAGTCGAGAAAGAGAAGGAATGGGCCGAGAAAGAGAAACAGAGGCAACTTGACTGGGAGATGGAGAAGATAAGGAACGAGCAAAGAGATCAAGAGTTAGACCGAGCGGAGTGGTTAAATGTTAGTAGGGAGTTGAGATTGGTGCCCCCGTTCGAGGAGACAGATATCGATAAGTATTTCTTGCTTTTTGAAAAGGTGGCAGTAAATCAGAAGTGGCCAAAAGAGCAGTGGGTGGCGTTGTTACAAAGTGTGTTAAAGGGGAAGGCCCATCGAGCATATGCGGCGTTGCCCCTGGAGGAGGGGGAAGCGGAGAATTATGCTGAAGTAAAGGAGGCCATTCTCCGGGCTTACGAAGTGGTACCCTTGCATAGGGTCCTTCTAGATTGTGAGTTGGTGTCGGGACCAGTGGAGCTGGGGATCCTGCAGGAGTTGCCGGGGGAAGGCGTGGATGTCCTTCTGGGGAACGACCTAGCGGGAGGGAAAATGGGAACAGCCGTGAAGCTGACAACCCAGCCTGCGAGGATTGAGGCCCCTCCCTCATATCTGAAGATATACCCCGCCTGCGCGGTCACTCGCAGCATGTCGAAAAAGACAGCTGAGAGAGAGAGCAGTCTAAATCTGGCCGGTTTTGATTTGGCTGACACGTTTTTACCGACTCTGTACCAGCGAGGGTTCAAGGAAGGTAAACCGGAGAGTAAGGAGGGGGAAGAGAGTAAACAGGGGGAGGTAAACCTGCCCTTAGCCAGACGAGAGTTTGTACTGGAACAGGAAAGGGATGAGGAGCTGATAGCCTTGAGAGAGTTGGTTCTTTCGGAGACCGAGGTTGAAACCGAGCCCGAAGGTTACTACCTGAAGGAGGGTGTGTTGATGAGGAAGTGGAGGCCCCCCAAGGGGTTGGTCGATGAGGACTGGGCGGTGGTACTTCAGATAGTAGTCCCGAAAGCGTATCGGGACGAAATTCTGAACTTAGCTCATAAGGGACCGTTAGGTGGGCATCTGGGAATAACGAAGACAGTGGATCGGGTTCAAAGAGAGTTCTATTGGCCAAACATGAGAAAAGAGATTACTGAATATTGTAAAAGGTGTCATACCTGCCAAATGGTGGGTAAGCCAAACCAAGTTATCCCTAAGGCACCCCTCCGACCCATCCCCACGTGCGAGGAGCCTTTCTCCCGAATCACTGTAGATTTTGTGGGACCCATACCTAAAACTGCGAGGGGGCGGCAGTATACCATGACCATGATGTGTGCCGCTACACGATTTCCAGAGGCTGTGCCTCTGGGTAATATTAGGACCGCTGTGGTGGTGTGGGCCCTCATCAATTTCTTTACCACAGTGGGGCTGCCTAAGGAGATACAATCAGATCGGGGGAGTACCTTCACATCTAACGCATTTCGGCAGATGATGATTCAGCTAGGGGTCAAACAAATTCTAGCCTCCGCGTACCACCCGGAATCCCAAGGGGCGTTGGAAAGGTTCCACGCTACACTAAAGACCATGCTTAAAACTTATTGTCAGGAGAACGTTCGAGACTGGGATGAGGCTTTACCCCTTCTGTTATTTGCCATCAGGGATACAGTCCAGAGCTCACTGGGGTTCAGTCCGTTTGAGCTCATTTTCGGTCACAGGCCCAGGGGCCCTCTAACCCTCCTGAGAGAAAAGTGGTCTAGCCCGACCGTTCAAGTCAGTGTGATCGACTATGTTCTGAAATTCCGGGAGAGGCTGCATAAAGTATGCGCCTTGGCAAAGGAAAACCTTAAAGAATCCCAGGAAAAAATGAGCCAGTGGTATAACCCGAGAGCGAGAGAACGAGAGTTTTATGTAGGCGACAAGGTTTTGGTCCTATTTCCGGTAGTTACCCATCCCCTTCAGGCGAGGTTTCAAGGACCATATAAAGTGCGTAAGAAAATAGACTCGCTGAATTACGTGATTGAAACCCCCGATTGGCGAAAGCCGACCCAGTTAGTTCACGTGAACCTGATGTAAAGGTACCATGACACTACCCCCGCGGTGGTCGGTGTGGCCATGAAAACTGATCACAACCCGTTGGTATTCCTGGCCAATATGGAAAATAAAAACAGGAGGTTATTGAGCTGGAGTCTGATGCTGCAGGAATTCGATATTAAGATACAGCACATTAAAGGGAGTGATAATATGCTAGCGGATTGTTTATCTCGATGCTGAACTAAGTGTATAACTGTTTGGCTCTGTAACTAAAAGAAAAAGCTTGGGTATTCTGTTAGATTAAAAACCATGTAAGACTCTGTACAACTCCGTTTTTAACCGCTGGTAAAAAACGTTTTTTTAGAGGGGAGGTGTTATGAATGTAACACAGCTCTGAGGGGCCGAAGGGGCGAGAGCAGCCCCCTCCTCCCGGAGAATCGCAAGAGCACTATTAATTCGGGTCTTGGACCCAGGCAAATGAGAGACAATATAACGGTTTTGGCCAGGGCTCTTAGAGACACCTGTGCTGAGGGCATGACCCTGCTACGTGACAGCTACCACGGATATGGACACCCTCGGGCAATGTGGGGGTGGGGATTGCATCACCCTACTTTGATGGACATCTACAACTCTGCAAGTCAAGATAAAAGGGGACTGCAGAAGGTGGTACCCCAGAGAGACGCACCAGGAGGACTCGATCGCTCAACGCTCCCGTGATAGCTGGAAGCCAGTCAAAAGCCACGTGCCTGGGGAGCGGGTGGCTGATAATACTGGAAGGACTTCGAACTAATAACAGGGAAACAACGCTCCCCTGATTCAATGGAGTTGCTTCGTCAAAGACCGGGGCAAGTTTTCCCGTTTCTCCTCACTCTCTCTGAAACACGTGAAACCCAGCGATTCCCCAAAAAGTCTGACACCTGCAGACTTCTGAGTGACTTTTATATTTCCAACGGACAATATATTATCCCCTAGACAACAGTTGAGATTATTTCTTAATGATGATTATTGCTATACCCGCGTTTTAGATTGAGTTTGGCCGATGTATATGTTCTGAGTGTTTGTGTTAACCTTAATTTTGTGCCCCCCTTTATGAATAAAACCATTCGAAAATAGTGTCATCAGACTCCAACGGACCTCTCTATCTTTGCTGGTGAGCTATCCAGTTACGGGATACATAACAGCAGGAATAGGATGATAGTACAGATCAATAAGTGGCTGAGGAAGTGTTGCAGGGTTTCAGATTTCTTGATCATTGGGATCTCTTCTGGGGAAGGTATGACCTGTACAAAAAGTATGGGTTACACCTGAAACCTAGGGGCACCAATATCCTTACAGGCAGGTTTGCTAGAGCTATTGGGAAGGGTTTAAGCTAATTTAGCAGGGGGATGAGAACTGGAGTGATAGGGCCTGAGGTTGAGTAGTTGATGTACATGTTGATGCATTGCGTAATGACACAGTGAGGAAGGACAAACAGAATGTAGGGCAAATTTGCAGCCAGTGGGATCAGTTGATGTTTAACATAGGGGCAAAATTGAAAGGGTGATGAATACAGGACTGATGGGGTTACATTTGCATGCATGCAGTATACGGAATAAGATATCTGATCTTGTAACACAATTAGAGACTGGTAGTTTCTAACGTTAGGTCATCATTGAGTCATGGCTAAAAGGAGATTATTGATAGGAGCTTAACATCCAAGGATACACATGGAATCAAAAGAACAGGAAGATAGGCAGATGGGGTGGAGTGGTTCTGCTGTAAAATATGAAATTAACTCCTTAAAAGAGATGACATAGGATTAAAAGGTGTAGAATCCTTATGGGAAGAGTTAAATAACTGCTAAGGTAAGAAGACCCTGATAGGAGTTATACACAGGCCTCTAAAGCAGTAGCCAGGATGTGGGACATAAATTACAATAGGAGAAAGAAAGTGCATGTAATAAGGACAATGTTACAATAGTCATGGGGGATGTTAATAAGCAACTAAATAGGGAAAATTAGGTTGGTGCTGGATCCTAAGACAAGGAATTTATAGAATGCCTACAAGATGGCATTTTAAAACAGATCATGGTTGGGCCAACCAAGGGAAAGACAACTATGGATCGGGTGTTGTAAAATGAACCAGATTTGATTCAGGAACTTAAGGTAATGGAACTCTTGGGAGAGAATGATCATCATGTGATAGAATTCACCCTGCAGTTTGATATATCAGTATTACAGCGGAGTAAAGGGAATTACAGAAGCATGGAAGGAGCTAGCCAAAGTTGATTGGAGGGGGACATTAGCAGGGATGATGGCAGAACAGCAATAAAGCAGCTTCTGAGGACAATTCGGAAGGTACACAGCAGGCACATCCCAAAGAGGAAGAAATATTCTAAAGGGAGGAGGAGGAGGCAACCATGGCTGACAACAGAAGGCAAAGACTGCATAAAAGAAAACAGGGAACTTAGAACATAGCGAAAATTAATAAGAAGTTAGAGGATTGGGAAGATTTTAAAAACAAACAGAAGGCATCATAAAGAAAGAAAAGATGAAGTATGAAGGTAAGCTAATTAATAATATGAAGAGGATGCAAAAGTTATTTCAGATATATATAGAGCAAGAGAGAGTAGATATTGGACTGCTGAAAAATAACGACGGAGAGATAGTAATGGGTACAAAGAAATGGTAGACGAATTTTAAAACATACTTTGCGTCAGTCTCCAATGTGGGAAATGCTAGCAGTACACCAGAAATTTGAGTGTGTTGGGGACAGAAGTGAATGTAATTGCTATTATTAAGGAGAAAATACCTTGGAAGCTAAAAGAGCTGGACCAAATGGATTACATCCCAGCATTCCGAAAGAGGTATGGTAGCTGAGGAGATTGTGGAGGCATTAGTAAAAATCTTTTGAGAATCACTAAATTCTGGAATGGTTCCAGAGCACGAGAAAATTGCAAATGTCAATTCCACTCTTTAAGAAGTGAGGGGATCAGAAGAAATTTAATTATATACCAATTCGGCAGTAGTTGGAAGGATGTTGGAGCCCATTATTAAGGGTCAGGTTTCAGGGTATGTACTTGGACGCACATGATGAAGTAGGTCAAAATCAACATAGTTTCCTTAAGGGGAAATTTTGCCTAGCAAATCTGTTGAAGGATAAACAAAGGAGAGTCGGTGGATATTGTTTAATTGGATTTAAAGAAGGCCTTTGAAAAGATGCTGCACCTCAAAATAAGAGTCCATGGTATTGCAGGAAATGCACCAGCATGTATAGAAGATTGGCCAATGGGAAGAAGGCAAGGAATGGGAATAAAGGGGACGTATTCTGCTTGGCTGTTGGTGACTAATGGTTTTCAGTAGGAGTCAGTACTGGGACTGCTTCACTTCACATTATATGTTAACAATTTGGATGACTGAATTAATGGTTTTGTAGCCAAATTTTCACACAATACAAAGATAGGTGGCAGGGGGCAGATAGTACTCAGGAGGCAGGGAGCCTGCAGAAGAACTTAAACAGATTGGAAGAATGGGCAAAGAAGTAGCAGATGGTATATAGTGTTGGGAATTATATCATCATGCACTTTCATAGAAGGAATAGAGACATGGACTACTTTCTAAATGGGGAGAAAATTCAAAAATCAGAGGTGCAAAGGGACTTGGGAGTCCTTGCACAGTTTTGAGCCCTATACTAAGAAAAGATGTGCTGGCATTGGAGAGGGTGCCGAAGAGGCTCATAAAAATTATTCTGGGAATGAGTTAATGTATGAGGATGGTTTGATAGCTCTTGATCTGTACTCACTCTAGTTTAATGGAATGAGGGGGGATCTCATTGAACTCCATCAAATATTGAAAGACATCAATAAAGTGGATACGGAGAAGATGTCTCCTTTTGTGGGTGAGTCTAGGACCAGAGGGCACAGCCTCAGAATAGATGGACCTCTTTTTAGGACAGAGGTAAGGAAGAATTTCTTTAGACGTGGGGTGGTGAATTTGTGGAATTCATTGCTACGGACAGCTGTGGAGGAAAAGACATTGAGTATATTTAAAGCAGAGGTTGATAGGTTCTTGATGAGTCAGAGTGTCAAAGGTCATTGGGAAAAGGCAGGAATATGCGATTGAGAGGGATAATAAATCTGACATGTTGGAAGGGCGGAGCAGATTTGATGGGCTGAATGACCTACTTCTCTTCCTATATCTTACGGTCTTATGGGATCAGTGCAAGATGGAACAAATATAAATGGTTGACCCACCAGATTTCTGGGCAAATAACCTGTCTTAAGAATGCAAATAGTTCATATAGAAGTAGCTTTGCAGGTCAGTTCACTAGTTTGAGTGCCACTGGTACCATGTAACCCAGTACTACCTGTCACATGGTTGAGTGGTCGGCGACTAAACCGGCTCCCCCACCAGGCTTGCCTGGAGAGGAGGGTGGCTAGACACCCTGCAGGATGAAAAACAAGACCTGTCAATGGGCAGATGAACCCTCTCCTAGGGTCAACGGCCAACTAGCAAACGTGTGCTGTGAAGCGCAGAAAGGGCAAACCTTGCAACGAAGCTTGGTCTGGCCATTCACTGCAACAGAACCTCCCCCAGCCGTCTTGGACCCCAGCATGCCGCTGGATCCGAGAGGGGATGTCGAGAGGGTGGGTCTGGACCTGTGCAACCTCCCTACTCACCTAAAATCCATTCACGCACGCACTGTTCCTTTCTGAGGAGTGGGGTATCAACCTCACTGACTGACTGAAAGGAACCATCATTATCCTACGGGATGGATAGCCAGAAGGAGAAGCTTTGACAGAGTAGGGTAAAATGTCCCATAGGTCTTGGTGAATGAACTCCAACCCCTTAAACTAATTTCACCACTGTGGACTTGGGTGTTGGACTTCTTAACCAACAGATCTCAGATAGTCAAGATGCATAACCTCTCCTCCTTTCTTGTCATCCTCAACACTGGTGTCCCCCAGGGCTGTCTGTTAAGCTGATAGCTATACACTCTGCTCACACACAGCTGCACAGCCAAACACCCAAGCAATCACATTGTCAAGTTTGCCAATGACATGGCATTGATGCAGATCATCACCAACAATGATAAGAAAGGAGATGAAAGAGATCAAAGCCTGGTGCCAGGAAATAACCCCTTCCCCTTGTCTTGTCCATACTGCACAAACCACCGCCACTGGGCTATAAACGTGCAGGGGCAGTGTGTGGTTAAGTGTCTTGCTCAAGGACACACACGCTGCCTCAGCTGAGGCTCAAAATAATGATCTTCAGATCACTAGACCAAAGCCTTAACCACTTGGCCACGCGCCAACATCCTCAATGTCAATAAGACAAAGGAGAAGATTATCGACTTCAGGAAAGCACACACTACTCACATCCATCTCCACTTCAGAAGCACAGCAGTGGAAACTGTAATTAGTTTCAAACTTCTGGGAGTGCACATCACACAGAAAATCGCATGATCCACTAGTCTTGGCAGTGTGGAGGATCAGAGGGATCTTAGGGTCCAAGTCCATAGGACACTCAAAGCTACTGCGCAGCTTGACTGTGTGGTTCAGAAGGCATATGGTGCATTGGCCTTCATCAACCATGGGATTGAGTTTAAGAACCAAGAGATAATCTTACTGGTATACAGGAACCTGGTCATACCCCATTTGGAGTACTGTGCTCAGTTCTGGTCACCTCACTACAGGAAGGATGTAGAAACTATAGAACGGCAGCAGAGGAGATTTACAAGGATGTTACCTGAATTGGGGAACATGCCTTATGAGAATGTGTGGCGTGTGGCCAAGTGGTTAAGGCGTTGGACTAGAGATCTGAAGGTTGGGAGTTTGAGCCTCGCCGAGGCAGCATGTTGTATACTTGAGCAAGGCACTTAACCGCACATTGCTCCAGTCCACCCAGCTGAAAATGGGTACCATGAAAATGCTGGGGATTAACCTCATGATAGACTGGCGCCCTATCCGGGGAGCAGTCTTGTACTCTCAGTTGCTTCACGCCACGGAAACCGGCATAAGCACCAGCCTGATGAGCCTATAAGGCTCGGGACAGACTTTAACCTTATGAGAATAGGTTGAATGAACTCAGCCTTTTCTCCTTGGAGCGGCAAAAGATGAAAGGTGACCTGATAGAGGTGTATAAGATGATGAGAGGCATTGATTGTGTGGATAGTCAGAGGCTTTTTCCCAGGGCTGAGATGGCTAACATGAGAGGGTACCATTTTAAGGTGCTTGGAAGTAGGTACAGAGGAAATGTCAGGGGTAAGTTTTTTATGCAGAGAGTGGTGATTGCGTAGAATGGGCTGTCGGTGACGGTGGTGGAAGCAGATACGGTAGGGTCTTTTAAGAGACTCTTGGATAGGTACATGGATCTTACAAAAATTGAGGGCTATGGGTAACACTAGGTAATTTCTAAGCAAGTACACATTCGGCATAGCATTGTGGGCCAAAGAGCCTGTACTGTGCCGTAGGGTTTCTATGTTTCTATGTCTACATCATCCACAATCAAGAAAACTCACTAATGCCGCTACTTTTAGAGGAGTTTGTAGGCAACTGGCCTGTGCACATCAATACTCACAGCCTTCTACAGAACCACGGTTAAGAGCATCCTAAAATGCTGCATCATTGTGTGGTACAGAATGGCACTCTGGCAGACAGGGCTCTAAAACGAGTAATTAAAACTGCCCAACATATCACCAGGACCAGCCTAACGAACAACAAGGACACAGAAACAGAAAGGTGTTCCAAAAGGGCCAGCAATATCATGAAGGATCCCACCCACCCTGCTTATGGTCTGCTTTGTTGCACTCCAATCAGGGAAGAGGCTATGCAGCATGCACTGTAGATCTCCTAGATTAATAAATAGCTGCTTCCCCCAAGTCGTCAGGCTGATCAACACCTCCCCCCATTAACCCACCCCACCAGCCTGCACCACCACTATATACACATCACTTAGCATCACTATTTTTCACTTCCAATCAGTCTATGTATATAACAGCTAACTTGTACATTGTGTTTTATAGGATTGATTTTATATTTATATTTATTAGGTGTTTTCGTACTTTTCTTACATTTTTATACTATTGTTTTATTTTATGCTGAATCTAATCTGGATGAATAATCATTTCCTTCTCCTTTACCCTTATGTACTGAAGAATGACAAATAAAATCATGACTTGAATCTTGAAAGTTGGTTATTGTATCTCATTGGTCACAATTGTAGTCCAATGCCTATTCCAAAAAAGACTTCTAGAACTCATCAGAGTCACTTCAAGCACATTTCAACCCTCCAATTATTTTACATGCAACCAAAAACGGAGGATTGTAAATAATTTCAGATCAGAGGTAGGACATCCATAAAATGTTTAATTTTAAAAACTTGAAAGATTAAGTCCTTAACAATAAGATTATTGCTCCTGGTTCAGTGCAATGGAACAACAATTCTTCAGGACACAGTCAATTCTGGAATGGTGCAAACAAACAAGCAAAGCTCTGAGCTGGTTAAAGCCAGTCTAACAATATTCAAAGCCAACAGGATGAAGTGCATCCAGTGAAATAGCAAAGCCATAAAACAGGAGATTGCTACCTAGGTGCTTAGATGTTGCCTGCTCTGTAACAACAATGGGCAACCGATAAAGAAACAATCTATAGTTAAGAACATGCACTGCCTGTATTAGAAAATATTTTACACAAATATATTAGAACAAATGTAGCAAGCCATACAGCTTACTTTCTCACTCTTTCTCTCTCTCTTTCTATTTTTATCTGTCTCTTTCTCTTCCTTTTTCATTCAAAGCAGTAGGAATAGCAGTCAAGACAGAGGAGTATTTTTCTTGCTGAATGCAGGAGGACAATACATTGAATGTCTTTGTAATGCTGGCAGTGGATGCTGTCTATATAACATACAAACTCCTTACAGGCAGAGATGGGAATTGAACCTGGATCACCTGTACCGTAAAGCATTGTACTAACCACTACAATACTATGCTGCCCAAAATTGAAAAGAAAGGGATGGCCACATTAATGGGGTTGGTTCAGATCCTCTGAAATGATAACACTAAAGAATTTAAAGCTGTTGACCCTCCAGCTATGATCACCAAATGAAGACTGGCTCATGGCCCCCCAGCTTCCTCCTGCTGAAGTCACCACCTTCGAATTGGCCAACAACAGTGGGGTCATCAAAAAAAACTTAGGTGTGACAATGGAACTGTGCTTAGCCTCACAGTCACAGGTCTCGAAGCTTATTAATTAGTTTTGAGGGAATGCCAAGCTATTGTCAATGCGGAGCATCCAGCTGAATCCACCTTCACTCTCCAGATGTTCCCAGGTTTGGTGATGAGCCAATGAAATAGCATCTGCTGTGGACTTTATGTGATGAAGGGAAATTGGAGCAGATCCAAGTCACTCCTCAGGCAGGAGTTGATGTATTTCATTACCAACTTCTCAAAGAACTTCGTCAGAGTAGATATAAGTGCAAATGGACAATAGTCATGGAGACAGGTTACCACATTCTTCTTAGGCACGGGTATAGTTGAAGCTTATTTGAAGCAGGGGTTTACCTCAGACAGCCGAAGTAAGAAGTTAAAGATATTACTGAAAACTAGAGTCAGTTGATTAACACAGGTTTCTAGTACTCAGCCAGGTACCCTGTCTGGGCCGATGGGTTTACCTTCTTTAAGGTTGCTCACATGTCGGCTACAGCGACTGAAATCATAGGGTTATGTGCATTGGGAGTTCATAAAATTTCCTCCAGGTTTTGATGGTCAAAGTGAGCTTAGAAGGCATTATGCTAATCTGGGAGTGAAGCCTTGCTGTCATCTATGTCACTTGGACTTACTTTGTAAAAGACAATAATATTCAAGCACTGTCACAACTGTTGAACATTCTTCATTGATTCAAGTTTGGTCCAGAATTGCCACTTAGCACGTGAGATGGCTTTCGAGAGACTCTACCTGGACCTTGCTTGGTCTGCTGACCTGAACACCACTGATCTGGCCCTCAACAAATTGCAGATCTCATGGTGCATCCAGGGCTTCTGGTTGGGAAAGAGCTATGAATGATTTTGTGGGACACACTCATCTACAAATGTTTTTATAAAGCCCTCGACAATTATGGTGTATTCATTCAGATCGTCTGATGTGTCCATGAATACGACCCAGTCCATCGACTAAAAGCAATCCTGGAGCCACTCTTTTGTTTCCCATGACCACCTCTTTGTTGTCCTTATCTCTAGAGCCTCTTCCTGTATGCAGGTAGGAAGAGGACAGCCAAATAATCAGATTTCCCAAAATGTGGCCTAGGCGTGGAATGGTAGGCATTCCTAATCATAGTGTAGCCGTGGTTGAGTGTGTTGGGACCCCGGTACTACAGGTGATACATTGATGATAATTGGACAGAGATTTCTTCGAACAAGCCTGATTGAAGTCCCCAGCAATGATTTGAAAGGGAAGGCTGATATTGTTTTTGGATGGCAGCATTCAATATTTCGAATGTCTTTTTAATGCTGACGGTGATTGCCGTCTATATGGACTTTAGCAAGCCCTTTGACAAAGTCCTGCATGGGTGGCTCATCAAGAAGGTTCAGTTACTTGATATTCAGGATGAAGTCGTGAATTTGATTCAGCTGGCTTAGCAGAAGACAGAGAGAGGTTGTAGATGGTGGCCTCTCTGACTGAACACCTGTGCCTATGACTGTGTCACAGGAACCAGTGCTCAGTGCATTGCTGCTTGCCATCTATGTTAATGAATTGGATGATAATGTAGTAAACTGAATCAGCAGACTTACAGATGACACTAAGAGTGGGTACATGGTGGACAGCAACAAAAGCTATCAACTCTTAGTGTCATCTGTAAATTTGCTGATACGGTTTACCAGATCTGGACCAGCTGGGAAAATGGGCTGGAAAATGGTAGATGGAATTTAATGTAGACAAGTGGGAGGACAATTTAATGTAGACAAATGGGAGGACAAACTGGGGTAGGACTTACATAGTGAATGGTAGGGCACTGAGTAGTGCAGTAGAACAAATGGATCTGGGAAGACAGGTAAGTAATTCCCTGAAAGTGGTGGCACAGGTAGATGAGTAGAAAAGAGAGCTTTTGGCGCATCGACCTTCATAATTCATAGAATTGAGTACAGGAGTTGGATTATTATATTAAAGTTGTACAAGCTTTTGGTGAGGCAAAATATGGAGTATAGTGTACAGTTGTGGTCACCTACCTACAGCGGAGGTATCTGTAAGATTGATGGAGTACAGAGAAAATTTACAAGGATGTTGCCAGAACTTGAGCATCTGTTTTATAGGGAAAGGCTGAATAGGGTAGCACATCTAAGGAATGTAGAAGAATGAGGGCAGATTTATATTCAAGACAAATTTGTATTAGTACGTGAATGGGAAGAGTATGGATGGCTATATTCCAGCTGCGGGTCGATGGGACTAGGCAGAGTAATAAGTTGGCATGGTCTAGATAGATCGAAGGACCATTTTTCTAAACTGTTCTGCTCAATGAATCAAAGTGAAATTTCAACTTGACTCTGAAGCAAATTACAATGTTTTTTTCAAATGAAGCCATTGAACCAGGGAAGTTGAAAAGAATGAATCGCATCCTGCTGACGATGCAGTAGAATTACACTGATGTCTGCTGTTCACTGAATCCAACAAGCCAGGAGATATACAACTTGGGTGTCAACTATGCAGACAAAAGAATTACACCTACATTTGGAAGCAGTGTATTCATATTGGCCCTCTGTTGGCCGGGATCAACCATGAATGTTCAGTCCTCACTCTGATGAATCCAAAGCAACGGCAGAAACCAATGCAGTTTGGCATTAATGGTGTTGCAGATGTTGCCAGTCAACATTGAACTCAATGTAGGGCTGATGTAGGGATTCCAACTACGGATTTTACCTCAGGGTTTACTCCCAAAGCCCTCCCCATGAGTGGCTGTCATTGCAAGGCAGCGGAGTTCCTTCATTAGTACATTACTGACCTGATAAATGTAAATCATCACCAATTCATGATTTGGTGCATGCAATTCCTTCAGCTGCACAACTCATAGCCGAAGAGTCAGAATCAGAATCAAGTTTATTATCACTGAGTATGTCATGAAACTTGTTAGGTTGCGGCAGCAGCACAGTATAATGCAATCCATTAAAAATATCTGCAAGTCGCAATAAGAATTAAAAAAATAAGTAGAGCAAAATCATTGCAAAATAGTGAAATAACACTAATGCCTTGGAACATAAAAATTTATATCCATCACAGGCAAACCCCTCCCCAGCATTGAACACATTTATAAGGTGCACTGCCACAAGAAAGCAGCATCCATCATCATGTACCCTCACTGTCCAGACCATGAACCCTTCCTACCACTACCATGGGTAGGAGATCACACCCCACCAGCTCACAAACAGTCATTACCTGACAGCCATCAGGCTCCTGTACCAGCACCTTCACTCACCTCAACTCTGAACCAACTCCACACCCTACAGACTCACTTTCAAGGACTCTACCAAGTATGCTCTCATTTCTTAAAAAACTCTGCACAATTTGTCCTCTTTTGCATTATGGCTATTTGTCTATATTTATGTATAGTTTTGCATAAATTCTTTGCATTTCTTTATTTTCCTATGAACACCTGCAAGAAAGTGGATCTCAATGTAGTATATGGTGGCATATACGTATGTACTTTAATAATAAATTTACTTTGATTTTGAATTTTGACTGTGAGTAGAGTTCATGGGTTCATGGACCATTCAGAAGTCTGATGGTGAAAGGGTAGTAGCTGATTCTAAAATGCGGAGTGTACATCTTTAGGCTCCTGTTCCTCTTCCATGTTGTTCGTAATGAGAAGACCACATGTCCTGATCATGAGGTCCTTTAATGATAGATACTGCCTTCTTGAGGCATTACCTTTTAAAGGTGTCATCGAGGGTGGGGAAGCTGGTGCCCATGATGGAGCAGGCAGCATTTACAGCCCTCTGCAGCATTTTCCAGTCCTGTGCAATGGTACCTCCATGCCAAACAGTGATGCAACCATGTTACATCTATAAAGTTTTAGTCTTTGGTAACATGCCATATCTCCTTAAGCTCCAATTGAAATATAGCTGCTGGTGTGCCATCTTTGTTATTGCATAAGTATGTTGAGACCAGGATATATTTTCAGAGACACTGACACTCAGGAACTTCAAACTGCTGATCCTTCGATGACTTCTTCAAGCTGGCCTAATTGAAGTCCCCCGCACTGATTGGGAAGGCATTGGGATGCACTGTTTCATGATTGCTGATCACGGTGCTCATCTCCTGACACTGGACAAGGGTAGAATGTACACTGCAAAAAGGATAACAGCAGAAAATTTCCTCAGCAGAAAGGATAGATGATACTTGACTACCAGATGTTGTAGGTCAGGGGGAGCAGGACTGAGACAGAACCGCCACATTTCAGCACCACAATGGGTTAATCATTCAGATTCAGATTCAGTTTATTGTCATTTAGACACCACAAATGCAATGCAGTTAAAAAATGAGAGAACGTTCCTCCAGAATGATATCACAAAAGCACACGACAAAACAAACTACACCAGAAAATCCACATAACGTTTGGCAATCCGCAATCCAGAGTCCGGAGAGGCTGCTGTGTATTAATATCGCGCTACCATCTTAGCGCATTCCCCGGAGAGGAGCTCCAATCCCACCAGACAAAACAAGACCAAAAACTAAAGCTACAAGACCTGCACAAAACCACATATTACAACTGTGCAAACAATAGCATAATTGATAAAAAAACAGACCATAGGCACAGTAAAAATAGTCCAAAGATGTTAAAAGACTATAAGTTCAAAAGAAACCACCACACAGTTTCCACAAGTCTTCAGGGTCCCAATAGACTCATCATCCCATGCAGGCGGCAGAAAGGAATACCCCCGCTATGGACTTCCACGGCACCGCCCGACTCAGCCTCGCAGACGCAGCACACAATGAAAGCTCCGTCGAACCCAGTCTCACAGTCACAGCACACCGTGAAAGCACTCCGACCGCAGCGGACTCCAAGTCCGTCGAACCTCCGAGCCTCCAACCATCCCCTTCGGCACAGCTTCTCTGAGCACCATCCTCTGCCAAGCGTATTAAGCAAGTATCGCCATCTCTGCCCTTACCTGAAACAACCGTTGGTGGATGCAGTAGAAGGTGAAGTCCTTGAGCTGAAGCACTATGCCAGGAATGTTGGGAGTGAGCCATGTCTCTGTCAGGCGATGTACACAGCAGTGAAGTGTCTGGTGCTACAGTCTTGCTCTGAGGTCTTCAATTTTATGTTCTAAATACTGGATGTTAACTAGGAGGATGGTAGGGAGTGGAGGTCTTAGGGCCTTGTGTTTCAGTTAAATCTAAAAAAAACAAGTTCCTAATAGAATTAAATGAGAGGAAAAAAACGAAGTATAGACGTCAGATCATATTCTACTATCAAGGAGAAATAAAGCCAAGCTGGAAATACTTACTATGTCAGAAATCTTAGCATCTGTAGAAATGCCTATCCATAGATATTCAGCCTATCTTAAACTTAACGCCCACGTTGAGAACTAGCTGAAATCCAGGAGACCTTACTAGATCTATGTCAAGAATCACTTTGAAGGTATCAGATCTTTCACTGAATCTGAGTAGAGCTGAAATTGTAAGTATGCTGCATAAAAAGAAAATATTCTGGAATGTAAAGCTGGACAAGAAAGTTTAAATTTAGCGATGTTAACATTCTGATCAGTAAATGCTGTTGGAGAAGAATACATTTTGGGCAGAACATGGTCCAGGCAGATTTTCAGATAAGAATGAATATTGAATTTGAAGGTCACAGTGAGGTAAAGGCTATAAATATCAAAAATATGCAGATGCTGGTAACCTGAAATAAAACAGAAAATGTGGTAGCAGTAGTTTATGATAACAACATCATAATGAAAATAAAACTCCAGCTGTTATATTCTATAATAATTTCTGTCACTGAGAGATCTTAACTGGAAAAGGAAGAGATGATATTTGAAATGAAGCACTTGGAATACACCTGCATAAACTCCATAGTGAAGACAGACCAAATAAACATGGATAAATTAATTAAACAAAAAGTTAGCAAATACTAACCTTTATTCAAAATCAGAAATATTCAACAGTTTGCATTTATATTAAGGTTTCAACCTTAATAAAGTCATCCTCCAAATAAAGAAAAGGGTAATCTCGAGAAAACTAGCCCATCACCATCAATGATGGATTGAAGTTTAAATGATGAGGAAAAAACTGGACTAAATGGAAAAAAGTAATTGCTGCATAAATGGCCAGTGCAGTCTTGGTACTAGCTTGCTAGAAAAATTAGGAGTGGCCAAATTTTACTTTGTTCCACATTGATAGAAGTAGTACATGTGTGTTCATGGCATCATCATCAATATCTTTGGATTTGTTACTGTGTCCTATTTTACAATGGATGAGTGGAGGCAGAGTTTGGTTTGTGCCATCAATTGGAATTGACTATGGTAATTTTCTGGAGAAGTAAACTTATGAAACTCATACAACAACACACACAAGACCCGAAAGACCCTTGGCCCGAAACGTCGACAGCGCTTCTCCCTATAGATGCTGCCTGGCCTACTGTGTTCTACCAGCATTTTGTGTGTGTTCTTGTTTGAATTTCCAGCATCTGCAGATTTCTTTGTGTTTGCTTATGAAACTCATGTC
This sequence comes from Hypanus sabinus, assembly GCF_030144855.1. NCBI lineage: Eukaryota > Metazoa > Chordata > Chondrichthyes > Myliobatiformes > Dasyatidae > Hypanus > Hypanus sabinus. The sequence goes on along the minus strand of NC_082712.1, from coordinate 133,115,004 downwards.
TGTTAAACAAAGTTTAATATTAAACATGTTCTTTTTTACACAAATGTGTGATAAAGTATGAATCTGCTAACGTTCAAGTGGCAGACAGGACCAAAGCAATAGTATTGAAAACAAGTAAAAAAGCAGACATGGAATGAAACCAAAATTCATCACATAACTAAGGACTAAATCAGCCTTATTATTCCCAAAGCAGCAAAGAAACACTCCAACCACAATTAAAGTCTGCATAAGTCTTCAACCACTCGGCATCAAATACTATCATGGACAAACTTTATTCATGTAGTACAAATCCAGTAGTTCAGACTTCAAACTTGGCTTTGATGTTTAGAAGTAGCACTTGAAACTTAGAATTGACATCAACCAAAAAGAAATCGTTTTTCGCATTTCGGGATGGCCAATTCCAATCCATGTGTTAGAGCCACGAGGCTCTTGTTTCATAAAGCATAATACAAGATGCATTTATTTGAAATACAGAGTAAATACAGCAGATTCCAGTCAATTAGGCCATCTGTAAATTGTAATAGCTCCTTACTTAGGACAACTCTTAAAGAACAGAAGCTAATTGACCAAATAGCTGGAATTCCCTTCATTTATTTGGGACAGCATGCCACTTAATTGGGGCAGGAGACATGCTGAACCACTATTAGTCGCATGCATATTTGTGGCCATTAGAAACTACATCATGCTTCAAGTGAACAGTTTTTAAATTACATCAGTTGTATGTGCTTATGTTATGTTATCGATTTGGTCTGATGATGATAAGTCAAAAACCAGTGATTTTTGATAATTTTGTTTTTTATTGTGAGTTTAGAACATTTCAGACCCTTGCTGGGATGCCATAAAAAGATTTGACACCAGCCAAAAAAATTACCCTACTGGGATACTGGGGTACTGGGGTACTAAAAGCCATCTGCCTAACATCACTCATGGTGAGCTGGTAGAGAGAACAGAAGTGTTGAAATCTACAATTGCAAGCTTGATACATCTGCAAGAAGTTAGAGAGGAATGGGCATTTGTAAGGGACAACAAGGAACATGCCTAAAACAAAAGTGTGAAGGTAAGAATCAAGATGTTGAAGAGGACTTCAGACAATGGTTTTGCATTGTAACTGGATGAGATCTGCATGTCAGTAGACCATTATTTAAAAAAAACAAGATAGCAGATCTAGCTAAGAATCTGGTCACAAAGATTTTAAAGCAACAGGCGATTGGTTGTCTTGATAAAAATGTTCTCACCATATTAAATTCAAGAAAGCACAAGGTGAGAAAGATAATGCTGATAAGTAGAGATATGGAAACCTCCAAAAATATTTGCATGAAACTTTGGTTTAATATGTCCAAAATGTACTGGTCCAATGTGTTCCAATTAACCTGTATACATTGTATAAGTACAACTGATTTTAGTCTAAAATAACCATCTTTTTCAACTAAAGACTGAACAAACTGAGCATGAGAACAAACAGAATTGAGTATGTTAACCTGAGTCTGAAATCAAAATATAACTTCTGCTAGAAGTGATTTTTTAAATTTTATCCCTCTGTATTGAGGTACATCAGTCAAGTTAAAAAAATGTCCTCCATCTCTGACTTGATTCATCCTGAGATTTTTCAGTTCTCACTAATTACAAAATCTAAAACACAAATCAGAAGAAATTTATAACTAAAATATAGCCACAGCTCAATAGAATGTCACGCGTCACATACTATATTTCATAAACATTTCCTCAAATCTCTAAGTAGACTAAATGTGACAAAAATCAATCGTGAAAACATTCTGTTTAACTTAGCAGAATCATTTCTTCTCAAAGTTCAAAGTTAAAAGTAAGTTTATTATCGAAGTACATACATGTCACCATACACTACCATGAGATTTATTTTCTTGTGGGTGTTCGCAGTAAATGCAAAAGAAACAATAGATTCAATGAAAAAACACACACATCAAAACAGGCAAACAACCTATGTACAAAAGCCAGTAAAATGCACAAATACAAAAAGAAAAAAAAAGAAATAAACAATGAATATCAAGAACTTGAAATGGAGAGTCCTTGAAGGTGTGTCCATCGGTTGTGGGAAAAGTTCAGTGATGGTAAAGTGAAGTTATCCCCTCTGGTTCAAGAGCCTGATGGCTGAGAGATAATAACTATTCCTGAACCTGATGGTGTGGGCCCTGTGGCTCCTGTACCTCATCAGTGATGGCTGCAGTGAGAAGAGAGCACCGGCTGGATTGTGAGGCCCTTGATGATGGATGCTACTTTCCTGCAACAGCACTCCTTCTGGATGTGCTGAATAGTGGGGAGGGATTTACCTATGATGGACTAGGCTGTGCCCTCTACTGTTTTTTAGGCTTTTCCATTCGTGGACATTGGTGTTTCCACACTATAATACATCTGGTCAGTATACTCTCGATCGTTTATCTATTGTTACAAGATGTTTCCAACCACACGAGCTTCTGAGATTTAGACGCTCTAACTCTCCAGAGTACAGGTAGCTGGTGCAGCCTCTTTAAGGGCTTAGGACAATCCCCTTAATTGATAATCATAATTTGGCCCCCAAGGATTGCACATTTAGGGAACACCTGAACGTAGATTCAGTGCTCAATCATAAGCCTACCAGTGATTTCAACTCGCACTTGTTTTGTGCTCAGTTTCTCGATCCCACTTGAGACCGTGTCTTGATCCCAGCCTCAGATACTCCAGCATCTGGGTCCAAGCCATCCTCATCAAGGACTCTCATCACGGTACAATTGAGCCAACGTGGACCCAGCAGCGTACTGGAGTCTATTGTCTGCTGTGACCAGCCTCAGCAAAGGTACTTCCAGACAGAGCTTGGAGATTTGTGACCTCCAGATAGCCATTGGTCAACTTCTGCAAGGAGGAAGCCAGAGTCGCTTGGGAGAACCAGTTGGTCCTGCTCCGGAGCCAGTACATATTCCAATCCCCATAAGGTTTAACGGTAACCCAGGCTCTCGCTGAGGCTTCCTCATTCATATGTGAATTTCAGCCATCCTGATCCGCTTCAGATCGTGAAAAAATGGCCTTCATTATCTTTATCCTGACAATAAGAGCCCTGGTCTGGGCCACTGCGCATTGGAAACGTATGTCAGAGCTCTGCATGGATTTGGAGGAGTTCCTGGCCACCGTGAGGAAGATGCTTCGTCATCCTGCCAGAGCCAGATCGCCTGATGAAGATTCAATAGGCGGGGACAATCAGCGGCCAACTATACGATTGAATTTCAGACATTGGCCCAGGAGAGTGGTTGAAGCAGGGAGACCTTGGCCCTGTCTATGCTGCCACAGACTCCAAGACAAGCTGAAGGATACCCTCGCCTTGGGAGAGCCAGCAGCAAACTTAGAGGTTCCCATCAACATGTCCGTCTTTCTCCATTATCGTCTGGCAGAGCAAAAGCAGAACCACTTCAGGAGGTCGAAGAGAGCCGGTCCAAGCCCGGTTCCTACCTATCACAATTCCACTCCCCAACCTTGGGTCATGACCACCCTGTCGCCAGCTCAAGATCCAGTCGAACCCACGCAAGTCGGTTGCACTGTGCTCTCTGGTGAGGAGAGGTCCTGGCATCGGAGTCAAGGATGCTGCTTTTACTGTGGGGAAGTAGGTCACATGCGGGCCTAATGTCTGAACTGGTAAGACCATCCGCAGTTGGGAGGACTGTAATGGTAGCAGCCACTATCCCTACTCCCATGGATTCTGGTTTCATGCTGAAGGCAGAGTTCAGCTGTGGTGAGAACTTGAGGCAGGTGAATGAAGGCTTTTGTGGACTCAGGGGCAGTAGGTAATTTTCTGGATTTAGAAACCCCTCATTGGCTTGACATACCACCACGAGAGCTGAGCCAGTCCTTGCCTACAACTGTCTTGGATAGCGGATCGTTAGGTTCCAGGCAGGTCCAGCAACAGACTATGGTGTTGAAGATAAGGATAGGGGATCATGTGGAAGACATTAGTTTCTACTAATATATTAGTAGGTATATTAGCAGCTGTGTGCTCCATAGATAGAAAGGGTAGAGAGGTTCCTTTGAGCGAATGGTATCACTACCTGGGTCGGTCAGAGAACCCAACAACATGGCCATATACATACAACCACACACACAAAGTGCTGGTAGAACACAGCAGGCTAGGCAGCATCTATAGGGAGAAGCGATGTCGACGTTTCGGGCCGAGACCCTTCGTCAGGACATATATGTATATGGCCATATACATACTTGATTAGCATCAGAAACATGAAATATGCTTGTAAATTTGTTCATGTTGTGAACAATTCACAAGGTTTATAATAGTACCATTATAAACATTTGATGGCACATTTGAATTCAGTATTTATATTGTCATTCTTATATAATAGATATATGCAAACACACACCATGGTAAATGATAGTTAATTTGAAATCAGTCCAAATGTCATCAAGGATGTAACTTCAAGGCATTTGAGATTGGGTTCTACGGTATTGGTTAATGTACGGATTGAATCCACGTGAAGATGTTTGAAGTAATAAATAACTGTTAAGAGCCCAGTGAATGGTGTCTACCATGGAAATTACATTTAAAACGTGTGATAATTCTATATAAGACATGATTCCAAATTATCGGTATCAACTACACAAAACAGTTTCAGTGGTGCCTCCTTCTTTGATCCTAGCTTCCAGTTTTGTTATCACAGAAAGCATCATGGTCTCAAGAGCAGGAAAGACAGGAGAGACTATAATGTAGAAGAAGCACAGTGACACCGTTTTAAACAAGAAGGAACAAAATGTTGCAGAGTATCACAATATTCTTTTGTATCCAAGATGACATCTATATTCCCAAAAAGACCAAACAAAAGTACTCAAAGGATCAATGGGAAATGGTTTTACAGATTGCAGCTCCCCAACCTAGGATTTGAGCTTTTATTTGAACAATGATTTGGGGTGATATTAGACATTTCAGTTTGCTGTGACTATAAATGAAGTCACCAGAGAGACACTAAAGCTGGTGGATGGAGAAGTCTTTATTCAGTACAACAAGCAAGTATCATCGGAGACACTCTCAGTAGAGGCTCCCAAACCCAAATAATACATCACATTTTTATATGTTAAAGAACAAAGGTAAGGCTAGAACAATTTCTGTAGTTACAATGTGTTCATAATGCTTCCATGGAGTTGCACGTAACTTTCAAACACCTGGATCTTCACATCAACACACCAAAATGAGTGTTAATCTGTCTTTAAGTTGCATTCATGCATCTCAGGTGAAGGGGGTGTTCCCTGATTTGCAATCAAACCCAGTCTGCAGCTCCAGGAAGATCTTTGTTTTGAGCTACATTTTTAATTCTATGCACAATCCTCATTCAGAGCTGAAGACTGGTTGCTGTTGTGATAACTCCAGAATATGCTCTAGTACTATTTTGCAGACATTTCACTTTTAACCATATAACCATATAACAATTACAGCACGGAAACAGGCCACCTTGGCCCTTCTAGTCTGTGCTGATGCATACACTCACCTAGTCCCACCGGCCCACACGTAACCCTCCATTCCTTTCCTATCCATATACCTATCCAATTTTACTTTAAATGACAATACCGAACCTGCCTCTACAACTTCTACTGGAAGGTCATTCCACTACAGCTACCACTCTCTGAGTAAAGAAATTCCCCCTCGTGTTACCCTTAAACTTTTGTCCCCTAACTCTCAAATCATGTCCTCTTGTTTGAATCTCCCCTACTCCCCTACTCTCTCGATCTATCCCCCTCATTATTTTAAATACCACTATCAATTCCCCCCTTAACCTTCTACGCTCCAAAGAATAAAGACCTAACTTGTTCAGCCATGTACAATATCTCACAGTCAAAGGAAACTATTCCAACAATGCAGCCAGCCACATAACCACAATATTCTTGCCACATCTGGTTTACTGCATGCCACAAGTCACAACATTTAATATGACATGTTGAGAAACATGCAGATCAATTATATTTAGAACTGTTTTAGCCACTGCAACATGCTGAGTGCCCTCTTTAATGAAGGATATTTGATGTCAGACTCTTTCCTAGGTAATTGATTCTGATTATGAGCTGCCTTACCAAGTACCAATACAAAAGACTCTGAGGGCACTTCCTGAACTTTGGGAAAGGTCAGAGAAGTAGGGCTACTTGGAATGCTTTCAAAAGAGCTTGTAAAAGCATGAACAATCAAACTACCTCATCAAAAAACAACTGAATGATTAAATAAGATACATATTTTACTTCTACAGGGGTAGGTTATTATTTCTTCTAATAGTAAAGGGCAGCATCTTTGACAACATTGCATCAAAATCTAAACTGGACAAACCACAAAACACTGCAGCAGCAAAAGCAGAAACTAGGTTTTCTGCAGTATCTCACCCAGTGAGACCCCAAGACATTTCCACTATGCAGAGGCCATTGGCTGTGATGAAATACTCTGCATGTGCTTAAGGAGTCGCAGCTCCAAGCTCAAGAAGCTCAACAAATCCTGGGCCAAGAAGCCCACTTGTGTGGCATCCCATCTATCATTCTAAACGTTCATGTTCTCCACCGTAGCTACAATGAATACCATCTACAAATAGCAACAGATTAATACATTGTCAGCTTTTCCTTGACACTATTTTTATCAGTTTTATGGTGCAGAGGTTAAATAATCCCTTGACAATGTGTATGAGGTGACAATATTAAAGGGCAAGAGCAGCACTTCCAGGTTCCCAACCATGTCATACAGTGTCCTGAGTTGGAAATGTATCACTATGTCTGTATCATCAATGGCCTCCCAGATGAGAATCTTGAGACATTTACACAATAACACCATATGGATCCCTTAAAACAGGAGTTCAAGACCATAGACCATACGACATAGGAGCAGAATTATGCCATTTGGCCCATTGAGTCTGCTCTGCCATTCCATCATGTCTAATTTATTACCCCTCTCAACCCTATTAACCTGCCTTTTGACACCCTGACTAATCAGAAACCTATCACCTCCACTTTAAATATAGTCAATGGTTTGGTCTCCACAGCTGCCATGTGGCTAAAGTAATTCCTCCTCATCTCTGTTCTAAATGGATGTCTCTCTAATCTAAAGGTTCCCAATGTTTTAAGCCAAGCACCAATACCATGAAGCAAGAAGTCTGTGGGTCCTAGGTTGCAAACCCCTGCTCAAGTCTGTGGCTGTGTCCTCTGGTCCTAGACTCACCCACTATAGAAAACCATCCTTCTTACATCCACTCTAACCAGACCTTTCAATATTCAATAGGCTTCAATGAGATCCCCTCTCCTTCTTCTAAGCTGCAGCAAGTATTGGCCCACAGCTATCAAATGCTCCTTGTATATTAACCCTTTCATTCTCCGAATCATTCTCGTGAACCTCCTCTCATCCTTTTCCAATGCCAACACACCTTTACTGAGATAAGGGGATAAATTTGCTCACAGTACACCCAGGGTATTCCCATTCCCCTGCCAGATGAGTTTTTACCTTCCCCAACAGCTCTAGCAAACGTGCCAATGTCTTATAAAGCCTCAGCATTACATCTGTACTCTGATGCTCTAGTCCTCATGAAATGAATGCTAACATTGCATTTTCCTTCCTTACCACTGACTCAACCTGCAAGTTAACATTTGGGGGATCCTGCACAAGGACTCTGATTTTTGAATGCTCTCTCAGCTTAGAAACAGTGTACGTCTTTAATCCTTCTTGCAAAGTGCATGACTCGACACCTCCCTACACTATATTCCATCTATCTCTTCTTTGGCATTCTTTCAATCTATCTGTCCTTCTGTAGACTCCCTGCACCCTCAACACTACATCCTCTCCACCTATCTTTGTATTGTCTGCAAACCTAGCCTCAAAACTATTAATTCCATCATCCGAATCACTCACATATAATATGAAAAGAAGCCTTCAGAACACCAAACCCTGTTGTCACGATTATTCACCAGCAGCCAACCAGAAAAGGCCCATTTATTGCCATTCTTTTCCTACTGCCAGTCAGCGAATCTTCTCTCCATGCTCATATTTTTCTTGTAATACCATGGGCTCTTATCTTGTTAAGCAGACTCATGTGTGGCACCTTGTCAAAGGCCTTCTGAAAATCCAAGTACATAACATCCACTACCTCTACTTTGTCTATCTTGCCTGTTACTAACCTCAAAGAATTCCAACAGATTTGTCAGGCAAGATTTCCTCTTAAGGAAAACATGCTGACTTTGGCCTATTTTGCCTCAAAGTACCCCAAAATCTCACTCTAAATAATGGACTCCAACATCCTCCAAACCAATAACTGTAGTAGTTTTCCAATCCTCCAGAACCATTCCAGAATCTGGTGATTCTTGAAAGATCATTATAAATAACTCCACAATCTCTTCAACTACTGCACCTCTTTCAGAACCCTAGGGTGTTGTTCATCAGGTCTAGCTGACCTATCTACCTTCAGACCTGTCAGCTTCCCAAGCACCTTCTCCTTAGTAACAGCAATTACACTCACCTCTGCCCTCTAGCAATTTAGAATTTCTGGCATACTGCCACTGTCTTCTATAGTGAAGTTGGACACGTAACACTTCTTAAGTTCATCTGCCATTTCCTTGTCCCCCATTACTCCCTTTATAGCATCATTTTCCACCTGTCCAATATCCACTCTTGCTTCTCTTTTACTCTTTATATATTAAAAAGAATATTTTGGCATCCTATTTTATATTATTGGCTAGCTTAACTTCATTTTTCATCTTTTCTCACATTATAGCTTTTTGAGTTGCATTCTTTTGGTTTCTAAAACTTCCCCAATCCTCTAATTTGCCATTTTTTTCCACATTATATGCAATATGTTTTGCTTTTGTGCTGCACTTGTCTTCCCTTGTCAGCCATGGTTGCCTCTTTCTCCCTTTAGAATACTTCTTTATCTTTGAGATGCATCTATCCTGTGCCTTCAGTCATTGTGGCAGTGCCATCATCCTGCTAATATCTCCTTCCAATCAACTTTGGCCAGCTCTTGTCCTGTGCTTCTGTAATTCCCTTTACTTCACTGCAATACTAATAAACCTGACATCAGCATCTCCCTCTCAAACTGCAGGGTGATTTCAAACTTCAAAGTCCAAGTACATTTATCATCGAAGGGTGTATACTATAAGCAACCTTCAGATTTGTCTCCTTTCAGGCAGCCATAACACAAAGAAACCCAATAGAACCCACTAAGAAAAGTCCATCAAGCACCCAATGCACAGCACAAAAAACAATCATGCAAACAATAAAAGCAAGCAAAGAACATTCGGAACTGAAGATCATGAAAGTGAACCCACAGCCACAAAGCCACTCAACACTGCAGCCAAACCAGGAGCCCATTAGTTGCAGGCCTTCTGAAAATCACCTCCATGTCCACTCCAGTAATGGCCAACATTGGCTCATTCCCAGCACTTGGCCCTGGGTCCCGCCGTCTCAACTTGGCCTGTACTCAGGTCGTTGCAATCATCCTGCACCTTCAAGACTTTTGTCAACACTGCAAAAATACCAGGTCTTGCAGGCAGCTCAAAAGCTCAACTTCAAAAGGGAATTGTTTCACCAGCACCACTTGAACCAGATTGCATTACATCAGGATCACTATCCTCTAAGGGTTCCTTTACCTTAAGCTCCCAATCAAATTTGACACAATACATAACACCCAATCTAGAATTGCCTTTCCCCTCATGAGCTCAACCACAATCTGTTCTAAAAAGCCTTCTCGTAGGCATTCTACAAATCCCCTCTCTTGGGATCCAGCACCAACCTAATTTTCCTAATCTACCTGCATATTGAAATCCCCCATGACTATCATAACATTGCCCTTTTTGCATTCCTTTTCCATCTCCCATTGTAATTTGTATCCCACATCCTAGCTACTATTTAAAAGCCTGTATATAACTCCCATCAGAGTTATTTTTAACTTTACTCACAAGGATTCTGCACCATCTGATCCTATGTCACCTCTTTCTGAGGATTTGTTCTAATTTTTTTTACCAACAGAGCTACCCCACCCCCTCTGACGACCTGCCTGTCCTTTCAATGCAAGGTGTATCCTCAGATGTTAAGCTCCCAACTATGATCTTCTTTCAGCCATGATTCAGTGATGTCCACAACACTGTACCTGCCAATCTCTAATTGCACTACATCTACCTTATTCCATATCCTGCATGAATTTAAATATAACACCTTCAGTCTTGTATTCATCAACTATTTCAATTTTGCCCAAACGTTACACTTCAACTCATCCCACTGACTACAATTTTGCCCTATTATCTGCCTGTCCTTCCTCATAATCTCACTACTCACTGCTTCTACTTGCATACCAACTGCCCTCTCCTCAGTCCTATTATGCTGGTTCCCATTCCCCTGCCAGATTAGTTTATACCTTCCCCAACAGCTTGAGCAAATGGGGACATTGGTTCCCTTGGATTCAGGTGTAATCCATCTTATGAAGATGGCTCATCACCTTCATACAGGTACAGATTGGTAAAAACACTGGCCTTGTCAATGATGCTTCCATCTAAACAAGGGAATAAATAATGAAATCAGTACAATGGGGAAGTGCCACACTGTGTGTTGGGATATCAGGCTCAGGTTTGAACCCATGACCTTTTGGATCAAAGGTAAAAATGCTATCTTCCTATAAATAAAAGTGGTTTTACTGATTCTTGAAACAGCCCTCAGGGGAACAAAAGTGAGAAAGTAGAATTATGTCTCATTCTTCACTGCACTGTGGGAGACAAAACTTTCAAGTGTTCTTTATGTGTGTATGTGATGATTCAAACAGTGAGATTGGTTCTTCATTGATATATGCACCATACAGTCTCCGAAAAATCTTCATAAAACCATAAGACCAGAAAATATAGGAGCAGAAGTAGGCCTTTCAGCCCATCGAGACTGCTCCACCATTCAATCATTGACTGATCCAATTCTTCCAGTCATCCCAGCTCCCTGCCTTCTCCACATACCCTTTGAAGCCCTGGCTAATCAAGAACCTATCTATCTCTGCCTTAAATGCACCCAATGACTTGGCTTCCACAGCCGCTCGTGACAACAGATTCCACAGATTTACCACCCTCTGACTGAAGTAATTTCTCTGCATCTCTGTTCTAAATGGACATCCTTCAATTCTGAAGTTGTGCCCTCTTGCCCTAGACTCCCCTACCATGGGAAATAACTTTGCCATGTCTAATCTGTTCAGGCCTTTTAATATTTGGAATGTTTCTATGAGATACCCCTCATTCTCCCAAACTCCAGGGAATACAGCCCAAGAGTTGCCAGACCTTCCTCACACGGTAACCCTCTCATTCCTGGAATCATTCTTGTGAATCTTCTCTGAACCTTCTCACATGTCAGCATATCCTTTCTAAAATAAGGAGCCCAAAACTGCACACAATTCTCCAAATGTGATCTCACAAGTGCCTTATATTCTATATCCCTGCTCTTATATTCTATACCTCTAGAAAGGAATGCCAACATTGCATTTGCCTTCTTCACCACCGACTCAACCTGGAGGTTAACCTTTAGGATATCCTGCACAAAGAATCCCAAATCCCTTTGCATCTCTGCATTTTGGATTTTTTCTCCTTCTAAATAATAGTCTGCCTGGTTATTTATTGCACCAAAGTGCATGACCATACACTTTCCAACATTGTATTTCATTTGCCACTTCTTTGCCCATTCCCCTAAACTATCTAAGTCTCTCTGCAGGCTCTCTGTTTCCTCAACACTACCTGTTCTTCCAACTATCTTTGTAACACTGGCAAATTTAGCCACAAATCCATTAATCCCATAGTCCAAATCATTGGCATACATTGTAAAAAGCAGCCGTCACCCCTGTGAACTCCACTGGTAACCGACAGCCAGCCAGAATAGAATCCCTTTATTCCCACTCTCTGCTTTCTGCCAATCAACCAATGTTCCACCCATGCTAGTAACTCCCCTGTAATTCCATGGGCTCTTATCTTGCTAAGCAGTATCCTGTGCAGCAACTTCTCAAAGGCCTTCTGAAAATCCAAGTACACCATGTCTACTACATCTCCTTTGTCTACCCTGCTTGTAATTTCTTCAAAACATTGCAGTAGGTTAGTTAGGCAGGATATTCCTTTCAGAAAATCATGCTGGCTTTGGCCTCTCTTGTCATGTGCCTCCAGGTACTCCATAATTTCATCCACAGCTATCGATTCCAACAACTTTCCAACCACTGATGTCAGGCTAACAGGTCTATAGCTTCCTTTCTGCTGCCTCCCATCCTTCTAAAATAGCCGAGTAACATTTGCAATTTTCCAGTCATCCAGTACAATGTCAGAATCTATCATTGTCATAAGCCATCACAACTACATGAACACTAATAACAATGGATCAAAGGAATTAAAGATTCTCATGTATTCTGCAGGTGAAAGTGTTGGCAAATTACAAACAAAAATAAATATCTACCAGGGGTTTGGGAAGTGTCAACAAGATCTGACAATAAGTTCTTTCCTTTTGCTTTCCATCTTCAGTAAGTAAAAATATGTCTTGTGGATAACAGATGGCAGGCAGGAAGCTCTATAGTAGTAACTTCATTGAGCAAACAACCACAGAAATGAGAAACTGAATTTACACATAATCCCTTGATTTGGTTATTGGGTAGTCAATTACATTCTGAAAATCAACATCTTATTGATGTTCCAGTAAAACAAGTTCTACTGACTATTGGGTCAGCATTAAACCATTGTCTCCCTTTTTCTATCTCTACTGTTCTGGAAACAGTCAATAATTTAAATTTTCATCAAAGGTATTTTATTCATGAAAGAGCACACAGAGTCAGCAGGTAGCTTTACACTTCTTTCCTACAAGCATCTTCCTATTGGTACTTATGATCCTCACATACTGTTGCAAAACTAAAAAGTTAGAAACACCCCTTAAGGATCAAATGCATCAAGTTTTGTTAGGGATATATTTGAGAAGTGAAGACTAAAACATCATCAGATTTAGGTTAGCTGTAGGAAAGGAGAAGGAGCAGTCCAAAGTAAAAAAATAAGCAATTGCAGGAAGGCCTATTTCAATGGAATGAGTGTGGGTCTGACCCAGGTAACCTGGGATTAAAATTGTATTGTATTCAATATTTAAGCAATATTATAAATATATTGCTTGATGAAGCATTCTTTATTTGTTTCGGTTATTCATTATCGGTTGTATGTAAGAAGAATATGAACAACATGGCACCACATCACAGGTAACAAGATAATGACAAGATAGTTTAAAACAATTCCAAAAGAGCTACCTACCTGTAAAGGGGGTTTCTTCTTTTTTCTTTGTTCCTGTGTATGTAATCAAAATGGCTTCTTTGTTTTGTTAAAAGCAGGAATGCTTCTTTGTTGCGAGAGAGTGCTGGAAGCTTGTTTGGGTTAAAATTTACTGATAACGAGAATTGGATTCCTTTGTAAACCAATTGGGATTAATGTTGTTCTTTCTTCTGAGTCTGTAAGCGATTGTTGGCGGGCTTTTGGGGAGATCAGTGTGAGGGGTTGGGAGAGAGGACGCGATGCTGTAAGCTGGGCGAGGAACGGACTCCAAGTGGGGGTCTGAGGCCAGGAGGTACTCTAAGGAGAAGGGATGAAGCTAGATGTGTTTGGTTGACCACTCGGAGGGTCCTAAGCTGCGAGTCGAGGAGTTCGGAGGGGATTGAATGGTGGCCAGAAGAATTCAGTAATTGAGCTCCAACGGTTGTGCACGAAGTGGTTTGGACTTTGATAAGTTTGGCGCCTTTTCTTTATTTTTTTCTTCATATATACTGTATCATTATTAATCACTTAGTTATAGTAACCTTTATAAATTGTACTCATTTAATCGTATATGGTGTACTGTCTGTTTTTGGGCGAGGCGGGGACATCACACAGCATCCACACCAGCTGATTACCCAGTTTGGCGGGGCCGGAGGCTGCTCCCCCTAGATGAGAACAAGCTGAGCGAGCCTGAGGCGACCCAGGGGGTTACATACCTTTTGAAGCTGCATATTTTTTCCTTCAAAAGAGGAAATGTTTAAATTTAAAAAAGGAGCACACGTTTCTTGGAAAGGGACAGAGATGGTCTAGTTGAAAAAAAAAGCAGGAGACAGATGAAATTTACAGGTACTTAAACAGTGAGTACCGGGTGATAGGAATAACAAATTTTAAGAAAAAAACAGAAATAGCTGGCTACATCAGAAAAATAGATGCATTCAATTGCACAGCAGATAATGTAACTGGATGATGTATGCTGAACCAATTGAGCATGATTTTGAAGCAAGTGAAAGAGCCAATGAAAAATGAGTGCCAGTGCTACTGAGTACAATAGGTAGAAAAGCATATTGTTAGCTTAAAGTTTAACTGCTCCAACCAATGAGCATTGCTCATACTGTAATGTAATCTAGGAACATTTAGAACCAAACTCAATTTTGATTGCAAAACACTTCAGATTTCATAAGCAGAATCGAAAGGAAGGAAGTTCATTTCCGTTTACATGGTTGAACTGAAGAAATTGTCCGAACAGTGTTAAGTTCAGTGATGGGCTTAATGATACACTGTGAGATAATTTAGTCTGTGGAATCTTACAAGGAAACTTGCTCCTAACTGAAGCACAACTCGCATTTGAAAGAGAAGTTGAAATTGTTGTATGAATTGAAACTGCAGTCAGAAATGTAGGTGAGTTGCATTCAGGAATGAAATTGAGTGTGAACAAAACTGCAACATCTAAACAGAAATCTGCCTGGCCGAACAAATTGGTCACATTGGTTGGTCGTCTTGTTGGATGTGCTCCTTCACTGATTCTATTATGGTTCTTGGATTTATTGAGCATGCCCTCAAGAAAACAAATCTCAGGGTTGTTTCTGGTGACAATGATACTTTGATAATAAATTTACTTTGAACTTTTGAATTTTGCAATACAGTCAACTGAGAGTGAATTAAGAAGGGTATGGGATGATGCCACAGCAGTGTTCAAGGATGGCATTGGAAAACTCGAACGTATTAGGAGTAAAATAGTTTAAATGAAAATGCCACATCCAAGTTTTACAAAGTGCATCTGGTTCCTTATACCTTCCATGATAAAGTAGCTAATGAGCTAGATCACATAGAGACTAAAGTATTTCTATTTAAGTTTGAGTGGAGCCCATGGGTGATGTCAGTATTCCCAATAGCCTAAATTAATGGGTCTGTCAGGATCTATGGTTATTTTAAGATCACCTTCAACCCATACTGACAGAAGATCAATATCTTCTGCCCAGGATAGAAGATATCTTTGCTAAGCTTTCTATGGGAAAACACTTCAGCAAAGTGGACTTAGCTGAGGCCCACCTACTGATGGAGATGGAAGAAGAATCCAAAATGTTTCTCACCATAACCTCTCACAGAGGTCTTTATCGTTATAGTAGGCTCATTTTTGGAGTAGTATCTGCTCCTACACTCTGAAAGAAAGCTATACCCGGGTGCTGTAAGGCTGCCCAAGTACTGTGTTACCTGGATGAAATCATTGTTACCAGAGCAGTGGACAAGGAGCATTTCAAAAAATCTCAAGACAATGTTAAGGAAATCAGAATGTTATGGGCTCAGAGCATAAAGCAACAAGTGTGAATTATTTAAACCAAGCATTATTCACTGTGGTTGCGCTTTTGACACACAATCATTGCTCAAGTGTGCTGCAAAAATTCAAGCTCTGGTGGACACCCCAAGGCCAAAGGGCATGTCATAGTTTTGGTCCTTTTTAAACTTGTCTACTGTGCAGCACCCTTTAAGCTCATTACTAGAGGTCAGGAAGAAATAGCAAGGGACAAGGCAGTGGGAGAGGCTTGCAAAAAGGGAA
The DNA here is from genome assembly GCF_030144855.1 of Hypanus sabinus. NCBI lineage: Eukaryota > Metazoa > Chordata > Chondrichthyes > Myliobatiformes > Dasyatidae > Hypanus > Hypanus sabinus. Next base: position 133,099,196 of record NC_082712.1, on the reverse strand, counting down.
AAGGTGATGTCAGACACTGTACCCACACATTTTGATACACCTCATCCAGTGAAGCTTGCCTGTGACATCTCACCTTATTGTACAGGTACAATCATGTCACATGTTATGAGTGATGGAAGTGAACACCCCATTACCTTCGCATCACGTTCCTTTATTGCTGCAGAGATAAATTATGCACAGATTGACAGAGAGGCCTTGAGTCTGGTTTGGGGTGTAAAATGTTTTAACCAGTATCTGCATTGAAGAGGATTTACCATCTTACTGATCATCAACTACTACTGTCCCAAAGGATGTTCCAATAATAGCAGCAGCATGAATGCAGAGATGGGATGTTTCTTGGCGGACCAAGTACAAGATCAAGTTCAAGAGAACAATTAATCATGGAAATGCTGATGGATTGCCCCATTTACCCTTGGAAACAGAAATACCAGGACAATTGATAAAAGAGGACAGTCCTCTTGACATATTCACCCAAGTGCAAATTGAAGGGTCTCCTATTACAGCAGAGATGATCCAAAGGGAATCCAGAAAAGATCCCACTCTGTCTCAGGTCCACATGGCAGATCAAAATGGCTAGAATGTGCAGCAGAAATTCCAGTTCCCCATTTTACCAGCACCAGGATGAACTTGCCCTTGAAGGGGGTTGCCTTATGTGGAGATTGAGAATGGTTGTACCATCCAAACTGAGAACAGAAGTGTTGGAGGAGCTAGTTGCCAGTCATCCAGATGTGGTCAAAATGAAATTATTGGGTTGAAGCTTTACCTGGTGACCTGATATAGATCTGCAGATTGAGCACCTTGCATAAACTGTTTGGGATGCCAGCATAGCCGGAAGATACCAAAAGAAGCGCATGAACTGATAGAAGAATCATGCAGATTTTGCCCTGGTAGAAGGACCATGTAGATTTTGCCAGACCATTCATGGTCACAGATATGTTACTAGTAGTGGATGCAGCTACAAAATGGCCAGAAGTGTTCCCAATACTCATCACCACAGTCTCACACACTGCTGATGTGCTGAGAAACCTCTTGTCAAGGACTGGTGTTCTTGAACAATGGACCACAGTTTCTTGTGGAACAGTTCAGTCGTTTCTGAAAATGAATGGAATAAGAAATATTACATCTGAAGCATCAGCTCAGTGCTGGCAGCAGATCAATACCATCTGCCCAGGATAGAGTATATGGCTAGAGGATCTAGGTTACAAATGGCTGGTCAGAACATTTTGTACAAAATCTAAAGAATACACTGTGACCATAGTTTACTAACACTGAATTGGAAGTTTGTCAGTTTCCTTCTTACATATTGCAATGCAGCACACTCCACACACAATATCTCACCAGCTACGCTGTTCCCAGGTTCTCACTAATGCACACACTTGGATCTCCCCAATCTCAGAAGGAATATGTAGGGCAAACAGGGGTCTCCTTGAACAAGGAGGTTCAATATTTCACTCATGGACAAGCAGTCCTGGCAAGGGACTACAGATGTGATCAAAAGTGGGTCCTTGGAAAGAGTAAGGACAGAAATGGGCCACTCTCCTCCACAGCAGATATTGTGTTGATGTCATCTGGAGAGGACACATTGATCAGTTGAGGACAGCAGATTCAATCATCGGAGAAGAATGGTGACTGGAGCTGCCAGAACCACTTCCTGCAGTCCAGAATCAACTTTTACAACCACCGGAGGAAGTTCCAGTACCTGAGACTGCTTCACAGCCACAAGTCTCACCTGCCAATCAGTGTGACACCTCCCACTCCCACCTGTCAGGAAAAATGTTATCTCACAAGTGTAAGAAATCCACCACAACGATTAAATCTTTGGACCTGACTGGAACAATTTAAAATTTACTCTGCTGTTGATGTTTATATAATAGCTGTATTATTTAGTATACTTGGCACGTGGGCAAGTGGTTAAGGCCTTCGTCTAGTGATCTGAAGGTCGCTAGTTCGAGCCTTGGCTGAGGCTGTGTGTGTGTCCATGAGCAAGGCACTTAACCACACATTGCTCTGCGACGACACCGGTACCAAGCTGTATGGGTCCTAATGCCCTTCCCTTGGACAACATCAGTGGCGTGGAGAGGGGAGACTTGCAGCTTGGGCAACTGCCGGTCTGCCATTAATAAAAACCTTAAGCCCTGGAAACAGTGGTGTAGTAGTATCAGCACTGGACTTTGAGGCAGATGGTCCTGATCCCTGGTCCCAACCTGGGCAGCAGAATCTGCGCAAAAGAAAGCCTGGCAATCTACTTCTGTATCTTGCTACGAAATTCCTATGGATAACTACACGGTCCATAGGGCCACCATGAGTTGATGATGACTCGGTGGCACTGAATAACAACATATATATGACTAAGAGCAATATATTTCAAATTTGAGTTGAGATGCGTTCTATACTGAGTTGGAGTTTATAGCTAAGCAGGGTGGAGTGTTGTGTATTTAATACTTCAGTAATAATTGAGTAACAGATTCTTGATGTTGTCATAGCCAGGGTTGGTATTGGGAATAAGCTCCTATGACCTATAATTTGCTCCAAATGGCGTGGGACTCCAACAGCCTCTGACAACCATGTCCAACTCCTGGCCTTCACATGTGTCTTAGTTACCAGGCCCAGTGGAACTGTCTCTACTGACAAGAGAAGGAGTAAAGGTGGACCACTAGTGCCTCAAACCAGTTGCTTCAGGCAAAGGAGGGCTCGTCAGCCTTGGACAGCAGCCCACCCAGGGGAAGGAAAACTCTGATTTTAAACCTCTACTGCCTTGCGGTCATACCCACCCATGGGAAAGGCTTCAGGAGTAAACCCCAAGGAAGAAATCCAGAGCCGGGGTCCCTAAGGCAGTTTGATGTTGTTTACAACTTCACTCTGGCAACCACTGCGATGACACTGGTGCCAGGCTGTATGAGCACTTGCCCTTCCCTTGGACTACATCAGCAATGTGGAGAGGTGGAACCCACTGCATGGGCAACAGCTGGTTCTTCAAATCTTCCCGCCCTGTAGAGGACACAGTCCACCAGAGGCACAAACCCATGATCCCCTGGGATCGACGGCTGCCTACTACAATTGAGTAACATTGTAAATATATTGTTTGGCTGAGAATGCTTTGTTTACATAATTCATGATAGGTTATATGTAAGAAGCACTTAAATGGCACACGTCATTAGGCCACCACATCACAGGTGAGCACCTCACTGAAGTAAAGCTTCATAGACACTTTTCCAATCTTCCATGTTTTTCTCTTGATGCATTTTTGGAGTTGTAAAACATTAATAAAAAATATTAAGCTAAACTCTAGTGAACAATATACTGTCTTTAGGGAGAAGATAGTTCAGGTATAGCTGAGGTACATTCCCATAAGTAGCAAAGGAAGAACAAGGCACTTCCCAGGCAACAAAAAAGCAAAAGAAGAAGGTGAAGAATAATGCAACACACACAACATGCTGGAGCAACTCAGCAGCCCAGGCAGCTAAGACTTTTGCCGATGCCTACGACTTTTGCACAATACTGTAGCAATTTTATATATTGCACTGTACTGTTGCCTGCCACAAAGAGAGCATCTGATAAAAGATTAGCTGGCAACATAACTAGGAATCCAAGTATGTTCTAAGCATACATAAATAATAAAAATGAAACACTTGGAGAAATAGAACTTATTAAGGACAAAAATATTACATTATAAATGGATTCCAAGTGTAGTATAAAATTACCAAACATGTACCTTGCACTTATCTTCACCAGGAAAGGAGTGATTCCAAACAGACAATGCAGGTGACTCACGAGATGCACTAAAAGTTAATAGCATGGTAGTCTTAGAAAAGTTAGTTGATCTTAAAGAAGGCAAGTCACCAGAACTGATGTGATGTTCCTTTGATTTTAAAGGAAGTACGAGAGGAGATTGTAAGTTCACTATCTATAATTTTTCAATAGGGAAGTTGACTGGATACTACAAGCCCAGCAACAGCAACTGTGGATATTGTTTGAGGGACCACTCACAAGGAGCAGGACAAATCAGGCCTGATAGAGCCTATTAAATAGTTAATGCGTCTTGATTTGATTTACTATGGATTTTACTTTTTTGTAGTGTCTGCTTAAGACAATTCACTGTTTTCCAGTGCCCTAAAATAATAAATATATCTGCAATAATTTATTAAAAGATAAGCTTTGCAAGAACTGAATGTGAGAAATTACTCACAATCTGATCAATTGAAACAGAGAATGATTGAGAAGGAATAACAGGATTTGTTGAGAGAAGAATCTCAGTAACACTCTTCATATTATTTCCCAAAAAACATTAACAATTTTAATGAGGGAACGCGATGGCCAGAACTCGAGAAAGCCAACGCAAACAGGAAACTATCTTGGATGCAGTAACAAGAGGGGTAGAAATTTCCTATCACTTATTTTCAGATACATTACTTTTGCCTATTCATGCTCAAAACGCGAGACCTGGTACTCAACTGAAATTTGATCTCTGGAACTTGATTTTAATAAATGCAACAAGTTTCTGAGACAATCCACGCCTCCTCAAAAAATGAGCTGTACTTTTTTTCTCAATATTTTTGTGAAGTCCTAGAAAGAGTAAGACAAGGTATGTAGGTTGGTGAAGTCAGGCTAGGAAAGGATAAAATGTACAGATGCTGCCGTCAGTATTTCTGCAGCTTTGCTATTCATTGTGGTAAGAGGAGTTTTTTTTTATTAAAATTTTGCTGGAGAATTGAGCCACAACAAGCATAGTAATGGATCTGCAGCATATGGCTCAATGACTAATCTATTGATCCAGTTTATTGCAAGTTTAAAATAATTATGAATGCCATCAATTTTTCATAGATTTGATTAATGTATAGGCAGCCAGGATGCTTACGACTCAGTAGTTTTGTAAAAGTAATTCTCTCCCCATTTGGTAAGTCTGCTGCAAACATTTTCAAGATTTGTTTAATTTTACAGATAGTGGTGTGACAACTGTGATTTATATTATATCTATTTGTCCTGTGATGTGTAAATAAACACACAGCAGATTTTATTACCACGCTTTCTCAATGGAATTGAATACAAAACTGCTTTATTTTGTAATATTATGAGGTTCCAAACCATTGTACAGCCAATTAGGTACTTTTTTTGTAAAGTGTAATCACAGTTTCAATAAAGCAAGTATTGCAGAGAATCTGCAAAATACGAGACCTCACAAAGAGAAAGATGGCTATCTAATCTACCTTTGTAATACTGAATTGAAGAATATATTTGACCAGGGTAATAGGGGGGAAAATCCCTGCTGTTCTTCAAATCCTGTCATTAAATATTACACTCATCTGAGAAGGCAGGTGGGACTTTATTTCAAAGGCATCAGCCCTTACAATTTCCTCAGTACTGTACTAAACATTTATCAATAACGCTATGACTTCCAGTTAAGTAGTACAATTTACCTTTATTCTGTTATCATTCATCATTCAATTATACTTTGGCAAAGTTAGTTTTCAAGGAGAAGCATTGCATGCAATTCTAAATAACAAACGAAATTAATACTTTCGCTTCAAATGTACAGACAATGACAAATGCAGGAACCTAATGATATGCTGCAGACCCATTTGAACAAATGATTAATATGAATCAAGTTACCACTGCAACATTTTTCTTAAGTTAGTAACAATGGAGTGTTAAGTTCAATAGCAATCAAAGAACAGAAAGTACTCCAGTACCCTTATGTTTTACAATGGGAATGAAAAAGAAGCCAAATTATGTGTTTCAGTCAGAGTGTTTATAAAATTGCTAACTTGATCTTCTTTTTCCCTTGGACAAAACTGGAAATTGTGCTTCCATTTCTGATAATGAGTCAGGAGTTCCTGCTTGAATTAGTCGTGTGCACAATGTGGAAAATAAGGCACCTGAAGTAGATGACAACCCTTCTGCAATCATCTTCCATGATCACATAGATCACAAGGCTATAGTCTTTATTATCATAATTTTCCTGTCTGCATGATAAAAGTATGAATGAACATGGTATATTTACATACTAGCAACAGCCATGGATAGCATAATCTCTTATTGAAGATTGACATTCCTATGTAAAAGACTGGCACTTTCATAGCTAATTTTATTCAATTATTCAATTATAGATGGGGGCAATATTATAAAACATCTTCACTGTAGACTTCCTTGGTGTGAACTTAGTCCTATGTATTGGTCAGTTATCTCAATGTCCCTGATGCACTCACAATGGAGTTTAATGAGGAAGAGGTCCAAATAAGTTTGCTCTTCATCATTTATCGCAGCAATTGATTGAGCCGAACTAGCTCAATAAAAGTGGTACTATAGCTCTTCTCATGGCAACAGCCTGAGATCCCCTGTGATATTGAATTGAAGATGGCTACACCCAGGGTGACTGTGTTAACATCTCTGGACATATCCAACTACACCAATGAATAATGACACATTGTCTCTGATGTTGAGAGTACAACTATGTCTATATAACTGTAACTACAAATATTCATAAGGAGGACTTGACAAGGTTTAGACTGATTTTTGCGCTCAGGTTACTGCTGGTGATAAGTCAGGTGATCTACATTTAAAGTTTCAGTGAAGTGGTTTTCTTCCAAGGGGATCGGCCATTTCAGAAAGCAATTAATAGTCAACCGCATTGCTGTGAATCTGGATTCGCAAATAAGTCAAACTGGAAAGGCAGCATATTTGCTTTCATGTAGAACGTGAGAAAATCAGATAGGTTTTAACAGTTCATGAGTTTTATGGTCACTGTTGCTTAGATCACTTCAAAAAATACTTAATTAGTTAACTAACTTAATCAATTAAATGATTTTAAATTCCCCAGCCGCCTTGGTGATTTAAAAAACCTTATCCTGGATCGCTGATCAAGGCCACAGAATTGGTTTGATTACATAATTCCTGTACATCCTTAATCACCAGCCATCATTATGATACAAGACTTCAGTACATATTAGCCTATGAGTTTAAGAGTTATATTTATTGAATTTTAAGTTAAAAAGGATAAAGAGTTTAATATTTGCTCATTTTCCAATTACATGTTCCTTTTTCTACACTGATAACCACCGCTTCTCTATGTATCTCACCCCCCATAATATACCCTTACTACTGTTGCTCCCTGCCCATTGAGCTGGTCTCACTTAAACTCTGCTAGGATCACATAGAATTAGTTGAAGCATATCTCTCACAGACAAAGACATCACCCATTCTTTACTAACACTGGTCTACTTTTCTTGTTCTTACACAGGCCATCGGGATTGAAAATTACTTCCATCCACTCTGTTTCTGTGGCCCTGGGATGACTAAGGTGAACAATATGCCTCAGACTCCTCCATAAATGGAGGGAGAGAGGTTTTTGAGGTTGTTATCTTCTTCCACCAGTTACGCTGGGCTTTTCTTTATTTCACAGTATAGACTTGTGATTCTCAACACCAGCCCAGATTTTCTGTCAGCTCTTTTTCACAGAGTCAGATGAATGCAGCAGGTAAACAGAACCTTTGGCTCAATTAGGCCATGCCAACCACAGCCTTGTTCCTGCTATTCCCAGTTGCCAGAGTTCAGTCCATAACCTCCAAGCCCCTCTCTTAAATGTACCCCTCCAAATGCCTCTTAAATGTTGCAATTGTATCTGTCTCAACCACTTCTTCCAGCACCTCTGTGTAAAGAAGTTACCTCTCAGGTGTCTTTTTAAAACTCTCCCCTCTTACCTTGTAAGTATACTCTTTGGTTTTGGACTGGCCAAAGCTGGAGAAAGTCTATAACCATCCACCTACATATCCCTCATGATTTTATCAACTTCTATGAAGTCACCTCTCATTCTCCTGTGTTCCCAGAAATAGATCAAAGTTCAAAGTAAATTTCTATATCCAAGTACATATATGTCACCATCTAAACCTGAGAATCACCCTGAGATCCATTTTCTTGTGGGAATTCACAATATATACGCAAAACCCGATGGAATCATTGAAAGTCTGCATCCAACAGGATGGACAAACAACCACTGGGCAAAAGACAACAAACTGTGCAAATATAAAAGAACAATAATAGTGAGAATTAGAAATAAATAAGCAATAAATATTGAGAACATGAGATGAGAAGTCCTTGAAAGTGAGTCTGTAGGTTGTGGGAATAGTTCAGTGATGTGGCAAGTGAAATTGAGTGAAGTTATCCCCACTGCTTCAAGAATCTGATAGCTGAGGGGTAACAACTGTTCCTGAATCTGGTGGTTTGTGCCCTGAGGCTCTTGTACCTTCTTCCTGATGGCAGCAGTAACAAGAGGGCATAGCCTGATGATGGGGTCCTTAATGATGGATGCTGCTTTCTTTCAGCAGTGCTCTATGGAGATGATACACAATGAGGGACTTATTCATGATAGGCTGTGCCATATCCACTATATTTGTAGGCTGTTCCATTCCAGGGCATTGGGGTTTCCAGACCAGGATGTGACTAGTCAAAATATTCTCCCCAACTTATCTGTAGAAGTTTGTCAAAGTTTTGGATGACATGCAAACTTCTCAGAGAGTACCGCCACTGTTGTGCTTTCTTCATAGTGGCACTTCGGTGCTAGACCCAGGACAGATCCCCTGAAAAGAGAGCACCAAGGAATTTAAAGTTGCAAATCCTCTCAATGTCTGATCCTCTGAAGAGAACTGGCTCATGGGGCACCAGATCTTGCTCCTGAAGTCAATAATCAGCTCTTTGGCTTGCTGACATTGAATGAGAGGTTATTGTCAAGGTATTAAACAGGCAGATTTTCAATCTCACTCCTATATGCTGATTCATTACCACCTTTGATTCAGCCCACAACAGTGATGACATCAACAACTTAAATATGGCATTGGAGCTGTGCCGAACCCCAGAGTTATAAGTAGAGCAAGAAGAACAGGAGCTACATACACAGCCTTGTGATGCAACTGAGCTGATAGAGATTGTGGAGGAGATGTCGGTGCCAATCCAAATTGACTGGGGTCTGCAAGAGAGGAAACCAAGGATCCAGTTGTACAAGGAGGTATTGACATCAAGGGCCAGAAGCCTATTGATAAGTTTTGAGGGGATGATAATATTGAATGCTAAGTTATAGTCAATGAAGAGCAACTGATGTGTGCATCGTGACTGTCCAGATGTTCCAGGGTTGAGGGAAGAGCTAATAAAATGATATTTGCTATTGACCTGCTTGGACTGTACGCAAATTGGAGCTGATCCAAGTCACTTCCCAGGCAGGAGTTGATATGTTTCATCACCAACCTTTCAAAGTTCTTCATCACAGTGGATGTAAGTGCAACTAGACGATAATCTTTGAGGCAGGTTACGATGCTCATCTCAGGCACCAGTATAACTGAAGCCTACTTGAAGCAGGTACCTCAGATTGCTGAAGTGAGTAGTTAAGGATGTTGGTGAACACTTCAGCCAATTGATCTGCACAGATCTTTACTACTCAGCCAGGTACCCTGTCTGGGCCAGTTGATATTTGTGGATTCACACTGTTAAAGGATGCTCATGTCAGCCTCAGAGACTGAAATCACAGGGTCATCAGGAGCTGTGGTAGTTCTTGAAGGTTCCTCCATGTTTTGATGGTCAAAGCAGGCATATAACTGAGCCTCTCCATATGCCTGACATCCACTAATCCAAGCAGCATCCCTGTAAATGTCTTTTGATTCCTCTCCAACTAAACAATGTTTTTCCTATAACAGGGTGACCAAAACTGTACACAATCTTTCAAAACAATCTAACCAACTTATATAACTGCAACATCATGTCCCTGCTCCTAAAGTTGATACCATGACAGATGATAGCCAGCATGATAAACACCTTGAAAAAGTGTTTATCCTGTCTAATAGAACGTTATACATCGCTTTCAGCAATCTATGCATTTGTATGGCCATATCCCTCTGTTCTACAACACTCGTTGGTGTCATTCACTGTCCTATCCTGGTTTGACTGTCTAAAATGCATCACCTCACACTTAACTACTTGCCATTCCTCAGCCCATCTCCCAAATTGATCAAGATTTCTTTTGCAATTCATTATTAGCAACACCCCCAAATGTATCATTAACAAACTTGCTGATTCATGCCATATACATTCACAGCCAAATCAACTAAACAAATAACAAATTTCAGAGCTCCTAAACTGATCACTGTAGCATTCCATCAGTCACAAGCCTCCATTCAGAGAACTGATCATTAGTCTTTGCTTCCTAACATCGAGCCAATTCTGAATTCACCTTGCAAGCTCTCCCCAACTCCCATGCAACCTAATCTTCCAGATAACCTACCTTGCAGGACTTATCAAAGGCCTAATGAAGTCCATATAGACAAAATCCACTGCCCTACCTTCATCTATCCTCTTAGTTTCCTCTTTGAAGTGTAAGAATTTCCATCAGTCAGTCAGGATATGATTTTTTTTAAGGAAGCTTTGAACAAATCCTGAAACTCTTTGTCTCTCTCAGATAATTCAGAGCACAGTCTCTGTCTCAGGAGTTTGCAAGTAGCTTGGTCTGACCAACAAAGCTGGCTATATAATCTGGCCATAAAGTGAAGGATATTGGCCTATGAGCAGACACTGACATTGAAACACTTATCCTTCAAGTAAGTCTGCAGAAGTTTACAAGATGGCATCTTTCTAGTGCCTCAAAGTGTCTTTGTTATGTGGTCTAGGAACCATATAAGAGTTTTGATCTTCAAACACTAATTTCCTCTGCAGACATATTGTGTATAAGACCCATTCACTCATATGGTTCAGGAATCAAATGGACAATAGCTTGGTGCTTGGTCAGTGAGCACACACATACATAAGCAATGTCTGCCACTCACTGGCAGCCATGATACACCAGGGTTCTTAAGTACTCACCATACCAACTATCCAAAACATCAAACACTCAAAGCACCATCCCGCTGAGATCCAAGAACAGAGTTGAACATATTTAGGACAGAGATGCTCTCAATGCTTAGTGGAAGGTGCATTCAGAAGACCTCCTCAACTTTTTATGTTTGCATTCTTTACTCAATTTCCACAACTGTCTATTAAGTCCAGCCTTGCCACCAATTCTGAAGAACAAGTGACATTGAAAGGGCATTTCCCGACAAGAGAGAAAGGATATATCCCTCCTGAAGTTCTAAAACAAAGCAATTAAAAATTCAGTTCTGAAAGCATAATCTAATCATATCATCTACTTCTGGGAAGGGGAACTTATATACGACTGGCAAACTCAGAGATGGCATAATTGTGACGTCTTTAAGAAAGCAGACAAATCTGAACAGTGGGGTCTTTCTGTTGTCTGCCACATGACCATCAACAAAATTTTCCTCAACTTCCTCCTCATGGTAATCAAGTAGTTGTTCCTAAACCGATGTACTGTATATATTTTGTCCACCTTGTGGGAAAGCACACATTGTCATTACTACAAATTCACCACTCATTAAGGACTTTTTCAACCTCAGTAAAGCTTTTTGTTTCATTAACTAAGAAATGTTATGAAATGCTTTCCTAAAATCAGCTTCAGGCAGAAAAACAAACATGATTCCAACCAACAGACCTACAACAGAGTCAACCTTGTTGAAAACCAAATTAAAAAAAAGACTTTGCCATTGCCCCAATGTTTCCTTTTTACTCTTTTGCACCATATTGCTATCTCTCACCTCCAAAACGTTGCCACGAGAATGAGAAACTAGTCAACCTACTGTGATTACACTCCAGAAGCAAGATCATGTTCTCAGTCTTTGTAATCAGAGGTAGGTATTTGCAGTGGATTTTTATGCCACTACTAATTAGCTTTTTCCTGGCCATTTGTCCAGGCCTATATTGATAACAAAATGATAAATAAAATCACTTTACTTACTGTTTTCCCATCTGTTGAAGCTGTGCATTTTCGAGTTTTCACAACATCCTCCATTGCTTGGCACATTCTGTCCATCCTGGTGAATATTAGGCAAAAGTTTGCCAATATGTCCCAATATTCTTTTGGGACCACTGATTGGATGCTTTAACAAAGCAAGATATGGCAAGTAATTCCAAATCCCTGTAGAACAGTAGTGACCAAAGGTATTCAAAAAATTCTCTAATTATTTTATGTTCTGGTTAAGAGCATTAATTATCCAAAACATATTTATCATGATTTTAAAATAACTATATTAAGGCAGGCATTACAATCACAAGTCCAAGTCAGAAAATCAAATTATAGCTTTATATAGTAAAATAAATTAAGTTTAACAGTAACTATTTTAACATAGTTCATTATGAACTTAAAATACACAACATCAAGATTAAGGTAATGGGCCTGGAAGATTAATTTTGTTTCTCCCTCCACACATATTGCCTGACCTCTTGGTTAGTTCTACCATTTTCTTTTTTTTCTATCACAAAAATAATAAAGAGTTTTATTTTCTATTTTATTTAATTGCTCATTTGAGTCTAACAAAGCAATATTGTAACAGTTTTATCAATGCAGCGGAAAAGCAAATGTTGCCTGTGGTCTACTCTCCTTTATTTACAGTTTAGAGAGGCTTTCCTACAACCCAATAAAGATAGCTGTCCTTGGGGCATTGGGCAACAAGTTAATACAGAGAAGTCTATTGTTGCTAAAGTTGTTGGGACTTCAGTTGCAACTGGACTACTTGAAATCTGTATGAATAGTAATGCCAGAGTTTGCAAGTAAAATGAGATAAAGCATCACTGGCATGAAATCAATTGTCACCAAATATAATGAAGTTATAAAGAGAGTGCCTATCTATCTACTCTGACCATGGGACTGTTTTTACATCTTTGATAAAGTCCTACTACATTACTAAATTATTACAGTCAGAGTTTGGAGACAAAGATTACAATGTCTTCAGCCAGATCAAGGAGGAATTTTCAAAATTCTGTGCTTCAAAGCCACTTTCTTCAGAGCTTGAACACCAGCCAATTGGAGATCAGGATTCATTAGCAAGTTCAAAATAAATGAAGGCAGGAACAAGCAGTGGCCATTATTGGAATGAGGCATTGTTAGAGTGGGAAGACTTTTGTCCTTTTTTTGCTCATTTTTCAGCTGTGAATGTACAGTTAGGGCAGTAAGAATGGCTCCAAGGACTGTGTTTTGTTCTTTGTGTGAGATGGGGGAACTCTGGGAGACTTACAACCTTCCCAGATAACCACACCTGATACAGGTGCACCAAACTGCAGCTCCTGAGGGAATGTGTTAATGAACAAGAGCTGCAACTGGATAAGCTTCAGCTTATAAGAGAAATTGAGGAGATGATAGACGGGAGCTACAGGGAGGTAGTCACCCCTAGGTTGTAGCAGGCAGATGAACGGGTGACTCAGGAGAAGGAAGGGAAAAATGCAGTAGCCCTATGGCCGATCCCCTCAATAGCAAGCAAACCATCTTGGATGCTCTTGGGGGAGTTACAGTAACCAGGTCTTTGGCACTGAGTCTGGTGTTCTGGCTCAGAAGTGAACACAGTGGCGATAGGAGATTCCATAATTAGTGGAGTAGATAGGAGAGTTTGTGGACACGATAGAGAGACCCTGTGGGTATGTGGCCTCCCAAGTGCCAGGTTCAGGGGCATCTCAGATCATGTCCATGAAATTCTAAAGAGGGAGGGTTAGCAGCCAGACATCTTGGTACTTAATGGGACCAATGACATATGAAGGAAAAGAGAGGAGTCCTAAAGAGAGAGTTTAGAGCTGAAAAACAAGACTTCCCAGATGATAACCTCTGGATTGCTGCCTGTGACACACATCAGTGAGGGCAAGATTAGGATGATTTTGCAGATAAATACATGGTTGAGGAACTAGTTTAAGAGACAGAGTTTCAGGTTTATGTATGTTTTCCAGGGAAGGTATGACTTGTACAAAAGGGGATGGCTACACCTGAACCTGGGAGTGGGAGGGGGGAAGCCAATATCACTGAAGGCAGGTTTTCTAGAGCTATCAGGGAGAGCTGAAACTAATTTGGCAGGGGGATGAGAGCTGGAGTGAAAGGGATGTTGGTTTACATGCAGAGGTAGTGTATAGTGAAACTGTCAGAAAGGACGGGCACATGATAGGGTAAAATTGTAGTCAGTGGGTTGCAGTGTAAAAGTGTGACAAATACAGGACTGAAGATGTTATATTTGAATACACGCAGTATACAGAGTAAAGTAGATGATCTTGTAGCACAGTCAGAGATTAGCAAGTATAACATTGTGGGTATCACTGAGTCATGGCTGAAAGATGACTGCAATTCAGAGCTTAATATCCAAGGCTACATGTTGTATTGAAAGGCAAACATGAGGAAATCTGCAGATGCTGGAAATTCAAACAACACACACAAAATGCTGGTGGAACACAGCAGGCCAGGCAGCATCTATAAGGAGAAGCGCTGTCGACGTTTCGGGACGTCTTGGCTCAAAACATCGACACCGCTTCTCCTTATAGATGCTGCCTGGCCTGCTGCGTTCCATCAGCATTTTGTGTGTATTGTATTGAAAGGGCAGGCAGGTAGACAGAGGAGGAGGAATGGTTCTACTGGTAAACAATAAATTCATATCATTAGAAAGAGATGAAATAGGATTGGAAGATGCAGAATCTTGTGAGTAGATTTAGGAAACTGCAAGGATAAGAAGAGCCTGATCAGAATTATTTACAGGCCTCAGAAACATAGACAGGAGATGGTCTGAAAATTACAGTGGGAGATAGAAAAATCATGTCAAGAAGGTATTTTATGTTAGTCACGGGGTATTGATTGGGAAAATCGGGTTGATGCAGGAACCAAAGAGAGAGAATTTGTGGAATGCCTCCAAGATGCCTTTTTGAGCAATTTGTGATTAAGCCCAAAAGGGGATTAGCAACTCTGGATTGGGTGTTGTGTAATGAACTGGATATGAGTAGGGAGCTTAAGGCAATGGAACCCTTAGGAGCCAATGATCACAACAAGATAGAATTCGCCCTGCAAATTGAAGGGGAAAAGATAAAGTCAGATGTATCAGTATTACAGTGGAGTAAAGGGAATTATAGAAGCATAAGAGATGAGCTGGCCAAAGCTGATTAGACGGGAATACTATCAAGAATGATGGCAGAACAGAGGCATGAGAGGGGAGATGGCCAAAGTTGATTGGAAGGGGACACTACTAGCAATGTCTGGAGTTTCTAGGAGCAATTTGGAAGGCACAGGTCTGAATCACGGCTGAAAGAAGATTATAGCTGGGATTTTAATGTCCAAAGATACACACTGTATCGATAGAACAGGCAGATAGGCAGAGTGGCTGGGGTGGCCTTGTTGTTAAAAAATGAAACCAAATAATTAGAAAGAGGTAACATAGGATCAGAAGGCGTAAAACTATTGTGGGTAGAGCTAAGAAATTGCAAGGGTAAAAAGACACTGATGAGAGTAATATACAGACTTCCGAACAGTAGTAAAGATATGGCCTACTAATTACAAAAGGAGATAGAAAATGCATGTTAAAAGTGCAATGTTATGATAGTCATGAGGGATTTCATAAACAGGTAGACTGGGAATATCTAGTGAGTCTTGGATCCCAAAAGGGGAATTTCTAGAATGCCTATGGGATGGCTTTTTTAGAGCAGCTCATTTTTGAGCACTCCAGAGAATCAGCTATTCTGGAATGGGTGTTGTACAATGAACCAGAATTGATTAGAGAGCTTCAGGCAAAAGAACCCTTAGGGGACTAGTGATCATGATAGAAACATAGAAAACCTACAGCACAATACAAGCCCTTCAGCCCACAATGCTGAACATGTACTTACGTTAGAAATTACCTAGGGTTACCCATAGCATTTATTTTTCTAAGCTCCCTGTACCTATCCAGGTGTCTCTTAAAAGACCTTATCGTATCTTCCACCACCACCATTGCCAACAGCACACTCCATGCACTTACCACTCTCTGCATAAAAAACTTACCCCTGATATCTCCTCCGTACCTGCTACCAAGCACCTTAAAACTGTTGCCCTCTCATGTTAGCCATTTCAGCCCTGAGAAAAAGCCTCTGAGTATCCATATGATCAATTCTTCTTATCATCTTACACATGTCTATCAGGTCACCTCTCATCCTCCACCACTCCAGGGAGAAAAGGGCGAGTTCACTCAACCTATTCTCATAAGGCATGCTCTTCATTCCAGACAACATTCTTGTAAATCTCCTCTGCACCCTTTCTATAGTTTCTACATCCTTCCTGTATGATAGAATTCACCCTGCAATTTGAGAAGAAGAAGCTAAGCTCAGATGTATCAGTATTATACTGGAATAAATAGAATTATAAAGTCATGAGAGAAGAGCTAGCCAAAATTGATTGGAAGGGAATACTAGCAGGGATGATAGTAGAGCAGCATAGGCTGGAGTTTCTGGGAGGTGCACGATAGGTACATCCCAAAGAAGAAGTTTTCTGAAGGCAGCATGATGCGACCCTGGCTCATAGGGGAGGTCAAAACTAACATAAAGGTTAAAAAGAGGGCATATAATAGAGCAAAAATTTGAGGAGAGTTAGAGGAATGGGAAATTTTTAAAAACCAACTGAAGAGAACTAAAAAGCCATGGGGAGGATGAATATTTTTGCCAATAATATCAAAAATGATACCGAGTTTTTTAGATTATATAACAAGTAAAAGAGAGGCTAAAGTAGATATTGGATGGATGGAAAATGACGGTAGAGAGATAGTAATGGGGACAAGGAAATGGAGGTCGAACTGAATAAGTATTTTGCATTAGTCTTCACTGTGGAAGACACTAATAGCAAGCCAGGAGTTCAAGAGTGTAAAGAGGTAGAAGAGAGTGCAGCTGCTATTACTAGGGTGGTGGTGTTCAGCAAACTGAAAAACCTGAAGTTAGATGAGTCACCTGGACCTGATGGACTACAACCCAAGGTTCTGAAAGAGTTACAGCAGCTGAAGAGATTGTGAAGTCATCAGTACTGATCTTTCAAGAATCAAAAGATTCTGGCATGGTTCCAGAAGGCTGGATCTCTGTAAGTGTCATTCCACTCTTCAAGAAAGGAGGGAGGCAGAAGATAGTAAATTCTAGGTCAGTTAGCCTAACCTCAGTGGTCGGGAAGATATTGAAGTCAATTGTTAAGGATAAGGTTTCAGGGTACATTCAAAAATTCAAAAATGTCAGGTGCAGGGGGATTTGGGAGTCCTCATGCAGGGTTCTTGAAAGGTTAATTTGTAGTTTAAATTGCTAGTAAGGAAGACGAATGCAATATTAGCATTCATTTCAAGAGCTCTAGAATATAACCCACCAAGATGGCGGCGTGATGCAGCTTGCAGCAGCCACTCCAGAGCTGATATCTGTTATTTGTTATGCGAGGTGCCGTGCAGAATCCTAATCTGACGGAAAACAGACATGGGAGCATGGAGGAACATCTGGAAATCTCCAGGAAGGCCCTCTTCATTGCTGCTGCTGCTGTGAGGTCCGGGTCTCTGCTGAGAAGAACAGGCCCCCAGTCCTCGGGGTCGCGTTGCCGGTGGCCGTTGGTGGTTGTGTCTTAATACGCTTGGCAGAGGTTGGTGCTTGGAGAAGCTGTGCCGGAGGGGATGGTCGGAGGCTCAGAGGTTCGACAGACTCGGAGTCCACTGCGGTCGGAGTGCTTTCACAGTGTGCTGTGTCTGTGAGACTGGGTTCGACGGAGCTTTCATTGTGTGCTGCGTCTGCGAGGCTGAGTCGGGCGGTGCCGTGGAAGTCCATAGTAGGGGTATTCCCTTCTGCTGCCTGCGTGGGATGATGAGTCTATCGGGACCCTGTGGACTGGTGGAAACTGTGTGGTAGTTTCTTTCAAACTTATAGTCTTTTAACATCTTTGGACTATTTTTACTGTGCCCATGGTCTGTTTTTTTTATTAATTATGCTATTGTTGGCACTGTTGTAACTATGTGGTTTTGTGCAGGTCTTGTAGCTTTAGTTCTTGGTCTTGTTTTGTCTGGTGGGATTGGAGCTCCTTTCCGGGGAATGCGCTAAGATGGTAGCGCGATAATAATACGCAGCAGCCTCTCCGGACTCTGGATTGGGGATTGCCAAACGTTATGTGGATTTTCTGGTGTAGTCTGTTTTGTCATGTGCTTTTGTGATATCATTCTGGAGGAACATTGTCTCATTTTTTAACTGCATTGCATTTGTGGTTTCTAAATGACAATAAGCTGAAACTGAACTGAACTGAACTGATAAAAGAAAGGATGTAATGCTGAGGCTGTAAAATCCACTGGTAAAGAATCACTTGGAGTATTGTGAGCAGTTCTGAGCCCCTTATTTAAGACATCGAAGAGGGTTCAGAGCAGGTTCATGAGAATGATTACAGGAATGGAAGAATTATCATATGAGCAGTGATTGAAGGCTCTAAGCCTGTACTCACTGGAATTTGGAATAAGACGGGATCTCATAGAAACCTTTCAAATATTGAAAGGCCAAGACAGAGTGGATGTGAAGAGGATATTTCCTTTGGTGGGAGAGTTTAGGACCAGAGGGCATAGCCTCAAAATAGAGGGCTGAGGAGGAATTTCTTTAGGTAGAGAGTGGTAAATCTGTGGAATTCATTGCCACAGGTGGTTGTAGAGGCCAAGTCACTGGATGCATATAAGGAGGATTTGATAGGTTCCTGATTAGTCAAGGTGTGAAAGGATATGAGGAGAATAGGATTGAGAGGGATATGACCGGCCATGATGAAATGGTGGAACAGACTCAATGGGCCAAATAGCCTAATTCTCCTCCTATGTCTTATTGTCTTCAGGGTTTATGGTCTTAAATTATTAAATAAAAGCCATACAGTTTGTAAACCCACCCACTCCATGACACTGAAGTCTACTGAAAGCAGCCATAGGGGTTTTGATAAACAGGTATATTGATGTTAACAAAATCCTACCATATTCAGGTAATCTAAAGAAAACTCAGTGTATATTTGCTCATTTCCATAAATATTACCAATGAAAATTGCAGTGAAATATAATCACTTACTCTTGCATACTTTATCATAATATCATGTTCTGAATCATGATCATAGGTAAGTATATATTTAGTGGATGTTGTAATCATTGAACAAGAAAGATTTATTCAGATACTCCACAATAAACCACCTCCAAATATCTGTCACCTCTCATAGGATCACATTGTCCCAGCTCCCACAATATTCTGAGTTTGATCCTTCTCTCCAGTGCTGTTTGTGTGAGCTCTGCATCTTCCCCTTGTGACTTCAAGTACCCCCTGCTGGTGCTGCGGTTTCCACACACACAGCAATACATGCTGGCTCACAGGATACTTGAACAACATAAATTGCCCCCTCTGTATAGCAGAGAGGTAGCCTCAGGATTGACAGCTGAAATGAGGGAGAGTTGATGGGTGATTTGAACAATCGGAATAAACAGTGAATGGTTACTGCAATTGGATACAACAGTCAGTATCAACATGTTGGGCCAAAAGGCCTAGTTCTGTACTGTATGACACCATGACACAAAGAATATGACCATCTTCCTTTTACTAACATTCTTTTCTAACCTCTTCTGCCATTTTACTTAGTTGTTCTTAGTTGTTCCATCTCTTCTCTTGTTATCTTCTTCAGCCTAATGATATCCCTGTTCATTGTCATATGTCTTGCTTGCTTTTTCCTTTCACATCCCTTCCTTAGCTCTTTTTTTCAGTTTGCTCCTTATCCCTTTCATTCACACTGGATTCAATCTCTGCTCCAGCTACAGTGTTCTCCTGAAAATAGGACAGGTCTGCATAATGAATGGTATAGAAAGAGTTGCCAGCCTATTTCATGTCCAGACCGGTAGCACATTACACTTGATGTAAAATCATGACTTCCACTATGCACAGTTAGACTGTCTAGAATTTGATAAAGAAATTAATTTTCTTATTCCATGTTTCTTTAGCATTTGCCCTTGCAATTGCTTCTTCCATCTCAAATGACATTAATGAACTCTGCATATTGCTTTTGTGCATTATGTTATGAAGCCTTGGTCAATTCATTCACTTCCTTACTTAACCTCTTCCATTTGTAGTAACGAAGTATACTTGTTCCTCAGTGACTGACGCAAGTAAGTTTCTATTAAGATGGCTTATTATGTTTCCTTTTTTTAATCAAGGAAATTATTTCTTAATGACATAAAGAGTAAAACATGTACCAAGTAATGAAATTCAAGCATTATTTATTTATATTATTCACTCTATATTATGTATTATAATGACTATCACATATATCTCTTACAAAATCATAATTTCTCATAAGTTGCTAGTGTGGTCTCCAAAAAAACTTTAATTCAATCTTATGTTTAGTTAACACTTTATGAACCATCTATATTCCCCAATGCAACAAACAAAGACTAGTACAAAAAGCAACAGGCAGTAAATATGTGGATTAGTACCATTTAAGATGATATTAAACAACACTGTTATGCAATTATTTTGGTACTTACCAGCTCCATGCCTCGTATTAAAAGTGCAAGTAAATGCCAAAAGTAAAAGAGCTAATGCAGCCAATTCTGAACCACAATTTATAGATCCAAGTGTGAAAATATACAAGACAAATGGGTAACATTTCTAAATATTCTGTAATATATAAGATTTTGATGTATTTATTTAATACTAGTTGATCTTCCATGACATGTGACATGGTGGAGAGGTGGAAGTTGAAGAGCAAGTGTAGTTTAACAGTAAATCATTTTTTAAAACCATCAGGATTATTGGACCCCAAGCACAAGTTCAATTAAGTCATATGATCTGTCTTTCTTTTTATATATTTCCATTAGAAATTTCTATTTTCACATTTTAAATATTAATCAGCAATGTAAAATTGATATAGTACAATTACGTCTTCCTGCTAGTTATGTTACTGTAGTGCCTCCACTATGAGAAGTGTGTAATTACAAGCTCATATTCATAGTTGCTAGTATAAAATGAGACAAAGACACAAAATTCATCAATGAAAATATCAGCAGGGAACTCACACAAACACAGGATATCTAACGTATAGCACTGCACATGGTGGATAAAGACCAATTGCCATCTCCTTGTTAAGAGCGCATTGTAACCAGAATGTTTACATCACAACAACAACAACCTTTCTTTCAATGTCAGCAAAACAAAAGAGCTGATTCTGACTTCAGGAAAGAGGCCAGTACACATGTTTCCAGTTTGCATCAATGGTGCTAAGATCAAGAGAGGTGAGAGCTTCACGTCCTGAGGAGTGAAAATTGCCAATAGCCTGTCTTAGTCCGGTATCATTGACAACATGTCCATAAAAGCTCTCTAGTAGAAAGTTCTACTTCTTCAGGAGGTGAAAGAAACCTGGCATATCCCCTTTTAACCTCACAATTTTTTGTTATTGATGCACCACTGAACGCATCTGATCAGGATGTATGGCAACTGCTCTGCTCTGACTGGAAGAAACTGAACAGAGTTGTGAGCACATCACAGAGACCAACCCCTCTTCTACGGATTCTAGTTACACTTCTTGCTACCTCATCAAAGCAGCCAACATAAGGAGTCTCCATCCATTACTGACATTCTCTCTTCTCCCTCCTTCGACAGGCAGAAGATGGAAAAGCCCGGATGCATGTATTACCAGGCTCAGGGACAATTTCTGTCCCACTGTTATAAGACTATTGCACAGTCCCTAGTACAATAAGAAAGACTCTTGACCTCAAAATCTACCTTGTTACGGTCGTGCACAATATTGTTTACTTGCACTGCACTTTCTCTTCAACCATAACACTTTATTCTGCATTCTGTTATTGTTTTACCTTGTACTACCTCAATGCGCTATTGTGATGAAATTATCAGCATATCTTGCAATATGCAATTTAATATTTTTTTCTTATTATTATGTCATTATGTATTGCATTGAACTGCTGCTGCTAAGTTAACACATTTCACAACACCTGCCGGTGATAATAAACCTAATTCTGGTTCTGATTCTGCAAGACAGGTTTTACACTGTATCTTGTAACATATGGCAATAGTAAACCAATTCACCAAATGAGCTACCTGTAACAGAGAAGCAAGATAGAGTAGAGGCAGCTTGAATCCAACTGCATCGCTGTTTTTGTAGGAAATATGTAAAAGTGGCAGATCAAACATAAACAATTATGAATAACAATATCCTTAAAGTAGAGGATAACACGGGGGAATATCCGGACGTTAAATACTGCCAGAACAGATTGTAAAAGGCCTATTTTAACAATGGAGTTAAGACCTAGCACACTAATGTGATAGCCCTGTGGAAAGTCAAATATGTTCTATTTTAAAAGGGGAGTATAGAAATTAAAAGGTTATTTCAATAGAGCCATCTGAAATTACAGAGATTCAACCAAGGACTGAGAGAAACTATTAGTAACCTAAAAGATTTATTAAATTTCTATAACTTCAGTGAATTCTTAAATTGTAAAGTATACTTTTGGATTAATTTACCAATTTGTCCAACTGTTAAAAAGATTTATACAGACTGTAAAGGATGCAATTTATATTTGATCTATCATGCAAAATTGCAAAGATGATGAAAATATTAATGCAAAATACAAAGGATCAGGTACAAACACATGGTAGTTCATGATCAGAAGACAATAGAAGAAGTTTCATACCCGAAATAAGGAGAGCATTCATTGAATACAGGTAGCACAGTTCATGCTACTCAGCAAGGACAGCCACTCAATATGAGTCATTCTTTTTGTTTTGTAGATGTTAGAAGGGCCTAGGCATAAATACAGAGCAATGACCCCTGCACTGAAATTAGTCCAACCATAAATATACAAAACAAGTGTGAATAACATCTGCAGTGCTGCATGTTATCTTTTTTTCAAACTGGAGGAAAAGTAATAAGTTTATATGTGACCAAATGATTGTAGCAGGAGACATTCCAGAACATATTGAAGAAACAATAAATGCTGGTGAATTTATTGTGTAAGATAGTAAAAAACAGCTAATGAAGAGGCACACATCGAGCAAGTTAACCTGGCAAGTTAACCATTTGGCAAGTCAATAAGCCAGTTGACCTCTCAACCTAAAACTGGTTTTGTGTGTGTGTGTGTGTGTGTGTGTGTGAAAACACAATTAAAAGCAGTGTAATATATCTGACTCTGTATCATATATATATATATATATATATACACAGAAAGATAGAGGAATAGATATATATATAACATATAAATATATATTTTAATAAACCACATGTGCATGCAATATCATGATATAGCCATTATAATGCAACTAAGAATTAGTCATTGTCATTATGGAATAAAGTTTATATGGATGATCTGAAGCTCCTGATTTCTCCTAGAAATTATTATGAATAGTGTAACTAGCACTGCAAGACTGGATCAGAAAACATTAGGCAGAAGTTGGCAGTGTAATCATGCCAAGGCAGTTCTTAGTTTAATAGTGGCAATGTTTAACAGACTTCGCCTAAATGATTATCACAATGGTATGAATAATACCACTCAAATGTGTTTTAACAAGAAATCCCCTATCCTTGTTCCTATTTGGTACTCTGCTGGTAAAATCTGACAAAATACAGTTATGTCAACCACCATACCCCCAGTTGACTCGAACTGTTGGAGCATGAAACTCGAGATATGTCATTGTAAATTTTTTTCAGAACACATTCGTTAGTCCCTAGGGTCTACTACACAGATTGACAGTTCAACTGCAGATGAAAATGCTGTGCAGCAACATTAAAAATAACCACCTCCCTGGGCTAAATAACATTACATTTGCACTCACTTATTTATCATTACCTGTTCAATACTTCACATTACAGACTTAAAAAGCAGAGAGAGGCGAATGACATATCAATTGTTTTATAATTATTTGCATTCCAAGATGATTACACAATATTTATCTATCATGAATGGCAGTAACAATGTTGAAAAACTAAAAATTGTTCTGATGTGAAAACTGGCCTAGTTCCACCTGAATACATGCACGGAGCCAATACATGGCCATAAAACAAAGATAATATCAACTAGGGTTCAGTTGTAGTTCTTTGTCTACTGAGTTGGAAGGTTGCACGTTTGAGCTTAACAAAAAGGGCTTGAGCAAATAATTAAGCCTGTTATGAGCCACATTAAATGAGGTACGCATTGTCAGGGGTGCTGACTTTTGGATGAGGTGGTAAATTCAAGCCCCCTATATCCTTTCAAATGAATATCAAAAATCAGATTTAAACAAACCTGCTTAGCAAGGCATTATTTATATGTCAATTAAGATTTTAAATGATTATAGAATTACCGAAAAACTTTGAATACAAAAAAAAGCCTTTTGGCCCATCAAGTCAGCACTATGTGAGAAGAATCATGCCAATCTCACCTCCCCCCCCCCCCCACCATCCCACAAAGGACTGCAATCGCTTTTTTTCCAAGTTTTATTCTAGTTCCTTTTTGAACACCACAACTTAATCTACCCTGCCAATCTTATCAACCAAACAATTTATTTTACTTATTGTTTCTTATTAGGTTTTGGTGTGGGTAATTTTAACACATTTCCACGTTATAACAGAGACCAAATACTTCTCATAACATTAAAGTACTCAGGAACATACTGAAGCTGTGAAGAGTTCTTTTTAATAAGTTCTTTCTTTTCAGATATAACAAGGTTTAAAAAGAATGTTTTATTTTCATTTTAGGTTAAACTTACAAGGCAGCTTATGGACCAAAACATTTGTACACAAGGAAGCTAAAGAATTTTCTTTTAGTTGATTGCTATCTCTGCTTTTCTTGCTCCACTGGCGTAATCAGTTCTCTAGTACATCATCATTGTCGTTATTTTTCATGTGGCCAGTCTCAGCCCAGTTATTAGTGGTTGTCCCAGGCAGAAGGATAATTCAGAGCAACACACACAGAAATCTGTAGGAACTCATCAGGTCCGGCATCATCTATGGAAATGAATAAACAGTCAATGTTTTGGGCTGAGACCCTTCATTATTACTGGAAAAGAAGGGGAAGATGCCAGAATAAGAAGGTGGGGATAGGGGGAATTGCTGAAGGATAATTCAGCTATAAATCAGAGGGTCCAGAAAGCTGCTATGCAAATGGTTTGGCAGGAGTGCTCAACAAATCTTCAAAGCACAAGTCCAAAACAACTGAGTTTATTTAGTATTTAACTCCATCTTGCAAGATGAATTATAGGGTTGTAAAGCATGGAAAAAGGCCCTTTGGCCCATATGTGTCCATGCTGAACAAGATTCAAGCTAACCTCATTTCCCAGCATTTGGCCCATATTGTTCTAAATACTTCCCATCCTTATACTTGTCCATATGCTTCTCAAGTCCATCTAATAAGTTTTCGCCACTAACTTTAGAACTATGTCCTCTAGCTTTTGATTAACCAACCCTGGAAAAAAGATCACTCATCCTATCCATGCCCCTCATGCTTCGATATACCTCTACAAGATCATTTAATTTAAATGTACAATAGGGCATTATCAAGCAAAGTTTGCAAAATTATATTTTAATGTTTAAATATAGTATAGATAGACAAAATTAATATTTCAGACCTAAATTTATAGAAAACATCCTGAATGCATCATGGATTTATATTCACTGTTTTCTTCATAGTTCTTCCAATATAAATTTCAATACATGTGTTTAATATGTACACATCCTTATAACACAATCTGGCAATAAATGCTTTGTTAATCTTATTTGAAATGTTTTCTTACATTAAAATTACTGTGATAATATAAGGGTTAAAAAACTTCATAGTTTCTCAAATGATGTATCTCATGAGACGTGAATATATTCATTAACTGACTTATCATTACTGGCTTCATTGGATTTTACGTGAAGCCTTGTTAAATATTTTAAAGATGAAATTTATATTGTCAACCAAAGCTATGTTTATCACAGCGAGGTTACTTTTATATTGGGTCCATGAACATGTTCAGCTACCCTCAGTTCTTAGTGTTTATCAAAACTGATCAGATTGCCATACAAATAAAATATTACTTTATGGCTTCTGACCACCTCTGCCAAACAAGAACTAAGCTATTTTAAGTTAGAGAGGAAAAAAAAACACTATTTTAATTTAGCAAGAAAAAAAGACATTTTAAGTTAGAGAGAGAAAAACCTAATTCAATTAGATTTTTGTTTGAACAGGCAGAAAGTGGGTGTCTTTGTTTAGAATAAATAGTTTTTATCGATATCAATGGGAAAAAAAGGACTGCTGAAAATACCTGAGCTCAGAGATACTATAAACTTGAGGAGTGTATTATTCTTCATGACTGGGGAATTTATCAGTGAATAGATCTATGCATTGCACTCCAGTTCGAAATTTCATTCCATTTTACAGAAGAGTTCTTTGATGTAACTACACTGTATAATGCATTTTTCACTAATGATCAGAAATGAATTTTTAGGCTACAAGGTTAAACCAGGGAAGCTGGGGTTGTTCTCCATTGACCAAGCTTCAAGGAGATATGAAAGACCTGTACAATTGTACGCCTTATTTAGAAAGGAAAGCTGTTCCCTTTATTAGATATTGCAAGATCAAGGGGTGTAGATTTGAAACTAGGAACTAAAGAAACAAATAGGATATAATGAAAAACATAATTAGATGTTAGATCTGAAATTTGCTGTCTGAAAAGGTGGTGGAAACAAAATCAGGCAGGGCTATCAAAAAGGAATTGGATGGGCACTTAAGGGAAAATCAACTGCAGAGCTATTAAAAAAGTGAAAAATTGGGACTGAAGCACTCTCTCTTCCAGGAGTAATCAAAGACCCAATGTGCTGAATGTTATCTTCCTGTGCCACAATAATTTCATGATTCTACAGTTTGGTAATATTACACATCAGTCCCAGAGTCAGTGCAAATGCACAAAGATTGAAGCACAGGAACAGAGAAAGCTTAACTCTGTGTTCAACTCATTTGCATGATGCTGGCCCAGTGCTGTTGATTTCACTAATTGTTGGACTAAACATGATGAACAGGTGACTTAAAGGACTCTGTACCATATCCCACTGGTTTTCCAAAGAGCGAAGCAAGATACCATTCATATTGTTGTTTGTAGGATCTTGTTGGAAGTGAATTGACAGAAAAATCTGCTTACAAAAATTTTATTTGGAAGTATTCTATTTTCAAGTGTTTTAATACCAAACTGCAAGGTGTGATGGGAGATTATGGAAATTAGAATTTATTTATTTATTGAGACACAGTGTGGACTAGGCCCTTTCAGCCATTCGAGCCACACCACCCAGCAACCCCTGATTTAACCCTAGCCTAACCATGGGACAAGTTACAATGACCAATTAACCTACGAACCAGTATGTCTTTGGTCTGAGGGGAGAAACCAGTTAGTGGCTTCAGGAGAACTTGCACCACTCACTGCCCTCCTTATGTTAATGGCACAGCAGATGAAACTGTGAGCCCTTTCAAACTTCTGAGATGCCTTGAAACATCTGAGATCATGAAAGTTTTCTTACTTGATACTTTCCACTGTTGTGTTGACAATGTAAAGGGATGTATGAGTGTCGCAAGTTCTCCTGAAGTTGATAACCATTTCCTTTGTCTTGTTGGCATTGAAGAAGAGGCTATTTGCCTGGCACCAAACCTCGAACTCTTACACCTCTTCCCTGTAGGCCATCTCATCAATGTTGGTAATAAATTCGTCAAGTCATTGGCAAAACTGACAATGTGATTGGGTCTTTGGCCGTGTAGCTGTGTGTGAGCAGAGCATACAGCAGTAGGGGCTCAGCACACAGCCCTGGATAGGGTGGAGCCGGTGTTGAGGATGATGGTGAAGGAGGAACGGTTGTGCATCCTGACTATATAAGGTCTGTTGGTTAGGAAGTCCAACATCAAGTTGCACAGGGGTGCACTTAGAACGAGGAATAGGAGTTCGTTCACCAAAGTCAATAGCGTTGAATGCCAAAGTGAAATCCAGAAACAGCATTCTGACATACGACCTTTGATCCTCTTTCCATCAGGACCAAGTACATGACAGGTGCTATGACATCATTCGTAGAGCAGTTCTGTCAGTAAGTATATTGCTGAGTGTCCAGCGTGCTACTGCATTCATAGCCCATCCCTAGTAGGCCTTGGGAAAATGGTGATGTACCAGTTTCTTGAACCAAACTAGTCATTTTGGTAAAGTATTTCTCGAGAGTAAATTGTCAGCTGAGTGGTAATACTAACCAATCCGTAGCTGAAAGTCTCACTTTAAACACTAAGTTGATGCTGAATTTTCATTGCCTTACTGAGCAAACCGCTCTCCCATTGGTCTCGTCGGCGACAGCCATTCAAAGCACTTGATGAAGACTGGTGTCAGTTCCACTGGGTGGTAGCTGTTTAGTTCTGAGGATGTAGAGCTCTTTTGTACAGGGATGATGCTGACTGAGTTAAAGCACGTGCAGACAGTGCCAAAGTTGTCCATGAAGATATCTTTGCATGTGGGCATTCTGAAGTACTGGCTGAGGGTTAAACATTAGAAGAGCTTCCGTGAAAAGATTTGAGCCTCAGTTGCATCCAGAGCACAGTATTTGTCCACCATAGTGGTTGCTCAGTTAAAATTTGGCCCTCCATTGGTCAAAGTCAACCCTGGAGGTTGCGTCCTAGCTGTGTACGTTATTGCATGCTGCACCTCTGTGGCTGACAAGACCAATGCGAGAATGGGTTGCTCAATAATGCACTGGAAATTCAGCATCAAATTTGTGTTTAAAGTGAAAATTTAATCTACTGACTGGTAGGTATTACCACTCAGCTGGAAATGCCTTACCAAAAGGACTGCAGTGGTTCAAGAACCTGATGCATCACCATTTTCTCAAGTCCTGTTAGGGATGGGCACTAAATGCAATGATGCCCACATTCTGAAACAATAAATAGAAAACAGCTACATCACTGTGCATACCATGCTATATGCATTACACCCACTAGATAAATAAATCTATTACACACGATATCAGATTAAATGTGGAGTGCCAATGTACAATACCAAAGCTTTGAGCAATATAGGCAAGGTACAATGCTTAGGAAAACATAAACATATGAAGCATATTACAAATGTTTGTACTTGTTAAAATCAGAATAACACACACACAAAATGCTGGGGAATCTCAGCAGATCAGACAGTATCTATAGAAAGGAACAAAGAGTCAATATTTGGGGCTGAGACCCATCATCAGGATTACCCTGAACTGACTGGGTTCTGCAAGTGAGGAAAAGAAGGATCCAACTGTATAAGGAGGTATTGAGGTCAAGATCTTGAAGCTTACTTATTAGTTTTGAGGGATGGACAGTACTGTTTGCCAAGCTGAAGTCAGAAAATAGCATATAAATATATGCATCGTTGTTATCTAGGTTCCAGGGTTGAGTGAAGAGCCAATGAGGTGGCACCTGCTGTGGACCTGCTAGTAGGCAAATTGGAGCAGATCCAAGTTGCTCCTCAGGCAGGTTTCATCACCAACCTCTCAAACACTTCTTCACCCCTCCCTCCATAAATACTGCTTGGCATGCTGAGTTCCTCCAGCATTTAGTGTGTGTCCTTAACAGACTGCAGATCTCTGGGTTCATCCAGGGCTTTTGATTGGGGAACACTCTGAATGATTTTGTGGGAAACACTTGTCTATGGCTGTTTTTATAAAGACCGTGACAACTGTGATATCTTCATTCATATGCACTGATAAGTCCTTGAACACGGCCCAGTCCACTCATAACTCACAAAGTAATCTCATAACTACTCTACCATCTCCTGCAACCACCTCTTTGTTGTCCTTATCTCTGGAGTCTTGTTCTTTAGCCTCTGTCTGCAAGCAGGTGGGAGGACAGCCAAGTGATCAGTGATTTCAAGTGATTTCCTGAGATGCGATCTGGTTATGGAAAAGTAGGCATTCGTTAATGTAGCATAGCAGAGGTCTAGTGTGTTGGGACCTCTGGTTATATACTGGTGGTAATTGGACAAAGATTTCTTCAAATGTCCGGTTGAAATTACTTGGATCTGCACCAATTTGTCTACAGGTCCACAGCAGATGCCAATTCATTTGCTGTTCACGAAACCCTGGAACATCTGGACAGCAAAGTTGCATACATCAGGATGCTCTTTCTTTACTATAGCTCAGGATTCGATACTATCATCCCCTTAAAACTAATCGATAAGCTTCAAAGCCTTGATCTCAATACCTCCCTGTGCAATTAGATCTTTGATCTCACATCCTCGATTTCCTCACTTGCAGACCCCAGTCAGTTTGGATTGGCAACAACATCTCCTCCACAATCTTCACCAGCACAGGTGCACCACAAGGCTGTGTGCTCAGCCTCCTACTCTACTCACTTTACCCTCATGACTGTGTAGCTAAGCACAGCTCCAGTGCCATATTCAAGGTTGCTGATAGCACCATTGTCGTAGGCCGGATCAAAGGTGGTGACGAGTCAGAATACTGGAGAGGGGTTGAAAATCTGACATAGTGGTGCCACAATAACAACATCTCACTTAATGTCAGCAAGACCAAGGAGCTGATTATTGAGGAGGAAACCAAAGGTCCATGAGCCAGTCCTCATCGGAGGATCAGAGGTGGAGAGTGTCAGCAACTTTAAATTCCTCAGTGGTATCACTTCAGAGGACCTGTCCTGGACCCAGCACACGTGCAATTATGAGGAAAGCACAGCAGTGCCTCTACTTCCTTAGAAGTTTGCGAAGATGCAGCATGACATCTAGTACTTCAACAAACTTCTATAGATGTGTGGCGGACAGAATACTGATTGATTGCATCACAGCCTGGTATGGAAACACCAATATGCCCTTGAATGGAAAATCCTGCAAAAAGTAGTGGGTAAGGTCCAGTAAAGCCCTCCTCCTCACTGAGCACATCTACACAGAGCACTGTTGCAGAAAAGCAACATCCATCATCAGGGAATCCCACCAACCATGTCCTGCCCTCTTCTCACGGCTGCCATCACGAAGAAGGTACAGGAGCCTCAAGACTCACACCACCAGGTACAGAAGTTATTACCACTCAACCATCAGCCTCTTGAACCGGTGGGAATTTCATTCAATTGCATCTGCCCCGTCACTGAAATGTTCCCACAACCTATGGAATCACTTTCAAGGACTCTTCATCTCATGTTATCAATACTTATGGCTTATTTATTCATTTTTCTCTTTTGTATTTGCACGTTTTATTGTCCTTTGTACATTGGTTGTTTGTCTGTTGAGTGCAGTCTTTTATTGATTCTATTATGGTTTTTGGATATACTTAGTATGCCCACAAGAAAATGAATCTCAAGGTTGTGTATGGTGACATATGAGTACCTTTAAAGAATAAACTTATCATCAAGGATGTGCAGGCAAAATTCATAATTCTGTTTCCTGGAATGTTTGAATGACTTACAAGAACAGGTCTTTGGTGAGTTTCGAGGGAATGGGGTCTGGGGCCCAGAGAGTTTTGGTGAGAGAGGGACCAGAGAGATAGACTAACCTGAGAAGTAGGACTTGGTGAGCCCTTGTGAACCAGTGTGCTTTCTACATGATGTGATAGCTGAATATTGGAGTGTTACCATAAATGGTGGAGCAGGCTTGTTGGTTAAGCTCCTAATCATAGACAGGAAGGGCTGAATCTGTGCTATACTGTTCTAAATCTTAGGACCTCTTTTAAATTTACAAAATTTTTAGGAGAGCAGGAAAGTTGGTCTCACTGCTGAGGAGTTCAGACCATGGCCACCATGTCAAATCAGGGACAAGTTTGTTGGGGGCTGAGACTGGGAGAAAATGCTTCTCTTGTGACCAGTCTCAGAAGGATGAATTGGAGTCTCAAAATGGAGATTTGGGCTTTAGGGTAAGGGAATGCGCGGACATGGGACTAATGCAAGGAAATGGCGTTTAGCTGGAAGACTTTGATGAATGGCAAAGTAGGCTAGAAGAGCCGAATGGACTCCTCCTAACTGCTGCCCCTACTCATGGATGCGTGTGTTTTATTTTGTTCTGTCTTCGAAAGACACGCGGGGAGAATGAAAAAAATTATAACGTGAGAGGTATCCTGGCATACCCGCCCACCCTTCTGCCTCCCGTCCCCGTGCCGCCGCGCCGCGCCGCGCCGCCTCCGAGCGTGCACGCGCCCCGCTGGGAGTGGCGGGCACGCGCAGGCCGCCTCGCTGCTGTCAGTGCTTGGGAACGAGCCGGAGTCAGTAGAAGTGTTTGGCGGAGGCTTCTCCAGCCCGGTCCTCTCGCCCGCCGCGTCGCTCAATAAAAATGCAACACGCCGCTTTCTGACTCCAGAAAGAAAATTATCCAAGGACACTTACTCCCGCAGAGAAATAAAAATGTTCAAGGACACTTCGAGAGGTAAGGAGAGAAAATTAAGTGTTTTTGTTAAAGCTTGCAGTGATTTGCTTTGCATTTTGGTTGACAATGAAACTGGAATTCTCTTCTTTTCATCATTTTGTTGCTGCAGCTTTTTCCTCAGTCAACCTGTCGCGCTCCAAAGTCTGTCAGGTTCTCAGCTTCGCCAGATGTTTTTAAGATTATATTTTTGATCTGTGTTGTTTGCCCTCTGAAAAGAATCTTCCCGTTGTGTATGCTTTAATCCAGGAAGTTTAATGAAAAAAATACCTAGGAGTGTCAGAACTGACGCTGCCTTAAGACATCTCGGCATAAGCTTCGGACAGAGACATCGCAGCGTACAATTAGTTTTTGATGGTACAGAGAGGGGAAACACACTGTTAGTTAATATGATGCTGCTGTTTGTTTTATGTCGCTCGGTGTGTGTGGACTTTTTAGTGTTACCCATTGCTGTCAAGTGCCTATTGTCGTGTGGGTCTCCGTCCTGTTGGGCAGGAACGTAGAGGTTTCGCAATGAATTCTTGTCGAAATGTTTATTTGTGGCTGTATTTTAACTGATGTTTGCATCCTATATGTTTATTTGTTGATGGATATGATACAGATTTTTGCAAGTCAATTTATAAGCCGACAGTGCAAACCTGCTAATCTACCAACCAGGTTCACACCCGTCCTCCTCTTGACGTCCTAAGTTGCTGCACAGGTTTAGTTGAAAGATCGAGGGCGATATTTCCTTTTACCTCTGGGTTATAACCTACCAATCAAAGGTGGCATATGGGGTTAGAGCGAGCATCTTTTATCCCCGTTCCGCGAGGGAGGAGTCCAGAGAAGTTCTTGCTTTGGAGACTGTTGCCGCAATATCTAATATTTTGTCCAATAGAAGTTCTAAAGGGATTTACACTCATCTTAATTGTCTGAGGGAATGTAATCTTTAGCAGTTGTGTGCACCGCTCCTCTGCCCGTGTCACTGTGGATGTAATTATTTCACAGGAATTCTGAACTGACTCTTTATAATAATGGCTTCGATTGCAAATGAGGAAAAGCAAGCCTAATGCAGACAGATCTATAATGAGAACTTGTTACGGGTTGGGTTGTCTTAAACAAATGTATTATTGATGAGCCGCGCGCAAGGTAGGGGTGTTTATCGCCGCTTTCAGCGATGGGGTTAGTGTTCAAATTGCCTCCAGTACAATTAACAACATATACCTCGATGGTCACACTGTTAGCACTAACAACGAACAATATGTGGTTCCCTCACCCACCGGTGCATTTGATCGCCGGCCCTTCGTGCTTTACACGGTAGACGCAGCATTATTTAAAACAATTTTAAGTAGGTTGCTGAGGCAGTCAAGATGGATTAGTGAAATTGCTCGGTGGGAGCAGCACGCACACGCGTGCCTCTGAGGGCACTGATCTACAAACCGCGCCTCTCATCCAATGTGCTTCCTGCAGCCGCTTCTCCCAGCAGCTTGGCTCCTTTCAATTTCGATCATTGCAAGGATTTCGGACGGATAACAGATCCGCGTGTTGCTTGTTTAAAACGGCAGTTCCCACACCTAGCTCGCCCCAGCTGCCTCGAGTCTTGAATAAAACGTGTTGATTTTACTAATTGCGGTGTTGAAAGGTGATTCAAGGTCTTGAGGGCCCGGGCACCTGTTCCTTTGTTTGATCACCTGTTCAGTCCCCAGATCCTGCCGTGTGCCACCGCTTGTTGTGTGTGTGCGGGGAATGGGTCTGTGCTCCATGTTATGTGCGTATGGATTCCTTTTTTGTGTGCAGCGGATAAATGAGGAAAAAGTACCTCCCCGACAAGCGAGCACAAGATGAACGATTGAGAGCGGGAAGGGGAGAATTATGAGTTTACAATTGTACCTTTTAACTCGTTATCGTCATCTGAGTTTGTGGAAATGACAATCAGAAAATACGGGGAGGTCTTCCTGGGCTTGATGAGATTTCATTCAGCACACGTCCTTCAAGGACAGAGGACAGGTAGCCGGGGGCTGTATACACATTCCAGCCGTAGATTAGTATTCAGTCTTGTTTGACAGCCGATGAGGGTAAACTGCCTGATTGTCTGACAGTTGACAGTCCCTTTTGTACAAAATGATTAGCGACGAGAGACCGGCGTAGTTTCTCGTTTAACATTTCATGCATTGACCTTCACCGTGAAGGCTAATTCGCCAACAAGCGTAATTTCAATACCCACTGCTGAACCAATTTTATATATACCAGGGCACATAGGAAAGCCATAGTCTGCCGTAATGTCACCCGCTCATGAGGGAACGCCTCAGAGAAGATGGATGGGATCACTTTCTAGAGAGAGCTTAAGAAAGATCTCTCTGTAAATATACTTTCTTCGAGTTTCAGTGTAACAGTTAGAGAGAAAAGGACTCCTTTTGTATTTCTGCGTTGGACTGGGGAGTAATAAGCCAGGGCTTGCCATTATTTCACGCCTACTCCAAGTCACATTTCGTCCTGTACTTTTTGTTTTGGGTGTGGAACCCGTCAAGTCTATTAAAGTTGTATTTTCACTAATACAATAACCACGCGGCCCATTTGTCCCCGTACATTTTATAAGAAAAAAAGTCAAGTTATTGATTCAACCTGATGTGTAAGTGGCGTTGCTGATCCGTAACCTGCTGAATCACAGCAAGAATGCGAAGTACTTTGCGCGGGCTCTTTTGCAGCAAAAGCTTATCTTCGGCTGCGATTTCGTTTCCTTTTTTTTTCTAGTCACCTGTTTGCGAGACGTCTGTAGTGGCAACCCAGGTGTTGCTTTTCAATATCAGTATGTTGGATAATGTTCTCCCAGCGGCTTTTTTTATACATAACCTGTTGAAAAGCTGCAGAGACCGCATTTGTTGAATATTAACCCATTGTCTTGAAAGTGGGATGAATGCGGTTATTGCCAGCACCATGTTGACTTGGAAAGCGCATTAACATATTGATCGAGAATTCGGTGGAACAAAAAAGACCTGCTTGTGACGTTTACACCCAAATCATTAAACCACACTTGCTTCAATTGCCTTTAATTTCTTCACTATCTTCCAAAACCGTAAAAAGAACGCGCAGGAACAACAAAGACTGACAGTGAACTCCCAAAAGAATGCCCTGCTTTGCTTACCTGTCAACAGCTGAAATGAAAATTAACAAAACACTGAGCTTGATCAAGTAAATGAGCATTCCAAATATATGTTTATCCTATATATGACTCTTAATTGTTGCATATGTTAATCCATATACAGACTAAAATAGCTCAAAACTACCAACAATCTCAAACCATCTGTTAAAGTAAAATCATGTGACAGGTGCAGGGCTGAAGTAGCTGTGCTGGGTGTTGTGTTGACTGATGTACATACTAGATGCTGCTAAGGCAATGGAAATAATGTATTGGCTCTCGTTTGTGTTCATCTGAAAAATCTCAGGTTCCTTGGGCACAGTTCATAATGCAAATACACGTTACGGTCAGAGTACAGAGATGAAATGCCTCAAACAATTTTGGGCTTGTGTTGGTTGATCTTGTGAAGATGCGCATCAAGATCATGACTTGGGCTAGAGATAAAAACAATAACTGGCCAGTATTTCCCCACATTTTTAACCCATCTAGCAACGATGGAAGCATTTGCACAGATAAATTGCACAGAGTAAACTACCGTAGCCCTGTAATTGTGCTGTCAATACACTGCGTTGATTCGTGAAAAAAATCTCATGATGGCGTGCCTTAGAGCAACGTTCAAAAGAACACCAACTGGGAAAAGGAAATCTTTATTATAATTTCAGTCTGTTATTGCCCACCCCTTAGTGCTCTCGTCCTGGAAGTCTTCAAATCCTTGTCAATGATGCTTTGTAAACAACTATTAAAATACACATGAGCGTGACTTAGTTTATTTGCTCTCCAGTCTTACAGCGATGCTTCAAGTTCCAGTAATGCATATTCTGCACGGTCAGGTT
Organism: Hypanus sabinus; assembly: GCF_030144855.1. Taxonomy (NCBI): domain Eukaryota; kingdom Metazoa; phylum Chordata; class Chondrichthyes; order Myliobatiformes; family Dasyatidae; genus Hypanus; species Hypanus sabinus. The sequence continues at coordinate 133,063,043 of NC_082712.1, read as the reverse complement.
TAGCCTTTCTTTGGCACTCTCAGTTACCTTGAATTTAATTAAAGTTCAGCATCTAATTTGCACAATATGCTAAGCATAGTGCAAAAGTATTTTGAATGATAGGGAACGGGCAGTGTAAATATAGTTAGTAACTTTACCACTAAATTCTTTATGCCGAAGTGTTTACTTTTAGATAACTGCTTTCTGCAGCTTACCTCATGTTAAGAAGTTGATACGTTTGGAATTCAAAGTCTGAACTTCCCTCACGCTATCCAAACAAATGAAATGTTGAACTTCAAACTCATTTAACAAAAAAATTGTCATGTTCAAAGTACACTTATCTGACCTGTTCCCTGAATTATATTTGTGCATCAAATAAGTATGAATATTTTTGTTGGTAAAGGTATTCTTATTTTGTAGCCTTTTGCTGTAGTATTATGAATCCGGGTTGTTCCGAGTGCAAGTTTTTTTAACATGGGAAGATCGCAGTACTGCCATGCTGCCACTAGATGTCGGAAACGCGTGTGGTTTTTTTAAACTAGAGCCACCTGGTGGTTTTAGATGCACATTACACACCCCAAAAGATCTGTAACTGGGATTTGAAGATTTTGTGCATGCCTTTTGAGCTATTTTTCAATTACCACTTTCATTTGTCCCTTTTGTAGATCTTTATAGGAAATCAAATTAAATGGCTGGTCACTGACACAAAAGGTTCTGCAGATGCTGGAAATTTTAAGCAACATGCACAAAATGTTGGAGGAACTCAGCAGGTCAGGCATCATCAGCTAAGGAGGGAAATGAATAGTCAGCCATTTTACTTCCCTCCATTGATGCTCCCTGACCTGCTGAGTTCCTCTGGCATTTTGTGTGAGTTGCTTTGGATATCCAGCATCTACAGATTTAATTATGTTTGTCATAGATTCTTTCACCTCTTCAAAAGATGAATTTTTTTTATTAAACACATGGCAAAATATTGAAAGTGAGCCAATCAAAACTATTCCATAATCCTGTTGATTTTATTATTGGTACTTTTAGAAAAAAACAAATATTGAATGCCACAATATCTTTTTTAAAACTTCCAAAGAATATATGTTTCCACACAGCATCATCTCAATGAAACATTATAGGCTGGATACATGAAAAACATTTCCCCTGGCAGAGATATCCAAAAACCAGGGTCATTGTCTGATAATACAGGATAGGACCTGTAGAGGGTGAAGAGAAATGTCTGCACTCTGGTGGCACCTTATTGCTGAATATGAGTCATGGAGGTATACAGTACAAAAACCACATCCATGCAGACCAACTCATTTTCCTTAACTAGTCCCTCCGAACTCTATCCATGAACTTGTCCCAAAGTGATTAAGTGTTGCAATTGCATCCACCTCTACCACAATCTCTGGCAGCTTGTTCCATTTACTCCCCACTTGTCCATGGCTCCAGGAGTTAGTGAAGAGTGCATAATCAATGATGGTTTCATATTGTTGAGATTATTGCACCAAATGGCTAAGTACACCTCATTGTTGCTAACCCAACAAAATAGTTTCTCAAGGCCCTACCCAAGATCATCTCTTGCCTTCTTGTTTATAAAACTCTCCCTCTGTAATCCTGGAGGCTGTAAATCTTCCCATGCAAAATGTTTCTGACTTTACATGCTTGCAAGCAGACTGCTGGATTTAAATGCTTGGTCAACCCCACATTAATGCTTTAAGAAGTGTATTTGAACCACGTTTCCCTGTTGCTGACCTCTAAGGGAGAAGTTGACCTGTTTCAGCCACATTATATTTAAGAAAATGGTACATTTCTGAATATAAAGGGGCACAATAGGGTATGGGCACAGAGTGGGAATATGACACTGAGATAAATTGAATGTTCAAGCAGCTTCGAAGAACGGAATCTTTTTTCTATATAAATATTATCACTATTCACTCATGACTATGCATCAATGGGTAAATCCTGGGGTAGAAGATGATGGAAGAAAGCTATCCCATAGTGAAATTTTGAAGAAAGCGGACTCTTGTTGCATGATGGATTAAAGGTCAAATTTTCAGTGACCTTTTGGAGAGAGGGAAGGTGGGAGAAAAAGCAGATCCGTGCACAGACCTCTGAAATAAGAACCTTCTGCAGTCCCTTTAGGTGTCATACGAACGGGCACCGGCAGCTGGGATCAGATCGGACCCTGGTCATAAAAACATATTTTATGACAATGCAGTAACGTTTGTCAACATCCAAGAAAAAGGAATGCTGAGTAGTTTTGAATAGGATCCCCCGCCCCCATCGTCAGAAGGATGCTTAGACCATTTAAAATGCTGTGCTAATATTTCTGAGTTTGGTTTTGGATTTCCCTCACTCTTAGACTTTTCATTTACCTCTTGCAATAGTTTTTATGCGCAATAAATACAAAATAAGATTGACATATCATCAGGCAGTAGTGGGGATCTAATATTTTCCACACATGGTTAGCACACTATTCGCAACAGTTTGGAGGATGTGCATGTTGAAAGCAACAATAAAAATGAGACTACTTTCAAGAAAAAAAGTTTGATATTCATTGTAAGAGCCATAGCCACACCCAACCGTGCACACATTTTCTTTATGCCATGATTGTCATGAACTCAGTCTGAGACAGTCAGCTCTAATACACTCCACATCTGGTAGCAAGCACAAACAAATCACAAAGAATTTGACAAAACTTGTTTGGAAAGAGACACAGAGTTCTAAAAAAGGTGCATGGACTCCAGTTGCTCAAATAGAGAATAGCATTTGTCTCAATTTCTTTGAGAGATTGTGTTTTAGTTGGTGAGAAATGAAAGTGTCTTTAATAACCTAGTCAAGAGGTTACATTATTAAATTCTAATCTGGTGCAGTAATACCAATAGTGGCACAGTAGGGTAGTGATTTGGACATCACTGCACAGTCCAGGTGACCCAGGTTCAATTCCTGCCTCCGTCTGTAAGGAGTTTGTCCATTTTCCCTGTGACCGTGCGGGTTTCCTCCAGGTACTCCAGTTTCCTCCCACAGTCCAAAGACGTACCGGTTGGTAGGTTAATCGATCTTTGTAAATTGTCCCATATTTAGGCTCAGATTAAAAAGGGGGATTGCTGGGCTGTGAGACTCAAAGAGCCAGAAGGCTAAGCACTGTATCTCAATAAATAAATAAAAGTATATTTTGTATTTTTTTCATTTTAAAGTAAGTGACAATGCAAGAATGGGTGCTGGGGAAGATGTAAGACTGGAAGACATGAGCTCGGTAGGGGTTTGAAGGGAAGAAAAGTAAGAGTGTCTGAGGTGACCATGCAGAATTAAAACCAAACATGTAAATAATCAGAATCAAGTTTATTATCCCCGACACATGTCGTAAAAATTTGCTGATTTGTGGAGGCAGTGCAGTGCCACACATAAAAAATTACTGTAGGTTACAATAAAAATAAATAACGAGGTAAAGTTCATAGATTCATGGACAGTTCGTAAATCTGATTGCAGAGAGGAAGAAGCTGTTCCTAGAGTAATGTTGAGTGTAAGTCTGTGCCTCCTCCCTGATGTTAATAATGAGAAAAGGGCATGTCCCAGGTGGTGAGGGTCCTCAATGATAGATGTTGCCTTCTTGAGTCACTGCCTTCTGAAGATGCCCTCAATAGTGGGGAGAGTTGAGCCCATGATGAAGATGGCCAATTCTCCAATTCTTGGCAGCCTCTTTTGATCCTGTGCGTTGGAGCCTCCATGGCAGGTGGTGACACCACCAGTCAGAATACTCTCCACCAGATGTCTGTAGAAATTTGCTAGAGGCATACCACTTCTCCTCAAACTTGTAATGAAGCAGGGCTGTGTGCATGCCTTCTGAGCGGAATGCTTCATTGGTTAGGTTGTCCACATTAGGAATGGCAATAACTTCCTCAGGAGCAGGACTATTAGGTATTGCAGTTGTAGGTCCCCATTTTCACCACACTTTGGTTTTACAAATCGCACAAGTTCCCCTTGAAGATGTGGAACAGTTGAGAGCAAATTCATGTTTTGCAGTAAAAGCTTTTGTCCAAGCAGGGTAGTTCTGTCTGAAACAATGAAACTTCTGCACCAAAATTTGGAGTTTAGATTTTTTCGAGCATAATGTATATTATTCCATCTTTTTGAAGGTTCTGTGCAAGATTATTATTATTGTATTGTTTCAATGGCACATTACAATATTTGATAAAATAGCAGGCTGTTTACGATTCTGTGAGATGTGTGTGGAACTCTAACAGATGTACAGTACAGTGAGTTTTCTCTCTAAGTGGCATACTACATCTCTTAGTGCATGGAATTCTGATTGTTTATGGTTCACTGATCAGCAGACAGTGACAGTACAGGCAAACCTCCTCACAGGTGATTGCATCTCCAGTGTTTTTCACAGTACTCTCAAAGATCAGTGCCTCCATGCAAAATATTAGCATCATTATTTCTTCAATGACACAGCTGTGGTGAATCCCTGTTTTTTTTCTGTTTCATTTCAGATTTCTAGCATTTCTTACAACATGATAGAAATTTATTATCTTTTAGAAATCTCAATGTTCAATTTAAAAACATAAGATGTGGCTTCTGTGAAGTTCTGTGATTGAAGGAATGCTTTTTTTTTGTCAACTGAACAATGTGTGTTAATTTAATCAACACAGACAAAATGCTGGAGGAACTCAGCAGGCCAGGCCGCACCTATGGAAAAAAGTGCAGTCAACGTTTCGGGCTTGAAATCCTTCGGCAGGACCCTCAGCCCTAAACGCCAACTGTACTCTTTTCCATAGGTGCTGCCTGGCCTGCTGAGTTCCTCCAGCACTTTGTGTGTTTTGCTTGGATTTCCAGCATCTGCAGATTCTCCCTTGTTCGTAAGTTAACTTAATGAAAGCTTTTATATTGAGATGATACTTGTAAGTCCCAGTTACTCTGCATAACTGTAGATTGACAAGAAGAGGCACCATCTCATAGAAAAGGTAATTAGAGATCCCAGTGAAGTAGAAACGTTTGAAGGCATTCTAGAAATCTAAGCCAAGAAATTGCATGGCTACATCCTAATGATATTAAAACATTATTAAGACTAATGTCTCCAGTGAAGGGTCTCAACTGTTTATTTATTTCCATAGATGCTGCATGACCTGCTGAGTTCCTCCAGCATTTTGCATGTGTTGCTCTGGATTTCCAGCTTCTTCAGAATCTCGTTCATTAGAACTAATGATATTTTATGAAAGTTCCATAAACATGGGTAACCATGACTTGCAAGGATTTCAGAACTGCTTTGTGAAGCGATGTTCTGCGTCATTCGCAGTGCCCATACTGTAGGATCTCCTGCACACCTGGTACTTCTTCTTGGACAGTCTTTTGGTGAGAATGAATTGCTTCCGCTCCAGCTTTGTGAGTTCTCAGATAGCTAATTAGGCCAGTGTGTGAACTTGATTCTTCCACAGTTGTGGCAGCAGGTGCTTGATCGGAAAGGCATGTGGGTATTGGAAATAGTACAACCTTTCCACTGCTCATCCTGGGTCTCCTTGGGCTCTGATTCATGGACTTGAATAGCATTCAACGTGGCATCCAGTTCAAAGTAAATTTATTAGCAAAGTACAAATATGCTACCTTGACATTCATTTTCTTGCAGGCATTTACAGGAAACAAAATAATAAATCAATAGTTTCAATTTAATATCAGTGAAATGTATACAATATACATTCTGAAATTCTTGATCTTCACAGACATCCATGAAAACAGAAGAGTGCCCCAAAGAATCTGACAGTAAAAATGCTAGAACCCCAAAGCCCTCCTCTACTCTCCCTCCCACACACAAGCCGAGCAAAGTAAGATCATACCCACTCCCCACTCACTTCAGCAAAAAGCATCAGCACCCTCCACCCACCAGGCTAGCAAAGCCCCAAGAAAGACCATGATCTGCAGTATAACAAAAAATAATCGTTCATCCGACAATTCGACACACCACAGTGTCTCTCTCTCTCTCTCCCCCTCCCCCCCCCAATAAAGGGGCAGAAAGTTGTCTCCTTTTCACAGCAAGAGGGAACACTTAACAAAACAACTCGCAATTTGCAATGGTAAAGTCTGCTGCATCACTTTTTGTTACAATTTCTCTGACTTGAGAATTGGCAACCAACTCTCTCCCATCAACGAGAGAGAGAGAGAGAGAGAGAGAGAGAGAGAGAGAGTGTGAGCGATTCACTGAGTACACAGCTCCTGACAGCTGAAAGAGTTAGATAGAGCTCTTAAAGATAGCGGCGTCAAGAGATATGGGCAGAAGGCAGGAATGGCGTACTGATTGTGGATGATCAGCCATGATCACATTGAATGATGGTGCTGGCTCGAAGGGCCAAATGGCCTACTCCTGCCCCTATTGTCTATTGTCTACTGATTCACTGTCTTCCGTGTTCCGTTTTCTGCCACGATACTTCAGTCGGCTGCACCAGCATAGAATCAGCTCATCCACAGGGCAGCAAAGCCTCAGAACTCTGAAAGGGTGCTCGTCTTCTGGGCTGTGTCCTCGGAATTTCAAAAAATGGCGGTCATAAGCCCCTGGGAGCAGGTCCCACCACCACAAAGAACCAAAGTTTGAGTTTAACTCCAGGTCAGGATCTCCAACAGAATCCCATCCACCCTGAAAAGAAAAAAGAGAGATACCAACAGTAGAAATTAAACTGTTTCTGCATATGAGCTCAAAGGAGTCATTGTTAAGTGCCATTAAATACAACAGGTCTTTCAAACAAAAACTATAAACAGACAAAAACAACCAATCTGCAAAAGAAGACAAACTGTGCAAGTAAAAAAAAGTGAGAACATGAGTTGCAAAGTGTCCTTGAAAGTGGGTCAATAAGTTGGGAACCTCGAGTGGTCATAGGCCAAAAATTCATTCCCCATTACATTTCTTTGAAGAGGCTTTGAGCGTGATCTAGAACCTCTTTCTCTGTTTATCTGATGGTTTCTTTCTATGCCAGGACTTAGAATATTGCATTTGTTTTGTGTATCTGTTCTCTGGTGTGCTTAATACGAATCAAGTGTCTACAACTGCATCAATCTCAGTGAGGACCAGTGTCAAACATTATCATAAACTTTTCCCAACCTTTCTTGTCACAATGTTGCCCCTTGACTCCAATAAACTTTCCAAGGTGAGTGAAGCAAATCTTCAAAGCTACGGAAAAATATTCAACCTGTGATGACTCCACTGCCAAACTGAGGTCGCCTGAACTTCTAGTATATGTTTGAGCTGCAGTAGGCAGATGACACTGTTGTTTGCATATGCTCAGAGACTGAGCTCCAAGCTAGTATTGACCTGTTCACTGAAGTATGTGAGAGAATTGGCCTTCACTCAATGTCCACAAGACAGAAGTCCTCTACCATCTTCTATCAGCTGCGTTCATGGTAATTAGCTCTTAAATGATATAATACAAGTCTATTTAGTCCTTCACCTCCTGTTTATGGAATGGTTGCTCCGCTGCTACCGGGATTCTCCCAGGACATTAGAGGATCTGAACTGGGTGATGAAGTACAATATCCATACAATGTGTCTTCTTTGTACAAGGGGCCAACGGGATCAGGAATTTTGTCTAAAATGCTGAGAGTAATCATAATCTTGATTTATACAGGCAAAGAATCCAGGCATGTGTGAGCCTGTATTTAATTTACTCAGTGGATCAGAGATCTCATTGAAGAAACGATGAAGTTGCTCATCTGATCAAAAGCTATTCCTCATGAAGATTGTGTCTCAAAGTGCTAGCTTCGAATTCCACCCAGTGTTTAGAAGCCTCACATAAATCTTAATCTGTGTTCTGGTTTCATTCTTAGAAATGCTTGTGCAGTAGATCCATCCCTCCATGCCAATCTGTCCAACAACAAGAAATTTCACCAACCTACCTTCCTTTAGCTATCCATAAACTAGGTTTTGTATGGTTGATTTCTTTACTCTCTGCAATGACCTTGATTTTACAGCATCATTTAGACTATAAAATTGAAAACAAGTTCTATGATACACATAGGAGAAATCCAAAAGATGCTGACACTGAAGCATGCATCCTTCTCCATCAGGTGAACAAAAACAGAATGCTGGAAAAACTCAAGGGGTCAAGCAGCATCTGTGGAGGCAAAAGCTGTGCATCAGTGTTTCTGGTCAAGACCCTGCATTAGTCTTACTGCCATTTATACACTTATCTGATGAGTTCTTTCACCTTTCTGCATTGGTTCTAGTCCTGGTATCTGCATTCTCTTCTGTCTTCATCCTTCACAGGATGATTTCTGTGTCATTCTCCAACATGATCTTCCTGAATAGGTGAATGAGTGGACTTAAATTTATGAACAATGCACAATTTTCTTTTAAAAAATGGAAAAGTTTGCATTTCTGTTATGTGAGATATGAGGGAGCTTTTAATAGCCTATGGAAGTGGAATTACTGATTAACTACCACTCTGGCCCTAATTTGTTTCATATGTATAGGTTGTCATCTATTGGACAATGATGTGAAATTGGGTGTTTTCTGAAGTTTGTCTGATATTTCTGTTTTTACTTTAATTTTCTGTGTGAACTCTGTACTTTTAATCCCTGCCCTACAAAATGTTTAACTTTTAGTCTGAAGTTGGTGGAGAGTCTTCATGTCAGTGGCTGCTCAGCATTTCTAATGTGATCACTACTGCTGGACTTCATAAATCTTTAAAACTGGCTCCTTACCGACATTGACATTGGGAATGTCTGCTAGATCTTTGTGGGTAGCATTTTAATAGGTCAGCAACAGTCGTCATTTGCACGCCAACCACAAAACAATGTAGTGGTAATCAGGTTTTCAGTTGCCTGTATAGTTGATGTTCAACCAATCCTTTCTCAACTTAAGCGTTTTCTACTTCCTTCCCCTTGTTGTGTTTCTTCCCGTAAAATGCTATTGTCCTTTAATGAGCCTAATTAGGCAAACAAATCAATTATGTCCTGCTGAGGAGATCTTCATGTAACACATCAGGCAATTAGAGTTACAGTTTTGCTTTATTTAAATTCTTTTACTGTAAACAGTCAATTCTGCCTAACCCTAGCTGGAAACACATACAAAACATCTCTGCCCAGGCCCCAAATACAATATTCATGACTATTGATCTTGTTTGCCATATGCTCTGGATTCACATTTGTACTGTTCAAAGCTATACTGGGCCATTCCTAACCTTTATGTTTTATCCCGAAGTAAGCTTCCAATGCATATTTCAATCATATCGCCAAGAATGCTGATTTCCTCCACAGTAACAGCTTCTGTTCCTGGCACAGTTCGTCTACATTTTTTGTAATTTCATCGGTTCCAATTGTTGGTCTTTGTTGCAACTAACATCCTTCATATACTGAAATCAAGATGTACTGAATATAATTTTATAACTTAAATAATGCTTCCGTTGTGTATTTTGACTTACACTTATTCAAATATCAGAATTTAAAATTTTAAAAATTCAAGAAATTCTACAAATGCTGGATAAATTGAGCAACACAATGCTGGAAGATTGGTCTCCCCTTACATTCCTTCTTCACCTTTCCTGCCTATCCCCTCCCTGCTTCCCCTCCCCTACCCCTTGATCTTTCCTCCTAATGGTTTTTCACCCGGCACCTACCAGCCTTCTTCCCACCCTCCCCCCACCTTCTCCATAGGGCCCCTGTCCCCTCCCTCTTCAGTCCTGATGAAGGGTCTCGGCCCAAAACGTTGACTGCTCGTTTCCACAGATGCTGCCCAACCTGCTGAGTTCCTCCAGCATGTTGTACGTGTTGCTTTAACCACAGCATCTGCAGTGTACTTTGTGTTTACAATGCTGGAGGAATTCAGCATGTCAAAATCATTGATGGAAGGAAATAAACTATCGTCATTTAGAGCCAAGACCCTTTATCAGGATTGGGTCCTGTTTTAAAATTAAAATTATCTTCATATCCTCCCTCTACTTTTTTTGCAGTTATACAATTCAAGATCTCTAGCTTCCTGAAATTCTGACTTTCATGAACATCACATTTTTATTGGCCCACACTTGGCCATAATTTTACCTATTTAGGGATCTGAAAAATCTCCGAAATTCCAGTTTATAACCTTTCTAATTACTATTACTACGTTTCAAGACTTACCTTTTTTACCTATCAGTTAGTCACCTGCTCCAATCTGCTGACTTGTTTGTGAAAGCTTATTTAAAGCTCCAATTAAGAACTTACGCAATTTACCACAATAAATGCAAACACACAATAAAATGTTGCACAACTCATAAGATCCTGTTTGGTTTTTACCTCAGTGTTACTTTCCTGTACTAACTCCACATCTTCTGTTCCCAAAATAACAAAAAATATATATCATGTCTATATTGAATATATTCAATTCAATTAGTCTGCACAGTTGTTTTGGTTAGAATATTTCAAAGATGTAGTACCTTCTAATAAAGAGATTTTTTTTTTACCTGTTCCAAGTCACTGACCCTTTAATTCAAGACCCTTTCTCGACACCCTGTTGTAGAAAAATATAAACACTGCATCTACACTGTCATCCTTGGAAGAATTTTTTAGAGCTCAATGGAATTGCCTCTCATTCTTCTAAAAATCTGGAAAGCATAATCCCACTAAGAGTAATTTCTCTTCTTTGTACAAAGTTTTCTATCTGGTGAAACTTTCCTGTTCCTCTGTAAACCGATTATGGATGGAACATGATGCCAGGACTCCACATGGTTGGAGCATAATGTTTCTAGTTTTGCATGGAAATCCTTTTGCAATTATGTAATTTGTTTAACATGATGGTGCATGTTGCATCATGCCCAGTCATTCATGTATAAGGACACCACTCCCTTCTCTCTCTCTCTACTTAATAAAACATTTTGTGGATAACCACATTGTTTCCCATATTATAACCCATCTTCTTTGTCATTCACTTAACCTGTGCTTATCTCCCTGAAGTCTCTCTGGATCTTTTACACAGCTGGTATTTTCACTTAATTTAGTATAATCACAAAACTTGAATATGCTATTAACTAGTTCCTTTATTTTTTTCCATCACATTGTTGTTCTAAATGTTGATTTTTACCTGTCAAACAGATGCCTGGCATACTTAGCATTCCATAGGGTCTGCATGACTGTATCCTCTTTCTAATGGACTCCTGGCACCCACCATTTCAGTCTTGGTGGGTTTCTGTTTCTGCTCCAAATAGGTCATCTTCTTTCATCTTTGTTTTTAATGCAGTGAGGTGGAGTAAGAGGAGAGTTCAACTTCAACAGAAATTCGATGAGAAATTTGGTTCCAGTGTCTTTTTTTATACAACTTAAAAAATTTCCAGTGGACACACATAAGGTACAGAATTTCTTCACACCCATTCAGGATCAGAAGGGATGGAAGGATACAGAGTGATGTTTGCACGCCCAACTTTATGCCCCACCATATCAAATGATAACTATATGTTTAGCCTACATTGCTGGTGAATGGGAGTTCATTATATCTGCATTTGTACATCTAACATAAATATTTTATGATTTAAAGACACATGAAACTTCATAGCGTGGAATCTGAAGCAAAAAGCAATCTGCTGAAAGAGCTCAGTAGGTTAAGCCACATTTGTGGAGGGAAAAACATGGATGATGTTTCGGTTTAGACTCTGCATCAGGACCAGAACCACAGCTGGAAATATCAGACATTCTTTTGCTTCCACTGATGCTACTTGATCTGCTGAGTCCTGCTAGCAGTTCTTCTTTATGATTCAGTTATTTTAATTTCTAAGTTTAAGAGAGGGGAAAATAGTTGTGGTTGGCAAAGGGAACAAAAGACAAAGGAGCTTAACGCTTGAACCATGCTTTTGCTCAAATCCTCTCCCAAAAGTCTGTCTGAACTCATTCCTGTTGGTTCTGATTATTCTTTTTTTCTGTTAAATAACTAATTCCTTTAGGAATGATGTAGCTCCATTGGCAGCTTTTTGCCAGCAAATCTCCGTTCCATGTTTATTTTATGTAGAAAATAATTTTTGTCTTTAAATCTCTTCATGAACAACTTAAACTTGCACACACTCATCACTATTATTAATGATTGGAACAATATATTTTTATTGATCATTAATGAGGGGAAATGCTCTACTAGCGTAACTTTTAAATCCCTGTACAGTATGTTGCAGGATAAACATTAAGAATAGGAACAGTTGCAGTTAAAAATTAAGAAAAAATTGGTCATCCTAATACAAAGGCTTGAACAGCCCAAGTCAAATGAGCTTATGAAACTTCGATGGGAAATGCTGTGCTGGGATTTGTGCTCTTATTCTGGGTTTGGTAGCTGAACCAGAAGTGGAGCTGCAAGATTCTGATTTGAGAAGTCAGTTACAGAATATTGAGCCATCTCTGGTCAGTTATTGCAGTAGACCATTATGGAAGAATGTGGCACCTTTGAAATAATAAATAATGCTCTAACAATATAGTGTCATCACTGCACAGTATAATGGCCTAATTGTATGCCTTCATCAATGCAGTATAAGGCCCTTGTTGCTGTCATTGGTGTACAACATAATGGTTTTGTTGTACGTGTAATCCTTGGTACCAAGCTACTGGATGCTTAGATAAGTCAGTTGGTGAGTCTATTACAAGTTTCTGACCTTAGTATAGATCTTTTGAAATTGAGATTTTATATATAAAGTGGCCGAATTGATTTTTTGTTCCTTTTTTGTACAATGCCCCAAATGAATTTGGTCAGCAAAACAGACTTTCTACAAGTTTTTTAAAACACTGTATATATAATAATTATTTATACAGTATAAATAACCAATAATTGAAAATAATCAGGCTGAAATATTCATAGGCAGCTGTATTGGTCAGATGTATTTTTATTGAAAATTTGTGGAGTTGATTGCCATCAAAATAGCAATGAGGAAAACAGCGCCATCTGATCTAAAATGCAAATGCCACTACCAATTGATGTGTTGACAGGGCAGATGCAGGTTTAAATATAGAAGTTGAAAAGTTATTATGAATTATCATTACTTCCTTATGAACTTCACAAAAAGCAACTACTTGCTGTTAGGAGGCCCCTTCGAATGTATTGAATAATGTGAAAATTGGGTATAAAATAAACTCAAAATCTAGATTTGATCACTTTCGTCTAAGCACATTTCATCAATGCCGTGTGTTGATTACATCCCATCAAAACTTTCTGGTGGTGTACATTGATAAGTCCAAGTATGGAGTCTCTGGCCTTGGGTTTTAGTTGTCGGAGATTTAAAACTTTTGCTTATATCCCTGCCTTCTTTCTTAATTTATCCAAAAGCCATACTACCATCTAATTTCTTGTTTCTCTTTCTATATGTAAATCAGCATTAAATTTGCCATTCTAAATTGCATTTCCTTCTTCAAACTAGTGTTGGTAATTTCAGAATCCTTTAATCTCTGTGGTTAGACATACAGTTTCACCCTTTGCTTAATGGAGTACAATTTCAAAACGGTTTTGAAAAGATTCCTCCTAAAACCAAAACTAATTAGAAGCTGTTGGAAGTACCTGCTAGTGGCCTGGAGTTCATAAAACTAAATAAATTATCCTGCAGGAAAGAGACAGTGGATTTGCATGTTGCATTTTAATATCTCACTCTGTTTTAATGGCCTTTGGTACAATATGAAATGTAATTAATTTTGAAAGACTGTAGCCTATTTATGCAAAGCATAAATGATAACACGATAATCAGAGATATTTCATTTGCCATTATGATGTTGATTAAAGGAAAAGCATTGGTTAGTATGTCCATCAAAGCGAAGGATGGAATTTCAGTTTACTATTGCCTCCAAAAGATTGTATCATCAAAGTTGTACTACACTGTCAGCTGGGATTATGTCCTCCTACCTGGAGGTTTACTGAGAATGCACAGCATGCTGACTGAACGAGAGAGATAAACTTGTAATTCCAGAACATGTAGTCTGGAAAGAAGTGAATAAAAGTTGTCTTCACAGATCTATATACTATCCAGTCTTGGCAGTCGACATACCTGAACAAATGTCCAGTAAGTGTAGTTTTCCTTATTTTATGCAGTACAAAATTTTGCAAAATAAAGTAAAATAAAATTCCCTTTAATAAGTATAATCTAGGAAGTTACTTTATTTCATTAAATGGAAATTCATATGACCTTCAGCAAAATCAATTCTACTCCCTGTTTTAAAATGAATAACTGCCTTTATTAAGTTCAAAAGATTTGCACCTTACCTTTGTTCTGTTAAATTTCAGTGGATGCTCTACCATAACTGAATGCCCTCAATAAATTATTCATATAAAATTGTGTGATACCTGCATTTCTCCAAAAGTATAAGGTTTGTCATTTTATCTTTTGCTTTTTTTAAAAAGATGGCTTCATAACAGCAGTGTAAGTGCTGGTATACACATTGGAGCAGATGTAAGATTTAATTAGCTGGGGCTTTAGGGCATAATTATTGTAGAAAATGAATGCAATCCTCAAATTCATCTATATGGTCAATTTACTCTTTCCATTTGAAGATCTTTTAAAAAGATAATCGATACAGCATCTCTGTTGATGGCAAATTAAACATATCAGTGAATATTGCATCTTTTTTGATTAGTCTCTTCTATTTCATTCTTCTTTTTGAATTAATGCAACACCTAAAAATGGCAGTGAGTTTTGTTTGCAGTAACTAAAACTGCGCAGAGCCACCCATAACCTTGGCAATTTTAAGCTTACTTCTAGTTTCTTGTTACCTGTGTACATTATTAGATTAAAGTCAACAAGAGTGCTTAATGCCACTGTTGAAACATGCTTTTGTCCTCCATTTCTGTTTGTATTTAAATTTTCCCCCATCTGTAATTCGGTTTTTTTGTGGTGGGAGGACAGTAGGCATTGATATCAGAAACCTCCTCTACAGTTCATACCTCCTGAAAGGTCCACTTCCATCATCAAGAGAGTCATCAGACCAAATCTCAGTACTGTTTGTTTTATATGTTTGGGCAATTTGCTATTTTCTGAAATTTTTTTGGTTTGTTTGCCCCTGATACTATGTACACCACATTGATTGATACAAGCCTCATCAGAGCCACCCTTGTGGTGATAAGCCCTGTTGACTTTTGCCCTCATTGGGATTCTCCTCTATTAAGTAAGTTAAAAAGCATGGACCTCATGAACAAGGATTGAAGTTGAGTTTGAGCTATTTAAGTTGTTCAATTTACACAAGATTGCAGCTTACACGTGCTGATTTAGCTTTATATATTTACCTATTTTAATTTTCCAATGCTATACTAATAAATATAAGAACATAAAAAGCTGTAAAATGCAAGTAATTTTTATTACATCAATATGAGAAAAAAAGAGAATGCTGCATTTGGTTCCTCAAGTTGATGACTTCCATATGCCAACAGATAAATATCCTGACCAAAGTTTGCCAAAATAACTTGTTTAATCGGAAGGTGCTGTTTACAAAGCAGATGGTGAATCTGCCTGAATTTGTGTGTGCATCTAATTTTATTCAAAAATAGTAAATGAGGCATCCTATGTGTCTCAACTAGTTTCAGTAATCCTGAATTAAATACATTTTCTAAACACCATAGCTTGGGTGTGAATGATAATGACGTCAGTCCAACTAATGGATTAGCATGTGAGTTTATGTGACCTTTGAGTTAAATATTTAATCTTTTCACACCCCGGTTGCAACAGTACAGCATCTTTGTTTTTTTTTCTGCCTGGTTTAGTTTATCACCTCACAACCCATCTGCCTTCTGGTTTTATTTTCTGCAACATGCATTTTATTTTCAGAGGCAGCTGACTTTTGCTTAAGAATATTCCTTTTGTATATTTCAACAGAGGATTGATGTGTGAATCTTATGGACCTGATCGTTTTGTTTGGAATTGGCCATCTGAAGTTGTGCCAAAGCAATGTGAATATGGCTCTCCCTGGTTATGCTACCCCTTCTACCTATTTGTCTACTTTCTTGTTAATGGTATCCAATTGCAAAGATGAAATAAGCAACCAGATTAAGGAAGGTAGTTTGCATTAATTTGCAGCACCATTTTGATGCAATGCATTCCTATACCTTGGCACTCCAGTGCAAAACCCCCCAGTCTCCCAAGATATACAACCATAAGCTTGAATTCTGCTTTTACAGCATTTTCTCAGAAGCATTTCAGACACGTCATCAAGCAAGCTATGACAAAATTTAAATTCCTTGCAGGTAGAAGACATGACGTAGAATGTTTTAAAAATGCTGGAAATGCTCAGCATTGAAGACCAAACCAAACTTTGTTTGGCATGTGGTGAACTTCATCTGGAGGTTACTATGTTCAACAGTCTGCAGGGATGTACCAGAGCCATAGAGGGGAAAAGACAATATCAGTGTTTACCTGACCGAAAGAGTGATAATGCAAGGCAAAGGAGGTGATCATAGAACTGGAAAGGGGAAAGGAAGGCCCCCCACCTTCTTTTTCTGGCTTCTGCCCCCCCCCCTTCCTTTCCAATCCTAATGACGGGCCTTGCCCCAAAACATTGACCACATTGACATTCCCTTCCACAGATGCTGTTTGATCCGCAGAGTTCTTCCAGCATATATAAGACCTGTGGATGGAGGAGGGAAGGCAAGAAATTAATAGATGTGCTCAATGGTCCTTCATCGGAGGTGGAAGTTTTTCAGTGATGTAATGTAGTGTGTGCAGCCAAAAGTTGCTTTTTCCCTATTGTACCATGGAATTTTGGGGCATTATCTTGCTCTTTTTCATTTGTAGGCACCAATTTGAAAATGCCATGAAAAAAGAACACTGTAATTGAAATCCGAAATAAAAGCTGAAAACTAAAACCCTCAGCAGGTCAGGCAGCATCCCTGACTCAGATCAAAGACTCCCTTTGTCAGAACTAGAGAATTGAGCAAATAAACCAGTTTAAATTACGGAGAGAGTGAGGGAGGGCTGGTTAGTGTGAGGCCAGTGTTGCTGGGGGTGATAAGATGTGTTGAAGCCATCTGTTTGATGGGTTAATGAAGGTGATTAGAAAGTCAGAACGTAAACAAAGGTATACAAAAGCTGTGACATGCAACACTCAGAATGATATTCATTGCAAAATCTGAGGGCATGACAATGCAAGCAAGTGCCTCAGTTTGTGGAGAACAAATATGGAAACATTTCTCCATACAAATAACGTGAGTGCAGTCAAGGGTAATGATGTGAATATATGTTAACGTGGAAAGATAATCTTCTCAGCAAAAACGAGGCCGGACACCTGTCAGATGGTCTTGTGTGCACTTGTGTGATAGCTGGGCTGTATCCACCTCTTCTCCAATCCTGGACATTGGAATTCTCAAATAGTTACTACATAGCAGCTCTAAAAGGACTGCAGCAACACACACAAAATGCTGGAGGAACTCAGCAAGCCAGGCACCATTTATGGAAAAGAGTGAAGAGTCAACAATTTGGGCTGATACCCTTCTTCAGGATCTTCACCCTTATGTACTCTTTTCCATAGATGCTGCCTGGCCTGCTGAGTTCCTCAAGCATTCTGTGTGTGTTGCTGCAGATTCCCAGCATCTGCTGATATCTTGTGTTTCTGAAAATTCTGCAATAGACTTTTAATGTTTTTTTAATCAGAATAAAGGTTCTTGTGTGCTTTTGTGGATGAAAATACAAAGATAAACTTACCAAGCAAAAAATGTATAATATTTGAATGGCCTTGAGTAATAGTGCCATCTGCAGAAGCGACCTGTGGGGAAGAAAAAGAAATTTTTGGAAAAAACTGATTTGGCCTAAACAGTATTTTAGTGTAAACATAATGTATGAATGATGGCAGGAAAAACGGGGAAGCTCCAACATCGAGTCAAGATCACAAGTGCCACAAGAAATGTCTATGGCTAGAAACCCAGTTGTCTTAAGATCAAGGCCACAAAGCCTTTGTACTCAAGACGGGATGGTATACTGCAAACCGGAACACTGGCTGTGAAAGTTAGTGGGAGCGAAACAGTAACAGTAGAAAACCACAGAAGGTTGAAATGTATGTATGATCTATATTGCTTGAAAAGCACATTTGACGCTAGAGCAATTTCAAAAACTAATGCATAGATCAATAATCAAGAATATTGACAAAGCAGCAGACTCTTCAGTCAAAGGCATGCTTGTAACTAGAAATTTAGTTAGGTACTATTGGTGTAAAACATACTAAAATTAAGAATGCACTTTTTTGATGACAGTTTGAAAAGGTTAAGGGTCAGAGGAATGTAATATTTATGGTGCGGGGAAAACTAAGACTACTGGATAGCTGTTTATGCCCACAGACCAACAATTCAAGGAAGAGATAGGTTAAGGATATGTTGGAAAATCTCTTCAAAAGCATGTGAATATGTGATGACATATTTAAGGATTCACACATGAGCCCTGTAGGACATAATGCTTTTTATATGTTTAAAAAAAGAAGCTAGCCCAAAGTTTTGTAAATTTCAATCTTCATCTCCTTGCAATGCAAAGAGATAAGCCATCCAGCTCCACAGAGGTAATATGCTTCTTAATTGTACACTGGTGACAGTCATTTCTACTTCAAATCCAAGATATGTATGCAAAGATTACAGGGACAAAATTTACATGTTTACTGACAACTAGCATTCTGAAAAGGTTGTATTCAAAAGGGCTGAAATATTCTGTCAGACTGTAGAAAAGATGCTGCAGGGGATGTAGATGCTAATCTTACAATTATATTTGCTTTTTATGATACCATGTGGAATTATTTAAATGCAATAACACAATTTATTTGGTAGTTATCTTTGCAATTATGACTTTCAGTATTATGGAATACAGCAAAACATGGAATTCTGGCAGGTGTTAACAAAAAAAGACACTGCATTGTTTCAAAATATTGTAATTGCAGCATTCATTCACTGTAATTCTGAAAATGCTTGCTGTTTATTGTGCTCAAGTGTTTAAATTCAGAAGTGCCTTGTTGTTCAATTCTGTAGCCAAATTCATTCACATAACTCGAAACACAAAAGTGCTGTGTGGTTGAAAATGGGCTTACCCTAGGGCAGGGGTCAGCAACCTTTACCACTGAAAGAGCCACTTGGACCCGTTTCCCACAGAAAAGAAAACACTGGGAGCCGCAAAACCCGCTTGACATTTAAAATGAAATAACACTGCATACAACGTTTTGTTTTGCCTTTATGCTATGTATAAACAAACTATAATGTGTTGCATTTATGAAATTGATGAACTCCTGCAGAGAAAATGAAATTACATTTCTGCATGCAACAAAAACATTTTGAACTCCGAAAAAAAGACGTTGGGTTGAAGGTTACTTTTAAGTAAAATACTCAACGTCTATTTGAGTCCTTCTTGTATTTATGAAAAACGCCAAACTTAAACTTGCCGCCAGCAGCAAACCAAAAATAACGTCAGCCAGCTGTCAACCTGAAAAATAAAAGGACTATTTCACTGAACAATGAAAACATATGAATATACGTAAAATAATAGGCAATTAAAATATTTATCATACTTGTTCAGGTTGACTCACACCTGACAATGCAGTCGTATTTAGTAGGGATGGATCGATGCTTAGGGGAGTGACCGGGAAGGATAATGTGTTTTTTTCCTCTCTGAACTCACAGAAGCGTTTCCCAAACGATGTTTGCATTGCGATGATTGCAGAATGTAAATACTCCGAATTTATCATGTCGTGACCTTGTTTGAACTCTCTCAAATTGGGGAAGTGAGACAATGTGCCTTTCTGTAAATCTCTGGCAAGCAACGTCAACTTGCCCTCGAATGCCAAAACATCCTCCAACATGTGCAGGGCTGTACGTCCTTACCCCGTTGAAGAGCTGTGTTCAGCGTGTTCAGGTGCGCTGTCATGTCTACCATGAAGTGTAGCTTTTCCAGCCACTCTGGCTGTTCCAGCTCAGGAAAGTTGAGCCCTTTGCTACCCAGGAAAGTTTTCACTTCTTCCAGACACGCGACAAAGCGTTTCAGCACCTCCCCTTTGGACAGCCACTGGACTTTGTTGTGCAGCAGGTGCCCCATCAGTAGCTACTGACACCAGATGGGTGGTCTTTATTCCTTTGGCTCTTAAACAATTCAAGACAGCCTCACAGAGGTCCTCCCCCCGTGTTTGGTCTTTTAGAGGTATCAACTCAATCAGTTCTTCCTGTGGCCCGGCAGAGTTTACATACCGGCAGAACAACGCTATTTGTTCAATATCACCTTTGTCTTTAGACTCGTCACAGGCAATCGAGTAGGCCACAGCTGAATTGATGTCTTTAATTTGCTGTCTTGTGATGTCTTCTGCCATTTTTATGGTTCTGTCTTTGACAGTCTTTGCAGAGAGGGGCATATCCCTGATTTTCTGCACAATTTCACTCTTGTTTTTAAAGTCCGTGAATAGATGTTCTGAAATCTTAATGAAAGATTCTTTTATATATTCACCATCTGTAAACTGCTTCCCGTGCCTGACTATTTCCTGAGCGTCAATATAACTGGCGTATGTCGTTGATTTTCCAGACTTCATCCATTTCTGGAAATGATTTTTGCTCAGATCAACCTTCCGCATCAGTTCCGAAACGGCTTTTTTTCTCTCATCTCCATCCGGATATTTTTGAGCAAAGGCTGCGTGTTTATTCTGGAAATGCCTTGCTAGTTTCTCATTGCATATTAAGCATACCGGTAAACCAGTCTCGTCAACAGTGAAAGCAAATGAATCTGTCCACGTATCATTAAACGTTCTGTTTTCTTCAGTCACTTTTCTTTTTTTAGAATTCTCCATAGTTGGCTTACCTTGGATCGAAAAATCGCGCACTGGCGGGTGTCAGGTATTGGCAGTGGTGACGTATATTAATAGCGATAAAAACACGTTGTAGCGGTGTGCTCACGCAGTCAGTAAACTGCAGTCGAATAACTTTATTCGAACTAAACAGCCTTGCTTTTAAGCCTCCCTCAACCCAGCCCCCATGGACGCAGATGCTGCAAAAGACGCGTACTCACAAACCTCCGTAGGCTATCTCCCTTAGCCGGAATGCTGGCTAATTGTGAGCCGTTTCGGATGTGCCAGGAAATGTGTCGCCACACTTAGATTGTACAAGATCACCATAATCTTCAAATTTAGAATTACATTTCAAAAGCTAACAAACTAACATAAAATACATTTTAATTAAATACTGACCAATTATTTCCCAAAGCCACAGGGAGCCGCAGCACAGAGGTGAAAGAGCCACAAATGGCTCGGGAGCCGCAGGTTGCCGACCCCCGCCCTAGGGGAAAACAAAATTGTTGGATGTCTGAACCCCTGTTGGAAAATTCCATGTAGAACTTTTCAGCCATACTTTTATTTACCCAAGCAGTTTATTTCCCAATGTATAACTTCCACAAGTAATACCAACTACAATGCAAAACCTAAATTTTATCTCCAGCTTGACTTTTATTCAATCAGATTAATCTGAAAAATAAGAGTTTCACAAAACTATAATTTTTACTAACCTAGATTGCCCTGAAGCTATGCCATTGAAAGAATTAGTATTCCAACAATATGAAGGGATACGGGGCGAAGGTAGGAGATTGGGGCTGGGAGGAAAAATAGATCAGCCATGGTTAAATGGTGGAACAGACTCAATGGGCCAAATGGCCTAATTCTGCTCCTATATCTTATGGTCTAATAGATTAACTATCCTCAGAGATTTATGATCTTTATGACCTCAAGCTCATCCTCCCATGTCTGTTCAACCGTTTTGCTAATGAAGGCCAGGGTCAAAGTCACAGGTCTATTCAAATCACTGCTCAGCAAAGATTACTCGTCTCCACGTTGAATTCAACTCATTACTCCGTGAGGTTTACTCCTCTCTGCACCGAACTGTGTTCGTGGCCTGCAACTATCACAGTGTGGACTCAGTTTGGTGAACTTCAGTTCTGAATGCTATTTGCTTATTTTTATTGTTTGCTCACTTTTTTTCCCCTTTTTTTCTCTGCACGTTGGGTGTTTGATGACTTGCCTTTGTCTTAATGGGTTCAATTGGGTTTCCTTGTTTTGCCTGTAAGAAAATGAATCTCAAGGTTATATAACGTACTTTGATAATAAATGTACTTTGACTTTGACTTGTCTCTTACCTTCCGAGCATTAGGATCATTCCAGACTTCTGCTGTGTATCTCTGATGCATTTCATTATTTGCTGATCTCTCTGACTCTAGGGAGATCAGTTGAACACCATGTTTAAAGGGTAGAGGCTTCTACTTTTTTGTCAGTACAGGAGCAGGTAGAGTAGCGACAAGAATTTGCCTGCTTTTCACCCTTTTATTTTCCCTTGCAGTGAAGTAGTACTCATTTCAATGACTTTCCTGAGCCTCTTGACAGATGTTCCTTGCTATGGACATGAAGTGTCCTCGTGTCCATACCCTCCTCTTATAGGGAATGTACATTCTCCATGCATTAATTTCCATCTATCCTTCTGAGAAACATTCATATAGCCCCTCCAATCATTGCACTCTCCATTCATTAAAGTTACAACACTGCCTTATATCTTTAAATCCTTCTTGTCTTGTGGTATCACTTTATAAAATCTGTCTGCCAAGGTCACATCTTGAATTAAGAAATTCTTGTATGCCTCACTGAACTTGACCTAGCCTGGCAGAACATGAAAAAATCCAGCTGCATTGTTTATGAAACTTGCACTTTTAAATCTCTCTGGTGCTTTCTTAAAGAGTGTTCAGGTTACTGTTAGTTTGCAGTATACCATCCAGTCTTGAGTGAAACAGGCCCTTTGGCCGAATCATCTAAATTAGGTCATGCTCGAGTTGTATTGAAATCTCAACAGCAGGGTCAAAGTCCATCCTGTAATGATGTGAGGATGGGAGAGGATGCATCTGATGGTGGAATCACAAGACAACATTTTCTGATCTTGAATATTGCCAGCATCCGTTGGAAAGTTAGGAATTTTAGTAAATCTATGAGTAAATCTATAATGTAGACCTCTATCTAGATTGGAGGGAATAACAGGTTCAATTTGGAGCATAAAATTTCATTATGCTTGATTATTCTTACAAGATCTGTTTTGTGCATTTTAACGACTGCAGTGTGTATTGATTTTTATTTGCAGAAGAGGGAATAAAATCTTGAAGGTCAAAGGAACAAGGTGAGATGTAATTAGCTAAGCTGAGATGTATGAGTACACATTTGATTTGTTAATATACTATTCCTTCACCTATTGTTTTAACTGGAGTGATGAACTGTTTATTTTAAATGAATTAGTGCTTCTAATGACACATAGTGAAATGACACATGACAATGAGCATTTGGAACACTTGTTTTTTCTAAGCATGGACCTTTAAACAATATTAGTAGGATGATCCACGAAAGGAAGGGTTAATGTCACCATTCTTCAGTGTATTTTGATAAGTTTTAAAAATCATTGTACTCTCAATCTGGGCATTTTGCCTGCGCCTGGAATAAGACTGGGACAGATGTGAAAATGAAAGAGTTTCACTTTATGAATGAATTTTAATTGATATGTTAATACATCCACTAAGGATTTCAATTTCACATATACCCCTGGAAATAACAAGTCAGGCCTTGTAAATTTGTATTTAAGTTCACCTCTTCTTATTGTTTGGACTTGAAATATTTTCATTTCATTCAGCCCTTCTTGTCTGTTTGAAATTTCTGCTGCTAGTTCCTGAGGAGGTTCACAAGGATGATTCCAGGAATGAAAGGGGTATCATACGAGGAACGTTTGATGGCTCTGGGTCTGTACTTGCTGGAATTCAGAAGGATGTGGGGGAATCTCATTTGAACCTTTTGAATATTGAAAGGCCTAGACAGGGTAGATGTTGAAAGGATGTTTCCCATGGTGGGAGAGTCTAGGACAAGAGAGCTCACCTTAGGATAGATACAAAACAGAGATGCAGGGAGTTTCTTTAGCCAAAGGTTGGTGAATTTGTGGAATTTGTTGCTACATGCAGTGGTGGAGGTCAGGTCATTGGGTGTATTCAAGATAGATTCTTAATTGACATGGCATCAAAGGCTACGGGGCAACTGGGGTTGAGGAGGAAATTTTTTTAAAAGGATCAGCCATGATTGAATGGTGGAGCAGACTCACTGGGCCACATGGCCTAATTCTGCTCCTTTGTCTTATAGTCTAATACTAGAAAGTAATCCAAATAACAAGAGGATATAAATTCCTTTTGGTATTTCCTAAAATGCCGCCATGCCCTCCCCTTTGAAAATAACTCTGCATTTCTAGGGCTGACAATTTCCATCTAGTGTTTTTGAATATATATGTAGCTGTGTAATATTTGTTTCTGAGTATTTATAGCTTATTCTGATTATAGTTAAAGTGGTGCATAATGTGCACCATTATAAGCTTGATGGTGAATTGTGTTTCTCTTCTTAATTGAAATCCTCTAGTTTTATGAGTCATAAAATCTATTTTATAGTCTCCGTTATCTTTGAAGTTGTGCTTTGGCTTGTGTGCACAACAAGATTGTTCGGCACTAGTGAAAAATATAAAGGTTAAGTTTGTTCATTAAGAGTTAAGTTGTCTGTATTGGTTCTTGGATTTCTGAAAGGTGTGGGTTACATGAGGTTTCAGTCTTTCAGGGTGTATGCTAAGTGCAATTTGATCTTAAACCATGAAACCAAACCCAATCACACTAGAACTTGTGCATACTGAAATCACAGAAACTGTATCTTCTATAGTATGAGTTGGTTCATTGTGTGAGTGAGATATTTAACTATTTATATATTGTCTCCAAGCAAGCTTTCACCTTGCTCTATCCATGAGGTTGAGGCCAACATAGATTAGGCAAGATCATGTGAATGGCAGGGCAGGATTGAGGGACGAAGTTGCATGCAGCAGTTCCTGTGTTTTTGTATTCTTGTGTGAGAGATTTTATCTGTGGTTAGTCCTCTCCCTAACAAAATATAATAAGCCTTAAGAACCTGCCCAGATGTAAATGCATGGATAGTTATATAATTTTCTTTGGGAAAGTGTGCACTGTTGTGTAACAAAAATAGAACATGCTGCTACTACTCAACAGATTAGGCATCTGTGGAGAAGAAAAAGAAAGGGAACTATTGTGTTGTATTATGTTTATCCTCCTGTGAAAGTTGCTACTCCCATTGTTTATTAGGGAATTGTATTTAGGCAAATGTTCCTGTGTTATATTGTGCTTTTATGTGTCATGTGGTCTGTAAATCTCCCAGGGATATCCTCCAAACAACTTAAAAATGTTATATTCAACCATTTTCAGCAGGAGCTGTCTCCTTTTAATTTACAGAAAATGAAGAATCCATGTTGAGTTTGATGACCAAGGTATTTATAGGGAATTGCTTTATACTGACTTACTTTATGATGAATTGAATGATCCTTTGTGTGGTTTTGTAGGATATCCTTCCAAAAATGCAAATACTATTTATGCTTATGACAATAGTTCTTAATCTTGAGAACTTTTCATAAATCTAGCAGTTGAGGAATGATATTAATCAGAACCAGAATCAGAATCCTTTAACACCAGTATGTGAAACTGGTAATGTATATTGATTGTGGTTCAGTGCCAAGTTTAAACACGGAACAATGCCATAACAGACAACACAATATCAACCAACAATTCACAAGACAATAGTGCAAACATTGCAATAAACAATTAGCAGAACAGTCACATGCACAAACATCAATAATCCACTTAAATAAATGAGAACGTATGAACAGACTTAATATTTATCAACAGAACAAAGAGGGCAGGAAGGGCTATTGAACGGATGGTATTACACCTGAGTGGGTTTTGGTGGGAGGCTGGGTAGCAACAGGAAAGAGGCTTCAGAGGTGACATGTGGTCCCTGATGTTGATGGACTTGTAGCATCTCCCTGATGGCAATTTGATAGATAGGTGACTGCTAGGGTGGGTGGAGTCAGCAGTAATTTTTTCAGCTCTGGTGGTGAACAGGTCTTTTAGTGCTGGTAGCTGATAGCCAGTGAGTGGACCACTCACTGCAACATTCATCAGGGTATGCCCTGAGATGTTAAGTTTCATAAACTGGCAGAGAAGAACCATCTCTGCTGTGCATAGATAAACTTACCAGTGTATTGCAGCCCATTCCTAACAAACTTTGTTTACACGAGGAAATCTGCAGATGCTGGAAATTCAAACAACACACACGAAATGCTGGTGGAGTGCAGCAGGCCAGGCAGCATCTATAGGGAGAAGCGCTGTCGACGTTTCAGGCCGAGACGTCGACAGCGCTCCTCCCTATAGAAACGTTGTATACAATTATTTTTTTTTCCTGGAATAGCTGATTAGTTTTTCAAAGAATATTGAAAAAAATTCTGTAGTAGTGACTGATTGTAAGGGAGAAAGGGACTACAATGAGAGACGTCTTTGATATAACTAATGGCCAACTCAGCTAGGTGCAACACAATATAATATAGCCAATAAACAAGAATGATGCAGCAAAGTCTGTTTTAAAAAAAATTTGCTAGACCATTTGCTGCATAATTTCCTATCTTCAGCTACTCTGACCCAGCTCTTATCTAGTAATTCAGGAAAATACTTACCGTCTTTTTTGATTATTGAGCCATTTTTTAAGATATCCGTTTCTGATATTTTTTAGTAGAACTAGAAAACTGTTAGAATGTGGGAAAAGAATAATGGTCTTCATTGCATCACTCTTCCCTGGGATTTTGTTTCTTCTCCATGATATCCAAATCATGTCATTCTATATGGCATAATCTCAATGTAATTATTGATGTCATAACCTGACTGAATGGCATACAAAAAAAGTGTCTTGCTGTATCTCGGTACATGATTGGTAGAGTTTCTCATGAAAAGAATGGGAGTGGAGTCTGAGCACTATAGTTGTCAAGGACCCGTTACAATATGAGAATCTGCATATTGTAACTAAAGGCCGAGGTATTTATTACTTATTACTGAATGATCCTTTTGATATGGTATCATAGAATTCAAAGAAGTGTGTGATGGAGGAGACCAAGCATCAATAATTTTTAATGTTGTTCGATTGTAAATATTTGGGCCATTTTTGTTTCATTTTCTTTCCCCTATGTAAAGTTTTGATTTGGCTGAATCTTTGAAGAAGTTTACAAGAACAAGAACAGAACAGCTGAAGGAGAATTCTGTCCCTAAGTTGATCACACTGCCATTAACTTTCCAATGTAACTCTACTCCGAAGCAAAGAAATGTTGGCCCCTATCCTACTGAATATCATATGGCTTGGAGGCAGGAAAGAGTATAGTAGTTGATAAAAAGACTCTGAAGAGACATGCCAATGAGGAAGAGAAGCACTGAGATAAAAGTCTGGAAGACAAGATTTTAAAAAAATCACTTGGAAGTGTTATCAAAACATGAGTTTGGATTAGTGTTTGGTAGCCTAATCTGAGCCAAGGTGTATCTCTCTTTGTAAAATCAGGGACTGGGTTTAGGGAAGTTGCCCATTAGAGATGTGGTGAATGTGGCTGTGATCAAGGGCATGGGATGGGATTAGAAAATTGCTTGGCAGGTACGAATAGTCATTGATCCAAGAGTTGGGCTAACAGGATTTCAGTCGATGAGAGGGAGCAGGGACTGAACATTGAAAATACGATTGGTACTTTTCTTAATCAGGTTCTAGACTAGCACAGGCTAGAAAATTCATGATTCTTTCAGGAGAGATCAATGATGGATGATAGTTTCTCAGAGTGATACGATCTAATTTGAGAATGATCCAAAGTGAAATCTACACAGGGAATAATGTCACATGATGTGGCACATCTGCTGGAAATGCCTGGTCCAGTTTTCAGAATGACACAAGATCTTTTGAAAATGATGGCTAATATGTTTGATTCTTGGGAAAGCGGCATTTATGATTGTGAGGTGTTGAAACAAACAGTACCATGTGATGGAATTCATGGGCATTGCTATTTAATCATCAGAGGTCCAGGATGATCTTGTGTGAAAAGAATATAAAAATATCATATATCTGAAATAATGATTAAATCTAAACAGTAGGTAACAATGTATTACCTGAAAAAATAAAGAAACTTATTTTTGCATTAAAAAATGTTTGAATTGAAATTTCTACATCAGATAAGAAAAATCAATTAGGATTTAAGAATAGGACTATCACCCAGAAGTTACTGATGACTATAATTGTTAGTTTTCCAGTATAGATCACTTGAAATTCTGGATTTTTTTTTTGTCTAAAATAGTTATTGTTTTCCAGCTGACTACATTGACATTCATCATTATGGTCGAATGGAATATTCAATTTCGATTTAAGATAAGTTCCTGTATAAACATTATTCATGTCATTGACAAGGCTAGCATTTATTAACCTATTCCTGTATCCTGTGAGTGCCCAAAGCAGAGAAGTGTTACATCCAACTGCAGCCAGAAGCATTGTGCATGCAACATCTCAGTCTTCCCCTTATTACTTCACAAACAAAAAAAAAAAATCCAATCCAGTTTGATTCATTGTTTTAGGACAAGAAGCATCCACACACCTTAATGCGAAGGTTATGGCCCAAAACGTCTGGGCCATAACCTGAAAAAAAGCTCTAGAATAGCCACGTTAAAGACGTGCTATTCCAGTGCAGCAACATTGCCAACAACTAAAAGCAGGATTATTTGAAACCATACAATCACTGCTCCATCAGAATAAACTCATTCATGAATGAATTATCCACAGGGCTATCAAACACCACTCGCTCACCAATAGTTTCCTCACTGAGGTGCAGTTTGTATACTGCAGAGTTCCTTAGCTGCCAACATTATTGGAGCCTTTATCCAAACAAAATGCAAAATAGAAAGACTCATATTCTAAAAGGTGTTACGCACCCCGTAACTGGGTCACTTACCAGCAAAGATAGAGAGGTCCGTTGAAGTCTGATGGTACTATTTTTAACAGTATTTATTGATAAAAATACACAAAAATAATATCAATGCAAACATACAGATGATATACGTCATCAATACTAAATCTAAAAGCACGGGTATAATAATATTCAATAAGAAATAGCTCTATCGTTGTCTAGGGGATAATGTATTGTCCGATGGAAATATAAAAGTCACTCAAGTTCATTCAAGCTGCAGCGTTTTGGTTTGAGAGAGAGACGGGTTAAAACTTGCCCAGGTCTTTGATGATGTCAATCCTTTGAGACTTTTGGGAGTTGGTTTCCCTGTTGTTAGCTAAAAACTGTTCTTCCGTGGTAAAGGCCCACTGATTCCGGGGCAAATGGAAACGGACGCACGTGGCCTTCCCACCAGCTTCCGCTATTATGGGATCGCTAGCGTTTCTTCTGGTGCGTCTGAGGGGCTGTTCCCACAGACCCTCTTTTATCTTGACTCACAGGGTCTCAGATGTCAATCAGGTTGAGATGATACAATCCCTCCACCAAACTCCCCCTCAGTTCATTGCCTGGGGCTTCGATGCATCGTACAGGATACAATACACAATCCCATCTCCAAGAGACAATAGCCGGTATCAATGGTTCTGCCTTTCGGAGGCCAGGACACATTTCAACTCTTTGTGGATTCTGCATGTCTTTCTCTCATTTCCTGGGTCTCCCGAACGGACTCAATAGTGATCTTGCAATTCTCACAAAGGAGGGGGCTACCCCGCACCCTTCGGCCCCTCAGAACTGTGGTACATTCGTAACAAAGGAGACTCAGGAGAGACACTGCTTGTCATCTGGGTATTACTTAACCAAATGTGATATAAAAGAGTGCTATTTTGTCAGTGGGTATTAATAGAAAAATCTTCATTAGCTGGAGCCATATACAGTGGATTCCAGTCAATTGGGACACAGCGAGACCAGTACATTTTGGCCCAGTTAAGTGGCTGCCCCAATTAGCCGAAGTTTCATGGATATAGTCAAAAAGGTATGAAAAAGTAAAACTGAGAATTTAAATGAAACAGAGAACAAATTAGAACACTACCAATGTACGTTAAAATTGTGTATTAGTTCTGAATAGTTAACAAAGGAAGAATTCATCCAGTGTATACAATGAACAAAACAAGTACAGACACCCGGTACGGATAATGAACTGCCTTCATACAATGCCATTGATGATTACATCCTCCAAATCTTCATTTCATTGCAACATTTCAGATGATTTATTGATTCTTGCAAATACTTTTTAGTTCCTAACTTGTTGAAGTAGGGAAATTGTTTCATTTTCACTTCCAGCTGTTTCTGGCATCTCTGAACCTGAATGCTTGAAACTGCAGTGAGCAAAACAGTTCTGAATTGCCTTACTGCTTATTTCTCAGCAACTATCTTTGACAAAAACCACTGCTTTTTGAACACAAACACATGCAACTGATGCTATTTAAAAACTGTTGGTTATAAGTGTAGTGTCTAATGGCCTCACAAGTGTGCGTGACTGACACTAGTTAGAACCTGTTTGGCATGCCCCCTGCTCAATTAAGTGGTATAGTGTCGCAAATGAGCAAAGAGAATCCCAGCTATTTTCTCGATTTGTTTTTGTTCTTTAAGAGTTGTTCCAAATAAGTGCTGTCCCAATTAACCGATGGCCCAATTACTGGAATTCACTGTATAACAAGCTAACTTTGCTGAAGAACAATACTGCTGAAAATACTAATGATGTTGTCCTTGGCTCAATTAAGTTCAGATGCTTCAATGGGTTTCCTTTCAGTCTGATTGGAAATGTTCTTGAATGTTTGCACGATATTCCTTTGATAATAATGTAGTTGCGCCATTGTGGTTCCCTGGGGTAATAAACCATTTCTTTGTTTGAATGGCTTCCCCACCTGTCTCAAATCAGCCCATCCATGAGCAGTAGAGGAAGGAATTTGTACTGTGGCCTTTCCCCAATGAGCTTTTGTGTTGGTCAGTACAAACCAGTGCATTCCTGCAGTGTGGAATATGCTAGGCAGCAACGTTCCCTTAGAGACATCTTACTGTGCTGGAAGACTCAGGCAGACCAAAGGACATCTTTCACTGGGTTGATGATTTCCCAGCTGTCTTGATGTGTGCTCCTGGGAACGGCTCATAGTTCAGAATCCTCTGTTACACAGGTACTTGGGATGAACCCAGACAAGAATTCTTGCATCCTTCTCAACTCCCTCTTAGAAAATCCATAGTCTGTAAAGAGCTGGCTGACCACTCTTCAACTCTCCCAAGTGCATCGTGCTTTGAGGATCATGTTTAGTCTGTACAGGAAGGATCTGACTATGAGGGCCTCTCTCAACATTAGCTCTTTCTGTGGCAAGCTGTTTTACTAGTTAGTGTATGTGTAGTTTTACATCTAACCTTGCCTCTTCATTGGGTAAAACCACCCAGTAGCTCAGGCTTATCTCTGAAAAGAGGAACAGTTCATGGTTTTTGGCAAGGATTTCCAATCTCACATCGGTGACCCATTTTCCCGTCTTTATCCCTCCTCCTCTTCTTGGATACCCTGCTTTGGTTTTCTACCTGATCTGGATCTTGTCATCTCTAACTGCTGATGATCAACCCTCTGGACTTCAGTACTCTTCTCTTCTATTCGAACCTCATGCTCTTTGAACACATTGCCATCCACTTTCTCCAAAACAATCCCAACCTCACCATCAAATCCACAGACGAAGAGGGTCGCTCTTATCGGCTGGTGAACCGAACTCTACCATACAGAGGTCAGACAGCAACTGTCAGACACCTTTTCTTAAATACCCTTAAAAAGCAACCCCACTCAGGTGTATTAGGCCGTTGTCTCTTGTACCATCAACAACCTCATTGACTCTGAAGATCCCCCATCCACTGACACCAACCTCATAGTTTCTTTAGGTCACTCTGTTCATTTCCACCTCCTACACAAGATCCACAAACCTGACTGTCTGTATAGGCCCATTGTTGCAGCCTGTTCATTCCTGTCCCTCTGAACTTGTGTCTGCGTACCCTGACTCCATTTGTCCTCTTGTTGCAGTCACTTCCCATCGACATATGTGAACTTCACATGCTTTCAACCTCTTCAACAACGTTCAGTTCCCTGGCCCTGATTGCCTTATGGATGTCCAGTCCCTATACACTTTTATCTTTCATCAGGAAGGCATTAAAGCTCTTGGCTTCTTTTGAGATAACAGGCCTAATTAATTCTCCTCCTCCATCTGGCAGAACTGATTCTTGCCCTCACCAATTTCTCTTTTGGCTCTTCTCCCTTTAACAAACCCAAGGTGTAGCCATGGGCACCCACATGGACCACAACTATGTCATCATTTTGTTAGCTATGTGAAACTGTCCATATTCCATGCCTACATTGCAAATGCTCTCCAACATGTTCTGTGCTACATCGATGAATGCATTGGTGCTGTTTCATGCACTCACGCTGAATTTTCAGTTTCATCAACTTTGTTTGCAACTTCTACCCTGCCCACAAATTTACTTGGTCCATCTCAGATGTTCCTCTCCCCTTTCTCAATCTCTGGAGTCAGACTATCTACTTTTATAGACTTACTGACTGTTGACTATATCTCTTCTCAGTCACTTGTAAAAATGCTATTCCCTTCTCTTAGATCTTCCGTCTCCACCAGATCTGTTCTCGGGATGAGGCTTTCCATTTCAGAACATCTGACATGTCCTCCTCCTTCAAGAAATAGAGGTTCCCTTATTCTACCATTTATGCTGCCCTCACTTGTATTTCCTCCATTTCTCAGAAACCTGCTCCTTTCCCTCTCCCCAGTGCCATAACAAGGATGGCATTTTCCTGTCTTTACCTACCACCCTATGAACCCCTGCATCCAGCACATCATTCTCCATAAATGCTGCTACCTCCAATGGAAGCCTACTGCAATACGAGTGCCTTGTCTGCTTGTATCACTTCACTGATCTCCCTCTGGGCATTTACCCCTGAAAGCAGGACAAGTGCAAAATCAGACTTTACACATCCTTCCTTATCACCATTCAGGGCCCTAAATAGTTCTTCTAAGTGAAGTGATACTTCACCTGTGAGTCTGTTGAAATCACCCATTGTATCCAGTGCTCCCGGTGCAGCTTCCTCTGCATTGTTGAGACCCGATGTAGATTGGGGAACCATTCTGATATGTCATCCCATGGCCTCCTCTACTGCCATGATGAGGCCACTCTCAGGTTGGAGGAGCAACACCTCATATTCCGACTGGGTAGTCTCCAAACTGATAGCATGAGTATCGAGTTTTCTGATTTCTAGTAATTTATCTCCCCTCCTCCCCATCTGTCTTTTGCCATTCCCCATTCTGTCTCCTATCTTATCCCTTCTCTTCTCCCCACCTGCACATCACATCCCTCTGGTGCCCCTCCTCCTTCCCTTTCTTCAATGCTCCACTTTCCTTTTCTTCAGCCCTTTACCTCTTCCACCTATCATCCCCCAACTTCTCACATCAACCTTTCTACTCCCTCACCTAGTTTCACCTATTACTTGACAGCTTGTACTCCTACCACTCCCCCACCTTCTTATTCCGGCTTCTTCCCCCTTCCTTTCCAGTTCTGTTTAGGGCTCAGCCTGAAATGTTGGCTGTTTATTTCTCTCAGTAGGTGCTGCCTGACCTGCAGAGTTCCTCTAGCGTTTTGTGTTTGTTCCTCTGAATTATCAGCACCTGCAGATTCTCTTGTGTTTATAACGTTTTAGCCTAAAGTCTTCAGTGTTGAGTGGATGTGTCAAGAAGTTGACAACTAAAGTCTTTGATTTTCATGTCCTAAATAACTTACCTAACTATCCTTGATATACTGAGTTTGTATCACATGTACAGGTAGGACTCTGAAGAACATGCTTTATTGATTGATTGATTGCCATACAGGTGTAGGCCCTTCTGGTACTTCGAGCCTGCCACCTGACATTCTATTAATTTACTCCTCGTCTGATCACGGGACAGTTTACAATGACCAGGTAGCTTACCAAAGTTTGGACTGTGGAAGGAAACTGGAACACCCAGAGGAAACTCAAATGGTCACAGGGAGAATGTCCAAACTCCTTACCGGCAGTGACAGGAATTGAACCTGAGTCACTGGTACTGTAAAGGGATGTGCCAACCACTAAGTTACTGTGCCACCTGGGTTACATTACAACTCACTGCCTAAAAGCCATTCCTGTTACCTACCTAATTAAATTATCTAGAATGACAGTCCTTATATTAATATGAGAAATACATAGCAAAATATCTATCACTCTCGATAGAGACAAAAGCCATCTTTAATCGAGAAGCAGCTTTTGTTCTCTCTAATGGATGCAGAACTGGGCTGAAAAGTGGCAGATGGTCTTTAACCCAGATAAGTGTGAAGTGGTTTATTCTGGCAGGTCAAATATGAAGACAGAATATAATATTAATGGCAGTGTGGAGGATCTGAGAGATCTTGGGGTCCATGTTGATAGGACATTCAAAGCTACTGCACAGGTTGATAGTGCTGTTAAGAATGCTTATGGTGTGTTGGCCTTCATCAACTGTGGGAATAAGTTCAAGAGCTGTGAGGTAATGTTAGAGCTAGTCAGACCCCACTTGGAGTACTATGTTCAGTTCTGGTCACCTCACTACAAGAAAGATGTGGATACTATAGAGAGAGTGCAAAGGAGATTTGCAAGGATGTTGCCTGGATTGGAGGGTATACCTTATGAGAACAGGTTGAGTGAACATGACCTTTTCTCCTTGGAGCGATAGAGAAGAAAGGTGACCTAAAGAGGTGTATAAGATGATGAAGGGTATTGATCATATGGATAGCCAGAGGCTTTTTCCGAGGGCTGAAATGGCAAATACAAGGGGGCATATAGTTTTAAGGTGCTTGGAAATGGGTACTAAGGGATGTCAGGGTAAGTTTCTCACACAGAGAGTGGTGGGAGCATGGAATGCACTGCCAGCAGCGGTTGTGGAAGCAGATACAATAAGGTCTTTTAAGAACCTCTTAGAAAGGTACATGGAGCTTAGAAAAACAGTGGCCTATGCGCTAGGGAAGTTCTAGGCCGTTTCTAGAGTGGGTTAAGTGGTCAGCACTACATTATGGGCCAAAGGGCCTGTAACATGCTGTAAATTTCAATGTTCTATAATGTGCCATTGATCACCTTTGAAACCAGGTAGGATCATCCTCTTGTACTCGTTTCCATTTAAAAGCATGGGAAAAATAGGTAGTAAAACAATTGAGTGGAATTTGAGGTTGGATCATTTGAAAAGAGATGTTAGTATGCAAGTCCAGATATAAATACCACACAACTATTTAATTACAGTGATGCTAGAAGACCTGTGAACCTTGTAGAATTTTCTCCATTTCTGCATAAATATAGCCTAAACTGTGATCAGATCTTCATGTAAGTCCTAAAGTTTAAATAAATAACATAAAAGCATTACGGTATACTTATTCATTTATTTATTAAGAAAAATTATCTAATATTACATGTATTTATTGGAAAAACTATGTGAACCTTTGCTTTCAATAATCGGTGTGACACCCATGTACAGCAGTAACTTCAACCAAATGTTTCCAGTAACTTTTGATCAGTCCTGCACATCAACTTGGCCACTTCTCCTTACAGAACTGATTCAACTCTGGGACGTTGATGGGCCTCCTTGCTTCACACCCTTCCACCACATTTCTATAGGATTAAGGTCAGGACTTTGACTTGGCTATTGCAAAACACAAATTCTCTTCTTTTTAAACCATTCTGTTGTTGATTTACTCTTGTCTTTCAGGTCATTGTCTTGTTGCATCATCCAACTTGTATTAAGCTTCAGGTGATAGACTGCTAACCTGACATCCTCCTGTAAAATGTCTTGATACAATTTTGAATTCAGTGTTCCCCCAGTGATTACAAGCTGTCTGGGCTCTGAGGCAGCAAAGCAGCCCCAAACCATGATGCTTCTTCCACCATGTCTCACAGTTTGGATGAGGTTTTGGTGTTGGTGGCAGTGCCCTTTTCCCTCCAACCATAGCAAAATGCATTTCTGCCAAGAAGTTCAACTTTGGTCTCATCTGTCCACAGAACATCATCCTGGAAGCTTTGTGAAACATCCAGGTGCTCTTTTGCAAACTTGAGACGTACAGAAATTTTTTTTTTTTTTTTGGAGAGAGCTGGTTTCCTCCATGGTGTCCTTCCACGAATGCCATTCTTGTTCAGTGTTTTTCTTTTAGAGGATGCATGAACAGAAACTTTAGCAAGTTCTAGAGATTTCTGCAGGTCTTCGCTGTTACCTGTTTTCACCACCTTCAGCATTGTGATCTTTGTAAGATGCCCACTCCTAGGGAAAGTGGCAAAAGAACTGTTTCCTCCATTTATAAACAATTTCTCTTACTGTGGTCTGATACTCAGGTCTTTAGAAATGCTTTTTTGTAGCCTTTTCCAGCTTCATGCATTTCTACAATCCTCCTAATGTTCTCTGAAAGTTGTTTTGATCGAGGCATGGTGCACAGAAACAGATCTTTCTTGAGAAGAGCAGGGTCTGTCAGAAACCTGACTTTGTGTGTCTTTCTTTATTAAGGCAGGGCATTTCTACAACCCACACTTCCAAACTCATCTGATTGATTGGAACACCTGACCCCAAATAGCTTTAGTAGAAGGCATTACCTCAGAGGTTCATATACTTTTTCCAACAAATACATGTAATATTGGGTGATTTTTCTCAATAAATAAATGAACAAATATCACATTTTGTGTTATTTATTTAATTGGGTTCTCTTTATCGAGTTTTAGGACATGTGATCTGATCACATTTTAGGTCATATTTATGCAGAAATAGAGAAAATTCTACAGGGTTCACAAACTTTCTAACACTACTTTAAGTGGTATTTAGCAGATGAAATTTCATGGAAACTTTGTTCTATATTAGGGTCAACAAAATATAGATTATGACCTAAGATGCCACTTTGCATCTTAATGCACTCCATAAAATTTGGGAACATCAGCACCAGAAGCAATGGTCTGTACAAAATATATTAAAAAAGTAATGCCCTATTTAAGATTTTTACTTCTATGCTGTAAATATTTCATTTTAACAGTTCTGTAAGTGCAGTCTATTTTGTTCTTCTCTAATATGTATTGGACTGAACTGCTACTGCTACGTTAACAAATTTCACGACACATGCTGGTGACAATAAACCTGATGTTGAACACAGGAATGTTGGGTCAGCCAATCAGGATGGTGGAATTGGGAGAAAGCTCTAAAGAGCACTGAGCAGAGAAGTCTTTGTGGCCGACACAGGTGTGGGTCGAGGTCTTTTTGGCAGGAACTGGGGAAGACAGGAGAGAAGTTGGCTGAGGATGCCATCCCTGTTGCACAAGTTATTCTGTGCAGATGAATAGCTACAAGGAGGAAGGACCAATACACCCATGGGGGAGCCCATTTGAAGTGGATTTCAGGCAATACTTTCAGAAGGTATTGTGTGCTTTCACACAGACCGTCGGTCCACCGTATGAGTTAAAAACAACTTCAAGATGAGCTCCAACTTATGTGCACATCTGGACAGGGTTAACTGTAATAGGCCCTTATTTTTTCCTTTTCTTTTTCCTACTAACTGCTTGATAAAGCTGACATTTGTAATTATACTTCCTTTGTAATTCTATGCAGTACATGATCTGTTATTTCTTGCCAACAGCTAATTTCACCGGGGCAGTATTTATGCAGATTTTGCACAGATTGAGGTTCGGGTCGTTGAAACATCTCCCCTTCCCTGTTCTGGTAGGACCCAAGTCATATCAACCCTGGACATATGCAGTTTGGGAAAGGTTGTTTTCTTACCGCTGAGTCCAGAGGAGCTAACAAGTCACTTCTCTAGAGATGCCCAGTAAAAAAAGATTTCAAAAAGTTGGAATGAGGCTATGATAATTTCCCAGATTCTTTCTTATGGGTCTTGCAACTCTTTCCACTTATTCTATATTAGAACCCATCAGCTGAAAACTGTGTTTATGTTTCTGCCACAGCCCACCAGTTTTGAATTTGATTTGGGGGAAAATTAGCATCAGCTACCTACTGAGTAATTAGTAGCCCAGGCAAGTGCCAATTTAATTTTGTAGGATTCCTTCATGTGTGAGTTAAGTATCATGTTGTACGTCTGCAGGAAATTATTGAATTATAACAAAGATGCTATCGCACCATGTCAACACTCAAATCTCAAGCTTAGAAAATAAGGCATAAAATTAGAATCGGAAATATTCATAATATATTTATTACTCGGATGACATCTGTTGCACCAATTTTTATAAACAATTTTTTTTGAGTAAAGACCAGAAAAGCATTTGAGCATACGAAATGTCAAGAAAAGGGATAGCACAGATGATGAAGAATGGGGCTTGTTTGACTGAAGGGAAAAATAGCCTTGTGGTTGGAAAATGAAGGAGAATTTGAATTAGGAATAAGAGGCTGACGGTGGGGATAAATATTGCACAGAGAAAATAGAATTAATAAAAGAGTCTGTGGATTTACTTTTAGGAGATGAAAGCACAAACAGCTTAACCAGCTTTTTTCTCCAATTTGAAAACAATTGGCTTCAGATGACCAGCTATCCCTCTCTTTCCCCATTATCTTTTCTCTCTGCACCTGTTAAGAACTATCTTTGTTCATGTTCTGGTAGATTTAATTTATGTCCTCTGTCTATTCTTTTCGGCACATGTGACAAATGGAAAGATTATGGAGAAAGCACAGGTGTTTCCTATATGCTGCTGTCCATATCGAAGTAAGCTCCTTGTTATAATTCAGTTTTCTTCTTTATTAATTGTTGCACATTTCTAGCAGCAGAAACTAAGGAAGGAGAGGTGGAATTATTATAGGGTTCTACGTTGTTGGCTGATCTTGAGGAAGACAGGATTCTGTATAAGTAGACTGAAGCCTTGACAAAAATTGTTACTCAATAGCAACAGCAGCTTTCTGTTCAGGCAAATGCAATTAACTTATATCTCTCTGAACATGCGTGATCTCTTGATGTGCAAGAGAGTGACATATTTTGTGCGAAGTTATGTTTGATTATTTCAAAACTGAAAACTAGAAATTTGTTCAAGGCTGAAAGTTAAAAATCTTTAAGCATAAAACTTAATATAAAACTGTACTATACATGTATGATGTATTATTACCTATTTTTCAGCCTTTAGAAAAATCTATTATCTTTTCAAAGATTGAACTGTTCCAGTTAGTATTTGACCTTTTTTTAGCTGTCATATTGTAAATATTTATTTTGTGTTTGCGTTTCTTTTCATAAAAACCTTAGATGTCAGGAGAATTTTTGTTGGACTAAGAAATGTCTACATGTATCTTGAATAATTGTCCACACCATTTGTGTACAAATAGTGGTATTGCCTTCAGCTGACAGCATTATTTTGAAGAGGTATTAACTGTCTCATTACTGTATTTAAGTTCAATGAAAGAAGGCTGCATATGTTATGTCCAAGAGAAGAGTTACTAAGCATAATTATCAGTGAATATGTGGCAAAGTATATGTTAACATTTCACATTTCTTAGTCAGTCCCTGCTTGAAACTGAGTAGCTGACATCCTGACATTCGTCAGTTACATAAATACTGTAGGTGCAACACAGGTTGGGGGGCAATGAGTCACTCACCTCCTGAGACCACGGAATCCTTCTACCATCTACAAGGCACAAGCGTATGAAAGATTCCTCTTTATTTGCCTTGATAATCGTAGCTCCTATAATCTCAAGAAGCATAATGCTATTCAGGACAATGCAACTTGCTTCTTCAGCACCTATCCACCACCGAAATGTTCATTCCCTTAAGTGCTGTGTATACCATCTACAAAATGCATGGTTGCTTGGTTCAGCTACTGAGACAACACCTCCCAAAGCTACCGAGAATGACAAAAGCAGCAGATGCACAGCAATACAACCTCCAAGCTGCACACCATTTTAACTTGGAAGTATATGGACAAACTTAAATCAGCACTCCGACTAGAAGAACTGTGGGGATTGTTTCTCCTTCATTTACATTGGATTAAAATTCTTGAACTGTTTTCTCCATTGCTTTGTTGAAATGCCTTCACCAGAAAGCCTGTTGACAGTTCAAGGAAATGTTTCTCCACCATTTTCTAAAGAACAAAAAATGCTCGCCTTGTAGTGATGCTCAATTCCCAGAAAGTGAATATGTAAAAGAAGTTATGGTTTAAGGAAATGACTTGATAACAAGTTTGTTCCATTTGATTCATTTCCCACAATAGGTGTGGCAGATTTGCAGTAAAAGCTATTCATACAAGGAAGTTAGTATAATTTCTGAGGAATGTATTGAAACCTGTTCAAAATGCTATTACCTGTTCATACCTGGAGTGACTAGTTTGAGTGATGATCTCTGCTAAGTAACTAATGTTAGCTGACGTGGCAGTAAGGGTTGCTAGTAATAGATTTTTCTCGTTCATTCATTGCTTTCACTCCTAACATCTTTTTGCCTGCCTAGGGCTGCTGTACTTTGAATGTTAACTGGTCATATGCTGCCTCACCATGTCAAACTGTTTGCTATATTGATTGCCTCTCACACCTCAGGCAGAGCATTTTCAAGCAGCTTTTGCAGAATGTTCACGTCTCAACAGTCAATAGGATAAAGGTATGGTAGCTAAGTTACCTGACCTGTATCCTGAGGCATGAGCTATTGATCTCAGAATATGCAGTCAAATACCTTCACAACAGCTGGGGAATTTAAATTTAAACTATAAACTTGCAGAAATTATATTGATAATAAAAACTATTAGATTGTTGTATAATCCCCTGTGGTCCACTAATATCCTTCAGGAAAGGGAACCTGATAGCCTTTCCTAGTCTACAAAACTACTGATGTAGTTATCTGCCATTGGGAGGCCGGTCCTGGATAGGAAAAGCATGTTGTTTTTGTTAAGGCGGGTCATGGATAGGAGAGAAAACCAACCAGAGGGGCAGGTTACCTAAAAGTGGGAAAATTCAATGTTAATGGCATGTGGAATGTGAAGTATTTTTCCTTTGGTTTGCATTGGGATCTGCCCTGGCGGAGAAAGAAGCAAAGGAAGGATAGGACAGTGTGGGAACAGAAATGGGAATTGAAATGACATGCAACTGGGAGCTTGGTTTAGCCATTGCAGACAGAATGTAGGTGTTTTGTGTATATGAACAAAGGCACTTATTTCATGAAACTAGTTACAGATCAACTAGTTACAGACACCTTTTTACATTGTTTTCTCTCTAATAGCCTCCTTCTAGAATTCTCTGATCCCAAAATATTTTGTAAGATTTGACAATTTTAAAGGAAATATCATAACCCATGGATATTCTTCCTACAGTGCAATAACAAACATGATTTTTCCTCGTGTACACCTCATGACTTCATGAATTTGTGTTCTATCCCTTCCAATTTATTCTAGTATCTAGCAGGCTTTCCTGACTGCTAATATGCACTTGGTTTCATAAGATATAGATGAATTCTCCTCAATTCGTCCACATGTTTTGTAATCTAAAGCTACTTAGTTTGTATTTCCACTTTATAATTCTCTTCCCTAGTCTTATTATCTTCCATATGTTTACATTAAGTGTCACTTATCCCTCATCAGCTTTCTGCCTAATATAATTGAATCTCTTTTTTTTTGGATTTCTATTTTCCTAATGCACTCTTCCGCCCATAAATTTAGCATTACTTGTAAGCTCAGATAGCTTTAACTTCAGTTCAAATCACCCAATCTGCACTTTCAATAGCGATGCTGAAGCAGAGGATGGTGACAACATGCATGAACCAGTTTTCTTTGGTGCTAGTTACGTATTCTGGGGAGCAAAATGGCTTATTGGCATCAGCTCTTTTTTATTATCTAAACAAACCATTTGCCGTTCCTTTCTTTCTCTCAAAAATATCCTCCCAATGAATTAGCTGGGAAATTTTTATGTTATTAATGGCATCTGTGTACAATGAATAGGAGAATTCAGGAATTACTACACTACTAATAAAATCTCTTCCCTTAGAATAACAGAGTCATTGGGGAAAGAGACCCATTACCATTACCAAGGAAATCCATAGAGAGCAGGAATAATGGGATTTGGGTGATAACTGAAAGGAGAATAGGGGCTAAGAAATCAAAGGAGCAAAGACAGATATGAGTGAGTGAAAGAAATACATACTAAAGAAACTGTAGTAATCAGGTGTAAGGACATTAGGAGAGCTAATAGAGTTATGGAAGATATGATTCAAAGAATATCACTGTTCAAGGAAAATGGAGTAGAGAAAAAAATAGCTTGACTTGTTGGGCACTTGAAAAGAAAGAAATATGATAGCTGAATTGGTAAGCAGAAATGTATTAGTATTTGTTTATTATTGTTGTGTATACTGAGAAAATATTTTGTTTGCAATCCAGCCAGAAAGATCATGTCATACTTGTGTATATCAAGATAATGAAGAAAAAAAAACAGAATGCAGTTTGAACAGCAAGTGCAAATCGTGCCAGGATAAATTTAAATGTTTAGAGATGAGCACTAGTGTGATCTGAGAATTATCAGATTGGGAAATGAAACCAAATTCCTGCAAAGGGCAAGATGGGGTGTGTTGTGTTTCGTGTAGTTGGATTAGGTACTTCATCTCTGAACTATAACCTCAGAGATTGAATGATCCTGTGAAATGAGTTTGAGGGAGTTCTTTCAGGTGAGCTGAACAAATGAAATCTCAGTTTAGTCTGTTATTGATCACAATAGAGTAAGCAGTTTAGTTCATAGTGCAACATTTCCAAGTTATTTATATCATAAATTTATAATATTGGCACTGGTTCTCTGGGGATTATCGATTTATTGGAAATTGTTGGTTAGATTACTTGTTTACCTTTTTTTTGAGAGCTTACTATGAGGGAGAGAGAAATAAATCTAGAATGAGTAGATCTATAAATAGACCTCATTCCTTGAATATTTAAAGAGCAAACATGAGGAAATCTGCAGATGCTGGAAATTCAAACAAGAACACACACAAAATGCTGGTGGAACACAGCAGGCCAGGCAGTATCTATAGGGAGAAGCGCTGTTGACGTTTTGGGCCGAGGCCCTTCGTCAGGACTGAAACGTCGACAGCGCTTCTCCCTATAGATGCTGCCTGGCCTGCTGTGTTCTACCAGCATTTTATGTGTGTTGTTCCTTGAATATTTTCTGTTTTGGTAACAAAATGTTTGGATTGTCAGTATCACATGCAATGTGCAGTCATGAAAATCTGACTCCTGGTAATTGTTATGCTTAAAGTAAAGGTAGCACAGGCATTACTATTTGCCTCAGTTTGCTTGCATGTTTAATCATTTTGCATTTCTCTGTCCTTGGGTTATATAATCATTTTAACCAATTATATATGTCTTTCTACTGGGGATCTGCATGATTTGAAAATGCTATTTTCAAAAGGCAATGTTACTTAATGGAATATGTGTCCCGGAAACCTGGAAGTAGTATATTGTGCAACTGTTTCATAATAAATGTTACTCTTCCCTCATTCGATGTGTTCTTTCCTGTCCATTGGTTTACTATGATTCAGTCTTTCCCCATTTGCATTCTTTGCCCTCTCTTTACTCATCCGTTATGTTTTTCCCCTCCCACATGTATTTCATCAACTGCCTATCACCTTGCTAGCTCATCCTAAACCTTCCCTGCCCATTTGCACACCCAATGTGTCCTTTTATTGTCTGCTATCATTCCCTCTTGTGAATTTCACAGGTTTATTTTCTCCATAAAATTGCAACATTTATCAAATGCAATGGAAGTGTTTGCGTGGAGGAGAATAGTCTTTATTTTCCTACTGTGTATTGTCCATTAATTTTAATCATGTCACTTCCCCTTTGGCAATTTATTTCATGGTCTTGTGGCTGAATTTTCTATCTTTTCATTTTCCTACTTTGCTACAATACTGCAGCTCTTCCTTAATGTAAATAGGCCATCTTCTCCCTTGTGACCTACATCACCCTTCTGCAATTTTGGTTCAAGTAGAACTTTCTCAGCTGCCTTCCAGATTTGTTCTCTTGTATATATTCGCAGTTTGATTTTGTGAACCTTTTCCCCACATTCCCACTCCACTGCACAGTAAACTATCCCTGCTCTTGCGGTAATCTACGGAGGATTTGTAAGAAGCATGTGATTGATGAGCCCTCTAATTTCCCATTCTAATTGTAAAATACAGCTTGCCATGTCCCATCTGTACTGTGCATTGGGTGACCACCCACAGTGGTATTATTGCCCATCTCCTACAGACAGTTTTTGATGTGAAGAAGGCAGCCTGTTCCAGCTATCTGGCTTTTTACAATTTACATGATTTATACGCATCTTCTACTCATGCTCGAAGTGAATTATAGTTGAGTGAAAGAGAATCTTAATGGACAGCATTCTGAATTG
Organism: Hypanus sabinus; assembly: GCF_030144855.1. Classification (NCBI taxonomy): domain Eukaryota; kingdom Metazoa; phylum Chordata; class Chondrichthyes; order Myliobatiformes; family Dasyatidae; genus Hypanus; species Hypanus sabinus. Next base: position 133,018,901 of record NC_082712.1, on the reverse strand, counting down.
TGAGTCATTTTGGGTGTGGGATAGAAGCAATTTTAGGGTGAAATTTCTTCATTAGAATGACATACAAAAATGTTCATCACCAACATCTGATTGCTAATTAAATTTCCATATCACGTACATCATTTGCTCTAATTTGTATTCTTGATCAAAATAATGTAACAATTAATTTCACCAATAATCAAAATTGTGTGGTTGGAATGAATTACTTGTGATAACTTCATATTTGTCTTTATTAAAAGGTCAAATTAACTTACATTTACAGTACTGTGTAAAAATCTTCAGCACATAAATATTCCTCGGGCGCCTAAGACTCTGCACAGTACTTTAGTAATTATATTTATTACACTGTACTGCTGCTGCTGCAAAAAAAGCAGATTTCATAACATATGTGAGTGATGATAAACCTGATTCTGACATGGGTTTCTATTGTGGACTGAGAATAGGAAGGGGTAGGGAGATAGTGGGAGTGGGAAGCACCAGAGAGACAATTTGTAATGGTCAATAAAATGAATCAAATGACCTTGCCTGGGTTCTCAGGGCTGGATGTGTCTGCACTCATGCCACCACTCACCCCTGCCCGAGGCACTCTTTTCTCTGCCATCTGTTGCACATACCTCCAATGGCGTATCACCCTCACCATTCTCAATATCCTTTGCTCCCGCCAGAGTTACAAACTTGTTCTCTGGATCTTATTGACAAAAATAGTACTATGCAAAGGTCTTAGGCACATATATATAGCTAGGGTGCCTAAAACCTTTGTACAGTACTGTATATTCTACCTTTCTTGATTTTGATGCATTCTAAAGTGCTTTACAAACAATTTCATATAGTCAATTTCCCACTGTAAGGAAGTTATGTAACTAATTTTCACTCAACGAGGTCTTATAAACCAGCAAGTTAAATGATCAGTTCTGCCCTGATTTATTGGTAGGGAGATAAATACTGGCTAGAACATTTGAGAAAGTCTCCTGCTTTCCCAAAGAGAAGATGTAGCCTTTGCTTAATGTTTTCACCCCAAAAAGCATTAATTCTACTGCACCACTTCTTCTACACTCAAGTGCTGCTATGGTTTGTCTCTTTGGATTAAGATTGAACCAATGATGAATTGACATAAGCAAGAACACTGCTGCTAGATTCAGGTTCAAACTCAAATGAAGAAATTCTTATTTAGTAATATTTGACAGCGATTGAACAGAATATTGCAATTCAGTTGGGTCCAAAATCTATTTGTTATTTCATTCTTGACTTTATTTTGGAATATTTTATTTATCTGGAGCTCAAAGTGATATAGGTGTTCATACAGGGATGAAGTATTACATTATTTACATAGGATTTTTTAAAAAAAATAGATATATATGTGTGTTGCTGTCCAGTCATGATATTTTTATTTGGAAGCAAGAAAAGTAATATTTTAATATTTGACTTGCAGGCAATTATTTTCTTTCTACATTAAAGGCACTGAAATAAAGGACAGACTTGTGGGTTGTATTCTGTGGGCTTGGTCCTACAGTCAGTGAATGTCATGTGAACTTCATTAGGTAATTTATCACCTAAAAACAAAAGCAGATATTGCAAATGCTGAAAATCTAACATAGTCAGATATTGAAAATGGTCACAAGGTCAGGTAGTATCTGTGGAGAAGGAAACATGAGTTAATGTTTCAGGTCAGTGACCCATTTTCTCTCTCCGTTGATGTGTATCATCCTCATATGTGATCTTTGAAAATTCTCCCCAAGTTGATTAGGATTTTCCTTAAAATTCCGACTCCCTGGATGGTTCATTGAATGTCTGCTCCATTATGAGTACATTGGATAAATGGGTCAATTTGTATTTAGACTTTTTAAAACTTCATTATATTGTTAGGTGTGATTATATCTAAAGTGTCAATAAATTAATTTTGCAAGTGGATTGGGTAGATGTTTGAAAAGGAAGAAGATCAAAAGATACGGAGAGCAAGCAGAGAGAAGAAATGGATCAATTACCCCATACGTGATCAGTAGTTTTATACTGTATATTGATTCTATGATAGATAAAGGTACTGAAATATAACATCACTGCTGTTGTTGGGTCTGCAAAATCCAAACTGCTGACTGGCCATTCATTTTACTTCCATTTGTTTTGCCTGGAGCTTTCATCATTTAGCACACATTGTTCAAGCACAAGTCATGAATGAATAATTTCACTTGCAGTAGATTATGGTGGTCATCACTTCTTGGTGAAATTATGTCTACCACAAAATGGCCAAGGTACTCAGGTCAAAGTTGAGTTTATTGTCATCTGCACAGGTACATTTATGCACAGGCATAATGAAAAACTTAACTTGCAGCAGCATTACCAGCACCTGGCATCACTTAAGCATAAAGTGTACACAACTTTTGTAAGAAAACACAATTAGAACAAAAGAAAACAAAATCCATTTTAGTGCCAATAATTAGAGCTTTGCCAATTGGTTCAAAAAACAAGTGGTTGAAAGGAAGTAGCTTTATTTGAACCTGATGGTGTGGGATGTAAGGAAGTCAACAATAAGCTCTTTACTTTTGCTGATGTGGAGCGAGAGGTTGTTTTTGTAGTACTTCTCAACCACATGACCTGTCGCACTCTTTCTATCCACATCAGCTCATCTGATGTTTTCATGAATCCATCAAATGTATCATTTCTTTAGATACGGATTTGTCACATTCTATATGATTAGAGTGGTCCGCTAGTGTGTGGATGGTTAAATTTGCCTGGTTACACCTTAAGTGAAGTCATACACGTGGGTTTCCTTGAGCTTCCCTTAGAACTGAAAACTTTTATTCAGAAATTAGCATTAATAACATATGGAAAATGACTGGAAATTCATGAGATTGTATCCTCCAGTGGATGGGATAAATAATAATACAATTATACTTTCCCTTGCTGTTTATAAGATACCATCATACGCTTGATGTTATTTTAATCATATCTGTGTTATTGAATTAATTAAACTTTTGCTTCAAATCTATATAGCATTTCTCTGGAAGATTTCATTTGTTCCACGTAGATAGAAATAAGCCCTGAGGGGTGATAAATTAATTTTCATTCTCAAGGTTCAGATGGTTGGATTTCATGTAGTTTCCATGTCCTATTTTGTGAATAGTTAATGGTTATTAAACTTTATTTGTAAGCCTTTAAAAGTGAAAAAGTTGGGGTGGGAGCGGGGTAGTGTGGGAAATGAAGGACATAAGTTCCATTCATTTGATACCATGAGAAGTGTGCAAGTAATGAATTTGAGGGTATCAATATTCTTCTTTACATCATGTGATGCTCGTTATTTGTAGCACATAGATCAGCAGTTGCCCAGCATATGTAAAATGTGTTGACAATAATTGGACTGTCTTCAACTGAAATAATTTGGCTGGAGGCACCAGGTGAAGAAGTATTGACAGCAAAAATTTATGGCTGGAGGGGGTTTATTGAAATTCTACAAGCATTGAGGTTTTCCCAGTTGCTTTACAACTAAAGAGATATATGCATTTTCTATGATTTAATTTACTCTCTGGTACTCTGCACAGTTGACCATCTTTCATCATGATTATCTTTCCCCATTAAAGAATTAAGACAATCTTTTCCCAACACTTTTTTACAATGGCTTAACAAAAACTTATTCAACAAAACAGATTCCTATTCCAACGCACCTTCTTCCTTCCCAACCAGTCCATCCAGTCCTCACCAGAGTCAAATAATATTACACATTTTAAAAAGATTAAACATAATTTGCCCCATTCAATCAAAGTTTGCATAATGATACAATTATTCAATTAACCATCCATGGATTTGAAATTTCAGTGAAAATCCTAAGCAATTTGAGGAGCATTTTCTAAGGTGAGGCAGGATCTGAGGAGAACGGAACAGTCACCGACCCAAAACATTAACTTTTATTCTCTTCTCCACAGAGGCTACCTTACCATCTGGTAATTTTAAAAATCTTATTACTTATTAAATTTCCAGCATTAGCAATAGTTTTATTTTGTTATAAGATTATTACTTATTAATAATAACCTTCTAATTGTAAATATAGTTGTATGTAACCTTATAATTACCTATTAAAGTTAGTCTAACATTTATAATATAAAACACTTACTATTGCAGAGACCTCTTTAATAGAAGAGTTCCAAAGTAATCCCAGTCAATATCTATTAACTATGTATTACAAATTAAATTGAAATTTCAAATGAAATAATCTTATCATGTTATCAGGGGCAAAGAATGGCATAATGGACACAATTATATCTAATTTCTCTTTAACATAAAGATAACAAGATAATTTGAGATAATTAATGTTCCTAATTTAATGCTCGCAAAACATAGATGCGGACAGCTATTAATTTATGTAGAAAACTTCATCGATATGAATTGGTATGGAAGGATGTTAATGTGGTCAAGCTCCGTTTCACCTATGTAGAAGTAGTGGTAAAAATGCTATAGCTGCTTACAAAATATAGTTTTGAATTGATAAGGATAGTTTTATCTCAGCTTTTTAAAGGTTTGGTAGCTAACATTTGCAATATTCTGTGAAATGTATTCATGTCTATTTTATTTAATTTGCATACATCTTTCTGGAACACTATAACATATGAAAACCTTAATCCATCGAGAAAGATGATATAATGCCCAACATCGTTTTCAACATAACTGCACAATTAACTTATTTACAAACATTTGTACATGTTACTGCAGTTATTGCAAATTATTCAAATTTTCAGTCACTCAGGATGATACTGCACAACATAACTGTTGCTGCTCAGTGTAAAGGACTCCAATAAGCATCACATGCTTGTGGATTTGAATAAACCTCTTATTTTGGGGGCATTGATTATGAAGAAATTTGTCAAAGCTACTCAGCTAATGAAAATAGGATTAAAGTAACCCATCTATTCAGTTCAAAGGAATCCATTCTAAACCAACCTGTTTATAACTCAGGTTTAATGAGATCTAGTTTAGCTTTCTGTCCAGAAAAATCACATCAGAACAATGATGCTAGAAGTGCCCAAATTGGCAGATTATTAGCAGAGTAGAAGAAAATTTCAAAGTCGCTACATCATGAATCTAAAATTAGCTGTACAAGTAAACAAAAGAGTGGTGAAGTTCATGATTAGCAAAATTAATTACATATGGTCAAAATAAGGAACAAAATTCAGTGTAAAGCTGATTTAAAGAAATAACATGCCATGTGAAAATAAATCCTGGTACAGGTTCTGAAGTCTAAATTTTAGTGAAGCAAATTGACCTTCCAGAATGTCTTCCGCAAAACTCAAAATACTGCAGATGCTAGAAATCTGAAATAAAAATAGAAAACACTACAGATGTTCATGCCAGGTAGCATCAGTGGAGAAAACAAACTAAGTTAATGTACCAGGATAGCAACAATTCAGTTCTGTTTCACAGATGGTGCTCAACCTCATGAGTTGTTCCAGGATGTTCTGCTTTTATGCCGACATTTAAGATTGATTAAAGAAATAATTTTGTTATTAGCAATGAGTGCTACATTAAAGTGGATGTTGAAATTCTTGATGTAATGAGACCTATAGCGGGAACCCAGAACAAACAAGCAGCCATTGCACAGCATGTTAATTTTCTAGGAAAAGTGAGTATTGTGCCTTGTACTGTGTTGTTAGAACTAGAATACAATTTATTAAAATCATAGAATTAAGCTAATGCATCAAGGATGCATCAGGAAGGAGACATCGGATATTCATTGAGTCAGGAGATAAATTTTGTTTTGAATTGAAGCATTCAAAGAAATATCATCTAATGTACACCTTTGAGAAAGTAATGTCATGTCTACGATATGATACAATCACATGAAGCAATTTACGGCGCCTGGCAGGTAAAATAAGAAGAAACTGATAAAATTGTACACATTCTGTTTGTGCTTTTGGCGGATAGACATCCACAAGAACAAGATTTGAGATAAGAAATTTCCCGTACTTAATATTTGAGATGTCAGATGGTCTTTAAAGTTTCCTATGAACTTGAGAGGCAGTATTCAATAATATAAGTAAAGAAACAAGAAAGAAGTGCAGTAATGAAGACATTCAAAGAAGAAGAGGTTAAAATACCACAGAAATACTTGATTTAGCCACATGGAAGAAAACAAACATTAAAAAGGCAATAATTGCATCTTGAAATGGGAAAGTTTCTGCCTGATTTGTCAGGTGTCATAATGCTATTGAAGAGGCAACTTGCAAATACATAGCAAACATTGGACTGCTGAAGAAAATGAGAATTTTTAAGGGCCACACCACCTGAAGCGAGAAACCCAATATTGATGTTCTACATCAGTGAGGTTCTGAGGATTAAAATTGATGGTGTTAATTCATAAATGAGTGCAGTATTCTTTTATAGTAGGTTCTTTCAAGCATTCCTCGTGTTTTTTTCAAGGCAGAAAAAAAATACTTGCAAAGCTTGTGTGCAAGTATGAGGAATGATCACAAGTTTCTGAGACAATTATGGAAAACCATAGTGTATACAAAAGGGTGATATGATTGCAATAGGGACCGATAAAGGAAAAACATTGCATGTTAACATTGGATCTGTGAGAGGAAATCACGAGAAATCTGAAACTGTCCCTGGATCAGCATTGCTGGCAATAGTAGTACATTGTTTGTACAATCTAGTACAATAGATTGTACAGTAGTACAATCTAATTGTTTGCAGAAGTTGAACTTTCAGGAAACAGATGGCGTTGTTTAAGGGAGATTGGGGAAAGCTTGCTAATGGCAGCTAATCTGCCTGGAAGTGGTATAACAGGGAAGAGAGAGATAACGAACAATGGCAATGATGTAAGAAAGAACATGGCAACTGCAGGAAATATGAAATAAAAAGGGATTAGTGGAAAAGTCCAACAGATCAGTAGCATCTGTGGAGTGAGAAAAGCTAGTTTCACCAAAACCGTCCGGGGATACTGGAAAACTAAAGTAAGCATATCAGTATACGTGAAACAGAAAAACTGATCAACAAAACCTATTTTCCGTTCAAGTTGCATCTCCCTCCAAACACAAATTTTCTTTTTATTCTCTCCACATTTCCCCTTTTCTGTAGCTTAGAACAAGCCTTTCTTCTAACTGTTCACAGTTCCGAAGAAGGGCCATTAACTTCAAGTGTTGACTGTTCCTTTCTGCATAGGTGCTGTCTCTGGCTGAGTAGAGTCACACAGTCGTACAACATTGAAACAGGTTATTCAGCCCAAAACAAGTGGATGTACATTTATGTTAGAGTCAAAGAGTAATATAGCACTGAGACCAGCCCTTCTGTCCATCTGATCTATACTAACCATTGCATCCTTTCTGCTAGACACAGTATTGATCCCATCTTCCAACATGTGGACCATAGTCTTCAATGACTAAGTGATTCAAGTACACATCTAGATGTGTCTTAAGTAGTGTTAGTGACTCTGCTTCTGCATCCTCTTGCTGACAGTATATTCTGGGCATTCACCATTCTTGGGATGACAAAGAACCTCCACAGATCACTTACCACCTGCCCTAAATCCATTTCCATTACTCTTACAACTGCAGGAAGCAAGGAGGTGCCAAAAGCTTTCAAATCAATAGCTTAACTTTTCTCAGCTTTTGAAATGCCAAAAATTGCCGTGCTTGTCAGAATCAGAATCAGATTTAATATCACTGGCGTATGTCATGAAATTTTGTTAACTTTATAACAGCAGCACAATGGAATACATGATGGATAAATATGGAGAAAAAATGAATTATAATATATATATATCTGTCTATTAAATAGCTAAGTTCAAATAAGTAGTGCAAAAATAAGCAAATAAAAAAGAAGTGAGGTAGTGTTCAATGGTTCAATGTCCATTTAGAAATCAGATGGCAAAGGGGAAGAAGCTGTTCCTGAATCATTCAGTGTGTGCCTTCAGGCTTCTGTACCTCCTTCCTGAAGATAACAATGAGAAGAGGACATGTCCTGGTGGTGGGGGTCCTTAATGACGGACACAACTTCCACTCCTTGATGTCTTGGATACTACAGAGACTAGCTCACTTGATGGAGTTGAATAATATTACAAGCTTCTGCAACTTGCTTTGATCTTGTGCAGTAGCCATTCCCACTCGCACCCACCCCGTCACATACCAGACATGATGCACTGAGTTAGAGAGCTCTCCACTGTACATTTGTAGAAGTTTTTGAGTGTTTTAGTTGACAAACCTGATCTCCTCAAACTCCTAATGAAATGTAGCTGCTGCCTTGCCTTCTTTATAACTGCATCAATATGTTGTGTTCAGATTATGTCCTCAGAGATCTTGATACCCAGGAACTTGAAATTGTTCACTCTCTCCACTTCCAATCCCTTTATGAGGATTGGTTTGTGCTCCCTTGTTTTACCCTTCCTGAAGTCCACAATCAGTTCTTTAGTCTTACTGACACTGAGTACAAGGACGTTGCTGTAACACCACTTAACCAGCTAGTATATTTCACTCCTGTACGCCCTCTCATGTCCATCTGAGATTCTGCCAACAATAGTTGTATCGTCAGCAAATTTATAGATGGCATTTGCGCTGTGCCTAGCCACACAGTAAATGGGTATAGAGAGTAGAAATTGGGTTAAGCACACACCCCTGTGGTGTGCCAATGTTATTTGTCGACGAGGTGGAGATGTTATTTCCAATCCACCCAGACTGAGGTGTTCCAGTTAGGACGTTTAGGATCCAGTGGCAGAGAGAGATACAGAGGCTTAAGTTCTGAAGCTTTTTGATCAGGACTGTAGGAATGATGGTGTTAAACGCTGAGCTGTAATCAATAAACAACATTCTGACATCGGTATCTGCATTGTCCAGGTGATCCAAGGTCATGTGAAGAGCCATTGAGATCGCATAAAGAACTGTTAAAGCAAATGACAATTGAGGATAAACATGAGATAGATCTGCACTGACTTTTATTTAAATGTTTATTTAATTATTAACAAGGCTAAAAACTTTGTGAAGCATGTGTAAAGAATATAACCATGAATCAGATTTACTGCATTTCCTTAAAACTACTGTTCTGATAATCGATCCTATCTTTGAGATATGGAGTTGGGAGGTTTTACACAACTTTTTATTACTGTGGTACCAGCCATTGCAAAGGGGAGGGGTGTTCATGGTGTTCAAAATATGAAAATATAAGTTTCCAGTGCTCTCTGTTGCAAGCCTAGAGATCTTCCAGACAAGACTATTACTAATCACTGGACACAAACCTCAAGTCTCTCCCTAAAACAGTTAATACATTCAAAAACCATTCTGTTGCAAAATATTGCTGAAGTTTGAGAGGAATACTTACCCAATGACCGACACCATTTAATCCATCTAGTCCTAAGAAAATGAAGTAATGAAGTTCGACTCATGGTGACAAATGATAATGATATTCCTCTAATCAGGTCATCTGTGGCGGGATTGAGGAAGTAGACCGATGAATAAATGTGAGAATGACAAAGGTGTGCTGGAATGCAAATGCAATAAACAGAACTTTAAAATCCCAGCAGGTTAGATTTCAATATGTTGACATTTAAAAATAAAGTAAGTCTTGTTTGCAGATTTGATTGATTTGCATTTGATGGAAGGTAGTTTACCAGAAGGAGGGGAAGGGAGTATGAACCTGAACTAAGCCTCTGAACAGAGGTAAGTCAAGCAGCTCAACAAAGTTCTTCAGTCACTCCTTTAGATTGTGATAGTAGTTTCCTTAACTTGTGTGTACCCATACTTTTGGTATACATAGAATTTTGAAATCCTGTTCTCATGGAAACTTGTCTGGAGAACTCCAGTGAACGTTAGGCCCACATCCTTTCACATATTTGCATTTACATTTCGACTACCTTTAATGGAGCAAGGTAGAAGGTATGGAGTGTTGCTGACCTTACCTCTACATAATGTGTTTTGGATTTTCACTAGAAGTAACAGTTTCCCCTTTTCTACATGATAAATCACTTTTATGCATTTTAATCAGTCCATCAGTACTTGGATTCATGACAACTTATGTTAAGTTTAAGCATACCACCCTTATTTTTTTTTAAAAATTCCTATATCACACTGTCTAACATTCACTGCACTTCTCAAAAGCCTATATATTTTTCCTTATATCCTTTCTCCAACTTCAAAGAAAAGCTCCTAACAGAGACTGATAAAGCCACATAAATCTAAAGCCTAGGTTTCCTTTATATTCTAGGCCTTTATGATTATTTTATGACCTGGCTACAAGTCTGATGCTTGAATTCACAAATATTTCTTCTCCATTGCTCATAGTTCTTTTGAGTTTGTGAAACACTTTGATTTATCTTTCTTGAGTCAGAAGTGGTAACCTCTCACATTCAATTGCATTTGCCACAGTTTTTTTGCTTTTAATTAATTGCAATGTTCTGCTCTCAGCTGCACTGCTTGTTGATTCTACTAACCTACTTCTTGTTGCAACTTCTATATATAACATTTTGTTCCTTCAAAAAAGTCACTAATAAATACAGTTAAAAGTCAAAAGTCTCAGATCAGAGCCCTGAGGACCTGACTCATCCCACCCACAACATTTTGCACTATCTAGTGGTCAAAGTTAAGAGATGAGCTTGACTATATGATATGTAAGTTTAAGATGGCCTGGGAACAGATTGCTGATTGAGTTAAGTTGGACAATGGACCTTTGTACATAACTTCTCAGCACTGGGCACACAAAAAATAGCTCAATATAGATGTGATTGGTAGCAACTGATATAAGTCAACATTTCAGCAAAATCCTCTCTGGATTTTGGTAGACTACATTGAATTTGAAATAATTTAGGAAGACATTGCTATGTATGTAACCAGGATTTATCAAAACAACAACAATTTCTTCAAATAATCTACTTTTGTGTGTGTTTTCTATTTAATTCTCTTTTGACCGATTGAGAACAGAATTTGATTGAGGAATGCTAACATGTATGATATTATAGAATACCAAAACAAAGCAGGTCAGTAGATGATACAGTTAACATCCGTCTTGGCTTCATACTACAGAATTTCAAATCCGCTGGTACATATGTCAGGATTCTCTTTGCTAATTTCCGTTCAGCCTTCAATACCATCATCCCTGAGCTGCTGCAAGAGATGCTCTCTAAACTTAATGTACCAGTTTCTGTCTGATGGTGGATCACAAACTTCCTCTCTGACAGGAGACAGTATATGAGACTAGCCAGGCACATCCCCAAATCCTGTTCACTCAACACTGCTGTACTGCAGGGGTGAGTTCTCTCCCTCTCCTATTTTTACTATACACAAAAGACTGTGTCTCTAGTGATCCATCAATTAAACTGATAAAGTTTGTGGAGGAATGTGGTGAACTACATATACCTCTCTGGACATGCCCCCTGCTGACTGCTCCTGTGGCTCCTCCCACAGACCCCAGTATAAAGGCGATTGAGGCCTGAGCCCGGCCTCTCAGTCTCCAGGATGTAGTATGGTGGTCAACTACTGCCTGTTCCTTCTTCCAGTCTATAAAAGCCGATATCTCGACTTTACGTCTCAGAGAGAGTTATTGATGGTGCATCAAGGACACCATTGTCATTGGACTAATCACCAGAGGCGTTGAATCCAAGTCCCACCAGGAAGTAAACAAGCTCGTGTCCTGGTGCTATCAGAACATCTTGGAGCTGAATGCCCTCAAACTGTCAACCTCACATTGACTTCTGGAGAAATGTGTCTGCTTCCCACTTGCTCACCATTGGTCTGGTTTGGTGCAGCATCCTCCCACAAAACACAAAAACTACCAGCCAACCGTTGGGTCAGCAGAAAAGGTCATTAACTGAAGTCTACCATTATTACAGAATTTCTATATGTCTGGGATAAACCACTGCACACACTACCCACCCCGCAAACTGCCTTTCCCAAAATATCCATTCTGGAAAACACTTGGGGCTACTGATCAAAACTTCATGCCATCTTAAAAGTTTCTTCCGGGTAGTTAATCTGATCAACCATTTGTTAGACCTCGCCTTTCTCAATGTATTAACCTATCACGGCTCTGAACTGTAAACACTTTAAACCACTTTTTAAGATGATGGTGGTGATTCTATCCAAAGAGTATTGAATAATCACATTTTAATTAGGATCTTATTGTATACAGACAGCATCTAGATTTTGAGCATTATATATTTAGTATCTCAAAGGATGAAGATTATATGAATATATAATATGAAGATTATATATGAGCATTTAATGCTTCATCCCTTAGAGAATTAGGCTATTGTTTTGATGGTTCAATGTTTGGAAATTTTCAAAACTGAATGCAGTACAGCATGTGATAACTGAGTTAATGCTGCATCAGCTGATCTAATTTTGCGAACCATTGACTCAGAGTGCATGCAGGTCATGCAGAATAAACTGCACACACTACATAGAATATTGTAAAGGTAGGCAGCAAAATTTAGAATTGATTGTGCTCACCATACCATCTCTGTGTGGTTCCTTTTATCAGAGTTTGAGAAACTCTTACTTCACAACAGATAATGATCTTGGAATGATATTGGTAAGGGCACAGAGAATGCCACCATTGAGCATCTCCAATTTTATTGAATACTAATATGAATCAGAACTGCATGTAAAACATTTATAGTTATTGTTTTTACACCAACCTATGTAATTTTGAATGGAAATTAGATTGTTTAATGATAATAACTAAGTGATAAAACAATTACACAAATGCACAAGCTCTGCTTGACTCAAATTGTTTCAGTTTGTGTATAGCACGAATACAAAGTGGCTTCTGGCTCAAGCAATGCACTAAAAGCCTATAAACAGTATAAATGGATGGCAATTGGAGCTGCTTGTACAAAGTATTATGACGTTTGAGCTTCCTAAGACATATTTATAATTATCTTGTAATGATAAAGATGAAGGGTTAGATTTGGACATAACCGGATCCTTTTATCATGTCTTATTCATCATGAAATCATGACAGTCAGTTTGATCTATTCAAAATGACAAGCCAGGAGAAAAACAAAGATTTGTAATGCATTGCGCAGAGAATATTAATGTTTAGTTGGTAAAGCTTGTGGGATTTGAATGGTGTAGACTGTGGGACAAGTGTCTCAACATCGGCTGTTTTTTTGCACTTGACTTTATAATAGAAAGATGCATAAAATGATAAATTGCCTAGTGAAAGGTAAATCAGATACATTATTATAAACTGCTTGCTACTTCACGTTTCTAAAGTTGTTTCTCAATTTACTTAGCTTAAACTAGCTATCATCATATTGAAGAAACTTGTTTTGTAAGGGATTGCTGGATTCAGTGATTTGTGGATTCTGGATGTTCTTTCTCAATAGGAGAGCTGAGATAATTCAGATCATTCTTATCTGGCTTGTGTTTTGCCAGAGTCAGAATAAGGGAATGGTACTCAAACAAAACATTGAGGAGTGGAGAGAGAGATAATTTAGTATTGAGACAAAAGATGGACCATGAGTATATTGGATGACAGAGTCAAATGGCCGACTCCACTGATTTTTCTATTTATAATTGGTCTAGCTTGTATATCAGAACTTTAACAGACTCTGTACCATATATTGTATGTGTTTTACCCAAAAATAAATTAATGCAGTTTCTAACCATATATGTCCAACTTATCCCATACATAGGTGTATTTAGGAGATGTGCAAGGTGGATCTGCATATTGTTATGGGGCTGCAGGCATCTTCTGCCACCTGGGAACTTGGATCACAGCTGTGTTTCCAACTTGCGAACTGTTTGGGTTACAAATAGTTTGCAGGAACAGAAACCTGTTGTAACCTCGTGCACATTGTACTGAAATGCACTTTAATGTCTGCCCAATTTATAGATATTTTCATTTTAGATCAGAAGTTATCATTGAAACAGTAAATATGATCAGCAAAAGTTTTTACCTCAAATTTTAATAGAATTGAATAAAATTATTATTGAATCAAAAAATTTTACAGTATGAATACTGATCATTTGGGTCATATTTCTGATAATTCTCATCACTTCGTAAAATACGTTTTTGAACTACATTCTATGATAATATGTAATCCAATGATGGATGAGAGATTTAGGAGATTTTTGACTTTTTTCTGGGTAGAACAGATTTAAACACATGAACAAAATTTAGATCAATATCAATGATTATCAAAATATAGTTTCTTTTATTTTGAAGATTCTCCAAACATACCCGTTGTTTGGGTAAAAATCACAGAGGAAGATTGCTTCAGGAGCAGGCCAAAGTATGCTGGAGGGATGAAAATACGGGATCTTCAATTTAACTTAAAGTTAAGGCATGATAATATGTTTTCCTCTTCAAGAAGGTTGACTTTGCTGAAAGCTGCTATACTCTTGAGTGACTAGGAACAAGCAGAGCAATTTGTCTCCTTGTCGTTCATTCATCTGTGGTTGAATGCCTTGTTATTAATGTCAAAGAGCTGAAAAACAACTCGCATTTGGCTGTGACTGGTAATATTGGTTGGTGAGCCACTTTGAAATTGAGACTAATGTTTTTGATGTTAGTCGATGACTTGACTAGTCTATGAAATTCAAACTTTGCAAAAAGAATTTATTTTAAAACAAGCAAATGTACTGTGGCCGCATCTTTGCAATGGATTTCTGCTTTCATAATTACATGCACCATATGTGCTGTGTGTTATGTGTGCCTGTTGGTACTGTCTTTTGCACCTTGCTCTCAGAGGAATGCTGTTTTGTTTGGCTGTATTCCCGTGTACAACAGTTACACTTAAACTTGAACCTCAGAAGTTATTTATTTTAATATAGTTTTGTATTTTTCTCCTAAGTCTACTGATTTTTTTTGGGTTTAGGTCTGCTAGTGTTTATTGCTTTATCCTTCATCCAAGATTCAGGATTCTTTAATGTTATTTTCTGTACACGTGTAAAGGAGAACTCCAGATGCATAGCGGCACAAAAAGCACACAAGATGAAGAACATATTAATAACAAAATTTACACAATGAATATAAATACATAAAATAGCTTATATACATAGATTGTTTGATAAAGTAACACTAGGCTGTACATAAGGTGACTGACAGGAAATAATAAAGCAGTGGTGGAGTTATTGGGTGGAAGTGGTGTTCAGTCCTTACTACCTGGGAAAAGTAACCATTGTTGAATCTGGTGGTCTTGGAGTGGATGCTACATAGCTTCCTTCTTGATGGAAATGGGACAACCAGTCCACGAGCAGGGTGGGTGAGATCCTTTATGATGTTACTGGCCCTTTCCCAGCACCTTTCTTTATATATGTTCTTGGTGGCGGGTAGGCTGGTGCCAACAAATCGTTAGGCAGTTTTGACTACCCATTGTAGATCCTTCCTGTCTACTGCAATGCAGTTTCCGTACCCAAAAGTGATGCATTTTGCCAGCAAGCGCTCTACTGAACATCTGTAGGATGACATTAGTATGGATGTGCAACGTCCAGCTCCCTTCAGCCTCCTCCAAAAGTAGAGGCATTAGTGAGCTTTCTTGATGGAGTAGGATGTGTTCTGGGACAAGAAGAGGTTGTGTGTGACGTGCATTCTCGGGAGTTTGAAACTGCTTGCAGGATCCACTGTCATGCCACTGATGTAAAGGGGGTGTGGGTGGTGACAGTTTTCCTGAAGTCAATAACTATCTCCTTTGCTTTGTTGACACTGAAGAAGAGATTTTTTGCCTGGCACCTGGAACTGAGCCCTTTCACCTCCTCTCTGTTGGCCATCTCATCGTAGTTGGTTATGAGCCCCACCACTGCCAAGTCATTAACAAGGACCTCTTCATCGTGTGAAATTGGCTATCTCACAACAACAGGCTTTAGAATTTCTAGATAGCAACTTTGGAGTAAAATCTGATCTAGAAATGATCTAATCAAAGACATATTTAATTTTCAGAAGGACATTTGTGTTCATTTGTTCTCTTTATATCTGATGCTAAACATCACCTTCTCTCTTATTAATGCATAAGACATAATCCATTAGCTTGTCAAGAGCCTGTGACGGGGATCTCTTCGTGTTTATAATCCATTTCAGTTTCCTTTGGTTGGTATTTCAATACAGTTAACTAGAATTAAAGGTCAAAGGAACCAGATATTATTTTAGACAAATAGACTGTTACTTTTATCCCTATACCTATTGACTGCTCAGAAGCTGATCTACATTTGTATTCAGTCTTTTAATCAATTGTACACTTCTGCAGAGTGCAGAATACAGGTTCCTATTTCCCAAGCTAAATCCTGTGCCATAAACTTTCCAAAGCCTGCTGTGATCAGTTCTGTTCTCCGAAAATAATATAATTAATTTTGTCACCATTGTTATTTTGGAGTGTATTCCTTTGAGTGAATCATCGAAACATAGAGCTATACAGCACAGGAAAAGGGTCTTTGGCTCACCTCAGTTGTACTGACCATGATACTAAATTAAATTAATTTCATCTACCTGCACTTCATCTATATCCTTCCATTCTCTGCCTGTTCAATTGTCTTTCTAAATGTTTCTTAAATATTGTTATTATAATTGCTTTCATTACTTCCTTAGGCAGCGCAGCATTCCGGGTATCTACACTTAGTGTAAAGCAAACTTGCCTTGCAAACCTCATTTAAGCTCCACCCCCACACCTTAAACCTATGCCCTCTAGCCATGAACTTTTTCACCCTGATGAAAACTAATCTATTTACCTTATTTGTGCTTCTTGCAATTCTATATTAAGTAGTCCCTCAGCCTCCAGCATCCAGCAAAAACAAACATTTTTATCCTTACAGTTCTCTAGTGCAGGCAAACTATTCTTCATCTTTTCCAAGACCACCACATCTTACTTGGAATACAGCAACCAGAACTGCTTATGATATTCCAAATTCAGCTCACCCAAATTGTATACAGCTCTAACTTGACTTTTTGACCCTTATACTCAATACCTCGACAATGAGTGCAAGCATGGTAATCACCTTCTTTATCACCTTATCCACTTGTGCTACCACTGTCTAGGAACTGTGGACAAGCACCTCAAGATCCATCTCTGAATCACTGCTCCTGAGGGTCCTGCCATATACTACATATTTTTCTCTCTCATTCATCTCGTACTTGCATCACCTCATATCTGTTCTGGATTAAATTCCATCTGGAATTTCTCCCCACAACTTTCCAAATGATCTTTATCCCACTATATCTGTTGGCAACCTTCCTTGCTATCTACAACCCTACCAATTTTATTTCAAACAAAAGAGGTCCCAGCACTAATCCTCATGCAATACCACTGGTCACGTGGAGAAACACCACTTTGCAACTACTCTCTGTCATCTATGAGCAAGCCAGTGTTGAATCCAATCTACCAAGTTACCATGGATCCCATGTGCCTTAATCTTGTGGTCCAACTTACCATAAGTGCCCTTTCAAATGCTTAGCTAAAGTCCCTATAGATATATCCAGTACCCAACCCCCAACACTTATAAAGCTTAGGAATACGCTGGGTCTGAATCAACTGGCCTTTAAGGTACTCCCACACGTCATAAGTGGATTTGTACTCAAATAGCTGCTCTCCATCTCAGTTCTCCAATTCCTACCAAATACAGTTGTAATTAGCATTTCCCCAATTAAACAATTTCCCCAGTGGCACCATTCCTCTTTGGTCTATCTATATATTGTTTCAAGAAGCCCTGTTGGACATAACTAACAAATTCTGCCTTATCCAAGCCCCTGGCATTAAGACTTTATAAAGCACTGCTGAGCAGTTTTGGGCCCCTTCTGTTAGAAAGGATGTGCTGAAACTGGAGAGGGTTCAAAGGAGGTTCATGAAAATAATTATAAGATTGAATGGCTTGTCATATGAAGAGCGTTTAATGGCTTTGAGCTTGTATTCACTGGAATTCAGAAGAATGATGGGTGACCTCATTGAAACCTATTTAATGGTGAAAGGCCTTGATAGAGTGGATGGGGAAAGGATGTTTCCTATGGTAGGAGAGTCTAAGACCAAAGGACACAGCCTTAGAATACAGGGTCATCCTTTTAGAACAGAGATGAGGAGGAATTTCTTTAGCCAGAGAGTGGTGAATCTGTGGAATTGTTTGCCACTGGCAGCTGTGAAGGCCAAGTCTTTATGTATATTTAAGGCGGAGGTTGATCCATTCTTGATTGGCAGGGCATGAAGGGATATGGGGTGAAGCCAGGAGATTGAATTCTGAACTCTGGAATACCTGGAGCTGCAGTAACATCGCGCTAACTGCTGTGCTACCTTGACACTGTAAAACATGTAAAAATCATATTTACTGCACACGTACTAATCCAGGCTCCAAGCTTATCTACCATGCCCATTATATTCCTTGTATTAAATTGAATACACTTAAAACCTTAATTCTTGCTGTGTTCATTATCTTGATCTGGCCTGCTTTTTGCTATTAGACTTATTTGACCTAAATTCTGCATTTGCTGAACTATTGTTTCTGTACCTTCCCAAGTTGCAACAGCAAATCTCCTTGCCCATTGGCACTCTTCCAGTACAGTTCAAACCTTCTTGTACAGGTCCCACCTGCCTTGGAAGAAATCTAGATAGATTCAACTGTACTGTTTCCTAGATCTAACCTTACAGGCATGCAAATCCTTTCTCTGATTTGATATTTTTGTTTTCTTAGTATGTGCAGGAATCCATTGTGTTAATATTTACAGTAGTACACTTCTACACCTGTCCTGAGGCATGATTTGTTTGCAATCTTGCCTGTGCTATTTCTTCTGATTTGGTTTACTGTGTAACATTCCACTGGAGGGCAACTAGCAGATCATTGGCGTTTCCCAGAACAATACAGAGAGTATCCCAATTGCAAGTAGTCAATTTTATTCTGACTGAAGAGCTTTCCTGGTATGTTCCTCATCGACTCTCTCAATAGCTGAATTGTTATGATTTTGTTTTGCTTGTTTCCTTGAGTTCTATTCCTGATACAGAATCTGAGGAGAGCATTCTTCAGTATCTCTGTAATGTGCTTTCATCAGTCCTACATTCCTCTTTCATTCTTCAGCATGTGCTCTCTTGCCTTCACAATTGTTAATTATGCCTTCAGTTCCATTCTGCCTGACTTTTTCCCTTAGATCTTATCTCCTTTACACAAGCTGTTTAGTCATCATGCAAATATCAGGCTCTCCATTTTGGTGGAGTCCATTTTGTTACCAATCAGATCTTTTCCTTCAACAGATATGCTTTGTTTATGTGTGGTTTTGTATGTCTTTAAAATAAAGCATATTGTGAAGTGGCACCTCCAAAAGCTGAATAATGCCAAAAGAATATTGATTAATTGTGTGACCCCAGCATGTGACAACTATAACTAAAAGCAAAAAAATAGAAATATTTTTGTATTTGCAATAATACAATGAACTTCAAAGAAACATTCCAATGAAGGACAGTGACAGCTATTAAATTTATAAGATCAAATTGCAAAGGAAAATTACAAAATAGTTCATTACTGTTGACCAAATGATGGTGCAGAGTAATAAGGGTTTTCATGATGATGGAAGATCATTCCATTTTCAGAGCCCTATGCTAAGCTCAGGAACAGTGTTATCTTCTAGCAGCAGTTTTAAGATGGTTCATTTCAAGCATGGATTTATCTTGGTTGTCCATTGAGAAAATGGAGCAAATGTTTGGGTGCATATTTTTATAGATTCTGATGGTCTTATGAGATATGACTTAAATATAGGATTTTGGAAACTCTGTGGAAATTTGTGTATGTTGACCTTTGGTGAGATGTGGACTGGGCTTAGCTGCAGCAGAGTAACCCACTTGCCATTCTAGTTGATATTGTCTTATCACTTTGTCAAGATGATGCCAGTAAGATACAGAGTAATTCAATAAGATTTCAAGTAATTCCTTAGGGATTTTTTAAAAGTAAGGACATTTAAGAGCCAAGAAATATGCTGATGAAGAGCCACCATTTTTGTCTCTGTGGATATGAAGGCCCTATCTTCAGATTAAGACCGGGCTCTCATATCGACTGCATTGTATGGTGTAGTACCATACTGAAAAAAAAAGTCCAGATACTGCAGCCCAAAACCAGACCTCCATGAGGCTCATTAAATCTTTAGCAGCAGATCTGTATTTCACCAGAGTCACCTCTTAGGCAGCATCTTCCTTCCTGTTACACTACTATGAATCTAATAAAATACTGCTGGAATGAAGTGTAGAAGGAAACTAGACATATTAATAAAAGTGATATACCAAAGCAGAGAAGTTAAACACCAAACTACATATTTGCTAAATGGGGGAGAAGACGATTTACAAATCTATGAACATCCCAATCTTCATGATATGAGATCAAGCAGGCGTTGAAAAGACAGCTGAGGCATCCACATGCAAGATGCCTGAATGACTGAACATGCTTTTTAAATGGTAGTTTTAAAAATGTAATTCTAACCTAACAAGCTACCTTTAATTAAGGAGGTATTATAAATGTACTTTACAGCACAGTCATTGGGTTTTCATATGAAACGTAAAACCCAGTGGATTTTGTTACTTCCTCCCTGGTTCAATGGGATTGAGAATAAATGACTGCAGAAAAGTACAGAAGCTATTTTAAGCACGCAGAGATATGGAATGTATTGCATCAATCAAAACCTCTTAACAATATGTGACTTGTAATTTGGAGTCATCATGACAAAAAAGATTCATCTTAGCATCTCAGCACAAATTATTCGGAATATTCACTTGAGATTTCTCATCTTCCTGAGGAGAATCTGGGGCACCGGCAATTATTCATGAGTCTGCCAGTGAACTGGTTCACTCCAACAATATTTCATTGAGACTTTACTTTTGACTTAATAACTTAATAGAATGTTTCACTGTTCATTTTCAATGTTATTTCTTCAGGAAAACTGATTCTTATTTCATCCAAACAAAATTATCAATTAAGCATCAGGGATTAAAACCAAAATGGCTGTGGCATCCTGTGACATATCCCAGGGTGGTCCTTTGATACTGTTCAAATCAATGTGATTGATACCGGGCACAGGAGCTTTAAATACTGGTGCTTAATTTATTCAGCATTTAGACAAACCATGAGTAAGGGTAGTAAACTTTCTTCACAATCTTGTTAACCAGTCTTCACTTATTATTATTGGTTGATCTTGACATCTCTAGGTAACTTAAGACACTGGCCATTGTATCATACTACACATTGCAGATGTCATTCAAAACATTGTCCCAAATAAGTTTTTAGACCAACTTGTTCTTTTCTCAGAGTGAGTGATCGAACTGCTTGGCATATGTATCCTTCCACTTAATAGAACATCAACAGCTATGTCAATCTGCATGTTTAATGACTTTCTGTCAACCAGGGCTGTGTTGCCTCATAATGCATTTGCATATATCATAGATGCTCTAGAAAGTAAATTACATGTCAACTGTAGCAGTTGTAATACAGTGCAGTTGCCTTTTTAAGGCTTATGAGAAACTAGTTTTCCTTATGCTAATGTGGCATGCAAGCTTTCATTCTTGTATTTTACCCCATGTATTGTTTCAAAGCCCACTTCTGCATGTTCTTCTCAATAAGTACTGCTCTCTTGTATTTCCTCAATGTAGCATTGAATGCTTATGCTTTTTTACCTTCGTCTTCTGTCTGAAAAGTTTTACAAACATATCCATGCTTTCCATGTAAGGTGTCAGAGATTTGGAAGCCTTATTATACTCCCCAGGAAAATGGAAATTGCTTATTCTTCAGCTCCCATTTAGTTTTTGAGCAAAACTCACTCATCTTGTGAATTTGTACATTTATCCTTAACCTGTTCCAGTATTAGCCGATGTACAATCTCTCCTATTCACAAGTTTACCATGAAAATCTGTCCATGGTCTGCCATTTCCCCTTGAAGTTCCAAAGTTTTCACAATATATTTGATAAGAATACTACTGTTAAATGCAACATGCTAGTATTATTTTCTTATTTCTTTCTTTTAACTTTCTCTAATCTCATCACTAATTCTAACACCTCCAGTACACTGCTGGACTTTTGGTGAGTTCTTGCAATAGCTTTTATAACATTGAAACTTCAAATAAGATTACTTATTTCAGTGTTTATCCAACTTCATTTCAATTCCTAACAAAAAGCTCACTGCTTAAGAAGTTTATATCATTGATATAAATGTATTTATGGCAAAACTGTGCATCCTCTGTCCATATGATTTATTTGTAGAAATGTACCCAAAGTATTCAAAATGTAGTATTTTTGCATACTTTTGCCCTTTTATAATAGTCCTTATATTGGAGTATAAAACAAAGTAACAATTTTGTTTAGTTTAATAATATTGGTGTTTTAATTCAACTTTAGCTTTCTGCAGGTACACTTAGGCATTTAGCAACCAACACCAGCTCAGAATTTAACTCAACAACTGAAGGGCTTATTAGACTACTCATATCAAACAACTCCTTTCCCTTACTTTGTAGAAACGAGAACAATCCGTCTTTAAAGTCTTCACCCTCAGCTAGCTACATTCCCCCCTTGTCTAAAGATGTGGACTGGCCATGGCCCCATCTCTCCAGGTACCCCTATCCTATCAGGTAGCGTGACTTCAGTCAGATCGCTGGTAGTTGTCTCACACTTGACCTCAGTCTCTGCAGTATCCATAATAAATTAACTCATTTTCCTCAAAACACTTGCTTAAGCACACAAATAAACTGCTTAATCAATCCTTGTACAGCATGCGATCCCAGACGAGCCCCCACAATATAATCCTCTCACCAGGCTCGTATACAAACCTGGTTTGTTAGCTAACTCTGCTAACAGCCATGTGACTCAGCGGTGAGAAAGCCACCTTTCGTAATAATATATGCCGAGGGTTGGTATAATTAGGGGTTCAACAAACAGAAAAGTCGGGATGTTCTACTTAAATAACATCGCTTTTAGCGAATGCTGTGTAAATACTATTCCCTGTAAAGTTATCATTCACCAGAAAATTAACAGATTGTACAGCAGTATAAAATTACAAAGGAAAAATATTTACCAAATTTTTAATTTTAACAATTTGTTACAGAAAAAGTAAAGAAAAATAAAAGGGCCCATTACAGTTAAAGCATTCTAATATGCATATAAATGTTGGAGTTCATTTCTGGAGTAGTCGGGCGTGTCACTTTACTCACGTGTTGAACCCACATTCTGCATGAAGGATACCAGCCACAGTTCAAATTTCCCTCAAAGACCACCTTGAATAAACTGGTTCTCTCAGGAGGATTGGCACTTCCTCCTTTGAACCATTCATCTGCACAAATCTCTTCTTGCAATGGGGTCTCTCCTTCGAATGGCATTCTGCAGCATTGTTCCTTGTGTCCTGCTCAGCAGCTCCTGCCAAAAGACCCCAAACCAGACTACTGTTCTTCAGAACTCTGATACCGCCTTGCTTACTGACTCTTCTACTCTACTGAGCAGAAAGTTACAATTGGCTGCCACAAAATCCCTAATTTGGACAACATGGCTCCTTATCTTTAGCTGAAGCCAAACCACCATTACTACCAAGACACACTGCTTTTGCAGAAAACAGCTAAAGTACCTCAGAGCATAGCAGTAGAAATCTTAACCAGGATATTATATCTGTAAATGATTTGGACAAAAAAGCAGATGGGCTGACTAGTAAATTTATTGATGACAAAAACTGGTGGTGGAGTTGTGGACAGTAAACAGCATCATTGAAAGGATGCAGCAGGATATACTCTATATCAGTGAAGATAATGGTAGAGAATTAGCATTCAGAATTTAATCCAGACAAGTATGCAGTGTTACACATATGTACTGGGAAAGTATACAGTAAATGACAGGAATCTTAGAAACATTGATATACTGAGGGATTTGGTGGTGCTAGTTCATAGCTCCCTGTTAGGTAAAGGAACAGCATGTTTATCTGCCTTGAATGGGGCATTGAAAATAAAAGTCTGGACATCACGTTACTACTGCCTAAAGCTTGAGTTAGGCTACATTTCAGAATCAAAATCAATATCAGATGTAATAACACTTGTCTGTCTCATAAAACTTGTTGTTTTGCAACAGCAGTATATGCAAAACGTTATAGTAATAACATTGTTCATTACAATATGAAAATATATCCAGTGGATTCCAGTTAATTCAATCATCAGTCAATCAGGGCATCTTCTCATTCGGGACAATTATTAAAGAACAGAAGTGAATCAAAAAGATTACTGGGATTCCCTTAGTTTATTTGGGACAGTATGCCACTTAATTGGGGCAGGAGACAGTTGCTGAACAGATCTAACTAGCATCAGTCACACACAGTTGTTTGGCTGTTGGATGCTGCACTCTGCTTATAGCAAACCATGTTAAATAGTGTCAGTTACATGTGTTTGTGTTCACAAAGCAGTGATTTCTGTCACTGGTCATTGGCAAGAAGGAAACAGTAAGACAATTTAGAACTGTTTTGCTCACTGCAGTTGCAAGCATTCAGGCTTGGAGATACTGGTAGTGACTGGACTGGGAGTGAAAATGAAATGATTTCACTACTTCAACAAGTTGGGAACTATGAAGAATTTGAAGGTATTGACAATCATCTTGTGAGGTCATCACCAGCGAATTGCTCAACAACAATGGAACTGGACTTATTGCACACCATGTTGCAGACATTCCAACAAGCAGTGGAAGTGATTGACCTGGATGATATTCTTGTGATCGCAAGTCCCTGCTGGACATTAGTAATGTAGAACACTGCAAGTGTGATTCATTGGTGAGACTAACAGTGGGGAAGCTGCGTTGCCTTGATTATTGTGCAGACAAGGCTCTCATCCCTCAAGATCACCCATTGCAGTGACTGGCAAAGGAGACGCCGAAGCTGGCTGTATGCTACTGGACTAGAGACTGCTCCATCCTTTCAGTTCTGCCCTCCAACATTCACTCCAGGAAGATAAGCTAGATTACTTTCATTAGCAGCAGAATTTACATGAAATTAAGAATTGTTGTGTCTTGCTTTTGCTGAAAAATGACTCCAGGACAATATCCATGCACCATCAATCTACACACCAAGACACTCAGTTAACTAGGCTATTTAAAAAATTTTTGGTAACGACGGTTTTTTCTGCTGTCATAATTATATGTGTTAAATGTGTCGAGTGCTGTGTGTGACTGTTGATACTATGCTTTGCATCTTGGCCGCAGAGGAACGCTGTTTATTTTGCTGTATTCCTGTGTATGGTCAAATGACAATTAAACTTGAACTTGAAAGAGAGAATATCCTGGGTGATGAGGGTTCTGAATGAAGGATGTCACGTTTCTGAAGTCCTCAACACTGGGGAGGCGAATGCCATTTATAGAGCTGACTGAGTTCACAACTTCCTGCAACTTTTTCTAATCCTGTGCAGTCGCCCCCTCCATCTCCATACCAGACCAGTTAGAGTGCTCTCCATGGTATTTCTGCAGAAATCTGTAAGATTCTTTTGTCATACACCAAGTCTCCTCAAACTCCTAATG
The DNA here is from genome assembly GCF_030144855.1 of Hypanus sabinus. Taxonomy (NCBI): domain Eukaryota; kingdom Metazoa; phylum Chordata; class Chondrichthyes; order Myliobatiformes; family Dasyatidae; genus Hypanus; species Hypanus sabinus. The sequence goes on along the minus strand of NC_082712.1, from coordinate 132,993,507 downwards.
AAAGATAGCCATTGTTGTGTCTTCTTTGTAATTGCATCAAAACGTTGGTCCCAAGATAATCCTTCAGAGATACTGACATCCAGGAACTTGAACCTGCTCCCCCTTTCCGCTGTTAATCCCTCGATGAGGACTGGTGTGTTTTTCCTCAACTTCCCCTTCCAGAAGTCCACAATCAATTCTTTGGCCTTACTGACCTTGAGTGCAAGGTGGTTATCATGACACCACACAACCAGTTTCTTTCATTTCACTCCTGCCAACAATAGTTGTGTCTTCAGTAAGTTTTTAGATGGCGTTTGAGCTGTACCTAGCACACAGGCATGGATGTAGAGAGTAGAGGAGTGGGCTAAGTCCACAGGCTTTGATCAGCAAGAAGATGATGTTATTTCCAATCCATTGTGGTCTCCCAATGAGGAAGTTAATGATTTAGTTGCAGAGGGAGGGACAGGGCCCAGGTTTTGGAGCTTTTGATTATAACTGACGGTATGATTATGTTGAATCCTGAGCCATCAATAACAGCAGCATGACAGTTGCCCATGTGATCGAAGGCCAATTGGAGAGCCAGTGAGATTGCATCTCCTGTAGACCTATTGAAGCAAATTGCATTGTGTCCAGGTCCTTGCTCAGGCTGGAGTTGATTCTGGCCATGACCAACCTCTTAAAGCACTCATCACAGTAGGTGTGAGTGCAACTGGGCAATCGTCATAGAAGCAGATCACCTTGTTCTTCCTGGGCACTGGTATGATTGTCACCCTTTTGAAGTAGGTGGAAATGTCTGACTGCAGAAGTGAGAGATTGAAGATGTCCTTGAACACTCCCTCTAGCTGGTTGGCACAGGTTTTCAGTGCCCTACCAGGTACACCATCAGGGCCTGTCGCGTTCCAATGGTTTACCCTCTTGCAAGATGTTTAGACATCAGCTTCTGAGACAGAGATCACAGGGTCACCAAATGCTGCAGGGATTTGCACTCTCTTTTTAACCATGCACTTTTGAAGGATTGTGTGCAGCACTGGTTGTTGCTTTACAGGTAGGATGTGGAGTCTTTAGAAAGGGTGCATAAGAGATTAGCGTTTTGCCTGAATTAAAGGATATTATCTATAAGAAGAGATAGGATAAACTTGGATTGTTTACTGTGGAGTGTCAAAGGCCAAGGGATAACGTGATAGAAATTTATAAAATTACAAAACATAGATAGGGTAGATAGTCTTTTTTTCCCCAGGGTGGAAATGTGAAAATGTAAAATATTAAAGACCATAGCTGTAAGGTGACTGGAGAAAGTTGGAGCAGATATACAAGGCATGTTTTTACATTGAGAGTGAAAGGTGCCTGTAATGTGCTGCTGGGGTAGGAGGGTAATGGTGATATAACGAGATGCAGTAGTGACTTTTAAGGGCCAGTTAGACAAACACATGAACATGGAAAGATAAGGATGAAATACAGGTAGATGGAATTAGTTTAATTTGGCATCATGGTCAGCACAAACATGGTGGACTGAATGGCCTGATCCTGTGCACCACTGTTTCATAGAGGTAGTTTTCACCATCTTCTCAAGGGCAATTATGGTTGGGCAATAAAACTAGCCTTGTTAGTTTACCAAGAGCCTAAAATCAATCTTTTTAAAAGTCAGAATTCTAATTCTGAATGTTGTACTTTCAGAGATTAGGGAATAGTTATCAGTATATAAAGGTTGCAGGGCATTTTGAAGGAAATTTGTTCACTTTTATCTCTTATCCAGAGGTGATAAGTGTATGACTAAAGGCAAAGTGAATGAGAATGGAGTGCAGATAAAATTGTTTAGTATGATTGTGAAACGTTAGACATCTGTCAATATTGTTAAAGTGAGCTCTGGAGAAACCAAAATAACCACTAACATAGACTATGGTAACAATTAAAACAAGATGAAAACTTTACTTCAGAATGATGCATGAGAAAATAACATTTATAAAGACTGAAGAATTCTTAATATTCATCCAAGAATTGGTATTTGTGTAGAGCAGAGCTACACAGATGATAGTTCTAATTAGGTCAGGCCAGTGTTGATTTTACATCAGGAATTCACTCATAATTATAGCTGATGAGTCACTGGGGATCCACTTTGTCAGATGAACGGCAGATTACTGGGTATCCACGTTTAAGCTCTGTTGATGACTCATGGGGTATGACACTCACTCAGGCAACGCTAGTGAGTCATTGATATTTGTTTCATGATTTTAATGCCAGCATCTTTTCTGTGTGATCCAGATGAGCTTTTAAAGTTCTCACCTGAATTGAACAGCACAGTTATAACTAACAAGTGCCTTTTATGAAGGGCTAGTGTGGGCCAGTGTGTGCAGTCTGGAAAATTGCACTAATCCTAACAGGCTAATGAGCAGTACTAAATCTTTCATTATCTTCCAGTTCCTTTTTCAGTACTTAATGTTTAATGGGGAAAATTGAAATACCTTTTTAAAATCTGGACTGTTTTTTTTGAACTGCCAGCTAGTTACAAGTTCCTGCAAAGCATAAAAATTAGTTACTAGCACCTGAAGGATTTGGCAATCTTGCTCGGCTAAATTTAGAAACTAATTTAGCTTTGTTTTTTTTTCCTTCAGCATGAAACGGAAATTGAGCATAGAAATAATAGAAAAAATATTTACAATAATGTGGTACATTAAGATAAAAACAATTGGAAGCTTTAATAGAGCCAACAAAATTTTATGTTTCAAAATTAGGTATAATATTTTAAGGGTAATTTTGAAGCTGTTACTGGAAATAAAAATGCAGATATAAAGCTGAAAATGCTGTAATTGCTGGTAATCTCAAATCTGAGCAAGCCAAAAAATAAACCTATGCCAGTAATTGTAGAGAGACTGTGGATTTTTATTTTAGCAATAACTTTTTATTACTACTTTTTAAATTTTCTGTTGAATATCTCTGGAAAGGGTGATATTTATAACTCTTCCTAATTGACCTTGAAAGGATTGTGTTGAGAGCTGAATTAAATTCAGTTTGTACATTTGCCAGGTTTCAAATAATGACAAAGAAACAGCAAATAAGTGCCAAAAGAAGTTTAGCTCCATACACTACTAATATTCATTCCATATCCAGCTTAACTGATAAAGATACAAAGGGGCTGCTTTGTTTGCCCAAATCGTTCTGGACCCAGCGACCTGGTCCGACCATAAGACATTAGAGCAGAATTAGGCCATTCGGCCCCTTGCTCCTGCTTTCCCCCCTAATTTGTGATGCTCTGACTAATGAAGAAGCTATCATCCTCTGCTTTAAATATACCCAAAGACTAGGTTGCAAGCCATCTGTGGCAATGAATTTCACAGATTCTCTACCGGCTGGCTGAGGAAATTCATCCTCATCTCTGTTCTAAATGGACGTCCCTCTATTCTGAGGCTGTGCCCTCTGGTCCTGGACTCCCCTCTATAGGAAAGATCATCTCCACATCCACTGTATCTAGGTCTTTCAATATTTGATAGGTATCAATTCTTCTCATTTTTCTAAACTCCAACAAGGCCCATAGCTATCAAACGCTCTTTATACATTAACCCATTCATTCCTGGATCATTCTTGTGAACCTCCTCTGGTCTCTCTGCAATGCCAGCAATTCTTTTCTTAAACAAGAGGCCCCAAACTCTAAGTGCAGTCTGACCAATGCCTTATAAAACCTCAGCATTATGTCCTTGCTTTTATATTCTAGTCCTCTTGAAATGAATGCTAAAATTGTATTTGCCTTCCTTACTACCAACTCAATCTGCAAGTGAATCTTTAGAGAATTCTGCATGAGGACTCCCAAGTCCCTTTGTACCTCAGATTTCTGAATTCGCTTCCCCTGCCCTCCCCATTGAGAAACTAGTCTACGTCTTCATTTTCCCAGCAAAGTGCATGACCATACATTTTATTCCATTTGCCACTTCTTTGCGCATTCACCCACTCTGCCCAAGTCTTTCTGCAAACTCCCAGCTTCCTCAGCATGACCTGCTCTGCCACCTTTCTTTATATCATCTACAAACTTGGCTACAATGCCATCAATTCTGTCATCCCAATTATTGACTTACTGTATAATGTGAAAAGAAGTAGTCCCAACACTGACCTCTGCAAAATACCACGTCATCAGCGGCCAACCAGAAAAGGTTCCCTTTAGTCCCACTCTTTGCCTCCTGCCAGCCAGCCAATCTTCTATCCATGGTAGAATATTTACTGTAATATGATAGGCTCTTTCCTTGTTAAGCAGGTTCACGTGTGCCACCTTGTCAAAGGACTCCTGAAAATCCAAGTAGTTGCAGCAATGTCAGTGCTTCCAATGGTACATGAAAGAAGTTGGCACTGCACGATAATGATCCTCAAATCATCGACAGCCAGCAAAGATATACCCCTAGCTTTGTTAAATGCCAAGCTTGTGACAGGTGTAAAGGGCTCATAAATGTCTATAGCATACAGTATTTTAAAAACTTAGAACAGTGAAATAAAGCAAGTCATGTAAACATGTCAAATATCGTTTCTAAAAAAAAGTACAAAAACATTTAAAACCAAAGATTGTGATCTTCATTCTCCAATTAACATTATCAGGAAGCAAACCCTAATTGACTCCGGAACATAGAAAAATATATTAGTATACACATGCAAAATAGTGGAGGAACTCAGGAAGTCATGGAGGTTTTTGGAGGGGAGTATCCAGTTGATGTTGTGGATCAAGATCCCTCATCAGGACCAGTTATTCTAAGAATAAGATGTTTTTTTGGGTGAATCTACAACATAGAACTACAAGCATATTGAGTAGCAGAAACGAAGTGCAGTATCCTGGACCAATACAATCATTTTTGCAGTGAATCAGACAAAAGCTCTACTCCCACCACACCAAGTTATAAATGGTGATGGATGCTTAAACACTTGGGAGAAGCAGATCCTATGAATATTCCCATCTTAAACAGATAAGTACAGTATGTAAATATAAATGCCCAGTCTGAAATATTTACAACCTATAAGTAGATGACGCTAAATTAATTAATTTATTTATTGAGATTCAGCACAGAATAGGCCCTTCTGGCCCTTTGAGTCACAGTCTACTGGGCATCTACATCTCTCTATATTCATTTCATCTCACTGCACTGCTCTATATGTCATTCTTCATCTATTTGCACATCTTGTATTTCCACATGTAAATGTTTTGTCAGAACATTAAGATAGAAAGGCTAAATATTCAGCAATAATTCTTTAACTTTGACATATGATATAGAAGCAGAATTAGACCATTTGGCACATCAAGCCTGCTTAAAATTCAATTATGGATGATTTTGTTTCAACCCCATTCTCATACCTTCTCCCTGTAACCCTTAACCCCTGCCCCTTTTACCAATTAAGAATGTATTGATCTTTGTCTTAAGTATACCTAATAATTGCCTTCACAAGTCAAGTTCACAGCCATTTTCTAGTGATAATCCCATTATGCCATCTTGTTTTGGGTATGAGTGCAAAAGCATGGAAAGGACACTTCTCAGTGACAGGCTGCATAGGAATGATTAATAGAACATTTTTCTTTGCTATGAAATTTACACGTGACGTTCACAATAATTCAAACTAATATAACATAGCCGTAGTTCATCAGCTCAGTACTTGCTAATACACCTTGTAAAATGACTTACACCAGTTATGATTTCATTAGCAATCTAATTGCAGAACTTGGTAAATTGTTTCAAAATTATGACAACAAACTAATCTATCATCATGGTATAATTTCACAAACTGAATTCAGAGGTCTCTTGAGAGATCTGAAGCCCTCTTGATCAAGCACTACTTTACAGGAAAGTATATGGAATGAATTAAATGCAAAGCTCAGTATTTTTCTACTTTATTTGTTTAACATTCTTAAGTCTTTCTGTTCACAAAAATACCTTATGAACCTTAACATTCTGGACTTCCCAGACAAGATATCAGAATGTCACTACTGACAGATGACATGAGAATGATTTACTTGTTGCAAGTTGAGCTAATATTATCAAGTACAGATAATAGCAAAACAGTCCCACCACTCATAGTAAATTATACATTTATCTAAATACAATATAAAAAAGATTGAGTTGGTTAGTCTGCTTTCCACTGTAGTTTTGGACCAGTTAACTTAAATGTAAATACCCTATTTATCTGTTATGGGTTTGGACATTCATGTCTTAACAAATTATCAAGGAAAATATTGGAAGCTAATTTATCAAAAAAACACAGTTATCATTCCTTTGCCCCAACATGACCCACTAACATAACTTGATACCCTTACAGATCACATCCGCATCATGAGATCATTCTTTCAAAGCCTCTAACTTTGCTCATGCCCACACTGGCTGCTTATATTTCTTACCTAAGATCCACAAACAAGATTGCCTCATCTCCCATTATTTCTGCCTGCACTAGCCCCATCAAAGTTACCTCTTCATATCTTGTCTCCATCCCACCTCTTCTTGACCATTCTCTTCACACCCTATATTTGCCCTCCACCATTTTAACAATTTCTAATTCCATGGTCCCAACTGCCTGAGCTTCTGTTCCCTTCTCTCAGTTTCTCTATCTCCACCGCATGTGTTCTGAGATGTGGCTTTCCACCTTTTCAGGAGTTTCCACATTGTTGCCTCTCTCATTCTGCCACCCTCTGCCTTTTGCAAGGATCATTCTCTCCGTAGCTTCCTAGTTCACTCATTCCTTTCCGACCATCCTGGAACTGTTCCCTACAACCGTAGGAGGTGCAGCACTTCTCCCTACACATCCTCCCTCACCACCGTCCTGAGATCTAAACAGCGAATGTGAGTGAGTTAAGATTCGCCCGCTCTTCCTCCAACCTGGTCTATTGCATTCAGTGCTCATGAAGTGGCCTCCTCTACATTGGTGAGACCAAACATAAACCAGGTTCTGCAGAGCACCTATACTCTGTCCACAATGGCCAATTTGAGCTTCTGGCTGCATGTCATTTCACCATCCTTTCCCACCAGACCAGATCATCAGGAACTGTCTCACTCTCCCCCACTGTTCACTTTTTCCATTGATGTTCAAATAAAAAGCTGGAGATAACAATCCTGTCATGGTGTATGCCACATAATGATCATAAAGAAGTAAAGCATGGAAAGACCCCTCAACACCCTGAGTCTGTGCCAACTATCCATTGTATACAAATCCTAACCTTGCATCTTTTATTCTGACAATTTCCACCAATTTTACTTCCATGCTTCCTACCCCCAAATTTTACTTGCAAAAAATGTATGTAGCCCTCCATTAGTCTCATGAGACCAAGGATTTGCACCTCAGAAAGTTTCCAGGGAGCAAGCCTGGGCAAGATTTTTATGGAAGACCGACAGTTGCCCAAGCTGCAAGTCTCCCCTCTCCATACTACCAATGTTGTCCAAGGGAAGGGCATTAGGACCAATACAGCTCAGCACCGGTGTCGTCACAGAGCAATGTGTGGTTAAGTGCCTTGCTCAAGAACAAACAGGCAGCCTCAGCCAAGGCACAAACTAGTGACCTTCAGGGAACTAGACGAATGCCTTAACCACTTGGCCACGCGCCAACACATTGCAAAAGGTACCAACATACCAAATCACATATTTTGGAGATATGGGAAGAAATCAAGGCACCGAGAGGAGCTGCAGCTGATCACAGATCGAATGCGCACACCATAAGCAAGCAGCCCCAGACATCAAGATTGTTGCTGGTTCACTGGAGCTGTGAGGTAGAAGCTCTGCTAGCTGCATCACTGAACTGTCCAAATATTTAGCATTGCAAAATAGCCATAATGATCTACAGAGAATTGAAGGAATAGTACAAGCAATCGACCAGGAGGAGTACATGAACCTGGAAGACTGAGAAAACTTTAAAAAGTAACAAAGAACCACTAAGATAGCAATAAAGAATGGGAAGATGGACAGAAAAGTAAAGTAGCAGGAAATATAAAAACAGATAATAAAACATATACTTCTACCATGTAGAAGAGGGTAACTAAAGTGAATGTAGGTTGCGTGAAAGATGAGAAGGGGAAATAGTACTGGGTAATGTGGAAATGGCCATGATTTGAATAACTATTTTGTGCCGGTCTTCACAATCAAGGATACATCTAATATGGCATAGAGAGATGTTATGGTTGCGATGATAAAATCACTGTCACTAAAGAGGTTTGCTGAGAAAGCTAGTGGGCTTAAAGGTAGACAAGTCATCTGGTCCCAATGGAATGCAGGCCAGGCAGCTGAAAGAAATGGCAAAGTTATATTAGAGGCATTAGTGAGCTGATGAGCATTAATAAGGATTCGAGCAGCAGATAAGTTGAAAGTAGAAAGTGGTCTATGTCGTGGTGAGGTATCACATGCTGGGAGTTCATTGTGAGATCAGCCAAGTGCCAAGGGCCTTGGAAATGTCATCCTAAAGCAAAAGACAGCTCATCAGAGAGGAAAATAATTAAGAATGTAAGCTTGATTTAATTTTGAAAGCAAGGATTAAAATATGCAGTATCTTTCTCTCTGGAGATCGTGTAGTCTTTTGCTGATTGCATTGTGAACAGTTTATGAAAAGATATCTTTGAATAATTGTTTTTTTAACAAGATAATGTTGATTAACTGAAACATGTTAACAAAGAATGGCTGTTTGATAAATCCTTGAAATTATCCCTATTAATAACTTTCCAAACGTAGTTTATTTGAAATGCGGAGATAAAAATTCTGTAATGTAAACTAGTTATATTGGTAGTAGAGATGCAGCAATAAAGCTTTATGCTCTAGACTTTGGAAGGCAAAACCATCCAAGATTCCTGTACTTCCATGATTTATTGGCCTGGGTTGTGTAACTGTGAGTATTAATAGAGCTGTGCAGATCAAAACTGGTGTCAACTTACTTCACACACACAGTTTCTCAGTCTGTATTGATTGATGTTAATTTGCTGCCGAGAACACCCTAATGAGCGTGGCACTGGATGGCAGCAGCTGGTGCAGATGGTATAGTACCTCATTGTGTTAAAATGTACAGTTGAATTAAGGGGGGATTCAAGGAAATTGGTTTTCAACAAATGAATTTGAATGGTAATTACTAACGAGATTTGATTGCTAATTTGCTTCAAATTCTGAAAAGGAAAGATGAATAAAATTTATGTAAATAGCATACAGTAATGACTGTTTGGTAAATTACATTTGCTTGAAAGGTCATTTGCTAGGTAATATTCAAGGCCACAGATTTGAATTTTTCATTGAAAATCTGATGGAATTGAACAATGCACACGCAGATTACATTCATAATTTGCTTTCCTTTCGGGGAAAAAATGTTATAAGATAATTCAGTGATGCACAATTAATTACATGACCTCCAGTCAAAGAAGTTACTGTAAGTAGGGATGACCAAAAGCCTGGTTAAAGGACTGAACCTTAGGTAGAAGGGATAGCTGAAGAAACAGATGGGGTTTAGGGAAGGAATTTCTAAACAATGAAACCAAAGCAAGCAATACTGTATCATTAGCATTGGAGATGCAAAGTGGATTAAGTGTGAGGTGATTGACTGGAATGGTTGTTGAGAGAGAAATACAAAACCATTGAATTTACATACAGGGTAAGAACTTACATTTGAGGTAGTTCTCAAAAAAGGGGCCTGCAGATAAGCAGATGTAATGCAATTTCAGAAGAACGGTAAGAAAAGCTGCAATCCTCTCAGAAAATGGAAGTTAGTTTGCCCAGTTATTTAAGTTACTAGTTTTATAAATACAATCACTGCAAGGTGCATTAACACCAATGTGCTTCTTATTTTAGTAAATTATTTGAGAAGGATAAAGTTTAGAATCATTCAGCGTGACTGCAATCACTCGACATTACACTCCTGAATAGGGAAACCCAACTGAACGACTTGTTGGACCATTTCTGAGAGCAATGCAAGTGAGTCACATAGTTATGAATCTGGAGTTACATATGCTCATTTTTTTCTTGCTCCCATGTTTTTCCCAGCACATTGGGAAGAGATTTAAACTTATACTTGTGGATGAATAATTCAAATTTCTGTAATACACATTCTATAACATTTTTTGCTAATTCGGGGTTAAGTGCATCATTATTGCATCATTAGACACATTCTTTAGCATAATCATTTACTTTGCAGATGAATTTCAGTCTGGTAAGAGCAAGTAACTTAGAGATACACTATATCCGCTGTTTGCAAAAGATAGGATTGGGGAGGAGGGTAGTGTGGAAGACTAAACATGAAAATCAGGCTTTCCAGGAGTGAAGCAAAGGATGATGAAAGTTTGGAAGTTTTTAATTATAATAATGGCAATGGGGCATATAATTGTAGATCAGTCCTGATTTTTACTGGTTGGATATGTTCAAGAGCTAAATGATCCTGTGTTTCTATGTTTCGAACTGAGTACAATTGATCACATTTTCACATTTCTCCAATTCTCCTCTTTTCTGTATGATTTTTGGCTTGAAACATGATATAATCATTCATCCAGCTCAATTGCAAATGACAAGACTTGTGCAATATCCATGTACTGTATTTTACTCAGATTTAGTTTGAAGAAATTGATTGTTTTAGTAACTCAGCTATTGCTCTTTTCTTAATCCATTTATCTTATAAATACCATCCAATCAAAACTTCATCATTCTAAATTTTATATTGCTACCATTGATTTAGCTTTCATAAATTATAAACATGCGGAAATTGTTGCAATGGATGTTGACTTTTTCCCATCTCTGTTTTAATAGGTTCCCAGAAGTAATAACATTAAACAAGAGCTAAATGTTATTTTATGAATTGTTAGATCTTTTCGTTCATTCCCTGTTTAAAATTGTAAATATATGTAGCAATGTTTCTGTTCACACACTTGTCATGAGACAACTATATGGGCTTATTTCATTGCACCCAAATGGAGCCTCAAATGGATTCTGATACTATTATGATGAACACCCTGGGATTATTTTTATAAACTATTGTTAAAGGTTGCAGTTGTCTGTAATCAGCCAGTGAAATGTGTTGTTCTGTTTATGGTACAGTGAAGACATTGAAACAATAGAGCTGCATTAACACAGATCGTAGGCTTTATATTATTATACTAAAATGTACAGAGTCGTAGAATTGTACAGTACAGAAATTAGCCTTTCTGCACGTCACATCCATACAGACCTTTTTCTCATTCTACACTCTTCAAATTTGTTTGCATTTAGTCTATATCCTTCTGTGCCTTGTCTTTTGACTGCCTGTCAAAATTTCTTTTAAGTGTAATGTTTGTAACTGGTTATGCTATGACTTCTGCCAGTATGCTCCAGATATCTGCAGCTCTACGGGTAAAAAAAAATCCTCTCAAATCTCCTTTAAGTCTCCTTCCTCTCACCTTAATCCTATACCTTTCTATTGATACTCCACACCACAGTATCCTATATATGTCATTTATAATTTTATACACCTGTATAAGGTCACTCCAGAAAAAGGACTTCCTATCCAATCCCTCCCTCTGATTAAAATCCTTCAATCCAGGCAATGTCTGGTGAATCTCCTCTGCACTCTCTCCAGCCCAAGCACATGCATGCTTTGGTGTGGTGACCAGAACTGCACACAATATTCCAAATGTGATTTAGCCAGTGATTTGTAAACTTTTACCAAAATGTTACCTTTAAATTCTGTGCCCAAATTATGAAGGCAAACATTTTTCATCACCACTTTCTTCACGTAGCACTTTTGGAAAACTGTAGGCTTGAACTCCAAGCTCCCTCTTTTTAAAAAAAAAACGCTACTATTTACTGTACTTGCCATACCCCTATTTAAGTTCACAAAATGAATAAACTGGCACTCATCAGGATTAAATTCCATTCCCCAATGCTCCACGAACTTTCCATCTGACCTACATCCTGCTGTAGCCTTATGCAACCTTCCTGACTATTCACTACACTATAACTTTAATGTCATCTGTAATTTTAATTAAGATACCTCCTGCATCTATATTCTGCTTTACACCAGAGGTCACAGACTTCCTATTGGAAAGCATCCCTCTACCACTATCCTCTTCCTCCTGTCATTAAGTCAATTTGGATTCATTTAACCAATTTGCCTTGGACCCCACATGCTCTAGCCCTCTGGATGAGCCTACCTAGCAAACCTTGTCAAATGCCTTATTTAATGTAAATTTGGTTAGTATCTACCACTCTGCCCTCAGATTCAGGTTTAGATTTATTCATCACATATATGTTGAAACAAACAGCAAAATATGCCGTTTGCATTAACAATCAACATGTTGAGGTAGTATTCATGGGTGTGCATTCCTCCTCTGGCCACCACCAAGCACCACTGGAGGAGCCGAGCACCTTGATCAGCAGTCACCAAACAGCACATTCTGATGCCTTCCCTACCATTGTGGAAGATTTCAACCAGGCTAGAAGCCTCTGAACACTACCCGTGGCTGTGACAAAGAGTCGCCACATCACGGCTTTTGACCTTCAGACCTCGACCCCAGGACTCACTGATCACTGGTTTGACCTTCAGACCTCAACTTCTAGACTTGCATGCACCTTGGACCCTATTGACCTAGGGGGTCACCAGCCCTCGTGACTCTACTCATATGACCTTCCAGGACCAACCTAGGATTCGTTGGTCTCCTTGGGACCTGCTGATTGGACTTGCGGGATCGTCAACTTTCCTCATGGACTCCAAACACCATTCTATCCCTGACTCTTCATTTTCTGCCCTTGACCTCTAACTCTCCCTCATCCCTGTCCCTAACCCCTAACATGACCCCTAACTCCCTGTGCTTCCCAAAAACCATCCCTGCAAAATCAATTTATCATTTTTTTAAATTCTTTAAAAAAAGCTCAGTGAAATTAGTGAGGCAAGGTTTCCATGCCGACTATGTTTGATCGGTCCCTGTCTTTCCAAATGTGCATAAATCCTGTCCCTTAGGGATTTCTTCAATGATCTTCCTAACATAAGGTTCACCAGCATGTTACTACTTAGTTCATCCTGGCTGCCCTTCTTAAATAAGGGAACAACAGTCATCACTTCATGCTAACAGAAATGTAAATTATCTGCTGCGATCCCAGCTAACCTCTCTTGCTTCTCATAGCGACATGAGACATAACTCATCAGGCTCTGGATATTTATCAGCCCTTGTATTTCCCATTATATCTCACAATTCCTTGTCATGTGCTAAACTTCATTCCTATTAGAACCAAATTGTCCATAACAGAAATAATTGTGCTACAGAACAGTAATTTTCATTACAGTTCAGATTCTTAAATACATACATCTTTATTCACATCATTATTTTATGCGGAACAAAACTGAGATGGAATAAGGAAGTGTTAAATGTGTCCAATCCAGAGTAATAGGCATTTATTGGACTAGGAACCTAACCCGTTTTTGTGTTATCAAAATTGAAGAGGTATTAGTTGGGAATGTTACTGACGGCCACAAAGACAGTTGCTTTGCAAAAGTCTGAAAATGTTACATCAGTGCAAAGAAGAAGAGGCTGGATTGGTAGGTGGGAGCATCAGTGTTCAGAGACAGTGTTTCACAAGAATAGTAAGAAAATTGTATCTGACCATCCTTATTCTGAGCCAGGTAAACTTGATATTGATATTGGATATGCAGAATAAATTCTGTTTTTGTGGCATTCACACAACTGACATACTTAATGGAAATTTTCCATCAAGAATTCCAATGGTATATGATTCCAAGTAATGTTATTGAGAAAATTAGAATATGGCACAGACAGTTTTAAGAGTTTGGAATTATCTGTATTTGTAGATGTTTATTGACCAGACAATGGTATATGTTTGATTAGGTTGTACAGATTTTTAATGTTTGTTGGCATTAATTGACTGGCAGTATTTGACAAAGGAACATAAGTTAATGATTTTTCTCTACAAATCAATTCAATGGTAATTCAAAGGTAAGATTGAGAAAATGATGTATTGGTACTGTAGCGAGCACTTGGTCCATAATGACAGATGAGGAAACTCTAATTCAAAAACCGTTTTGTTGTGATAGACACAAAGCAGACTGGGCACCATGACCCACAGTGTGAACCCCACCAGTCTCACACAGACTGGGGAGGTGACCATCACACATCCCGGTTACATTCTCGGTGACCCACAAATACACAAGCAAATAACTGTATAACCCAAGCTAAAGTGTAACAATAAATGAACTGGAACTTCCCACCATAATCCCACAAAAGCACTTCAACACAAGAACAATAAACAGTATTGGTCATTAGAAATGCAGGGGCGGACTGTTGACCACGCCCCACCTCAGAACGTCACAGTACTATAGAAATGCCACTGGCTACAAAAACTGGAATAAAGAAACTGCAAGTTGGAAATATTATGTTTGTGGGAAATAAAAATGTTACAAGTTTGTAGAATCTTTTTACATTCTAGACCTTTTTGCTATTGATCTTGAAGTAGCCAATGCTCTTAACTACTGTTTGAGGCATTGACTTGCAGTCAGCAATATTAACATTGCTTAAATGAATGTTTAAATGTCATCTTGTTAATTTCTTTTCACCTGAATAATCTGCTCTTTTCTTAATATTTTCCTGTAAGTCATCTGAAATGTGTTCCTTTGATTTCTAAAGTCAAGTGATATTCCCTGTTGTCAATTTAATGGCAGGTGTCTTGAAGACATGGTGACTTTGACTTTAATTACGATAGATCTGGAAGAAAAAGGCAGTGTCAGTAACAATGACCATGAAATTTTATCTAAATCACTGATGTTCTAAAAGGAGGAAATTTGCTGTCCTTACATGTCATGGCCTGTCTGGGGCTCTGCATTCACTACAGTGTTTCACTGACAACTGTGATTTAAAATGAACTGGCAAGCTTCTTAATTAAGGGACAATTAGGGATGAACAGTAAATGCTGGCCCTGCCACTGAACACATGTATGGAACACAAATTTATGTACTTGTGTCATCAATCAAACTTACCCCACCCCCTCATGACCTCATTCTCCTTTGCCTTCATATCTACTTTAGAATGCTAGTGTATAGCGCAGGAACAGACCCTCAGCCCACAATGTTGAAACAAACTAACTAAATTAAAAATCAAATCTCCAATTAAACTAATGCCCATTGCCTACACGAAACTCATACCTTCAAATTCCTGCATATTCATATACATATACATACCCTGAATGCCTCTATCATATTTGCCCCACCAACAACCCAGTCCGTGAACAAATCTTGCCCCACACATCTCCGTTGAAATTATCCCATCAAATTTAATAAATGCCCTCTGGTATTAGACATTTCAACACTGGGAAAATGATGTTGCTGTCTACTCTCTCACGGCCTCTCATAATCTTATAAACCAGTATCAGATCTTCCATCAGCCTCCACTGCATCAGAGCAAACAACCCAGGTTTGTCCAATCTCTCTTTATAACACATGCCCTCTAATCTAGGCAGTACTCCAGAAGCAGCCTAACTGGAATTTTTAAAAGTTGGAACAAAACCTCTGACTCTTGAACTCAATTCCTCAACTAAAAGGGAAGCATTCTAAATGCTTTCTTCACCACTCTATCAACTGAAAGATCAGAAATTAGCTTAAAAGTGGTGATAAATACTGTAAAGAGTCTTGCTATTAACAATGCACTATCCCTTTTCCAAAGGTGTTACACTTCACATTAGGTCAGGTTAACCTCCATCTGCCATTTCTTTACCTATATCTGCAATGCTTTAAATACTGCATTATCCTTTGCCAGCTTTCTATGCTATCACGGCACCACTAATCTTCATATCATGTGCAAGTTTACTTATCAATATTTCCATCCAGGTCATTTATATATATCACAAACAGCAGAGGTCCCAGTACTGATCCCTGATCCCTGCAGCACACCACTGGTCATCGACCTCTGTCTTTTACGGGTAAGTCAGTTCTGAATCTAAACAGCTATTTCATAATATTTCCATGCATCTTAATCTTCTGGATGGGCCACTTGTGAGAGACCTTGTCAAACTGTGTGTGTGTGTGTGTGTGTGTGTGTGTAAACCATGTATACAACATCCACAGCTCTACCTTGCATAAATCACCTTTGTCACCTCATCAAAAAATTCAATCAAAGTAAAAACATATGACTGCGCAGCACAAAGCTATGCTATCTGTCTTTAATTAGGACATATTTTACAATTGGTCATAAATCCTATCTCTAATGATCCTCTCCAGTAACTTTCCTACCATTGGTGTCCATAGTATTATCCCTTTTATCCTTTTCGAATAAAGGAATCACATTAGCTCCCCACCTGTCCTTTGGGACCTCACCTGTAGCTAGAGGGAACACAAAGGTATTGGTCAAGTTCTGAGCCCTAGCAATCTCTTCTCTTGCCTCTCTCAGTATCCTTTGGTATATTTCATCAGGCCCTAGGGACGTATCCACTTTTACGTTCTTTAAGAAGCACAACTCTTCCTTTATCTGGAAATGCCCAAGCAAATTAGTGTTCTCCACACTGATCTCCCTGTCCCACATGCCTTTCTCTTTGGTAAATACTGATGCAAAGTACTAATTTAGGACCTTACCCACACCCTCTACCTCCAAGCTGATATCCTTTATCCATGAGAGGTCCTACCCTCTCCTTTGTTATCCTCTTGCTTTGGGATTCTCTTTTATCTTACTTTCCGTGGCCCCATTGGTTTTCCTAATTCCCTTTTCAGGCTTCCTTATAATCCTCAAGTGCTCTGTTTGATGTCAGTGGTTTGTCTCCTGAGATAGAAACAGAGAGATTCAGAAGGAGGAGAAATGTCCAAGTGAATAAGGTAGTGGGATGGTAGTGGCAAAGTTAATGAAATTGATGAGTTATATGTAGGTGCAAGAGGCAGCACCAAGACAGTCATTGGTGTAGCAGGAGGAGTTGGAAAGTGGTATCAGAAGAGGTTGAGAACAAGGATATGTTGCCAAAAAAACAAGTAAAACTAGCACCTATGTGAGTGCCCATGACTACACCTTTGATTTGTAAAGTGAGGTGATTTGAAAGAAAATGAGTTCAATGTATGCAAGACTAAGTTCAGCCATACAGAAAGAGTGCTTGTCAAAGAGAACAGACTGGGAGACCATTTCACTGAACACCTATTCTCTGTCCACCAGAGAAAGCAGGATCTCCCAGTGGTCACATATTTTAATTCCACGTCCCATTCCTATTCTGATATGTTGATCCATGGCCTCCTTTACTGTCAAGATGAGGCCAAATTCAGGTTGGAGGAACAACACCTTATATACCGTCTGGGTAGCCTCCAACCTGATGGCATGAACATTGATTTCTCTAACTTCTGTTAATGCTCCTCATCCCCTTCTTACCCCATCCCTTAGTTATTTATTTATTTATTTATTTATCTGTCTATCTATTTATTTATTATTTCCCCTTTTTTTTCCTCTCTCCTGTCCCTCTCACAATCACTGCTTGCCAGCTCTCCATTTTCCTCTGGTGCTCCCATCCCCCCTTCTTTCTCCCCAGGCCTCTGTCCCATGATCCTGTCCCTTCTCCAGCTCTGTATCCCTTTTGCCAATCACCTTTCCAGCTCTTAGTTTCACCCCTCCCTCTCTGGTCTTCTCCTATCATTTTGTATCTCCCCCTCCCTCTCCCACTTTCAAATCTTGTACTATTTCTTCTTTCAGTTAGTCCTGACGAAGGGTCTTGGCCCAAAACATCGACTGTACTTCTTCCTATAGATGCTATCTGGCCTGCTGTGTTCCACCAGCATTTTGTGTGTGTTGCTTGAATTTCCAGCATCTGCAGATTTCCTCATGTTTGCGTTTTTAACTGGAACTATGTTCACTAAAAAGAAACTGAGAGCCTTAAGGCTTTTCTAATGGAAAATGTTCAGGGACTGGACATCCATAATGAAGACAATGTGTTGGGGACCAGGAGACACACGACTCTCATCTCAAGATAGCATTTCATATTTATGATATAGAACCAAATGGCAAGAACATTGAATTTTGGGAGACTATATAACATTAGTATCCCCAATGGTATCAAATAACTGCTCACGTTGTAAACAACATACTATAAAGTACCAGTATAATTGGATTGTAGCTAATACTAAATTTCTGTTTTTTTCACTATAACTGAATCCTTATAAGTGAAGTGAAGATTGATGCCCAACCTGACCTTTTCTGTTGCTATATTATTCACTTGGTAACTGTACTGCTGAGGATTTCTCGAATATGTCAGGAATATTACTGACTGGCTAAATCTTCATTAGGGTATGAACTATTCTTAACTCCATATTACCATTAGAAATAGCAGAATTAGGGCTTTTGGCCCATTGAGTCTGCTCCACCATTTGATCATGGCTGATTTATTATCCTTCTCAACACATTCTGCTGTCTTCTTCCAATAACAATAAGATATAGGAGCAGAAGTAGGCCATTCAGCCCATCAAGTCAGCTCCACCCTTTAATACCATTACTAATCAAGAACCTGCCCATCTCCACATTTAATATACATAATGACTTGGCCTCCAGAGCCATCTGTGGCAACAAATTCCACAAACTCACCACCCTCTGCCTTAAGAAATACCCCCTTATTTCTGTTTTAAAGTTGTGGCCTTTTATTCTGAGGCCAGGCCTTGTGGTCTTTGACTTTCCCACTACTGGAAACACTCTGTCCAGGCATTGCATTATTCAATAGGTTTCAGTAAGATCCCCCTCATCATTCTAAAGTACAGTCCCTGAGCCATGAAACCCTCCTCATATATTAACCCACTCTTCTCTAGGATCATTCTCATAAATCTCTTTTGGATACTGTCCCACATCAGCATATACCTTCATAGATATAGGGTCAAAAACTGCTCACAATACTCCAAATAAGGTCAAGCCTATCCATTATAGAGCATTAGCATAAAATCCATGCTTTTATATTCTAATCCTATCAAAATGAATGTAAACAAATCAGAGGAGGTGACTAATCACAACATAGGAGGGAGACTGAAAATCTGGTTAAATGGTGCCTCAATGACAACCTGTCACTCAATGTCAGTAAAACCAAAGAGATGGTTATCGATTACAGAAAGTAGAAAGGTGCCAGTTCTCATTAGCTGGAGAGGATAGTCGCTTTAAATTCTTCGGCATTTTCATATCAGAGGATCTGTCCTGAGACTAGTATACAAGTGCTGTCACAAAGAAGGCATGACTGTGCCTCTGTATTCTTAGAATTTGTACAGATTCTGGTAGAGAGCGGGTTCTGGTAGACTCCAGTTGAACGAGTAGGCTTTGGGGTGCTGCAAGTCTGTGTCTTGGCTACACGCTTGAGTGCTTGGAGGAGGGTGCCGATTTTTTTTTGCTGGTGGGGAAGAGGGAACTGTTGCTTTGCTGCTGTTTACACGTGGGAAGGGGGGAGCTGAGGGGGGGCTTGGGGCTTTGGGGTTCTAACATTTAACTCTCATTCATTCTTTGGAGGTACTCACTTGTTTTTGTGGATGTTTGTGAAGAAAAAGAATTTTAGGATGTATATTGTATACATTTCTCTGACATTAAATGTACCTTTGAAAACCTGCAACCTTTGATTTGGCATGTCATGTTAGAGCTTCTATAGATGCACAGCGGAGAGTATAGTGAGTGGTTGCACCAGTGCCCAGGAATGGAAAACTCTACAGAAAAGTGTTGGATACAAACTGGTCCCTTACAGGCAAAGCCCCTCCTGCCATTGAGCACATCCACCAGTAGCACTGTCACAAGAGAGCAGCTTTCACTTTCAAGGATCCCCACCATCCAGGGATTGGTCTTTTTTCATTGCTGCTATTGGGAAGGAGGTACAAGAACCTTAGGTCCCACACCAGCAGGTTTAAAAACAGTTGTTACCCTTCAACCATCAGGCTCCTGAAGCAGCGTGGATAACTTCACTCACTCCAACTCTGCACTGATTCCAAGATTCATAGACTCTTTTTCAATGACTCTGCAACTAATATTTTTGAAATTATCTATTGTTCTATTTTTTTATTTTATTCACAGTTTGTCTTCTTTTACACATGGTTATCTGTCAGCCCTTATGTGTTGTTCTTCATTGATTCTACTACATTTCTTTTCATTACTGCCTGCAAGAAAAAGAATCTCAAGGTAGTATATGGTGACATATACATACTTTGAACTTGGAATGTAAACATTTGCCTTTCTTGCAAATTGCTCCACTTACAAGTTAACTTTAAAGGACTCCTCCACTAGGACTCCCAAGTCCCTTTGCACCTCTGATTTCTGAATTCTCTTCCCCTGCCTTCCCTATTTAGTAAGTAGTCTATACCTTTAATCTTTCTACCAAGTTGCATGACCATACACTTACCTGTGTTGTATTCTATCTGCCATTTCTTTGCCCATTCTCCCAACATTCTGCACAGTCCCTACTTCCTCAGCACTACCTGCCCCTCCATTTACCTTTGTATCATTGCCAATAATTACACCATCCAATCATCCGAACAAATGAAAAGTAACAGACCCGACACTGACTCCTGGGGAACAGTGTTGTGAGCCTCTATCCTCCTCCTCATACCTGCACTCTACCATCTCTAGTGTGTGCATATATTCTGTAAAAGGACTATGTTGGTAATTATGATGGTTACTACCATATCAATGCTCACTTGGAATTCTCACACGCAGAATGATGGTCTGGGTACTCAGTATCTGTATGGAAAACAGAAAGCAAATTGGAGGATGTCCTATTTTAAAAGAATACACAAAATCTGACCCATTTGCATGATTCTTTTTCCCATAATTTTGTAAAGATCCAAACCCTGTCAAATTAATCGAAATCACTTTTCATGTTCATGAGGATAATTGCTGCACTTGATATGAAAAGAGGCAAAATTATTATGTGTAAGAGATGGGAATTCATACCAATTAACATCTTATTATGGGATCCCTGCCATTAGAAGCAACTCTCTCTGAGCCTAACTGATCTGGTTAATTCAGAATGAATCAGAACCTCGAATTAGAGAGAATTCAAACTTAATGCTTTGAGTAAAGCAGGCTGCTTATGAAGTGATAAGACATACATCTGCAAAATATATTTGCAGAAATCATTTACATTTTATCATCAACTGTTGTGGATAAAAATAAGCAATACCATTGAGAATGTTGAACGAAGTAAGTTGCAGAAACTTGTGAAATGAGTCAGCTCCACCATGGGTACAGCCTCCATAGTGGTTAAGAGATCTTCCAGGAGTGGTGCCTTTGGAACACAGCATCCATCATTAATGAACCCCACCATCCAGGACATGCTTTCTTCACACTGTTAGCGTCGGGAAGAAAGTACAAAAGCCTGAAGGCACACACTCACCAATTCAGGAACAGCTTCTTCCCCCCGCCATCCAATTTCTAAATGGACATTGAACCCATGAACACTACTTGACAACTTTTTTTATTTCTGTTCTTTTTGCACTACTTATTTAACTAAACTACTTAATAGACATATGTGTACTTAATGAAACTCAGTTGTTTTTCTATATATTTATTAGTCATGTATTGCATTGTACTGCTGCCATAAAGTTCACAAATTTCAGAACATATACCGTTGATATTAAACCTGATTCTGAATTAGATTTAGATTCAGGTTTATTTATCACATGTACATGGAAATATAAAATGAAATGTGTTGTTTACGTTAAGAACTCACACAAATTTAGAATGTGCTGGGGACAGTCCACAAGCGTTACCACACACTCTGGAGCCACTGTAGTATGCCTACAATGCTAGGTAGAACAACACAGAACACAACAACAGTAATAAACAACAGGAAAACAAGCCTCTTTCCTTCCTCCCACCCACCCGCACAGATGGACAGGTCTCCAGTCTCCAGACTGTAGCTATCAGTCTTTGACTTCCAGACCTCTGATTGACTTTCAAGCTTTTGATTTTCAGTGTCAATCCCCAAACTAGCCAATGAAGTGACTCCAAACACCAGGCTCGAACTCAGTTTGACTGGAAGATGAAAGAACCTCTTGCTTGGAATTTGATTTGGAAAGATAGGTGATTCTAATGATTTACTTCTAAAGATAATTACTTTGGATTCATCCGTTGGATTTACTCACAAATGATGGTCACATTATTAAGTTCTTGTATTCACCATAAGAGATTGGAATGGTTTCCTAAACACCATTGAAAAGCAAGTCACAGCAGATACAGCTTTATTGAACACTTTACCTTAATTTGAGCAATTTCACAATAAGGTGGGAATATCTATATGCTGGGCAATTAAAATTGATTTCCATAGGAATAATAGCTTTTAAAGTAATAGTTTGTATTTGAAAAACTGTAAGACTCTCGGAGCTAGTTAACTATAACCAAATATAGAGTATCCACCCACATCTCCAAAATAGATAGCAAGCATTCCGGATTCAACATGTCATGCAGATGATATAAAATTGGTGCTAATATTAATATTGGGGAGTATGATCTTAAACTGGAGGATGATGCTGATCAGCTGTTAAACTGCACAGGGCAACAACAGATGGACATTAATTTGAGAATTGTGGGTTGATGCATGATGTAAGTAAGGGAAGGACATTGAGCGTGAATGATAAGGCCCAATGCAATACATTGGCCACAAGAGGTCTTGTGTATACAAGTGCAAAGATCCTTAAAAGTTCAACACTGGGATATAGGGTAGTGAGGAATGTAAATGGGATGCTTGCCTTCATTAATCAAGCAGGGCGGATTCAATGCAACTTTGTAAAACATTGGTTTGCTACAGCATGCAGTTCTGGTTGCAGTATATAGGAAGGAGATGGCTGTTCTTGAGAGGGTGCAGGGAAGATTCAACAGGATGTTGGTTGATGTGAATGCTTCAGTTTAGAGAAGAAACTGGAAGCGAGGAAGCCTGATGGAAATATACAACGCTATGAGAGGCGTATATGACAATCTCTGGCAGAGTGCCTAAGGCCACAAGCAAAAGGTTTAAAATGGGGAGTAAGATGTGAGCTGGATCTGAAGATGAATTCTTAACATCCAGAGAATGAACACTGCTCTGGAATGCACTGCTTAAGCAAGAGCTGGAAGTACTTAAGTTGCCAAGTCGCAGTAGGCAATAGGCCAAATGCTAGTAAATGGGATTGGTATAAATAGGTATTGTGTGGCCAGCATCAATTTGGTGGGCTGAATGGCCTGTTTTGCTGCTGTATGACTCTGACTCCATAAATCAACTCTCATGATTAAGTTCCCATGACACGGTTCGTCTGTAAGTTAGTTCTCACTCCCTAGAAACTAAAAATTAATATTGTAACCTCTTTGCCTGGTAAAGTAAAATTAGCCAACTGATAAAAGCAGGAAACCTTTACTGTTTCTCATTAGCACATATGCCCTTGGCAACATCGGAGGTGATCAACTTCAGCAAGTTGTCCAAAGGCGCAAAGCTCTACCTCACTGCTGTCATCTTTCTCAATGCATTAATATCAGATTGGTCTCAAATGAGCCGTAACTTCCTCTGGCTAGATGCTGGTATTCCAAGCTTCAGGTGCTGTCTCCCTCCACCTTGCTAGCCATAGCTGCAGAGTGAAACAGGTTGTTTAGAACTGGTATTTGATCTTGAGCTGTCCTCATTTCCTTTCCACTGTAAAGGCTCTTTACTTCAGCAAAATGCTTACCTCAACGCCATTCTCAGAATGCCACCAGAGCCTCCTAATTTGATTCCTTCCTTCCATCTGCAAATTTTAATTTGCAAGCTTTCAGCAATTTTAACTCCATCCTTTCAGCCTTTGGCTCCTGATCCCCAGACTGAAATAGAAATTAAGGATTTCATTTCAAACTATTTTTTAATTTGTTCCACAGCAGGAGAAAATTGCTGGCTCTTTTTATTGAGATCACAAAAGAAATTAGAGAATCATGGTACATTGGCATAGCTCATAGAGGCACTGCCTGACAGCTCCAGTGACCTGGGTTCAATTGTGATGTCAGTTGCTGTCCATGTGGAGACTTCATAGGAATCTACAACCTTACAGATTCTGCTTTCCGTTATCCCAAAGATGTTCAGCTTGGGAGGTTAATTGGCTCATGTAAATTCTCCCCAGTAAGTAGGTGAGTGGTAGTATCTGAGGAAGTTGAAGGGATGGGAGTATAAAATGTAATTAGTATATGATTGGTGCAGACTTGTTGGGCCAAAGGGTCTTTTTCCTTACCATATGATTTTATGGCTAATGATCAGAATTATTGAAGCATTTGTTCATCTAATCATACCACTGTAATTTCATCGTGCAGTCATCACCCATCCTCTCCTCCCCATCACCTTCCCACCACCCAAACCCTCTGGCATGTTGAATAATCACTCTGCGAGGCTATGTATGTACTTACTTTTGTTATGCCCTAATTTTTGAAAGCTTACTAAAAGGTTAAATCGTACTTGTTAGAATTTTCTCAGAGATCCTTCTGCCCTTCCTCCTACCTGTGAAGAACAAAATTAAGAAAAAAAACCTTTTTGACCATCCCTCTTTTTATTTTTCGGTTCATCAGTTTTCTCCTTGCACTTTCTGAGGTTGCTCTGGACTATTTTCTCTATCAGGGGTTTTACATAAATGCACTTATTAGAGTTGTTAATCAATTAACTGACACCACTCCTCTAGTGTTCTAGTTTTCAATTAAAAGAAGAATAAACATTCAGATGGACATCATTTAGATTATCTAGATCGGACTTATTAAAAAGTAACATGAGCAGTTATTGGTGATGTGTGAAACATGAGTTTCAAGCTTGTGATGTCCCTTGGATACTAAAGACACACTACTTGGTTGAACTGGTAATATAAATCCTGAAAAAATACTGTGTACAAACTTCATAATAATATCTCCATAGCGAGCCAATCTGTGTGAGCTGCATGTAGTGATGTAAATGAGCAGGGTGCACATGGAGATACATCTTGTACCTTTTTAAAGTTCAAAAACTCATTGGCAGGCATGCAACCATGAGGCATCCTTTATTTTAGCTTGTTAACCAGCATTATCAAATTGATATGGTAGCTTCCCAGAGGGAGACTCTAGATCATTTGCATCTATTACCCAGCATTATCTTATTTCAAGATACTAGAGAGTTAGACATTTCAGAAAAGGGACTTTACCCTAACCATAGCCATACCAATCATCAAGTATGTATCAAAACTAATTCCATTTAGCAGCACATGTTTGTAATTTTCTACAGTTTAATGATGAGAGTAGCTAACTGTATACCACTCTTAAATGTTGTTTAGTACCTGTGTCTCCAGCACCTCCTCAGGCACTGAATTCTAGGTACATACCACCTTCTGAGTGAAAAGGTTCTTGCTCAAATTCCCTCTTAATCTCCTATATCCTACCTTAAAACTGTGCCCTCTAGTTTTAAGTACCTTTGCCATGGGGAAGTGTTTCTCCCTATCTACACTACCCATTTGCCTCATAATTTAGTAGAACTTTATCAGGTCCCCAGCTGCAGCAACCTGCACTTTTAAAAAGGCTAGCTTATCTTTGTTACTAAAATGCTCCATCTTGGCAATGTCCTGGCAGATCGCTTTTACATCGTAGGCAGTCTGTTATATTTTTGACTTAGTTAACAGACAAAATGCATTTGCTTTGTTGTTATGCCTTCGGAGATATTTGATAATAGTTGATATCTTCTCCAGTATGTGCCTGAACAAGTTAGAATTGACAAAACCTATGGTGTGAATTGTGAAAGAAATTCTGTTCATCAAGGGATCAGCATCTTGCAGGAAGTCAGCTATTACCAAAGTACAATGTACGGTATAAATAAATTTGTCACAGACACAAGCATGGTGAGGGGATTAATTTATGTAAAAGAAATCATTTGCTTCTTTTAAAGATCTAATGCTGGTCTGGGAAAAATACAATTCCACATCGGGGGTGGTTAGTTATTCAGGATGATAAATTACTTAAGAACATTAAATCAGTGCAATGTTTTTCTTTTCTCTCCCAATCCTCTTTGCCTACACTGCACTTTCTAAATGGAGCTGCTGTTTTGATTCCTGATTGGTGAAATGAGATGTGATAAACATGTTCTGAATAATGAATGAAGATGCTTCAGTGGAAGGTGTTCCATCATATTGACATATAAAAATAGGTTCAACAAAGTCGGTTAGTCGTAGAAAGAGCTGGAGATGTGAGCAGGAAACCTTGCTTCTTACCAGATGGATGTTAAAGTGTATTCAGCTTCCAGGCTTCCATCCAGTTTTAACCAGGTCTCTCTGCAGACTCTCCCGGTAACTCTGCCAGACTCAAATGAGGATAGAACAATTGAAAGCAAGCATCTTCATGTTGTCGACTGTGTGCTACAATTTAAGGAGGCATTCAGCCAACAACATGAAAATGTTGAATTTCTTAAATTTCTTGTTGTTACGTCAGTGTTGCCTCTCTTCTCTTTCAAGAACAATTTGTCAGTCAAGGATAGAACACAGTTTTCTGCAGACATTCATGAGGCATGGACACCATATAAACAGGCCAGTGAAGCCTGGGCACATGCAGTGTTTCTGTGGGCTGATTCTCAGCAATTTCATTCTTGCTGATCATTAAGACTCAGAGGGTTTTTCTGAGGCCACCGAGATGGAAGCTATTCAATCTCTGCTTCTGTCATTTATCTGTGGCGGCTATGACAAATACTACTGGGGTTTCAAGGCTGATAACCACAACACAAAGATGTGTCCTGAAGCATGATTTTCCGGATACAAGGTTAGTTTACCAAAGGTGAAGGTAACATTACTGATTTTATACTGTAAGTTATCTATCATGACTCAATGACCTGAAGAAAATTTAAGTGAGATAGCAGTGATGCACCTTGGCTAGATATCTTTATTAATGTAGATTTGTTGAGGAATATTGGTCCTTTATGACACGAGGGTTGTTTTATTTATGCTAAATGCTATTTGAACTTCATACATGGGATAAAACACACCCTATATGATCTGTAATTTATCAGGCATGTTGGGAATGAATGCAGCTTTATCAGCGAAGAGTAGATCCCAGACTGGGAACTAGGAACATGACTTTTGCTCCAAAATTATCTGATGTTGAAGGAACGGCTGTCCATTCTCAAATCAATTAGAATACCTTTGTAATAGTTTCAAAAGACATCCTCAACAATAACAGAGCAAATAAAGTCAAAGCTTTGGCTTACGTTAACAACAATGCCATTGTACAAATCCATTACGTAAAACAGGTGTGACTGAAAAAATGATTTTTACTTTAAAACAAATCCTGACAGTGTTATTGGTGCTGATTCAACATGCACGTGCATTTGAGAGGAATTTTGTCCATTTGTACTACTCTTAAAATACACCTGAAGCACGTTTTGACAATGGCAACATACTAATAAAATGCTTGTAACATAGCTAAGTATTCTAAGTCACTTCACAAGAATTCAGTACTCAATGTAAGGCCATATAAGTAGATATTAACTTTGATGTCCAAAGTCTTAATGAAACATTGTGTGTGTCTTCAATAAAAAAAAAGACAGAGAAGCAGAACTTCAGTGAATGCAATTGACGGCTGCCAAAAATACAGAGATGCTCAAGCTAGAACACAGATGCATTGTAGGGTCATAGAACTAGAAGAGATTACAATAGACATGAAAATTGAACAATTAATAAGGGGCTGGTGGATTCTACAGATGTTGAAAATCTTGAGCAACATGCTGGAGGAACTCAGGAAGTCCTTGGAGGAGAATAAATATTCAAAGATTTGGGCTGAGACCCTGCGTCAAGATTAGAAAGGAGGTGAGCAGAATTCAGAATAAAAAACGCAAGAGAGGGGAAAGAGTACAAGCTGGCAGGTGAAAGGTGAAACCAGGTGAGGGGGAAGGTGTACGGGTGAGAGAGTGGGGATGGAGTGAGAAGATGGGAGGTGATAGGTGGAAGAGGTAAAGGGCTGAAGAAGAAGGACTAATAGGTGAAGACAGTGGACCACAGAAGGAAAGAAATGATGGGAGCACCAGAATGAGGTGATGGACAGATGAGAAGAGAGGGGGTGAGAGGGGAACCAGAAAGGGAAATGGGAGAAGGGGAGGGGAGAAAAATTACTGGAAGTTTAAAAAATCGGTGTTCATTTTATCAGATTGGAGGATACCCGGATGGAACATGAGGTGTTGCTCCTCCAACCTGTGTGTAGCCTCATTGTGGCAATACAGAAAGCCATGGATAGGCATGCCAGAATGAGGACGGGAGGTCAAAATGAAATGCATGCCAATGGGAAATGCCACCTTTTATGGCTGATAGAGCGGAAGGGCTCAATGTAGCAGTCCCCCAATCTATATCAGATCTCACCAATGTAGAGGAGCCCACACTGGGAGCACTGGATAGAACAAATAGTCCCAAGGGGCTCATAGGTGAAGTGTCGCCTCATCAGGAATGACTGAATTGTGGTGAGGAAGGAACCGTAATGGCAGGTGTAGAATTGATCCTTGCAGAAGTAAATACCAAGGAGATGTGGAGAGGGAGGAGTAGACAAAGAAGTCACATGTAGTGCAATTCTTATGGAAATCAAAGAGTAGGGGGAATTGGGGAGGGAAAGATGTGCTTATTGTTAGGATCCTGTTGTAGGTGGCGGAAGTTACAGAGAATGATGTGCTGAAATGAATCTGATTTCCTGTGACTTTTGTGAAGAACACACTTTAGTATGATATTGCAATACGACTTCCCCATTACCATGCCTCATTGAATTTCTGTACTCTGCTAATGAGGTCATTATGTCTCAGGCAATTTAGATGATGGAAGTGTCATGGTATTTCATGATAGTGAATAGCCATGCATCTATTTCCTGTTAAATCTGTAAAACTAAAGTTCCTCTTTGAATAACGGTGTTATTTCAACAACTTTCCTTCATAAAATTAGCAGTTGATTGTGGCAGAATATGTGATTTTTTCACATGGTATTCCAGGAGTATATTATTGATTTCACTGTGGTGTCATCCCAAGTGCATATTGTTATGTATCCTGTAACTGGATCACTTACCAGCAAAGATAGAGAGGTCCGTTGAAGTCTGATGGCACTATTTTCAAAAGTTTTTTATTTACAAGGGGCACAAAAGTAAGGTTTATACAAACATTCAGATAATATACGTCGTCAATACTCAATCTAAAGCGCGGGTATAGTAATAATCATCCTTAAGAAATCGTTCTATCATTTGTCTAGGGGATAATATATTGTCCGCTGGAAATATAAAAGTCACTCAGAAGTCTGCAGGCTTCAGCCTTTTGGGAACCGCTGGGTTTCACGTGTTGGAGAGAGAGAGAGAGAGAGATGGGTGAGAAAAGGAAAACTTGCCTGGGTCTTTATGAAGCAAATCTGTGGAATCAGGGGAGCGGGCTTCCCCGTTGTTAGTTAAAAGTGGTTCTCCGTGATTCCAGCCACAGACTCCAGATTTGGAATCTAACGCACGTGGCTTCCTTCAAAATGGCTTCCCGCCACTGTGGGATCATTATCCTGTCTTCTTGGTGCGTCTGAAGGGGTTGTCCCCCCCAGACCCTCCTTTATACTTCCTCACGGGGTCTCCGCCGTCAGTCAGGTTGGGATGATGCAATCTCTCTCTCGACCAGCCCACTTTGCCCGAGGGCTTTACACGTGGTCTCCATGAGACAATAGTCAATGTCACCTTATTTTGCATCCCGGTGGAACACAGTATTCGGTGCCTCTCTCTCTCTCCCACTTCCTGTGTCTATTCGGCACGTCTCTCTCTCTCTCCCGCTTCCTGGGTCTACTGACCCCCGCCCCTCAACTAGTGCTCTTGCGATTTGCACAAAGGAGGGGGCTGGGATCATAACAATATCTACCAATAAGCATTGCAAGAGCATATAGAAATAGGAACCTCAGCTGATTTTCTTCTTCCCTAATCTGGAGCCTTCACACCATTTTTAGTAATTGAATTCCCCTCAATCTGAAACAGAGATGGAATTACACTTGATCGTTTCATTTACTCCTCCAATAACACTTGCTTTAACACGTTTCAAAATTTTTGGACGATGAATTGGCAACCTAAAAACATTGAGCTGATGAACTGCAAATGGATCCTCAACATCCTTTGGTGATACAAATCAATGAATGGGCAGATTGCAAATCATGGATTTAATAATAGTATTAAAGCTGTAGCTGTGCTGCTTTAAAGTATCTACTGCCATAGGCAAAGTTTCACATGCTTTATACCTTCTTTTGAAATGAACCTATTGTTTCCTGTGAGATGGTGCAAAAATATTAAATTATCATATTAAAATAATTCTTAAGTTATTCTGTGAGTTATCATGCAAGTTGTTTTTCTGAAAATAATAGGTTTAATCAGTTGAATCCCTTGGCTCAAACAGCACGAAGCAGAAACCAAACACTTCAATTTACTTCTGCAGTTCGTTCACCCAGAGGGAGTGCCTGCATGTTGGGCTTTGCGTGCACATGTGCCCAGAGGAAAAAAACAAAACTCTAAATTTAATATCATGGTCATCACTTTTATCCAAAGTATCTGTGGAACACAGTTCACTCAGCAGCAACTCAATTCTTTTGTGATAAACTTACTAATTAGATTGGCTGGTGCATACAGATGAACCAATTTTGATAGCTGAAGCTTCTTCTAAGTGCTGAGTTAAATATGAAAGAAATAATAGGCACAGTAGACAGAGAAAAAATTGTATTTGACGAATCTTTAAAAGCTGTGTAACCATAAATCTGTATAATACCACCACATTTGTAGTGTATTTAACATTTCGGTAATATTGGAGTATTATTGTAGATATATTATTTTATTAAGCATTCTTGTTTGTTTACATAATCCATTACAGCTTATATGTAAGAACTAGGTGAACGTCATTCATCATTTTGCCACCACTTCAAAAGTGGGTGCCTCATTAAAAGAAAAATTAAATAGACATGTTATCCCAGGCTCCTGTGTTTTTCTTTTGCTTAGTGTCTGAAGTTATAAAACATACAGAAAAGCATACAGTTTGCTTAGAGGCTTAACTGCTCCAACTAAACCAGCTGAAATGAGCTTTGTTGATATCATGAACATAATGCTGGAACATTAGAACCAGAAGCATTGCTGATTGCAGAACGCTTTAGGTTTCATGAGAGGAATCGAAAGGAAGAAAATTAATTTCAGCTTACGGGCTGAATTGAAATAAATTGCCTGACCATTGTCAGTTCAGTGATGAGCTTAATAATGCACTGAGAGATCAATTCGTTTGTGGAATCTTACAAGAAAGCATTCAAAAACAGCTTCTAACCAAAGCACAACTCACATTTAAAAGAGCAGTTGAAATTGCTGTATCAATAGTTTTGAGTGTGAGGGCAGCTTGTTGTTCTCAGTGTCAGATGAGGGAGGTTCTGGAGTCTCCTAGCCTTCCGGACGTCCATATCTGCACCAGGCGCGCCGAGCTGCAGCTCCTAAGGGACCGTGTTAGGGAACTGGAGCTGCAGCTCAATGACCTTTGTCTGGTCGGGGAGAGTCAGGAGTTGATAGAGAGGAGTTACAGGCAGGTGGTTACATCAGGGCTATGGGAGGCAGACAAGTGGGTCATGGTTAGGAGATGGAAGGGGAAGAGTCAGGTACTAGAGAGTACCCCAGTGGCTGTACCCCGTGAAAATAAATACTCCTGTTTGACTACTGTTGAGGGGACAGCCTACCTGGGGGAAGCAACAGTGGCCGTGCCTCCAGCACAGTGTCCGGCCCTGTAGCTCAGAAGGGTAGGGAAAGGAAGAGGAAGGCAATAGTAATAGGGGACTCGATAGTCAGGGGGTCAGATAGGCGATTCTGTGGACGCAGTCAGGAGACCTGGATGGTAGTTTGCCTCCCTGGTGCCAGGGTCTAGGATGTTTCTGATCAGGTCCAAGATATCCTGAAGTGGGAGGGTGAGGATCCAGAGGTCATGGTACATATAGGTACCAATGACATAGGTAGGAAAAGGGAAGAGGTCCTGAAAGGAGAATACAGGGAGTTAGGAAGGGAGTGAGAAGAAGGACCGCAAAGGTAGTAATCTCAGGATTACTGCCTGTGCCATGCAACAGTGAGAGTAGTGTGAGAGTAGTGTGGCTGAGGAATTGGAGCAAGGGGCAGGGATTCAAGTTTCTGGATCATTAGGACCTCTTTTGGGGCAGGTGTGACCTGTACAAAAAGGACACGTTGCACTTGAATCCTAGTGGGACCAATATCCTGGCGGGGAGATTTGCTAAGGCTACTGGGGAGACTTTAAACTAGAATGGTTGGGAGGGTGGGCATCAAATTGAAGAAGTTAGGAGAGAAGAGGTTAGTTCACAAATAGAGAAAGCTTGTAGACAGTGTGTGAGGGTGGATAGGCAGGGAATAGAGAAGGGAGTGTTCAGACCAAAGATGAAGGGGAACAGGAAGAAAAAGAAGATAGTAAAGTTGTTTGCACTGTTAGGGATAAACAGAGAGTAAGAGGTGAATAATTTCTTAAATACATTTATTTTAATGCTAGGAGCATTGTAAGAAAGGTGGAGGAGCTTAGTGCAAGGATTCATACCTGGAAATATGACGTTGTAGCTATTAGTGAAACATGGTTGCAGGAGGGGTGTGATTGGCAACCAATTATTCCTGGATTTCATTGTTTCAGGCGTGATAGAATTAGAGGGGCAAGGGGGAAGGTGTTGCATTGCTTGTCAGAGAAAATATTACAGCAGTGCTTTGGCAGGATAGATTAGAGGACTCATCTAGGGAGGCTATTTGAGTGGAATTGAAGAATGGGAAAGGTGTAGTAACACTTATAGGGGTGTATTATAGACCACCTAATGGGGATCAAGAATTGGAGTAGCAAATTTGTAAGGAGATAACAGATATTTGTAGTAAGCACAGGGTTGTGATTGTGGGAGATTTTAATTTTCCACACGTAGACTGGGAAGCCCATTCTGTAAAAGGGCTGGATGGTTTGGAGTTTGTAAAATGTGTGCAGGATAGTTTTTTTGCAGCAATACATAGAGGTACCAACTAGAGAAGGGGCAGTGTTGGATCTCCTGTTAGGGAATGAGATAGGTCAGGTGACGGAGGTATGTGTTAGGGAGTACTTTGGGTCCAGTGATCACAGTGCCATTAGTTTCAATATAATTATGGAGAAGGTATAGGTCTGGTCCCAGGGTTGAGATTTTTGATTGGAGAAAGGCTAACTTTGAGGAGATGTGAAAGGATTTAGAAGGAGTGGATTGGGACAAATTGTTCTATGGGAAGGATGTAATAGTGAAATGGAGGTCATTTAAAAGTGAAATTTTGAGGGTACAGAATCTTTATGTTCCTGTTAGGTTGAAAGGAAAGATTAAAAGTTTGAGAGAGCTATGGTTTTCAAGGGATATTGGAAACTTGTTCTGGAAAAAGAGAGAGATCTACATTAAACATAGGCAGCATGGAGTAAATGAGGAGCTCGAGGAATATAAAGAATGTTAAAAAAAATCTTAAGAAAGAAATTAGAAAAGCTAAAAGAAGATATGAGGTTGCTTTGGCAAGTAAGGAGAAAATAAATCCAAAGAGTTTCTACAGTTATATTAATAGCAAAAGGATAGTGAGCGATAAAATTGGAGATGGTATATATAATTATCTGGATAGACAGGGTTTAAATAGAAACAGTCAACATGGATTTGTGCGTGGAAGGTCATGTTTGACAAATCTTATTGAATTTTTTGAAGTGGTTACTAGGAAAGCTGACGAGGATAAAGCAGTGGATGTTGTCTATGTAGACTTCAATAAGGCCTTTGACAAGGTTCCACACGGAAGGTTAATTAGGAAGGTTCAATCGTTAGCTATTAATATTGAAGTAGTAAAATGGATTCAACAGTAGCTAGATGAGAGATGCCAGAGAGTAGTGGTGGATAACTGTTTGTCTGGTTGGAGGCCAGTGACTAGTGGTGTGCCTGAGGGATCTGTACTGGGTCCAATGTTGTTTGTCATATACATTAATGATCTGGATGATGGGGTGGTAAATTGGATTAGTAAGAATGCAGATGATAATAAGATAGATGGCATTGTGGATAATGAAGTAGGTTTTCAAAGCTTGCAGAGAGATTTAGGCCAGTTAGAAGAGTGGGCTGAAAGATGGCAGATGGAGTTTAATGCTGATAAGTGTGAGGTGCTACATTTTGGTAAGACTAATCAAAATAGGGCATACATGGTAAATGGTAGGGCATTGAAGAATGCAGTAGAACAGAGTGACCTAGGAATAATGGTGCATAGTTCCCTGAAGGTGGAATCTCATGTGGATAGGGTGGTGAAGAAAGCTTTTGGTATGTTGGCCTTTATAAATCAGAGCATTGAGTATAAGAGTTGGGATGTAATGCTAAAATTGTACAAGGCATTGGTGAGGCCAAATTTGGAATATTGTGTACAGTTCACCGAATTATAGGAAAGGTGTCAACAAAATAGAGAGAGTACAGAGGAGATTTATTGGAATGTTACCTGGGTTTCAGCACCTAGGTTACAGAGAAAGGTTGAACAAGTTAGGTCTTTATTCTTTGGAGCATAGAAGGTTGAGGGGGGACTTGATAGAGGTATTTAAAATTATGAGGGGGATAGATAGAGTTGACATGGATAGGCTTTTTACATTGAGAGTAGGGGAGATTCAAACAAGAGGACATGAGTTGAGAGTCAGGGGCAAAAGTTTAGGGGTAACACGAGGGGGAACTTCTTTAGTCAGAGAGTGGTAGCTGTGTGGAACGAGCTTCCAGTAGAGGTGGTAGGGGCAGGTTCGATATTGTCACTTAAAAAAACACTGGATAGGTATATGGACAGGAAAGGAATGGAGGGTTATGGGCTGAGTGCAGGTTGGTGGGACTAGGTAAAAGTAAGTGTTCAGCACGGACTAGACGGGCTGAGATGGCCTGTTTCTGTGCTGTAATTGTTATATAGTTAATAGAACAACAGCCAGTCGCAATTGAACAAAATTGCATCAACTGAACAGAAACATATTGTGTTACTATTGGACAGGAGCTCACATACACCAGACTGATGCAGATATAAAGGTGAAACTTGTAGGAAATACAACAAATTAGGGCACATACAAGGAGCGTGTCGGGCAGATGAAAAACTAAATAGAATGCACAGAAAAGAACTAAAAATAAAAACTCAGGTTGCATTTTCATAATGAGCACTAGTCTACATGCTGTTAATGTTAAATCTCATAATGATGAGCATTGGGTAGCCTTGAAATTTACACAGTGAAAACTAACATGAGATCAGTAACATGGCTTACACCAGAAGTGAATGGCAAATTAATTAAAATGGAATGGGACCTTGGCTCGACTATTCTAGACATCCCACAAAATGAGTTTAAAAGGCATTTCAAACATGCTGTACTGAGCCTGATCCAACTAGGAACTTAAACTGGAACAAGGATAACTCCTGTGGGAATGAGATTTGTAACAGTGAAATACAATAATCAACAAGCCACATTGGGTGAGGTCGTGGTAGAAACAGGAAGGCCAGCATTGTAGGGTTGCGATTAGTTGAGACAACTACAACTTGATTGGAGATCCTTCCACCAAATACATCCACAACTTCTGCACTAGAGTTAATCGAAAACAAATTAAGGAAGTTATCGGATAATCCCACAACAGTGTTCCAGGATGGCATTGGAAAACGCAAACAGCTAAATGAAAATGCCACATCTGTGTTTTACAAAGGACGTCCAGTTCCTTTTACCATTTGTGATAAGTATCCAGTGAGCTAGAGGTTGAAAGATTTTTTTCCAAGGTTGAGTGAAGCCCGAGGGAAACACCAAAGGTTCCAGTAGCCAAGAAGGATGTGTCTATCAGGATCTGTGGTAATATAAGTTCATCATTAACAGAGTACTAAAAGTAGATCAGTACACTCTGACCAGGATAGAGAATATCTCTGCAAACCTTTCTAGAGGAAAACACTTTAACCCAGTTGACTTAGCTGAGGCCTACCTACAGATGGAGATGGAAGAGGATTTCAAGGTGTTTCTCACCTTTCAAGGGTTTTATTCTAGAATTGGTTTATTTCAGAGTAGCATCTGCATCTGCACCTACACTCTGGTAGAAAGCTATGGACCAGGTGCTGCAAGGCAGCCCAGACACTCATTGTTACTTGAGTGGCATCATTGTTACTGGTGAGGTTGACAAGCAACACCTCCAAGATCTCAAGACAGTGTTAAAGAGTTTAGAAGGTTATGGCCTCAGAGCATGTGTGACCTCTTTAAACCAAGCATCACCTACTGTGGTCATACTATTGACGCACAAGAATTGAGAAAATTCAAAATTCAAACAGTGGTAGATACGCCAAGGTCAAATGATATAACACAGTTGCGGTCGTTTTAGGATTAGTCAACTACGATAACAGGTTTCTGTCAAACCCGGCTACTCTGCCCCCCTCTCCCCCCCCCCATGAACTCATTGCTACAGAGCAGGAAGAAATGGCAATGCACAAAGCAGTGTGAGGTGGCTTTCCAAAAGACAAAGGAAAAAGTGATGGCAGATATTGTGATTACACAGTATCATCCACTTTGTCCAATGAAGTTTGCCTTTGATGACTCACCTTATGGTACAGGTACAATCACGTCACATGATATGAGTGATGGAAGTGAACGCCCCATACCCTTTGCATCACTTCCTGTTACAGCTGCAGAGAAAAAATACACACAGATTGACAGAGAGGTCTTTAGTCTGGTTTGATGTGAAAAAAGTTTCAACTAGTACCTGATGGGAGAAAGTTTACCTTCATTACTGATCATTAACCACTGGTGTCCATTTTCAATCCACACAAAGATGCTCCAATAACAACAGCAGCACAAATGCAGAGATGGGCTATTTCTTTAAGGACATAATTACAAGATCAAATTCACGAGAACAACTATTCATGGAAAAGCTGATGAATCGTCCTGGTTACCCTTAGAAAAAGAAATGACCTGAAAAATTTTCAAAAGAGGGCACGCCTCTTTACGTACTCTCCCTAATGGAAATCGAAAGTCTCCCTATTATGGCAGAAATGATCCAAAAGGAGACCGTAAAAGATTCCACATTATCTCAGATCTACATGGCAGCCTAAAATGGCTGAAGTGTGCAGCAGAAGTTCCAGTTCACCCATTTTTACCAGTGCTAGGATGAACTTGCCCTTGATGGGGGTTGCCTTATGAGGGGATTGAGAGTTATTGTACCATCCAAGCTGAGAGCTAAACTGTTCAAAGAGCTTCATGCCAGTCATCTATGTGTGGTCAAAATGAAAGTGTTGTCTCGAAGCTCTGTCTGGTGGCCTGGCATAGGTCAGCAGATCAAGCACCTTGCTATGCACAGTTAGGGATGCCAGCATGTGCAGAAGAAAGGTGTCCAGAGCTGTCAGAAGCTAGAGTC
The DNA here is from genome assembly GCF_030144855.1 of Hypanus sabinus. Classification (NCBI taxonomy): domain Eukaryota; kingdom Metazoa; phylum Chordata; class Chondrichthyes; order Myliobatiformes; family Dasyatidae; genus Hypanus; species Hypanus sabinus. The sequence goes on along the minus strand of NC_082712.1, from coordinate 132,956,292 downwards.
AACTCCTACAACCACCAGCCCTGGAACCTGAGAATGTTTCACAGCAGTGAAATCTTAAGAATAAGAAATCTTCCACAGTGATTAAATCTTTAGGCCTGAAAAGAGCAGAATTAGGCCATTTGACCCATTGAGTCTGTTCTGCTATTTAATCATGACTGATCTATTTTTCCTCTCAGTCCCAAACTCCTGCCTTTTCCCTGTATCCCTTCATATTGTTGGAATACTAATTATTTCAATGGCATAGCTTCAGGGCAATCTAGGTTAGTAAAAATTATGGCTTTGTAAATGAAGTACTCTTAATTTTCAGATTAATCTGAGTGAATAAGAAGTCCAACTAGAGATTAAATTTAGGTTTTGCATTGTAGTTGGTATTACTTGTGGGAGTTATACATTAGGAAATAAACTGCTTGTGTAAGCAAAAGTATGGCTGAAAAGGTCTAGGTGGAATTTTCCAACAGGGGTTCAGACATCCAACAATTTTGTTTTCCCCTAAGTCAGTGGGCCCCAATCACCAGGCCACGGATCGGTGCTGGGCCCAAAACATGTGCTACCGGGCCACGAGGAAGCGATATAATTTGGCAATATGAAACGATATGAGTCAGCTGCACCTTTCCTCATTCCCTGTCATGCCCACTGTTGAACTTGAATGCACGTGAGTTTATTACGCACTCAAAAGTCGTTACCCATGTGAGGCCATCAGTTGCCTAAATGCAGTGATACCCTCGCACCAGGGATCACTGGTTTGCCAGAAGTGCCGTTGCTACTGGCCTGGAGCGCGGACAGATGGGCGCCACCTCTAAACCTGTTTACCACACTGAATGTTCGTGGGGAACCCGGTGCTAAAATATTCACAGACGACCTAATTTAGGCTCAGGGTTTTGTAAGTAGCAGAGCAGCTACCTCGCTGCGATCCACTGAAAGTCATCCCTCGAGCCAAACTTTTGTCGGCCGATAGATCCTACCTACCTACCTATGGGGGGGGGGGACGGGCACGTGCCCTGTTGCACTCCTCGCTTGGTCGGTCGCTTTCTCCGGACTGTGGCCACTGTGTCCCTGGCACGGGGACCCGGAATCCAGGCCTTACCTTGTCCTCTCACTGGTGTGTTGCAATGATTTTATATGTTCATACGAGGAAAATATGCGCTGTGTATTTAATATCCAAATGTTACTTAAAATGTTATGATGCCATTGACTTATAAGTGAGTTATAATTGACTTATCACTATATTCATGCAAGGAAAATATGCACTGTGTGTTTAATATTAAATTCGTTAGATAAACCCTTTTAGAAACGAAATTGAGTGTATTAGCCACTTATAAGTAATATAGTTGACTGATCATCTATATTCTCGTTGATATTAACACCCACACCGCCCCCCCCCCCCCCACCTGGGCCAGTCCGCAAGAATATTGTCAATATTAAACCAGTCCACAGTGCAAAAAAGGTTGGTGAACCCTGCCCTAGGTTAAGCCCATTTTCAACCACACAGCACTTTGCTGTTTGGAGTTATGTAAATAAATTTGGCTACAGAATTGGACAACAAGGCACTTCTGAATTTAAACACTTGAGCACAATAAACAGCAAACATTTTCAAAGTTACAGTGAATGAATGCTGCAATTACAATATTTTGAAACAATGCAGTGTTTTTTAACACCTGCCACATTCCATGTTTTGCTGAATTCCAAAACACAAAGTCATAATTGCAGAGATAACTACCAAATAAATTGTTATTGCATTTAAATAATGTAAGATTACATGAATGACATACATTATTATGCCACCATGTCGCATGCGAGAACCTCACCAAAAGCAAAAATAAGTAGACACGGGTTCCTGTGTATTTCTTTCAATTATTTATAAGTGCCAATTATTTCTTTCAATTATTTATAATGCCAATTAAATTGTTCAGCCAGATTAGAGAACTGAGAGCAGAAAAACGAACCAACATTCAGCCTCACTACTCCATGCCAGTCAACATTCCCCACCCGAGCCCGTCCCATCTCTTTGCATTTGACCCGCCCTCCTTTCTTCTCGCGACTAGTATTAGGCAGGTAGTGCACAGGTCCCATGCCACTAAGTTCAGGAGCACTTGCTACCCTGCAAACATCAGGTTCCTGGATTGGCTTCACTCGCCTCAGTGCCTACCTGACTCCGCAGTATGTAGACTCACTTTTGGGAATGCTGCAGCTCATGTTCGACCTATTGTTACTTGTATTTTTTAATAAATTGTACAATTTGTTCACTTTTGCATTTAGAACTTTGAATTATGTCATGTATGAATGTAAACCGGTATTAGAGATGCAAGTTCCTTTCACATTGGAACTGTGCTTGGTTAAAATTATTTAATATAGCCTTTTATGATAGCACTTGAAGAGTGCTGCACTGAATGCACATTGAGTAGCAGGGAAATGCAGTTATTATCACTGAATTTTTATTAATGTGAATGTTCTATGAGGTTGTAGAATAATACTGACATTACTGCACGTGAGTGATATTTTAACCACAGCTCTTCTTTTCTCCACTAACCTCAAGTACCTTGATTCACTCAGTACCCAAAAATCTGTCAGATTCCTTCCTGAATTTCCTCAGCAACTGAGCCTTATGTAGAACATTCCGAAGATTTGCTTTGCTCTGATTGAAGATCTGGCCTTCCATGTCCCTCCTGCCTCGCTGTGTTCTTTGAAATTGTAATCTGTTTCTGTACACCCCAGACAGGGGAAATATATTTATATCTCACCAATCAAGTGCTGTAAGAATTTTTTGTGTTTTGATGATATCATCTCTTCCTCTTCTGAATGAGATAGTATATTCCCAATCGGTCTTATTATTTCACTCAGAACAATTCTTCCATCCTGGGAATCAATCTTGTGAACCTTTGTTGCACTCTAAGAATCATATGTATCTTCTTCCTTAGAAAAACAGTCAGATCTATACATTCTGTTCCAGGTCTGCTCTCACCAGGCCCTGTATAATAAGAGGAGATATCTTTACTTAAATCTTGTATCAAAACCTCTTGAAATAGGACATACTATATACCTTCCAAGCTGGTTACTCTGGTCAGTGGTAACTTTGGAGTGATTTGTGTACAAGTCAGGACCATCCGAACAAGACCATCTTTAAATCTCTCACCATTTTAAAAATAATTAGCTTCTTCCTCATAATGTTCCATCTACCATGTGCTTTCCTATATACTTAGCCCACTGATTCCTCCTGGTTCCCTATGCATCCTCCACAGCCCATAATGCCACTCAGCATTTTAACATCAATAAAAGTGCATGTATTACACATGATCCTCTCTCTAAAGCATTGCCAAAGGTTCTGTAATTGCACAGCACCTTTCCCATGCCAACAGTTACAACATTCCAGCTGAAAAAATTCTCTATTCAGGATCTTCATCTGTCTTTTGTTGAATAACCCACCCATCCTTAGTTTATTCAAGTGTTTTACCCCTAATCCCATGTACTTTAATTTTACTTCATCTTCAGTGTGGCGATTTAACTAAACCTTTGGATACAAGTCATCAAGTGCAGGAGATTTTTCAGCTTTCAGTCCCATTATTTCCTCTTTTATTATCTGTAACCCCCTGGGTCGCCTCAGGCTCGCTCAGCTCGTTCTTGTCTAGGGGGAGCAGCCTTCGGCCCCGCCAAACTGGGTAATCTGCTGGTGTGGATGCTGTGTGATGTCCCCGCCTCGCCCAAAAACAGACAGTACACCATAAGCGACTAAATGAGTACAATTTATAAAGGTTACTATAACTAAGTGATTAATAATGATACAGTATATATGAAGAAAAAAATAAAGAAAAGGTGCCAAACTTATCAAAGTCCAAACCACTTTGTGCACAACCGTTGGAGCTCAATTACTGAAGTCTTCTGGCCACCATTCGATCCCCTCCGAACTCCTCGACTCGCGGCTTAGGACCATCCGAAGCGATCAACCAAGCACATCTAGCTTCCTCTCCTCAGAGTACCTCCTGGCCTCGGACCCCCACTTGGGATCCGTTCCTCGCCCAGTTTACAGCATTGCACCCTCTCTCTCTCACCCCCCTCGCGCCAATCTCCCCAAAAGCCCGCCAACAATAGCTTATAGACTCAGAAGAAAGAACAACATTAATCCCAATTAGTTTACAAAGGAATACAATTCTCGTTATCAGTAAATTTTAACCCAAACAAGCTTCCAGCACTCTCTCGCAACAAAGCATTCCTACTTTTAACAAAACAAAGAAGCCATTTTGATTACATACACAGTAACAAAGAAAAAAGAAGAAACCCCCTTTACATATCTAATGCCAATTTCTTTCAATTTTGCATTCCATCTGGATTCATTGTCCTTCACTATATCCAGTTTTTTGAGTCTTTCCTGAATACTAACACAAAACAGTTGCTAAATTTCTCTTGTCATTTCCTTTTTCACCATTGTAATCTCTTCTCATTGAGACACATATTAATACATATTGACCGTTTTCTTTCACGTAATTGTGAAACTTTTGCAATATAATTTATGTTTTCATTTATTTACTCTTGTATTCTGCTTTTCACGTCCTTATCAATTTCCTGCTAGTTGTCCATGTTTCCATTCAACTTCAAAGGAAGCTAAATGGCCTACTGAGCTTCTGCCAGCTCATGTACTAATCCCATTCCCCAACTAATTTTATTATACTCTATTCTCACCACATTCCTATCAGATCCAGCCTCCCCCTAGATTTAATTGCCCACCTACAGTAGGTGATTATTAACTTACCAACTTGTATGTCTTTGGGATGTGGAAGGAGATCCACATGGTCACATGGAGAAAGTCCTAAAGAAGGATCTCAGCCCAAAACGTTAACTGGTTATTTCCATAGATGCTGATTGACCTGCTGAGTTCCTGCAGCATTTTGTGAGTTGCTTTGAATTTCCAGCATCTGCAGATTTTCTCATATTTATGACATGGAGAAAGTACTAACTCCACTTCTCAGCCTTCCTTTGCTGAATTCTGAAATGTTGGAAAACCTCAGACTTAAAGTTCCTTTTGGCAAGATTATAATCATTTTCTTTGAATCTAATACTATCTCTAACTTCCATTATTAAGTACAATTTGACAATTAAATCCGGTATCTTACTATTAGTAGTTGACTTACTTGAATAGACTTGCAGCTTTACCATTCTTTTTGTCTGTCTTTCTTGGTTTCATGGCTATTGGGGAAGAAGAGTTTCAGAGTTGTATACTTTGATAATAAATGAATCTTTGAACTACTTCTTATGGTTGTCTTCAGTAGATTTAACAGGTGCAACTCTCCTATCCAAACTTACCTCTCTTGATGTTACACTATTTTTCCAGGGCCAGAGTCACCAGTCACTCACTCACCAGTTACAGCAGCTGAAACATTGCCAACTCAGACAAATCTTAAGTGAACACACAAATTGCTGGAAGAACTCAACAGACCAGGCAACATCTATGGAAAAAAAAAACAGTCTTATGCTCACTGAGACAGCCATGTGTCCTGAGACTATTTACTCTTTTCCATAGATATTGCCTGACCTGCTGAGATCCTCCAGCATTTTGTGTGTGTTGCCTGGATTTGCAGCACCTGCAGATTTTCTCATGTTTGAGATCTTCAGTGAAAGGTTTCATTTGAGGAAGTGTACCAGAATTATAAGTGGCAGTTTCAGAGCTAGGCCAAATTGTGTCACAAATCAGTGGAAAAGGAGAGGTGCCTTAACCTTTCTGTCTGTATATCAATCTTGTGTTATGTGCCTTTTGTCTTTCAATGATCTTTCCTTAACCACTCACACCTGTTCATTGTGTTGTGGTTTTGAACTGATACCTAAACCATAGAGAAGCCAAATTATATTGTTTTCTTTATTTCTATTTCCCTTTTTTATTTTCTCGTGGTATCCTTTCTTTTGGATTTCAATTATCAAAAGAATATTATGTAATATTATTAATACATTTAGATATCAATTTGTGATCTTAACTCAACCCATTGTAATCAAAAATATATGCATTAGTTCTCTGCTTAGGATTTTCTCCTGTCAAAATAATGCAGAGGCAAGAATATATTTATTTATTTTATATTTGTATTTAGAAATACAGCGCAGAATCGGCCCTTTGACGTTCACCATCAATAACCCCACAACCCCTGATTTAACTCTAGCCTAATTACAACACAATTTACAATGACCAATTAACCTACTAATGAGTACGTCTTTGGACTGTGGGAAGAAACCAGAGCACCCTGAGGACATAAAAACTCCTTACAAAGGAAACCAGATTTTAACTCTGAACTGACTCCCTGAGCTGCAATAGCATTGTACTAACTGCTACACTACCGTAGTGCCCCATGTAATATTATCATAGATTGGATCTTCTATTAAGTGTGACTTGGACAATATCTACAGGGAGATTACAACTTCCAAATAGGTTTGCTGCATCACTCATAGTCTCTGCTCAGCCCACTATTTGCCCAGGTTAGTTATCAACAGCTGGCAGGTGCGTCTTACCTTTCTAATTACCCCTTCTCTCCATAATTATTCCTTGATTTTCCAGGGTCATTTGTTCCTGTGTCAGTTTGGAACTGATCAATGCGCATCTCTAATTTGAGTTCCTGGTGAATGCAGATACATCTGCTCTTTTGCAATGATGGCTAAGATTGGTTTCAAGGTCACAATACCTCAAATGGCAGGTATCTGTCATAGTATGAATTTCAGGAATGTATTTTAAATATTCACGCCTGTGCTTTCAGCAATGTATTTCTCCTCGAATGTTATCCCTCTCTTAAACAGTACCTTGGTAATAAAAGGTGTTCCATTGATGGCATTATCATAAATACATTTCAATAAACTGTTTGCTAGGTTTTAATAGCTAATCATACAACAATTGGTCCGGCATTGCTCTTCTCCATGTCATTTTATTTTACTTATTTTAAGATAAAACACGGCACAGCGTCTTCTGGCCCAACAAGATGTACTATCCAGCAACATACCTATTTAACCTTAGCCTAATTGCAGCACAATTTACAATGACCAATTAATGTACTAACCAGTACATCTTTGGAATGTGGGAGGAAATCACCCCCCTCCCGTGCTCAAGGGAAGGACATACAAATTTCTTAAAGGTGGTGTTGGAATTGAAATTTGAACTCCAACTCACTAGATCTGTAATAGTGTTGTGCTAACCCCTATGCTAGTGTGGCACTCCAATGCAATAGCAGTGTCTTTTAAAAATAACCTTGATTCAGACTAGAATTTTAAGAGTTCCAGGATTGATTGTCTGTGTGCACTGAGTTAACTGGATTTGCAAGAGGAGAATTTTTATTGAGCTGGCAGTGTTGAAAAGATAATATAGGGAAGCATATCTACTGGGGTGGGTTATCTTGTGATGTTCTGTATAAGTTGTTACAAGTACAGTATGTTGCAGTGGCCACAGTTAGCATCGTTGACCTTAGTGAACTGTGGAACCAACTGCTTCTCTAATTAACTAAAGGTTGCAACTGAAACAAGAACATCAGAGATAGAAACATGGAGACAAGTCAGACAGAGAAATAAAGGAAGAAAAATAAAAGTTTGGTAGATTAAAAAAAATAGGAAACTAGGAAAGGGTACAAATTAATGTGTGACATTTTTTTTAAAAGCCATCAATTGCAAGAATGAGCTTAATTGTTTGAAATTGTTTCCTTTCTGTGATAAATAGTTTGATTGATATTTGAAACACTGATGATTTTAATGAGCAATTAGTGAGTAATTTCTGGAACCAAAAAGGTGTGGCTCTGGACAAAGTGCAAAACAAAAGGCAGATTTTCATTAATTGACCAACAAGTTCTGTAGCTAACTGTTTTAGCCCTCTCTATAGCTTCTACAATAATGTTATTCTTTCAGCAAGATCCAGCCTACAGTGCCTTTTCCCAGTGTTATCTGTCTGATGTCAGAAAGCATATCTTGAATGAATTGGTCACAGCTGTGATCATCTATAAGGTTAAGTAGGTGGAGATACAAAGCAGATCAGGTGCCAAATGACATTTCATTCTTTAGATTGAAACTATTGAGCATACTTAAATCATGTATAATCCTATTGTTCTACTTTCTGTAGAAATGAAGTTGTATTTTATGCTTTTTACTTCCTGCTCTGCAAACTATAGTTTTTATTTTTTTTATAGACTGATCAGAGTTGATCAGTCAAGCAGCTGCCTCCTATTGCAAACTGAAAGTGTCATCAAAAGAGGGGAACACAGAATAAGCAAAAAATCAGGACACTGTTGATGTTAGAATCTGGAGCAACAGAGTCTTGATACAGGATTTCAACCCAAAATATTGGCAGTGTGATTCCTTTCAGAAATGCTGCTTGATCCACAGTCGTCCAGCAGATTGCTTATGACTCCAAATAACTCCTTCATAGGCAGCTTTTTATGAGACAGTGATGCACTTTCAGTACTGACCATGACATCCCAGCAACAGCGTGACATTTCACCTTTCCATGTGATAACAATACTTCTGTATCATTAATGCACTTAGTAATAAATGACCCAATGTCCCCTTGTAAACTCAGTAATTACACACTTGAGTGGAAAAGATTTTCAGTTTTGAATCATGGAAGTGAAGCATGTCACTGCTAGAGAATAAAAAGGTTTCTAGTTTTGGTGTTATATCAGCCACTCCCAAGTTAGGCACTGCAGAATTACAGTTTGTTATTCCATTCCAAGGTCATGCTTCAGTTGCAATTTGAGAAGATAATAGGTGCCGCATCACTGTTTTCTACTCCTGCCACTGAGAGGCATTTCTGAGTGAGATTAACAACCAAGTGTCAAATTAGAGGCAGCATGTACATTAACCCTATGTCCACTGGGAATTAGATTGTGACTTCAGTGTGAGCTGCTTCCATTTTACTATCCCATAGTTATAAATAACATCCCATCAATAAGTTGTCTCAGTACAGCAAGCCTCTTTGAGTTCCCAGATGCTCTCTAAATAGATTGTGTTTCGAACGTGGAAATGCTGCTTTTATGAGTTCATAAATTTAAAATAGAAGTTGATTTTTGCTTTCACTGTAAAGCTAATCTTGGATGCCTAGTGGATTATTTATGAGATTTTAACTTGGAAGTTTCAGATTATAGGGCAAGATCTTTGATTAATATCAGAACTTTTGAATGGAATGATTAAATGTTCAGCTGGATGAACATAATGAGCCTGGACTTTTGTTGATTACCTTTAAAACATGGGAGTTCCAGACTTAGAGGCCAAGCATCACAGCTCACGTTAACTCTCAAATTTGCTCAGACTTTCAGAGATATTAAGCCAATTAAAAATCACTCTCACTTTCTACAACCCCTCCCCCCACCCCCATGGGCTGTGTGCTCAGAGTGCTATTCACGTTGCCAAATCACAACTGCACTGCCAGATATAGTTCAAACTGCATCATTAAGTTCATTGATGATATAACAGTGGTTGAGCTCATCGGCAACAATGATGAGTCGGCCTACAGAGAAGAGGAAGAGAAGCTCGTCAAATAGTCTGAGACTATGAACCTGAATCTTAACATGGACAACACAAAAGAGATGATTGTGGACTTCAGGAAAGCACAGGTTGACCACTCTCCATTGCACACCAAAGACTCTGCCTTGGAGGGGGTAAAGAGCACAAAGTTCCTTGGTGTGCACATAACAGATGATCTAACCTGGACCAACAACACCTCTGAGGAGATTGAGCTGTGCAAGGCTCCCCACCCCTATTCAAACAACTTCCTACAGGAGCACCACTGTGAGTGCCCTGTCTGGCTGTATCATTGTGTGCAAGGCATTGGACTGCAAGACCCTACAGAGGATAGTAAAAACAATTGAGTGTATCACTGGGATCTAGCTCCCCACTATCTGTGATATATACAATGCTCCTGGTATATGAAGGGCTCAACGCATTGTTAGGGATACTTACCACCCATCCCACAATCTATTTCCCCCACAACCATAAGGAAGGATGTACAGGAACATCAGGACTGGGGCTACTAGATAGGTAACAGATTCTCCCTCCAGGCTGTGAGACTAATGAATACCCTGCACCACCGAGATTTCATCACTAGGACAGCAATTTGTTTACTGGTTAATGTACTGTTCATTGTGTACCTGTGCTGTGCATTTTAAATTTTATTTTATCAACTTATTTGTGATAATATTTTGTTTAATGTGCTGCATGTGATATATGTATTGTGGGTGCAGTGTGGTCCAGAGGAACGTTGTTTTATTTGGTTATATATAGTCATATGGCAATAAACTTGAACTTTATCATTGATGACCTTTCTGCCACTTAGACACAACTGAGGTCCTGAGTACTTCAGCCCAATATAATTGTTCTTCCAAAACCAGACCTGGTAAATACAGGGGTGCTGATTCAACAGGGCCTGACCAAGGCAGCAGGATCTGACCAACAGTTTTTCCATAGTTTTGGAATGTGCAGATAAGATAAATCTGGGATTAGTTTTCTTTTCTTCATTCATTGAGTCATACAGGATATAAACAGCTTCTTCAATTATCACGTCTATCCCATTGTTCAGTGGCACGATGGCATTTCTGAGAGCTCTTCTAAATGTTGTGAGAGCACCTGGCTCCAACAACCCTTCAGGCACTGTGTTCCAAATTTCAGTCACCCTCTGGCTGGGGGGAAAAAAGCTAAGCAGTTGACCCACTGCCTTAAAATGCGGCCTCTGCTTATCGATAGCTCTGTTGAGGGAAAAGATGTTTCTCACCATCTACCCTATCAACACCTCTCCAAAATGAAGTTGCCATCGATGGGGATCTCCAACCTGCACCTGATCCCACCACTCAGCTATTAATACCAATGTCCCAGCTTCCACTAAAGTAACAAAGCGAAAAATTTGGCAAGCCTCCCTATGATTTTCAGTCAATAAATTTTGAGCTTTCCTTTTGAGTTGAACAAAAACACTAATGGCCGGTATGATGACATCCAAAAACTTCTTCCAGTAGAATCAGGCTCACCCAGTCAAATTCTCATCATAGCTTCTCATATAACAGGGAACTGATTTGTTTCATGTATTTTGACTCTTTAGTCCCACATAGTTTACAGTTGAATTATTCAATTATTTATTTTATTTCCTTGTGATTAAATTGACAAATTAGTTGGCAGTGCATCTCTTATTAACAAAAGCCTTCTGCCATAATCTGAAAGTCAGCTAACACCAAAAGAGACTTCCTTTAGCTATTCTAATTACACTGTAATTTTCTAGAATTGTAAATGATAAATTAAAATATATCAATTAGTCCAAGCTGTTTTTGATCTTTTCAACCTCTAGGCTGAAAGATTTTTTCCAGACAATGCAGTTGCTTGCTTACCAACCAGGCACTAAAGCACCTGATGAAATATCACTTAGTATCTATTCACTAACATGACTATTATATTTGGGAAAATATGTTTTGAGATAATTAAGTTTTCTACTTTACAGAATAAGAAAATTACAGAAAAAATGAAAAACAAGTATTTATTTGACAGTAAAAGACCACTGGAATCCGAACTCTTGGATTAAGTTTTCAAAGTTGCCCATATTAGCACAAGTTGTTCTAATTTAACAAATTAAAATTATTAGTCTTCTGTAGTTAAATTCAGGTTGAGAATTTTGTTAGCGTTAGCGCTGAAGCTTTTTTTGCTGGTGGGGGAAGGGGATAGTTGTTTTGCTGCTGCTTATGTGTGGGAGGGGGAGATGGGGGGAGGACCTGGATTCTAAGATTTAACTGTCATTCACTCTTTGGGGCACTCCTCTGTTTTCGTGGATGGTTGTGAAGAAGAAGAATTTCAGAATGTATATTGTTCACATTTCCCTGACATTAAATGTACTTTTGAAACCTATTAAGACAACTGTGCATAGTGCTGGAGGAACGCAGCAAGTTCGGCAGCATCTTTGGAAAGGAACAGTCAATGTTTCAGGCAGAGACCCAGGTGAGAGTGAAGGCGAACAGTGGAGGGGAGGGGAGGGGAGGGGAGACAGTAATAAGCTGTAAGTTGATAGGTGGAAAAGGTGAAGGGCTGAAGAAGAAGGAATCTGAAAGGAGAAGACAGTGGACTGTGGAGGAAGGGGAAAGAGTAGAGGCCCCAAAGGGAATTGATGGGCAGGTGAAGGGCAAAGAAGAGGTGAAAGTGGAACCAGAATGGGGAATGGAAAAAGAGAGAAGGAGGAGGGGGGAGAAATTACCAGAATTTAAGAGAAACTGATGTTCATGCTATCAGGTTAGAAGATCTCGGGATGAAATATGAAATGTTACTCCTCCAACAAAAGTATGGACTCATGGGTGACATCTCACCCCTCTTGGAAGAGCTTTTGGGGATCTGAATAGCAGTGGGGGAAGAGGTGCTCTGGCATGTGAGACCCCTGTCCCACTTGCAGAGATAAGTGGAGAGGGGCAGGTGGACAAGGGAGTCACATAGAGAGTGATCCCTACAGAAAGCTAAGGGGAGGAGGGAAAGATGTGCTTAGAGGTAGGATCCTATTGTAGAAAGTTTTCTGGAGAGGTTGGTTAGGACCAGGGCAACTCTATCCCTGTTATGTTAGGGGGAGGATGGGGTGAGAACAGCTATGGGAGAAACGGAGGAGATGTGGGTGAGGGCAGTATTGATGAGGTGGAAGGGAAACCTCATTCTTTGAAGAAGAAGGACTTCTTATATGTTCTTGAATGGAATGCCTCATCCTGAGAACAGATATGGTAGAAACGGAGGAATTGAGAAAAGGGGATAGCATTTTTACAAGGGAAAAGTTGGGGAGCAATATCACCAGGAAAGCAGTGAGAGTCAGTGGGCTTATAAAAAATATCAGTAGATAGTCTGTACTCAGTTATAGAGACAAGAAGATTGAGAAAGGGGAGAGCGGATGTCAGTGGACCATGAAAACTTGAGGACAGGAAGGAAGTTGGAGGCAAAGTTGATGAAATTGATGAGCTCAGCATGGATGCAAGAAGAGCCAAGGCAGTCATCGGTGTAGTGTAGTCATTAATACATGGTAGAATTCCAGATACAACTTGCTAGAATATTTCTGAAGATATCTTCAGCTTGAATAAAAGGCTAATACCGAGATGTGAGGGAAGCAACATCTGGAGTGGACTGGGGATGTAGACTGAAGCAAGGGTCAGAAGCTGAACAGAGACAGATATTTAAGCAACTATTTATTATCTTCAGTAAAAAAAAATCTACTGCTACAGAAACTAAGACTTAATGGCAAAGATTAGTGTATAACAAAAAAGGATGAGGAAGAATATTACCTAAATATCTTGACTGTGCTGATTGGCAAGAGCTAGTGGTGGACAAGGAGAATGTGAATTTTTCAGGAATCAACAATTTTTAGAAAACAGAAAGCAAACAAGAAAGCAGAACATTGATTATGAGGCAAGAATTATCAAAACATACAAGCAAGAACTTCTGCAGATATGTAAAATGGAGGAGCAGAGCTAAGGTTAGTGTATGACTGCTGGAGAGTCAGACCGAGAAGAAAAGGTTGGAATAAATACTGAAAGCCTTTCTCTGACTGGAAAGATGTAATGACTGGAGTGACTCAAGGTTCGGTCCTTGGCCCTTAATCATTTTCTATCAATATCAGAGGAGGGGCAGAATGTAAGATATCTGAATTTAATGATAACACTTAAATAGATGGTACGTTCCTCTGAGATACGTGACAAGACATAGGTCAAGTGAAAGAGTAAGAATTTGGTGAATGGAATTTTACATAAAGGGCTCTTTAGCTGGTGAGATCAGATTGATAGACTATTATCTTAATGGAAGAATATGTAAATGTAAGGAGAACAGATGGATTTAATATCCTAGTGTGTGAAACACAAGAAGTTAGTAGGCTGGCAGAGCAAGTAATTGAGATGACAGGTCACATGTAGGCCATTATCACTAGGTGCTTTGAGTTTACAAATACAGGATGTGGGTGAGACCACAGTTGGAGTACTGAGTACAGTTTTAATCCCCTTATTTATGAAAAGAGCTGTCCAGAAGTGATTTGATAGTGAATAAAAACAGAAATGCTGGAGAAACTCAACAGGTCAGGGAGCATTTGAGGAAAGAAAAACAGGTCAACCTGTAACATAGACTTTCCACTGATGCTGCCTGACATGTTGACATTATCCAACATTTCTGTTTATGTTTCAGATTTTCAGCAACAAAAATGTTATATCAGTAATCTTTTCAATTTAAAAAAATGACCGGTAATCCTCCTGAAATGTATAATACCTTAAGATGGAGTGAAATGTGTCCAATAGTGTTGAATAGGGGTGCAGTTAGAAGATAAGAGGGTAGTCATATAAAACTGAAGTAAACAGAAATTTCTGCTTACAGATAGTGATACATTTCTGTATTTCAAAAAATCCTCATGCTGGATGAAGTATTTAAAGAAGGTATTGATATATTTTTGAAAAATAAGGAAGCAAAGGACTATGGGGAACTTACACAGAAGAGAATTTGCTTTTTGGATTATATCAGCCATGATCACATTGAATGTCCTGCCAATCTCCTTTTTAAATTTCGAGCTTGTCAGCATAGAGATTGAGAGTCAACAAATATGCATTTCCACTGAAGAGTTTCTTGGAAATAATCTCTCATTATTAATAGAAGCCGGATGTAATATTTGTGCATTCCAGAAAAATTATTAGCCTATTAACCATTTTCTTTTCTAGCAACATTGCCAATATTAATACACTGTACCTATTCAGTACTTTTGCATTTAGATGCCTTAACCAGTCCAATTATTAGTGATTTAAATAACTAATTGAAGAAGAATAGTTTGTTCCCCGATTATTATAATCTTCATTGTAACAATTGTTCTTAATGATGTTTATAGTGCATTGGGTGATTATGCTTGACGATGTGACAACTGTACATTAAACTAGTTAATTGTATCGGAAATGTTTTGAGACATTTAGGTGAGAAAGGACAATTGTACGTGCAATATTTTCCTTCTATTGGTGTACACTATAAGATTTGTTTTCTTTGAAATGATCTACTAAATTGCAAAGCTTATATGCAGAGGGGGTCCAGTTTTAGTTCAGAATGTAAGACATTAAAGGACATAAAAGGTTTAAATCAAAAATTGTCTTGTTCAGAAAAAAATGCTCCCTAAGAAAAAGTTGTTGACAGCAGTTATGAATTTTAGGATCGTGTGGTTGTCTCGCTGTCAAGATGAAGAATGCAGAATGTCACCAGCAAGTAACTTTGAGAAAAGGCATCAAGGAGAAAAGTACAATGCACAAATTGAATTATAAATGGTGATATGTATGTCACAAGGTCCTGAGTACCTTCAGAAGAAACAAGAATTTATGCCCAAAAAAAATACTTTAAAATTGCAACTCTGTTAAAATAAGGTGTGCTTATTTTCTTTATGTTCCTAATGGTTAAACCCCTCTTTCCTGCTTGGTTCTTTCCCTTCATCTTTTTAAAATCTTGGCCCATGCACCTTGTCATGACACCTTAACTTGGATGATTTTCTGAAAATGTCCTTCGATCCCTTGCCGCAGCAAATTGTGGCACTGTCACATGAGTGTGTGCAATTTGCACATATAAATATTCTATGTGATCATTGCTCTTGGGCCTGTCCAGTCTAATACTTAGAAGTCACATCTGTTAAGTGTTTGATCTTTAAACAGACTGCACTGTCAGCAACTGTGGGCTTGTTTTATTGATAAAGATGCAAATACAGATTCAGATTCTGGATTTAAGAGTTCAGTAATCCAATTGCTTGAAAGCCAAGGTTATTCTGCTGGTAACAATGTCAAGGGTGGATTCAATCAAACCAAGGGGACAAGCACAGAGCTGGTGTAATAGGGCTTCAACTTTAACATCTCACCGCTATTAGACTCTGTCTCAGGCATAAACAAACCACAATCTTTTCCAAGTCCTTTCTAAGGTAATCTACAGTGACTTATTTTCAGTAGATGCAATCAATTAACCTAACTTTTCACTGTTATTTTCTGGCTATCCAGAAAAAAAAATAGCAATGCACTTTAGGAACAAAAAGTCTTGAGTATCATGATAGAACATTGTAGAGAAGGGACTGACCTAATTATTGATCTGAGGCATATTAACGAGTTTTGCATGGTATGCCATGCCAATAGTTCTTAGCTGTGAGTGCACCATGACAGACCAGTACAGAGTTTAGCAAACAGCTAGTAGGCATCCGTAGGAGATGGAGTAGTCTGTTAGTGTGCATGTAAAGCATTGGGACAGAGGGTTGGTTTAGAAGGAGGTTCTGACTGAGAGCAGTTAAGCTAGAACGTTCAAGCAGCACAGACAAAATGCTGGAGGAACTCAGCAGCTGGATAGCATCTATGGAAAAAAGTACAGTCGACGTTTCAGGCCACGATCCTTTTGCAGGACCCTTCAAAGAGTCCCGGCCTGAAACACTGACTGTACTTTTTTCCATAGATCCTGCTTGGCCTACTGAGTTCCTCCAGCATTTTGTGTGTGTCACTTGGTTGTCCAGCAACTGCAGATTTTCTCTTGCTTGGAAGCTAGAACATTCAACCATTTCAAAGAGATTTATCTAATTGGATTTCCAGTGCTGAGTTGGTGCCTGCTCCAAAAAACCTCCTTTTGTAGAGGCAGCAGTACTGCAATTGCTTTGAGATGAACAATGATAGGTGCTCTTCGTAATGTCCTTGTGTGACCACCAATGGAAAACATAATCAGTTGAAGTGAAATGCAGCAGGCAGCACCTGACTGAGTTTCCAGAGTTGTTCTGTTTGACTAAGAAATGGTTGCCATCACCTTCCATCCAGCTATTTTCAGAAATCCAGCACTTAAAAAAAGTATTGCTCATATTAATTTTTAGGCTGCATTATCCTTCATCTGATGCACCATTGTTACTTGAATCAGGTTCAAGCTCGACATTCACTGCTGTCTATATGGAGTTTGTGTATTCTTTCTATGAACACATGGATTTCCCTGAGTCTTCCAGTTTTCTCCCACACCAAACAGATGTGCTAGTAAATTTAAAGACTAGAGCATTTGCCTTGTATCTCAAAGACAATCAAAAGAGAATTAATGATCGTGTGGAGATACTAAATTGGAGAGCTACAAGAAAATGAGTGAGGACAATGAGATTGAGGATGTTGTTCTCCTGGAAGCTGGCATGGGCCAAATGGCTTTTTTGGTATTGTGAATAAATAACTTTTTGAATTTTTGGGTGCTTTAGGGAGAAAATTTGGTGAATTTGGGCTTTTATTCAAGTACTTTGATGTTTAAAGTGTTCTTAACCTGAGATTCATAGTTCAAATAGAAGGGAAGTCAAATTAGAACTAGTTCAGTCTGTCAGAGAGATGCACAAGCAACCAGAGGTTTAAGATGAACATACATAGGAGAAGCCTTTGCTGCATTGATTTTTGTGCCATCGGAGTTTTAAACTGTTGTTTCTTAGTGCATTAGTAATACAAGGTATCTCTTTTAAAGTCTGATTAGTTAAATAAAACATCCTATCAGTAATAGTTTTGTACATTGGTCTCTTTGTTAGGTGCTTTGAGATTTCAGTGAGATTTTGTGTGACTGTGTTCCTGGCTCATGGTTGTTCTTATTTTGTCTCCACCTTTGCCACCCATTCCCTCCTTGTCTGTGCCTCCTCAATAAACATCTCTTAACCCTACTTTAACATCATGAAAATTAGAAAAATTCCAAATGGGTTATCCATTTTGTCTATACTATTCCCTATAACCATTAACTTTGGAATTATTGCTATCGAACATACATAATCTGTTCAGTTTACTCGGGTATGTTTCAGTTTCTTCACTCTGCCTAGTGATTTATAAATTGATTTCCGATAATTTAAATGGTAAGCTTTTCTGGAAAAGATTGCATGCTTTCTTTTGAGCACTGCACCATTTAGTCTTCCATGTATATGCTTGAATACATTTCTCAAGTCTGTTGGCATTGATGATATCATTTTATTTTGGTGAGCTTGTGGTATTGAGAAGATTCTGAAAACTGGGTTCCAGTTACTTGCGTGTGAGGCTAGTGTTCTCCATGTATTCAGCTGCCAATTATCCTGATGCTACTTTCTATGATTTCTACATAGACACTAACCACAGTATTCTCCTATCCCTACCTCAATAAAAGTTGAAGCTATTTCTGTACTTTAAATGGGATAATAATTGGAGCTGAGGATACCTGGCAAAATCTATACTGTTTAAGCAAAATGAAAGAAAGCAGATGTATTTCACATTTGTAGGAGTTCTTCATTAGAAAAGCCAGAAGGTTTATACCCCAAAGACAGTTCTCTGCCCACATAATAGCTTGGAGTAGCTTGGAAGAGGCAACAAATTCTAATCAGTATGTTGGAGAAGAAAAACAACAAAGATAGGTTTCCTCCTCTCTCAAATTCATGATATAATTTGGAGGCACAGCTGCAGCAATTGAGTAATAAATATTCAGTAATTAATCATTGATTTTTGATTATTGATTTTGTCACTCAATAATGCAGATAGGCACCTCTGCTGATTTCTATTATTGGCAAAGTCAGCTAAAGGCAAATAATAAAGAATAATGAAGCAACATGATTTTATTCTTGTTTGGAAGATTGTGTGCATCACATCTGTGCACTGTTAATACAAAGTTTATGTTTAGTTCAGCAATATGAAGTCCTAAGTGCAAACCTGGCTTCTGTTGTTTTAATAAAGCCATCAGCAGATGTCTCTCTGAGCAGGGGAGGAGAAGAATACTTCTTCTAAGACTCTCATTCCTTCTTGGGAATATCATTCTTCAGCTCAGCTTGGAGGAAAGTGATTGGATTCTGACAGGAGCGAAAATAGAGAAGTGAAATGTACATATTTTTAGAATCTTGGTTTCAAGCTTGTTAAGTTTTGTAGGAGTCAAAGAACTATTAAAAATAAGTTGTTGACTAATCTGTTAGTGCACTATTTAATATGGACAGAATGTCATCATTAGTATCTTCAGAGGCATTTTAAGTTGGTGCTTCATTGAAAATTAGTGGCAATTGTCATTGCACAATAATGCCTCATGGGACAGGTCATTAAGTATGATCACTCACTTGATTGGTTGATTAAGTGACTGACTTTAGCTGTGAATTCTGTTTTTAATTGTACTGTTTTGATGTTCTTTAGGATATCACACAAACATGATTCAATAGTTGGTAAGTATCATTGAAGAAACTTGCTGGTTAAGTAGAATTGAAAGTTGATTATGTACAGTGGAATGTTCAGGCGTCCCATGAGAAACAAGTATATGAAAAATGAACCAGAAACTTACTTCAACACCAATTTGGTATTTAATAGCCATGTGTGAATTAGATCTTTATGTGCTTTTGAACTTTTCCTAAATAAAATCCTGTTGTGATACTGTCTTGCCATGATATTCCAGGAGCTGGTTTATTTCTGTTAAAAGTCCAACTACAGGGGAATGTTGGACAGGATTTCAGTAATTGATGCCTCCTTAGATAAGTGACTGAAAATTCTATCATACGGTGAGAGTGATCTGGTATTTTCTCATTCATTGACAAAAATAAAATACATGTACAGTATTTTAGTCGGGAGTGAAACAATTAAAATAATGTTTTATTTCCTAAATAACATTATCTGTTTTGTGGATAACGGAACAAAGCAGTAACATTTTTTTTTTCTACCACTCAATGGGTTGGGGCGATAACAGAATGATTCAGTGGATTGATGCCTGGATGTTAATTGTTGGAGACTTGTTTTAACGGATAGCCCAGCCTGGTGGGTGAAAGTCTTCTGTGCCCTTCAGCTACACAGTCCAAGTATAATTAATATAGGCATCCAAAATTTATCCATCTTATATGAATTCTGTATTTTTGCATTATTTTGAAAACTCTGCCCATAGTACTTGATAACTGATTTGATAGAAAAGAAATATCATCCATTGAGTCAAATCTTCTGCATTTTTGAGACAAAGTGAAAAAATTTGCATCATAGGTACAATTTAACACGCACAACATGCTGGAGGAACTCAGCAGGTTGGGCAGCATCGGTGGAAATGAACAGTCAATGTTTCGGGCCAAGACCCTTCATCAGGACAAAGGTTCTCAGCCCGTAACGTTGACTGGTCGTTTCCATGGATGCTGCCCAACCTGCTGAGTTCCTCCATCGTGTTGTCTGTGTCGCTTTGACCCCAGTATCTGCAGAGTATTTTGTGTTTATAGGTACAATTTATCTATTTGTGTAAGGAAGATCATTAAAATAGTATAGAGGAAGCTATGGAATGTACCTAATATCTGCTGCAGCACTTGTAAAATGTAGTAGTCAACCTGAAAAAAAACTCTTTGCTCCATTTTCAAGAAGCATGTAATGTTTAAATAGTTAGGAACACTGTCTCTATACCTCATGCCTGTTTGAATCCCTGCAGCATCTGGTGACCTTGTAATCTCTACCTCAGAGGCCAACATCAGAACATCCTTCATGAGGGTGAACCCTTGCAAGCCATCAGACCCTGATGGTGTAACTGGTAGTGTACTGAAAACTTGTGCCAATT
Source organism: Hypanus sabinus (assembly GCF_030144855.1). Lineage (NCBI taxonomy): Eukaryota > Metazoa > Chordata > Chondrichthyes > Myliobatiformes > Dasyatidae > Hypanus > Hypanus sabinus. Next base: position 132,935,835 of record NC_082712.1, on the reverse strand, counting down.
AACTGGCAGGAGTATTCAAGGACAGCTTCAATCTCTCACTACTGCAGTTAGAATTTCCAACTTGCTTAAAAAAGGTGAAAATCATACCAGTGTCCAAAAAGAGCTGGGTGAGTTTGCTCAACAACTATCGCCCATTGGCACACTCATCTACTGTGATGAAGTGCGTTCAGAGGTTTGTCATGGCCAGAATCAAATACTACCTAACCTAGGAGACCCTTCAGAGTTTGTAGGTCTTTGTTGAAGTTTAACAGAATGAAACCATGTAACTTTGCAATGTGAGAGATTAGCAGAACAAACCATTAACTGTGTTCTGCGAACCTTAGAGTCCTAGTACAGTACAGATTGAAAGCAGAAAATACTGAACATTTGTAGAGAGACATAAATGTCAAAATTCAAAGTATATTTATTATCAAAGTATGTATACATTATACAGTCTTGAGATGTGTCTCCTTACAGGTGGCCACAAAACAAGGAAACTCAAAAGAACCCATTTAAAAAGACTGTCAAACACCCAGTGTGCAGAAAGGAAAGAAAATTGGCATCAATGTCAAGTAGATGCTACAAAAATAATCCATTGGTATGAAATATACATGAAAACTAATGCTGAAATATTAGAGAGGCTGAAGATGTCTTGAAAGATCTATTAGGGGAAGTCTTGATGTTCAAAAGCTTCAAATGTTCATCTTATTTTCAAAGTACTGTATGCACGCAGAACACAACTCTGAGATCTGTCTTCTCCAGATAGCCATAGAATACAGAAAACCATAGTAGTTGAAAGAAAGACATCAATCCCAGTTTTGAAAAGAAACAAAAAGACAAAAAAAAACACTGAACCAAAAGAGGCCAATATGAACTAGAGTCCAATCCATTAACCTTAGAATTTTGATGCACATACAGTAATTCAGCAAAAGCCATGTTCCAAATAGCAAGCAATATGACAGCAATGCATTTCCTTGTTGGGGTCTACAAGTATGTTTAGGAGGACTGAATTCAAATTTATGCTCAGTAAAATAGAGTTTGAGATTTACAAAACATAGTGCCATGGGATCAAACAAGCCCTTCAATCCACCATATTCACACCACCAGTTGTACTTACTTACACGAATCACATTTACCCACAGTAGCTCTATAGCCTTTGATGCCTTGGTGATTTAGTTACTTGTCTAAATGCTTTTTCAATGCCATGAGTGTATCTGCCTCCATCATCTTTTTGAGGAGCACCTTCGAGACTCCAGTTACACTCTGTTGAAGTAAATCACCCTCGGATCCTCTCCCTTTTTGTCTTAGATGGCAGGAGAAAAAGAGAATTGCCATTGACCTTATCTATCTCCTTCATAATTTTATGAATCTCTGTCACAATTCTCCTGGCATGTCCTTGGATTGTTTTAAAGATTGTAACATGGTGTCACAGCTCTTACATTCTATGCCACAGCAGGCATCCTATTTGAATTATTTTGCATCTTAAAACAAAGTTTCACATTTCAGTGAAGTGCTTTGGAAGACTTTTTGTAAATGCAGTAAGGAAATGTAAACCTGTTAAAAAAACATACATAGAACGTAGAAAATCTACAGCACAGTACAGGCCCTTCAGCCCACAATACTGTGTTGAACATGTACTTACTTTAGAAATTACTTAGGGTTACCTAAGTAAATAGTCCTCTAATTTTCTAAGCTCCATGTACCTATCCAGGAGTCTCTTAAAAAACCCTCTTGAATCTGCCTCACCACCATTGCCGGCAACCCATTCCACGCACTCACCACTCTCTGCGTAAAAATCTTACCCCTGATATCTCCTCTCTACTTACTTCCAAGCACCTTAAAACTGTGCCATCTCATGTTAGCCATTTCAGCCCTGGGAAAAAGCCTCTGACTATCCACATGATCGATGCCTCTCATCATCTAAAACACTTATATCCATCTTATACATCTTATGTACTTATACATTTTATATTCAAGGAAATTGAACCTGATATATAATAGAAAACAGGGATCATATGATGCAACTGAAGACGTGTGGTGAACCACATATACCTGTCTGGACACGCCCCCCTGCTGACTGCTCCTGTGGCTCCTCCCACTGACCGTGGCCCCTCCCACGGATCTGGGTATAAAGGCGATTGGAGACACAGCCCCAACCTCAGTCTCCAGGATGCAGTGTGGTAGTCAATTGCTGCTTGTTCTTTCTTCCAGCCAATAAAAGCCTATATCTCGCCTCACGTCTCCAAGAGCTATTGATGGTGCATCAAGAGGAAACAAGCAACTTCTGTTACACAAGAATCCATGCAGAATCAAACTAATAGCCAAGCTGTTAACAAAACTGAGACACAAGGAACTGCATACAATGGAAATTTTAAAAAACACTAATGCTAAAATACCAAGGTCAAGCTGCAAAGAGTTAACACTTCAGGTTGAAAACATTTCATTTTAAAAAAAGGCTACCTGTTCCCAGAAATTAGAACAATCTGCTGAGCTTCTCTGGCATTTTGTTTTAATTTGGAGATATAACATTGTAGATGGAACCAAACATTCAGAATACGTCACTGACAAATTAACCAATACATGGCAGTATAGTTACGTGCAATGGCATCCATTTTGGAACATAATAAAACTTTAAGTGTAATTTTAATGGGAAGATGGGACGACTATATTCTTCAGTTTGGAGGCAAAGAAGAAATTTGTTCATTTCTGTGAATTTCGGAACGTGTCTGTTGTTGATATTGAAGTACAAATATGGTTCAACCTTCAGCAGTCATTCTGCTTGCATTTATCCTAATTAAAAAAATTAGATTAAACTCTGATAACATAGAAGCAAGGCCTCAGGCCTTAACACTTCGCTTTCCTGAAAAGTTAGTTTTTGTATAATCATGGGAGTTTCTTTTGTTTTCTATTTATCTTTGGCATCATAATTTATCTCTTTCTAAGTTGATTTTAAATAAATAAACTCTTTCTGGCAGCTGGTAAGCAGGAAAAGATCCCTTAATTAAATAAGCTTGTGCTTATCCATGTGGGCACAAAATATGCATGAATTCAATAACAGTGTGTGCCACCTTTAAAATATACAACCAAAATCAATCAGAACTAAATTAATTACTTTATTACCCCATGGTAGCTATGTGAATTAAATAATGGAGGATTTTGCAAAGAAGTATTTCAACAAAAATGTAATTTTGGCAGCATAATAGCTTCCAGTGTAAAATTTGAACTGTTGTATTTAACTCTTAACACAATTTCTATTTTACATCAGACCTTGAAATTGCATTGTGCTGCAATACATCTCTCAAGTATCTTAAATGCTCATATAAAATAAATTGCTTTCCGGGGCAAAGAAGTCAACTATTATTCGTCGAACAAAGTGGCTCAAACAGGAATTCCACAAGTGTCTTTGATAAACTGATTTTAGAAATGAAATTAGAGGAGAACATTTGGTCACATCTAAGACGGCTGAGTTCTCCAGATAATATTATAGAAATCTTGAAAAGTACCTGCAACAAACCCTTGATTTAATACCTCATTAGAAGTGCAGTGTTGCTCATCGTGAAGAAGTCCTTCTGTAGTACTGTGGAACATCAAGCATGAGTGTAAACTCTTGTCCTGGAAATAACCTTGATTTTAAAACCTAATGATTAGTAGATGGTATTGGTGCAAATTAACCTTGGTTGACCTTATTCTGCATTAAAATTGATGAGTGGCATTTTTGCCATGCAAGCTAACATTAGCTGTCCTGTATAGATTTATGTTATTCAACTTAAAATTGTGATCTCAAAATGATCTTGAGGGGCATCAGAAATGAAGAATCAAGACACATTAAGCAAAAGTGAAAAGAATAGAAGAAAGCAAAAGGATAGGCAGCAGTTTGATTTACACTGTCTGTAGTTTTTCTCTTTTTCAATTATTAAAACACAATTGGCCATCGTAGAAATGTATTTACATAACCCTAAAAGTGCAAATGTGCCTGGTTTAACAGGAACAGAGGAGTTTTCCCTGAACTATCTTTGCATCCTTCTGGAAAATTGGCCACTGAATCTTTAACAGAATTTTATTTGCTCTATTACCTTTATTCATTTGTTTACCTGACTGAGCCTTCACTTCCCTCCCACCCCAGAGTAAATAATGTCAGCAGTGGAATGACAAACTAAATTTTTAAGATCAGATGAGCCTTTCAGTCTAGCAGGTCTGAATAATAACAGTCCAAATTTATTCACAAAGCAATCAGGATTCATTTAACTCATTTCCAATGAAACTCTGCTAATTAAGGGGTCAACGCACAAAGCTGTTTTGTTTTTGTCTTCACTGAGATCGGTTATCTTCTGAACCTCAAATACAGCATTATGTGTGCCTGCAATGTTTTGCCCATGAAGATCATGTTCATGGTAACACTCAGTTTTCCAGCTACAGGAGCATTCCAAGGTTGCTGCTAGAGTTCAGCTTGCAGCTCACTGCACAATGAGAGAGGGTTCCAAACTCCACCTTGCAGTTTTTTCAGGGCCTGCATTGCCCACTTCCATAAAGTGCAGGCATACACTGACCACATTCGTCTCCTTAAAAGAGACCTCCTGTAGTCAGGGAAAGTTGTACAAACCAAAAGCGTATTTCCAGTGAAACTTCTTCATCATCTCCTCTGCCAGGGGCACTTATCACTGGTTTCAATTACAGTGAGGCTCTGTGCTGTGCACAATGTAAACTACTGTCTTTGCAACTTAAAACATAAACAATTGTTGTGATGAATGGTCCCAGATCTAAAATGGCAGTTTTTTTTCCATAGATGCTGCCTGACCTGCTGAGTGTTTTTTTTTTCTTTTGATGATTGGAATTACACATTTTGGATTAATATTTCTGGTTCCAGTATCTTTTGCTTCTTTGGTATATGCAGATTTAATTCAGATTTGGCCATAAGCGTAAAAGCATTCAGCATGTTATTTACCAGAATTTTTTTTGTGTCTTCTTATGAACTCCATTTAACTTTAGTGTTGAGATCTTACTGTAGGAGATAAAGCCAATATGACCAGAAGTATCACCACATTAAGCAAATACGATGGCATTACTGAGGTCATGATGGATGAACTGCAGGATCTTAATTAACTACAGGATCACAAGGCATAGGAGCAGAATTAGGCTGTTCAGCCCATTGAGTCTGCTCTACCATTTGAATATGGCTGATTTATCTGATAAGTTGCCATTTTGCAACAAATGGATGGAAGAGATGACATTTGGAATGTTGGGACATACTTGAGGGCTTGATATATTATATTGTACCATTAAGCCAGATATCAACAAGTTTGATGTTTCTACTTCTGGTCCAATCTGGTTCCTAGCTGGGATCTTCAAGGGACAGCACTGATGTATGTGGCACTGACGTTGTCGCGCATTGTATGTCAGTATCAGTTAAACTGTTAGCTCTTGTCTTCATTTTGACATTTACCTTCTACAGGTCTTGATTGAACATAAACTTGCAAACCAGCCAAATCTGTGCAGTTGTGAAGAATGATTAAAATTAATGTAAGATGAAAAGAATTAAAATAACCTTGGTCAAATCCTCATTTCCACCAAAGCATGATGTGGAGAGAATAGAAAAAATAGCTACACGCAGATCAGATCAGAATTTAAATAGAGACAAATATGTATGTGGTTACATAATGGAAAATGTACAGTTTAAATATAGAAATCCCATGAAAGTATGTGAAGGTTAAGCACTAAAAGGCTGGTTGATTTGAAAGTATAATAATGAATCAGAGTGTACATTTCAATGAGGAAGATCTGAAACTTGGAGCTGCTTTATATAAAGTATGATACATTTTGTATGAAACAAAGGAAATAGGAGCAGGAGTGGATCAATCAGCCTTTGAGCCTGCCATATTTTTATCATTATGACTGATCCCCTATTTTAGTATCATATTTTTGAATTCCCCCTGTGCCATATGAAGTATATTCAGCACCCAGACCTCCACTGCCTTCTGTGAAACAATTCAACAAATTTACCAAGAAATTCCTCATCACAAATGCTTCATATCTTCCCCATATCTTCCTTTTATTTGTTCACTCAAGTGATTTAAATTGCCTTGAGAATTCTTTGTGACCAGCTCCTCTCACAGCCACAAATAGTTTCATAGAAACATAGAAAATAGGTGCAGGAGTAGGCCATTCGGCCCTTCGAGCCTGCACTGCCATTCAGTATGATCATGGCTGATCATCCAACTCAGAACCCTGTGCCTGCTTTCTCTACATACCCCCAATCCCTTTAGCCACAAGGGCCATAATCTAACTTCCTCTTAAATATAGCCAATGAACCGGCCTCAACTGTTTCCTGGGGCAGCGAATTCCACAGATTCACCACTCTCTGTGTGAAGAAGTTTTTCCTCATCTCTGTCCTAAAAGGCTTCCCCTTTATCCTTAAACTGTGACCCCTCATTCTGGACTTCCCCAACATCGGAAACAATCTTCCTGCATCTAGCCTGTCCAATCCCTTTAGAATTTTATACATTTCAATAAGATCTCCCTCAATCTTCTAAATTCCAGTGAGTATAAGCCTAGTGATCCAGTCTTTCTTCATACGAAGGTCCTGCCATCCCAGGAATCAATCTGGTGAACCTCCTCTGTACTCCCTCTATGGCAAGAATGTTGTTGACAAATTTAGAATAATTACATTCTACTCTCTCAGACAAGTTATTGCAATACATTGTGAGTAGCTGATCCCTGCACTATCTCTCTAATCAGCTCCTGCCCTCCTCTGAAGCTCCCATTTATTCCTTTGTTTGATAGCCAGTTTTGCATGCCAATGTGGTTTACCCATACTCATGTTTTAAATTTGCATATTATATTAACTTCTTACATGGGACAATCAAAGGCACAGCGGCACAGATAGTAGGGCGGCTTTTCTTCAGCAGCTTGGGTTCAGTCCTGGTCACTAAGCTGTCTGTTTAGTTTTCACCTCCTTCTTCTGAGTATGTGAGTTTCCGTTTCTTCCAACATCCCAAAGAGATGCAGATTACCAGGGTAATTAGCACTGTTTGTGCAGAGTTGAACAAGTTGAATTTGAGGGCCATAGATAGGAATGCAGGGAGTATATCATTGGTGTTGGATTAGTGTAAATGGTGGCCAGTACATACTCATCTTCCTTTCTTGCTGCATGTTTTATGTGCCTTGTTCTCTCCATTTTTAAACTCTCAGCAAATGAAGTATGCGCTGCTTCATTTTCTGAGAAATTAAAAATGAAGAGAATTTTACACAATTATTAACCTCTGTACTTGTAACCTTCTGATGGAAGAAAGATTATTGACAAAGCAGCTGAAGATAGCTAGGACAATGGCCTGCCTAGGGAACTCCTGCAATTATGGCCTGGAGCTGAAATTATTAACCTGCAATGACCCCAACCATCTTCCTTTCGTGAAAGATATGACTCCATCTACTAGAATATGTTCTTTATGATACGCATTGACTTCCATTTTCCCAGGGTACTATGATACCATATGTATCAAATGCTGCCTTGATACCCGAGGCAGGCAGTCTCACTTTACTTCATCTTTGGAAATTATGTCCTTTGCCTGTGTTTGAATATTTGAACCTTGGCGTTGATGTGGTCTGGAGCAGAGAAGCTGGCAAGGAAAGTTATTGATAATTTAGTAAAACTAAAACCAAATCCAAAGCTCTTTGGTCTTGGTGTCACTAGAACCAAAGACCTGGCTATCGAGTGCAGGATGAAGAAGCTAGAGGTCCATAAGCTAATCCTCATTAGAAAATTGGAGGTGAAGAGTGTCAGTAATTTTAAATTCCTTGGTGTTATTATATCAAAGGATCTGTCCTGGGACCAGCAAGTAATTGCCATCACAAAAGGGAACAACAGTGCCTTTAGATTTTCAGAAGTTTGCATCGATTCAGTATATCTCTAAAAACATTGACTAACATCTGTATATCCACAGTAGAGAATATCCTAACTGGTTGTATCACTGCCTGGTATGGAAACACCAAATCCCAGGAATAGGAATAGTCTTCAGAAAGCGATAGATACAATCTAGTCGATGACAGGAAAAGTGCTCCCTATCTTTGATCACATTTACATGGATTACTGCCACAAGAAAACAGCATCATCAGAAACCTCCACCATCTAGGCCATGCTCTCTTCTCACTACTAACATTGGGGAGGAGGTACAAGAGCCTTAGGTCCCACACCACCAGGTACAGGAACAGTTATTGCCCTTGATGCACCATCAATAACTCACACTGAGACGTAGGCGAGATATCGGCTTTTATTGACTGGAAGAAGGAACCAGGAGTGAGTGTCTATCATACAAGGTCCTGGAGACTGAGGCCGATCTTCAGGCCGCAGGTCTCCTTTATACAGGGGCCTGTGGGAGGAGCCACAGGAGCAGTCAGCAGGGGCGTGTCCCGACAGGCACATAGTTCACCACAGCCCTACAACCATCAGGTTCTGGAACCAGCGTGGATAACTTCACTCGCCACAACTCCGAATTGATTCTACAGCCTACAGACTCACACTTCAAAGACTGTTTACAACTCACATTTGCATTAACATTATTATTATTTCTTAGCTCAAGCTGGTAAAACCTAAGGAACAGTCATAGCCAAGCACACACATTTCTTAATTGCTGGGAAATTTCAGACTATTCTAGTGGTGTTTAGTATCGAGACTTTCCCGAGATTTATATACACATTGCTGTGTAGGCCTAATTGTTTAATGCTGCTATGTAGTGACTTTAGAGTAATACAATTTGTAGATATTACTATTGAGACAGTGTATAGCCTGTTCATGTTCCACTGTCTTTCAATTTCCTCTTTTAATTCAGCATATTTCAGGTGTTTTTCACTTATTGATTTCTGTAGGTTATGTGTGTTTGGAAAGATAATATCTATTAAGTAAGTTGTTCTTGCTTGTTTACCCTGTAATATTATATTCAGATGGTTATTATTGATTGCCCTATCTGTAAGAATGGATCATTTGTAATATAATTTGTGGCACTCAGAGTCTTAAACTGGTTCAGGCTTGTATTTATAGTAAGGTATGGTGCCTTTTATGAGTTTGTATTTCAAAGCATCTCTTGCATATGTTGTGAAATTTGTTGTTTTACAGCAACAGTACATTACAATACATAATAGTAACTAAAACAAACTATAAATTGCAGTAAGTATACATCAAAATTAAATTAAATAATTAGTGCAAAAAGAGAGGAAAAATAATAAGATAGTGTTCTTGGATTCATTGTCCGTTCAGAAATCTGATGGCGTCGGGGAGAAACTGTTCCTAAAATGTCGATTGCGTGTCCTCAGGCTTCTGTACCTCATCCTTGATGGTAGCAATGAGAAGAGGGCATTGCCTTAGTTCTGGATTGAAAACTCCAGCATTTTGTGTGTGTGGGTTGTATTCCTTCTGAGTTAGTAATGCATTGGACATTCAAAACACGATTGAACCAAATCTTGAGGCCAGAGTGGAAGGGAAGCAATTGGCACAAAAATAAAATTATGATCTCAAGAAACGGGTGGTAGGGAACGGGAGGTTCATGCATTGACATTTGCAGTTCCTTGCATGGGGGAGGGGGAAGAAAGGGCTTTGGGGTTCGAATGTTTTTCGGTTGTTTATAAATTTGGGACTCTTCTGTTTGTCCTAGATGTTTGCAAAGACTAAGCATTTCAGGTTGTCTTCTGTATACATTCTCTGAAAATAAATGGAACCATTTAAACCCACTTGAACCTTTTGAACATTTTGAACAAAGTAATAGATTATTTGTGTTAACACTACCTAAAATATTTGACAATTGAAAATGGGTAAAACTGCGATGTTGGAAGTGCACAGTGCTTAGTAATTTTATGAAAATAGTAAACTGAAGTTAACAAATAAACATATGAGGAATATTGAAGAGCTGTTTGTTCATGAGTATAATGTAATGGTTGATTATGTAGATTGTTGCAGAAACAGCATAAGGTCTGGTGAATTTGAGTCAAAAAGTAGATAGGATGTCAATGACAAATTCCTTGGAGAAGACTTAGTCAGGTTCAGCTTGTAAGTATGTGAATATGTACATTATTCAGTAGTGGGAAGCAGTGTAATGTACCGATATGCAATATTTACATAAGACATGCACATCCACAGTGTAGTTGGAGAGTGAACTAAGCAAGGTGCTGTGCATAAGCAATCTTTTAATGATTCACTGTATTTGTGAGACTATATACAGTTAGAATAACAATTCATGCATATATTAAATACAATGAATTTATTCCTGAGCCTCACTTAGTCTTGTAACAGCTGAAATTTACTTTAGCTTCCTATAAGGACAGTGGTGGAGCAACAAAGCATCTTGGGATCTCTGAAGTAAAATATTCCAGTTTGACCACCCTTTCTGTGGGGGTAGAAAACTTATTTTCATTTCATTTATCGTGAGACAATGCCCCTTACATCTAGTCTTCATGAATAAAGGGTCAACCTCTTAGAATCAGCTTTTTTGATCCTTCCCAGAATCTTTAGGAACATACACTCTCGGTGGCCACTTTATTAGGTACCATTCATACCACAATGAACATTTGTGGCCTTCTGCTGCTGTAGCCCATTCTCCTTCAAGGTTTAACATTCTGCACATTTAGAGATTCTCTTTTCCACACCATTGTTGTAACACGTGGTTATTTGAGTTACTCTCATCTTCCTGCCTGCTTGAACCAGTTTGGCTATTCTCATCTTCCCTCTCTCATTAGTAAGGAATTTTCAAAAACAGAACAGCCGCTTACGGGATTTTTATTTTTGTTTTGGTCACCATTCTCTGTAAATTCTAGATACTGTTGTGCGTGAAAATCCCAAGAGATCAGCAAAGATCAAACCACCCCATGTGGCATCAACATGTATTCCATGATCAAAGACACTTAGAGCACATTTCTTCACCATTCTGATGTTCGGTCTGAACAACAACTGAACCTCCTGACCATGCTTTAATGTTTTGAGTTGCTGCCACACGATTGGCTGATTTGATATTTGTATTAATGAGCAAGCATACTAGTATGCCTAATAAAGTGGCCACTAAGCTTATATTTAATAGCTAACAGATATTCAGACAAGCTCACCTGACACTATTTTTTCTTATTCTGTCAAAATCAGATAATCATCTGTTTCCTTTTCTTTTCCAAGTCAATAATGTCTAGTTTCTCTCAATTTCAGAGCTCATTTTTCCCTCCCCATCACATCTTTTATTATCTACAGCCTGATGCTCTACCTCCTGAAATTCAAGTGCAGGATCAGTTTACTCAAGTGTGCTGATGCCCAAACTGCTCATAACCCTGGTGCCGAGCATGTTATTGAAATTGCATATCAGTCAATAACCAATGTCAGTAATTCATTCCACAGTATTTTCTGTTTCTACCCCTACTCAAACCAACTGATACTGGATATTTCAGCTATGCCTTTGTTTTTGAAGAAACTGAGTACTTCAGTAGCTCCCTTCACTGTTAGAAAACTTGATTTCCTAAACTTGTGCTGTCAATGTCTCATCTTGTTTCCCTGTTAAGCAACTGCTCACTTTTTAAAGTAACTTCCATCATCTTAAGATTTATTCATTGCTTATCTCTCTAACTGCTCTGGCACAAGGTATATACACAAGGACAAGTCTGACCTCTTAATCGACCTGACATGTCAACACCACTTTATTGGCCATACTTTCTGGTCCAGCAAAATTTTCCTTTAAACACTTGTTTCTTTCTCTATTTCCACTTTTAAGAGCTACCTTATGGACCGAGACTGCATTACGGCCTAGTATGGGAACACCAATGCCTTTAAGCTGGAAATCCTACAAAGGGTAGTGGATTCAGCCCAGTACATCACGGTTAAACCCCCCAGTCATTGAGCACAGCTACATGAAACGTTGCCATAGAAAAGCAGCATCCACTATCAAAGATCCACACCACCCAGCCATGCTCTTTTCTCACCACTGCCATCAGGTAGAAGGTACAGGTGCCTTAGGACTCACGCCACTAGGGGCAAGAACACTTAGTTCTCTCAATCATCAGGATTTGAACAAAACGGGGATAACCATACTCATTTAAGGACTCTTTTATCTTGTTATTTCAAGCTCGTTATTTATTTCTATTTATTTATATCTGCATTTGCACAGTTTGTTTACAGTTTCTGTTCTATAGATTTGCTAAGTACACCTGCAGGAAAAAAACTCTCTGGATTGTATGTGCTAACATGTATGTAATAAATTTTGGACTTTGAAGGCTCTCTATTGTCAAAGTCCCATATAAATACAAGTTTTGGTTTTGCTGGAGCAAAGAAATAGTATTAAAATAATCTTCTGTTTGTACTGGTCATTCAGTTCATCTTTGAACAGAGTTTCACAAAATTTGTAGCATATCTCAGCATAGATTTCTGGTTTCTCACTTGAACATCCCCATAGATTTCAGCAATGGAGCAGGAGCTTGCTGGAATTCTGCCGTAGGATGTTGGGGAATTAGAGGTCAGGTCCTGTACTAGGATCCATGAATCCATTTGCTTGAATGAAGATTGTAAAATTGCAGGCAAGAATAAGGAAATCACATTTTAAAATTGTATATGTTCAATGTTTTTCATTATTTTAACTTTAATTGATTGTATTATTTTCTTAAAATGCTGCAGTGTTAAAATTCTTTCTCAGTTTTAATATTTTGTAAAGACATTCACAAACATCAGAATGAAGAATGTCAGCGTTGAAATTGGCAAATCTGGTGCAGGGTTTCCAGAGGAGTTTTTGAGCAGGGTTTGCTTTGGCCTTCCTAAATTACAGGATTATGCTGCGTCTGTTCTGTCCAAGCCCTTGCCATTCAGCTCCAGAATTATCTGGTCATGAGGGCTGTATTGCACCTCTGGAGATAATAATTTGGAGGTAATAAGAGACTTTGCTGATGAAACAGCCATTGTTGGTAGAATCTCAGATGGTGACGAGAGAGCGTACAGGAGTGAGGTATGCCAACTAGTGGATTGGTGTCGCAGCAACAACCTGGCACTCAACATCAGTGAGATGGAAGAGCTGATTGTGGACTTCAGGAAGGTTAAGATGAATGAACACATATAGAGGGATCAGAAGTGGAGAGAGTGAGCAGTTTCAAGTTTCTGGGTGTCAGAATCTCTGAGGATCTAACCTGGTCACAATATATCGTTGCAGTTATAAAGAAGGCAAGACAGCAGCTATGCTTCATTAGGAGTCTGAAGAGATATGGTATGTCAACAAACACACTCAAAAAGTTCCATAGACGTACTTTGGAGAGCATTCTGACAGGCTTCATCAGTCTCTGATATGGAGGGGCTGCTGCACAGGACGAAAAGAAGCTGCAGAGGGTTGTTAATTTTGTCAGTTCCATCTTGGGTACTAGCCTACAAAATGCCCAGGACATCTTCAAGGAGCGGTGTCTCAGAAAGGCAGCACTATTATTAGGGACCTCCAGCACGCAGGGCATGCCCTTTATTCACTGTTACCATCAGGTAGGAGGTACAGAAGCCTGAAAGCACGCACTCAGCAATTCAGGAACAGCTTCTTCCCCTCTATCATCCAATTCCTAAATGGATATTGAACCCTTGGATACTACTTCACTTTTAAAATATATATTATATCTGTTTTTTGCACGATTTTTATTCTATTCAATATATGTATACTGTAATTGATGTTCTTGTTTATTTTTTATTATTATTTTTATTTTATTTTGTTCTTTTCGCTGCTAGATTATGTATTGCATTGAAATGCTGCTGCTAAGTTAACAAATTTCAAGACACATGCCGGTGATAATAAACCTGATACTGAGCCTGATTCTGATTCTGACATTGGTGTTGAGACTTGACAGCAGACTCTAATCAAGCAACACTTATCCTCTTACATTTATGTGAAGTGTAAAGGAATGGGTCAATTATAAAACAACTGCATTAAAATTGGCTCCCTAGCAAAGCTCTGTGTCCTCTGTCAAATGCAGTGGCACGGTCTGAGGAGCACACCAGCTGAGACTTTCTCACTTCTGAGACTTTCTCACTACTGAGACTTTCTCATTACTGAGACTTTCTCACTACTGAGGTCTTTGGCTACTGCTGCCCAGTTTTTAAGCACTGAACCCCAGAGACACCACTCCTTCACATCTATCCAAGGTGGTCATTACTAGGCAGCCGGCTGATTTCAGCAGGATCTGGACCATCATTTTCTCCTGTTAAAGCTGGATGTGAAACCCTTACCTGACTCTTTATCACCTTGATGTAGGATTCTTATTTGAACCTGTTAGCAAGTTTTAGGGATTTTAACTGCAGAGTTCAGACCTCAGATACTTTATAAGTATAGGAGGAACCAGCCTATTACCCTTTCCTAGTTCGGAAATTATGAGCAAAATTGTTTTGGCTTTGGTGCTACATTGTTTGAGATTGCTTAATGAAGCAGAAAACAAATCTGCTCAGTGCCACAGTATTAAATAGGGAGAACACTTGCTTATTACCATGCTGTATACTTCCTTTCATTTCTATTATTTTGGGATTTAATTGAAGCAGACCTTCCGCAAGACATGACAGCCATTTGGGATCCTGCTCATGAATATTCTTTGGAGGTGTATTATAGCGGAACTCAATTTTTTTATGGAGCATGTATTGTACAAAGAGTATAAGATGGATTTAAGAAGGATGACTTTACAAAATACCAAGCATTATTCCCATAAGAAAATGAGCCCTTCCTGGTCAAAGCTTTCCCTGCTCCCATTCTCTACACTACAAGGCTGCTTTCAGCAGTATTTACTTTTGGATCATACAAGAACTTGTTTTTATTTCATACTTTGCTCAAAATGTCTTTGTACTGATTTCCCATAACTTTAAGACTATAAGTGCTGATAAATATTATCCTTCCATTTAGTGAATTATACATATTAATGTGGAAGGAGGAATATCATCAATATGTAACCGTATGAATAATTTCCGCTGATGTATGTACACCTGGAAAGCCTCATTTAGTTTGTGTTCTGATAATAGGTGAAAAGTAGTGGCTGAAAGCTGTGGTTCCCTTGAATAGTTTAGGTTTTTGATTTACCTTATTTTATTTCTCTAAATTAGATTATGCATGACTGTTTGCTTAAATAGTTTTCAGCATGTAACTTGGTGAAACCTGGTGTGTAACCTTTGCATTTGCCTCACCTAATAAGTACAGTGATGAACTGAAGGAACATAGTACCTGTTGGAATAGTGTGATAAACAGAAAATGAACAGAAACCCCTGGAGCACTTACAAATCCAACGCATTGATTTCCTTTTCTACAGACAGTTGAGCGCACCTAAATGTTAAAGTACATGAGAGAACCAGAGGGAATTTCTTGCAAACAAGTGGGTTTACACCTGGCATTTTATTTGAATGAGTCCTGTGCTGCTGTCAATCCTGTTTACACTGGTCAATTAAGAGGAAACAAGAGCACCTGGAGGAAACCCAGGTTGCTCTGGAGAGGTTGTGTGAATTCCAAATAAACAGCAGTCAAGGCTGAGAACGTACTTTGGTCTCTGGAGTTCTGAGGTCAGTGTTTCAGGCTTTAAATCAAAATAATTAATTAATCATTTTTTCCCTTTGTGTGATGTTAATATTTGCTGAATTTGACTGTATGACAGATACATCTATAAACTGGAATAATGTTGTTCCACCAGACCAACCTACTACACACAGCAGTCAATTAAATACAATGCCACAATCAAGTAAGTAAAACCATAAAATCACTTAGTCATAATAAAACTATTTTAATGAAAGCAGCTCATGTAGGAAACAATTGCAAATGCAATATAAATTACATTTAAAGATCTAAAGTAATATTAAATTTTCACACTTTTCAAAGATGTTGTAATAGTGATAGTACTATAACTAACTGGCTGTTGATTCCTCAACTGTTTTACTAACATACATACCTTTTAAACTAAGTATACAAGAGTTTCTTAAACTATGCAGCATATCCTCTTCATTCTCAGCATTTTAAGAGTAAATTACAATGCCTATAAAAATATTCACTTCCTCCCTTAGGAAGTTTTCATGTTTTATTGTTTTACAACATTGAATCACAGTGGATTTAATTTGGCTTTCCTTGACACGATCCCAGAAAAGGTCTTTCGTGTCAAAATGAAAACAGATATCGACAAAGTGATCTAAATTAATTACAAATATAAAACACAAAATAATTGATTGCATATATACTCACCCCCTTCGAGTCAGTATTTAGTAGATGCGCCTTTGGCAGCAATGACAGTCTATAGAGTCTGTGTGGGTAGGTCTCTATCAGCTTTGCACATCTGCACACTGCAGTTTTTCCCCAGTTTTCTTTACAAAATGCTCAAGCTGTCAGATTGCACGGGGATCGTGAGTAAACAGCCCTTTTCAAGTCCAGCCACAATTTTTCAATCGGATGGAGATCTGGACTCTGACTTGGACACTATAGGATATTAACTTTGTTGTTTTTAAGTTATTCCTGTGTAGCTTTGGCTTTATCCTTGGGGTCATTGTGTTGTTGGAAAACAAATCTTCTCCCATGTCACAATTCTCTTGCAAACTGCATTAGCTTTTCCTCCAGGATTTCCCTGTATTTTGCTGCATTCATTTGACCCTCTACCTTCACAAGCCTTCCAGGGCCTGCTGCAGTGAAGCATCCCCACAGCATGATGCAGCTACTGCCATGCTTCACAGTAGAGATGGTGTGTTTTTAATTATGTGTGGTGTTTTGGTGTTTGGTCTGATAGCTAAAAAGCTCAATTTTGTTTTCATCAGACCATAAAAACTTTTTTTGAGCTGACTTCAGAGACTCCCACATGCCTTCTGGCAAACTTTTGCTGAGTTTTTTTCAACAGTGACTTTCTCTTTGCCATTTTGCCATAAAGTTGCAACTGGTGAATCACCAGGGCAACAGTTGATATATGCACAGTCTCTCCCATCTCAGCTACTGAAGCTTGTAATTCCTCCAGAGTTGTCATAGGTCTCTTGGTGGCCTCCCTCACTGGTCCCCTTGTTGTATGGTCACTCAATTTTTGAGGACAGTCTTTTTGAGGCTGATTTACAGCTGGGTCATATTCTTTCCATTTCTTGATGATTGACTTGACTGTACTCCAAGGGATATTCAGTGACTTGGACATTTTCTTGTATCCATCTCCTGACTTGTGCTTTTCAATAACCTTTTCATGGAGTTCCTTGGTGTGTTCTTTTGTCTTCTTGGTGTAGGTTTTACCAGGATACTGACTTCCAGCAGTTGGACCTTCCAGATACAAGTGTATTTTCATTACAATCAATTGAAGCACCTTGAATGCACACAGATCTCCAAAACCTGATCTCCATTTAAAAAACTGTGTGAATTCTAAAACCAGTTGGCTGCGTCAGTGATGATTTGGTGTGTTATTTTAAAGGAGGGGTTGAATACTTATTTTGCGTTTTATACTTGTAATTAATTTAGATCACTTTGTAGAGATCTATTTTCATTTTGCACAGAAGTATCTTTTGCTGTCAATTAGTGCCAAAAAAAAGCCAAATTAAATCCATTGTGATTCAATGTTGTCATAAACGGTGCAAAATGGCCAGAAGCGAGGTGGTGGGGGGATGTCCAAGCCAGACTGAAACACAGAGGAATGAGACCCCCTCCTCCCAGCATCTTGTTAGCAAATGTGCAGTTCCTGGAGAACAAAATTGAGGACCAAAGGGTAAGGTTGCTATGTTGGAGGAAAATAAGAGATTGGTGTGTTATAGGTCTAATTAAGACGTGACTGCTCCCAACACACCAGATATGGCAATCAGACCAAAAGCTTCTTGGATACACTGAACTGCTGATTTGGAAAAGGCAAAAAGATGGAGGTATGTGTTGAATGATAAACTCTCGGTAGTGCTCCAATGTGGGAGTTTTGTTGAACTTGTGTACCCCTGAACTTGCACACCAACTGGTCAAATGCCATGCATTCTATTTACCTTGGGCCCTCTCCCTCATAATCCTGACTGCAGTTTACATGCCACCAGAGGTTGCCTATAATCAAGCATTTGAGATGTCATCTCCGAACAAGAAACAGTGTATACTGATACATTTCAAATCATAGTCAGGTACTTCACCCAGACTTGCTTGCAGAAAACCCTGCCTAACTGCCATCAGCGTATAACCTGTAGCACCAGAGATCCCAACACAATAGACCACTGTTAAACGAAGATAAGGAATGCCTACCAGTCCATGACCAGACTGTTTTTCGGTAACTTGGACCACTTGGCTGTCCTTTTCCAATCTGCACACAGGCAGAGGCCAAAGAGCAAAGCTCCAGAGGTTAGGAAAACAACAAAGTGGTAGCAAGAGACAGAGGAATGGCTACGACGTTCCTTCGAGTCGATGGACTGGGCCATGTTCAAGGACTCCTCTGTGGATCCGAATGATTACACCATGGTTGTCACGGACTCTATTAAAACAGTTGTTGATGAGTATGTCCCCACAAAATCATTCAGTGTCCCCAACCAGAAGCCCTGGATGAACCATGAGATCCACAGTCTGCTGAGGGCCAGATCAAGGGCATTCAGGTCTGGTGACCATGTAAATTACAAGGTAGGATCCCTGGAAAGCCATATCATGGACGAGATACCTAGCCAAGTACTAAAGACCTGTTCTACCAACTGGCTGGAGTTTTCACTGAGATCTTTAACCTCTTGCTTTGCAGTCTGAGGTACCAAACTGCTTCAAGCAGACTTGTACTTGTGCCAGAGAAGAATGTGCCTCAATGACTATCATCCAGTAGCACTAACATCCACAGTCCTAAAGTGTTTTGAATGGTTGGTGAGAAAACATCAACGTTTGCTTGAGAAGCGACTTGGATCCACTCCAGTTTGTTGTCTGGAGCAACAGTTCCACAGCAGATGCTATCTTATTCGTCCTTCACTGAACCCCAAAACATCTGGATAGCAAAGGTGCGGTGGAGAAGGTCAACAACTTTAAGCTCCTCACCAGGCACTTATGCTCCATCCACCAGAAAAACTGGATCTCCCAGTGGCCATCCATTTTAATTCCACTTCCCATTCTGACATGTCAGTCCATGGCCTCCTCTACTGTCGTGATGAGGCCACACTCCGGTTGGAGGAGCAACATCTTGTATTCCATCTGGGTAGCCTCCAACCTGCTGGCATTAATATCAATTTGTCAAACTTCCGGTAATTCCCCACCCCACCACCTCCTTCACCATTCCCCATTCCCTTTTCCCTCTCTCACCTTATCTCCTTACCTCCCATCACCTCCCTCTTTTTCTTTCTTCCATGGCCTTCTGTCCTCTCCTATCAGATTCCACCTTCTCTTTCTCCAGCCCTCTATCTCTTTCACCATCAACTTCCCAGCTATTTACTTCACTCTTCCCACCTCCCACCTAATCCCAGTTTCACCTACCACCTTGTGTTTCTTCCACCCCTCCTCCCACCTTCTTACTCTGACTCCACATTTTTTCTCCAGTGCTGATGAAGGGTCTATGCTTAAAAGCTTAACTGTTCACTCTTTTCCATAGATTCTGTCTGGCTGCTGAGTTCCTCCAGCATTTTGGGTGTGTGGCCATAAGTTGTGGGAACAGTTCAGTGATGGCACAAATGAAACTGGTTCAAGATCCTGATGGCTGAGGGGTGATTAGTGTTCCTGAACCTGGTGGTGTGAGTCCTGTACCATCTTCTTCATGGCAACAGTGAGAAGAGGGCATTAGCGGGGTGGATGGGGATCCTTGATCATGTATGCTGTTTTCATGTTTTACTCGTGATGTACGTCATTCCTTCATTATATCATACTACTTGTAAAGAAAATTGATTTTGAATTTAGATTATTTGTGAGACACATTGAAGCATGAAAATCTTTCCTCAACATTAAGATACTACTTGGATATTTGGAATGGAGAATAAAATTGTCTAAAATTTGAAGATTTTTGCCCTTGATTTGGAAATATGTAGTTTATGTTTTTGGATAAATTTGTTAGTTTGTTTGCACAATATTCTACTTACTTAGACAACCATTATCCTTGGGCTTTGATCGGTTTCAAAGGTACATTTAATGTCAGCAAAAAGTATACAATATACATCCTACAATTCTTTTTCTTCACAAATCTTCATGAAAACAGAGGAGTGCCCCAAAGAATGAATGCCAGTTAAATGTTAGAACCACAAAAGCCCCTCCAGCTCCCCCCACCCACACATGAGAGAAATCCCAGAACCCTGAGGGTGCATTAGTCTTCTAGGCTGCGTTCTTGGTATATCGAATAGCGGACAGTCGCGAGATTCCCGAGAGCAGGTCCCATTCCCGCAAGGATCCGAAGTCAGCGTGTAACTCCGGGTCAGGGTCATCAAAAGAACCCTGAATGGGAAAAATAGAGATATTAAAGATGGAAATAGAGATATTAAAGATGGAAATAGAGCTGCTTCCAAAGATGCAAGCAAAGGAGTCACCGTTAGGCACCATTGTCCTCCGAAGCTCAATTTGATCAAGTAAGTGAGTAAGTTAATCAAAGCTGAAACAGAGGATAATAGCTCCAGTGACCTGTGTTTAAACCTGTTTGCTTTTTCCCACAGATCAGCTCTGATCCTCCAGCATCCAAAATCAGTAGATTGATAGGTTATTTGGCCAGTAGAGTGTGGATAAGTGGTTGAATCTGGGGGGAGAGCAGGGAGTTGATGGAAATGTGCAAATAATAAAATGGGATAAGATTGGGTTGGTGTAAAAATGGCTCCCTATTGGTTGGTGTTGACTTGGATCTCAATGCTATATATCCATATGACTTCATGAGATACTACAAATGTATACCTTCATTACCATGGTAGCTAATTATTTCATGCTTATTCCCCTATCGCAGTGATCATTTAATACAATATTTATTAAAAATGTTTCAAAACCTGTAGCATACAGCTGGTGAATTAAACTTTCATAAATTCCTTTTCTGTGTTTTGTTTCCTGTTTTCAGCCACATCTTTCTAAATTGCTAATGTTGTATGCTTTTAGCAGAAGAACTTATCAAATGAAAGAATTATTATGATGACTAAGCCACATAAATCAAATAGTCATCTAAATGACATGAAGTGACAACAGTTCCATCGAACTGTGAAATTTTGACTTTCATGAGGAGTTGATTTTAAATAAGAAGGAAGAAATTTGTTCTGAAAAGCTATATGTTAAATGAAAAATGAGGCTGGAATTGCAATATTCTTCAATGGCTGGACAAGTGTTGAGTTTGTTGGGTGTCCTTTTAAAGGCTGTCAGAAAAGATCATAACTGAGAGAAGCTGTACACAGGTACGGAACCTGGCACGGCATAGCACAGCACTGTATTACATAGAGAAACCAGCTGCGCTGTCCTGGGACTTGGCAAATAAAGATTCCATTTATGGACTTGGAAAACCTGTCCTAGAGGGACATGCCATTAATGCCGTTTAAAGTGTTGTAAGTTGCCAACTAAGTCACTGGTCTAATACAGTGAAAGAAAGTTGTTGGGCCAGATTTCCATGGACCTTGCCAGTTATATGGAGTCACTACTTGAGTCTCTACTTGCCACACACAGCTGGGTCAGATAATCTTCCAGGCGTTTTGCACCCTCAAGTTGTGTGATGATGTTTGAACAGCAGCTGGGCATTGGGATGGGATGGTTTAGTGTAGTATATTCCTTACAAGCTCTGACAGCCAGGAGTGAAGTGTTCACTTCTGTTAAAACTCATAATTGATCAATCAAGTAGAATCAACATTTTTAAGGCCACAGTTCAGAAACTAAATTTCATTTTTAAATTACCTTGACATTTTTCACATCTTTGTTAAGATTGTTTATTAAAGTGCTCATGAATACCTCATGGGGATGTAACCTGTCATCTGCTAGTTGGTTTCATTTTAAATGTTGTGATTATTGATTTGATGTGAATTATAATTATCCACTTTTTAATTTATACATAACTAGTATATAATCTCTTGACACAAATTCATGGATATTAAACAGTCATTTACAACAATCAACTGTTAAGAGTTTATTAATTTTTTACTCCTCTTAATGAAAATGCTTGAACATTCAGAGACACAGTGGCACAGAATGTAGCAGTGCTGCCTCAGTGTCAGAAACCTAGGCGATACTGACGACAATGTGGAGTGGATTAAACAAGGGACTAATGAACAATTAGTGCATTATATTCAGTGTGGAACTTGTGGGCTGAAGAGTTAGTTTTAATGCTGTTTCTCTGTGACTCCTATGACTAATGTGGTGTCACTGTCATAAGGTATCAAACTGATGGGATAAATAAATAAACTGTGGATAAATATTGATGTGAATAGAAAAAAGTACTCTGTTGTTGTTGCACTTTAATATTACTGTGGGTTCATTTGGTGTGGAATGATGAACTTTCATAGCAAAGGTAGTGATTCCACTGCAGTTACTTTTGTTAGTTATTTCATTTGTTATGAACTGTGTTGTACGATGTGGACGATAATAGTCTTTCCACAACCCTGATTGTTCTTGGCAAATTTTTCTACAGAACTGGTTGGCCATTGCCGTCTTCTGGTCTCCACCTTTACAAAATGGGTGACCCCAGCCATTATCAATACAGTCGGCCCTCCTTATCCACAGGTTCCGCATAAAAACATAGAAAATAGGTGCAGGAGTAGGCCATTCTAGAGATGGTTTGAAGTATACGGGAGGATGTGCATAGGTTATATGCAAATACTACGCCATTTTATATAAGGGACTTGAGCATCTGTGTTTTTTGGTATCCACGGTGGGTCCTGGAACCAATTCCCCACAGATAAGGAGGACCAACTGTACTCTTCAGAGATTGTCTGCTTGGTGTCAATGGTCGCATAACCAGGACCTGTGATATGCACCAGCTACTCATACGACCATCCATCACCTGCTCCCATGGCTTTATTTGACCTTATCAGAGGGCTAAGCAGGTACTACACCTTGCCCAAGGGTGACCTGCAGGCTAGTGGAGGGAAGGATTGTCTTAAACCTCCTTTGGTATTGCAAAACATTATTAGCCAGGAATATTTGCTTCAGGCCTGAAATGCATCCTGAAGTCATGATTTCAGTCTAAAGCAAAAGTGCTCTTCCTGTCACTTGACTTCAGCAAATTAGGACAATTTTGTAAGTGCAATGTTTAATTTAGAGATGGTGCATGTAACTAGTTCTCTGGAAGCTTGTGACATGTTGCATAGGCTGTCAGACTGTTAACTACTTCTGCACCATATCTGCTGTTAATGTGATCTGTGTTTATTTGAAATAGCATACTGGCATAAATAAATTACTTTATAAGTATCTGTGGTGCTCCAGGAGCTATGTATTCAAATCTTTACTGCAATTATTCTACAAGTAAATGAAATAAAGAAATCGTTGCTCAGCTTCCACTATGGAAATTACCACTATTCCAAATGAAAACTTTGGAAATGCTAGAATGGGTGTATGTTGATAAGTGATGCATGGAGACCCAAACAAGACATACAGCAGTTCTAACGAAGGCAAGATGAACCGATTACTCAAGGTACAGGGTGCTAATCTTAAAAAGTAAAATAGTACATTTCAAAGTAAAACGATACCCATTCCATGTTTTATTTTTATTTACTAATTTCTATGAGTTATTTGTGATTTTGCCATGAAGTTCAGTTATACTGTGCCTTGCCTTTCAATGATACGTCATCAGTGATTTTGTTGAAGAGCCTAATTACTTGCCCAATGATGAGAAAATCTGGTTAACACCGAACTTATTATCACAAAAATGGACAACAGTGTAACCAAAATATGAAAAGCAGTTGGAAAGTTAGCCATACAGACAACATATTCAGGAAAACAGTGTTGTGACAGTAAGTGCTTTGTTCTGTTCTCTTTAAAGGGCAAGTGGCGTATACCTGAGTCCACCAGGAACATATTCACTGAAGTAAAAGTCTTCAAAACAAAATGGTCAGCATGCAGTAAATAATGTATTGAGGAAAACAAAGCAGAATGATAGGGAAAAATGTTAAGAAACAACATTAGTAATGTTTGCATATTGTCCCTATTCATGCATTGATTAGGGTAAAAGGAAATAATAATTCTTCTTCTGAAGCCCTTCACCCCTACTGGGGCATAGGCTGCTGAAAGTAGCTTGCCACAGTCCCCAATCCTGAGCCAAAGGTTGATCAGCCCGGTGACTTCAGCTTTCACCACACAACTTCATACATGTTCTGGACGAAAATCTGTCCTCTCCCAGGAGTGAGCTCTTTGGAACTTCTATTGATGTTTCTGTAGCACTGTGTAATTACAAGATGGGGTTCCTAGCCCCATGCACAACCCTTCTCCTTTCGGAGCTGGCCTTGGGACATCCTTGATGGGGCTGGATAATAATTATCATTTGTTTTTTTCAGAGAGGTATATTTTCAAAATATAACCAAAACAAGTAGCTTTCATTCATTTAACTATTTATTATATTTGTTTAATTAAACATATTGAACATAAACGATTTTGGCTTTGAGTTTATTGCTTGAACTTGTAGCGGTGTATGTTAATTTTTAGTCCCAATCTCTAACTATTTGCTATTATCAGTCCTGTTGCCTAGTTCTTCAACAGAATGCCAGACTCCATAGTCCATGCCCTGTAATCATGACAGCCGGGATGGAATGAGGTTTAGATTCAGGTATTTTCTAAATTTTCTGCTGTACATCCTGCCAAAATTTTTAAAAACTGAATTATCTATAATCTGGTGGAATGGTTTCTGGGATGTTCACAATGGGATTTAGATTTCAACATGTGGAATAAACATTTGCGTGTTAATTTCTATGTCATACAAGTGCCTATATTTCAATACTTGATTACTGCGGTAACCACTGCCACACAGTACTGAATTAAACTAATCAAATAAAGCTTCCCTTCAATTTGCATTTCTTACTGTTAGGTAGCTTTCCTTGGTGGCAGTCACATGAAGGGTATGTTTGTTCTGTGTTGCTACATGCCACACAACTGTATAAAATGCACCTTCGCCACCATAGGCAACTCGCTCATCTCCCTATGCCTTTTGTCACTTCAATAAGCATTTTAAACAGGAGCACGGCATAGCCTTTGTTTTACCTGGACATTTTCCAATGCAATTTCCCTGCTTAGGGCTGTTTATACCAATACTAGGAAAAGAATGTGCAGTGCAGTTTTCATCAAACAATGTTTTGTAGTATGTCATCTATGAGTAATTAGTGAAACTGCTTAATCTTTTTCATTACATGGAATGTAACTCCTCATTTCCCACCTTTTGGTTGTCAGCTTTAACATGTCACTGTAAATTGGAAGTAAACCTCTGGTCAGAAGTTTGCTTCTAGGTGGCACCATAAATTAAATAACTTGATCATCAACATACAACTTCGAAGAGCAGGTGTTAAGAATGCATATAACTTAGTTTAAATATCGACGATAAATAAAAGGATTGAACATCCCAAGGACAATATTAATGCAAGAAAATTGTGCAGATGGGCTCATTTTGCTTTATTCTCATAAAACTGAAGGGGAAAATAATTATGATTGTTATATACCAAACCTTTTAAGTGTTTATTTTTTAATTTTCAGAAAATATATATACAAAAATATATGCAACACTTGTATTGTTAGCTATAAAATATCAAGAGTTATTTTCCACACCAGAGCAAGTTATTGTCTACATTCTAAATGATTAATTTAAAAAAACATAATTGTCTTTTCTATAAATTACATATTGACTGAAGTTGTAAATTTGTGATTTTTTTAAATCATATTTACCCAATATGTATGTATTTCTAAGTAATCTTTTGTGAGGAGAAACCAGTGGAGAACTTAATTGCAGTGTTTCTATTGTTAGATGATACATTAAGGTGATACATTAAGCTGTGGCTCTGGTAGATATAAAAATGCTAAAGCATTATTTTGAAATAGACCAGGCAAGTTTTATCTGGTGATTTGTCTCAATAAACATTAGGTAAAGCAAACTACTTGATCATCACTTGCTGTTTCTGCAAGTTTGCTCTGCACAAATTGGCTGAAATAATGTCTAGATAACAACAATGACTCCACCTCCAAAGGGATTTATTTCAAAGTTATGCACTTGGTATTGAATTGACTTTATTTCTTACATCCTTTCCATACATGAGGAGTAAAAATCTTAACATTATGTCTCTGTCCAAATGTGCAATAATAGTAATTTATAATAAATAGAACTGTCAATGTAACATAGAAATAAATCAGTGTGAATTAATCAGTCTGATGGCCTGGTGGAAGAAGCTGTCCCCGGAGCCTGTTGGTCCTGGCTGCGGTACCATTTCCTGGATGGTAGCACCTGGAATAGATTGTGGTTGGGATGACTCGGATCCCCAATAATCCTTTGGGCCCTTTAAACACACCTGTCTTTGTAAATGTCCTGAATCATGAAGTTCACATCTACAGATGCACTGGGCTGTCTACACCACACTCTGCAGAGTCCTGCAATTGAGGGAAGTACAGTTTCCATACCAGGCAGTGATGCAGCCAGTCAGGATACTCTCAATTGTGCCCCTGTTGAAAGTTCTTAGGATTTGGGGCCCATACCAAACTTACTCAACCATCTGAGGTGAAAGAGGCGCTGTTGTGCCTTTTTCACCACACAGCTGGAGTGTACAGACCACGTGAGGTCCTCGGTGATATGGATGCAAAGGAACTTAAAGCTGTTTGCCCTCTCAACCACAGATCCATTGATGTCAATAGGGATTAGCCGGTCTCCATTCCTCCTGTGATCCACAGCCAGCTCCTTTGTTTTTGCGACATTGAGGGAGCGGTTGTTTCCTTGACAGCACTGTGTCAGAGAGATGACTTCTTCCCTGTAGGCCACATTATTATTGTTTGAGATTAGGCCAATCAATGTAGTGTCGTCAGCAAATTTAATTAGCAGATGGAGCTGTGGGTGGCAACACTCTCATGGGTATACAGGGAGTAAAGAAGGGGACATAGTACACAGCCTTGAGGGGCCTCTGTGCAGAGCATCAAAGTGGTGGATGTGGGGGAGCCCACACTTACCACCTGCCAGTGATCTGACAGGAAGTCCAGGATCCAGCTGCACAAGGCAGGGTCAAGGCCAAGGTCTCTGAGCTTCTTGTCGAGCCTGGATGGAATTTTGTTGTTGAATGCTGAACTGTAGTCCAAGAACAGCATTCACACATAAGCATCCTTCTTCTCCAAATGTGTAAGGATGGTATGTAGATCAGAGGTCAGTAGGCGAATTGTAGGACATCCATTTTGGGTGGTAGCATGTTGCAGTTGTAATCCTTGACCAGCGTCTCAACACATTTGCTTATTACTGAGGTGGTTACAACACGATGGCAGTCGTTCAGGCATGTTACTTTAGTCTTTTTTGGTACAGGGACAATGGTGGATAATTTGAAGCTGGAGGGCACTCTACACTGGGAAAGGGAGAGATTAAAGATGTCAGTAAACACACCTGCCAGTTGTGCTGCGCACACCCTGAGTACTCACCCTGGGATGTCATCCAGTCCCGCAGCCTTGCGACTGTCCACTTGTTGGAAACTCCTGTGTACCTCAGCCTCAGAGCTGACCAGGTTACAGGTTGTAGTGGTGGCTTTCCTTGGAGGCTCAGAGTTACTGACATCGAACCGAGCGTAAAAGTGATTGAGCTCATCTGGGAGAGAGGCTGCGATGTTGTCGGCACCACAACGTTTGGCTTTGAAGACTGTGATGGTATGTAACCCCTGCCACAAGTCATGTGTGCTATTCATTGTGAATCTTGACACAATCTTGTCCCTGTATTGTTGTTTCACAGCTTCAATAGCTTTGTGCAGATCATAGCTGGTTTTCTTGAGCTCTAGCTGATTGCCAGCAATGTAAGCTTTATGTCACATGGTAAGTGCTGCTCACATGGAACTATTGATCCAGGGTTTCTGGTTCGGGAAGACACCGACCGACTTCTGGGGGACAACATTGTCGATGTATCTCCGCATGAAGCACATGACTCCATCAGTGAGCTCGGAGACATTGCAGTTGATGTCATCGAAGTAGTCCTGCAGCACGAAGGCTGACTGGTCAGACAAACAGTGGACGGTTTTAACTATGGCTGCCTCAAAAACAAATGAGATGGTTGTTGACTTCAGGAGGGCACAGAGCGACCACTCCCCGCTGAAAATCGACGGCTCCTCGGTAGAGATTGTAAAGAGCACCAAATTTCTTGGTCTTCACCTGACGGAGAATCTCACCTGGTCCCTCAACACCAGCTCCATAGCAAAGAAAGCCCAGCAGCATCTCTACTTTCTGCGAAGGCTGAGTTAAGTCCAACTCCCATACCCCTTCCTCATCATATTCTACAGAGGTTGTATTGAGAGCATCCTGAGCAGCTGCATCACTGGCTGGTTCAGAACTTGTACCATCCCGGATAGCAAAACCCTGCAGCGGATAGTGAGGTCAGCTGAGAAGATCATCAGGGTCTCTCTTCCCACCATCACAGACATTTACACTACACGCTGCATCCGCAAAGGAAACAGCATTATGAAGGACCCCATGCACCCCTCATACAATCTCTTCTCCCTCCTGCCATCTGGGAAAAGGCTCCGAAGCATTCGGGCTCTCACGGCCAGACTATGTAACAGTTTTTTCCCCCAAGCTATCAGACTCCTCAATACCCGAAGCCTGGACTGACACTTTGCCCTATTGTCCTGTTTATTATTTATTGTAATGCCTGCAGTGTTTTTGTGCACTTTATGCAGTCCTGTGTAGGTCTGTAGTCTAGTGTAGTTTTCTGTGTTGTTTTTTTACGTAGTTCAGTCTAGTTTTTGTGCTGTGTCATGTAACACCATGGTCCTGAAAAATGTTGTCTCATTTTTACTATGTACTGTACCAGCAGTTATGGTCGAAATGACAATAAAAGTGACTTGTCTTGACTTGACTTGACTCTTCGTGACGTGCTGAGGTTGTGAAAGGTATACCTTTCTTTGGTGAGGTATGTTTCCATGTTTTATGACATTTTTTTAGAAGAATGAAAATATTTCTCTCCATAAAACATGTTTATACAGTATTTGTTTTTCTTTTGCAATGATTTCCCACCTTTTCTGTTTACTGTTGCTGAAAAATGCTACAGTGTTTAAAGAAGCTACTTTGGATTCTGGGGTTATTCTTTACTATTGGCAAAATTTAACTAAATTTGCTTTGCTTGATTTGCGTTCAGAAAAAAAGTCTTTGAAATATCATCAGTTTTGACAGGCTTTGTACAGGAAATATCAGTCCTTATTAGTGTCATTTTGCCCTACTGTGGGACTTATGTTGACAGCTCAAATAGTGAGTCAGAGAATAATCTAGTTTAGAAATGTATTTTTGAAACTTTGTGTTGTAGTGGCAGTTAGGTATGTCATGTGAAAATTTTTTAATGGATATTGTTAGCAAAATCACAAAATGCTTTTTTATGATATTTTTACTGTTTCGCTCTTAGTATCAAAAAGCCAAAGATTGTCTTCAGCAATTTTTCACTTTAATGCTGAATGACTATCTTTTGAGCTTTCTAAATTGCAGGCACTGTTACTAGTTCTACAGTGTTAATGCTCTTAGAGTGATGACCAGCGTAGAAAGGCTAAGTCAAAGGAATAAGAAATGTCAAATAAAACACAAAAATATCAGACAAAATTAAATGAAATCAAGATGATAAAGGGTGAAGTCACTCTGCTTTTAGACAATCTTTTGCAGTAGTTTCACTCAGTCTTAATCTTAATACAATGTGATGGAACTCAAGTGAACAGCGAATGAATGTAATATTGGAAGAATTGGAAAGATGTGCACTAAACAGAAACCTGTCAGTGAAATCAATACTGTCGATGCATATGCCAACATTGATGCTACTTAGCTGCAACAAGAGCCTGCAGCCAAGCTCTGGGAACGTTTACTGTCTGAAGATTTAATGCAATCTAAAGAAATGAAGAAGCCTCCGGAATTTCACACAGGACATTTTGGACTTCATAGAAAAGCACTGCAGGCTGCAAGAATAAGATGAGTTTTGTTTGACTGCACATTTCTAAATCCATGAGTATCCAACCTTCTATGTATCTTCTTGCTGAAACTGGGAAAAAAAACTACAACTACTCATTCCTTTAAATGTGTGAAACTCCTGTCTGGGTTATTTATAGAAAATAATTTGTTTGATTATTGTTTTCTTTCCCAGCTTGAAGGCATTTATCCACTCCTTTAAGTCTAACACTCTCCATATTGTAAGCACATACTGGCATTGTTCGTGCTTAAGACATAGGAGAAAAGTAAGGCCACTTGGCCAATCGAGTCTACTCCATCATTCAATCATGGCTGATCCTTTCTTCCTCTCCTTAACCCCATTCCCCAGCCTTCTCCCCATAAGTACAAGCTCTGCCTTAAATACACCCAATGACCTGGCCTCCACAGCTGCCTATGGTAATAAATTCCACACGTTCACCACTCTTTAGCTAAAGAAATTTCTCCTCATCTCTGTGTTAAATGGATGCCCCTCTATCCTTAAGCTGTGCCCTCTTGTCCTAGACTCCCCAACCAACAGAAACATCCTTTCTAGGCCTTTCAACATTCAAAAGGTTTCAATGAAATCCCCTCCCATCCTTCTAAATTCTAGAGAGTACAGACCCAGAGCCATCAAATGCCCCTTGCATGATAACCCTTTCATTCCAGGAATCATCCTTGTGAATCTCCTTTGAACCCTCTCCAATGCCAGCACAACTTTTCTTAGATGAGGAGCCTAAAACTGTTTCCGATGCTTCGGTGAGACTTCAGAACTGCCATAAAGCCTCAGCATCACACCCTGCTCTTGTACTCTAGACCTCTTGAAATGAATGCTAACACTGCATTTGCCTTCCTCACCACCAACTCTACCTGCAAGTTAACCCTTAGAGTGTGCTGCATAAGGACTCCCAAGTCCCCTTGCATCACAGATTTTTGGATTTTCTCCCTGTCATACATTTTTCAACATTGTATTTCATTTCCCACTCTCCTGCCCATTCTCCTAATCTGTCTAAGTCCCTCGGCAGTCTACCTGTTTCCTCAGCACTACCTGCCCCTCCACCAATCTTTATATCATCTGCAGCCATGGCAACAAAGCCATCTGTTTTTTCATCTAAATCATTGATACAGCATAGAAATAAGCAGTCCCAACACCAACCCCCGTAGAACACCACTAGTCACTGGCAGCCAACCAGAAAAGGATCCTTTTATTTCCATTCACTGCTTCCTACCACTATCTCTTTCAGAACCCTAGGGTGCAGTTCATCTGGTCCGGGTGACTTTTGTATCCTTAGGTCTTTTAGCTTTTTGAACACCTTCTCTCTTGTAATAGTAATTGCGCTCACTTCTCTTCCCTCACACTCTTCAACACCTGGCAAACTGCTAGTGTCTTCCACAGTGAAGACTGATGCAAAATACTCATTTAGTTCATCTGCTAAAGACTCTGTATTCACAGGCTAAGGCTCTATTCCTGATGTTATACTGATGCCAAGAAAGGGCCTTGTAAGTTGTTACATATCAACTTGGGAGTGGAACCTACTGGGAAACTTGCTGTTTTTTATCATTATCTCATCATGAGTATTCTTGTTTTTACCTGTTACTTATCTTTAGAAAGGGGTCTTGCATTAATTCACACCAGAACATGCCCCTAGAGGCACTGCATCATTAGGCAATGCGAAACATAGATGAATTTACATTTCTGAAAGAAGAATCTGGGACAATTGATGTACACATTGAAGAGAATAAGTCACAGGGAATAAAGTGGAGGGGAGTGAGAGTGGGACATGTGGTTGAACTCTGAGAGCTGATGTAGATGATGTAAGAAAACACAAGAATTTCAGTGAAAAGGAGCGTAGAAATCTCCAATATTCATTACTATTTGAATATCACAATGATAACAGATTCAGCCTTTAAGGAAGAATGGAGCTGAAATCTGCAACATACAATGTATTGCCATCTCATGATAAATTTACTTTGAATTTTGATTCCTAATTGTATATGAAGCATTGATAGGTAGAGTGGAGAAGAGGTATAATTATTTGTTTTGACAGTGGAAACTTTATAGATATTATTGGATATTGCTGGCTCATTGACTTGTTCTGTCATCTATTTTTGCCTCTATTTGCTGAAACGTTGTAATCAAAATGAATGATTAGTAGCCCAATGAAGAAAAACTTTTTGTACGTTGAATAGTTTCAAACACTCGAAAGTAACATTGATCTAAAGCAACAAAGCTCCTCATATGTATATTTCTGCAATAAAAAATAGACAACTCTGTTGCTCTGAATTAAAGTTTTCCACTCGCTAAGACCATGCATTGTATGATTTTCCATAAATTAGTAAGTTGATTTCATTCAGGAGTTTTATGAGCCAAGGAGAAGGCCAGCCATTCCTTAAGAACTGTCTTCAAATCAAACACCTTAAAGTGAAAATTCAAAATCTACAGTCTACTGCAGACCTCCTGTAGTGCTCTGTTTATTATATATCTTATGCACCTTTCTAAAGTGCACTGTTTTAGAGCAGAATACCAGAAGTAGTAGTAGGATATTTTCTGCCACTCTTGTATTATAATGCTTTATATATAAGAAAGTTGAAGGATGTCAGTCTCTGAGAAATTTCACAGAAAACAAAATTAAATCTGGTGCCTAATAAGGATGATGAGGTTGATGGATGGTAGTTTGTTTGATAGAGTGTTTTAGATCAAGATAGTCTTATTTTTGGAATTGGAAATCTCAGCGGATGACCACATACCAAACATGCTGTAGAAGTTTAGTTTAGCGTTAAGACAAATGAAAGTACAGTATATTCTGATTGCTTTGACCCAAATTCCTCGTAACAGCATCAAATGTCTCTGTGTACTGATCTAAAGATAAATCATTTTAAAGCCCTGAAGACCAAATGAATATGAATGAATCTTGGTTTGCCTTGTTTTAAAATGTTGATTTTTTGAATCTTCCTCATATAGTTTAGGATATTCCAGATCATGTTATAGCCAGTGAGGCAATTTTCTACCACATTGTTGTTATGTGGTAAATTTAACAACCAGTGGCCATGTTGGAATGGTTATATAATCTGTTTTATAAATGCTGGAGGTGTGATTTGTTCCAGGTGAATCCACAATTCACTTTATCTTCATCCATGCTGCATTTGATGTTCAAACTACTGTCGCCTAAACATTAAAGAAACCGAGTGCAGGTTATATGATCATTTGTGGAGCACCTGTGCTCAGTATGCCAGGTGCTTCTTCTTTCGTGCTACTTTAATTCTCAATTGCTCTCCTATTCTGATCTGTCTGCCGGTAGCCTCCTCTATTTGGGGCTCAATGAAACCTAGAAGAACAGCATCTTATCTTCCATCTCAGTACAGTACTTTGAAATCTACAATAAACGCTGATTTTGGGTACACTGATTTCAGAGGAGAAATGGTGACGGAGGCTGGAAGGTGATCAGTGATAGATGGTGGCAACAGAGAGCAGCAGGTGATGCAATCTGATAGGTAATAATGATGAAGTATAGGACCAGATCAGGAATGTGGAATGTGCAGGGGGGGATCAGTAGGGGGCAGTATGGAGTGGTGACACTCAGCAGAAAGTGTGTATGGGTGATGGAGGAGGAGAAATAAATAGGGTGATTGGGTGCTGGGGGTGGGGGTGGTTCAATATCTGTAGAATTGAGTGGATCAGGAGGAGGAGGAGAGAAAGGAACCAGAAAGAAAGCAGACTTGCATGTCATGTTCATGCCATTGAGTTGTAGACCACCCGGGCGAATGCAAGGTGCTGTTCCTTTGGCCTTACCCCTGGCACTGGGGAGGCTGAGCACAAACAAATCCTTGTGGAAATTGGGAAGGGAATTAAAATGGCTTGCGAGTGAAAGCTCCAAATGGCCATGGAAGATGGACACAGGTGATCAGAAAAACATGGAGTTTAATCTCACCAAAGCAGAAGAGGCCATACTGAGAACACAATATACAATAAATAAGCTTAGAGGTGGTGATGCAAATCCCTGCCTCACCGTACAGCTATTTAAATCGTTGTATGGCAGTCAGGCAGGTGGTGTAGGAACAGGTGTTACACTCCCTGAGGTTGCAGGGGGATCTGCCTGAGAGGAGGTTAATGATGGATAAACACGGGAATCATTGAGAGTGGTACCTGCAGAAAGCATAAAGTGATAAGGAGGGAAAGATATGGCAGGTGGGTTGTTTTCAAGTGATTTAGGTACATTTTATCTTATGAGTCAGTCAACAATTGTGTTTCAACTTGTTTTCTGTCCTCATAGCACAGGCAAGTTTTTTAAAATGTATATTTACAGTATTTTCATCAGGATTTTATTTTTGCACTGTGTGAATGTGTTCACTTGTCTTTGTTGTGGAACCATTTTTCTTTTTATCTAGGTGGTTATGGAACAAGAGTTGGTATTACTGTTGTTGCACTTCTCATGATATCAAATGGTCCAAAATACTTCACTTGCAACTGACTGTGTGTGCGCTTTTGAACTGTGGTCAGTCAATTTACTCACAGACTGATTTCGTGTAGAGCAATTTAATAACAGGAAGGCCATATACATGTTATTGGTTGAGGAATAAATGTTGGTCAGCATATCAGCAGAATACCTTAAAGCAGTTGTTGATCTCATATGTTACCTGAAAAGGCAACAAGGAGATCAGTTTACAATTCAACTGAGGGATGGAAACTGCAATACTATATAATTCCCTTATTGCTTCATGGAGTGTCAGCTGAGATGTCGTTCACAGACATTTGGTGTCAGTGGTAAAGCCATGACTATTTGAATTAGAGTACAATTCTGCTGTAAATATTTTGGTCCAAGGAAGGCCTCTTTTCCTGTAGACAAAACAGATATCAATTAGGGCTTTTTAATAAATGGATAAAGAGTTTGATACAGACTGGAGAAACATCATTTCACTTTGACTGACACACTAGAGATAAGAATATTATTGCTCTTTTGTAGAATGTTTCTAATCATGAATTTTTCCTCTCGTTCTGCTGAGCTGCAACCTCTAAATTCCTCTTTGTTAACTTCAAAAGATGGTGACAATTTAACTCTGAACTGAACTACATAGTAAATTTTGGGATATTGTTGTAACTGAGAAACCTTAAAAAGAGAACACTGATTTGATTTCATATACAAATGTTGTTCCCTCAAGGTGAATATTCTTTGTCAAATTTTAGTACTTGAATTATTTTAGTTTTAAGAAATGGTGTGAAAAACCACTCAGCATTCTCTACTCAAGAGGAGTGGATGCATCTGAACGCAAAATAGATTTTTCAATTAGAAGCAGGGAAGGCAAATAAAGAAAGCAATTTTTATCTGAGTGGTAAGAGCTCATTTACTATTTGATTTGCTTGCTCAGCATCATTAAACAATGGCTTTACGTAGGTACTGTGACTTCCATTAAAAACTTAAGAAATATCTGTAGATAATTATTTTGTAACACATTCCAATTAATGGCACTGGTCTGCTATGAAAACTAATAACATATTTCTTTATTACTGAGAAAGCATTGTAATATCATTAGCAACTGACTGCAATAACTCACCTCATTAATAAAGTAGGACACCAGACAATTTGCAGTAATAACAAATTTAAAAGAATTAGCTCAACAGTTCAACTTCTAGGTGAACAAAAGTTGGGGTTTTGTGACATTATCAAAGAAATGGGAAAATACGCATGCTTCAAAATATTCGATCACCATTAAAGATGCATTGTATTTTGTTAATGAAAGTAGACCAAAGTAGAGTCTAAAACACAGCAGCAGTATAGGTTGCAGTATAACCATATAACCATACAACAATTACAGCATGGAAACAGCCCATCTCGGCCCTTCTAGTCTGTAGCGAATGCTTACTGTCACCTAATCCCACTGACCCACACTCAGCCCATAACCCTCCACTCCTTTCCTGTCCATATACCTATCCAATGTTGCTTTAAATGACAATACCGAATCTGCCTCTACCACTTCTACTGGAAGCTCATTCTACACAGCTACCACTCTCTGAGTAAAGAAATTCCCCCTCATGTTACCCTTAAACTTTTGCCCCCCCAACTCTCAACTCATGTCCTCCTGTTTGAATCTCCCCTACTCTCAATGGAAAAAGCCTATCCACGTCAACTCTATTTATCCCCCTCATAATTTTAAATAATCTATCAAGTCCCCCTCAACCTACTACGTGCCACAGAATAAAGATCTAACTTGTTCAATCTTTCCCTGTAACTTAGATGCTGAAAACCAAGTAACATTCTAGTAAATCTTCTCTGTACTCTCTCTATTTTGTTGACATCTTTCCTATAATTCGGTGACCAGAACTATACACAATACTCCAAATTCGGCTTTACCAATGCCATGTACAATTTTAATATTACATTCCAACTCCTACACTCAATGCTCTGATTTATAAAGGCCAACATACCAAAAGCTTTCTTCACCACCCTATCCACATGAGATTCCACCTTCAGGGAACTATGCACCATTATTCTTGGATCACTTTGTTCTACTGCATTCTTCAATGCTCTACCATTTACCATGTATGTCCTATTTGAATTATTCCTACCAGAATGTAGCACCTCACACTTATCAGCATTAAACTCCATCTGCCATCACTCAGCCCACTCTTCTAACTGGCCTAAATCTCTCTGCAAACTTTGAAAACCTACTTTATTATCCACAACGCCACCTACCTTAGTATCATCTGCATACTTACTAATTCAATTTAACACTCCATCATCTAGATCATTAATGCATATGACAAACAACATTGGACCCAGTACAGAACCCTGAGGCACACCACTAGTCACTGGCCTCCAACCTGACAAATAGTTATCCACCACTACTCTCTGGCATCTCCCATCCAGTCACTGTTGAATCCATTTTACTACTTCAATATTAATATAATAATACGATTGAACCATCCTAACTAACCTTCTGTGTGGAACTTTGTCAAAGGCCTTACTGAAGTCCATATAGACAACATCCACTGCTTTACCCTCATCAACTTTCCTCATAACCTCTTCAAAAAATTCAATATGATTTGTCAAACATGACCTTCCACATACAAATCCATGTTGACTGTTCCTAATCAGACCCTGTCTATCCAGATAATTATATATACCATCTCTAAGAATAATTTCCATTAAATTACCCACCACTAACGTCAAACTGACAGGCCTATAATTGCCAGGTTTACTCTTAGAACTGTTTTTAAACAATGGAACCACATGAGCCATAAGCCAATCCTCCAGCACCATCCCTGTTTCCAATGATATTTGAAATACTTCTGTCAGAGCCCCTGCTATTTCTACACTAACCTCCCTCAAGGTCCTAGGGAATATCCTGTCAGGATCTGGAGATTTATCCACTTTTATATTGCTTAAAAGCGTCAGTACTTCCTCCTCCTTAATCGTCATAGTTTCCATAACTTTCCTACTTTTTTCCCTTACCTTACACAATTTAATATCCTTCTCCTTAGTGAATACTGAAGAAAAGAAATCGTTCAAAATCTCCCCCATCTCTTTCGGCTCCCACATAGCTGTCCACTCTGATTCTCTTAGGGACCAATTTTATCCCTCACTGTCCTTTTGCTATTAATATAACTGTAGAAATCCTTCGGATTTATTTTCACCTTACTTGCCAAAGCAACTTTGTATCTTCTTTTAGCTTTTCTAATTTCTTTCTTAAGATTCTTCTTACATTCTTTATATTCCTTGAGCACCTCATTTACTCCATGCTGCCTATATTTATTATAGATATCTCTCTGTTTCCTAACCAAGTTTCCAATGCCCCTTGAAAACCACGGCTCTCTCAAACTTTTAACCTTTCCTTTCAACCTAACAGGAACATAAAGATTCTCTACCCTCAAAATTTCACCTTTAACTGACCGCCATTTCTCTACCACATCCTTCCCATAAAACAAATTGTCCCAATCCACTTCTTCTGAATCCTTTCACATCGCCTCAAATTTAGCCTTTCTCCAATCAAAAATATCAACCCTGTGTCCAGTCCTATCCTTCTCCATAATTATATTGAAACTAATGGCATTGTGATCACTGGACCCAAAGTACTCCCCAACACAGACCTCCGTCACCTGACCTATTTCATTCCCTAACAGAAGATCCAACACTGCCCCTTCTCTAGTTGGTACCTCTATGTATTGCTGCAAAAATCTATCCTGCACACATTTTACAAACTCCAAACCATCCATCCCTTTTACAGTATGGGCTTCCCAGTCTATGTGTGGAAAATTAAAATCTCCCACAAACACAACCCTGTGACTACAGATATTTGCTATCTCCTTGCAAATTTGCTCCTCCAATTCTCGCTCCCCATTAGGTGGTCTATAATACACCCCTATAAGTGTAAATACAGCTTTCCCATTCCTCAATTCTATGCAAATAGCCTCCCTAGACAAGTAATGAAAGGTAATTACCCAGCAGAACATTTTGCAGGAACTATTGGATGTCTTTACAATTAATTGATGGAAGGGCTGAAAAGGAAAGTATGTGTGTATAAATGCAATATTCAACTGAAGCACAGTAGAGAAAGTTGAAGGGATGGGGATAGGAGAGTTAATGGGAAAAATTAGTGATAAGTGGAAAGGGTAAAAGGTGAAAATAAATAAATCAATTCTACTTCAGTAAGCTGAAAGACAATGAGATGTAATATATTTTAGAGGAGGGTGGTAAGAGAAATTATATAAGGAAAGGGATAAGAAAAGGAGGAATTCATGTGGGAGGAGATGCAGGATGACTTTAGACTAAGTTTCTTGACAAAGGAGAAATATCCAAATCTATAAATTGGTGTAAGAACCCTGATTAAACTCATTACCAATGGCATTTATTGCAATGCATTGCATATTGGAAAGTTGCTGTGTTCATGTTCCAGCATCCCCACTACAGGACATTATTGCAAGAGCCCTTCCAAGACCTAGCTATGATTGACTGCTTCATCTATAAGTGATACTTGCTGATTTTCAATAGAATGATGTAGCCAGTCCTTGCAGGTAACCAAGCCATGGAATCCCTCAGCCACAGATGGATGTATGTCAAGTAACAGTTGCAACAAAATGTAATGGCAGTGACCATTCTTACCTAACCTTAACACTCAGTGTTTATTCCTGCCACCAACATCACAACTTTATCAGCATGGAGGTCAGAGTGTTTTGAGAAATATTAGGCAAACACATGCACATGGGACATTTCCATTATGGCACATTAGGCAGTATGGATGAGTTGAGATGAATGATATTTTTCTATGCTTTGTGTCAGGAAGCTGGAGCAGGGATCCAATTGCAGACCCAGTACCACACACACAGTGATATTAATTGAGTAATAAATCCTGAAGTGCAAACAAAGTCAGTGTCAAAGTTCAGGCAGAGATCAAAACATCCAGAGAAATCCAAAAACCAGAATCCAGAAGCTGGCAGAGTTAATATTCAGACATACAGAGTTCAGATACAAATTGTGGAAAGCCTCAGGAAAATTCACTGGCACAATCTGACAACAAGCAAGTGAAAACACAGGACTGAAATACACTGAGCAATAAACCTAGAGGCAGATGATAGGTGGAGCACAATGAGACACAGGTGGCAGCAATACCGGTAATAATGAGAAACAGGTGAGGGGCAGAGTACATGGCAATACAAAACCACAGACTGACAGCTAGGGGGAATTACAGAAGAAGACAGAGTTCAACTGGAGGTACTGACAGCTTTGTAACTACATGACTCTTATTATCTGTGCATGAAACTCATTTGGATCAATCATATAAATGTTGTGGCTACAGGAACAGGTCAAAGGTGTGGTACACCACAGCAAATGATTTGCCTCCTGCTACCACAAAACTATTCAGATGTCTGTAAAGCAAGAGTCACCTGTCTGGGTATGTAAGTTCCTTCCAACCACATTCAAGAAACTGAGCAACATCAAGGACAAAACATATTACTTGATTTTATACTACAGACCAGCCTATGCAATCCGTGCCTCCACATGGTTTCACTAGAGAAATTCTGATTAAGATTTTTCAATCCTTTTTTGTTACAGGCTTCATGCTGGAGGACTGGAGGGTTGCTATCATTATATCCTGCTTTAAAAAGGGATTAAGGGATAAAACAAGTCATTACAGGCTATTTATTTTAAGGTTAACAGTAGGAATGTATGAATTTTTGGTTGGAAAGCACAGATTAATTGGGAATAGTTAGCAAAGATTTATTAAGAGATTTGTATTTGACTTAGATTCTTTTAAGGAGGTGTCAAGAATGCTAGGTGAAGATACTTAGTTTGATATAGAGTATGTGGATCTTAGAATCACCAGAGAAGATCTTGTCTGCAAGCTTCATTGTATTTGTACCTCTCCCTCCCATTGATCATTTTTGGCCTTTGACTGTGTCTAGCTTAAGAATATTTAAAATGTGGCTGCCCCCAATTATGTGTATATTCTTTTCCAACCCATTTCATTACAGCAGTACTATTGCAAGGGTTTAAGATTGTTGTGTTACCAACCCCATGACTTGATGCTATATTTGTTCTAAGGCCTGTCACGATCTGTCTCACTCATACATGCTCACAAGCACAATTTCAATACAACTGTCAGCATTTTGAATTGTTTCAACATGCCAATATTTCAATATTAAATATTCCAATCATTTAGATGGTGTGGTTGTCGGAAACAATAAGATCATTTGGAAAGGTGAAACTGCAGGCAGTCAAAGCCAGTCAGATCTCTTGGAAGGTAAAATGAGAATTGTCAAGAACCAGTTAGATGGGAGATTGGAACAAAATCAAATGTGAAATGAATTGACTTCTGAGAAATAGGTCTGTGGTGCCATGTATATATTTATACTTAGAATAATTGTAATTGTAGTGTAATTCATATTCATGTATTGGAT
Organism: Hypanus sabinus; assembly: GCF_030144855.1. Taxonomy (NCBI): domain Eukaryota; kingdom Metazoa; phylum Chordata; class Chondrichthyes; order Myliobatiformes; family Dasyatidae; genus Hypanus; species Hypanus sabinus. The sequence goes on along the minus strand of NC_082712.1, from coordinate 132,895,035 downwards.
CTGTGAATAAATTATCAAAACATAAATTGGCCAATCACAGATTGTTATCATAAGTGGGTTCATTTTGCCTAAAGAAACATTATGGCACATGGTTACCATGTTTTATGTCTAAGGTTGTTGTAGCAATTTGGTAACATAAGAGTTCTCAAATTATCTACAATTAAATTGTTTGTTTGCGTCGTATTGCTTCTACCTGCTCTTTACAAATTTGAAATGCCTTGCTTTGGTTCAGTTATACTTGTCTAAATACTTATTCATTCCACTTCTCATGAAAGATTCTGGTAATGTTTTCTACATCTGTTGCTCAGCTTCTAGCTGAATGATGCCTGATTTTCTCTCTTTTCTCTCCTTCAACACTAATTTCATTTGTAACTTATTGGTCCAATGACACTGTTTTTAAAACAGCAGTGTAAACTTCCAAGGAAAAGCATTCACCTTTCAGGTTGATGAACTTTCTCCCGAGGAAACCATCAACCTCTTCCCCTCTCCACAAATGCTGCCTGATCTACTGAATATTTCCAGCATTTTCAGTTTTTATGTCCCAATAAAAGTATTTGGTGAAGAACCTATTCTTTATCAATTATAATTAAATAAATATGAACAAAAAGTTAGAATAGTATGTTTTTGGCTATCAAAGAATGTACAAATAGAATTGGAGAGGTTAAAGTTCAGCCATGATCTTGACAAACGGCACAGCTGGTTAAAAACTGAAATGTCTTCTTGTACTTTTTCCTTAGCAAACTAATTTTGTTCTGGCTCTTGCTCTTTAGTGTAATTCGACCTACAGTGCAAAGTTCTCAATGGGGCAACATAGACATAGCCATTTCCACACTTACTCCAAATTACCCAGTGATTATAAAAAAAACTGGCTAATTAGTGTAATTCTACTATATTGAAGTACAGTAGCAATGAAACCAATGTTTATGACCTGGAGGGATAACTATTTTCTTTCTGCAGTATGCTTCTCATAATTATGAGACCCATTGGGCAATGTGGGAAAGTATTTCTGCATCTCCTACAATCTGTAAATCCCAGAAAATTCTGACTTATTGATTTTGGTTCAACCAATTAGTCTTGCAATGTTCAGTTTAATTATTTGCAAAAATCTAAAATCAATTTTAAATCAGGCACCATTATCATTTTAGTCTCTAGTGTACTGTCAGACGTGATAACATGTTCAACTAAATATACCTAATTTCACCAGGAAAGAATTTTTTAATATAATAATATTGATTAGATTCAAGTATGCAATATAAAATGAACAAAAGGTTGTAAGGCTACACAGTTAATTAAATTTAAATCAAGAAATATTTAAGTTTAATCAGGTAAGAACACAATCTGTACGGCTAGGTAGCAACACCTCCTTTATGATTATCCTCAGCACTGGTGGCCCACAGGGCTCCTATTCAGCTCCCTATGTGCTCATGACTGCATTGCCAGACTCAACTCCATCTACAAATTTGCAGATAATACCACCATAGTGGATTATAGTACAAGAAGGATAAAGAGTCCTAGTGACATGGTGTCAGTAACAACAATCTTTTCCTCAACATCAGTAAAACAAAAGAGATATTTATTGACTTCAGGAAGGGGATGTTGCATATATTCCTGTTTACATCAATTGTGCTGAGGTCAAGTGAGTTCAGGTTCTCGGAGTAAGCATCAGGATTTCCATGAACTTGATGCACTTGTTCATGGTCAAAATATGTTTTGTACTTTTCCAAAATTCAATTGAACAACACTATTGTAGAAATAGGCCTTTGCATGACAAGCAAGACCTGCTTCAGCGTAACTGTAACGAACCTAGTTCAGTGCATTGATTTTGAAAGGTCTCCTTAAACTTCCCACTCATCATTGCACAACTAAGACCCTCACCATCAATTCCCTGCTGAAGATCTCTCCTTCCGGACCTCCCTACCAACACCACCAACGTTCCTGATACCCCAGGAGTCCACCTAAGAGGAACATTGCCATTAGACTGTCCTGGTCCAGCCACCTACCTACTCCAGACACCAGACACCTACTTCTTCCGGAGGCTAAATAAATTTGGCATGTCCCCTTTAACCTGCACCAATTTTTATCAATATACCATAGACTGCATCACAGCTTGGTATGACAACTGCTCTGCGCATGGCTTGATGATTCTGTGGATTGTTGATACAGCCCAACATATCATGGAAACCAGTTTGTCATCTCTGTCTACAGTTTGTGCTTCCTTGGTAGAGTAGCCAGCATGATCAAAGACCACACCCAGCCGAGACATTCACTTTTCTTCCTCCTCCCATCAGGCAGGAAGTACAAAAGCCTAAAAGCATGTACTTCCAGGCTTAAGGGTAGCTTGTATCATGCAGCAATAAGTCTATTGAACAGTCCCCCAGTACAAAAAGATGTACTATGGACCTCATAATCTTCCTCAATATGACCTTGGCACCTGTCTTGTCTTCCAGCAATGCACTAACTTTGTAAGTATTCATTCTGCACTCTGTTATTGTTTTACCTTGTACCACCAGAATGCCCATTGTAAAGAATTCATCTGTATAAACAACTTGGAAGATGCGCTTTTTGCTGCAAATTTGACAATAATGAACCAATATAAATATAACAATCACAGAGAAAAGATCCATTTCAAAACTAGCTTGTGACTCCAGTGCATTTGCTGTGAATTTATTTTTATTGAATTGTATTACAATTGCCTTCTGTCAAGTGTGTGAGTGTGTGTGTGTATACAAATAGTGTTTTAAGATAGATTCTTACTTTAATACAAATGCACACAGTAATTGTCGATAAAATGTCAAATGCCTCGATTCGAAGAATCGTCCCATCACCTGTGCCAATTCATGTCCTAAAATCGTTAGGGTTTATTACTGCTTGTCCTGCTTATCCACAGAGTAAATTGAAAGAACAGATCTCTAACCCTTTTATTTCTATAGTTTATATGTCTATAACCTTTGCAGGGCAAATGAGATTTGGATTTTAAAAAAAGAGATACATACTACATCATACATCAAAATTGATGTATGATCTCGTATTTAGAGCAGAGAAAGAGGCCATTATATCTATTTGGTCTAAGGCAATGTTTATGCTCAATTTTTATGCTCATCATCTCAACAGCTCCAAATAGTATTATTTAGGTTGTCTGCCAAAAATTTCTTCTATCATTGTATGATGTTTTCTTTTGCATGTGTATGCAGTTGTTGATTTTTTTTTAAAGAGGTAAAGGTAAATTAACCTTTTTAAAGGTAAATTAACTTTCACATTAAGATTGGCATTTATGCAGAAATTGTACTAATTGCCAAGCTCATTTGTTCAAAGTGTAACACAAATTAGATTTCAAATATATCCACCTTAGATTTTATTGCTCTTTTAAACTGAGACTTTATTTCTGTGACAAGCATCTAGATAAGTACAAAACTTGCTTATCCAGTTAAAATAAGTTGAGTTCAGGTACTGCTGCACTGTTAAAGATTGAGATCTATTTGAAAGATGATTTTGAGTATTAGAATTATTTTCAAGTTGTTAGATTAGTTCTAGTCTGAAGTTTTGTATTGTGTCTATAGGGAGGTATATATTAGACTTTTAAATATTGCTGTGTTGTCATGAGACCCAGGCAACACACACTTCCCAATAGCATGCTGTTAGCTATTTTCATTCACTGGAGTTGTATCATTGGTGCAGCTGTTAAATTACATTTTATGTGGCTACATTCCAATCAATATGGTGATGTTTTGAGGAAAATAGCTGTCCTGAATTAATTAAATACTTATGATTTTAGTTTTCATTTTTCTGAGCAATTTCTGGCTAAAGAAGGGAGGTCAGCAATTTGAACTCCCTGTACTACAGACGGTCATCAACATGCCAGTTTCAAAGCCATAGAGTCAAACAGACTAAGGTCATAATGTATCTATGTTTCTAAAAATTAACTGATGTACTATCTGTACTATCAGTAAACGCAAAGTAAATTTACTATCAAAGTACATATATCTCATATAGTGTTATACTTTGATAATAAATGTACTTTGAACTTTGATATGTCCCCATATACTCCCCTGAGATTCATTTTCTTGCAGGCTTTCACAGTAGAACAGAACCAATAAAAACAACTGCACACAAAGACTGACAAACAACCAAATAACAAAAGAAGACACACTGTGCAATACAAAAAAGCAAATAATAATAATCACAATAATAATAAAAATAAGCAGATAAATAATACTGAAAGCGTGCATTGTAGAGTCCTTGAAATGTCAGTCACAGGCTGGAATCGGTTCAGGGCTGATGTGAATGAAGTTATCCACACTGGTTCAAGAGCCTGATGATTGAGAGGTAATAACTGTTCCTGAACTGGTGGTGTAGAACCAAAGACTCCTGTACCTGCTACCCAACAGCAAGAGTGAGAAGAAAGCATGCCCTGAATGGTGGGGGTCTTTGATGATAGATGGTAGTGCTCCTTGTAGATGTGCTCAATAGTTGCTATGGTTTTTCCTGCAGTAGAAAATGCAATGATCTTGTGATAGAAATACAGATCACAGAAATATTGCATTTTAGTATGCACCCCTCAGCTCACGGTACCATTACACTGTACTGGTCAAGATTATTCTCCATTTTGTTTTTGTTAAGAGTTTTTAATCAATAGTAGTTACTTATCTAAAATATCTAGCGTAAAGGAAACAAAGATGATTGCAACAAAGATGTTCTTATGTGAGTTGCTGTTAGTATCTACAATTCAAGATGGTAACAGGCTTGGAGATGTGGTAAACTGTTATGAGGACAGCAATAGAGGACATAGGGTAGTAAATTGGGCAGACAGGTGGTAGGAAAATTAATTACAGAAAGATCTGTATGCAGGATTTTTGCAGAAAAAAAAATGGAGAGACAACCTAGCCTAATCTTTGCAGCTCTGAAAGATGTGGGATTGGGGAAGGGGGTTGGTGAAAAGAGGGAAACTAATGAGTGTATTTTTTATTTGGAATGATAGTTTGAGAGAATAATGTTAGAGGAACTTGGGAGGTCAGGCAGCATCCACAGAGGGACATCTGATCAGAATGAATTCAGGGAAATAGCCAGTAAAAGAAGGTGGAAGGAAGAGGTTGTGCAAGAGTTGGCAAGGGGTGGGTCCAGGTGAGAAGGCTCGGCCAATGGAGGAGAGGAGAGTGAGAGCAGTGTCAGAAGCTGGGCAATGATAGATGAAAATGACAAATGAAAATTAAGTGAGGGATGTAATAGGGTGAATGGGAATGGTGGGGAAAGGGTATTAATCTGGCTGATGAAGGCTAGGGTGACTGGATAGATTAGGAGAAGTGTAGTGTTCTCGCTCAGGTGTAACAGAAATCTGAACTAAACACCGAGGTAAACCGTAGTCAATGAAGACAGGATCACAGTAAGATTAACAGTTTACTGTTCACTCTTCCACATTAGCGTATGGTGAAAACTGTTGATAAAACAATACAAAATATATACAGTATTTGTTTCCTTCTTGATATCACATTTACATTGTAAATACTTGCAAAAGTAAAACTACAACAACTATATTACATTAAAGTGCAACATACAGTCAGAATCTACCTACGCCATTGACTGCTTTAAATACACTTCAACACAAACTATCCACAACTCTTTAAATAACAAAAACATAAACCTTATCAACCGTCATTACTTTTAACAGAATCAGCGTTAACATTTTTAATTCAACATATCGATTATCTCATGAACTTACGGCGTTGCTTCATTAATGTTTCTAGTGCGTAGAAAGAAAACTTTTCTTGCGATGATCCTGCACATGTGAGCCCCCTCCTTCCCGTTTCTCCAAACCGGTATTTTCCCACAAGACGCGGCAAAACCGGGTGTGACGTCATCGCATGCCGCGATATATCACAGACAATGAATTTACTTTAAACAATCTTAACTTTAACTAGAAAATGATAAAAAAATGAATTACTAAAGCGAAAATATTATAAACTAAACAAATGCCCATAAAGGCAACACAAGGAGAGAGAGAGGGCACAGAAGGAAGCAGTTTTCCTAGATGCTGGAGGTTTCAATGTACATTGATAAACATGTTGCTATAGATTCCAGCATCTGCAACCTTCTGAGTGTAGGTTGTGAGAACATTTGGTAAAGCACATGGATTCTGCATCTGACAAATCAAGGCAAAACGTACAAAAGCAGGGAAATATTGTTGAGACTCTATGAAATATTGGTTAGGAATGCACATTATGCAGAAAGAGTAATAGTGTGGAAAATATTAATAATAAGAATGTTTCCACTGATGAGGTTACCTCATCCCTGTAAGTAGGAAGAATCTGAGATGTTCTTCTTGGAGCAAAGTTGAGAATGATTTAATAGTGATATACAAGATCAAGATGGGTTTAGAAAAGATATATAGAGAAAAGCTGTTCCCTTTAAGGCAATAACCAAGTTGTGACCTAATCAATGTTTGATAAGATCCTCTAACAAACATGTTTTCATTAACCCATTAAAAGCTAGGTGCCCCCAGATGTAGGGATAAAAGTGAAGCAGAAGGTAAGGCAATCAGCAATTTTGTAATATATGCAAGGTGTACTCTGGACGGCACCATGTCGAATTTATCATTTCGCTTGTATGATGAGCTCTTATTGTCCTGTTGCCTCAAATATTAAGAGGATAAAATGGAACAAGAAACAAATAATTTATCTATGTTTTTCAACAAGAAATAAAGAAATAACATCAGCCTCTACATCTACTGGTCTAACTTCCTTCAGATTGAAAAATTATTTTTATCCAGTTGATTCCTGTGAAGCTTCAGAACTAGTCCTTGTTGCTGATCGTCATATTGTTAAGTAATGCCATTTTTGCACATCCAGAAGTGTCATCCTAAAGTTTCAAGATTTTATCTATTGTCATGAGTTGGAATATGTTTTCTTTCCCTATAATTCAATCTCTATTTTTCTTTTAATACACATAGCAGCCAATGCTGAATTTAGTGTCCCGCTTTACCTGTCAAAATCATTACTCATCTTGAGGTGTTTTGGATGGTATAGCTGACGTGGGACAGAAAGGCCCCATCAGGAACCAAACTGCCTCATCCAAGTGCAGGCAGGGAGTTCAAAAGATAATACATTTGTCACTGCTTGATTAAGTAAGATGACAAATCTAGCCTGGAAGCCTGCATCTCTTATTGTGAAGCAATCTGATCCCCTTTTGAAATTGTTTTCAAGGATATGTGGTGAATGGTACATTATCTTGTTTTTGTCTCCCTCACTCTGATACAATCTGTAAGAATTCCTTTAAAAAGGTTGCACTGAAACATCAATCTATTGAACAATATGTCAGTTTTTGTGCACAATAGCATACTGACATTGTAAGGATATTGAAAGACATAAATACAAATGAAAATGTAATATTATTAATGAAGCTTCAAGCAGTTCTTAGAGTTGATGTTTTTTAAATTTTATTAAACAAATGAAAAAAATAATCACACGCTGCTAGTTTATGATGTCTGGGCATTAAATAACTGTAAGGCAGCTCTCTGCAGATTTTGATGATAACGTTCAGACCATTGCTACTTATGGGCAAATCTAATTTAAAACTAATAAACAAGGTTTTAGATGCAACAATGTCACCTGCTGGTGTAAAAACAAAAATCAAGCCAGACAAATACCTTGTGAGATAAAGCTGAAACACATCTTTTGTAAAGAGTATCATTAGCTCTTCACAGTTACTCACGCTGCATCAGACTCTCCCAAGACATTTCAGGAAATTATTGTGTATATTTGCTCTTCCAAACCCACGGAAGTGTAAGTCACCTTTATATTATGCAGCTAAAATTTGTAAGCACCTTATTCAGAGTCTGTGGGGAGAATCTGAACTGAGTGTTCAGGTTCCTTAAACTTTGTCAAAAGCAGATTCTGTACCTGAAGCTACCTATTGGGATGCAAATCAGCTGTTAGGCTTCTTCAAGAGATTAGTGAAGGCAAGCATTTTGTTGTTGTGGTCTACATACAAGTGATGTTCAATGATGATGTTCAATGACGATTTCAAGTCCTTCTCCAAGACTATTATTTGCAACTGTTCTTTTCTGTCACTACTCTCAGATATTGGTAACGTTACTACAGAACTTTGGGGGAAAAAGTATTGCTTGTGTTGTACTTTTATATTCTTTGTGATATAAATATACTCGCTGAAGCAATTGTTTCAATGGCTTCTATTGAGATCAATTATGTCAAAATCTGAGGGGAAAAGGGCTTTTAAATGTTAGGTCATTAATTGTCATTAAATGTTAGAATTGTGAACTAGCTGTGATAAATGAAAATAAATGGAAATGTTGTCATCTCCCTGCTTCCCCAGTGTTCTTGTTTGGTTCTTGAACTCCATGTTCTACAATTTCCTCCTCATCTAGGACACACAGAACTACTCCCTGTTCTGGTCACATTGTTTGCAGTATCAAACACCATTTTAGTTTTAGTTTCTTCAGCCACTATTACCTGACCCTCTAACTTATTGCATTTCCCACATGCATTCAGAACTACTTAAAAGATATTTTATTATCTCTTGAAAATGCTGTGTATGCCACAAATCTTTCAAATGCGTACTTCTACTAAAACCTATTTAGAGTACCAGAATAGATTAAGCCATGTCCCTCTTTATCCTACTATGTAATATCACTCTTTTATCTCCACAGTGCTTCTACGATGCTCGCTGTGATTGTCCACTCAATCCTTCTTCATTTCCGCTCCTTGGTTTAAATGCTACCAGTAGTTCAATGACTAATTTTCTTCATACAGCCGTTGCATCTAAACAATGGATTCGATTCTCACAACATAAAATTTGACCATGGTAACACAATTCATTATTTGTTTTCTTACCAAGTGTCTCCTACCTTTTCTTTCCACAGATGTCACCTAACCTGCCAAATGATTCCACCATTTCCTGTTTAGATTTTGGATTTCTAATATCTGCAGGGGTTTTTTTTGACTTTTCATTTCTGTTGTGAGTGTCATCATGCCCAATGATTCTCTTGTAAAATCTGTTGTGCTGATTTCTTTGCTATGCTTGGGTCATAACATAAATTATAATTTTGAATGCAAGGAAAAGGTCATGGTCTGTGCTTCAACTTGCTCCTTTATTTTAATATTTTTTTAAATTTAGAGATACAGTACAGAACAGGCCCTTCCAGCCCCATGAACTGTAGCAAACCGCCTATTTAAGTCAAGCCTAATGACAGGACAATTTACAATGACCAATTAACCTACTAACTGGTAATCTGAATTGTGGAAGGAACCCCATGTCCTCACAGGAAGGACTTACAAACTTTTTAAAGATGATGTCAGAAATGAACTCTGAACTGCGCCCACTGAGCTGAAAAAGAAAATTCAATGGTGCGTCCCTTTTCTTGTAGGATCATTGAACACTGACTGCCAAGTTGGCTTGTGATAAATCTTTAGAGAAGGAATAAGGACCTTGGCATCAGCAAACATCCATGTGTCCTTTTCTTAATAGAGATAATGCTCAATCAGTGTGTAGTTTAGATTTTATGTAAATAATCTACACACAAAGCATTTTAGCAACCAAAGAAGTCCACAAAGCACCTTTAGGAGCTAGGCATACAACAAAAAGAACTTAATTGCGTATATAATCAGTTCACTTCATTATGTACACTTGTAAACCTGCTCATTAATGCAAACATCTAATCAAATAATCATGTGGCAGCAACTCAGTGCATTAAAGGATGCAGATATGGTCATAAGGTTCAATTGTTGTTCAGTCCAAACATCAGAATGGGGAAGAAATGTGATCTTTGTGACTTCGACTGTGGAAAGATTTTTGTTGCCAGATGGGATGTTTTGAGTATCTGAGAAACTTCTGATCTCCTGCCTCTAGAGTTTACAGAGAATGGGGCCAGAAACAAGTGAACAGCAGCTCCATGGGCAAAAACACTTTGTTATTGAGAGAGGCCACAGGAATATGGTCAGATTGGTTTAAACCAACAGGAAGGTGATAGTAGCTCAAATAATTACCCAGCACAACAACACTGCAGAGGAGCATTGTTGAATGTACAACACATTGAACTGGATAGGTTACAATAGCAGAAGACTACAAACATACAGACATACACTTAGTGGCCAATTTATTAAGTATCTCCTGTACCTAATAAAGTGGGCATTATTAGATTCTGATGTTTTAATCCAAAATTCTTTCAGAAGTCAGGAAAGAGGCACAGTACTTCTTGCTTCATGATAATTTTATTAAGCATTGATAGTTCAAAGGAAAATTGAACGAAACTGATAAAGGCTTGCTAAGCAGTGAGAGATAGAAACAAAATGATCTAAGATGGTGCTGCCTTGTGGTTCAGCTCTTTTTATACTACATACAGTAGATAGGGGAACATTCCACTCAAATCCATAGATAAGAGTCAACCAATGAGATGTCCCCTATTGAAATACTGCAGCACCAAGAGAAGCTTCCAGAATTACACCAATATGAACACTAAGGTACACACTCAACACTGCATGTACACACTGTGACCACTAGGAAGAAAAGCAAGCAGTTACTTAAATATGTGTAATTATATAAAACACAAGCAGACAATTAATAAACAACAAAGAAATTAACGATTAAAGAGTCCAATCTAAAACCACTGAGTGTGTCTTCCCATATCCATTCAGAACCTATAACGTAATCTTTATATTAGAGCCAAGAGACACATCAAGACATTCCCTCACACAAGAAATAGCAAAATACCTTGAATGCATACCCAAAGCAGTGTAATTTCTGGGCCAATGGAAATTTGGAAAACAAAGCAAAAGTGAAGGTTTTCTTTTTAACTTGGTAATAGATATGGATCAGATGAAAATGTGGAGATTACTGATTAATTACTGATTACTGATTAATTACTGATTATAATTAAAAAGCAGTTGTGTCTTAGGTGTTGGATGACCTAGACCTACACTTTATTTGATTCATGTTTATTTTAACAACATTTCTGGTTACTTTCTCATCTCTTTCATTGCAAAAATTATCCCAATCATTTCAACAGAAAGAAACATTCTCATTTAATTGATCACTTAGTTAATGTTCATTTATCTAACATTCAATACCAATTCATTCAGAACCAGCATGATTGCAAGTGTTACCAGCTAATGGAGCATCACTCAACTGCACTACAATAAAAAAAGATCCAAGCAGATATGCATTTGATCTGGATCAAGGGAATTTTGAATCTCACAAATGTCTACTAATTTAAAAAGCATTCCAGATCAAGCAAACAAATGTAGCCACAGTTCTGGATTAAAGTTATATACACTAATGATCCAAAAACTTCTTTACTGGCTTTTTAACTTTTCACTTTTTATTAACTGTGCTAGAATTTACACATTATTACTTTAGAGCTGCTTTATTTGCCAGAAGGACTGACTGTATTTTCCTGTCCTTTTCAACATGTTGCATTATTTATTATATGCTATGATACTGCTATCTTTAGGCTGCTTAAACTTTAAGATAACTTTGGGATTTCTCAACCAATCTTAACTATTTTGTTTTCAATAGATGTTTGGTAGCATTAAATAGACAATAATGAAACAATGTAAAATCAGAAGTAATTTTGTGAACATAGTTTGTGATAATTATTACTTGAGCTTTCCCATTGGAAATCAGCTGAACTCTGTTGATAGCATTCAGCCTGTGAATTCCATCTCCAGGTTTAAGTACGTAACTGAAGCTGACATGGAGACACAATGCTAAGAGCTGTTTTATTATTTCTGCCATTCTTCAGTTGAAACCTTAACCAAAACTTAGTGTTAGAACCCAGAATTATTGTGTTTTTTTTTATCTGAATGGCCTCTTTACATAGCAGTTTGCTTTGGATTGACTTTGGTATTTACATTCTATTAAGAGAAGAAATTAACTTGAAAGATTTGCAAGAACGTAATTCATGCTGTTCCATTTCATTAACTCTGTATGGATGGCTTCTCCCAATTAAGGGGGTGTCATGTCACACAAGGCAAAAATATTAGGTTTTAGAAAGTAAACCTCCCACTTGAACCTCCTTAGTGCATGCATTGAGTGTGTTGTGTAAGTGTGCTGATATGCTGAACTTTCTTGCAGACAGGACGATCATGAGTATATTTCTAGTTGTTGGCCCACAAGGGAACAACTTATTTAAACGAGACTGGCTCTGAAATACAGCCCTTAATATTACAGCCAAGAATCAATAAGGTCCCATAGCCTTTGCTCTCCAGTCAGCTTTTTTTTTTCTGAGGCATAAATAAATTGAATTGACTGAAGACTAATGTCTGTGCAGACCTCGGAAGGAAGATTTGAAATCACAGATGTCATTAGATTCTGGTTACACTATGGTGGTAAAGAATTACAGGACATTTATTGAACACAATCATCTACAAGTAATGAGTACACATGTGCAAAAACTGTACTAATTTAATTGCATTTTCTACTCCACAAATTGTGGAGTGATTTATGGCAAACACTGTCTCTTCAGCCTTTTCTCTCCCATATTGGAGTCCAGCCTCATTGCTAAGCTCAAGTGCATCCTGTGCTACATTTTCCCTGCTTTGCCCTCATTGTCAGGTACAGTGGCATGCAAAAGTTTGGGCACCCTGGTCAATATTTCTGTTTCTGTGAATAGTTATCTGAGTAGAAGATGGACTGATCGCCAAATGTTATGAAGTTAAAGATGAAACATTCTTTTCAACATTTTAAGCAAGATTAGTGTATTATTTTTGTTTTGTTCAATTTTAGAGAGGGAAAAAAAGGAAAGGAGCATCTTGCAAAAGCTTGGGCACCCCAAGAGATTTGAGCACTCAGATAACTTTTACCAAGGTCTCAGACCTTAATTAGCTTGTTAGGGCTAGGGTTTGTTCACAGTCGTCATTAGGAAAGGCGAGGAGATGCAAATTTCAAAGCTTTATAAGTACCCTGACTCAAACCTAGTTCCAACAATCAGCAGCCATGGGCTTCTCTAAGCAGCTGCCTAGCACTCTGAAAATTAAAATAAATGATGCCCACAAAACAGGAGAAGGCTATGAGAAAATAGCAAAGCGTTTTCAGGTAGCCATGTCCTCAGTTTGTGATGTAATTAAGAAATGGCAGTTAACAGGAATGGTGGAAGTCAAGTTGAGGTCTGGAAGACCAAGAAAAATTTCCAAGAGAAGTGCTCGTAGGATTGTTAGAAAGGCAAATCAAAGCCCCCGTCTGACTGCAAAAGACCTTCAGGAAGATTGAGCAGACACTGGAGTGGTGGTGCACAGTTCTACTGGGCAGCGACACCTGCACAAATATGACCTTCATGGAAGAGTCATCAGAAGAAAACCTTTCCGGCATCCTCACCACAAAATTCAGTGTCAGGTTTGCAAAGGAACATCTAAACAAGCCTGATGCATTTTAGAAACAAGTTCTGTGGGCCAATGAAGTTAAAATAGAATTTTTTGCCACAATGAGCAAAGGTATGTTTGGAGGAAAAAGGGTGCAGAATTACATGAAAAGAACACCTCTCCAACTGTTAAGCACGGGGGTGGATTGATCATGCTTTGGGCTTGAGTTGCAGCCAGTGGCACAGGGAACATTCCTCTGGTAGAGGGAAGAATGAATTCAATTAAATACCAGCAAATTCTGGAAACAAACATCACACCATCTGTAAAAAAAAAAAGCTGAAGATGAAATGAGGATGGCTTCTACAACAGGATAATGATCCTAAACACACCTCAAAATCCACAATGGACTACCTCAAGAGGTGCAAGCTGAAGGTTTTGCCATGGCCCTCACAGTCCCCCAACCTAAACATCATCAAAAATCTGTGGATAGACCTCAAAAGAGCAGTGCATGCAAGACGGCCCAAGAATCTCACAGAACTAGAAAACTTTTGCAAGGAAGAATTGGCAAAAATCCCCCAAACAAGAATTGAAAGACTCTTAGCTGATTACAGAAAGCATTTACAAGCTGTGATACTTGCCGAAGGGAGTGTTGCTAAGTACTGACAATGCAGGGTGCCCAAACTTTTGCTTCGGGCCCTTTCCCTTTTTTGTTATTTTGAAACTGTAAAAGATGGAAATAAAAAAGTAATCTTGCTTAAAATATTAAAGAAATGTGTCATATTTAACTTCATGCTTTTTGGAAATCAGTTTACTTGCTTAGCTATTCACAGTAACAAACTTTTACCAGGGGTGCCCAAACTTTTGCACGCCACCGTATGTCTGATATGGCTCTTTGGCACTCATTGATCCAGGACCAGGTGTTCATCTTAATGGTAATAGCACTGTGGAAAATGTTGAATTGTTTTGAGATATAGTCATGAAACAGCATCTAATGGTTCAAAGTGTCTAGCTTTCAGCTGCAGTTATTGTTTCATTGGTGGTCATACTATAAAAATGATTACCATTTGCTCATAACTAATCTATAGTAGATTCCCCAGAAGAGAATTGTCAGTTCATCAGTTTCCTTAGAGCTACAGTTAAAGAAACTGATGCTGTTTTTGCACGATTTGTTATTTTGTAAGTAGCGGGGCAGTCTTCCAATAGTCCCAGGAAGTTTACAACTTATTTGTTTAAGAGCTAAAAAATAATATGTATGGTTCAGACCTAAAGCACATCATGGAACTAAGAACTGTAACACTTCTTTTCAATTTGTTCAGCCACACAGCGTCCATGAAAGGACTGACAAGTAGTCTACAAAATAGAGACTCAACTCTACATGAAAGTGATAAAACTATGAAAGGTGGCATCAAGCACATGCAGCAAAAATGCCAGAAATTCAGATGTGTGCTATTGCAGCTTGGGGATATAGTTGTTTTGTAGCATGTAGCTCTTTGACATGACCAACACAAAGATCCATGATCATTACATTGCATGCTTCACAAAGTACTACATTAAATAGATCATTCTCAAAACACTGCATCAGCAATATATCCAAAATGAACCATGTCAAAATAAAAAAAAAATGCTATCCTCTATTAAACAGTAAATGATCTTCCATCCAGAAATCACACAGCATTATCCACTTGGAGCAGAAACTTGTATCATACCTGAAACATGCTGTAACAAAGTAATAAGAATGTGGCAATCAGAACATTTATTTAATATAGGAAAGGATGCAATGTTGTAATGTTATTTTATTATTGGGCTATGTAAGTACTAGATCTCTAGCTTTGGGTAAATAGCCCCACTGCTTTGTGGGTAGCCTAGGGGAGAGACAAAGACAAAGAGAAAACCCAGACAGAAATTTTGGTGTGGAGCCCCTAAGGTGCAGGTTGTCACCGGCAGCTCCTGCAGTCAAACTGATGCCAAATGTATTGCTTCGCTTTACTTTGAACTTCACCAATGAGGCTGAGAGGGGGATCGCCATACCTTCTGCTCTAGTGCTGCTATCCATTGTCCTTTGAGACAGATGGATGCCAACAATATTAGTTCATTTTCTTTTTAAGAAGATAAGTCCATAAGACATAGGGCAGATTAGGCTATTCAGAATTATGGTAATTAGGTCTGCTCTGTCATTTGATCAGGATTGATTTATTTTCCATTTTAAGGCCATTCTCCTGCTTTCTCGCTGAGGCATATGTAATACGTCAAATAATGATTGAACATCTGCCAGGTAGTACAACAACTTAACTCTTTCTGAACTCGTAGCATATGGGGTCCATAGGTCTAATACTGAGATTAATAGTAGGATTCTTTCAGAATTTAGGCACATTGCTTATCTGTAAACATTAATGTACTGTGTAATCCCAAGAAATATTGTATATCATGGACATTGTGAGATTGAGGAATGAAATAACAAGCAGTGACCATTAAATGTCTAATTTATTAATGAGGCTATGTTAATATGCAAGAGCAAAAAATTATTCTGTCTCAATGTATAAATGCAATAAATTTTCCAGCTTCATTAGAATTTCATCCAGATTGGATTTGTGATCGGTCCCTGGAACCAAGGAGTGGTTTCACGAGTTGTAATTAGAATTCCCCAACACAAACCAAGTGGTGACTAGGAATTGTGAACCCAGAAATCTTTGTGCCTTGCAGAAATACTTGTGACTTGCTCTGTAGTATTTTACCAGGTTTACTTGCGCAATCTATTTTATGATAATAAATTAGGCAAATTAAATTAGGATTAAGTTATTTTGTTGTGCTTTTACACTTACTACCACAAATCCTGGATACTCAAATAATTTGGTCTGATCAATCCAGCCTGCTATGCTTTGCCACTATGAGCAGGGTCCAGGAAAATGTGGAGTGAACAAATAAGTCAATATTGTCCCTGAGACTTATCAGGTCCACAGATGGACTGAATACACTGAGGATTTTGGATCATTGGCTAAAGTTCTGAATAACTGTGGTCCTCCCAAAAGTTGGGAGGAGGTATTTTTTGAATTGTCTGACATTGAGCTTCTGCATGTTGTATCACAATACCTTAAAGATATATAGTTTTTCCTTCTAAGAGGTATTCTCTGTGTCAAGTAGGGGGGTTTTTTATGACCGCATTGCAGAAGCTGAGTACTGAAAAATTTGAGCTCTGCGAGGAAAATGTACAAATGCAGCGTGAGTTGGCCTTTTTGAGTTCTCTGAGTACTAGTTTAAGTGAAATGGCACAGGTGGTGCAGGAGAACTCTGAGGCTAAACAATTGTCATGACATGTAGATGGTGTAAATATCTAATCTATAGTCCTGCAAGAGGATTGGGACTCGGATAGATTGGACAGGGATATCTGGTGTGATGATAGTTCAGATGGGGACAAAAGCAATGTAATCAAAGCTCACCCTCTATATAAAAGTTAAAGAGGAGCGCCAGGTCAGATATGATGGCAGAATATTAATGGTAAGACTCTTGGCAGTGTGGAGGATCAGAGCAATCTTGGGGTCCTCAGGACACTCAAAGCTGCTGCGCAGGTTAAGGCATACGGTGTATTGGCCTTCATCAACCGTGTGTTTAAGAGCTGAAAAGTAATGTTACAGCTATAATAGGACCCTGGTCAGACCCCACTCGGAATACTGTGCTCAGTTCTGGTCACCTCATTACAGGAAGGATGTGGAAACCATAGAAAGGGTGCAGAGGAGATTTACAAGAATGTTGCCTGGATTGGGGAGCATCCCTTATGAGAAAAGGTTGAGTAAACTTGACCTTTTCTCCTTGGAGCAACAGAGGATGAGAGGTGACCTGATAGAGGTGTATAAGATGATGAGAAGCATTGTTCATGTGGATAGGCAGAGGCTTTTTCCCAGGGCTGAAATGGCTATCACAAGGAGGCACAGTTTTAAGATGCTTGGAAATAGGTACAGAGGAGATGTCGGGTAAGTTTTTTATGCAGAGAGCGGTGAGTGCATGGAATGGGCTTGCTAGCGAAGGTGGTGGAGGCGATACAATAGGGTCTTTTAAGAGACTCCTGGATAGGTTCATGGAGCTTAGAAAAATAGAGGGCTATGGATAACCCTGGGTAATTTCTAAGGTAAGGACATGTTCGGCACAGCTTTGTGGTCGGAAGGGTCTGTATTGTGCTGTAGGTTTTCTATGTTTATGTGTACTCTTATCCATAGGTGTTGCTGGGCCTGCTGAGTTCCTCCAGCATTTGTGTGTGTTGCTTATCAAAAAGGTGCTTCTTTATATTACAGCAACAGTTTCAAACACCTTTGGGAATATTTAGGAATACAGATCAGACAAGAATAAAAGAGAAAGACATCTGCCTCCCTTCAAAGTGCCAACATGTATCAACAACTTGATATCAAATTAATGTTTCTCCTTGATTAATTTGGCCAGTATACTTGAGACAATTACCCTTTTCATAAGATTTATCTTGCACTGCATTTGTATGTTTTCCTTGTAGAGCTCAAATTTTTCAATACTCAGCTTCTGTGGATTTACCTTTTACAGATAAATATTCCGTTATTCGGTTAGGAGCTACTACCTGTAAAACACAACTTCTTTTTCCTTGATTTTTTTTTAAGTGCTGTAGGATTTGATGAGACTTCAAAGTTAAACATTTCATTAATTATCAAAATATAAAATTCTGGAATTCTTCTTCTCCAGATAGCCATGAAACCAAGTTAGAAAATAATAACAGCAAGATAGAAAAGAACAACCCCCAAATCTGCCCGCCACACTAAAAAAAGGAACAAAAGCAGAACAGGCTCATCGTTCACCCCAAATCCTCCTCCTCTGCACACAAAGAAGTACATGCAAGATCGGGCGAAAAATACAGAATATAAAAAACTATAAGACTGAAGAAAATCCATATTCATATCCAGATCCAAATGGAGAAAACCTGGGCAGTGGCAGCCTCACCCATCTCTGGCAGCAAAGCAACCCCACCAGCGATCAAAATGCAGTCTCCATTCTCTAGCAGCAGAGCAACCCTGCCAGCAACCATGGTTTTCTCTGACCAGTAGCATAGTATGGATTCTGTAGAGGACTTTGATCCAGTGTTATGTTATGCCTTAATATTCAACTTTTATTTGAGAAAAGCTCTAGCCATAGAACTAAAATGTTGTCACTTTTTCCAAGCTCTGCGTCCAGAGACCCGACTCTGGACACACAGCTCCCGATGATCCATGTTCACCTGCGACGCTTCAGTCGGGGGCACTGACTTGAATCAGCCAGTCTCCAGAGCCATTAAAATCCGGCACCCTAAAGGCATGCTTGCCTTGGTAAATCTTTTTCTTCCGGCAATGGCGATTTTGTTTTTGGAGCACTCAATATATTAGAAATAAGCTCAAAGCTTCCTTACATAAAACCCACTGCCCAAATTCTTCCTAATATCATTGCCAACTGTTGAAGCATAGCTCAGATCTTTCAGTGGAGATTATATTCTTATTGTGGCTCCTCTTTTGGTTATAGCTTACAGCTTCAAGTGTTAGGGAATCCATCAGTACACATTGTGGGCCAGATTTCAGAGCACTTGTGACAATGCTTCACTAATACCGCCGTGGATAGTGAAAATTCTGTTGTCATTAATATGCCGCTAGAGATTTTCCCAAGGTCTGGATATGCGTCAATGTAAAATAATGTAACAATTGTCTGTACAGCTGAGACGGGCTCTTGGGTTACTGCAGGTTAATAAAAAAAAAAACAACTCTTAAGGTCTAATGCAGCCTGAATCAATTCAAGAGGAAAAATGCTTGAGGAGAAAATTGCTTTGTTTAGGGCAGTCCAGATTAATTAGAAAATTACATGTACCTTTTATAAAAATTGAAAGTGCTGAGCCTGAGCAACTAAGCACCAAATGGTGCCTTCATTTAGAATTTAAAAAGAAAAGTGAAAGGTGAAAGTATTTTTAGTGAGCTTGTAACACTAGTCTAGAGGCAATGAGGCTTATCATAAATATCCATAAAATAGTTACATCAGGTACATGCCAAAGGGGACTGATTGGGAATGTGTCCTATTTAATTCAATTGACTTTCATTGCTGTTATTTGAATTGACATTCATTCCTTGTTTGCATGGGGGTAATGTTAATCATTCTTTCACCAGTATTGAATTCAACTGTTTAATTCATAGACTGTTTAATTGATACTTTGTAGTTTAACAATTAATTATCTGCTTGTATTTTCTATGATTGCTTGTATACAAGTTACTGCCTGGTATGCTTCCTAGTGGTAAGAGTATGTCTTTGCAAGTTCAGTATGTTCCCCTGGTGATATAATACTGGTTTCATTCTGGAGCTTTGTCGTTCTGCATTATTTGAATTAGAGCTGTTTCATTGTTTAAATCTTATCTACAAATTTGAATGGAGCTTTCCTTATCTCTGTAGTATAAAAATAGTTGACCATAAGACATTGCCATCTTCAATGATAGTTCTTTTGTCTCCCTCTTTGCTTAGCAGATCCGTGTCGCGGTCCATTTCAATTTTTCTTTGTTCTATCAATATTTCATAACGTGACCCTGAAGCAACAGATTTTGTCCCTCTCTTCTGTTTTCTAAACAAACCATGGACTTAAACATAAGAATCCAACATTTGACATAGTCGGCAGGATATTATGGAATTTAGGACTTAGAATAATCAAAGACAAAGTTTGAATTTGTTGGTGCCTAAACATAAGGGTTAAGAACCTCCTCTGTTCTTCTGTTGTCTGAAAGAAAAAAAATCTAGTTCTGACTTCAATATATTGGATGGGAGTTAGAAGTGAGGAACAGCTACATAGATATTTTGAAAAAAAAATCTGTAAAAACTTTGATTGCAGGCGGTCTATTCAGTCACATGATGAACTATTTTGGCACTTAGTAAAAATATCAGTTGAGTAATCTATGTTTGTTGCTGGATCAGTCTATTTGGTTACAATCTATTACTATTTTGAGATCGTGGTCAACAGCAGTAAGTGTTGGGTTCTTTGGGAATTTGAACAAGTAAATTTCAGTAATTAAGCTTGGGCCCTTTTAGGGGCATGATAAATCATTTAGGGGAATACATTTTTGTTTTTCATTGCTGGCACTATGAATAAAATCAATGAAAGTTGCCAGTGCAAGGTGGGTGCATCAAAATCATTAATTTCCAATATAATTTCATTCTTCTCTGCAATATTAGGAAGAGGAGATGTAATTATTGCACTCCTCTGAAGAAATCCATATAATATATCTATGATTGCTAGGTCATAGAACACGTGTTTATTACGTTACGTTGCCAGCTCTGCTGCTAATGTGTGCAAAGTTGAATGTGATAGGATATGAGCATTTTTTTTTCTGAATTGTTTATGTAGTCCTTGAAGCTGATTCTGTCATCCCTCATTCTAGACCTTAACTATTACCCTTTATTGCTGCAACCTTTATAAGCTTAAAAATAGCATCAGTAAGTTCTGAAACTGTGACAGATGAAAATTTGGAACTGGAAAAACATTGCTTCACCTTAATCAGTTATTCAGCAGGTAATTATTGTTATGTGCAATTTAACCCCTAGTTTTGTGAACTCTAATGCCCAAACCAAAAGAGATTTTATTTTTGAAAGAAGGCTAGTGTTGTGTGTCCACTTGAAATTGTCCCTTGGGGGATCATCTGATAAATCGTGCTCTCTAGGATGGGCTCTGTGTTCAATTTATATAGTGAAGCAAAAAGATAGTAGCAGATATATTAGGCCTCAACCCTCCTGGGAAAAGGAGACACTAGATTAAACTATAGGAATACAGAAAGTGACAAAGATCTCCTTGGGGCTTAAAGAGCTGTGCAAGAACACTTCAACGATAATATCTGGGGAGGTCATTAACGCACATACTCAGTAGGATAATGTTAGGTTATGAGAGAAAGAGACAATGAATTTTCTGTATGTCCAGGAGAAGTGCCTTTAGCTGTATATTCTTAGTCCATTTAGAAAGTTGGTGTTCATGAATATGATATCAGTGAATAAATAGCCCAAATGAGACAAATAGCTTTGGGAATACACATGTTTAAAAGTAATTATTGTATTATAAGATTTAGACTACTAATGTAGAAGATTAAGGAATGATCTAATGCAGAAGATCTGCTTTGGAACTGGGCTATGTTCAATGGGAAAAGGGAGAATATAATCAGGAGTTAAATGGAAACAAAAGGTGGGCAGGGAGCAAAATGTGACAAGAATATACGATCTTTCAGGTGTAGACAAAATACATTCCAGGAAACAAAAGCTGATGCCACTTGGATGATATGAAGAAGATAGAATGTGATGAAACAAAAACCACAGGCTCTAAGATGCATGTCAAGTAAATGCTTCAAGCAAGTAAAATTTAGTTAGTTCAGAGAGGAACTAAAGAGAAAAATAAGTCGAGCACGATGAGAAAGGTAGTTAACATAAATGAACCCAGAATTCTTCAGCTGGGCCTGTACATTTTGAGATAATATGTACTTAGATTTGTATTGTTTGACCAACTAATTGCAAGACAGAGAAGAAAATTAGATGGATACTGTTGATGGGGATTTTGAAAAATGTATTTGACATTAAAAAGTTAACAAAATGAATGTGCCTGGAGAAGAGGGATCAACACAAATGGATAACACATTAGACTAAAGACACACAGAATACAATAGCAGTAAATGTTTGCTTGAAATTGGAAATGGAATTGTTTTATCATTGTTACATGTAGCTTCTTTGGTTGTCCATTGGAATCCAATGACAAAGTCCACTCCTTTAACAGTGAGATCTTTCACTATACAGTCCTGTCCTGGACCCACAAGTTCTATTGCAGGTAGGACATGTATATGTGGTAGTGGTGGTAGTGATGGCAACCATGGCTACATTTCTCCTGGCTCTCTTCTGCTGTCTTCTGGTTGTTCTTTCCATCTCCAGAATATGAACCCTGCCCGACACAGCTGTGATACGGTCAGCAGCAACATGCTCCCGGTCCTCGGGTCTGATTTTGCACTTCCTTAAAGCATTTTTCATCTGGTCCTTATAAGCGCTTCTTCGGCCCTCCAGCTGAGCGTCAACCATGATGTAGCTGGCCGTATAACACACTGCGGGGTAGTCGACATCCTTATCACGTGCCCCGGCCACTGCAGCTGTAGCAGGATACAGTGGAAAGCTTTTCTGACATACTGTTCATACCTATGTGTTGCATTCAGGTAGCACAAGGCAAAATAATAAAAATGCAGAATAATGTGTAACAGCCACAGAGAAAGTGCAGTACAGGTAAACAATAAGATGCAAGATCATAATGAGATATTGTGGATTTAATAAGGCAGTAATATTGTAGATACATTGATTAAGCATTCTTTGTTTTTTAAAATAATTCATTGTGATTATTTGTACTAAGTATATAAATGGCATGTCATTACACCATCGTCCTTTCAATTAGTTTTATGTTTTGGAGCTACAGATCATAAAAATTGTGAGCCCAAAAGACCAAGTTATCAAACCGGGGAACTATTTATGAGTCTTATGAGTCCTGGTGGTACGTGCTTTCTGGCTTTTGTATCTTTTACCTAATGGAATATGGGAGGAAAGAATGTCCAGGGTGT
This sequence comes from Hypanus sabinus, assembly GCF_030144855.1. NCBI lineage: Eukaryota > Metazoa > Chordata > Chondrichthyes > Myliobatiformes > Dasyatidae > Hypanus > Hypanus sabinus. The sequence continues at coordinate 132,872,144 of NC_082712.1, read as the reverse complement.
GTGGGGTCATTGGTTATCCTGGTTGCTTCAATGAGGCAGTGAGAAGTATCGCCACATTCTATGGATGGGAAGCTCGTTTCCATGATGTGCTAAGCTATGTCCAAAACTCTCTGATGCTAGACAAGTTCCCCAAGGGTTGGACTGTTTCTTTTGTGTATCTATAAAACTTAGATATTGGACCACAGTAACATATCAAAGATTGCTGTTATCTCCAAACTTTGAGGTCAGGCAGATAATCAGAAACAAACAGAATACAGTTCTGAAGAATGGACAAACAAGTGCCAGGCAGAATTTAATAAAGTGAAGCCTGAGGTGATGCCTGGTGTCTGCTGAGATGGGGAGAAGAGCTAATATAGACATAGTGGGATGGTTCGAAGGAATGCAAGAGCAGGAACCAGGGGTTCATCATAGAGCTTTGAAGGGTACAAGGCATATTCCGAGAGTAATTCGCAAAACATATTACTGCAGCACAAATTATCTCAATATATTGGATATGTATGCATTTAAAACACAAGAGATCCTGCAGATGCTGGAAATCCAACGTAACGTACAAAACGCTGGAGGAACTCAGCAGGTATGGCAGCATCTATGGAAATAATTTCCATAATGTCAATGTTTTGGGCTAAGATCCTTAATCAGGACTGGAAAGGAAGGTGAAGATGCCAGAATAAGAAGGTGGGAGGAGAGAAAGGAGGAGGAGGTGATTAGAGAAGCCAGGTGGGTGGGGGAGGGGTTTGAAGTAAGAAACTGGGAGGTGATAAGTGAAAAAGGCTGGGGAAAGAAAAGGAATCTAATACTAGATGAGAGTTCACCATGTGAGAAAGGGAAATAGGCAGGCGAGGAGAAGAAGTAAGAGGCCAGAGTGGGGAATAGAAGAAGAGGGAAGCGGTAGGGAAAAATTTACCAGTAGGAGAAATCGATGTTCAAGCCATCAGACTGGAGGCTACCTAGAAGGAATATGGTGTAGTTCCTCCAACCTAAGACCGACCTCACTGTGGCAGAAGAGGAAGCCATGGACCGATATGTTGGAACGGAAATGGGGATAGGAATTGAAAAGGTTGGCCACCAGGAATTTCTGCTTTGTGCAGATGGAGCTGAGAGGCTTAACAAATTTATAAATTAAAACAAATTCCCACTTTAAGATTAATAATGCAGTAATGTATTGAGTTACAGGTGATCTAAATGTAACTTTTATTTTTCAGATCCATAAAGATTAAGTAGTAATCAGTTTATGAGTGCGAAAATCTCTCCTAACTTTAAATTATATGCCATGAGATTTTCTTTCCTCTGCAGTGTAGTTCACGGAGTATTTGATACTCTCTGGTGCATCTGCTCAATAGCCAATATGTCACACAGGGATTGGTAATCAAATAATCAGATATTGAGGGCTGTGCAACCGAGAAAGTAATCGTTTTTGGGTGACACCTCACACATTCGCATCCAGCAGCTTACTCTGAGCAGTAATTCATGCACCAATACGTTTTTGTGACTATTAGTGTAATGGTCATTGTAAAATACAGGCACTTAAAGGAAATGCTTATAAACCTTGACTCTATTTAATAGAGCGCCTGCCCAGATTATCTGGTTGCTCTAATGACTGTCATGACCAGAGACGATAGGGCTACCAACTGAGCTAAACTATCATAGTTCCACTTGTTAAAGAATAAATAATCTAGAGCAAGAGCACTCCAGAAATTAATCTGCATTGATTGCAATAGAATTGCATGTAATTTTAATTGTATAAAGTTTAGATTTAATTTAAATGTGTTACATGATGTCCCATGCCAAACACAGTCTCCATGTATTTTAGTGTACATACAGCAATCTTTAGCAGATTGTGCTGTTTGGTTATTGTTAAGAACACATACGGTTCTTGGAAATTACAATTTGTTCTCAAGGCACTAATGGAAGATAAAACAATGATGTTTCATGCTTTGCAGGAAACAATTGCATAGCACCAATAAAGGGTTATTATGCTGCAACAAAGATATATAATACAACAGGGAGTTAAACAGCATTTTGGTTTGGCAACATTCATGGCCAGCAGCAAATGTGTGTGCATAAAGTTCAACAGAAATAAGGCTGACCTATAAGATTTTTTTGTAATGGTGTGAATGTAGCTGATGATTCCATAATTTGTATTGCTACTTCAGCACCAGAAAGGAACTGAAGTATTTGTGACATATATTCCTATAAATTCATATTATCGACCATTTCACAGATTTAAAAAATCACAGTTCTTCATTTTATGTCCAAATTTTAATAGTGCTTGGAATTGGATGCAAATTCCTGATATGGATCGCTTCATTGTGGCTACTGTGCAGATTCATTTTTGACTCTTGATTTAGAAATGCCAGGTCGCAGGCTATAATATAGTTAAATGAAATATTGAAATAATATAAGTAGAGGATTGATAAAGAGAAAACTACCATGTAAAATTTCATTCAGCTATGAACCTGGGTGAAGTTGTCTTCTTGCAATTGCTTTTGAAATATATATATTTTAATGTTTTAGGTGCTGCTGCTGGCAAAGCAACTTCAGCAGCAAGAATTTGAGTGTTATTGTTATATGTTCCAAATGATAAAGAGATTTAAGGCATCATAATTTGGCAACACCTGTGAAGCGCATTAGTCCCTCTCACTCCAGCTCACTTTGACTTTCCCTTCAGTACAGTTGTCCCTCAGCTCTCCTATAGCGAGAAGTATTCATTGTATGGCAGAATCTCAGAAACTCCTCTGACATCTCGCTGACGAGAGTGCAACCGCTAAGGAAAATTCTGGCCCAACCCATTCAACTTTACTTTGTTTTAAAAAATTAATGCATTAAACTTTAATCATAATAAAAATTTATTTACAAAAATAAACCATTCAATGCCGTTTCATTCTTTACATACATAGTCAATGCTTTTTGTACTGTTCAATTCATCAATAGCACTGCTGTCACTCGTAACATTCTGGAGTGGTATACCACTAAAATAATAAAGGGGCTCTTTCCCCCAACCTGACCCCTGCACCTCTAGTTGCAGACGAACCCTACACTGTGGTCCTTCCCCATGGACCCCTTCCAGTGGCTGCACCAAGCTTCAGTGTGTTCCTCAGCATATACTTCTGCAGCCTGGAAAGTGCAATTCATCAGAAGTCCTCCCATGCTTTGAGAAGCTTCCATGAAATCTGTCTCTTCAATCTGATTTTTTGATAACCTGGCCCAGCTCTTCTGGCAATTACATCTTCCTGTGGGAGACCCCTATCAAAACCATTGTTTCAGTGCTTAGCTCCAACCTTAAAGTCAGTAGTTTAAGTTAAAGTTCAAATTAAAGTTGGTAGTTGATCCTTTAACTGGATCTTGCAACTGTCACATCACAATCAGCAGGTTATTTTCACTAGCAGGCAGGGATGAATGGAGTGGGTTTTGTTGGGTGGTGGGCAAGCAGGGTTAGAGTCCAAAATAACTACCAGGCACATTAAACCATGGTGCGCACATATATATCGGAAGAAAGAAAATCAAATGCTTTAAATTTGAAATAAAAACAGAAAAAGCTAAAATTACCACAGCAAGCCATAACCTTACACTTGCACACATTAAACTTCATTTGACAAGTTTTTACCCATTCACAAAGGATCCATATCCAGTTGCACTTGTTTTTATAAACTTCCATTGACTGAGTCCATCTGGATGGAAACTGACCTGTTTGGCATGCCCAGTTGCTGAGTGGCTGATGAGACTAACCTTGGAAACAAACTGCAACTTATAACTGCAATTTAAAGTCAACAATAAAACTATCAAATTAACTTTAAATGTAGTCAACTCTTAAAATGCATTAAATGTGACTTGTAGATATAAGCGGTCATTAGATAGAATCTCAGTGTGAGTAAAAAAGGCAAAAGGAGGCTGTCACACATGGAATATTAATTATTCAAGTAAATTATTATGTTTATACATCAGCTTTCATGCACTTAAAGCATTGCAATACATTTTATAACCCATGAATTGCTGTTATTTTGTAATTGGTATGCAAAATGCTCAGCAAAGAGCAGAGGAGGTGAATTATCAAGTAATCTGTTCTCAAACGTCTTGGATAAAGCATAACCAGTTGCCAGGACACAGATAATTTCTCTGTCCCTCTTCAAATCTTACCAATAGATCTTTAAGTTAGACAGATGCAAATGCAAAAGACATCTGCTTAGAAGCTTGCCTCCATAGCTTTTGGTGTCAGGCACTTTAAAATACATTTTTTTCTGAGTGCCAAGGTACTGCAACAGAGGCCATGTTCTCCATGCAGCTGCCCGAGGCCCCTTTATTAATGTGACCTTTTACACTGTAGATCCAATTGCCAACTCTTCACATTAAGTAGGAAGAATGTGAAGCATCAGAATTGATAGAGCGAGTGAGGGCAAATTGTGGAATACGTCTTCTTTACAAATGGATTGATTACCAAGCCCAGATAAAATTTATCCTAGGTTCTTTAAAGAAACAAAGGATGGAGTAACAACAGTCATGATCATAATGTTCAGGTGTTCTTTTGGCTCTAAATGCCTGTGAAATGGAACATTACAGATGTATTACTTCTGTTTAGCAAGGGAAACAAAATCTGTACTGTGCATGTTGTTGGGAAAAAGAGACACAGGGTAGTCAGCATGGATTGGTGAATGGAAAGTTGTGTGAAATAACTATCAAATCTTTTGAGGAGATAATCTGGAATGTCAGCGAGGTCAGAGCGTTTAATATGGTATATGCTGAATGAAGTCTCGCAGGTCTAGAATACACAAGAAAAAGTAGTGAGTTGGATCAAAAATTAGATCAATAGTAGGAAGCAAATAGTAGCAAGCAAATGTAACTGGGGGGGCTATAAGCAATGTGGTTCCATTTTGACTAAGACAAGCCCCTTGTTTTCTGTTGCATTATATATGTGATTTGGGCCTAATTGGGCTTATGTCACTAAACTTAAGAGTGTTGATGATGGTGTTACCATCATCAGGCTCAACCAAATATTCAATTGTGTGTCATCTGCGTAACTGGTAATCCAGTTTATGCTGTCTAATGATGTCTCCTGAGGGGAGCATGTATAAAACCATAAGATATAGGAGTAGAATTAGGCCATTTGGCCTATCGAGTCTGCTCTATCATTTCATTATGGCTGATCGGTTTTCCCTCTCAGCTCCAATCTCCTGCCTTCTCCCCATACCCCCTTATGCCCTGACTAATCAAGAATTTATCAACCTCTGCCTTAAGTATACCCAATGACTTGGCCTCCATGACCATCAGTGACAACAAATTCCACAGACTCACATCTTTCCAGATAAAGAAATTCCTCTTTATCTCTATTCTGTATGGTCGTCCCTCTGTGTCCCTGTGTCCATTGGTCTTAGAATCCCCCACCATAGGAGACTTCCTCTCCACATCCATTCTATCAAGGCCTTTCAACATTCAATAGGTTTCAGTGAGGTCACCCCTCATTCTTCTGAACTGCAGTGAGTAGAGACCCAGAGCTTTCAAACGCTCCTCGTATGACAATCTCGGAATAATTTTCATGAACCTCCTTTGAAACCTCTCCAACAGCAGCACATCCTTCTTCAGTTAAGGGACCCAGAATACCTCGCAATATTTCAAGTGACACCCTGCCAGTGTTTTATAAAACTTCAACATTATGTTCTACTCCTCTCCAAATGAATGCTAACATTGCATTTGCCTTCCTCACCATTGACTCACCCTGCAAATTAACCTTTTAGGGAATCCTGCATGAAGACTCCCAAATCCCTGTGAGCCTCAGATTTTTAAATTTTCTATCCATTTAGGAAATAGTCTATTCTTTTAGTTCTTCTACCAAAGTGAATGACCATACACTTCCTGACACTGTATTCCATCTGCCACTTCTTTGCTCATTCTTCCAATCTGTTTAAGTCCTGCCAAGCCTCTTTACTACTTCAAAACTATCTACCCTTCTTCGTAGCAATTCCATCATCCAAATCATTGACATATAACGTGAAAAGAAACAGTCCCCTGCAGAACACCATGAGTCACTGGCAGCCAACCAGAAACGGCTCACTTTATTCCCACACTGTTTGCTTCCTGCCAATCAGCCAATGCTCTATCATGCTAGTATTTTACCTATAATACCTTGGGCTGTTAACTTGTTGAGTAGTCTCATGTGTGCCATAAGGAGAAGAGTAGGAGAGCAAGCCAGCTTCCCCGAGCAAAACCAAAAGTTATATTGTATCTCTTAGAAAACTGGTCTCAAAAAAGGACAGAAAAAAATTCTCTCCAAGATATGAGCAAAACTACCAGAGAGGCCAGCCCAGTTCTCATGGTGATTTGGAAGAATGTTGTGATCAATTGTATTGAAGGTAGCATTTGATCAGGAAGAACTAGAACTGACACTCTATTGGCATCAGTGTTGAGGCTAAACTCACTGACAATTTTGGTTAGGGCCATCTCCGTGCTGTAGCTTGCTCTAAAACCTGACTGAAACTTTTGTTCTCATTCAGAAACTTGTTGCAACAGACACAAAGTGCTGCAAGAACTCAGAAAGCCAGGCAGCATCTAAGGAAAAGAGTACTGTTGATGTTTCGGGCCAAGGCCCTTCAGCAGGACTGGAGAAAAAAAATGAGGAGTAGAGTTAAAAGGTGGTGGGAGGGGAGGGAGGGTAAAACAGGTGGAGAAGGTGAAGTAAAGAGCTGGGAAGTAGATTGGTTAAAGAGATACAGGGATGGAAAAGGGGACTCTAATAGGAGAGGACAGAAGGCCATGGAAGAAAGAAAAGGGGAGAGGAGCACCATAGGGAGGTGATGGGCAAGCAAGGAGATTAAGTGAGAGAGGAGCAAGGGGATTGGGAATGATGAAGGGACGGGGTGCCATTACCAGAAGTTCAAGAAAAGTCATTGAGTTGGTTGAAAATAAAATAAAAGATAAGATACAACTTTATTTGTCCTGAAGGAAATTATTGTTGCAAGGTTGCTTGTTCAGAAATCTATACCTTAAAATACAAAATGTAAGTATTGAGAAATAACTTTCACAAGAATCTTTCCCAGGAAGGGAAGATTTGATATAGGGCTATAGTTAGCTAGTACCTCACTATCAAGGTTTGGCTTTTTAAGTAGAAGTTCGGCAGTCACAATTTTGAAAGCATCTCCAGTGGAGAAACTAGAGATTTTGAAAAAATCTCCAGTTTCAAGGGATGCGTTAATTTCCCAACAGAATTGAAAACACTATTGAAAATGTGCTTATAAAGTGTGGTGTGGACAGGGTTGAGACAGCAAGTAAAGAGTTTACTCTCTGTAGCAATCTTTTAGAGCCAGCTGGTGGTGCACTGGCGTCTGCACTGGATTTCGAGCCAAGTGGCCTCTGGTTCGAATCCGGCTGGCTCCTTGCACATGTTTCATCAGTACTGGGTTGAGCGTTGAGCTAAAAACTTGGTCTCATAAAAACAAACCAGACAAAAATACTAAAGACATGATAAGGCTGCTGCCTGATGTGCCACAAGACATGGAAAGAAACACCAATCCTATAGATTTCTGAATGAGAAATACTTGTAAATTTTGACATGATTGCCTTCTTTTTAAGTGGTTGGCTTACCAGTATTTGTAGTTATATTCTCCCTTATCGAGGTAATTGTGTTGATAAAATATATTGCGATTTTCTCATAATTTGTGGCAGGTGCTTGATTGAGGACATTATAGGTTGGGGCAAGGTTCAACATTAGGTTCTGATTGAGAACAGTATTCTTGAATCATCACTATTCTCTGTAATAATCTTGGAAAATGGTCTCCTCTTCTTGAGTGTATAACTGCGATAAAGGAGGCTAGTTTTTCCTTGAAAATATGACAGTGGACTTCCAGCCCAGTTTTCCTCCATTTTCTCTTGGCTGCTCCTGAGTTCGGGGACAAGATTGTTTAATAATGGCAAAGTTTCACTAAAGGATTTCTTTTTGACTCTAAGTGGGGCAATTGTGTTTAATATATTTGTAAAGTTATTATTGTAAAAATTCAACCACTTCATTTACTGTGCAATTTTGGTCATTTGGATCAATTAAACTAGCCAGCTCAGCGAATTTAAGTTGTATTATGGCATCAAGAAACCAAGTTTAACTGTAATTTCTTCTGAGGTCTTGGTTACAGGCAAGAGAGTATAAAAAAAAACACAAAGATGGTCAGAGATAGTGGTAGCAGAGAGAGGGATGTTAATATTATTCAACCCTTTTGTCATTACCAAATCAAAGGGTGGACTCAGTGATATGCTGGGTAGCATCTAGCTGGTCTAGTAAGCTGCCATAGAGTTTACATTTAGAAGGTCATTATTATAAATATTGAAATCACCAGCGATGACAATCCTGTCATAGTTGAATATAATAGAGGTTGAGAATTCTGAGAATTCCGAGAGAAAGCAGGCATTGGATTTAGGAGTGTGATAAACGATAAGCAGAGGACAGGATCCATACCACAGATTTTAAACATATGTACCTCAAAACCTGAAAAATTGTTGACAGACAGTAAATTGCACCTAACATACCTTTTGAACATGGTGGCAAACCCGCTACCTCATCCACTAGGCCTTGATGCACTTGAACTATGGTAGTCAGGGGGAAACAGTTCAGATAACTGACTGGATTCATTTGGTTTTCACCAGATCTCAGTTAAGAACATAAAATCAAGGTCTGAAGAGGAAATGAAATCATTTCAGGTGAAAGTCTTACTTGAAAGGGAAGTCAGATTTAGAAGAGCTATCTTAAAAATAAAGCAGCCTGGAGTGGTGCAACAGGGGAGGTAGATTTTCAGAGTAGAAGGTTATTTCTCTTGACACTTTTAATCCGAGGCCCTTCCAGTGTCAATGGTCTATGAATATGGATACATTGGGATGGATATTTATTTAAAGATCTGTTGCTTTGAGATTATAATTACTGATACTAATTTTTGTTCTGTGGTGAACTACATATACCTGTCTGGACACCCCCCCTGCTGACTGCTCCTGTGGCTCCTCCCACAGACCCCTATATAAAGGCGATTGAGGCCTGAGCCCGGCCTCTCAGACTCCAGGATGTAGTATGGTGGTCACTCACTGCTTGTTCCTTCTTCCAATCAATAAAAGCCGATCTCTCGCCTTTACGTCCCAGAGTGAGTTATTGATGGTGCATCATGTTCAAGTTCATTAAAATTCCACTGCTAGCTCAGTAAAATCTAAACCATGCCTATATATTACTGGAGTAGTAAAATAACCATTTTCTCAAAAAGGAATCCAATCCATTTTTTAAATCTATAGATCTGTTTCAATGATTTTATGGTCTTAAACTCCACATTTCAGTTGTACTCTATGTCAGACTTTTTAAAGCTCTTCATGATCACCTCTTTGTGGTCACTGAGGTCTTGAAAAACCATCTGGTACATTGATGTCCATTCTTGTGCGAAAGCTTTAATTCGTCAGCCTTTGACTGGCCCATATTTAAGTGGTACCAGTCTTCATCAATCATTTACTTATCCATGCGTTGTTACAGTTCTTGCAAAGAAAAGTGTGGTGAAAAGGCTCTCGAATAAGTTGGTGTATTAGAAGTAGACTATCTAAAACTTAAACACTTTAATGAATTACCACAATATCTGTGGTTTTCTTTCCAAAGGTTTCTGGGATTAATGATTACCGTAGCATTCTCTCACTTATCTTTCAGGAGTAGAAGTAGAAGTTCCAGATTTGTGCTTGAACTCAATGCTCCGCCAGGCTTAAAATGATTGATCACATTCATTATAGTCTTATGGAAGTTTATAGATGGGAGGTATGTATATGAAGAAAAGAATACCAGCCAGCCTGACCTGACTTACTAACTTATTGTCCACAGCTTTGTAGATACTTGAGTCAAGAATTTTTTAAAAATGTGATGAGGTTTTGCCTCTGCTATTCTTTCAGGTAGTTAATAGCAAACCCACATCTCTAAATGGCTAACATTATTTTTCCTCAATATCCCTTTCACAAATTACTTTAAATTGAGACACTTTTGTTTTATCCAAAGGAAAAAATGAAAAAATAAAGCATATTGTGTGAGTAGTTTCCAAGAGCACTGCAGAAATCGTCTTCAGAATCATTGTTCTCTCTCATTTTGCTAAGTTCTTACTTACCATTTAATACATTAATCTACAACCAAGCAGCTTGAATAAGAAAATTTGAGAAATACTCCACAGTTTCCATAACTTTTATATCTACAAAGTTAACATTTCAACAGAAATGGATGTAGTTGGAGATCTAAAGAGTTTTAAAAGATCTTGTTGCAGAAAAGGTTGGGAGCATAATAGTAGGATAAATAGCCCCTCAAGATAGTACCAGCATTCAATAACATCTCCACCTTAACTCCGCTTTCATATATACTTCTACATAACCATATAACCATTACAGCACGGAAACAGGCCATCTCGACCCTTCTAGTCTGTGCCAAACACTTACTCTCATCTAGTCGCACCTACCTGCAATCAGCCCATAACCCTCCATTCCTTTCCTGTTCATATACCTATCCAGTTTTTTTTTAAGTGACAAAATCGAACCTGCCTCTACCACTTCTACTGGATGCTCATTCCACACAGCTGCCACTCTTAAGTCTTGTGTCTTCTATTGTGTTAAAACCTATCTATGTCAGCCTTGTATATATTAAATGACTTGGTCTCCACAGCTTTCTGGAGTGGGATGGAGAAGGGATTCCAATGATTCAAGACTCTCTAAGGGAAGAATTATTTCCTTGCCTTTTTGAAGAGGTGACAATTCTCCTGAACCAGAGATCCCCAGTTTTGGATTACCTATCTGGACAAACATCCTGTAGAAGCTATTCTAACAAACCAATGACACTGCTAGCAACCTAGTTACCCTTCTATGGTGTTCCCTCCAATCAATCCAATATTAATCTTCCAAAAGTCAAAGGAACATATTTAATCCTTTATTAGCAACTAGCAAAAACAGAAATCTTGGAGCAATGCGATTAAGTGTAATTAAGCATAAATTAAGCAGTTAAGAAAAGATATGTCATCCTTCGGTCCCCAGCCCCAAGTTGCCCAGAACAAAGCGTGAATACATAACTTATTTTCTTTTGCATTTATCAAGTCCACTCACATGACTAGTTACCATAATAAATATGCAATACTGAATACAATGCAACAATGGACTCAGCATCGATCCTTGCTGCTTGCCACTAGTCACCAGTCTCCAGTCAGGGAGCCAACCATCTACTACCACTCTTTGGCTCCTCCTGCAAAGCCAATACCTAATCCAATTTATTACCACATCTTGATTGCCAAACAACAGAACCTTTCATGACCAACCTCCCATGCAGGACCTTCTCAAAGGGCTTTCTAAACTCATGTAACCAACATCCACTACCTTCTCTTCATCAGCTTTTCTGGTAACTACCTCAAACAACACTATAAGATTGATTAGACACAACCTACCAAGCACAAAGCTATGTTGACTATCCCTAATATGTCCATAACTATTCAAATACTTGTATATCTGCTCTCTTAGAATACATTTAACAAACTTCTCCCATCCAGCCTTTTTAATGAATGGGAATCCCAACCAATATCTGTAAAGTTAAAATCACCTATTTACTGTATGTACATGTTACATGTTTCTCGCAACAATCTATGATCTCGCTACAAATTTGCTCCTGTAAATTCTGTGGATTGTTAGGTTGTCTATAATATAATCCCATTACCGTCATCATCCAATCTTACTCCTCATTTCCATTTAGATAGCCTCACTAGATAAGCCCTCTTGTCTGGCCACTGCTGTGACATCTTCCCTAGCTCATAAGGCCACCCCTTCTCTTTTAATACTGCCCTTTCCATCATGTCTAAAACAACAAAGCCCCAGAACATTGAGCTTGCAGTCCTACCCTTCCCACAACCAACTCTCACTGAGGACTAATGTACCATAATTCCTTGTATTGATCCATGCCCGAAGCTCATCTACCTTAGCTACACTATTCCTTGCATTGAAATAGACACAACTCAGAACATTAATTCCACCATGCTCAACCTTTTGGTTCCTTAACATCTGAACATGTTTTCCCACAACCACTCCACTGGCGCTTTGGTTCCCATTTCCCCTGCAACTCTTGTTTAAATGTCCCAGCACAGAACTAACGACCCTTTCCTCAAGCATATTAGTCCCCCTCCAGTTTTGTGGGAAACTTGAGTAGCTGTGCTTTTTAAAAATGTTTATTGGTGCCACCTCAGATCCTGGAACTCTAGAATGCTGTCTCTGTCGCACTTTCAAATTCTCTTCATGACCGTATGGATTTGCTCCCGAGAGCTGTAGTTTCCTCCCACACTCCTTTGTGTAGTGTAATAGCAAAAAATGAACAAAGGACACTTCATGAGCGCATGTGAGAAAGATTATATTGCAATAAAGACGTGCAGAAATGGGACTGATGGGATTAGAAGCTGGCATGGACACAATAAGTTGATTAGCTCCCTTCAATTAACAGGTCTTTTTTTGCAGCCTTCAACCATTCTGTTCTAAAACCAACCAACAAAACCATAATCACTACAGGTTAGCAACACCATGCCACTTTGACCACCTTGCACCATAATAGACTTTGTTTTATTTTGTTCCAATGGTGTTTTCTTGTAATGAATTTATGTTTGATTTATGAATGCTTCTTAATGTGACATCACTTGCCTGTGATGCTGCTGCAAGTTTTTCATTGCATCTGTGCATACATATGCTTGTGCATATGACAATGTTTGATTATTAGATTCAGACCACAATGAAAACTAGAATAAAAATTATTCATAAATGTGATTTTTCTCCCGTCAGCACATTTTTTCCCATAAATCACAGTAACATAGCCTGTTTCTTAATGCCCAAATGGTTTGTCACGCACTGAAAGCACATTTACCATGTGTGCTGAAGTGAAAAATGGAAGAATTAGACAGTAAACTGATAAACCAATAAATACAAAACTGGAAATTAAAATGTAGGAAATTTAAAATAAAACTAAAATGATGAAAGTACACAGTAGGAGGTCATCATCTAAATATTGTACATTTGTAAATGTCTTGAATGTAAGCTGCACTTGGCCATAAATTGTCTCCCAAAATTTGGGGACAACATAAGGACTGAATTTGCTCTTTACTGATCAGATGCTATTCATTATTTGCTGCCAGCTTGAATCCGTGGCTATGCAGTTGAAGGTAAGCTGATGGCTATATTACATGATTGTACCAAATGTTTCTGTGCTTAAGTCCTCTGCTACCATTGGTGGACATCTTTGAGATTGATGCTAATTCAGGAGTTAAAACAGCTGGGGATGTCACTTAAAATTCTGTTTGGATGTCACTTTAACCCTCGTCTGTACCATTAACATTAAGGCTTTAGAATTGGGAGATGTAAGGCTTCTGATGCTGGATACCAACTCACTGGGGTCATTTAAGTTGGGTGACTGATATCCCAAAGGTATGGGCATTTTCCCTGTAGTAGGGCTGCTAACCCATACCCAATATTGATATTGTTGGGATGTCTTTGCTTTTAATTATCTTTAATGAAGTGTTTGAATTTTCTAATGGTCCAGAATACTTTCTGAGGTGATACTGGTTTTGAGACAGGCTACAGTGGCAGGACAACTCACTTTTGCAGTCCATATCACATGTTGTGTTAAGTGGTGCTAAAGACACAACAACTGCCTTCCTATTGATGGCAATGCAGTTTCTCGAGTAAGAGCAGAATTAATGTCAATCATTGCAGTTCTGTTCATGTGTTCTGAAAGTACTTCTTGTTCATGCCACCACAAACTAAATAGGCTGAGTCATCTCCTGCAGAACTTGTGACATTGGCCTTCTAAGTTTATTTAATTGTGCATTAAGCAGTGTGCTTCTGTATAAGCTAAATTAATGAATACTGAGCAAGTGGACATCGCCCCTTTCCAATCTGCATTGCACTGGTGTGCAAAATTCCATTATGCTTCCTACTTCTGCTACTTATATTACATCTGATGGACCAGTGGTTCACAAATCTGTTAATGCACTAGACGGGTAAGATGTCAGTAATCTACCTCCAGATACAATTTATGACCTTATTGTAATGTAGTTCCATTTCATCAACTTGAAGTTGCATTGAAAAACACTATTTTAATCATATTAATTTATCAAAAATCTTTTCTGCTGCAGAGCAGGCCTTTGTGCCTTTTACTTTAATGTAAGACATTGAAATTGTAAGTAACACACTTAACAGCACAGCAAAATTCCAGCTCAGATAAGTTGATAAAAATCCATTAGCATGAAAGCTAAAGTGGAAAAATCTCAAACAAGGCAAGTAAAAAGAGTGTTTTAGTAGATCCAATAATGAAAGAGCAAGAGAATGTACATTAAATGGTGATATTTGCAATCTTTGCTTAAACAACAATTCAGCATTTGGTGAACCTATCAGGATTAATAATGATTAAATGTTGTTTCTATTTTTGATACTGGCAGTGTTAGTTTGTTTCTTAAAACAAACAATAAACTGTTGAGTATAATATACAATATCAAAATTGTGCGTAAATTAAGAATCTAAGAGAGCAGCGCCTAGGTATCTTTCAGCGAATATTACTTAGGGAAATGGGGATTTTCTTCTCTCATTCGGAGTTTCTTAAAAATTTCTCATATATTTCTACCACATGGATGGAGGCCATTCAGTCCATTGTGTCTATGCCAGCTCTCAGGATAAGCTCCAGTCTCAAATTCTTGTTGATTTCCAAATGTGGATGGAGACTGGGGAACAAGTGAATGCAAATGGTCACAGAAAAAAATCCAATCTCCACACAGATAGCACCCAAGGTTTAAATAGAAACCAGGGTGCTGAAGCTGAGCAGCAGTATTGTTGTTCTGCTATGCTGTGTGACTATCTGTACTCAGATAGAGATTAACAACTACAATTATTCAGCAACACTCGTATAATTGTGTCATGACACTAAAGGTATAATTGAAGGGATAATCACAATGCAAGCGGAACTCTTCCAGTCACTGGTAATAGTTACTTTGAATGCATGGGTGTTGCAGTGATGGGGATGGTTGAAAGAATAACATCAGGATATTGCCAGGGAGGTCTCTGGAAGATATGAATAGTATCAAGGAATGTCTACAGTCTGGGAAAGATTGCAATGCACCTTATGCCTTTATCTTTTCTGCGAGGAAAATAGATTGTTATTCTTCTATCTGTATATAGATTGAGTGACGTACATTCAGTAGGCACTTTATTAGGTATCTCCTGTACCTCATAAAGTGGCCACCACATGTATGTTTGTGGTCTCCTACTGCTGTTGCCCATCCACTTCAAGTTTTGATGTGTTCCGCATCTAGAGATACTCTTCTGCACACTTCTGTTGTAACATGATGATATTTGAGTAACTGTCATCCTCCTGTCAGCTTGAACCAGTCTGCCCATTCTCCTCTGAGCTCACATTAACAAGGCATTTTCACCCACAGCACTGCCACTCACTGGATTTCTTTCTGTGTTTTTTTTTGCACAATTCTCTGTAAACTAGGGACTAGTGTGTGAAAATCACAGGAGATCGACGGTTTCTGAGATACTCAAATCGCCCCATCTATCATCAACAACCAAAATCACTGAGATCACATTTCTTCCCCATTCTGATGTTTGGTCTGAACAATAACTGAACCTCTTGACAATATCTGCATGCTTTTACGCATTGAGTTGCTACCATATGACTGCATGATTAGATGTTCACATAAACAAGCAGGTGTATAGATGACCCAATGAAGCAGCAACTGAGTGCAATCTAATGGTTAGATGAAAAATGTGAGATGTAGCTATAGCCTGAAATAATTTCAAGCTATGAAAGACCTTGGTTCCTACTGGCAAATTTCCAGGCACCTACAAGAGGATGTTTTTGTGTTCATAGGATTTCATCAGTCTTGTGGAAAAGCTACTACTACGTCGACTCAGGCCTGGGGTCCGGCGTCAGGCATGATGATGGGCTCTCCACTCCTCCCTCTCCCTCTTCAGTGTGTTCAGTTCATCTACATTAGCCGCGCCGCTATCTTCTAGGAGCGTGTTGACCATAGTCTTGGGAGGGCGCCCAGGGTTCATCCTCCCATGTGATGACTAGGCTGGCAGGTAGCTCAAGGTGGCATAGACAGTGCCCCGCTGGTTGTAGTCTTCTTGCCTCAATTTTAGTAGTGCGCATTGGTAGGTTGTAATAGAGCTTGATGTTCATCATGTGCTGTTGCCAACTCACGTCAAGAGCCATCCGGAGCGTTTGTGTATAGTAATCATCTAGTGACTTTGGCATGGTCTTGGTGAGTGTCCACATCTTGCATCAATACGTGAGAATGGACTCTATGACTGCTATGAAGATCCTCTTTTTGGGACCTCTGGTCAGGTTCGACCTCCACGCCAGCACCTTCTGTATCATTATGTCCTTCTCCGAAATCATCATTCTTGATCCGAGGTACTTGAAGTCTAAGACTTTCTAAACGGTAGCTTTCTTTAAGGTCTTTTCATGTGGAAAAGCAGTATATTTTAACTCTTAAGCCTTTTAATGATAGGATTTCTAGGAAAATTTGGTCAGTGAATTTGTGCTGTGAGTAACTTGGGACTTTTTTCTGGACAAGCTTTGAGTGCTGTATATGTTTATTAACATCATTAGGGGTTTCCAAACTGCTAAACATTTTAATTCAACACCACGTGGGATTTGGTTGGCATTTTCCACAATTATGTTACACTGGAAATATTTCCTAATCAGTTTTGCATGGAAACACTTGGTTTTTACCTTAATAACTGCAGAATGTGGGTGTTTCTCTGCAAGTGTGCAGCAGTCCTGAACATCCTCATAGCTGATAATCAGAATCAGGTCTATTATCACCGGCATGTGTTGTGAAGTTTGTTAACTTCACAGCAGCAGTTCAATGCAATACATAATAAAGAAGAAAATAATAATAAATAAGTAAATCAATTACAGTATATGTATATTGAATAGATTAAAAATCATGCAAAAACAGAAATATTATATATTTTTTAAAAAGTGAGGTACACTAGTGTCCAAAGATTCAACGTCCATTTAGGAATCGGGTAGCAGAGGGGAAAAAGCTGTTCCTGAGTCACTGAGTGTGTGCCTTCAGGCTTCTGTACCTCCTGCCTGATGATACCAGCGAGAAAAGGGCATGCCCTGGGTGCTGGAGGTCCTTAATAATGGATGCTGCTTTTCTGAGATACTTTTCCTTGAGGATGTCCTGGGTACTTCATAGTCTGGTTCCCAAGATGTAGCCAGCTACATTTACAACCCTCTGCGGCTTCTTTCTGTCCTATGTATTAGCCCTCCCCCCAACCAGCCAACGATGCAGCCTGTCAGAATGCTCTCCAGAGTATCATTCCAACTCTGTCCTGAGTTACAGTGGGAAATCTGGCTTGGTGCAAGTTCATTATATCCAATCATTTCAATAGAGAGACTGGCTGTGAAGGACAAATATATATTACAGATCATTTAGATTGATTTAATTAAATAGGTTAATGCAAACATATTTACTTCGGTTAATCTAATTTGTACATTATCATTTAGATTTTAAAGTTCTTTAACAGTATGTTCAATTCTCAATTTTTCTGATTTACCTTAACATTATTGTGAATCTCAGAGGCATTCATGAAGTTCTTGAACGGACAGTTTGGCTTTGAGATATGGCTTTTCTTGAATTCAAAGTAAATCTATGGTATTTATGATCACTGATTCTTTGTGCTGCTCACAGCTGGCCTGATCAATTACTTTGTAGAGGATTGTACCTTAGGTTCTGCACAAGGTAACAGCAGATTCAATGGACAGGGAACCAGGGGAAGAGAGAGGGGACCTTCTTTATGGAAATATCGGTTCATAAAGGAGAATACTTTTGAATCCACCTTACTAATTATCCCCAAGCAGGGAACTACCATGAAGCAATCAATCTCAATGCCACTGTTGAACAAGAGCAAAACCATAAGTGATATGATCTTAAAGAGGCATAAAACAGAACATCCTGTGACTTTATATCTTGTGTAATCAGAAAATGAGTAATACACTAAAGGTTCATTGCTGAATCTCCATGGAGATTATCTTCTCCTGCCATTAAATCACTTCACTGAACAATGATCTTAGAGAACTGAAATCTCTTATCCACCATTTAACAGTATCCATTGGGTGTATCTTAGATATTAATTGATATACTGTACATGAAATTCATGATTCCTAAGTCACTGAGAAAGCAAAGCTAACTGTAAAGTCAAAGATGAACTAGCTGCACTGTGATAAATTGACATTTTGATCACATTGGATTTATTTGTAACTTTGTTTTCCTGCATTGTAAAATATTGTTAAGTTCACCATCAAAAGCCAAAATAACATGATTCCTTATGTATTACTATTTGAAAAGATTACCGATCAGCAGAGTTCACCCAGCAGCTCATGCTTTTGCTCCAGATTCCAGCATCTGAAAAAAGTAACATCAGTGCTCCATCTAGTAAATGCTCAAAACTCGGTGAATGTCAGTGTCCTCTCCCAGGGCAGCATCCTCAATATTGAGGCCCGAGATACACTCAGTCACTTACATTGGGAAGCCCAATCAGTTACACACTTGGTACCAGGTTCTTGAGATATGCACTCTATTCCAAGCTCTGTCAGGAGTAGAGGTTATCAGGTTAACAGAGGAAAAGATTCAAGGCTGCGCTCTAAGATTCTTTGACAAAATACAGCATTACCTTTGACTCCTTGGAATTTGATATCTAAAGCCACTGAATGTGGATAAGGAATATTTAGGATGGTATTGAGAACCTAGTTACATAATGGCTATATTATTTAGAATGCTATATATATGACTAGAAAGCAAAACATTACATATATGAGTTGAGATGCATTCTATATTGAGTAGCTAGGCAGGGAGGAATGTAAACTGTTGGCGTTTTCCACTGATGTAAAGAGGGGTTTGAGTGGTGCAGGTTCTCCTGAAGTCATTAACTATCTCCTTTGTCTTGTTGACATTGAGGAACAGGTTATTTGGCTGGCACCAGGCCTTGAGGTCTTCCACCTCTTCTCTGCAGGCAGTCTAATTGTTGTTGATGATCACAACCTTGTTGTGTTATCGGTGAACTTGACAATGTGGTTGCTCAGGTGTTTGGCTGTGCAGACATGTGTGAGCAGATTGTATAGCAGTGAGCTCAGCACACGGCCCTGGGGGGCACCTGTGTAGAGGATGATGGAGAGGGAGGAGTGTTGTGCATCCTGACTGTCTGAGGTCTGTTGGTTAGGAAGTCCAACACCCATTTAGACCGAGGAGGAATCTGTTCACCAAAGTCTGTGGGACAATAATGTTGAATGCTGAGCTAAGATACAGAAATAGCATTCTGACATACAGTGCCTTGTAAAAGTATTCAGCTCTAACCCTTTGTTCACATACATGAGTATTACATCCAGGGATTTTGATCAATTTAATTGCAAAGTTTTATTTGTGAGTCATGTGCTCCTTTTTCCCATAGTAGAGCCCACAAAAAAAGGGAAAATTGTAAAGCATAAAAAGCTAAAAATTCATAAACTGAAATGTCAGCAGTTCAAAAGTATTCATCGCCTTTTACTCGGTACTTAGTTAAACCATTTCTCACAGCTATTACAGCCAGTAGTCTTTTTTTTTTGATAAGTCTCTAATAGCTTTGCTTAACATGATGGAGTAAGATTTGCCATTCCTCTTTGCAAAGTAGCTTAAGCTGTGCCAGGTTATTTGGGGAGCAGCAGTGGACAGCAATCTTGAGGTCTTGCCAGAGATATTCGAACAGGTTAAGGTCAGGATGCTGACTGGGCCACTCAAGAACATCATTTGAAGCCACACCATTGTTGCTCTGGCAGTGTGCTTTGGGTCGTTGCCCTGCTGAAAGACAAACTTCCTCTCCAGTTTAAGCTTTCTGGCAGAGGCTATCAGGTTTTTATCCAGGATCTCTCTGTATTTAGCAGCGTTCATCTTCCCATAATCCTGTCCAGATTTCCAGTCCCTACTGCTGAAAAGCAGCCCATGGCATGATACTACCTCCATACTTTACAAGAGAGATAGAGTTACCTAGTGATGCACAGTATTAGATTTATGCCACATGTACCAATTAGTATTGAGACCAAAATGTTCCACTTTAGTCTCATCTAGCCTCAAGATCTTCTTCCATATTTTTACAGTATCTTCTACATGACTCTTTACAAAAGTCTTGGAGGGCACAGAAATGTTTATTTTTTATTTAGCCAGGGCTTCTTCCTTGCCACTCTTCCATAAATACCCTTTCTGTGCAATGCCTTAGAGCAGGGGTTCCCAATCTTGTTTAAATGCCATGGACCCCTACCATGAACTTAGGGGTCTGTGGAATCCTGATTGGGAACCCCTGCCTCAGATTGTGGAGCCATTACTTTCATCTCCAGCTGTTGCTCTGAGTTGGTTGGGGTCACAGTAGCCTCTCTTACAAGTGCCCTTTTTCTCTGGACTAAGTTTAGAGGGGTAGCCTGACTGAGGTAGTATCCTGTGGTTTCATATTTCTCAGCTTTTTCAGGATGGACTGCACTGAGCTCTGACCTATGTTCAGTATTTCTGAGTTTGTGCTTCTCAATGCTCATTTCCCTGGCTTGTCTTGAATGTCCTTTTGTCTTCATTTTGGTTTGGTCTGTTGAAAATCTACCATACCTTACAGAGAGAGGGGTATTTACTCTTATGAATTCATTGTCAATGGGTGATCCTCCATTAACAAATTGGTTGAGTTGGGAAAGTTGAGTTACAGTAATGCATCTGAGGAAGGTGAGTGCTGTAATTAAAAAAGGGATGAATACATTTTCTATCTCACAATTTTGTTTTTTTTAATTGTTAGTAAGTTATTGACAGGTTTTGGAATTTTTCTATTGATTTGACATGTATAATGCTTTGTGGATTAGCTCAAAAATCCTACTTAAATATTTTATATTTAGAAAATGAGACAGTTAAATGTGAAAATAGTTGTGGGGGATGAATACTTTCAAGGCACTGTAAGTGTCCTTGTTCTCTAGGTGTGTCCGTTTCAGGTGTGTGGCAGATGCTGCATCATCTGTCGTAGAGCAGTTCAGTCAGTAAGCATTTTGGTGAATATCCAGTGTTGGAATAGCGTTTTTGATGTGTGCATTACTAGCCTTTCAAAGCACTGCATGATGATTGGCATCAGACACCAGGTGGTAGTCATTTAGCTCTGAAGCTGGAGAGTTCTTTGGTGTAGAGATAATGGTGGCTGATTTGAAGCATGTGGGTATCAGCAGCTTGGATGAGTGAGGTATTGAAGATATCCATGAAGTTATCAGTGATATCAAAGTGCACTTGGATTTGTTGAAGTCAGAGTTTAGCAATATTTGAACAGGTGAAGTAGAAGGAACAATGTAATGCCAAAGCTCATTAATTTCAACTCAAAGAACATGATCTTGTATTTGAATGAGAAATCAAATGAGGAACCTGATTATGGAAATACATCATAGATTGCATGGATACTTTTCACCTGGCAGTCTGAATAATAATTATGCATTGAAGCACTTTCAAGACAACACAAGATAGCTTACATCGTAGTCATCAGATTGTCAAGCTGAGTATATGCTGGAGCCAGACTTTTCTTACTGTCTACATGTAACACAGTGAAGGACATACCACAAGGTGAAATTATAGCATCACTGGTGATATTTCAGCCCAGACTGGATTACCTTTTTCTCAACTAACGGCAAAACCATCAGGTAGGTTATATACTGTATATGAGTGGTAAAAGCATTTGTAATGAAAACAAGATAATCCAATTGAGTCCTGCCGAAGGGATTCAGCCTGAAACATTGACTGTACTTTTTTCCATTGATGCTGCCTGGCCTGCTGAGTTCCTCCAGCATTTTGTGTGTGTTGCTCGGATTTCCAGCATCTGTCATCCCATTGAGAGGTGATGATCAATAGTCCAGGCTGGTGCTCCCTGTACTATGTACATGCCTTTTTGATTGTCAGTTCTTTTCATCTTAAACATGCATTTGCACAACTTTTGATTATTTTAGGCTTTTTATTCATATTCAGGGAAGAAGACTGTGGTAAGGCCTCTCTGTTGTATATCGCTGGACTGAAGCTGATTGTGCTATTGTGTAAACAGTGGAAGTGACTGAGGATTTCTTTGTATGGCGATTTTCACAACGTAACTACGTTGGATCATCTCAGCACGAATCAGAATTTTGTGTTTTTTCAAAACATTCCATCAATTAAGCATGGCCATTTTGATACCTAACAATTAACATTTTGCTCCATTTTTTGATTACTGAAACAAAAGGTCGCATTTGAAAGCAGAAACAAAATTCAGTTGTTAATATATAGTGCTGATCTGAGCTGAGGCCACTGTTGGTCAGAGTTGAGCGTGGATCTTGTGTCCTAGCTGTCCAGGTAATCAAACCAGGGCTGTACAAGATGGAGAGCAAGCTGTGCCCATGTATCAAGCTCCCCCTCTCCATGCATCTGATGAACCCAAAGGAACAGCAGAGACCGATACAGTTTGGTACCAGAAGCTTTGCAGGAGTTGCCAGTCACCATTGAACTCAGAGTAGGACTGCCTTCGGGACTCCAGTTCTGGATTTTTCCCTTGGGGTTTGCTCCCGAAGCCTTCCCCATGAATTGGGTATAGCTGCAAGGCAGCAGAGGATGGAGATCAGAGTTTCCCTTCTCCTAGTTGAGCTACTAACCATGGCTGACGAGCCCCATCTGCCCGAAGTGACTGGTTTTAAGGCGCCAGTAACCCGCCTTTGCCCCTTCTCCTGTCAGTAGAAAAGGTTCCGCCATGCTTTGTAGCTAAGCCACACGTGAAAGCCAGGAGCTGGATTCAGTTGTCCGAGGCTATTTGAGGTGCCTGACATTTAATAGGTAGTGCGAA
Source organism: Hypanus sabinus (assembly GCF_030144855.1). NCBI lineage: Eukaryota > Metazoa > Chordata > Chondrichthyes > Myliobatiformes > Dasyatidae > Hypanus > Hypanus sabinus. The sequence continues at coordinate 132,849,284 of NC_082712.1, read as the reverse complement.
TTAGTCCCCATTACCACTCTCAGCTGTAAAACAACCTTAAGGAACTCTACTATATAGTATGCCAATCATTTCTAACCATGAAAGAATTGGGATATGTTTCTGGGTACTTTTCTCTAAAACTACTCTTGCCATGAAGCTCCTGAACTAATCAATAATTATTGCTTTACATTCTTTAGGGTTATAAATAAAAAACAAGATTTAAAATAACACCTTTTAAAAGCACTTCTGAATCAGTTTTGACCTTAATTGTTAGTGTGTTCTGATATTTATTTCCTACTTAGTTAAAAGTTTAAAGAGTTATTTTGAAAAGTGTCTATGGGAATTCTCCTGTTATTTTCTGCTCAGTTAGTTCAACAGCATTTTCTTGTTTTGCTAGAAACCAGAGAACCACTGAAAATGATGCCTAACAGAAACCAGTGTCAGAGATGAGAAGATGCACATCACAGAGATCATTAAATCCTTGAGATAGCTGTTATATTTAGAATTGCATAATTAGTAAAGATATAAAAAGGGGGCTTGAATAGTTATGCCAAAACCAAAGTATTAAAATATCTCCAATTTTGGCATGATTCTTCTCCTTGTAGACTATGGAAAATGTCTGTGCTGATGTTGCCCTGTTTTTGTGCAATGATTTAAATTTGTGTGGTGGTACCACTAAGAAAGCATTCCAAGTTGTTTTAAATAAAATATCCTTCACAGACAAGCATTTCATTTAATTATTTTGACCTCTACATAAATGTAACATGTGTCATCCAGAAGATGACCCAATGCCTTGCAAAAATTGGAAAATGCAATGCTTGCTTCAATTTCTTTATGTTCTTATGCCCTGTGCATCAAATACATCGCATTGGTTTTAAAGTACGGCTCATGGTCAAGAAGCTGTCAAATGCAAATTGATTTATTTCTTTAAGAAGCTCCAACAATATTTATCTGAAAAGAGATAATATAGATGTGAAGCATAAGCGAATTTGGTACCTAAAGATCTTCATGAGAAATAAATTAGATGCCAGTATTCTGCAACATGAATAAAGATGTTATTAAATGCTGACAATTACTTTGTTATAGTGTTAGTCATCATCTGTTTAACTCTGATTAGCTAGCAATAGAACAATTTAGGCAATTATTTATTCTGAACGAAAACATTTTGATCAAACATGGAAATTATTTTTGTCATCTGTAGCTATAGAGGCACTAAATGGAAAAATAATTAGTTAAAATTGTTACTGAAACTTGTATCCTTTTCACAATATTGATTTCAAGGATCAACAAGTTGGCCTGAAAATGACATCAACTCCGAGTAAGCTTGCATTTATGAAAAGATGAGAAGGTCAACTTTGGTTTCCTCTCGTTTGCTCCTTTTCAGTTCCTCAGCACTGGATTGCAAAATAATTGAAAATATATTCATTTATATAGAAATGCCTAAGAAGTGCTTTTGGCTATTTCTAAAAATATTTTTCTGGCAATCTCTGAAGCCAGATGTACTCGGCCAGTGCAAACCTAGTGGGTATAGGCTTAAAGTAAGAAACTAGACTTGCAGTAAGGCTGCTATATATCGCTTTTCGTTGATGGGTTCAGCTCCATTTCAGAATGTGAATGTATAATTGACATTGACATTTTTGCTCTTCCATGTAGATGCAAAAGATCCCTTGGCACGACTTGTAGAGGAGATTGCAAGAGCATGGAATATCTTAGGCAAAAGTTATCCTTCAGTGAACATTATTAAAACAATTTATCTGATCATTTGTCTCTTTGCTGTCAGTGGAACTTTGATATGTCTTCACTTATAATGATAACTGTTATGTCAAAGATTAATACAATTTGATCAGAGAATACATTATGTCATACAGTTTCTGCCTGTGCTTCAGAATGTTTTAAATGTGTAATGAACTATGACATTGGTGTGTATGATAGCATCAATATAAAAAATATGATGATTGCAGCAGTTAAAACTTTACTACCTATCACTGCTTATCTATCTGCATTTTCCAAATGTTAATGGCTGGAAGAATTGAGCCTTTGTACCTGACTGGCTTTTGAGAAGTGAAGCAGAATTTTAAAAGGGTGAGAGACATTTTGAAGGTATCTAGTATTTTATTGTGGAACTGTCAAAATAAAAACAATATTTAATTTTTAAAAAATCAAAATGCCATCAAAGATTAAAAACATCAAAATAAAGTGAAATTCAGTAAAACACTTCCCTCCAGTGAACTTTCTTCGCAAGGTGACAACTGCTTTCAGATGACCCTCTCTAAAGTAACTCACAGCTATTTTAGTAGGCTAACAGAGCTGTCCAATGGTGGAATAGAGTTAGATACACTAGCATTGAATTGGACTTCCATGATGGCCTGAAGCATGACTGGCTGATCACTGGCAGCTTCTTTCAAAACTATTGGCCCTCGGCCCACACAGTTCCACTCTATATAGCTAAAGTAGAAGATTTCAAACCAGGAGTCAAGATGGAACCATATTTGAGTCAGGTACAACTTCAGTAAAGCACATGTTTCTGGTCACTGTGAGATTATGGAGACGTTTCAATACATGTGGCGATCCAAATTAAGGTTTTAGAAAAATGATTAAGTCACTGCACAACATGATTTGGGGAAAATTGCATTCTGTATTATATGTAATACTCCATACACATGCTATATGAGGTAGTGATTAAGATTCTGTAGGTTGGCTCAAAAACAGATTGTTTGAAGGCAAATTGTAGTTCATGAACCTAGTGTTGTAGGACTTCAGGATTTTGTATTTCCTCCCCTATGGTAGCTCTGAAGAGATGGCATGACTCAGATGGTGGGGATCTTTGATGATGAGGCAGTTCCTCAGATAGATTCTGTCGATGGTGGGCAGGGAAGTGCCAGTGATGCACTTCTCTCCCTGCTGTCACTACACTCAGTCTAGCCAATGATGGAGTCCTATTCCCCATCATAACGTTCTCTCTGAAGAAGTATTGCAAAACATTCAGCTACATTACACTTAGTGAATGAAGACATGGGTAAAAATCTAATGTTTGTCATTACATATAAATAAACTAGATGAAAATATAGATGGATGGTTTAATAATTTTGCTGACAATATGAAGATTGGTGTTGTTATGGATAGCATAGAAGACTCCCAAAGATTATAGCAAGGTGTAGCTCAGTTGCAGTTATAGGGGGGAAATGGCAGATGAACAACTAAATGTGAAGTGTTGAAACCTGACAATACACAGTTACTGGTAAAATCTTTAACAGTGTAAAAGTGCAGACATATTTTGGAGACCTAGTCTGTAGCTCTCTGGATGTGGCTACACAGGCCATTGGGTGGTAAGGAAGCCATATGACACACTTGCCTTTGTTAGTTGAGAAAATCCATTTGAGAGTCAAGTTAAAGTTGTAGCTTCATTAAACGCTAGTTGGGCCGTATCTGAAGTATTGCATTCAAAGCTGGTTGTGCCCAGAAAAACGACAGGAAAAATAACTACCAGCTTTCCATGAGACATATTTAATTATAAGGCAGCTGCTTAGTTTTTGTGTCTTTTTTTCATCATAGTCGGTAAACTGATTGAGAAATGTGACAATGTGATGTATAGTCTCAGTGGTTTGGAGACCTTATGCTTCAAGTCTGCCACCAATGTTCACCTTTTAAACCACTGGAAGTCAATGACATTGTTCCTGAAAATATAGGTAAGAGAAATTTTTTTAAAAAAGAACAACAATCCACTTAAGGAACAGTTCTGTGTGCTAAACAGCTGGAAGTGCAAGTCAATATAGTGCAGCAAATGCAAGAGTCCATTGAGGCCTAGTTCACATTGGTATGGACTATCTCGCCACAGGGCCTTTCTATGTGGCCACAGCAGATCTCTGATGCCAATTTAAGCAAGCACTATCAAACATAATCAAGGGCTGCTGCAGCTGAGGTAGGCTAACAATGATTTGTTAAGTGCAGCAGCCATTAGATATGCTTATTAATGCTCCCATTAATCACTCAACCTTTGTCTCCAAAGGAAAGAATTCCGCTTAATCAGTCTGAAAGTCTTTACAGATCATAACAAATATTAACTTGTGCTGAATGCCATGTTTTCAAAAAGCACACGTGACTACATCTTTCTGAGGAAGTCCACACTGTTGAGCATGGTCAGTAAATGCACTAGTCAGATATGACTCCCTTGGGCAAGTTCAACCATTACTGGCCTGGCTACTCCCATCATTGTAGACTCCTACTGCAGCACCCGTCTACAGACGTAACCTGGAAACGTACATGTCCCAGATTCAAGGAGAAAACTCCCGCAGGCCAGCAGAGAGTTAGATTTCCTCAGCTGCATCAGTACAGGGGCACTCTGCAGTACACACAAGCTGAGATGGACGACTCATCATCTGCTGTATGCCACACAGTCTTGCCAAATAAAAAAAAACGATAGATGCTGCTAGAGGAAGAGGAACAAGTGAACACATAACATAAGAGCCCTGAGGCAGAACCTGGACAGCAGCACAAAAAGAACAGAATGAAGGGGGGGGGGGGGTCACCAAGAGGGCTCAGCATTTGCAGATTGAGCAGAGGGACAAATATTAGCCACAACAGGTATAAGAAACACCCAAATAGTAAGTTTTCAGAACCACAATGTAAAATAGTATTCCCCATGGTATAATAGGTGGCACTCCCCATGCAGTGCACCAATCATCAGTTAGAAGATCTGTGATTGCATAACTTGCTTCACATCCCACCATGTAGGATATCTAAAATAAATGTAATACTTGAACAAATGAATCCCTGCTCTAATTACTTTTGAAGTTTTCTACACCTTCACTGTTTCCTGATGAGTTTCACTTTTGAGAGAGTTCAGATCTCCGCATTAATTGTACCTACAGGGACATAGTGTGAAACTACCAAGGCTGGAAATTAAATGTCCAAGGATATTTGGTAGCTCGGAAGAATATGGATAATTGGAATAGAGATGAAATGGCATTTTTGGTATAGGATGATATATTAGTTCAGGACAGCAAAGTGGTGGTTCCAAGTGAAGCCAGTGCCTTGGTTCCAGAGTCCTGGATTTGATCTTGCTCTTGAGGGACATCTGTGTGGAGTTTGTACATTATTATTGTGAGAACATAGGTTTCCTCTGGGTGCTCTAGTTTTCTATAACATCCCAAAGATGTGCAGGTTGACCGGTTAATTCACTACAGTAAATTGTCCTTCGTGTGTAGGTGAGCGGAAACATCTACAGATAGTTGAATGTTAATTTGGACGGGTCTTTGAAGACTGTTGTGCACAATGGGTTGAAGAGCCTGATTCTCTGCTCTGTCATTAAATGAAAATAAAGATATAAAATCTAGCTGGTGCTAAGAGCTACCATTTTGTGGGCTTGTCTACAGGCCTGAAAACAGCAGTGGTAACAGAGGGGATGGGATCAAACAGGAAACTAAAGACACCTACTGGAAGAGTACTAACATAGCCATGGATGACTTTAATATATGTCATGTCAAATCAAATCTGCAGTAACACAGTGAAGAAGGAAATCATGGAATTTCTAGTGTGTATGTGTGTGTGTGTGTGTGTGTGTGTGTGTGAGAGAGAGAGAGATGGCATTTTGGACCAATAAGATCAGCAAGGGAATATGCTATGCTACACTGCACACTTCATATCACGGAACTGAGACTCATTAGGAAAGTGTAGCCATCAAATGTTGGGGTTCTTCATGAACAATCACTGAAGTAGTTCAGTCTGAAACTAGATATCTAATTTTAGACAAAAGAGACTATGAAGCTGTGAGGAGTGAGTTGGTTAGAGCAGATTAGTTAAAGAAAACAGTATTTTGGCAATGAATTAAGGAACTTAAGGAATTACTTCATGAACTACAACAGTTATACATTCCTACCTTGTATAAAAATACAAAATGAAAGTAATTCAAGCAATACCCACAAAAGAAGTTAAGAACTGTATTAGACATATTCATAAAATTAAAATCAAGGAAAAGAAATTCTAAACTTTAATTTATCTGGAAACATAAGGAAAAGAGATAGCTTACATTGTTACATCCAACCTTGACACAAACATTTTGACATAATCTTTAAGCTAGCATTTGGTTTGATATTAATTTATCTGAATATATAACTTTACTATGGGAGTTTGTGTAATGTTCAAACCTTGCTGCTCTGCCTTTCCGAAGCGTTGAAAAATAGTTGAACCAATCTTCATTTCCTTAATAATTCTGCAGCAAATTGTGAAACATACTTAATCATCATTATTCTTTAAGTTACAAAATTAAAGTTCATGTGGAATTAATCCTCCCCTCCATGCATGTCATGGTTCTAATATACAAATGTCCAATTTGGTAAATTCCATCAGATAGCTTCTTGCTCATAATCTATTTGAGTTTACTTTTAGAACAAAGCTAACATTTGTCAGCATCTGGCTACAATGTCATTAATTATAAGTAACTTCTCTAATGAAAATTTTAAAGCCTACTGCCTTATAATCAAAGGCAAAAGAAATTATGATATTCACCTGTACAGAAATCCTAACCAAATGTTTTTTGCAATAAGTTAATTGAGATGAGTTTAACAGGCTTTCAAAAGACACAACTGATTTAAATGGGAAAGAATTCTAATTTTTTCTACTCACTACAATCTACATCCAGTAGCCTCTTTATTAGATAACCTCCTGTACCTAATAAAGTGGCCAGTGAGTGTATATTTGTGGTTGTCTGCTGCTGTAGTCCAAGCACTTCATTGCCAAACGTGTTGTGCCTTCAGAGATGCTCTTCTGCACACCACTGTTGCAATGAGCGACTATTTGAGTTGCTGTCAGCTTGAATCAATCTGGCCATTCTCCTCTGATGTCTCTCATTAACAAGATGTTTTCACCCACCAAACAGCTGCTCACTGAATTTTTTTTGGGCACCATTCTCTGTAAACTCTAGAGACTACGGTTGCGTGTGAAAATCCCGGGAGATCAGCTGTTTCTGAGATAGTCGAACCACCCCATCAGTCACCTACAATTATTCCACAGTCAACTTCCCTATTCTGATATCTGGTCTCTACAACAGCTGAACCACTTGATTATGTTTGCATGTTTGATTGGCTGATTAGATATTTGCATTAACAAGGAGGTGTACTTAATAAAATGGCCACTAAGTGTATTCATGAACTGAAGTCCAAACTGATTATTGTCGGTAAAAATGTTGACACTATTTGTACTGATGTTGTTTTTGAAAATCAACTTCTACTTAAGAATATGAAAATGATTTAGTTTTACATATTTGCATTCCTATTTCTGGACCATGATCCCACCATGGAACAAACAGACGACAGGCTGTCACCATAATTCATAATACTCTGAACTGTTCTTATTCCAGCCATTTCTTTCACCTTTATTTATCCAGTCTCTTTCCACCTGCATCCCTAAACCAATTTCACGACCGTCTTTTGAACAGTTTTCATTTACTTAGCTGTAAATATTTCCTTTATACAATGAAGCATTCACATCCAGAATGGATGTCATCCTTCAACCAACATCCCCACTTCAGAATGCAAGACATTTGAGATGCTCAAAGTTTAAAATAAAAATTTAAAATATTGGAATTAGCTGGTCAGGAAGCATCTGCAGAGAAAGTAACAGAACTAATCATTAACTAATCTTAAACATATATGTTCTTTTAGCAGAGTGGTGCAATTAATTTTGTGATGGTCATAAGATTGTTTGCTTGTTTGAAATTGATATTATGCTTCAGATAATTTGTTCTCTCTTTTGGCAGTTAGTTAAATCAGGAGGTTTTACAATTTTTAGAAAATTATTCCTTCTCACAACAGTATTAGTAACTTTTAACTAATTCTGTGGCTCCTGACTTCTTACTATTCTTTCTCTACCTTACCTGAAAACACTGTAATTAGAAATGATTCCATTTCCAAAAGTTTCCATTTCTCCCATTCTTTATGTAACGTTTCAGTAATACCTCACCGTATCACTAGGAGCTTTTTGCTCATGTGCCTTATTTTCTAACCAGCTTGCATTGCAGTCTCTGCTGTCATGCTTAGCCCAGTCCATTTGTTCCCTTTATCAGCCAAAACTTGCAGACTTGATTGATTAATTTCCTTCCATTCATATCCAACATTTTGTTTCGTTCTGGTGGAACAATTATTAGCTTTCTCTTTCTCTGTCAATCAAGATTTAATTCTTCCTATATGCCAGCATACATTCCCACCATGTTACTTTTCCAAAATTGCTGATTGGCAGCCCACCCAATCAGTTCCATCTCTCAATATCTGCCAGCAGGACCTCATTCCCCCTTCAGAAATTGCTTTTAATTATATGGATCATAACTGATGGCTGCTCATCCTCCCATGTCTGTAGGTTTCTCTGGCATTCTTGACCCTAATAGGAGAAGACATAAATCATCACAGCTACAGCCACAGAAACTTCTCTCTGCCACCAGGTTGTCTGACTGCCTTGGACCACATTCATTGCATCTGGAGTTATTTTAATTTAATTTGACTTTTAAAAAATAATTGAATTCAGGCTGCCATTCTTTCCTATGGTGTGCTTAGAATTAAGGGAAATTCTTGCGAAGAATGTGTGATAAGCAACTGGAGAGAGTGGAGGTGCATTTGGTGTAGAGTTTGACAAAGAATTTTCAAGATGCAGTAAGACATCTCTGCAGATTCCACCATCCTCTTTGACACTGCATGTATTTTATCGAATGTTATTGAAAACCTGAATTCATTTGAGTGAATTTAAAATTAAAAAATTAGTAGCTCCAGAAAAGATTGTATAGTTCCTCTCTGTGCTTAACAAGGATTCATAACTCCCAATTTGTCCATCTTTTACTTTTATGGCCATGTTTTACTCCAAGCCATGAGCTAAGTATGAGTCTTTCACCTAGAACTTAGTAATTGCCTTTTGGAAGTCAAAGTCTAGTAAAAAATTAATTGAATTTCCTTTGTACATTGACGTAACTAGTTTTGTTTGCGTACTTATTATTTGATTATTTGCAGCTAATGATCAAAATCATTATTACTCTAGCACTAATGTAAAACTAATAAAGCTGTTCTCTTGACAAATTAATATTGGGTCATCTCATAGATTCACTTGAAAAGTAATTCAGTAGATTCATGATATTCCATTAGTAATGATAATAGCTAAATGAACAATAAAATCAAGACAGTCCAGGTTTGATTCTTGATTCTTAGTTGTTCTTAAGTTAGTCAGTCTTAATCAGGGCAGCAATAAAAGCAAGTTAATAATATGAGGTGAGGAAAATATAAATAAAAACACCTGAGTCAATTGTACATATGTGTGGGAGGCAGCTGTTCTCAGCCGTGCTAGTAGCAACAAGTGGGTTGTAGTGCTGGTTATAACAACGAGCTTTAACATTTGCTACTCTTGGAGCTTCTGCATTCAGCAATTGATTGTGCCTCAACAAATGTTTCTGAAACTCTGTGATTACATCTGTCGATCAGAATTAGTAAATGTGACCTGAGGAAATAAACTGTCATGGCATTAATTGCCATTCGCTATGGGTAGAAAATTATTTTCAGCAATCATTCAAATTCCCATTCTGGTCTGCCCAATGGCATTCACAGTCTATGAGACTGCTTACAAATATAGCATAACTGGCCCCCAAGCAAAGCCATCTATGGAGCACAGCCCATCGTCTTGAATTTTAATTAAATGTCCTCAGTTTGGCTCAGAGGGACATATCATGGGAATTGTTCTCATCCATCCCCTGAGCAAGAGCAAAGGTGAAGGGGAATAAAGATGGAAGGGATGTGGATAACTGGATGGGAAGAGGGATGAGAGTGATGATGCGAAGTGTGAAATAAAAGGGAGGAGCAGAGAATGAGAAGAAGTAGAAAGGGAAGGTGGGTATGAGGGGTGTTTGGAAAGTGAGTGGAGGATGAGTAATGAGAATGAAATTGGAGAGTGGAAGGGGAGTATCAGAAGGCAGAGAAGAGAAGTTTGAGGAAAAGCATTGATCCCAGTAAGATTTTTTAACTATTGGCAAGCTGAGAGAGGCCTGTTTGAGTGTGGTTAATAGGACGGATGGTTAGTGCACATATTGATGATTTTAGGATTGATTTCTGCATCAGATTTGAGGGCTGTGATTCTTGTTAACTTAAGTCATGTTTGTTGAACTGCTTTTATTCAGTGGTATTAATCCAAGAAATTGACACTAACATCCGCTGCCTGCACTTGCACTGTTAAACTTGGACATCTAGGATTGTTTCCAATTCCCTGCTTCAAGTGGGCAATATTGCAACTTCTGTTAAGGCAAACAATACAATGAACACAAAGACCTGAGCAAATTTTCATCCCCAAATCTCTCTGTACATAAAATACTGAAAATATTACACCCTCATGAAAGAATTGCCGGATTTTGGTGAACACTAGTAAACAATCTGTGCAGTTCTAAATAATGTGGAGAGGCAAATTGTTATGGAAATCATTTCAAAAATTGCAATAAATTGTATTTTTAAAGAAATTTATATTCAGCTTCTGTCTGCCTATTTGTATGAATAAGGTGTAAATCATGCTTTGTTTTTTACTCTAATATATTCTAAAAATGTATAAAAATTCAATTTGTTTTCCTCATAATTGCTGTCTTCAGAATTTTTCATCCAGTAGGATGCTCAGATAATGATCTCACTGTTTTTAAATGCTGTCAATAACCTTTAGAAAATGCTTTGTAGCAACTTATATCAGGAAAGGATACATTTAGACTACAAAGTCCATTGCAGACTGGGTTTGTTCTGATATCACTGGCAAGTGACGGAATTTTTATCATTGACAGGAAAATCTAGGCCACTGCATCCAATTAACGTGTTATTTTCACTTTAGCATTCTCTGCTTATGTAAACCCCAGCTGAAAGAGTGGCCATTATTATTTGTGAAGTCACGTTACTAAATGTGTGGGAAAACTGGCAAGTTTCTTCTTGTTCTAAATTAATGGATGCTGAATTTGGATTTTATGTTGTTTTGGAGTATTGTCAATTAGGTTGTATGATGCATCAATCGCTGGGAGGAGACAACTGGAATTATCAGATAAAAGTGTGGCTTTGGTTCATGAGGTAATTTCAAACTGATATTTTGATGCCGTGAAATTTTATGTACTCCATGGGTGAGGTAAACATATGCACACATTATCATATTTAGATATCATGTATTTAGAACCATGGGATCTCTTGATATTCTTTATAGTTATAGTTGAATTTAATTCCTCATTAGCTCCTTGCTAAGAAATTGCATCTATGATTGCATTCTAAATGCAAGCCAACAGACCCCCTGAATAGATCTCAGCTTGTAATTAATTCATGGGTGTCTATTATTCTAAATATGCTGTCAGTACCCCCTTATTAGGTGAACATCTGTAAGAACAAGCATGTAATATTGGCACTAGGGAAATAATCGTGAGACCATCTGCAATCAATTATCCTCCATTTGAATTCCATACAACGCTATCCAGATTTGACCCTGAAAATATAGTCACAGTGATTGTGGGATTTGATTTGAATGATCAGCAATGCAGTTAAACCCCTCCCCCCCAAAAAAAAAATAAAACAAAGCAATGTGGTTGGAGGTACAGTAGATTTCAATTTTCATTTCTCTGTACCAAGCTCTAATTCCTGATAGGCTGTTGATAACTGAGTGACGTTGATACGAACAGCAGAACACAAAGTATTGTCATCGCAGTATCTCAACACTGTCACTATCAAACCTCTTGAAGCATCACAAACTACAGCTATTAGAGGATATGACTACTAATCAGAAAGAAAAAGTAAATACTGAGTGCAGTCAGTGCCAGATAATGGAATATTTACTGGTACATTGAAGCAATTACAAAACACTATTTAACTGCCTTATCATTTACAAATCTTAAACATGTATTTATATTTCACACTTTGCTACCTGGTTCATATCAGCAAATGAAAGAGAACATTGTGTGTGTCTACACAGGTAACAAAATATCTTGAGACAAAAGAAATGTAGAAAATGAAATTGAATAGCCAGGTATGCAAAGGTTTTACAAAGTGGTGAGAAAGAGAGAGATTAAAAACTAGAAGTTTCATAAATCAAAACATCTCAAATGAATATGAGAAGAGAGGCAATGAAGCTGAAAAATGCATTGGACTCTAAACAGGAAAGAGTGAATGCCAGGATGTAGCATTGACGATATCAGATACTTTAAAAAAAATTGTTCATAGGAATAAACATTGCTGGCAAGGCCTGTATTTATTACCCATCCCTAAATGCTCTCAAGGACATGGTGAGGAGATTTTTTTAAATATTTGCAGTGTTTATGGTGAAGGTAACCCCGAAGCATTATTAGGTAGAGTGACAGGACTTTGGACCTGAACATGAACTTAATTTTCAGCCAAAAGAAAAAAATCCAAAATCAGATTAGCTTCTTACTCTTGATCTAGGTGGAAGAACTTTCAGCTTTAAAACAGCATCTGTTAGCGCCCATTTTAGGATGCTAATGTGCAAAAATTGATTTTAGCCTGGGAACTTAAAAATGATAAGAGGAGCTCCATGAGTTGATGAAGCAAGGGAGCTTCAGCTTTCGATAAACTATACAAAAAAAATCTTCCCAGAATGTCATTACAGACAGAGAGTCGTAATCGCTTTTAAGTATTTAATGCAGAACAGTAATTTAAACTACGACCTGGAAGCTATAACAGTCATAGCAAAACTGATTAAGTTACTTATTCAATAACTATTTGTAATTATACTTAAAGACTTTAATTAGGTAAAATAAGGGTTGACTAAGACAAGTAAGAGTTTGGTAGTCTCCCTAGGCTGCAGAATATGGGAATTCATTGATGGGGAGATTGGACTGAGCGAAAACATCTGCAGGTCATTCCTCCACGTTCACAGTCATAGACCAGGAGTGTCTGTTGGACTTGCTATAACAGGGCAATGGACGAATTTGTGGATAGATTATCTATTTAATTTATTTGGAGTTCTTTGAAGGAATCCTATCTTCTGAGGATAAGGGGTAATGTACGTAAACAGTGGATCCAGTTAATTGGGCCATCAGTTTATCAGGGCAGCCGCTTATTTGGGGCAGCTCTTAAGGTACAAAAACAAATCAAGAAAATAGCCAGGATTCCCTTCATTTAATTAGGACACAATGCCACTTCTTTGAGGCAGGAAACTGTTGCTGACCACTTTCAAAGCAGCATCAGTCGCTTACACCTGCGTGGCCATTAGACACTAAATTGTGCCTCAAGCAAATAGTTAAAAGGTAGCCTCAGTTTGTCTTCAAAAAGCAGTCATTTTTGTCACTGATAGTTGGTGAGAAATAAGCAGTAAGACAACGCAGAACTGTTTTGCTCATCGTGGTTTCAAGAATTCAAGCTTGGAGACCCCAGAAATGGCCTAGAGTGAAAATGAAGTAATTTCACTACCTAAACAAGTTAGGAACTACAAAGAATTTGAACATATTTACAATCATCTTGAATGTTACAATAAAAATGAAGTTTTCAAGGATGTGGTCATCGACAACATTGTATGAAAGCATTCCATTATCGGCACTAGGTGTCTGTGCTGATTTTGTTCACATATAGTCAAAAGAACGGGATGTAAATTAATTTCTCCATTGATAAGTATTGGGATCTCTGCTCCCCATTACTACCTCTCCAGTGACATTTCCATCCATCCAATATCTACTCTTGCCTCTCCTCACTCATTATATATCTGAAACAGAAACATTTGGTATCTCTTTTAATATTGTTGGCCAGTTTATCTTCATATCTCATCTTTTCTCTCATTATTGCTTTATAAGATGCCTTCTGTTGGTTTTCAAAAGCTTCCCAGTCCTCCAGCTTCTCATTAGCTTTTGTAATCTTGCATTCTGTCTCTTTTGTTTTGATGCCATCACAGATGCCTCATCCAACTTTAGAATGCTTCTTCTTCTGCACCTTTTCAATTACTCCCAGAAACTTCAGCCATTGCTGCTCTGCTATCATCCTTGCTAGTGTTCCCTTCCAATCAAATTTAGCCAGCTTCTCTTTCATGCTTCTGTAGTTCCCTTTACTTCACTGTGATACCAGTGCATCTGATTTTAGCTTCTTTTCTCAAACTGCAGGGTGAATTCAACCATATTATGATCACTGCTTCCGAAAGACTCCTTTATCTTAACTCCATGACCAAATCTGATTCATTGCACAACACTCAATCAGTATTACCTTTTGCCAGTGGGCTGAACCATAAGCTGCTCTTAGAAAGCCATCTCTGAGGCATTCTACATATTCCTTCTGATCCGATGTTACTTCATTCTAAGGATTTTATGCCAGTTTTTATCAACGGAGCCACCCCACCCGCTATGCCCACCTGTCTGTCATTTTAATACAATGTGTATCCTGAGATTTAAGCTCCCAGCTGTGATCTTCTTTCACCCGTGACTCAGTGATGCTCATAATGTCATACCTGCCAATTTCTAACTGTGCTACAAGATCCTCTGCCTTAATTTATGTACTACGTGCATTCAAATTTAACACCTTCAGTCCTGCATTCATCACCTTTTTCAGTTTTGTCTCCAGGTTACCAGAAGTTAAATTCTTAAGCCCTTTCTGAACTTTTTGATTTTATTCATTATTCTGGAGACTTACGTAACTCACCTTCCTTTTTATGTTATCCATGCTTTTCCAGACTGCTGACTAGTATTTAGTGTAACACCCTGTCCACGGCCCTAATTCTGCTATTCACTAGTATGACTCAGGTGGAGCCTACTGCATCTGAACAGCCCCCTCCTTTCCCAATGTTGCATGCATTCAAACTCACTTTGCTCATACCAATCTTCAAGTCATGCATTTAGCTCTCTGATCTTACTAATCCTCTGCCAATTTGTGTGTGGTTCAGGTAACAGCCCAGAGGTTATTTTTTTCAATTCTGCATTTTAATTTAGATTTTAGCTGTTCATAACCCCTTGGCGGGATCTCTTTCCTTATTCTTCCTATGTCATCGGCACACGCATGGACCACTAGATCTTTCCCCTCCCTCTCTAAATCCCTCTGCAGGTCAGATGAGATGTTCCATATCCAGACAGACAACACAGACTTCAGGACTCATGATTCTTGAGACAGACAATTGTCCTGGCTATACTAACCCAATTACAACTACGTTTCTCTTCTCTCCCACCTTTTGAATGGCTCCCTGAACGGTGTCAGGTTTGGTTGCTCATCCTCCCTTACCCCCCATTCTCAACCGCACAGGGAGCAACAATCTCAGACCTGCTGGCCAAGCTCAAGATCTGCGGCTCCTCCATCATCAATCCCCCTACCCGCCTCTCTCACAGTCAAAGCCTCTTGTCCCTGGCCACAGACCAATTTTGAAATAGTTAATCTAATGGGTATGACTGTCTCCTGTGGTATAGTGTCCAGGTCATTCTGCCCCTCCCTGATGCATCACAGTGTCATTAACTTTGAGCCTGACTTCCACAAACAGCCAACACTTACTGCAGAAGCGATCACCTTGAACCACATTGGGGTCCACTAGCTCCCATATCACACAGCTATAACACATTCATTCAGGTATTTATTGATACACAGCACAGAATAGACCCTTCTGACCCCTCAAGCCACACCACCCAGCAACCCTCCCAGTTTAATCCTAGCTTAATCACAGGACAATGTACAGTGACCAATTAACCTACCAACCGGCACATCTTTGGACTGCGGTGGGGGGGGGGGGGGGAGCTAGCCCACCCAGAGGAAACCCACGTGGTTACAAGGACAACATACAAACTGCTTACAGGCAGCAGCGGTTATTGAACCTGGGTCACCGGTACAGTGAAGCATTGTGCTAGCCACTACACTACAATGCCGCCCCAGAACATGGTGAGATGCCAGTAAGTAGATAGCAATGCCTTAACCATTTCTGTGTTGTAAGGCCATTAAGGCCCGTCCCATCCTTATCAAGGGGAGTACTAAACTTCTCTCCTTTGTACAACACATCACATGATCTCACATTCCTTTTTTTAATTAAAATGATGTAGTTTAGTATCTTTAGTTATATAAAATTAATAATAATATATTAAAGGAAGTGTTTAACCCTCTGCTACCTTGCCAAAGCCTCCACTGGCTCACTCACACAATGGCTGGTCAAAAATTATGTAAAATAAGGTACCACGTCATAATATATTGCAGGAAATAAAAATTCAAGTTGTGGAATGCAATGTATTAACATGAATATAAGATTGGATCACTAATAGGAAACAGTGTACACATTAACAGGTCTTTTTCTACTTGGTAAGATGTAATGAGCGCTGTGCCATTGGGATCAATACTGGGTACATTTTTTTGCAATTTCTCTAATCACCTTGAATGAAGTGACTGAAAGTACAGTTCCAAACTTTTCTGATGATGATGATCATTTATGAAGATGACATAACAAGGCTACATAAAGATGTAAATACATTTTGTAAGTGGGCAAAGATCTGGCAAATGGGGGAAACTACAACTGTCCTTTTGCAAAAAGAAGTGAAAATACAAGGATATAAATAGATACAAGTTACAAGGATTTACTTCTATACAGAATATGGTAATATCCTGGTGGAAAGCACAGATTCAGGAATGGGATGATGTGGTTTTGAGAGAACCAAAAGTCTGAGAAGAAGGTTCCACAGACATTGAGCCAGTTTGATGTGTGCACAGTACTTGTTGCTATAAGAACACACTTGGGCATATGGCCTCTGCAGCTCAGAAGGCTGTTGCATTTGGGAGTAAGAACAGAATGGAAATTTGGTGATGATAAGGTGGGGTAGGTAAACTCTGAAGCCAAGAATGAGAATCCTATAAGGTGCATCGTCTACCCAGTGCCAAGGAACAGAATAATTTATGACGGCTGGAAAAGAACTTGGGCTGATAGGAGATCAGTCCAGTCATTGTGGTCCCACATTGGAACAAACGGCATCAGTAAGAACAGGGAAGATTTACTTTTGTAAGAATTTTAGCTCTAAATTAAAAGCTGAAAAAAATTAATGTGCTCTGAATTATTGTCCAATACACATGTTCATTGGCAGAAAAGCAAAGAGAGCTGGAATTAACAGATGGCAAACTGCTGTTGTAGGCATGAGGGGTTCCTTTCTTTTAATGGCCTACGGAACAGTTCTGGGAGAGGAAGAACTGGTTCCAATTCAGTAGGCTCCAGTGAATCAGACTAGAAACTCTGTCATAGTGGCAAGATTAAGTGGCAAAACTGGTAAATAGTGAGTGTAGGGAGGGAGGAGAAACATATAAAGACAAGCAGCCTAAATATAAACAGAACAGGATGTAAGGGAAAGTAGAAGGAAATTCTATTATAAATCAGTTACATTGTCCACATCCACTGTACATACTGTCCACAATGAAGCACAAGACTTTGAAGCAACCAATTACAAGGAAAAAGACTGGGTTTTTACATTTCACTATTTGCTGCTTACAGCAGTCTTAGGTCATGTTGATTGTATTCACAAAGAAAATGGTTTCATTTTGCTTTGATTTCAGCAAAGAGCAAGTGGTGTCCCAGGTACACAAGATGTTGGAGATCCAGAGCAACCCAAGCAATATTCTGGAAGAACTCAACAGCTCAGACAGCATATATGGAAAGGAATAACCAGTCAATTTTTAGGGCCGAGACCCTTCATCAGGACTGATGAAGCATCTCAGCCTGAAACGTCAGCTGTTTATTCCATTTCATAGATGCTGCCTGACCTGCTCAGTTCCTCCAGCATTTCGTGTGTATTGCTTTAATGTCCCAGCTAGTGGGATTGACCAGTTGTGTCATTGTCCGCCTTAAGGGCTCCTGTTAATAACCTGGACCCTCTGCTGATCAGGTAAACTTTCCATTTCTTCAAAGTGCAGGTGGTTGTGAATCTCAGAATTAAGATTCAAAATACAGCATTATTTATCATGTTATTCAAAGCATATGTCATTGAAATCATTGAAAATTTCTACTACAGAAGGACGTGCAGGGTCTGGGGCACTGTTGTGGAAGAGTGTGACCAAGGAGCACACGTTCATGCTACCTTGAAAGGGACATCATATGTAGCTAATGTGGTGAAGAAGACTTTTGTCATGCTGGCCTTCAGTCAGGGCAAAGATTATGGAACTTATAACCATATAACCATATAACAATCACAGCATGGAAACAGGCCATCTCGGCCCTCCTAGTCCGTGCCGAACTCTTAATCTCACCTAGTCCCACCTACCCGCACTCAGCCCATAATCCTCCACTCCTTTCCTGTCCATATACCTATCCAATTTTACCTTAAATGACACAACTGAACTGGCCTCTACTACTTCTACAGGAAGCTCATTCCACACAGCTATCACTCTCTGAACTTGGGATGCTTCAATCTAGTTGTACAAGATATTCATGAGGCCACATTTAGAATACTGTGTCAGTTTTACTTGCTTGCTATGGGAAAGATGCAGTTAAGCTGGAAATAGTGCAGAGGAGGTTTACAAGGATGTTGCCACAATTCAAGGGACTGAGTCATTGAGAGGTCGAGCAGATTGGGACATTTTTCACTGGAGCATAGGAGAATTCAAGGCTGTTTGACTGCGACACATTTGCACATTATCGTGCCTCTTGCCAGTGTAAAACTGCAATCTAACCTTTAATTACTTTAAATCTGTGCCCCTGTTTTCTGTCCTCAGCTAATGGAACTGGGTACTATTTATCTATTTTCTCTAACTCCTTCATAACTTTATACTTTTTAATTAAGTCTCCCCTCAGTTTCTTCTGTGTCAAAGAAAACAACCCAGTCTTCCTTCATAGCTAAGATCTTCCTGTCTTTCTGAACGAGCTTTCTCAAGATCAATGCCATGTTTCCAGGAAATATACATGTTACTTTCATCCTTGAGCTGATCGCACTGCTGTATATTTGCAGTAGCTAACAATGGTTTTGGTGACATTATCTGGGAAGGAGGTCTATCCTCCACCTCCATGATTACTTTCTCCATTCATAGTAGCAGACCATAATACCTTAAGACATAGGAGCAGAATTAGTCCATTCAGCCCATCGAGTCTGCTCTGTACTTCTGTCACAGCTGATCCCAGATCCCACTCAACCCCACACACTTACCTTCTCGCCATAACCTTTGATGCCCTGACTAATCAAGAACCAATCAATTTCTGCCTTAAATATACCCACGAACCTGGCCTGCACAGCAGTCTGTGGCAGAGCATTCCACAGGGTCACTATACTCTGGCTAAAAAAAAATTACTTGTTACCTCTGTTCTAATGGGTGGCCCCTCAATTTTGAGCTTAAGCCCTCTAGTTCTGAACACCCCTACCATAGGAAACATCCTCTGCACATCCACCTTTTCTCGTCCTTTCAACATTCAGTAGGTTTCAATGAGATCCCCCAGTATTCTTCTAAACTCCACTGAGTATAGGCCCAAAGCTGACAAATGCTCCTCATGTTAACCCCTTCATTCCCAGAATCATCCTCATGAACCTCCTCTGGACTCTCTCCAATGACAACACATCATTTATGAAATATGAGCCCAAAATTGTTGACAATACTCCAAGTGCAGCCTGACTAGTGCCTTATAATGCCTCAGCATTATCTCCTTGTTTTTATAGTCTAGTCCCCTTGAAATGAATGCCAACATTGCATCTGTCTTCTTTACTACAAACTCAACCTGTAAATTAACTTGCTGGAGTCTTGCACAAGGACTCCTAAAACACTGTGCAACTCTGATGTTTGAATTTTCTCCCCATTTAGATAATAGTCTACACTTTTGTTCCTTTTACCAAAATGCATTATCATGCATTTCACGAAGTTGTATTCCACCTGCCATTTTTTTGCCCATTCTTGCAATTTGTTTAAGTCCTTCTGCAATCACATTGCTTCCTCAGTGCTACCTACTCCTCCACAAATCATCTGCAAACTTTGCCACAAAGCCATCAATTCCATTATCTAAATCATTGACAAACAGTGTGAAAAGTAGCAGTCCCAATACTGACCCCTGAGGAATGCCACTAATCACTGGCACTGACCTTTGATAATAGCTAGTGCCTTCTTAAGGCAACATCTCTTATAGATTCTTACAGTATTGTAGAGGGATGTGCCCATAATGAATTGGGCAGATTCTGTAGCTTCTTAGACTCCATCCATTCAAACTGCCACACCAGACCATGATGCAACCAGTCAGGATACTTTCAACAGTACATGCATGGCCTTGACCTCCTAAGAAAGTAAAACCTGCTTTTCTTGTGATTGCATCTATATGCTGAACCCAGAAGAGGTCATCTAATATGTTAACACCCAAAATTTAAAGCTGCTAACTCTCTCCAACGCCAGTACTGAAGCATATTCACCCTCCTTCCCTTTTTTGCTGAAATTGAGTGAGAAGTCATTGCTGTGGCATCACTCATTGAAGCACTCAGTTGATATGGTGATGCTATGTGAGACCAGCATTGCAAGCTGATGAAGTCTACATTTCGGATGTGAGAAAATTCTCGTGAAACTCTGTTTGAGGCTTTTGAGCATCTTACCAAGTGATGAGAATCAGTGTGCTTTCCTTTGAGTCTGGATAATCTACTGGAATGTTTGTTGCCCTCACTTAAAGTATGCATGCACTCCGCCACCCACCATCTGGTAGTTTACTGGATCAACTATTGAAAGTAGGAACACTGGGTTTTTTTCTCTCACTAACTTAGGCTGCTGATGCTACTTGGAGGTGCTCCAATATGCTATCCAAAGTGAGATCCATGCAGATAGAAGCCATCTGCTATGCATGGCACTGAGCAGCAATTTGGCCCATCATGCCTTCAAAGGAGTTGGCCAAACTGATGTGTAGAATTAAAAAATTAACTTAATACTCAATGCCTTTGTTCCCCCGTTGCATTAAGATTCAGAAGTCTTTATTTTGCTGTCACAGGAGACTGGTGTCTCATTTTAATTTCTTTGCTTTGTAGCTCTAAGTTCATAAATAACACAGGAAAATTACTGAACATAGATGACAAGTATAAAATTTTAATTAAGGAACAGATGCTAGTGAAATTTTTGAGGCAGAAATGGGATCTTTTTATAGTGCAAAAGAATGATGAAATATGGTTGCCTTAATTTAGAACAAGCCCTGAATTTCAGCATTGAAGCAGTCAATTGCAGTTGCAGTTACATTTTAATATGCATGCCAAACTTCCTAATATAAAATTAGCTTTATTTATAGGCCATAATCCACACAGGTATTAAAAATCAATTCTCACCTAACAAACATACTTATAAGTAATTAGAGAAATTCTCAGCAGTGCTATACATAATAAACAACTGATATTTCATCAGATGTCCATGCGCACCTTGCTGTGTAGTGAAAAGTCATATGCTGTTATCATCATAGGTGAAGAGACAGGAACATTAAGTGTAAGAGAATGGTATTTATGGCCAGGATATTCCAGTTTGATTTTCTGACACCTTCCATGTTAATTCACACCAACCAGAACAGATGGAGGGATTGTCACTGTATCTAATAAAAGGAAGGAGATAAAGTGAGCCAAAGTTCCTACTTCTCAATGTTATCCAGCAGACTTGGCCTAAAAACATGCACGTGTATGTAAAAGGCCAATGCTAAGAGTGAATAACTTGTAATAATTCTCTTGGAAACTTTGCAACTGGTCACCAAAGATTATTATTAAGGCAATATTAGTTACATAATAGAGTTAAAACAACATTCTAACACTGGTTGATGTCCTTTGAAAAAAAAAGTGAATGGAAACTATTGAATGGATTGAATTCTCAGCACAAGCAATTGATTTGCAAATAATCTGTATTTTGGAAATTGTTTCTTGCTACTAAAATATACTGGCATGGTATTATATGGCATTATCTGATTATCAATTGTGTGACATTGAAAAATCAAACTTAAGAAGCCAGGAAGTATAAAAGATGTTATCAAGATCCTCTTGGTACCTCTGTAAAAGATAAAAAAAGAAATCTTTAATATCTTTTGCTGCAAATGAGTCATATATTTGAAAAACAAGGGCATTCCAGTGTCCCATAGTTGATATTGTGTTTGTCCGATTTTGGCAATGTGTCAACTCTACTTGATTATTTATCTTAGCTGAAAATCAGAATATAATGATTTTGGTTGAATCATTTGTGCAACATATTGACATTTCTAATTTTCACCCTACTTGTGCTGTTTAACATATTTTATAATGGCAGTGGCATTGGAAAAATGTATCACATAAGACAGTAAACCCTCCAATTTTCTTCCAAGATAATGGTTGGGACGAGGACAGGTGTCATTTGATCCTGTTTCAGAGCAGCAATGTCTGCATTGGATCCAAATCCATAGAATTCAGCTGGAATGTCTTTCTAGGGCAGGGATATTGGAGAAGGATGGGAACAGGTTGTCATTTTGCTGGTAATTATGTAATGCTGATTAACAAGATGGACAAATGAAAAGAAATAGATACACGGAAATTATTCATATCCAAAGAACAAGTGCTGGGCAAGTGCAAAAATGTGCACCCAGTTGCTGGACCCACGAAGAATTCATCCTTGAAGTACCATGGAACTGCTTGCTTTTTAACAGGAGGTCCTGCCAATGAAATCTGTTGAAGTGTGACAACATTGGAAAATGTTTTGCTGGAATGCAAGCATTGTGAGCAAATCAGGCAGTATAGCCTATATCAAGCTGTCAACTGTGAAGGGAGTCTTCCTTGAACCATTGCTGTTTATGAAATTATTAAATCCCACAATGCTTTGGAACACCTGTGGACTCTTCAGCTTTGACTCAGAGGTTGTTACCATTTGTGATAATAACCAACTCCCCCAGGATGCTAGAGAAAGCTGCAGGAATTCAAAGTTGAATTACTTACACTCATTCTCCCCACATCCCCCATTGCATGTCATAGCTTAACTTGTGCATTTGATTATGCAGTTGTGCAATTACTGGGTTTGCAACTGCTTATTAAGATGAAAGTCCAGATGAGCTTAGAACATGGATCACCATGTCGAATTATGACATTGTAGCCATTAGTGAGATTTGGCTGCAAGAGGATCTCGGTGTTCTAGGATACTATTGTTTTAGACATGTTAGAGGGAGAGGTATTAAAGGGGGAGGGGTGGCATTACTGGTCAGGAAAGATGTCATGGCAGTGACAGACTGGAGAGCTCATCTAATCAGGCTATCTTGGTGGAACTAAGGAAGAAGAAAGGGTTGACCACGTTAATGGGATTGTATTATAGACCTCCCAATAATCACCAGTATTTAGAGGAACAAATTTGTAGAGAGATAGCAGACAGTTGCAAGAAAAGTACGGTTGCTATAATAGCTGATTTGAACTTTCCACATACTGACTGAGAGTCCCTTATTGTGAAGGACTGGATGGAATAGTGTTTGTCAAATGTGTACAGGACAATTTCCTTAATCATTATATTGAGGTCCCAACTAGAGAGAGTGCGATACTGGAGACAGAGCAGTTGACAGAAGTTTGTGTAAAGGAATACTTTGTATCTTGTGATCATAATTTCAGTGGTTTTGAGATAATTATGGAGAAGGAAAGGATTGGCCCTTGGGATGAGATTCTAGATTAGATTGTGGGTAGTTTTGAAGTGTGGATTGGGATAGCTTGTTTTCTGGAAAAGGAATGAATGTTTGGTAAGTGGGAAGTGTCAAAAGTGAAATATTGAAAGAATTAAGTATGAATATTCCTTTTAGTAAAGTGCAAGGCAAATAGGTTTAGGCAACATTGGTTTTTGAGGGATTTTGAGGCTCTGGTTAAGAAGGAGGAGGCAGCACATAGCAGGTACAGGCAGTGAGGAATAAATAAGGCACTTGAGGAATATAAGGAATGTAAAAGAACACTAAAGAGGAAAAACAGGAGGGCTAAAAGAAGGCATGAGGTTGCTCTGGCAGACAAGGTGAAAGTGAATCGACCTCTACAGATATATCAAAAGCAAAATAATAGCAAGAGATAAAATCGGTCTAGTTCCATATCAGCATGGTCATCTATACATGGAGCTGAAAAAGATGGAGGGAATCTTAAACAGATATCTTGCATCTTTATTAACTCAAGAGATGGACATAGAGTCTAAAGAACTAGGGCAAAATAGTAGTGAGTTCATAGACTATATCCAGATTACAGAAAAGGAGCTGCTTGATATCTGAAGGCAAATTAAGTTGGATAAGTACACAGAGCCTGACACAGGCTCCCTCAAACCTTGTAAGAGATTAGTGCAGAAGTTGCAGAGGCCCTGGTTGAGGTCATTTAAAATTTCTTGGCAAAGGGTGAGATGCTGGAGAATTGACATCTCATATTTTTCCATTGTACAAGGATGGGTCCAAGAATGAGTTCAGAAATTATAGGCTGGTGAGTCTGACATCAATAGTAGGTAAAATACTGGAAGGTATACTAAGGGATAGGATATATACTATCCTAGGCCAAGCCTGTCAACCACAAGCCCAAGAATTCTTACAGGCTTTGTTCTCCACACAGAATTTTATCAACAAGCACGTCCAAATGAACCCAGTTTACATCCCACTTCAGTGTCAAATCCTCAGTCCACAGCCAAGAGCCAATTCACACCTGATTACATGTGTCAATCAATGAGGATGATGTTAATCTTACGTAACAGTCAACTAACACGGCCCAGACAACACTTGTCATCTAATCGGATTTTGATGAACCAATTGCAGATTACATAATCGGTAATCACACAAAAACAGACTAAGCACAGGACACATAAAAGACTATATATATGTTGTCCACATGGACTTTAGCAAGTCCTTTAACAAAGTCTCACATTACAGGCTGGTTCAGTAGGTTAAGTCGCTTGGCATTAAGAATGCAGCAGTAAAATTGAATCAACATTAGTTTAACAGGAGAAGCTAGAGAGCAGTACAGATGGTTGCCTCAATGACCGTAGGCCTATAACTCTTTCTGTGCTGTAGGGATTGGTGCTGGGTCCATTGTTGTTTGTCATCTATTTTAATGATTTGCCTGGTAATGTGGTTAACTAGATCAGCAAATTTCTGGATGACACCATGATTGGGGGTGTAGCAGACAGTGAGGAAGATTATCAAAGCTTGCAGCAGGATCTGGACCAGCTGGAAAAATGGGCTGGAAAATGGCAGATCAAATTTAATGCAGATAAGCATAAGGTGTTACGGTTTGGGAGGACCAACCAGGGTAGGTCTTACTCAGTGAGTGGTAGAGCACTGAGGAGTGTGGCAGAAAAAAACATTTCTGGGAATACAGATCTATAATTCCGTGGAAGTGGAGTTAAAAGTAGATAGAGTCATAAAGAGAGCTTTTGGCACATTGGCCTTCATAAATCAGAGTACTGAGTGCAGAAGATGGGCTGTTATGTTGAAGTTCTATAAAACGATGGTGAGGCCTAATATGGAGTATTGTGTGCGGTTTTGGTCACCTACCTACAGGTAAGATATCAACAAGACTAAAAGAGTTCAGAGAAAATTTACAAAGATATTGCCAGGACTTAAGGACCTCAGTTACAGGGAAATGATGAATAAATTAGTACTTTATTCCTTGGAAGATAGGAGAACAAGGGAAAATTTGAATGAGGTATACAAAATTATGGGGGGTATAGACAGAGTAAATGCAAGCAGGCTTTTTCACTGAGTTTGGGTGACTCTAGAACTGCAGGTCACATCTTAAGTGTAAAAGATGAATATTAAGGGAAAACCTGAGGTGAAACTTCATCATTCAGAGGGTGAAGTGAGTGTGGAACAAGGTGACAATGGAAGTGGTGGATGCAGGTTTAACTAGAACATTTAAGAGAAGTTTGGATATGTACATGGATGGGAGAGGTATGGAGGGCTGTGGCCAAGGTGCAGATCAATAGGATTAAGTAGATTAACAGTTTAGCATGGACTGGATGGGCCAAAGAGCTTGTTTCTGTGCTGTGGTGTTCAGTCATCAGAAGGAATACATTTGCATATAAAGGCTGCTTATCTTAATGGCTATTTCTTGACACATCATTTTTCTTGGTCTCATAATACTTGGTGAATAACAATGTACAACCAAAAGACATAGGAGCAGATTTGCCCCATCAAGTCTGCTTCATGATTCAATCAAGCTGACTCAATCAAATATTAATGATTTGGACTATGGGATTAATGGATATGTGGCTAAATTTGCCAATGCTACAAAGATAGGTGGAGGAGCAGGTGCTGTTCAGGAAATGGAGAGCCTGCAGAGTGACTTGGATATTTCAGGGGAACGGGCAAAGAAGTGGCAAATAAAATACAATGTTGGAAAGTGAATGGTCATGCACTTTGGTGGAAGAAATAAACGGACAGACTATTATTTAGATGGGGAGAAAATTCAAAATGCAGAGATGCAAAGGGACTTGGGAGTCCTTGTGCTGGATACCCTAAAGGTTAACCTCCAGACTGAGTCAGTGGTGAAGAAGGCGAATGCAATGTTGGCATTCATTTCTAGAGGTCTAGAATACAAGAGCAGGGACATGATGTTGAGGCTCTATAAGGGACTTGCTAGACCACACTTGGAGTATTGTGTGCAGTTTTGGGCTCATTTTACAAAGGATATACTGACATTGGAGAGGGTTCAGAGAAGATTCACAAGAATGATTCCAGGAATGAAAGCGATACCACATGAGAAACATTTGGCAGCTCTTGGGCTGTATTCTCTGGAGCTCAGGAGAATGAGGGAGGATCTCATAGAAACATTCTGAATGTTAAAAGGCCTGAACTGATTAGATATGGCAAAGTTATTTCCCATGGTAGTGGTGTTTAGGACAAGAGGGTACTACTTCAGGACTGAAAGATGTCCATTTAGAACAGAGATACACAGAAATTACTTTAGTCAGAGAGTCATAAATCTGTGGAATTTGTTGCAATGAGCGACTGTGAAGGCCAAGTTATTGGGTGCATTTAAGACAGAGATAGATAGGTTCTTGATTAGCCAGGGCATCAAAGGGTATGGGGAGAAGGCAGGGAAGTGGGGATGACTGGAATAATTGGATCAGTCAATGATTGAGATGCAGACCAGACTCAATGGGCTGAATGGCCTACTTCTGCTCCTATATCTTAAGCTGATTTATTGTCGCTCTAACTGCATTCTGTTGCCTTCTCCCCTTAACCTTTGATGCACCTACAAATCAAGAACCTGTCAACATCTGCTTTAAATATACCCAATAATTTTACCTCCACAGCCATCTGTGGCAATGAATTCCACAGAATCACTATCCTCTGGCTAAAGAATTTCCTGCTCATCTCTATTCTAAAGGAACATCCTATTCTAAGGACTTCTGGTCCTAGACTCCCCCACTATTGAAAACATCATCTCCATGTCCACTCCATCTATGCCTTTCAATATTTGGGAGGTTTCAATGAGATCCCCCCCCCCCATTCTTCTAAACTCTAGCAAATACATGTCCAAAGGCATCAAATACTTCTCATATGTTAGTCTTTTCATTTCCAGGATCATTATTGTGACCCTCTCCAATGCTGGCATATCCTTTCTTAGATATAGGGCCCAAAACTGCTCACAATATTCCATTTCCATATACCATCTAACCAATGCCTTATAAAGCTTCAGCATTAGATCCCTGAAGTGCAACGCTTGGTTCTTCCATCTTCTCTTGTGCTGTTGCTGTCATGACTGTGTGTTACAAAATGCTTGTGAATGCTGTATTCCACATACTAAGAGGGCAGCCCATCATTTGGAAGAAGAGAAAAGTAACATTATTGTGTATATCTGTGTTCTGGATTCTTCAGCTGTCGCTCATAATGACAAGAGAAGGTACAATGCCTTATTAAATTAACTGTGAAGATCAGCAGAACACAAGTGGCAGACTGATTTGTGGAGAATATTTTAAAAGTAACCAACGTAAATCTTCTCAGACAGTTCTTTAGAGGTTGAGCGTGACTTACTTCTGCCTCAGTACTAAATGTTCTGAAGTACTAGTAGATGTTACACTTTTTAAAGGAATCCTTAAGAACATTCTTGAATTGTTTCCTTTCTCCTCCTGATAATCTTTTGCCAGGACAGAATTTGGAGTATGGATCCTTGTTTCAGAAGATTAGTGATGGGTATGTTTTCTAAGTGACCATTCTGAGTCACTGAATCTTATCTGAATCTCAATGTTAGGTTGTTGGCATGGGAAAACTGCTGATACTGGATATGTAGCAATGTCTACAATGCCATAGGATATGGAATCCATGTGTCTGATGCTGATTGTAGGATAGATATTGCAGTAGCCCAATAGACCTTGAGCATTGCAGTCAATTTCTTATCTCTATCTTCAAACACTATTTATCTGGAGATACATAAGTTGTGCTCTTGTTGTAAAGGTGACAGTAAATTATATTACTGGTATCTTCCTTTACTGAGACCCTGTTCCTGAGTTATACAGTATTTCAGGTTTTGATCTGTACAGTCTGAGTTGGATGTTTGTTTAGCTGATGTTAAATATAAGGCACATTTTCACATACTGTATATTCAGTGAACGTCTGATTCACTATAAATTGTGAAATTATTTTCACCCTAAAATGCTTCTAATCCCTTCACAAGAATATTTTAATGTTACACCTTAGTATAGCAGTTTCCTTCTGAAGCATGGCTCTTTTATACCTCAGGATTATACACCAACTGCAATTGCACAGAAGATTAGGCAGTATGGTGATTTTAATGATTGCTACAGGTACAAAAGATAAACTAACTACTGTGCAGAAGTGAGATTAGTCAGCCTATAACAATCTAGTTTCCTGACAAAGTTAAACTATTGGAATCATTTGAGCCACACACACAAGATGCTGGAGGACTCCTGATGAAAGTTCTCAGTGCAAAACATCAACTATCTAATTCCCTTCCATAGATGCTTCCTGATTTGTACAGTTCCTCCAGCATTGTGTGTGTGTGTGTGTGAGAGAGAGAGAGAGTGTGTGTGTATGTGTTGCATAAGACTTCCAGCATCTGCAGGATCTCTTGTTGCATATGATTTTCAAGTATTGCTGTCTTGGAGGCCCTGGAAGTAATTGACATAATTCTTTGGATCTCACGACCTTTATGAAGGATAGTTTCACTCAAAGGTTAATTGTATTAACATTGTTAGAAATGAATTATTAATTCTGACAACAGAAACACTGAAATACTATTGGATTTAGATAGAAATATGTTATTATGATATCAACCATGATCAAATGACACAACAGACTTGATGGGCTGAATGGTGTGTGTTTTTTTGTGTGTGTGTATACACACATACACACACGTGACCCTTTGTCTCATGGAACCATTTTATGATCTTTCATGATACAGTCAACCTAATTTGTAGACTACCTGTATAAATAATTGTGTTCAGAAACTCAAACATCATTGATTCAAAGACACTAAAAATTCTAACTATAACAAATCTTAATCCATCTCATTGAATTTGCCATTTGTTAATCTTTAAAAAAGTTCTGAAATTCACACATGCCCACACACTGGCGAAGATCAATTCACTCCCTGGGTACTAATGCTTGTTTTTTTTTTGTAAATTCCAGACAGCAGACCAGCAAATGGAGCTTTCTTTACTCTTCATTGTTGTGTGCAGATGTGTCGGTATGAGTGCTCCTGGCAGCTATCCAAAGTGTTCTCTGGAGCACTGAATTACTCAAGAATGTTACTTTTCTTATTGGGATCAAATTGGCTAAATTGTGCCTCACACCTTTTCTTTTCAACAAAATAATTATAGCAACATCCTGTTATTGATCTATTTTATCTTTTCCTTTATCTGAGGCAATTGACAAACATTGAATTCACCATGCTGAAAATATATCTTTACCTCTCTGGAGTTAGCAGTGTTTTCATTATTTGGTTTCACAAGCTTCACTGATTCTCAAGTAACAAGTATAACTCACCACTTGGATCAGAATGGGGAGCATCAGCAACAATTTTAAGGAGGATTGAAGAAGAATCCACCTAATTACTGTTTAACCCCATCTGTACATTATGTTCTTCACATGCAGGATTCCTTGGATGATCAATAGAAATTTAAATCCTGGCTAATGTCGTCCTCAGCTTTGATCTGCAAATACTGCTCCTGACATACATAATTAATGGCAGTGTACCCTGGTGGCCTCATGTGCTGACAGGTTATGAATCTACACATGGGAACATAATACAACAGAATGGTGGAGACTATTGTGATTGATTAACAAGCACAAAATGCTGGAGGGTCTCAGCTGGTCAGGCAGCATCTGTGGAGGGGAATATGAAGTTGATGTTTTGTGTCAAAACCCTTCATCGGGACTGGAAAGGAAGGGGGAAGGGAAGAAGCCAGAATAAGAAGGTGGGGTAAAGGCAAGTGATATGTGAAACCAGGTGAGGGAGAAGATGAGTAGGTGGGGAAGAGCAGATGAAGTAAGGTACTGGGAGCTAATAGATGAAAGATGTAAAGGGCTAAGAAGTAAGAACCTGATAGGGGAGGACGGTGCATTCTGGAAAAAAAGAGGAACCAGAATGGGGAATGGAAAAAGAGAGAAGGGGGAGAGGGTGAGAAATTACTGGAAGTCAGAGAAATCAATGTTCATGTCATCAGACTGCAGGCTACCTGCATCAAATTTCTTCTCCAACATTGCTTCTCCAACCTAAATGTGGTCTCACATGTAAGTAGAGGAAGCAATGGATCGAAATGACAGAATGGGAATTAGAAGTCACATTGAAATGGATGGTCACAGGAAAATCATGCCTTTTGTGGCAGACAGAGTGAAGGTGCTGGAGGAAGCAGTCCCCCAGTCTATGTTGGGTCTCACCAATATAAAGGAGCTTGCGAAGGACCACCAGATACTTTAGATGACTCTCAACAGATCGATAAATAGACAGATACTTTATTGATCCCAAAGGAAATTACAGCATCACAGCATCATTACAAATGCACAGATATAGAAATATACAAATATTAGAAGAGAAGTAAGAAAGATTAAAAAATAAGTTACCTTAATCAATCTAACAGTTGGGAGTCACCACTTCCCTGGCTATAAGTTGACTCATTATAGAGCCCAATGGTTGAGTGCAAGAATGACCTCATATAGCACTCTTTGGAGCAACATAGTTGTCTTTGTCTATCACTAAAAATGCTCCTCTGTTCTGCCAAGGTGGTATGCAGAGAGTGAGAAATTCACAGGTGAAGGGTTACCTCATTTGGAAGAACTACTTGTGGCCCTGAATGGTGGGCAGGGAGGAAGTTTTGGAGTGGGTGTTACATTTGTCACACTTGCAGGGATAAGTTCCAGGAAGGATATCAGTAGGGAGAGATGAGTGGATAAGGGAGTCATATAGAGAGTGATTCCTGTGGAAAGTGGAGCTTAGATGGTCCTATGTAGATGGCAAAACTTACATAGAACAATATGTTAGATACAGAGACTCATGGAATGGTTGATAAGGACAAGATAAGCCCTACTCCTGCTATAGCAGAGAGTGGATGGATTAAGTGCAGATGAACATGAAGGAGATGAGGCTGAGGCCAGCATTGATGGTGGTGGAAGGGAAAGCACATTCTTTGAAAAAGATGGACATCTCAGATTTTCCAGAGTGGAAAGCCTCATCCTGAGAACAGGTGCAGTAGAGACAGAGGAATGGAGTGAAGGGATTGTGACTATTATGATTGTACCATTTACAATAACTTTTCATATCCCCACGTTACTTCATTTGTCAAAAGGATATCCAACCTTGTCTTGATTTTACTGAGGCATTAACAGTGAGTTCTAAATTGAAGCTAAGTCCATAGATCAAGGGAATGTGATTCATCACAGAGGAAACAATACTCATATTGTTCACTGTTATAACAGCTAAAGAATAATTTCAACAAAAGCTTGTAAAGGGTAATCATTCGGCAGATCACACCATCCATCAGGAGTTTTTAATCCATTAGCTAACCCTGCTTAGATTTGATGGCTGTTCCACAGTTAGATTACAATGCAAAGATCTAGAATATAATCATGGCCAAATGCAGGACAAAGAAATGGACTCAGCTGATTAGCTGATTTAATAATACATGCACTTCTGAGTTGAGCCATGTCTCACATCATGAACACTCTAAATATAGATTGAAACTGTAAGGACAAACTACATTTATACAATATTTTACATGACCTCAGGATTTGCTAAATGAAATACATAATGTAGTCTTACAATGGCCAAAAGGAGGTTATTCAGTCTTTGTGATCAATGGCGATACAAAGGTGAGCAACTCCATTTATTCCCCACCTCTAAATGTCCCCATATTCCTGCAAATTATTCTCTCTCACATTTGCCATCAACTCCCCTTTGACCCATGTTTCTACTATCCTAGGCTTAGGCCTAACTTACAGCAACCAATTAAAGTATCAGCCTGTTTTTGACATGTGGGAGATATAAAGAACATCCTAAGGAAACCTACATGGTCATTGAGAAAATGTGCAAACTCAGCAGAGCAGTAAGGTTTCTTGAGTATCAAAATCCCTTGCAGTAAAAAAAATGATTGTTTAACCATAAACATAAGACATTCTGTGGATGCTGGAAATCTTGAGCAACACATACAAAATAGTGGAGGAATTCGGCAAGTCCATGAGAACAAAAGACCATCCAACAGAATAGCAGAATTAGGTCATTCAGTCCATCAAGTCTGCTCCGCCATTCCAGCATGGCTGATTTATTATCTGTCTCAACTCCATTCCCCTGCCTTCTCCTCATAACCTTTGATGCCCTGATTAATGAAGAAGCTATCGACTTTCACTTTAATTATACCCAATAATTTGGCCTCCACAGACATCTGTGGCCATGAATTCCACAGATTCACCACCCTCTGACTAAAGAAATTCTTCTTCATCTCTGTTCTGAAAGAGATGTTTCGTGGCAAGACCCTTCAGCAGGATTTCATGAGTTCTGATGAATGGTCTTGGCATTAAACTTCAACTGTTTACTTGCCTCTACACATGCTATTAGACTTGCTGAGATTCCCAAGCATTTTGTGTGTGTTGATTGGTTATTCGATTCACAGTTAATTATAAAGTACAGTGGATTCTGATTAATTGGGCTATTGGTTATCAATTTATTTGGGACAACTCTTGAAGAAGAACAAAAAATTAATGAAGAAAATAGCCAGAATTCTCTTTGTTTATTTGGGACACTATGCTGCTTACTTAGGGCAGGTTTCTGTTGCCAAACAGTTTCTAATTAGCGACAGACGCATGCACTTGCTTGGCTGTTAGTCTCTACATCGTGCTTCGAGTGGAAAGTTTTTAAATAGCATCAGTTGCATGTGTGTGTTCAAAAGCAGTGATTTTTGTCACCGATAATTGGTGAGAAATAGCATTAAGACTATTCAGAACTGTTTTGCCCAGGGCAGTTTCAAGCATTCAGGCTTGGAGATGCTAGAAATGGCCATGATGAAATGAAAATGAAAAGATCTCACTACTTCAAGAAGTTAGGAACTACAGGGAATTTGAGGGTATTGACAATCATCTTGGGTGTTATATTGAAATTGGAGATTTGGAAGATGTAATCATCGAAAGTTTGTATGAAGTTAGTCCATTATCTACACTAGGTGTCTGCGCTGATTTTGTTTGTGTACAGCTAATCAAAAGAATGCAACAGAGTGTACACCAAATTCTTCTGTGGATAACTACTAGGAACTCATTCAGTTCAATAGATACATCTAATATCAGAGAAATGTATACAGTATACATCCTGAAATTCTTTTTTCTTCACAAACATCCACAAAAATAGTGACAAAATGGATGACAGTTCAACGTTAGAACCCCAAAGCCCCCCTCAACTTCCCCCCATGCATAAGCAGCAGCAAAGTGATGGTCTCACCCCTCCCCCACCAGCAAAAAAGCATCGGCTCCCCCCCCTCCCCCAACCAATTGCTCAAGTGTGCAGCAAAGCATCTATAAAGACAGAGACTTGCAGAAAACCAAAGACTATCGTTCACCCGGTAATTCAACAAACCACAGGTTCTCTCTCTCTCACTAATAAGGGAAAAAGAGGAGTCCCTGTTTCAGAGCGAGAGGAGAGACATATCAAATCAAATCGCTGACTTATGGTGTTAAAACTCTGTTGCGTCACTTTTTCTGAGCTCTGTGCCCAAAGAACTCAGGTCTCTGGTCATACGGCCAGCAGCCAGCTCACTGCTTATGATCTTCCTTCTCCCATGACACATCAGGTGGCAGCACCGGCCTCAAATCCACCCCTCTCCAGAGCCACGAAAATCCGGCACCCTGAAGGTGCACTCGTCTTCCAGGCTGCATATCGAAAAGTGGCTGGTCATGAGGCCCCAAGAGTGGGTCTCATTTCCACAAAGAACTGAAGTCAGCATGTAACCCCAGGTCAGGGTCTTCAAAAGAACCTTGAAAGGGAAAAAAGGAGTTATCGAAGATAGAAATGAAGCTGTTTCCAAAGACAAAGAAGTTGCCATTAGGCACCATCATCCTCCTAAGCTCACAGTTTTAAAGTACTGTCATAGTCTCTTAGTTCTTTTTGGTAGGTCATTCTCATTCATAGCCTGGGCCATTGTTCTCAATGGCCTGGACATTAGCTAATAGCATGCTGGCAAGAGGGTAGTTGAACCCACACTGCTTCAGCCGAACCCACTTACCGTACCTCTGACATAAGTGGCTGCACCTGGTCAGTCCGGAGAGTCCTGGACTGAAGCCATCAGGACAGGAAGGCAAGTGACTCCTTAAGTAAGAGCTGGATGGATTGACCTACAAGAAGGGAATTGATTATCTTCCAGTGATGAAGGTAAGATGTTAGCTGTATAATCAGACATCTGGAAGAGGAATTGTTCATCTACTTCGTGGTGAAATTGATCATTCCCATCACAATTGCTTAGCACAGTATACATTCACTAATCTTACTTCTACAATTAAAATAGTTAAATATTGCTCTGTTTATAATTAAAAACTCAAAACTTGCACCTCAAAGATACTTAAATGTTTATGCTGTATTTCACTAACAGCTAACAGAACTTAAAATGCCTGAACTTGTCATTTCTGCTTAGCCTAGAAATTCAGACCCTTAGGACTGGTGTTTGCAAAGCTGTGTGTCTGAAAATTGCTTATTTTTGAAGTGAGAATGTGAATGTCTTATTGCAGCACTCCAGAAATTCATCCAGTATTTCCAATCTAAACATCCCATGTGTCTTGATTGTGGTTGCCATGGCATTCACAGGCAAAATATTGTCCTTCCCTGTAGCGCAGGAAATTAAATCACGTTATTCCAAAGTGCACTGGCAGTTAGACTCTCCCAGAACACCCAATCTTTCAGAGAGCTGCTGAGTCCATGTTTGTCAGCACTCTCTTCCTCACACATTCCCAAGTCCCCTTAGGTTTGGTCTCTGAGCTGGCTTCTCAGCAAAGCTTTTCGTATGCTACAAAATACAAGTCGGAGTACACAATGTTACTGAATTTTGTATGACTGAAACTGTGTTGCTTTGATTCTTTCCTGGGCATTTGATAATGAAGATTAACTTCTATACTGATTTATGGTTGTTTCTAAAGCTTTCTGTTCAGGTGGTCTCTGTACTGCTCTTTTTACCATCACTGAATCAAAGTCCTGGAACATCACACCAAACAACATTGTGTACTTTCACCAAAAGGAGTCCGGCAGTCAAAGGTGACAGATCAGTGCCAACATTCAGAACTTAAGACTTTGAAACAGAATTAGGCCATTCTGCCG
The DNA here is from genome assembly GCF_030144855.1 of Hypanus sabinus. Taxonomy (NCBI): domain Eukaryota; kingdom Metazoa; phylum Chordata; class Chondrichthyes; order Myliobatiformes; family Dasyatidae; genus Hypanus; species Hypanus sabinus. Next base: position 132,813,682 of record NC_082712.1, on the reverse strand, counting down.
AAGGAGTCCGCTCTACTGTTCAATCTTTTGAAGAGGAGCTAGGGATGGATAGTAAATACTGGTTTTAACAGTGATGACTTGATCTCACGAATGAGCATATAGTAAAATTCAGTGAAAGCAGTTAGATCTATAATATTTGCCTAAGGGTAAGTACTTTCAAGAGTACTTAAAGCAGTTGTGGAATTCAGGGATATCACAGGTGAGAACTGCAGGCTGACTTTTTTAGTGTTTCGGTAGAGTTGTTTCCTGATCTACATTCACTATTACACTCAATACAAACTAATCATCACCATGCTATTAGTGAAGTGACTGTGGAACATTGAGAAATAGTAAGCAAATAAATGCAGGAGCACTCTTAGGCTGATGCCTTCATCTTCCAGGATTCCTTATATTCACTTTTAAGCAGGTCTTCATTTTTGTTCCTGGCGTGTCACGGAGAAATACAGAGAGAATTATACTTTCTCCCAGGTACCTCTCAAAATGTGCGGTTTTCTGCTGTGTTCCAGCTAAAAGCTGCACATAGCAAGTTATAGTCAGGGAAAGACCCACAGGTCATCCAGTTTGTCTTATGAAATTGGTTGCAGGTTGCTGTGATGTCATTCTTACACGTTCAGTATGATCTTACATACTTCCCTGTAATAAAACTGAGTTGAGTCATTTTACAGGTTCAGATAATTCCACTTGTAAGATAACATGCTGTGACAAATCAGTTGCTCTAATTATTGGCAGTTTCTGTTTCTCTCTTGTGATTAAATTGAATTTACTCTCAAATTCCATCAATTCATTATGCTTCTTCACAGAACAAGAACAGTCAATTAAGTGGACTACAAGAGAGCTGCTGTATGTAGCACAACTTGCACCCTCAAGAGAGGAATAATCTACGGAAAAAAATATCAGAGACTATAAACGTAATTTCCAGTTCTGAACTCTGTAGTTTCTTTACAAAACATAACAACTCTATGCAGTAGTTTTAAGAACTTTCGAGTTTTCCTGCAGGGTTCCAAAGCAAGCGATGCCACGAAAGTTCAGAGTTCATTGCAAGTTTATAGGTTCTATGGTGCACGAGATGTTTCACTAGATTGACAATGCTCTGCTTGAAGGCCGTCCTTCAAATCCTGGTGAATAAAATGCGAAAGATATTGCTAATTGGGATTGTCTGTATGATACTGCTTAATGACATGACTTTTCATAAAGAGAAGGTTAAACAAGTACAAAGTATAATGGTGGTTTAATATATCCGGTGCTCCCAATGAGGTCGACTGTACATTGGTGAGACCTGTCGTAAATTGGGGGACCACTTCGTCAAGCACCTCCGCTACATCCACAAAAACGGAACTTCCTGGTGGCCAATCATTTCAGTTTCCATTCCCATTACCATTCTGACATGTCGGTCCATGGCTTCCTCTTGTGCCAAGATGAGGCCACTCTCAGGGTGGAGGAGCAACACTTTGTATTCCATCTGGGTAGCCTCCAACCGGATGGCATGAATATCGATTTCTCCTTATGGTAAAAAAGATGCTTCACTCCTCCTTCCCTCTTCTTCTATGCCACACTCTGGCCTCTTCTCACCTGCCCATCCCCTCCCACTACCTTTTAATGCTGGCACCCTCTCCCTTCTTTTCCAATCCTGAAGAAGGGTCTCAGCCCAAATGTCAACTGTTTATTCATTTCCATAGATGCTGCCTGAGCTGCTGAGTTCCTCCAGCTTTTTGTGTGAGTTGCTTTGGATTTTCAGCATCTGCAGACCTTCTCCTGCTTAGGGTGTAATGGTATCTGGCAGTTTTGACACAGGAGAGGTGACATATGCAGGGTGGCATGGTAACACAGTGTGTTGCATTGCAGTCCCGCAGCTCAATGATTCAGTTTCAGACACAGTATTGGGGCCTGTCTTTGTGGAGATTGCACATTCTCTCTGTGACTGCATGCATTCCCCCCAAGCATTATTACTATTTCTTCAATTGAGATGAAACTAATTTAGGCCTGTGTACATAAATGTTTCTCAGTTTTTCCCTATAACTAATACAATATAGCCAGCTCTGGAGCTGATCCAGTGGGGCTTCACTGAACCATGCAGCCAATCCCTAAAGAAGTGCAAGTGTTTTAGCTGCAAGTGCTTTAGATCAGAATATGTCATGGAGCAACAGAGAGATACATCATTAAAGTAGGCGCTTTGGTCTGTCATGTTTGCACCAAGTATGCACCACGGAGATCTGACTAGACTTGAACCCAAATTTTTGGAGCTGCAAGGCAGAAGATCTAGCTGTACCACTCCTCTACTATGGTACATCTGCAAGTTAGCCCAGAAGGTTCAAGCATAAGCTAAACAAAGTATATTACTTTGTTTATTGTAGATATTTTATTCACGCACACACCTACCTCCACCTCCAAAATGAAGGGGCATTTCTTTTATTAGCTAAGATGCAATGAGCTGTGTACTTCTATAGTGTGAGTGTAGCAGGACACTTAGCTTTAATTAATGAACTGTGTTACTCACTCAGAAGTAAACCCATCATATAATACTATTGAGAAGTTCATAATACATCAATCCATTCTAGGTATCCAAAGAAGAGGTCTCTTCATTTGCCATTAGTTTAATTTCTTTTGTATATTAATTGCGTAAATTAGTTTTCATGCAGCACACTGTTGTGTAACACCTGCTTGATTTGCTTCAAAGTAATTGAGTAAATTGAGCTATGTTGTTTCATTGGCAGTTCTCCAACCCTCTGATACAACTAATGTTCCACCAACCTTTATAGAACTACTACCTTTTATGTGATTATGTACCTTCTTTTAACCTCCTTTTACAAAATTGCAGGATAATTACAGCTTTGAAAGACCTTTTGGTCTTCCATGCATCTGCAGATTTCTACATTCTGTACTTTACCAAAGCCATGTAACTTTTGAAAAGTACAATGCAGAAGGAGACTATTGTCATATTAAACCTGCTTTCAAAGGTCAATAGTTTTAGCTCTAATCTCAAATTATTTCCTGAAGCTCCTGTATTTTTTCCCAAGAACCATTTATCCAATTTCCATTTGAGGAGGTGTCAACAACTCTACATATAGTTCATTGAAAATTATAGCCACTAGTCTGCATTTACAAAAAAATTGATTACTTCTGTTCCTTTTATAAATAATAATACTGGCTTAGGAAACAATTTTTACTCTTATCTAATCCCTTCAAGTTTCCTCTTGGTTTAATTTCCAAGTTTCCAAATTTTCTCTACCCTGATAATGAGGCATCCATCACTCAGAGTTGACCATGGGTATTGTGTCCTACCTGTCTAGATACACAAGCCTGGGCAGTACGTTATGGAGAGCAAGATGTTGCCCATGTAGCAAGCTCCCCCTCTCCATGCACCTGATGAGCCCAAAGGAATGACATAGACCTTTGGTAATAGTTTGGTAATAGTAGTGTCACAAGAGTTGCCAGTAAGCATTGAACTCTTAAGTTCTATAAAACTCTACTGAGACCATGCAAGGAGAATTGTGTTCAATTCTGGTCACCATCTTGGAAGAAGGACATGGAAGCTTTAGAGAGGGTACAGAGGAGATTTATGAGGATGCTGTCTGGACTGGAAAATATGTCTTATGAAGATAGGTTGATTGAGCTCGGACTTTTCTCGTTGGAGCAAAGGAAGATGAGAGGTGACTTGATAAAGGTGAAGATCATAAGAGACATAGATAGAGTGGATAGCCAGCACCTTTTTCCCAGGGCAGCAATGGCTAATAAGAGAGGGCATAATTTTAAGGTGAGTGGAGGAAATTTTTGGAGAGATGTCAGAAGTAGGTTTTTTCCTCACAGAACTGCTGGGGGTGGTGGAAGAGGATGACACATTAGAGACATTTAAGAGACTTTTAGATAGACCCCATGAACACTACCTCACCAGCTTGGCTCTCTTTTTTTGAACTACCTATTTAATTTAATTATATATGTATATTTATAATTGAAATGCATAGTATATTTGTATGTATTGCATTGTACTACTGCCAGAAAACCACAAATTTCATGACATATGTCAGGGATATTAAATCTGACTCTGAATCTTGGTGAAAGAAAAATGAAGGGCAATGTGAGGGAAGGGTTAGGTTGATCTTGGAGAAGGTTAAAAGGGCCAGTATAGTACTGTACTGTCCTACATTCTATGTTTTCTGTTCATCTAATTAACTCCCATTGGAAAGCTCCCTGTGGCTTGTCCATAGTTGTATCTAATTTTTCTTAACAGCTTATTTTGCCTGGCTTCTTTTTCATCTAATTGAAGTTTTATTTCTAGATAATTAAAGTCATCTATCATTTTCATAATTTACTTAATCATGCTCTTTCCACTTACTGTTAGTCCACCAAATAATTTTCTTAGCCCTAACCAAACAGATTCATATTCCACACCATCTGGTCTGATGTCACTACAGTCTAAAGATATACACTGCCAATCATGATTTTTTCTCAGTCAGGTCTTCCAGTTTATATTGTATTTAACTATTTCTCATCTAGTCTTATCGTAGTTTATACTAGATCTCTGTTAGTGTTATGTTATTATAACCAAGTGCAGCAATTTTTATTCTTAACTCAGAATGATGGGTGTTTGCATAAAATTACTTGAAACCAGTAGAATCTCTCTAGCAGGAAGGCTGCTCTGGGTAGATTCCTACGTAACAGCCTAAGGATATGGGGACCATATTATTTTTAATAATTCTCATTATTATTCTATTTCCTATATTGCTGGAATTTTCTGCCAAGTTAGATTGTTTTCCCCTTCCAGATTCCTTTCACTGTTACACAAGTTTCACTGCCCCTCTGATATGTTGCTCACTGATGCCTAGACTGGTCTAGGCCAGGACCACTCTAATCCAGTCTCAGAAATGTCTGAAACTGGCTCCCTGAGACTGTTCCACCATCCATACAATTGTGGCTGATCATCCAAATTCAGTACCTTCTCTCAGCTCTTATGTTAATGGTGACAAATCATTGAGATCATCTTTAATTCCTTTTGTCGGTATAGACCAATTTTACTTGATCTCCAATGGGACAAGCCATATGGATGAAGAAACCATTGTAGTCACAGACTCCAAATCTGCACCCAATGTCACACTGATGACTCCATAAAATGTAGCAAGATTTCTTTACTCTTTTGAAAACTCCTCACAAGGTCCCTTACTCCATTTGCCTTCTTCCATGTGAACTTCCTGCACCAGCATACCTAGATTCTTCAATGCACCATTTAAGTATTTATTTTTCTATGCTTCCTACCAAACCCACATTTTCCCAATTATGATATGTCTTCACAGCTCACTTTCTCACCTACTCTGTATCATCAGCAAAGATAGATGCCTTATACTCTCTCCTGTCATCATTTTGCAATTCATTATGTTTTATCTCATTGTAACTGTTAATTGCTGGTGGGCCAGGGGTATAATTACTATAAATGGACATGAATCTTTAATTGGTTATTGGGTCTGTTCCGATAATTAGCTGGAACTTATGCAATCTGTTGCTCCTTGCAAAGGGTTGTCTGTAACTCATTTCTTTCACATTTATGTGTATGTGACAAAGTAGCAGCAATAAAACATAAAATGTCATCTTTACCTGTCACCAGTCTGAAAGGAATTGTTATCATGAGAATGTGAATACTTCAAATGTTTAAGAGCTGTTTGCTCTAATTGTAACTGCAATTTCTAAAAGAAAAACATCGCAGATGCTGAGAATCTGAAGTAAAACACTAGAAGTAGGTTAGGCAGCATGCATGGAATAATAATCTGAGTTAATGTTTTAGGTTGATGACTTAGTCGAAGGTAAAACAAGTTTTAAGATGGTGAGAAATGTGGGGTGGTGGGGAGCAGAGGGAACACAAAGAGTTACAAACTGCCTGAGGAAATTAAATGACAAAGTAGTGATGTTGCACAGTGAAAGTGAGTGTTAACGAGATGGACCCAGAGGAGATGTAAATTGGGAAAGCAGAATAACTATCTGAAATCATTCATGAGTGATGCGAATCTGTAAATGTGAAAGGAAGAAGCTGGTAATATTTATCTTTGAAATATTAAGGACAATACTTCATTGGAAAAGTTTAGGAGGTTGATGACAGGGTTGGACTTGGAATGAGAAAAAGAATTCTATTGGCAGTAAACCCAGTTCTGTGCTTCTGAACTGAACAAACATTTTTGACAAAGTATTTGGTATTTTCAATGTTCATGTCATGAATAACAGAATATATCCTTTAGAGCAATTTCTAGAAGTTATTAACCTCTAGAAGTAAACATCAGATGATTTGCAAATTTTGATAAACATTCCTATTTATTTAAATATTGTAAAAACACATATTCCTATTTATTAAAATTATAAAATGGCAATATCTTGAAGTAAAGTGCAGCCAATAGTCAGAATTTGGAGAAAAAATCTGAACCACTTCATCTCACCTTACCAAATACTAACAATTGAATTATATTTGCAGCTTTAACATTATTTTGCATTGATATTTCTATGTAATGTCACAATCACGGTATAATGACCTCTATCAGTAGACCAGTGGAGTACTGCAATACAGCCATGGAAAGCTTCAACAATTTATACCACTTTGTTAATAGAAATGTGACTATTATATATTCTCTCATTAATTTATATGCAGAGCTGTTAGCACAAACAGATCTTAGTTTTCTGACTAAGGATTATAGATAAACAAAGAAATTAGTAAGAGTATTAGTCCATTCAGCTGTTTGAGCCTGATCCAGTAGTCAATACAATCATGATTGATCCTATCACCCAATATGACATTTCTGCTTCTAGAAATTCTTCTTATCCTTAGGAGTCTTGGCATTAACCACCCACTGGCTCACTCTTCTCTGAATGAAAAAAATTATCCTCATCTTATTCTTCTAACTCTTGTCCTATAACTTGAACTCTTACGCTAGGCACCTCAGCCAAGGAAGCAATCACTACACGTGCCATCCCTGTCAGGACACTCGGAAGTATGTCAACAAAATTTAAATTGCCATAAAAATGTCACCAAAGCATCACAAGCCATCACATTATAAATCTGCGCATACTAATATGGCATAACTTGGATTTAAAGAATGATCCCTGTGCTTTGAGAGCTCAAAATGGATATATTTCCACTAAAAGTTCTTCTGTGCCATTTTCAATAGTTAAGTAGAGACTTAATTTTAACTTGCTGTCAGGTTTTGAGCGATTGGTAAGACTTCTCCTTAAACACTTGAAATCCTTGGGATCACTGGTATTAATTAAAGAAACTTTATATTAACAAGTCAACAAATTGTAATTATATGTTTAAGCTGGAATAGTATGTTATTTGGAAGGGAGATTGCAGTCAATATAGTCTTAAAAGAGCCAGGCAGAACTATAAAGGCAATAAAAATTTCAAAGTTCAAAGTAAATTCATGATAAAAGTACAGGTACATTTACGTCATCATATGCAACCCTGAGATTCAATTTCTTGCGGGAATTCACAATAGATGTAAGAAACACAATGAAAGACTGCACCCAACCGGACGGATAACCGGCCAATGTGCAAATGACAAACTGTACAGATACAAAAAGGAAGAATAAAAAAGAAATAATACTAATAATAAATAAGTAATAAATACCAAGATCATAAGATGAACAGCTATTATACCAAGAAAGAAAATGTTATTTATTCATGCAAAAGAAGAGAACAGAAGATATGAGTATATCTCTCAGCTCACTTAAACCACAGGTATCTGTAGTTAACCTGACAGCCAAACGTGCAAGATTCCTGTTTGTGAAAAGAAAATTTTAAATGGTTGGTACCATGAAGTAGTAAACAAGTGCTGGCGCTCACCTGTGGACATGTTACCTAACCCTTGCCCTTCTTCTTTGTTCTTCATCAGATTCATTTGCCCTGGATGTGGGTCTAATTTCAGCAGCTGTGATAATTTGTCTTGCTGCGATGGTCGTGATGTGTGGGATCTGCAAGTGGTGTCAACAGAAGCTGGTAAGTTCAACTTATATGTTAAGTGGTTGATTCAACACAAATGCTACTGTGTGTGGGCAGTATTCTCTTTAAGTACCTTGAAGATAAATGACAACTCATTTTCTATACACTGTATTGCTATACTTCGAATAAAATGCAACATCAAGAAAATTTTGAATAAAATGCAATGTCAAGAAAACTCTCCTTGTTGCTCATTGCTAAATAGATATTGATGATAATTATTGGCAGAGGATATTTCAGAATTCTTGATAATTGTTGCAAAATGATGATCATAGAATACATGTAGTTAGTACATGTGTGAAATAATGTTTGTAATATTGAATTGATTTTATTTCTTATATCCTTCACATACATGAGGAGTAAAAATCTTTAAGTCTCCTCCTAAATGTGCAAAGTGCAATTGTAGTAGTTTATAATAATTTATAATAAATAGAACAGTCAATGTAACATTTGTAACACTCAAATCAGCGTGAGATAAGCAGTCTGATGGCCTGGTGTAAGAAGCTGTCCCAGAGCCTGTTGGTCCTGGCTTTTATGCTGCGGTACCATTTCCCGGGTGGTAACAGCTGGAACAGCTTGTGGTTGGGGTGACTCAGGTCCGCAATGATCCTTTGGGCCTTTTTTTTTACACCTGTCTTTGTAAATATCTTAAATCATGGGAATTTCACAACCACAGATGCGCTGGTCTGTCCACACCACTCTCTGCAGTGTCTTGTGATTGAGGGAAGTACAGTTCCCATAGCAGGCAGTGATATAGCCAGTCTGGATGCTCTTAATTCATTCCCTGTAGGAAGTTCGTAGGACTTGGGAGCCCATAACAAACTTCTTCAATCATCTAAGGTGAAAGAAGTGCAGTTGTGCCTTTTTCACCACATGGCTGGTGTGACAGGAATTATGATTATGACAGGAATCAGAGATATTTAAGTTGAAGGAATTATTAAAATGTAAAGGAGCTGTTGGAAGAAGCTAAGTCATGTAATCAAGGCCATTTGCAATTAAAGCAATTTTTTTCTTACTTGAAAGGACATCTAAAAACTTTGATACTGAGAATATAATGATCTTAATCACAGATGAACAAAATGTCATGAACCATAGTCGAGTTAGATGCTTTGGTTTCTCACTGGCATTGCTAGCTCATAGTTATCATTGCCTATTCATTTCCATTCTTAAGCTCTTCCTTCGCTATCATTCAGGCCTGACAACTGCTGCAACTTTGTTGCAGCAATTATTTCTTCTCATATTACTAACCATCTGTTGTGATTAAAAGAACAAAGACTTTTTTACCCGTGGGCTAGATCTTGGCACCATTTCAGTGCCTTATGTCTTGTGTCTGTACTGTGGGGTTGTTAGTTTAATACGAATTACAACGTTTTGTTCTTTGTGCGACCTTTGGAGAAATAGCAAGCAGCCCGAAGGTTAATTGCAAGTTTAACTGAATGCCCCCTTGCATTTGCATTGATCTTAATATTAACAGATTATTATATTCTCATTCTGCAGTTATTCATTACTTTATGAGCAGGTTTCATTTTTCTGAATTCCTAAACATCAAATATATATAACAAAATATACCTGCAAAGTGAATTTTTTGACACTGGATCATAGGCAGAGCATTAATGGACTGTGTCCAAGAGTGATTCTTTAATTGCTGTTGGTGAAAAACGTAGCTATAATGCACTGTTGAGTTGAGCATGATGAACAAAAGATTTCATTTGAGTAGAACAGTAACTCAATGTAGAACTGTTGACATACATTTTCCCTGTGACCTCATTGGTTTCCTCCCATATCCCAAGGACATGCAGTTGGAAAGTTACTTGGCCTCCGTAAATTGCCTCTCAAGTCTAGTAGGTCAATGGTAAAATCTAGAGAGAATACTGGGAATGTGGGAAAGGATCAAGCATTTTAGTGTTGAAATGGTAATAGCAGTGTTGGAATGGATGTTCAGTGACTGTTGGTGGGCCAAAGGATCTGTTTCCATGCTGTATGGCTTGATAACTTTATCTTAATTGCCAGTAAAGGGCTGATCATGTACATTTGTCATATCAAACATTAGCCAATTGATAAATATTTTGCAGAAAAAAATTGGAATGCCATTCTCAAGTATTTAATTTACATTTACAAGGATGTTGCTGGGACTTGGTGACGTAAATTTTAGGGAAAAGTTGAATAGGCTTGAACTTTATTCACTGGAGCACAGGGGAATGAGGGGAGATCTTTGAGAGGCAGACAAAGTTATGAGAAGTATAGATAGGGAGAATGCATACGAACTTTCTCTTTACAGGTTGGATGAGACAAGAAGTAGAGGTCAAAGGATTAGGTTGAAAGGTTGCTTCGTATTCCAGGTGTTTTTCTCTTCACACTCCTAGTTGGTAGTCAAGCCACTCCTCCAACTTGCAGCCACATCGATGGACGGCGGCAAAGCCATCTCGGATCTTGGTAAGAGAGCATATTTGAACCAGATAAAGGATGTGCTGGATTGGGGCACTACAGGGACAAACTGGGGTTTGTCAGGCACCCCATCAGTGTAGTGTCTTGTGCCATTTTGGCATGTCGGCTTCTGAGTATTTCTGTCTGTCTAGTTTTTTTCTGGTAGCTGGAGAGAAGCCCAGGAGGAGCAAGGTGGGGTTGTTGATCAGATCTCCACTGGGGGTGGGGGTGGGTGTATGCTGGTATGCCTGGCTCCCAAACAGACAGACTCACATCTGCCCCTCCCTGGCAACATTTCATCATGAATTAAGCCAACTTTCAATATGTACTGACTCTGTCATCGCCCGGAATAAAAATAATGGAAGGTGAAATATTGGAAGGGATCAGAAGGGGAATTTCTTCATTCATGGGGTGGTGCGAGTCTGGACCGAGCTGCCAGCAGAAATAGTATAGGCATCCGTTTGTCTCGTGAGACCATGGATTGGAAGGTTTCCAGGGTGCAGGCCTGGGCAGGGTTGTATGGGAGACCGGCAGTTGCCCAAGCTGCAAGCTTCCCCTCTCCATGCCACCGATGTGGTCCAAAGGAAGGGCACTAGGACCCAAGCAGCTTGGCACCAGTGACGTCACAGAGCAATGTGTTGTTAAGTGTCTTGCTCAAGGACACAACATGCTGCCTCAGCTGAGGCTCGAAACAGTGACCTTCAGATCACTAGACCAATGCCTTATCCACTAGGCCACACACCAACACAACAAAAAGTAGTAGATACAGGTTCAATTACAACATTTAATAGGTCTGGATAGGTGGATGGGACTAGACAGAAGACCAGGCTGCCACAGTCTAGATGACCTATTTCTGTGCTGTAGTGCTCTACAACAATGACTCTAAAACTCTGGTTAAGTCTATAATGTGTAGAGGAGATTTTGCAGACAGTTTTTTAAATCTATCATTCATATTAACACAAGACCAAGTAGACTCCTTCACTAAGTGGATTTAGAATATTGACCTCTGGAATCCCATTTTGATGAATCAAGAATTACATTGCCACTATCATATTACCAGGACCTAGAAAATGTTAAAGATTGGAAGGGGAACCATAACTTTATGACTATTTATCGTGCAAGAAGTAACTTCTCCAGCTTCTTCAACAGAAAGATAATGTCAAAGTGTGTGTACATCAATCTGTGATTTTCCCCATAAATTATGCTTGCACCCATCAGCCGTGTCCAGGAAAAGGGTAAAAGCAAACAAGCAAAAGTATAATATTATCTTATTATGCTGTATAGCCTGCAGTCTGACTTTATACATTAGGGAAATTACCTTTTTTTATGCATCTGCCAGTATTTGTGTCCCAGTCTCATACCTTCTCAGTACCTCCATTATTCTGTGTGCCTCTTTAAAATGCTTCTCAAAATGCACCTGTCTGACAAAGCAGTTACTCTCTTTTAATCTCATATGCTATTTTTGTCTCCTGAGAAACACTTAAATGATATTAAAGGTGCTACACAAATACAAGTACTTCATGAACAAGAGTAACTAATATTTTGGAAAGATTTTACTCTTAAAAATGACTCACTCTTGAAGATAAATTTCAAGGTAACACTACCCCTTCATGTTACCATTCATTAACCTCATCCCTTGTTCACATCTAACCGTTGCTTCAATTTGTGCCAGTACGGTGGATTCCAGTTAACTTGGACATATCCGGACAAGTACACATTGGCCCAATTAGACAAAGTTTCATGAAAATAATTAAAAAGCTACAAAAAGCCAAACTGAGCAACAAATTATGTATTTAAATGAAATACAGACCAGATTTAAACACTATTAATACTACTACAGTACTATAAAACTGTGTGTTAGTTCCTAATACATAGCAACAGAGAAACTTATCCACATTGCATTCTTTTGATTGTAAATTAACAAAGACAACACAGACATCTGATGCAAGTAATGGACTGACGTCATACAATAGTGTTGTCAATTGCATCCTCCATATCTTCATTTTCCTTGTAATATTCAAGATGATTGTCGATAACTTCAAATTCTTCATGGTCCCAGCTTGTTGAACCAGTGAAATTGTTTCATTTTCACTCCCGGCCATTCCTGGCATCTCAAAGCCTGTATGCTTGAAATTGTAGTGAGCAAAACTAATCTGAACTGTCTTGTTGCTTATTTCTCACCAACTGTCAGTGACAAAAACCACTGCTTTTTGGACACAAACACATGCAGCTGATGCTATTTAAAAACTCTTCACTCAAAGTATGGTGTAGTGTCTAATGGCCGCACAAGTACTGTAAATGTTAGAAACTGTTCAGTAATAGTCTCCTGCCCCAATTTAGTGGCATTGTGTCCAAAATAAAAAAGGTAATCCTGGCTATTTTCTTGATTAGTTTTTGTTCTTTGAAGTTGTCCCAAATAAGCGGCTGATCCAATTAACTGATGGCTGAAATAACCAGAATCAAATATACATATTTTCTGTTTATTATAATTATTTTCCTGCCCTCTGGTGTTCATCAGTGGAAGAACAAGCTGAACACTCAGACTTGGGCTATACATTTTTTTCTTTGTGACTGTATGTTTTTCTGAAATTGTAACCATATGTGCTACTTGTACAAAGTGCGATGTGCAGTGTATTGTGTGCTGTTGATAATACGTTTTGAGCCTTGGCTCCAGAGCAAAACTGTTTACTTTGGCTATATTCATGTATGGTTGAATGATAATTAAACTTGATTATTTAAATTACTCAGATTAATGATTATATTTATGAGTTTTATTTTTTAGTTAATGTGTGAAGCCTTGACATTGGAAAAAACATGCGCCCTTGCATGGAGTCAGCCTTGTTTTATATTTTTGCCTTAAGGCTGATTTATAATTGTACATCACATCTACACCGAAAGTAATGTGTACCCTACACTGTACCCTGTGCAGTAGGGTGACGTGCACCTCTCCAGAACAGTTGTGCGTCGCAGCGATGCAGACCACAACTGTGATTGGTCCACTTGGTAGCTTCGCATTTCCGGTTGCTGCTTCTCCGCCATGTCTGTAAGCTGTGTGTACACCGATGCGAAATAGATGAACCAAATCGTCAAACCTACCTGCTGACTTGCGAAAATGTTTGAAATGCATTTCCTCGTCCATGTCTCTCACGAAGAAACTCAACATAGTGGCACAGAAACCCCACTGCCAACTAGTGGTTTGGAGCACACCAAAGCATGCTCGCTACGGCATAGAACGACGCAGAAGTTAAAATCAGGGTAATGGCATAGGCTGTAGCGTAGCCCGTACGCACAAGTATAAATCAGCCTTTAGGTCAGCAACTACCAGTTTTTGACGGGCAGCTCCTTTGTTCAGAACACTGGAAGAGCTGGCGATCAACAGCCATTACAAGTGCTATCACCTGAATCAGAATCAGGTTTAATATCACTGGCATACTGGATGTCATAAACTATGTTGTTTTGTGGCACCAGTACATCGCAATAGTGTGTGTGTGGTAGTGCACAAAGGGAGCAACAAAAAAGAAAGAGAAACCCAAGGTGGTGTACCTGGATTCATTGTCCATTGGAAATCAGATGATGCTAAAGAAGAAGCTGTTCCTAAAATGGTAAGTGTGTGTCTTCATGCTCCTGTATCTCCTCCTCGTTGGAGGCAATGAGAAGAGAGCACATCCTGGCTGATGGGCCCCTTAATGACGTAAGCTGCCTTTTTGGAGCATCGTCTTGTATGTCTTCCCTTTATGCCAGGACCAGACTTTGATATGAGGAGTTCCAGCTCATTGTATGATTGGTACAATGAAGTGATTTTCATTGCTGAAAGTGGAATATGGAATAAAGAATCATAAAATAAGGGGCTTTCAAAAATGCAATCAAGAATGATTTCATTAGTTGAAATCTAGAGCAGTCCTATCCAATAAACCCCTAGTGCATTTTCGTTCAATAAAAATCACAAAGTATATGGAGCAAGGACAAGTAAATAATATAAAAATATATCAGCCATGATCTAATTTACTAGCAAAATATGCTCAAGGAATTGAATGACTGCCTGGTGTTTCAATTTCTTATAACCCTACTGCTGTCTTGATATTTTTATAGAATTACAAATTTGACTGTATAAATCCTTTGAACACAAAGAATTGATTGGTAATGACTTCCACACTTTAAAGTTTATAATCCATGGGTTCAGATTTGCAGATAATTTTGCTTTGATGTTCCATGGGAAAATATGTAATTTTAACATTGCAGTATCCAGTCTACACCACTAGAGGACACTGTAGCTTTATAAAGTGCATTAACCATATCAAAGAGTGCACTTAAGGCACTATTATAATTTACATTTATTACTTCCAATCTGCCCATGAATATTTACCAGATACTACTGATTTCTGTAAACTTCAAAATTACACTGCAGGAGAAGTTAAACTGGCCATTATCTTGATTAAAGCATTCAGTAGGACAATAGTCCATTTAATTTATGTAGCTTTCTGCAAAATGTATGTTATACCAGGTTTCTATAAGGAGAAGGGGTTCAATTGATACTTAAATGTGTTCATGGAAAAGTCTCTACTAGTAAACATACTAGTCCATGGACTTGTCTAAATATCAATTGAATCCTTTCCCTTATGCTTCAGAATGAATCATTAACTTTTAAAATGAAGAACAATGAAAAGGTGAAATGCAAGATTACATCCAGTTAAAGATCAAAAGACAGAATTGTGGAGGTAATATAATGTCATCTTTTTAACTCCTATTAACTTAGTCTTGGATATGAATTGACTTGTGAGATTTTGTTTGTGGACAATCATTAAAAAGGAAATTAAATATGAAAGTTAATTTGGAAGAAATGAAATTGTGGTGTTGATTATCTATGAGCTCTGTTATTAGCTCTAATGAATAAGGTCAGATAAAGCTTGGAAACAGTAACAACTCAGTTCTATTCCCAGTCCATTCTGAATTTATTTTCTATTTTAATTGGAGCCACGATCTTCAATTGTCTTTCCAGATGAAACAATGTGTGCAATGATGTGAAAGTGTGAGGCAAGTTTGAGTGCAGGTTAGCTGCGATGCCCCCTTCAGTTACTAGACTATGCTGCACAAGGCAAGCAGTTGACAATGTATGGAACCAAATCCCTGCAAGGAAATGAGAGGAGCTGTATTTTTGCTCAAAGAAGAAGAAATACTGGTATGGGAAAAGCAAACTTGGAGATTTTAAATCAGTATATTGAAGGGCCTTTTACTAAATTTATTTGTGTTTTGCGATCTGACAGTTGTTAATACCAGTGTTTATTTGTCGTCCATAATATTCTCTTAAGCTCACAGTGTGTGGCCTTCTTGAATCACTGCGTACTGCTTCAGCTGGAAGTGTTTCCACAGTGCTGTTAGGGAGGGATTTCCTGTATTTTGATCAACAATGATGAAGGAACTGTAAGGTATTTCCTTGTTAGGATGCTGCACAGTCGATGAGGAACATGCAGGTGGTGGTGATACCAAGTATCTGACGCTTGTGACCTTCTTGGTGGTAGAGTTGGATTTGCCAGGTGCTGAGGTACATTTTGTAGGTAGTGTAGGCCACTATAAGCCAGTGGTGGAATGAGTCAATGCTTAGGGTCGTAAATTAGGTATTCATCAAATCAGCAGGTCTTAGCTGGAGAGTGTTGAGCTTTTTGACACATCCAGGCAGAAGTACACAAGGAGAAAGATTTAGCTACCAAGCTCTCAAACCAGCCTGCCATTCAAAATGATCAAGGCTGATCTATGCTAGTCTCAACTCCTCATCATAATAGTTCTCAATAATCATCAGTTCCTTGATCTGATTTCTATTTAAATATTTTTAATGGCCTCTACCAAACTTGTGAGCAGAGAATTCCTGAGATTCATTACCCTCAGAAAGACAATTCTATGCACCACAGTCTTAAGTGACCAGTCCCTTATTCTATTGTTATGCCCATTTGCTTATGCCTCTCCCAACAATGGAAAAACATCTATCCCATGATGCCCTTTCGGATCTTATGTTTGGTTAAGGTCACCATTCAGTCTTCTAAACTTCAAAGAATGTAAACCAAAATTGTCTACCGAATTAGCCAGATGAAGCTCCTTTTTTTAGGTAGGGGGGACAAAATATATACATCACTTTCTGGGTGTGTCCTCCAGAATGCCTCCCTATTAAACCACCTGCTTTACAAAAAGAGGGTAATATTCCATTTAAATTCTTAACTGCTAATTGGCCCTGCCTGTGCATGAGAACATCTAGTTCCTGCTGGACTTTAGCCACTTGCCTTTTAGAAATCCACCTTGCATTCCTCTAAACCAAAATGCATGACCTCACACTTCTTCACTTTAAATTCCATTTGCCAGGTTTTTGTACAGTCACTCATTCTGTCTACATCCTGTTGCAGAATCACAAAGTCCTCATCACAATTTGCCTTTCTATCTATTGTGGCACTTTCTAACTAAGGCCTTTAATTAATTATAGTGAAACTATTTTAAGGGTGACAGGAAATGTGTGACATACTGCAGGATGTAGTTTGTCACCTATTGTAGTGCTGATGTGTTTCAATCAAAATTGACAGCCACCTCCTGGGCTGAGGAGACTTTGATCAAAATAGAAATCTGACCGTGCTAATGCTACTGAATGGCAAGTGTAGTTAGGTTGACTCCCTCTTGTTGGAGATGGGTATCATTGGGCACTTGTGTTACACCAGTGCTCCCACCACTTATCAGCCCATCCCTAACCGTTGACTTGGTGTTGCTGTGTGCGACTCATTGTTGAAGAACTGCAAAATGAGTAAAACACAAGGGCAAGGACAGTGGGGGTATTGAGTGGTGCAACTCTACTACCTGTATCACATGGCTGCCCGAATCTTCCTTTTCACTTCTACCCCATCACTCAGCACCCCTGCCTTCTCCCATTCCAAAGCCCCTGAAATTGTGCTTTACTCTTTTTGCAAACTTTCAGCAATGACATAATTTATGCTTGCATGCAGCATCACCAAGTCAACATTTAGGCATGGGCTGATAAGTGGTAGGAACATTTGTGTAACACAAGTGCCCAATGATATCTGACTCCTGGTGTTGGCTGGCTACAGTTTGCATGTTCCACTATGAGCACGTGGATTTCCGATGGTCCGGATTGGTAGGTTATTAGGCCTCTGGCTACTGTAACCTAGCCCTGTTGTGTAGGTAGTGGTAGAATCTAGGAAGAGTTAATGGGAATATGAGGAGAATAAAATGAGATTAACAAAAGATTAATATAACTGCATTGGGGCTGGCCAAAAGCCTGTTTCTGTGCTGTGTGCCTCTGACTCTACCTGTGATAAAATGGAAGCAAGAGAAACAAACACAATAAAGGGAGTGATCATGATTATCTGAAAGGGGAACAAGGACAGAAACAAAAGAATGGAAACAGGATATGTTGTAAACATTCAGCAGGTCAGGTAGTATCTCCAGAACGATAAGCAAAGTTAAAATATTTAGGTTGGGGATAATTTGTCAGCATCATGCTTGTTGACTGAAGTCA
This sequence comes from Hypanus sabinus, assembly GCF_030144855.1. Lineage (NCBI taxonomy): Eukaryota > Metazoa > Chordata > Chondrichthyes > Myliobatiformes > Dasyatidae > Hypanus > Hypanus sabinus. The sequence goes on along the minus strand of NC_082712.1, from coordinate 132,795,782 downwards.
CTCCTTATGCAATTACTTACACCTGTCATTGCAATGCTTGCCAAGTCAATGCTTTAATAAATGATAATATTTTAAAGACAGAATATATGGCCTCTGTAGATGACAGAAAATGTTGTCATTTATTTGACAAGCAGTTTCACAAACTATCTAGAGCTTTGTTTACATCCTTATGACATCACTTTTACACAACTGACTGCAACAGCACAATTTTTGCAGAATGTTTCTGCTCTGTCACTTTATTATTTAATTTGCTGCTATCCTTTCATAGCAATTTCACCAATCCACAATACCAATAGTCTTGGAGGGCTTGGATGCTGTCTTTTAGAGCTGAAGTTAAAAGTTTTCATTTAAATGTTTGAGTATTACCAGGTGAATAAAGCGTTTGGCGTATTTATACATGATGTTATACTGTATAAAATTATAAGGAGAGGTGTTTGTATACAGTGTTAATTACGGTTCAAAATTTAAATTAATTTCAAAACAATAATGTAGTTATGCCTTATCAATAAAAGTGTATTCCTTTTGGAAATGAATGAGAATGGAATTCATCCAGGTGGATTCAATATTTTAGCCTGTGGGAGTATTTTTCCAGGTGGTACCACTGATGCAGTTGTTTTAATTTGTTTTTTGATAACAAAAGGGTGGGGTGGGGAGAAGCAAGTTTGATAATCTGTTGCATTTGGTTAAAAAATTCTTTGAATATTCACATTTTAGATATTTTTCTTTATTTCTAGTTGTTGTCTGATTATTGTCTACCTCTCTCCTTTGTTGTTTCTATTTTTGTACTATTTACTTAATTTAACTATTTAATATATACAACATATACTTACTCAAATCCAGTTTTATTTTCTATTATTATGCATTGCATTGTACTGCTGCCACAAAGACAACAAATGTCATGATATTAAACCTTATTCTGATTCTGACTCTTAAGTTTCTGTAACAAGCTGCCCTGGCTGCTCCAAGCAGCAGAAAGCAGATAGGGGTGCATCAGTCACAAAGAATAAACTCCATCACTACTTTGTCATTGCTGTGCTATAATCTTACAACCGTGTTAAGATTAAAGAGCAAGACACGTTGAATTATTGTGATGCCAGCTGAACTGAACTCACCTTTAAAAAAATTAGTTCCCTGCTTTAAAGTCCTGCCCCATTTCACCATAATAGCATTTCACAAATGGATTTCCACTGTGAGAGCTGAATGTGCCTCACTACATCCTAAAGTCAGATGTTCCTCTGACACTTAGTTGACAGATCCACTGTGACATGTATTTCATTGGAGCTGGAAGGCAGATGACAGCAAGAGGACGAAGATCTGTTCCATATTAGTATTCAGATTCAGCACGCCCTTTAATGGGTTACAGACCACGGTCTGGATGATTGGTAGCAAACCCACAAGAATGATATGCCAGATGAGGCATTAATTCTAGTAAATGATGAAGAAAGAAATCATGGTGTGGAATTTAAAATGTTTTGATAATTGATACTTTTTATGTGGATTTGGATGGAAAATGTAATGGCACAGTGAAACCATCTTTATCATTGGGTGGAGAAAACATGTAATAGTGCATAAAATACTGATTCTTTGCTTCCTCTTTACACCTAGTTTTATTTCATTAAAGTTGGATCGAATTTGCTTGGGGGAAGGCACCACAATGAGGTGGTTTGGGGAGGGGAAGAAGGGCAAACTAGAAGGTGACAGGTGAAGCCAGTTAGATAGGGGACGGAGGATGAAGTAAGAAGCTGGGAGATGATAACTGGAAAAGGGAAAGGGCTGGAGAAGAAGGAATCTGATGGGAGAGGTGATGGGATCACAGGAGAAAGGGGATGACGGGACACTGGGGGAGGTGATAGGAGAACTGGTAAGCAGCCAAAGTGGGAAATAGAGAAATGGATGTTCGTTACGTCATGTTGGAGATTACCCAGATACAACATGAGGTATTGCTCCTGAAACCTGAGAGTAGCCAAGGTCCGACAAGGAATGAGGATAGCAATTAAAAAAGTTCGCAATCTGGGAAATCCAAGGCATAGGCTTTGTGGTATTGATTTCTGAACAAAGTGAAACTGAAGTAAAGTCTTTTTTCTGAAACAGATATGGATATCTTTTGGATATAAAAAAGATTTTCACTTTCAAAATGAATGTGCTCATGAGAACTTATCAGAATTTGATATATTTTGGTAACTGGCTTGTCAACCAATTGAAGAATATGTCCTGTGCACTTTAAAAAAGGAGCTGATCTAAGTTAGTAATTCAATTCAGGAATGCTCATTTATACTTGTAAACATGCATCACTGGGACAGGCAGCTGGTGTCTAGTTCTAATAAAGGATTACCACAATGGAAGGCAAAATTGGGACAGTAATGATCAGTGAATGATTTTGATATATCATTACAAGCAAAGATGCAGAGTGTTTGAAATTGCACAAGAAGTAATTAGTTTCAAGGAAGATGATGCTGATAATATATATGAACACCTTTTCCTGACCACAAGCAACTCTAATTCTTTGATGACTATATCAGCTTTGCATTTCTCTTTGTGTTATATTGGTGCATTTGCTTCCACTAGACAGGACGTAGATTGGATAAAATATTATCTCCGACACACAAACTCAGGACATTCTGTGGATGCTGGAAATCTGGAGAAACAAACACAAAATGCCTGAGGAACTCAGCAGATGAGGCAGTATCTATGAAGGGAAATGAACAGTCAACATTTCAGGCCTAGTCCCTTCATCAAGCCAGGGTAAGAAGGCAGGGAGAGGGGAAGGAATACAAGCTGGCTGATGATAGGTGAAACCAGATGAGGGGGAAAAATAGATGAGTGAGGAAAGGGGGAATGAAATAAGAAGCTGGAAGATGACAGGTGGAAAAGGTAAAGAGATGAAGAAGAAGGAATCTGATAGAAGTGGAGAATGGACAATGATAGAAAGGGAAGGTGGAGGGGCAAGGGGGGGGAGGTGAGGAGAAAAGAAGAGAAAGGGGGGGACCAGAATTGGAAATGGAAAAAGAGAAAAGTGGGGGTGGAGAAATTTACAGAAGTTAGAGAATTTGATGTTCATGCCGTCAGGTTGGACATTATCAAAGTTTAGAAATATCAAAACCATGAGTTCTTGAAAAAACTGATTCTATACCAGACATCTGGTATATCGTTTTGGAAAGTATGGATGTCATTTTTCGTGATATATCTAGACTTTTGAACAAAGCTTTCTTCAGAAAAAGAGGTGAAATGAAACATAACCTGGGGCAGGATAAAGAGTTGAGAAAAAAGCAAGTGGAAGATAAGAAAGCAAATGACAATTCATGATAAATCTCTAATTTAAAAATGAGAGAAAAGTCATGGTAGTTACTCATCCACATACAGAACTGAAAGCAGATGCCAAAATGTGATACTGAAATTGGAACAAAGACATCTTTAAAGTCACAGAACAGCATTTAAAGCTTTGATGTCTCAAATAAATGAAGATCAAAGGTATAATTTAGGGCATTATATAATTGAGGAAAGAAAAGTGCGAGTTACAGTTGAAGTCAACTAGTTATGTTGTACAGATAAGATTATGCTGAAATCCGTGCAGATAAAATGTATAAATGAGGTTGAGAACTGAGAGTTTTGATGACAAATTGGATAGCATTGCTGCATTGGAAATGAGCATGAGAAAAAAAAGCAACCTGTGACAGATGTCATTTTGATGTTGCCTCATTAACCCACATGTTTTGGTCTTGCCCTTGTTTACAAAATTACTGGAAAGATATTTTCAGTATTATTTCAAGAGTTTTGAATATTAATATCCAACCGCATCCTTTTACTGCAATATTTGGTTTACCAATGGTGGATAATAGTTGTCTATCCTCTTCATCCCGACAAATGATTGCATTTGTTACACTAATGGCTAGAAGATCTATTCTATTGAATTGGAAAGAAATTAATCCTCCAACTATATTTCAGTGGTTTTCTCAAACCATTTCTTGTTTGAGCTTAGAAAAAATTAGAAGTGTTGTTTTTGACCCTTTAGTTAAATTTGTAGAAACTTGGAGACTATTTATTCAACATTTTCATTTGAGTTGAATTGTCTTTTCCTAAACCTTACTTATATTATCCTTAATTATTTGGATGGAGGTTCGGAGTTATTGGCACTACTGTATGTATTTGACATTATATATTGGCCCATGTTGGTTAGTGTTTTTTTTTTCTTTTTATTTCTTTGTTCATCATTGTTATGAGTTTGGGAGGTTATATATTATTATCTGAATGTCTATTTAAACTATTAATTATGTACTCTCAAACACTTTGTATTCATGTTTCATTTATGTTTGTTTAAAATTAATAAAAAGATTTAAAAAGAAAGAAAAAGAGAAAAAAAAGCATGATGTGTACAACCTGTGTTTCAGATTACAGGGTTAATTTATTTTTTTAAAAGATTGCGCTTCCAAGGAGCAATACCGTTCAGTACTTAGTAAACTAAAGCATCCGTGATGTGAATGATGCTTTCAGGGAGAAATATTTTTCCAGCAAAACAATTTGTGTAACAGTAGGTTATATTCACCAATGTAAAGAAAGACGTTTGGACACTTTTGTAGGGTATGCTGATGAATTATTGTGGGATGATGCTTAGCTATTCAAGAGATATATTATTTCTTAATTAAAAAAAGGACAAATTTGAAGTCATCACAATGTAGGTCTGACAAACTTCAAAAGTACTCTTCCATTTTGGCGTATTTAATTGGGAAAAGTTATCATGATGCATTTAAAGAAAGAATCAGTTATGGAGGTTGATAAAGCAATTAAACCGTAGAACATACAGCATAGGTCAGTGCAAGCTCTTTGGCCAGCAATGTTGTGCTGACATTTTAACCCAAACCAAGATCAGTCTAACCCCTCCTGCAGAGCCCGGTATTTTTCATTCATCCATACACCCATCTGAGAGTCTTTTAAATCTCTCTAATGTATTTGCTGCTACCACCATTCTCTGGCATGCATTTCATGCATAAATCTACTCCTGACATTCCCCCCCCCCCCATACTTTCCTCCAAATACCTTAAAATTATGCCCTCGTATTAGCCCTTTCTGCCCTGGGAAAAAGATGCTGGCTGAAAGACTCTGTCTATGCCTCTTAACAGCATGCACTCCTTTAAAATGGTATATACCAAATACATTTAGATTGAATTAGTGTTTATAATTAAGTACTTCAATATTTTCTGATCCTAGCAGCCACTGTTTAGAGGGCAAATCATTGAGCTCAACAACAAATACAGATAAATGAATATTTATGTGTCCCTATTTGGCCAAGTCAAAGTAAGTGAAGCTCATAAATCTTCGTGAACTTCACATGCAAAATAATATCTTGTGTGGGTGACTTCAGCGTGTTTTGTATGAATGGAATTGGAAGTCCTGTCCTTCAGATTTGGGAAGCTACAAAAATAACAGATTGTTATTGGAAATACAATAGATACTGAAATATTGTCTCCTTGTAAGCAAAGAGGCGAATATCTCAGTGACATCCTGTGCAATGGAAATACTGATGGGAGTATATCCATTGTAAGTTCTGAATTTGCTTGTTCATTGTGCAATAATGTATACACTGCAATGAGGTTATTGGTGTCCTGAAACATATCAGAATGACTGAATCTTTCAAATAGATTGAAACTCAGGTTGGATTGTCTTACTGTGAGTGATATCACAGTACTCTAAATCTGGTGGGAGCAAAGGATGTTGTGAATGGCAAGGGTAGAGTACCAATTGAGGGATATGGGACATGTGGCAGAAAAAAACAGCTGGGGTGGGTGCTGGCGCAGGTGCAGACACACCCAGCCCTGGGACACCAGGCAAGGTTATTTGATTCAAAACAAATGGTTTATTGATCATTACAGAATGTCTCTCTGGTGTTTCCCACTTCCTCCCCTCTCTCTTTTCCCAACCATGATTTCCCCCTCCCCGCCCCCTTCCCATTCTCAGTCCACAATAGAGACCCATATCAGAATCATGCTTATCATCACTCACATATGTCATGAAATTTGTTTTGTGGAAGCAGTTCAATACATAAAATTACTACAGTACTGTGCAAAAGTTACAGTATTAAAAGCTTAATGAGAAAAGATGATATGCTATTGCATTCTTTTGATTGATATTTTCCTGCATTTATATTAATGTTAATTGAGTTTAAGTAGTACATCAAATGGAGAGTATAATATTAAAAATCAGAAAGTGTTGGAAATGTTGCAGGTCAGGCAGTGGAATGGTTAGCAAAGTTAATACTTAAGAATCTTTGTAATCTGCCTGGACTGTGAATGTTTCCAAGTTTACAGTATATACTTTTTATCTCTAGCATTCGTAGTTTGTTTTAATTTTCACTTGCAGATGAAAATTGCATAATTTTATCAATAACAAGGCAGGAGGAGGAACGGTCAGAAGTGTGGTGCACAATATAGAATATGTGGTTTCACTAAAGGCCTACAGGAAATAATTTGGCTGTATTATTCTATCCATTACCAGCAGAGTATCACTGTTATTACGTGAGGGTCAATTACTGATCCTTGTGGCATTCTACTATTTGCAGCCTGCCATTCTGAGTGGGAAACCATTTATTTCCACCATCCAGTTCTCATTTGCTAACGCTTTGTTACTGACCGGTCTGCAATCCCATCAGCACGAATCTTTTGTAGTGGTCTCTTGTGTGGCACCAACCTCCTGTGTGTATTGTGATCATATTGAGCAGTATCACATCTACCCCAGATGTTTTGTTTCTTTGTTCCAAAAACTAATGATTACTAATATCACAGGGCTTGGTTGTGCCCTTAGTTAGCAAGCTTTCTGGATATACTTAGATTGCTGGATAGCAGAATATACAGTATACAGTGGGGCAGATCTTCTGCCGCTAGTTGCCGGTGTCTTGGTCCATGCTCTTTCTGCCCACGTGGACCTAGGTGTGGCCCTTTGCTGGGCAAACAATGCCCAGCTCATCAACAGTACTTGGGACAATACCAAAAGGAGCACAAGGGCTTTCCCGGCACAAATGGTTGGAGTGACTGATGTGTACAGATGTAACATCACCTCTGATTTCTGTGCCCTAGCTTATTTTCTTAAGTTGATGCAGTCCATCACAGCCAAGGATATTATTCTCTCAAGTTTGATTGATTTCTCAATTAACTCTTGCCTTTCTATCTAGAATACATTTTATCATTTTGATTATTTGTTCACATTATCGGAATGTGTTAGTATCCTTAGTGAACTCAGAGGTGAAATCATTTTATTAAGATTTCTGTCACTTTTTTTGGCTTTATATGCAATTTTACAGAATGTTGTCTCTTTCTTGCTTTTGGTTTCATTATTTATGTCTGGACAATATTTTTTATGTTGCTTAATAATTTTGTAGTTTCACTTTGTCAGTTCTTTCCCTGATCCCTTGAATCGTCAACTTGGTTGAAGCATTCATTTGAATACTTATTTGACCTGTTTTATCACTATTTCTTTACTTTTCAATGGTAGTTCTTTATTTTTAAATGTGGTTCTCCTGGTCACTATTGATCATGATCTTATCCCTGATGTTCTGATACTTGGTGAAGTAACCTTTTATATGTTTCCTTATTGTATTATAATCATCATTTCTGATTCACTGCTTTGATTTTCTCACACATGTGGATCTATATTTATCAAGATTGGCTGTGTATTCCCCTATGTTTCCTTCCATTATCTCTTGTGGTTCATTTTCATTTCTGTTATTCAATCCAGCAGTGCTTCTTTTTATATGAAGAATGTGTTGCACAGTTTGTAAAATTCAGTTCTTTGTTGCTGTATTTTGCCAGAATAGCCCACATTTACATACTCCATTTTTCTTTCCTATCACTGCTGACTGTTACAATCTGCCACAGTTAGACTCTTCTGTACAGCCATGTTTCAGATTTCTTTTCACTGATTAATGAGTATGTTTCCCAATCTTTATTTTGATTGTAGAATACAGTACAGCTAGTTCAGACCATTCCCAGAACTTTACCTCAGCTATTTCTGTTAAAGAATTGTTTCATGACACTATCAGACTTTATATGGTTATTTCTGTACAATTTTCCTGGATCAGTACTGATGAGCTCAATGGAACAACTCAGCTGAAGATACCGTAGGACTGGAACGGAAGGGGCAGAAACCAGAATGAGTAGGGAAGGGATAGGGGGAGCTTTCTTTCCCAGCTTCTTACTTTATCCCACCCACACACCTTCTCCCTCACTTGGTCTCACCTATCACCCGCAAGTGTGCACTCCTTCCCCTCCCCCACCTTCTTATTCTGGCTTCTGCCCCTTTCATTCCCAGCCCTGATGAAGGCCTCATCCTGTTTATTCCCCTTCACAGATGCTGCCTGACTTGCTGAGTTCCTTCAGCATTTTGTGTGTTTTGCTCAAGACTTACAGCATCTTCATATCTTGTGCTTATGGAAACAGGTCTGGTTTGTTAATCTACCTAAGAGTAAGTAGCTCTCAGCAAAACATTGGCGAAATATTGGGAAATCTTTCAGTGTCGTAGTGTGCAAGTGGAAATCAGAGATATAATTCCCTGGAAGTGTTATCAGTCTTTGACCATATCAGTAACATGGCACAACTTCAATATCAAAGCTCTGACATGCAAACAGGATAAAGAAAATTCTGTTGCAATTCTGAAAAAGTATTTTAAAACTTAAGCATGATTCTACTCTTGACCTCCTTTTACAGGCACAAATTTGATCTAATATTATCCCACACTTTACCAGCTGGAGGTTGCCAGATTGTAAGATCAGTAAATAATGCAGCTTCATTGGGTATATCAAGCCGATAGTGAATGGTGCAGTTAACAGGGGCATCCATGCAATAATAATCATATGGCAGAGAAATCCTGATAGTTCTGCACACCCCTAGTGTGAGCCATTTGACATTTAAGTAAAAAATATTGTTGTTGTTTATGAAATGGCAATGGCTCAGTCAAATTCTGTTTGATCATGTTTTGGTATTTCTGTGGGATTGTTGCATTGATCTCTTCCTCTTGAGCAAGAAAGCTTTGAGTGAACAGTGGTATTGTTCAGTGCCACACACCCAGTGGGTGATACAGTGCTGCAGCTGCTGGAGGTGCAGCTTCACAGCTCCTGTAGTCTGAGTTCACACATAACCTTGGATCTTTTTCTGTGTGAATTTGTACATTTGGCCTGTGACACTGCGCTTTGCTCTGCTGGTCCAGTTTCCTCCCACATCCCCAAAACAAGCTGATTTGTAGGTTAGTTGGTTGTGATAAATTGTCCCTTGTGTAGCTGGGTGGTGAAATTAATCAAAGGAATAGTTTATAGGGAAAATTGGTTGGAAAATGGGATTGCTTTATGAGCCAGCATTGAACATATGGGATAAATCAATTCCATCTATATTAAATGGAAATTTTGAGAACAAGTATGTTCTATGGTTCAGGCCATGTCTACGGAAATGAATAGGTAGTTGATGCTTTGCACAGAAGCCCTTCTTCAGGACTATGAAGGGAGGGGGAAGATGCCAGAATAAAAAAGGGTGGGTGGAGGGAAGGAGGCTAGCTGGAAGTTGATAGCTGAAGCCAGGTGGGTGGGAAAGGTCAAGGGCTGGAGAGGGAGGAATCTGATAGGAGAGGAGAGAGGGCCATGGAAAAAAGGGAAGGAGGAAGGGATCAAGGGGGAAGTAATAGCCCGCTGAGAAGAGGTAAAAGGTAGAGTGGGGAATAGAGGAAAGGGGATGAAGGAGAAATCGATATTCATGCCATCAGATTGGAGGCTACACATATGGAATACCAGGTTTTACTCCTCCTCCCTGTGTGCCTCATCGTGGCAAACGAGGAGTCCGTGGACTGATGCTTTAGAACAGGAATGGGAATCTGAATTAAGATGTTTGGTCACCGGGAAGTCTCACTTGTGGTGGATGATGTGGAGGTGCTCGATGGAGCATTCCCCCAATTTACAAAGGGTCTCACCAATGAAGAGGAGGCCGCATTAGGAGCACTAAACACAGTAGACGATCCCTGCAGATTTGCAGGTGAAGTGTTGCCTCACCAGGAAGCACTGCCTGGGGCCCTGAATGGAGGTGAGGGAGGTGTATAATGAGGTGTAGCACTCAGGCCACTTGCAGGGTTAAGTGCTGGGAGGGAAATTAGTTGGGGTGGAGTGAGAATTAATGGGTAAGGGAATTGCAGAGGGAGAGATCATGGTAGAAAGTGGAGGTAAAGATATCTTTGGTTGTGGGATCTCTTTAAAGATGGTGGAGTATAATGGCTTGGATGCAGATACCAATGGGGTAGTAAAAAAGGACAAAATGAACTCTGTCACTGTTACATTGGCGAGAAGATGGGGTGAGCGTGGATGTCTGGGAAATGGAGGAGTTGCAGGTGAGGGCAGCATCAACAGTGGTGGGAGGGAAACCCTGTACTTTAAAAAAAATGTTGAAAACCTACAGCATAATACAGGCCCTTTGGCCCACAATGCTATGCCAAACATGTACTTACTTTAGAAGTTATCTGGTGTTACCCATAGCCCTCTCTTTTTCTAAGCTCCATGTACCTATCTAGGAGTCTCTTAAAAGACCCTATTGTATCCACCTCCATCACCCATCGCCAGCAGCCCATTCCACGTGCTTACCACTCTCTGCGTAAAAAAAACTTACCCCTGACATCTCCTCTGTACCTACTTCCAAGCACCTTAAAACTGTCCTTCTCGTGTTACCATTTCAGACCTGGGAAAAAGCCTCTGACTATCCACATGATCAATGCCTCTCATCATCTTATACACCTCTATCAGGTCACCTCTCATCCTCCATTGCTCCAAGGAGAAAAGGCTAAGTTCACTCAACCAATTCTTATAACGTATACTCCCCAATCCAGGCAACATCTTTGTAAATCTCCTCTGCACTCCCTCTACAGTTTCCACATCCTTCCTGTAGTGAGGTGAATGGAATTGAGCACAGTACACCAAGTGGGGTCTGACCAAGGTCCTATATAGCTGTAATATTACATCTCAGCTCTTAAACTGAATCCCACATTTGATGAAGGCCAATGAACCGTATTCCTCCTTAACCACAGAGTCAACCTGCGCAGCAGCTTTGAGTGTCCTATGGACTCTGACCCCAAGATCCTGCTGATCCTCCACACTGCCAAGAATCTTACCATTAATACTAAATTCTGCCATCATATTTGACCTACCCAAATGAACCACCTCACACTTATCTGGGTTGAACTCCATCTGCCACTCCTTAGCCCAGTTTTGCATCCTATCAGTGTCCCGCTTTAACCTCTGACAGCCCTTCACACAACAGAAGGGGTCTCAGAACAGATCCTTGAAGCACACCACTGGTCACCAACCTCCATGCAGAATATGACTCATCTACAACCACTCTTTGCCTTCCGTGGGCAAGCCACTTCTGGATCCACAAAGCAAAGTCCCCTTGGATCCCATGCCTTCTTATTTTCTCAATAAGCCTTGCATGGGGTACCATATCAAAAGCCTTAAAGAAATCCATATACACTACATCTACAGCTCTACCTTCATCAATGTGTTCAGTCACATCCTCAAAAAATTCAATCAGGCTCGTAAGGCATGACCTGCCTTTGGCAAAGCCATGCTGACTATTCCTAATCATATTATGCCTCTCCAAATGTTCATAAATCCTGCCTCTCAGGATCTTCTCCATCAAACTTACCAACCACTGAAGTAAGACTCATGGGTCTATAAATTCCTGGGCTACCTCTACTCCCTTTCTTGAATAAGGGAACAACATCTGCAACCCTCCAATCCTCCGGAACCTCTCCTGTTCCCATTGATGATACAAAGATCATTGCCAAAGGCTCAGCAATCTCCTCCCTTGCTTCCCACAGTAGTCTGGGGTACTTCTCATCTGGTCCCAAAGACTTAATCAACTTGATGCTTTCCAAAAGTTCTAGCTCATCCCCTTTCTTAATGTCTGTATGCTTATAGCTTTTCAATCCACTGTAAGTCATCCCTACAATTGCTAAGATCCTTTTCCGTAGTGTTACGTCCGTGGCCCCCTCCTTTTTCAGAATCACAAGATCACTATTAAGCCAGTTCAGGAGACCCAGGAAATGAGAGAAAGACATGCAGAATCCACAAAGAGTTTGGAATGTGTCCTGGCCTCCGAAAGGCGGACCCATTGATAACGGCTATTGTCTCTTGGAGACGGAATTGTGGATTGAATACTGTACAATGCATCGAAGCCCCCAGGCAACGAACCGGGGGGGGGGGGGTTGGTGGAGGGATTGCATCATCCCAACCTGATTGACATCTGAGACCCTGTGAGTCAGGATAAAAGAGGGTCTGTGGGAACAGCCTCTCAGACGCACCAGAAGAAAGGCTAGAACTCCTGTAACAGCGTAATAGTGAAAGCCAGTGGAAACCGCCCACGTGCGTCCCTTTTCCATTTGCCTCGGAATTGGTGGGTCTTGCCACGGAAGCACGGCTTTAGCTAACCACAAAGAGGAAACCAGTCCCCCAACGACTCTCAAAGGATTGACATCATAAAAGGAATGGGCAAGTTAAACCTCCGTCTTTCTCTCCAACCAAAAAAAGGCTGCAGCCTACAGCTTGAATGAACTAAAGTGACTTTTTATATTTCCATCAGACAATACATGATCCCCTAGACAATGATAGAGCTATTTCTTATTGACTATTATTATACCCGCACTTTTAGATTTAGTATTGACGACGTATATTATCTGTATGTTTGCATTGATATTATTTTTGTGTATTTTTATCAATAAATACTGTTAAAAATAGTACCATCAGACTTCAACAGACCTCTCTATCTTTGCTGGTAAGTGAAGCAGATGAAGAACTGGAGAGTATAACTGGGAAGGGCTTTGAACATAGACTGCTCTACATAGCCAACAGAGGCAGACATATCTGGGGCCCATGGCCACCACGCGAGTCTGGAGAAAGTGGGAGGAGCCGAAGGAAAAGTTGTTCAGGGTGAGGACCAGTTTTACCAGACAGAGGAGGCAGGTGGTGGAGAGGGATTGGTCAGTTTTTTTGTCAAGAAAGTAATGGGGAGCTTTGAGGCCTTCTTGATGTGGAATAGAAGACTATAGGGACTGAACATCTATGATGAAGGTGAGGTGGTCATCGCCAGGGAATTGAAAGTTACTGAGGAGATCGAGGGCATGGAATATGTCGCAGATGTAAGTGGGATGGGACTGAATCTTGGGGGATAGAATAGAGTCTAGGTGTGAGGACACAAGTTCAGTGAGGTAGAAGCGGGCAGAGACAATAGGCCTACCTTGACAGTCCGGTTTGTGGATTTTGGATAGGAGGTGGAAGCAAGCCGTGCGGAGTAAGGGAACCATGAGTTTGGTGGCACTGAATGGGAGTTCTCCAGAGTGGATGAGCTCAATGATGATGTTGGAAGAAGTTTTCAGATAGTTCAGAGTGGTGTCTGAGAATTGTTCCTGGCCTCAGCAAGGTAATGGCCTCAGCACCACATTGCACCATCTTAAGATACATTGCAGTTCTATTTTCTCATAAAGGGCCTTGATTGAACGTAGTCAAACAAAAATTTGTGACCTTTTTGTTTTCTCATACTTACCTACTTCAGTACTGCTGCTCTTGAAAAAAACCTATGGCAGGGGCCAAAGTTCTGTTATTCCCAAAGCTGAGGGAAAGGGTTTGAGTTGCAAGAATTATTGTTTTCTCAGAGACCTCTTGACAGCTTGAGTGACTGATGGTAACCTCAATCACCAGGAAATCATTCAGCAAAAAAATTGAAATATCATTTCTGTTGTGGAGAGCACCCCATGTGACATTTTGAGTCACATTCACTCAAAGGTTCCTTGTCAAGTTCTCGGTATCTGCCAATTTAACTTCGGCTTGGGGTCAACTTAAAAGGTGCTATACCTGGCTATGTCATATTTGCTCAATCCATCTGGAATTTTAAAAACATAACTTCAGACCACTCTTTCAAAAAGAAAAGATCTGACCTATTCACAACTAATTTCAATCTCCCCAATTGCTCTAATCACTTAGTTCTGGTACAGTCCTTGTAAATCTTTCATTGCATTTTCTACAGTGTTTCTGTGTCCTTTTTTATAAGTGCAGTCTTATAAACATTTAATGTCATTTCATTTTACATAAACTTTAGTACAATCAGAATTCCTGCTGACATTCACTATTTATACCCGTAAGAAAAATCATCCAGGTTCATTCATCTAAGGGCTGGATTAATATAAGAACACTAGGGTTGACTTTTCACCTTCGTGAACAATGGAATAAACATCAAGGAAAGGGCAGCGTGGTGGTGCAACTAGCAAAACCTTTGCCTCACGGTGCTTGAGACAAGGGTTTAGTTCCCTTTGACTTCACAGGTTTCTTTTGGGTGTTCTGTTTTCCTTTTGCATTTCAAAAATATGTTGCTTGATTGGTGACTGTAAATTTCCCCCAGTGTACAGATGAGTGACAAAATCTGAGGGGAATTGCAGAAGATGAGTGAGTATTGCACGGTAGTGTAGCGGTTAGCACAATGCTCTACAGTACAGGCGACACGGGTTCAATTTCCATTACTGCCTGTAAGGGGTTCATACTTTCTCACTGTGACTGTGTGGGTTTCTTCTGGGAGCTCCAGGTTCTTCCCACAGTCCAAATATATACCAGTTAGTAGGTTAATTGGTCATTGTAAATTGTCCCATGATTACGCCAGGATTAAACCAAGCTGGCTCAAAGGGCCGAGTGGGTTTATTCTACACGTATCTCGATAAAATAAAATAAAACTGGAATTACTGTAAGATTAGTTAATGGTTGGCACCGAGTCAGTGGGCTAAAGGGCTTGTTTCCGTGCTGTATCTTTCTCTGACATTATGGAAGATGAATATTGGTTCTTTGGTCCTGCTCTGATCCTGACAACGTCCAAACCTCTGAGTTGAATTTTGTAATCACTTCATGTTTCATAACTTCCTATAATATAGAACATGTCCCTTATCCCACTGAGGAGTTGCTGGCTCTCAGAACAATCCCATCAATCCTCTTCTCCTATGGGTCACTTCCAGGTAATCCATGCTCTCACATGTCACCCTGATTCTTCTGCCAGCATCATAGGTCATTTACAACAGCCGGGTGATTTACCAACCAGAAAATCTGGGAAGTGGAAGGAAACTGGAGAATCCGGTAGAAACCAATACTGTCACTGGGAGAATGTGCAAACTGCACGAGAGTCAGAATTGAACCTGCATTACTGGAACTGTGAGCAGCATTCCCTGCCCTGCCTTGATACAGGTACCTATAGGGATCTTGACAGAGTGCTGACTCAAATCCAGTTATCACTCTCTGGTCATGGACATACCCTATTATAAGGCTCTGTTCAAAGTGAAATAGAAGAAGTAGAGAAGTACGTTTTAGCTGGCGTGTACCTTCGCTGAGCAGCATCTCGATGTAGTATTTCATCACGATCATTTTGATTTCTTTCCCGTCTACATCCTCTGAAGCCCAATAAGAAATCCTATGACATCACACAAAGCCCTCTTGGTCCTTTAATTGGTTAATAGTTGCAAATTTGTGAATGCATTGATGCATCATCAATAACTCACTCTGAGACGTGAGGCGAGATATCGGCTTTTATTGACTGGAAGAAGGAACAAGCAGTGAGTGACCACCATACTACATCCTGGAGACTGAGAGGCTGGGCTCAGGCCTCAATCGCCTTTATACCGGGGTCTGTGGGAGGAGCCACAGGAGCAGTCAGCATGTCCAGACAAGTTTATGTAGTTCACCACATGCATTACATGATAGAAAACTTGGCTAGGCAAATTTAGGGTTAAAGAACCTTGCAGCTTACACATAAATCTTTCTTGTGCTTTTTTTTTGTGTTCTGGACAACTGCCACATGATTACCTTCCCTTCTCATTCTATCTCATTTGGCATAAGGATCAATATTGTATTAATTTTATTAATTTTTTGAGTTGTCAAATATCATTAAGTATATTCTCAAACTGGATCCTTACATCCATTGCTTATACCCAGTTCAAAACTTCACACCAGTTTAAAAAATATCTTCCATTTTTAATTCTTGGGTAATTGAATGATGTCTCCAACTTTCTACACCTATTTACTGTTTTCATTGTGGCAACTAATTTATTGAAATCACAAAATTGGTATATCAATCTTTCTTTCCAGTTAATTGTAAGGATGCGGCAATGCAGAGATCTTCGAGGACACCAGGTACTCATCCTAACCAATCTGAATGCATTTCCCTATTTTGACTCCTGTCCCCAAAACTATCTTACCCCTCCCCTCTACACAATGTTAGAGCTGCATTTCAAAAATTTCAATTAATTAGTTTCGGCGTGGCAGCTAATCTGGTCAATTCTGCAATATTGAGTTGATAAGTCTGCAATATTTCTCATTCCAAAGATGCTGCCTGGCCTGCTGGATACTTCCTGTATTTTCATTTTAGGTTTTTAGCAAATGTGGTACTCGGTACCTCCCTCTTCCAGTGTTTTTCTTCTTTCTCCCTCATCTGTTCAGTTTTATCACCTTCTATTTGTGTATCATCTGACCAGATCAGCTGTAAATACCAAAACCTCAAAACTTTCACCAACACCACTTGTGTCATTTAATTACAGCCAATCTATTTTTTTCTCCATTCCTTTCTTTCCTCTGAAATTTAAGATGTGTTTGACTCCTAGTTTTTGCTAGCTCTGATGAAAGGCCATGAACTGTTTCTCTGCCCCCAGAAGCAAACTGACAAATTGATTATTTCAATCAAATTTCTAGAATATACAACTTTTGTTTCATTGCCTTCCTATTCAGTTTTAATGCCTAGACCTGACTAACAAGCCACTCTTGCACAAGACATAGCAGCAGAATTAGCCCATTCAGCCCATGGAGTCTGCACCATCATGACTGATTTATTATCCCCTCAACCCTATTCTCCTTCCTTCTCCCTCTCTCAAGGGCAGTTACCCATGTCTGCCTTGACTCATGGCATCCATATACTGAAAAACAAATAAAATAAAATAGTTTCCCATGTGGCTTGCTCTGTAGACTCTAATTTTCTATCTGTAAATATTTGTACAGAACAACAAAGTGAATTTTTTTTTCTCAGTGGGCAGACAGCCAGGAGAGCTGGCTTTGGAAAAAGTGGGATCAGTAACATTCTGGGTTGTACGGGTGTGGATACAGTCTGGTAGAATTACTTGAGCCACCCTTCTTGGCTTACATGGAAGCTAGTTAATTATGAATAATAATGCATAAAAAGCACATAATTTTAAAGCAGTTGTGAAATGGAGACTGGGTGAACAAGTGCTCTTGTGTACGAAATAATTTCTTTTGAAATACCTCCTGATTTGTGTTTGAAGAGTTTGTAGAATCATAGAAGTTGTAAAAACTTCCAGGCACAAACAAATGTCACACAGCCCATCGTGTTCTTGTACTTGGGTTAATGTAGCTTCCCTGCTTTTGGCCTGCAGCTCTGTGCTTATGGTTGATCAGGTGCACATCCAGGTAAAGTGCTTCTCCCTCCCCCCCCCCCCCCTCCAGGCAGTGAGTTCCAGGTCCATCCATCATTTTCTGAGTGAAACAGTTTTGTCCTTATCTCATCTCTAGCTTCTAGCTATTAATTTAAATCTATTTCCTTTGTTACTGATCTTTCCTTGAGGGAAAATAGAGTCTTAAGGTTTCCCGGTGTACTGTGCATTTGTGCTGTTTTTTTTTAATTAGAGATTTCATGATCATCAGCTCAGTTCTCCATCTCTCCACAGTGTCACAATGGTTCCAGAGAAGAAGAGAACCAAGCTAGTCACTTCCTTTAACAAGTAGCTACTTAGATTGCGGAACCCTGGTCCATTCTGTCCGCCAAAATGGCAGAGGGTGCTGCAGTCTAAATATGTTTGAAAGGCAACCAAGATCATCCATCAAAGCTGGGAGGAGTAGTAGAAATAAATTCACTGTATTCCTGATATAATTCATTAAAAAAATAAGACAGGGTGGAAGAACAGACAGACAATTCCATCACACACATACCAGTGCAGCCTCAGAGCCTTTTCAGGTTTCTAAAAGTTTCAGTAATTTACTTCCTGGGTCAATTCAACCTTTCCCCCTCCCTTAAATTTTCTATTCCCCCCCACTCACCAAACATTTCAGCCACCTAAACCATACCTAAAGCAGCATAAACTATATAATGTAATACTTAATGTGTGCCATTGTTTGCTTGATATACATTAACTTGACAAAAATGGATCCTCTGTCGTGAATTTTCTCCTTCTCCTGAATGAGAAAATCTTTCTCATGTCAGTCATTCCATTATTTATTAAATATCTGACCTCCATATTTTTGTGGTTAAACCTAATCTGCCAAATGAGTTCATTAATAGCATAAGTGCCCTGTAAAGCATCCCTGAACTAAAGACTTTCTGTTATCAAGGAGCTAATAAAACATGCAGCTGAAATTCATATAAACTTGTGACTTCCTAATCTTACACAACAGGACACATAAGTGATAAACTAATAGTTGAAACGGGGATTATGTTCATATGGAATCTCAATCTTACCCTTCAGTTGACCTGTAGCTGTCTGTACTCTCTGACTGATTCCCCCTCAATCAACACATTGCAATGAAATTCATACTTCAGGTGCTGGAACTCTGTGATAAAAACAGGAAATGCTGCAAATACTCAGCAAGTAAGATGGCATCTGTGGAAAGAGAAATTTCCACATTGGAAGGCTGACATAGAATATGAGAATAAACACTTAAAAAACATACAATTTTTCATAAGAAGTGCATAAGCTACAAAAGTATCTCTTTAAATTATTAAACTAAATATACGCCAGCAAGGGGGAGCTGAATGTGAAAAGCTACTATCTTCTGATACATAGAACTTAATTACCGCATTTTTATTGAATTTCCAGCCAGATTCAATATGTAACACAGTTTAAAGCTAAATCAATATTTCATAACTGGCAACTTAGAAAGTGAGCAAAAGCTAACCAGTGCTTTGATGAATGTTCTCAAAAGCACAGGTCATCTGAACAGTGAAACTGAGATGTTGCAGGGGCTTGGTACCTTGCTTGCAGATATACACAGTCTTTCTTCTTTCAACCAGGGCAGTAAGTATGAAGTGGAAATTTGAGAACTAAAGGCATAAAATTGGTAACTTATTCCCTTCAGAAATAGTTACATAACAAAAAGTTGTAGGTAATAATATTCTTAGTTTTTGCAAAGAAAATTAAAGGTGTAAAGCTGTAAACAAATCGGCTCATATTATTTAAACTAATATGCCTCCCCCCCCCATGTAAATCTAATTAAAGTTTGAACACCCCTTATCCAAAATGCTTGGGGCTAGAGGTGTTTTGGATTTCAGATTCCGGAATATTTGTATCTACTATATAATGAGATGGCTTGGGAATGGGACCTAATTCTAAACATAATGTACATTGTGTTAATTGTGTATGCATTGTATATCTTACATTGTATATGCAGCTTATACATATAACCTGATGATAGTTTTTTATAATATTTTTAATAATTTTGTGCATGAAACACTAATGTGTACATTGAACCATCAGAAAGGTAAGCTATCGCTGCCTTGGTTACCCAGGTGGACAGTCAGTGGCTGTTTGGCATTGCCATCATTCCAGACTCAAAATGTATTGCTTCCAGGAAGCAGTCTTTGTCTTACATTTATTCATCGCACATATGTAATTAGCAGTAAAAATTATAACATGCCATTAATATAATGAACATGTTACGTGTGCAGGGTAACAAAAGGAGCACAGCGGTATCAGGAGAGTACCTGAATCAGCTGTGGACAACAAACAAAAGCAGTCTTTCGGTCTACACCTACGATGCTGTGTTTTGATTAAAAGGTTACACTACACTGTAATTGCATTTAAATATTTTTGAAGTTTTATGTAAGATTGCTTTTAAGTACAGGTAAATATAGTGAAAACTGTCAATGCACAGAGCAGAGAATGAGTGCAAAGTCCATGGTGATCACTGTGAATAATGCAAGAAGGTCAGGTTATGATGATTGCTGAAAGCAGACGGGCACAAAAAGGGCCCCACTCAAGGGGTGCGTGAGGTCACATCTCAGAACTGTCTATGGTGCCAATGGTGCCATAACTGTGCCATTGATGCCATAACTGTGCCATTGACTGGTAACCTTCCCAGTGCCTTGTAGATTTTTCCATTTGCGGCGTCATGACAGCGCTCGTAAAAACACTTCAGATTTCTTGACTCGTGAAACAGGCGTTCTCATTTCTGATAAATCTGGTTCTTCTGCTTCTTTTTCCTTGGAACCTACTTTTAGGTGCATATTCACCCTGTCATATTCATTCTGGTACCTTTCAATATATCTGCCTCCTCCAGTGGACCATTTTAACCTTTGTGTTTTCCTTCTCTTTCCTACTTTTTCATTGTTCAGGTGCCTTGCCATTCGGTGTGGGCAATTATGTCTCTCCATTCATCACGGTCCCTGACCCTCCAAATTGTAGTTGTTGCTTCCCCTGTTTCTAACCATGATGCTAATTCATCTATCACTCTCATTCTCTGTCGGCCTCTGCTTTTTCCTTCTAGCTTTCCAGTACTTTTTCATTTCCACCCAATCCCCCCAGTTCTCCTGTTTTTCATTACCATCCAATTCCTCTCTATTTCCACAAGATCTTCCATAAGATCATATGATATGGGAGAGAATTGGGCCATTTGGCCCATCAGGTCTGATCTACCATTTAATTGTGGCTGAATCAATTTTCCTCTCAGCCCCCAATCTCCTGCCTTCTCCCCATATCCCTTCATGCCCTGACCAATCGAGAATCTATCAACCTCTGCCTTAAATATACATAAAAACTTGAACCTCCACAGCTGCCTGTGGCAAAGAATTCCTCAGACTCACCACTCTCTGGCTAAAGAAATTTCTCCTCATCTCAGTTCTAAAATGACATCGCTCTATCCTGAGGCTGTGTCCTCTGATCTCTCACCAAAGAAAACCCCTCTGCACATTCACTCTAGCCATTCAATAGTTTTCAATGAGGTTACCCATCATTCTTCTGAATTCTAGTGAATAGAGGCACAGAACTATTAAACTCTTGATTGACGTGCCATTCAATCCTGGAATCATTTTCGTGTACCTCCTTTGAACCCTCTCCAGTTTCAACAAATCCTTTCTAAGATGAAAGGCCCCAAACTGCTCACAATACCTCCAAGTGAAGCCTCACCAGTGCTTTATAAAGTCTTAATATTTTTACATCTTTGCTTTTATATTTCCTATTAGTCATGTCCAGCTGATGCTCTCTGGGAATGTTTTTCCACAAAAAGATGGAGTAAGGTTACTAAAAGTAAACCACAAACTGGCAGAAGGGGTGAGCAACATCTTTGGAAAGAGAACACAATCAGAGCACCTGCTGTGTTCTGTTTTATCCAATAAAGTTAATTTATTTAAGAAAGATGTTTTATATTCATTCAAGTTTTAAAAGGCATTAAGGTAATGGATGTTAAATGCTAATAAATTAAATCTTGCAGTTGGTTCCTAATAAACTATGATTAATTAATTAACTCAATAAAGAATGTACATTTCTTCTGTCACAAAGTCTCTAATAATAGGGAATACTTTGGCAAGTGAGCACTACTGCTTCTGAATGCCAGGAAATGAAAGGAAGGAGGCAGATACAAGCAACAAGTCTTGCAAGGTTACAAAGGTGGGTCATAAATTGAATAATAGGAAGTTTTTGCAAGCCAGATACAAGATAATTGACCACATAGAGCAGTATAAATAAACAAATGCATATCGTTAATTCAGCCTTTGTGTTAAGTTATTAACCAGCTTTATTTATTATGCAAAAGCTGGGTAAACTTCAATGTATCCATTTGTTTACATATATTGCTGTCTGCATTCACTTACTGTAAATTAAAATGGAGTTTTGCTTTTGGCTTCAACTAGCCAGGTGGTAACTCTATCAATTTGCTGAGATCCAAGTAAAAGATGTAATTATATCACACAGACAGCTACTGTAGAATGCCTGGTTTAACACTGCTTGGTTTCATTGACATTGAGATACTTACATTGATGTGGAGCAATCAGCAAGATTCTTACATGAAATTTCACTGTTGCCTTCTTGGTAATCGAATTATAAATCCACAATGTGGAATGAATGGTATTTTTAATATATTTATTCACTGTTAGGAGATGAACATTTCCAACATTTACCCCCCAGCCTCATTTGCACTTGATATGAGTACCTTGCTTGACCATTTAGGATTCAAACAGATTGGTGTGTGTGACATTACATACATAAGAAAATGGATGTTAGTGAGAAAGGTGGGTTTCTGTGACAACTCTGTGGTCATCTGTTCTAGTGACCAAGTATTTTTCTATTAACTGAATTCAAACACCACAGCAAGCGTGGTGAGATTTGAACTTGGGCTGTTTTGATTGCTAGTGTCTGCCTTTGGGTTACTAGTTCAGTAACTTAACAGCTGTTAACTTGCCTGGTGTGAGATATACGAAGCAACAACTCAGGGTCTGCAAAGAATCACATCATTCTAGAATGCTTGTTTTGCTTGTACTTATTTAAATTTTAATGTTCCTTGTTATATTCCCATTCACCTTCCAAAAAAAAACCCAGAAGGCAATAATCACAGCTCTTCATGTGGCTAGAGCAAGAGGCTATAGATGAAAGAACTCAGAAATTTTAATAAAAAGTGAACGCTAAGAATACTCATCAGTCAGGTACCATCTGTGGAGGAGTGAAAATGAATTAACATCTTGCACCCCTCTGCAAATACTTGTTGATTTTCACTGAGCATTGGTAACATGCAGTGTTTGGTTTTTGTTTTGTTTCTTTTAAGATTGAGCCTCATATGGAAACTGTTTATTGTTAGCTATTGTATTGAATCCCTTCATGATTTTAGTTTCCCATTTCACTCATAAAAGAGCTAATTTTTCTTTGCTTCTCAGGTTTGATAATATTCTCAATAACTCTTACATTCTTTCTCCAGTGCTTTGCTACTCTTTTTAAAGAGGAAGACCTGAAATGAAAACATTTTCCCAAGTGTGGTCTAACCCAGCTTCTCTCTAATTTCACCAAGCTTGGTTTTTTGTATTCTGCAACTTTAGAAATTAATTCCAGTCTTTTGATTTCAAAGTTGTCTATCAACTTGTCTTGCTACTTTAAGAAGTTCTACATTATCAGTAATATTGGAATTTTAATGACACAGTTGCCCTGTCAGTCTACCACAAGTGGACAATAAAACTAACACAAAGACAATGTTCTTGACGTCCTGTTCCATGCAGTCTTCCCCATTCAAACTCGGCCATCAATGAACAGCAGAAATAGGTAATATGACCATAATACATAGGAGCAGATGATTTCACCTTGGTTTAAAAATGGTTAAACAAAAAATTTTGAGACTACCAGTGTAGGTTGTATGGTTTCTGAAAATGTGTAGATTTTTCTAAGTGGCAGACATTAAACAATTGCTTATTTAAAAACAAATATTTGTGTAATATGACTAAATGTAGAAGAAGATTTTCATCAATGAATTGGAAAAAATAGGGATGGAATTGAAAGGGACCAGGTTAAAGAAGCATTGGTACTTTTATTGACATAAAAAAAGCTGACCAGTTTTCAGCCACTGTTCTCCAGGTGTCCAGAGGAACTCTACTGTTTGATATCCTGTTTATGAGGGTACTTTTTATATGAGTGTCAGGGGGGGTCATTGAGCCTAGGGATCTTCACTGACAAGTCTAATCCAGTCATCACTTAGTACATGTGCATATGCATATTTTACAGTGGAAGTGCAGCCCGGTCACTAAGATAATGTTTCCTTCCCTCAATCAAGAGATGTTAAAGCTATATATAGCAGGCCACAACCACATTGAGGTAATCGGACCCAGGAGTTTGAACTGCTTGATGTAAATGCATACATTTGTTCCAAAATAAACCATTATTGAAACCCAGCTATCTGTAATACAGTAACAAGTAACATCGCTAATTCTTTTAAAAGGAACCGATCCTAAAACAATTACACTTTTGCAAACAAAGAACTAAAAACTCATCATTATTTTTATTAGAATATACATTCCAATATACTGCTGAAACAGAATGAGCAATTCTCATGGTGATATTCAATAGTAGCAACAAGCTGCCCATTTCTTTGTGTGTTCTATTGCAGCTGGATTTAAAATGCTTTGTGGTTCTCCCAGTCTGTTCTTGCTGAATGGTGTTGAGCATAAGAGTGTTTGCTGTGAAAACATCCATTATTAGGACAGGAAGCTTTCTGGTTTTGCTCTGGCACACAAGTTATTTACAGAATGCTTATTTGGATATAGGATGTCTAAGCATGAACTCTGAAAGGAAGACATAATGCATGATATCAAGTGTTGAAGCATTATGCACTTAATTTAAGTTTTGTAGTCCTTTATTCATGAAGCTTTTATCCCAATGTATGCACAATGAACAGGAGATGCAACTAAAGTCTTTTATCAAGGGATTCTAAATCTGAGTAGTTATAATTTGACAATCAAGTGGTCAAATATAGCACTTACCATAAACAAAACATTTTTATGACTTACTGGTTATAGAATAGTTATCTATAGTTCATTAATTTCATTTCTTTCTTTTGTAATCTTGGGGAAAAATGGGGTTCATGATATTTCATGATTGGCCTTGCTTAAAAATAACTGCTTAATGTGTTTGTGCCAATATCTTATTTCATTTTAACCTTGAATTTTCTGCACGTGCAGCTGTAAGAGGAGCCTAAATATCGTCCCACACAGCTAATAGCCAAATGCACCTGGTGTCGCAGTTGAGCATGCTCATAATTGAATCGCGCAACCTGCACATCTCGGTCAGCTAAATGCTCGAGTTCTCAATGTTAATCACCTCATCAGGAAAGTCACTGTGATAACTGTAGATCTACGGTGTCGATCTCATTTACACGGGCACTCATTCAGATGTGGGACCTAACCACCAAGCGACAGATAAGTCACTCCTGTAATGCCTGGGTAAAACAAAACATCTTCAGTCTCATCAGAGTAAAGAAGTTATCAGCTTCGCTTCTTGCAGGTTCCTCATACGCTTCCGTTTTTCTCACCCATCTGCATGTCTTCATCTAAGATGTGTTTGTGAATAAAGGTGGGTGTGCATGAGGAAACTGTTTATCAATTTATAAAGAACCTGTGAAAGTGATGTGACAGGTCAAATAATCTGTGGAGTGTAACTATGGCAACACTCTCAGCCCCGTTCATCTTATTCATATCTCTACTCTGCTTCAATGAGTGTTGCAAATCGCAAATAAACTCACCTTTGTGAAGGTGAGCATGCTATCTGAATGTACCTAATGAAGGAGAGTGTTCACCATATGCCAGCCCTCCCTCTTACACACAGTTTAGGAGATTCCACTGGGCCCTTCAGTGCAATGTGGAGAAGAGAGAACTTGTTGAATTTGTACAAAAGCCCAACATTTTGTGCATGAAATCAATGAGAGTTGCATATTATTTCTCATAGAACATAGGAGCAGAATTAGGCCATTTAGCCCATTGAGTCTGCTCCACCATTCAATCATGGCTGATCCTTTGTCCCCTCCTCAGCCCCATTCCTCAACCTTCTCCCTGTAACCTTTGATTCCATGGCCAATCAAGAACTTATCAACCTCTGCCTTAAATGTACCTAACAACCTGGCCTCCACAGTTGCCCATGGTAACAAATTCCACAAATCCACCACCCTTTGGTTAAAGAAACTTCTCCATGTCTCTTTTAAATGGCTAGCCTTTTATCCTGAGGCTGTTGGCCTGGACTCCCCCACCATGGGAAACATCCTTTCCACATCTACTCTGAACCTTTCAACATTCAAAAGATTTCAGTGAAATTCCCCATCATCCTTCTAAATTCCAGTGAGTACCACCCCCAGAGCCATCAGATGTTCCTCATATGATAACCCCCTTCATTCTGGGAATCATCTTTGTGAACTTCCTCTGAACCCTCTCCAATTCCAGCACATCTTTTCTCAGATAAGGAGCCCAAAACTGTTCATAACACTCGAGGTGAGGCCTCGCCAGTGTCTTATAAAGCCTCAGCATCACATCCTTGCTCTGTATTCTAGATCTCTTGAAATGAATGCAAACATTGCACTTGCTTCCTTCACCACCGATTCAGCCTGCAAGTTAACCTTTAGGGTTTTCAGCAGAAGAACTCCCAAATCCCTTTGCTTCTCAGATTTTTGGATTTTGTCCCTGTTTAGAAAATAGTGTGCACATTTATTTCTATAATATCTTTATCCTACTTCTCTTATTGTTCTTGACTAAATGAATCAATATCCATGCACATCTTGCCCTCCTTTTATATATAATTTCATTGTAGTGCACTAGGTAGGCCACTCACTGGGAAGGTTGTAGGTAATAAGGCCCTATATCATTGGAAATCAGTTTTAATCTGCTTCAGTTGAGCACTGTCCATTAGGACGCAAAAATTGAAGAAGTGGGCCATGTGACCCTCAAGACGATCACTCCATTTGATAGCATTAGACTGGATCAGCTCCACCTTAATGCATGTTCCTCATAAATCAAAATGTTGCCTCAGCCTTGAATATGTTCAATAATGTAGTCTTTAGAATTCTGTCATGTTTGAGTGATTTTCTCCAGTCCCACTAGAAGTTCTTTGAATTGTCTGTCATTGATGACCTCTTTGATTTGTAGACTAACAAAAATGCCCTCCTTAATCTTGGCTTCAATTATTCTCTCTTGAATTAAGAATTAAAATGACAAATATAAGTGATTTTTTAAAATGGTGTACAATAGAGAAAATTTCATGGTGATTTTCATGATCAGCAGCCCAAAATTCATAAGACACACCTAAGTGTATGCAGGAAGCAGCACCTTCCCAACCACTAAAGCAGTCTAACTGGTCTATAACTACTTCTGCCTCAATCCTTTCTTATGGAATTAAGTGACATTTTCAAATTTCTAGTAATCTGGAACCATTCCAGAGTCTAGTGATTCTTGAAAGATCATTACTAATGCCTCCACAATCTCTTCAGCTACCTCTTTAAGAAGCCTAGAGTGTATTTCATCTGGTCAAGGCGATTTATCGACTTCAAACCTCCTTAGTAATATCAACTATAATCACTTCTGCCCCCTGACACTCTTGAATTTCTGGCATACTGCTACAATGAAGACTAATGCAACGTATTTATTAAGTTCTGCCAGTTATTCCCCATTGCTATCTCTCCAGTGACATTTTCCAGTTCTCCAGTATCGACTCTCACCTCTTTCCTCACTCTTTCTATAACCTCTTTTATCGTTTCCTTCATATTTCATCCTTTTTCTTCTTACAGTTATTTAGTTGCTTTCTGTTGGTTTTTAAAAGCTTCTTAATCTTCTAAACTCCACTAATTTTTGCTATATTATGTCCTCTCTTTTGCTTCAAGGTTTCAAAGGTACACTTAATGTCAGAAAAATGTAAACAATATATATCCTGAAATGCTTTTTCTTCACAACCACCCATGAAAACAGAAGTGCCCTCAAAGGATGAATGACAGTTAAATGTTAGAACCCCAAAGTCCCCCCCAGCTCCCCTCTCTCCTGTGCATAAACAGTAGCAAGCAACAATCCCCCTGTCCCCTCACTGGCAAAAAAAAGCATCGGCACCCACCATCGAGCACTCAAGCGTGAACAAAGCAACAGCAAAGACATAGACTTGCAATAACCCAAGAACTGCTAGTTCACCCGGTATTCAACATACCACAGTGTCTCTCTCTCTCTCTCTCTCTCTCTCTCTCCTCTCTCTCCTCTCTCTCTTCTCTCTCCTCTCTCTCCTCTCTCTCCTCTCTCTCCTCTCTCTCCTCTCTCTCCTCTCTCTCCTCTCTCTCCTCTCTCTCCTCTCTCTCCTCTCTCCTCCTCCCCCTCCCCCTCCCCCTTCTTCTTCACAATGGTTTACAATGTTAAAAAGTCTGTTACATCGCTTTTTCTGAGCTCTTTGCCCAAACATCTTGGGTCTCTGGGCACACAGCCTTAGATCTTCCATCTCCCACGACACACCAGTCTTCTGCCCGGTCACCGACCTTTGATCCCCCCCCCCCTCACCAGAGCTACGAAATCCCGGTCCTCTGAAGGTGACTGAAGCTCTTAGGTTGCGCCCTTGGCATGCTGAATAGTGGCCATTTGTGAAACCCCGAGAGCAGGTCCCATTCCCACAAGGAATATCTTTGAATTGCCTTATCAACCATGTTTGCCTCATCCTCCTTTTAGACTACTTTTTCATCTTTGGGATGTATCTATCCTGCGTCTTCTGAGTTGCTCCCTGAAACTCCAGCCATTGTTGTTCATCATCGTTCCTTCCAATCAACTTTGGCCAGCTCTTCTCTCAAGCCTTTACTCCCTTTGCTCTACCATATTACTGATACATCTGACTTTATCTTCTCCTTCTCAAACTGCAGAGTGAATTCAATCATATTATTATCACTGCCTCCAGTGGGTTCCAATACCTTAAGCTCCCAAATCAAATCTGCTTCATTACACCACACCCAACACCCAATCCAGAATTGCCTTTCTCCTTGTGGACTGAACCATAAGCTGCTCTCAAAAGCCATCTCATAAGCATTCTGCAAATTTACTCTCTTGGGATCCAGCACCAACCTGACATTTCGAATCTCCCTGCATGTTGAAATCCCCCATGACTAGCATAGCATTGCCCTTATTACATGCTTTTTCTGTCTCCTGTTGTAATTTATATCCCGCATCCTGGCTTCTGTTCAGAGGCTTGTGTATGACCCTCATTAGGGTCTTTTTATCCTTGCAGTTTCTTAACTCTACCCATAAGAATTCTACACTTTCTGATCCTATGTCACTTCTTTCTAAGGATTTGATTTCATTTTTTACCAACAGAGCACCCCACTCCTTACATCTACCCACCTGTACTTTCGATACAATATGTATCCTTGGATGTTAAACTACCAACTACGATCTTCTTTCAGCTACAACATCAGACCTGCCAAACTCTAACTATGGCACAAGATCATTTGCCTTATTCTATATACTGCATGTATTCAAATATAACTTAGCCAGTGACGTGTTTGAGTAATGGCACAGTTACAGCTTTCATACTAAACAGTCTAGATGAAACATTGCTTACATAGCTTTAAAAAATAAGGACTTGCCATGGTACATTTTAAGTGCACATTCCCAAATAAGTGCAAGAATACTTTAATTTTTATTGTCAGATTATCTCTAATACAAAGACAAACCAGCAAAGGGAGTCTTCCACTTAATGTCCACATAAGGAGAGGCTGGAAGGACCACTATCGATTCTGAATGGAGGAAAGGGAGGAGGTGAATGGGCAGGGATGAATCTTGCAGGGATACAGTATGTGCCATGATCGCAATTAGAGGGGAGGGATGAATATACCAGAGAATCACGTAGGGAGTGTTCCCTGCAGAAAGCGAAGAGTGGGGTGTAGTAAAGATGTGTTTGCTTGAAGTTGCCAGAAGTTGCAGAGAATGATGTGTCGGAGAAGCTCAGGGAGTGGTAGGTGAGGACAAAAGGAACTTTATCCCTTTTAAAGTGGAGGGAAAATGGAGTGTGCATGGATGTCCAGGAAATGGAGGCACTGCAGATGAGGGCAACATCTGTGGTGAAGGGATATCCCATTTTTGAAGAAGAATGTTCTGAAAGAAAAGGCTCGTCCTGGGAACAGATGAAACAGAGGAGAAGGATCTAAGAAAAGGGAATAGCATTTTTACAAGAGACAGGGTAGCAAGATAGCTGTGGGAATTAGTAGTCTTATAAAAGATGTTGGTAGACAGTTTGTCTCCAGCAATGGAGACAGATAATCAAGAAAGGGAAGAGAGGAAAGGGAAGAGAAATGGACTATGTGAATTTAAGGGCATGGTGGAAGTTGGAGAGAAAGTTGATTAAATTGATGAGTTCAACATGGGTGCATGAAGCAGGACCAATGTAGGTGTCAATGTAGCAAGAAAGAGTTGGAGAGCCTTACAAGGGAACGCTTGGAACATGGACAGTTCCACTTAGCTAACAAAAATGCAGGCATAGCGGAGGCAAATATAGGTGTCCATAGCCATCCCTTAAGTTTGGAGAAAGTGGGAGGAGACAAATGAGAAATTGTTGAGTGTGAGAACCAGTTCAGCCAGATGGAGGAGGGTGGTGGTGGAGAGGATCAGTGAGCTTTAAGGCCTTCTTCTTGGGAGGTAGAAGTGCACAGCGACTGGACATCCATGGTGAAAATGGAGTAGTTAGCGCCAGGAAATTGAAAGTTGTTGAAGAGATCAAGAACGTGTGAAGTAACGCAGATGTAAGTGGAAAGTGACTGAACCAAGGGGGATAGAATGGAGTCTAGGTATGCAGACAGGAGCAGGCAGAGATATTGGGCATACCCAGACAGTCAGGTGTGTGGATCTCGAGTAAAAGGTAGAAGCAAATAATGTGGGTTAATGGAACTTTGAGTTTGGTGGCAGTGGATGGGAGGTCTCCAGATCTGATGAGGTTAGTAATGGTGCAGGAGACAGTGGGCTGATAGTTTGGATTGGGGTCCTTTTCAAGGGGTAAGTAAGAGGAGGTATATGAAAGTTGCTGTCAGGCTTCAGCAAGGTAGAGGTAAGTCCACCACACTGCAATAGCACCCCTTTTGTTTGTGGGTTTAATGGTAAGTCGTAACCTATTCAACCTTTCACTATAACTCAGGTCCTTAAGGCCTGGCAACATCCTTGTAAATTTTCTCTGCACACTTTCCATCTTATAACTTTCCTGTAGGTATGTGACAAAAACTGCAAATAGTACTCCAAATTAGACCTCACCAACATCTTATATAACCTCAACATATCATCCCAACTCTGAATATTTGATTTATGAAGAGCAATGTGCCAAAAGCGCTCTGTATGACCCTACCTATTCTTGGATCTCTTTGTTCTACTGCAGTCCTCAGCGCTCTAACACTCACTGTGTAAGTCCTACCTTGGTTTGTCCTGCCATTTTTCAGCCCCCTTTTCCAGCTAGTCCAGATCCCACTGCAAGCTATGATAGCATGCCACACTGTCTACTACACCCCAATCTTGCTGTCATCTTCAAATTTGCTGATGAAATTTGCCAAATTATCAGCCAAGTTGTTGATACAGATGACAAACAACAGACACAATGCCAATTCATTGTGTCTAAGGAACACAATGTCCCTTACAATACCTTAGAAAACCTACCTACTACTGATATTAGGCATGTGCCTGTAATATCCCAGTTTACTCTTTGAGCCTTTCTTAAACAACAGAACAACATCAGCTATCCTCCAATCCTCTAGCACCTGCCTAAGAACATTTTGAATATCTCCATTAGGGTCCCTGCAATTTTTGCACTAGCCTCCCACAAGGTCTGAGGGAACACTTTGTCTGACCCTGGGGGTTTATCAGCCCTAATTTACCTCAGAAAGCAAACACTTCCTCCTCTGTAATCCAAATCAGTCCATGATCTCAGTGCTGTTTTGCCCACTTCTAGGGACTCTTTGTCCATCTCCTGAGTAAATACGGATGCATAAGCTCCATTTAAAAACTCCTACTGTATGAACCTCCTCCTTCTTCTTCACCAGAGCCTCAATATCTCTCAAAATCCAGGGTTCATTAAACCTGTTGGCTTGCCTTTTATTCTAACAGGAACATACAAAATCAGTACTCTCAAAATTTCACTTCTGAAAGCCTTCCACTTAACCAGCACACCTTTGCCAGAAAATGACCTGTCCCAATCTACACTTGTCAAAACTTTTCTGAAAATATCAAAATTGGTCTGTCTCTAATTTAGAATTTCAACCTGAGATCAGACCTATTCTTCTCCATAATTATCTTGAAACCAATGGCATTATTATCACTAGATCCAAAGTGTTCCCCTACACACACTTCTGTCTCATTCCCTAATAGGAGATCCAGTATTGCACTCGTTCTCTCTAGCTGGGACCACAAATTAAAGAAACTTTCTGAGATTTTCAAGATTCTTTGATGTCATTTCCAGTATCCAGTTCCAGTCAATACATTAAAAGTTAAAATGACCTACTATCATAACCTTATTTTCTTGCATATGTTTGTGATCTCTCTACAAATTTACTCTAAATTGTTCTGACTGTTGGGTTGTCTATAATATAATTCCATTAATATGGTCATCCCTATCTTATTCCTCATATAGCCTCAGTAGACGAGCTCTCCAGTCTGTCCTGTCTCAGTGCCGCTGTGACATTTTCCCTGACTAGTAATGCCAATCTTCCACCTTTAATCCCTCCCTCTCTATTATGTTTAAAACAATGGAACCCCAGAACACTGAGTGGACAGTCCTGCCCCCCTGCAAACAGTGTGACCAATGGCTACCATGTCATTATTCCACATGTTTTAAGCTCATCCATCTTTCGTATAATACTCCTTGTATTGAAATAGATGCAACTCAGAGCATTATTCCCATGCTCAAGCTTTCAATTTCTGTCTTTGTATGTAGGCTTAAGAACAGGTTTTCCCCACAACCACTCCACTGTCTGCTCTGGCATTCCCCTGCAGTACTAGCAAACCTTCACCCAGGATATTTGTCCTGCTCCAGTTCAGGTATAAACCATCTCATCTGTATAGGTCCTACCTTCCCTAGAAGATAGCCCAGTGATCTAAAAATTTGAAGCCCACCCTCCTGCACCATCTCCTTAGCCATATGTTAAATTGTACTCACTAGACTGTAAAAGAATGAAGGGTAATCTCATTGAAACACATCAAATATTGAAAGGCCTAGCTAGAGTGGAAGTGGAGAGGACGTTTCCTAAATGGAGGAGTCTAGCACCAGAGGGCACAGCTTTAGAACAGAGGTGAGGAGGAGCTTCTTTCACTGGAGGGTGATGAATCATTCAGTATAGTTAAAGCAGAGGTTGATAGATCTTGATTAGTAAGGGTGTCAAAGGTTACAGGGAGAAGGCAGGGGAATGGAATTGAAAGGGCTAGTAAATCAGCAAAACTGAAATGGTGGAGCAGATTCAGTGGGATAAATGGTCTAATCCTGCTCCTATACTTTATGGTCTTATGGTTTTATATACCATCTTCTGATTTCTGGCTTCATTAGCACATGTCACAAGTAGCAATCCTGATATCACAACTCTGGAGGTCCTGTCCTTTAACTTAGTACCTAACTCCCTAAACTCAATTTGCAAGGACTTCCTCACATTGTACAATGTGGACAATGACCTGGGCTGATCACCCTCTCATGAAGAATACTGTGGACTCAATCCGAGATGTCCCTGACCCTGACATACCATCTGGGAATCTCATTCTCATCCACAGAATCTCCTGTTTCCCTAACCACTGGGTCCTCAATCACTACATCCCACCCTTTTCTTCCCCACCTCCCCATCCATTTCTGAACCACAGAACCTGACTCAATGGTAGAGACCTGCCCATGGTGGCTTTCCTCTGTTAGGTCATCCCCTAAACAGTTTCCAGCAAGGTTCCCTGCCCTGGCTGTCTATCCCATTTCCTTCTCCTGACAATCACCCTGATACCTATGTCCTGCACCATAGGTGTAAATACCTCCCTGTATTGCCTGACAATCAACCTCTCAGCCTCCCAAATGATCTGAAGTTCATCCAACTCTAGCTTCAATTCCTAAACACTGTATGTAGGAAGCTGCATCTGGATGCACTTTTGCAAATGCACTTCCAGTCTTTAGGGACACCAAAGGTCTTCCTGCAAGAGGAGCATTCCACTATCCTACCTGGCAATCCCAGTGCTCTAACTGTGAGCAATAAGAAAGAGTGTAAGTTATCCCACAATCTACTTGCATCCTCCTCATCTTGTGGCTGAAACCTATATGAGCCAACTCCCCACTCGAGCACTGACCCACTTAATAATAATGTGTTTTATAGAATGCAACCTAGCTATTGAGCATAATTAGACATTAATGTGTTAGATAATGAAATACAGCAATCAGATGTCTGTCTGGACAGAAATAACATAAATATTGTATCATCACAATATTCCTCTATGTCAGGGGTGTCAAACTCATTTTAGGTCACTGGCCGGATTGGGCAAAATGCAGCTTCATGTGGGCCGGATCAGTCGGGCGCGTGCGAACGCAGCTTTCATTGCCTCCGTTTTTTCAGCCTGTTCTCATGTGTCTCAGTCTCTACTATAACTGAAAGGTGTTTCACTTCACAAATTCCGTTTCTTATGAAGAAGACTGCTGAGCAAGCATTATTTTTATGATTGGTATTAACTTACAATCATAGGCTTCATATCGCCAGGCCATTAATAATTAAAATAATAGATCTATCTAAAATGATCTCGCGGGCCGGATATAATTGTACGCCGGGCCGGATATGGCCTGCGGGCCTTGAGTTTGACACCTATGTGGGAGGAAAGATGTTAAATGTGCTGAACTCCTTGGACTGGGCAATGAATTCAGTTAATTTAAGGGGTCTTACTGTACTAACGTTTAGCTCAAAAGAATGAAGAACTTAGTCTCATGTGTCTTCATCTACCAGAAGAATAGCAAACATTTACAAATGCATATTGACCAACTGCAGTGAGCATAAATTTAATCCAGAATTTCTAATATAATTAAAAATTGCTAGAAACACATAGCAAGTCAGACTGAAGATGTACAGAGAGGCAGGATTGATGAATCACATCAGTGACATTTCATCAAAGTTCAAAATAAGTTTATTATCAAAATACATATATATATATATCACTATATACAACCTAGAAATTTGTTTTCTTGCAGGCATGGTCAGTAAATCCAATAGCCATAAATAAATCGATGTAATACCCCACCAATATAGAATGTGCAAATCACAGCAAACTGTGCAACTAAAAGAAGAAAAAAAGAATTAATTAATACATACATACATACATACATATGATGAAGAGTCCTTGAAAGTAAGTCTATAGGTTATGGGAACAGTTCAGTGATGGGGCAGGTCAAGTGAAGTCATCCCCTCTGGTTCCAGAGCCTAATAGCTGAAGGGTAATAACTGTTCTTGAGCCTGGTCATGTCAGTCCTGAGGCTCTTGTACCTTCTTCCTGATGGCAGCAGTGAGAAGAGAGCATGACTTGGGCAGTGGGAGTTGAGTGAAGAGCCAATGAAATAGCATCTGCTGTGGACCTGTTGTGCCGGTAGGCAAATCGGCGCAGATCCAAGTCGTTTCTCAGCTAGGAGTTAATGTGTTTCATCACCAGCCTCTCAAAACACTTCATCACAGTGGATGTAAGTGCTACTGGATGATATCTCTGTCACTTGATTTCACATTGTAAGAGGTGATTGTATTCAAGCCCTGCCACAGCTGTTGAACACCAATCATCGATTCAAATTTAGTCGGCAATTGCCACTTTCCCAGAAGATGATTTTCCAGAGATCGTACCTGGGCATCTTGTAATTTTCTTGATTGCCAGATTTGAATACTTCTGACCTGGCTCTCAGCAGATTGTAGATCTCACGGTTCATCCAGGACTTCTTGTTGGGGAAGACTCTGAATGATTTTGTGGGTGACACGTATATATGACTGTTTTTATAAAGTCTGTGACAACCATTATGTACTTATTCAGAGCCAGAGATGATCCCTTGAACACGGCCCAGTCCACTGACTCAAAGCAACCCCATATCAGCTTCTCTGCTTCCCAGCACCACCTCTTTATTGGCCTAATCTCAAGAGCTTTGCTCTTTAGCCTCTGCCTGTAGGCATGTAGGAGGATATCCAAGTGATCAGATTTCCCAAAGTGTGATCTGGGCATGGAATGGTATTCATTCCTTATTTTAGTAGAGGAATAGTCTGGTGTGTTGTGATCTCTGGTTTTGCACGTTATATGCTGATGGTAATTGAGCAGGGATTTCTGAAAACAAGCCTGGCTGAAATCTCTGCCAACTGACTTAAAATGTGTTGGTGTGCAATGTTTCTTGTTTAGTGAGGGCATCATGCAAATCCTAAGCGCTTGATTATAGTCAGCCGCTGGTGGTATGTGAACTGCAGCCAGGATTATGGAGGAGAACTCTACTGAACATGGAACAGTCAACGTTTGGACATTAGATGCTCAAGGTAGGGGGAACATGAGTACACATCAGAACAACACAGTTATCATGAAACACACAGCCCCCACCTTTTGTCCTTTACGATCAGTAGTAAAACACAGAACACAAAAAATCCTGATTTCCCTATAATTTCCCCAGCATTTTTCCCCAGGTCCTCAATTTTGTTCTCCAGCGACTGCACATTTGGAACAAGATGCCTGGTAGAAAGCGACTCATTCTTCTGTGTTTCAGCCCAGCTCGAAGTCTTCCACTCCTGTCTAATTTCTGACCATGCCAATGAACCTTCATGCACTGAAGGGTGCCGTATCTGCTTCCTTGAGAGTTACGTCCTCTGAGTCCTTCAGAAGATCGTGAAATCTGTAGTTCATTAAGTTGGTTTAAAGGTACATTGTTTAAAGGAAAATTACGTGAGAGTCTTGGAACAAAACATCGACTGTATTCTTTTCCATTGATGCTGCCTGGCCTGCTGAGTTCCTCCAGCATTTTGTGTGTGTTGCATAGAGAAAGCTCCAATTTAGCTACCTTATGTAACTTATTCTCAAGAATGTCTATGCCCAAAAAAGCTTTATAGATTGCCAAGTGAGCTTGTACAGAAATATTAAACATGATAAAAAGTGCAATTGCACAGTTTACAAACAGCTTATAAATGCCGTAAAATACAAGTTTTGATGAAATTTTGAGAACAGGAGTAAAACATACAAGTAGGTAGCAGGCAATGCATTTGGCAACTCTGTATTTTAATGAACAATGTGTCCAGCAGCTACTGTACAATGAAAATGGGTAAAAATTTGTTTAAAAATCAGCTTGTTTCAGTGATTTTGTCAGGGAAAAGAAGTTGCTTGTAACAACTTCAGGACCAGAGTCCTGAATGCTTGGCACTGGCCAACTTAGAAATATAACCGTCGGCAAAACCTTTGTTTTAGATCTGTAATCTACACAAATGGGTCTGCATGAGCAGAACAAGAGTTGCAAATAATCAAAAGTAACCTTCTTGGAAAAAATAGGCTACTAAATATTCCACTACTTTGGCAACAAGCAATTAAGAATAATGCACTCCTATTCATTAGAAATCATTATGCAATACAAATTATGGTTTTCCTGTTGCTGAAAAGGAGCCCAGACTCTGGATTTATCATCAGGAATCCAGAGACTTGCTTGGATAATTTTTTCCTGTAATATAAACGACATCTGTTAGACTTGCTCTAAATTTAGGGGGGAGATGAATCATGAATTTGTGAGTTGATCATTTAAAGCATAACTTTTAAAAGTATTTCAGACTTGTGGAAGTATTTGCCTGTGGTACTTTTAAAAGTTATGCTTTAAACTGAATGGGGTAGATCTGAAAATTGATACCTTGTAAAGAGAAAATAAATGGCATGATTTCACCAATTGGTGACAGTGCTGAGGCAATGGTAGGTGCAAAAGAATATTGTATGTAAAATGTTTTATAAATAAACCAAGTTTCTCATTGAGTAAAAATCAAAATCAGAATTGGGTTTAACAACACCAGCATATACTATGAAATTTTTTAACTTTGTGGCAGCAGTGCAATGCAGTACAGGATAGATACAGGGGCATCGCCCTGCATGTTCTACGGAACTGTTTAATTGGCCAGATTTTTATTATTTCTTAAAATTAACGATAATCTGCTGTCATTGAATTTTCAGTTATGTAAATGCCTGTTCAGAAATCAGATTCAAGAGAGTGTTTTCATAAAGAAACCTTAATACATGATCTTGTTTTCAATCATCTGCTAAGAATGTAATTCATATTAGAATGCAATTGTATTAGCTTGTTGGATAAAATGTATTCTAGTGATTTCTACAGACTTATGGAGACGTAGGTTGAGTTAATTCAAGTCATTTACTTTTAAATTAATTAATAATAATTAACCACATAAGGTGGATATAATGTATGAACTTTGATAGAATTTTTGGAGGTCAATTAAAATAACAAATTGTTGACATGGGCTGGAATATCCTTTAAAATTTTCTCTCCTTATATGTCAACATGTTGCAAGGAGTTGGTGTGATTTGTATGTTTTTTGCTGTGCTGTTGAAGATAATTTTGAAGAATTAGTATACTGGTTTGACGGCAGACAGTACTTAAGCATAACGTTGCATGTCCGTAGAATTAATTACTCCCTGTTTATTATTTTTTATCTGTATCCTCTAGCTCAGCAGTCACGGACAAGGTCGTAGTGATCTGACCTGGGTCAGAATGCAATTATCATACATCCTTTTTTCTCTCTGCTGTCCTGATTATTGTGTTTCCCCATCAGCAACAAATCTCATTCTAAGCTAGGGGTACCTAAACTATCAACTGCGGGCAGAGTTTGGCCGGTGGCAACTATTGACTTTGCCCATGGATCTAGGCACAGACTGCCTACTGTGTGTAAGGCCTAGGGTGTGGCCTAATAGAATCTTCTCTACGATCTCTCTCCACTATGGTTTGAGCATCAAGTAAAATTCTTGCAAATTGCTGACAGGGGAGGAGAGCAAACCATTTCATGGATGGTGGCAGTGATCTCATAGGAGAAGAAAGTTAAATATGACTTTGGCACAGAAGAATATGGACACCTTAGACTTCCCAGCAGCAGCCCAAATAAGCTCAGACAACTTCACACTACCCAGATAAGAACAGCTTCCCTGGTTAAGGTCTTGTGATGTTTGTGGGTCTCACAGGTTCAGCAGAGTTTGTCCAAGATATTATTCAAGCCTAAAGTGTTGTTGGGCATCACTACATGGGTCCAGCAGCCTTCATGCTCTTGAGTGCCAGCAACAAGAAGGGTCCATAGTCTTATCCTCTCACATAAAAATGGTCCTGGCTAAACACTGAAAAGCTTAAGTACATGTGTCTCCTCTGGATTTGTGTAATCTTCAACAAAATCCATAAATGCAAAGGAAGTCTGAATATGGCGGTGGAGAAGTGATGATTTACTGCCATTGAAGTCATGAAAGAGAAAGAAAAGGCAAAGGAAAATATTCTTTGTAATCAGGTTAGGTAGAATGTGCTGAGCAGCACTATTAGAGCAAGCTCATTCTGTTTCAGAAAGGAAGGGCTGCTGATAAGACTGATCCCTTCTCCCATGAGAGACAGTATCAACACAGTGTGCACAAATGCATCAGTATCTAGTTTTTAAGCAGGTACAAGTCTGGCTCTTGTATAACTCTTTTTCAGAGGATTGTACTGACAATTTGAATGTTGCTATGATTACTGATATTTTAATACATCTTATTGTCAGAAGATTTTGTTTCCTTTCATAAATAAATTTAACTTTTTTCCCAAATTATTTGAAACAACAGATATTACAGTATAGCTTCCACATATCCACCAGCTATTTTCTACTTTATTTACAAGTGAAAGTTGCTAATTGATCAGTATTGTGTACAGTATTTAATATTTCAGCAGCTTTTGAGTGATATTTTAAATAGTCTTTGATTAAGCGTTCTTTGTTGTTTACATAATGCATTACATGTTATATATAAAAGTATGTGAATGGCATTCGTCATCATGCCACAATATCATATGTGAGTGCCTCACTAAAAGTAAAAATGAAAAGTACATGTTTGTTCGAGTATCTCAGTGTTTTTCTTTTGAATAATTTTATGGGCTGGAATCACAAAACATAACAGTGGTGACAAGGAACTTTTAAATGAACCCGAGAGGACTAATTATCTGCTGAAGTTCAGCATGATGTTTGAGTTTTTTAAAAAAGTGCAACATGTGCAAGTTTAAACAAAGAGCACAGCAAACTTTCTTCACAAAAGGAGCGAAATGGTCAAGTTTTTAAAAATGCAGTAAACAGGCAAATTCATCGGTTCATAAACAATAAGTACTGGGTCATAATAATAACAAATTTTAAAATAGCAGAATGGCTAGCTACATCAGAAAGATGCATATGATTGCACAAAAGATAACTGGATGATATAAGCTGAACAAATTGAGCAGTATTTTTGAAATAAATGGACAGTGAATGCCAGTTTTGCTGATTCTATTATGTTGAAGAGCATACCAAACCACCTGAAATGAGGTCAGGCATCATCTATGGAGAGGAATAAACAGTCGACACTTCAGGCCAAAACCATTCATCAGGACTGAAAAGGAAGAGGACAGAAGACAGAATAAGAAGGTGCCGGAGAGGAAGGAGTAAAAGCTGGCAGATGATGGATGAGAGCAGGTGAGGTGGAAGGTGGGTGGGTGGGAGAGAGGTAAGATGTAAGAAGCTGAGAGGAGATAGATGGACGAGGTAAAGGACTGAAGAAGAAGGAATCAGATAGGAGAGTAGAGTGGACCTTAGAGGAAAGCAAAGGAGGATGGTTACTTTCACCTTCCTGTCAGCTTGAACCAGTCTGGCCATTTTTCTCTGACCTCTCTCATCAACAAGGTGTTTTTGCCTACAGAACTACCACTCACTGGACATTTTTTTGTTTTTTTTTTTGCACCATTTTCTGTAAACCCTAAAGACTGTTTTGCGTGAAAATCCAAGACAGTCAGCAGTCTCTGAGATACTCAACCCCATCAGGCACCTGCAATCATTTCATGGTTAAAGTCAAATAGATCACATTTCTTCCCAATTCTGATACATGGTCTGAACAACTGAACCTTTTGACCATGTCTGCATGCTTTTATACAATGAGTTGCTGCCAAATGATTGGCTGATTAGATATTTGCATTAACAAGCAGGTGTATGGGTGTACTTAATAAAGTGCAACTGTGTGTATAATGAAGGAAATCAGCAACACAATGAAAAGTAACATGAAGAAAAACATTCTTATAGAGTATGGTTGAGAATTTGTGTGTATTGCAAGGGTAATGGCAGATCAAATTGAGGTATTCAAAAACGAGTTGCATAAGTACTTGAAAGAATTTGTAAGAATTTGAAGAAAAGGACCATGAAGAGAGTGTTTAGCTGGATTGGTTTTCCTAGAGTCTACAGTACAAATACATAGTTCTTTGAATATGGTGATATCGGTAGACAGGGTGATGAAGAAGGCACATGGCATACTTGGCTTCATCAGCCAAGGCATTGAGAAATGCAAGATTTGGGACGTCATGTTGCAGTTAGTCAAAAGGTTGGTTAAATCATAGTTGGAATATTATGTGCTGTTCTGATTACTATGCTTATAGGAAGAACATGATTATGCTAACAGATAACAGAAAAGATTCATAAGGACTTTGGAAGGGGGTTATGATTCAAAACATAGATTGGATAGTTTGAAACTGTTTTCCCTAGAGCAAGTAAAAGATGACACGATAGAGATTTATAAAATCAAAAGAGACATAGGTAGAGTAGATCGTCACAATCTTTTTCATAGAGTAGAGGAGTCTATGACTAGATGACATTGGTTTATGGTGAAAGGAAAGATTTAAAGCAGACCTATGCAATGTTTTCACACAGGTGATGTGGGTATATAGAAAGAGTTGCCAGAGGAAGTGATAGAGGCACTTTCACAATCAGTATATTTAAGATACATTTGAGCAGAGAGATAGAAAAGGTTGAGAGGGTGATGGATGAAATTCAGCCGAATGGGACTATCTGATATTGGTGTTTTGATCAGCATGGATGGGATAAGCTGAAATGTCTGATTCAATGGTGTATCACTCTGGTTCTATTATTAACTATTAATAACTATTCTATTATTAACTCCTGATCATTGAAATATTCCAATGAAAAAATAATCCATTTCTTTTATGAACTTTTAAAATTAATATGCCAGCATTGACCACTGTCTAGTTCCATGCCCATGTTTATTTTGATGACATAATTTTAGTTTGCTAAACAGACACAGGTCTAACTATTATGTCTCACCTCTGTTTCTGCTGTCTACAGAAGATAAGGATGGAGGTTTACTTTCTCCCTGCTGTAGGTAAGGTAAATATACATATGTTTTAAGGTTAAATCCTCTTGACGTCTTGGGCTGACTCCAGTGTCAGTTTCTGCCAGTGCATTTTCTTCCTCTAAAATACGGCCTCTAGATTTATCTCTATGCATGATTTTATTCTTACCAAGGTACCCTAATGTTTCCCAGTGCTCCTCCCCATTGTTGCTGTCTTGCACTGCCTGAATTTCTACTCCAATTTGAAATCTGTGACAGCACACTTTGTAATATTCAACAATCCAGCACACACGCATGACAGCTTCTGACAGCTCCTGCTCTTAAAAGCTGCAAGTTTTTGATACTTTCTAGTCTGGAATTAGCAAGGTGTACCGCCTTGGAGATGTGATGCAAAACTGCTGGAAAGAAAGGTGTTTCCAAAAGTAGAAAAGAGGCTGTTCTGGGAACAGATTTAAGGGATAAGTGGAGAAGATATTTGTAGATCTTAAATAAGTTGTTGAAGTAAAGGTGTGGATAATACACTTAACTGAATATTGTTGCCTTAGAAAGCATCATATCCAGGGTGTATATTCTGGAAAAAGATTGTAGCTTTGAATTGTATGTTGGATCTCCTTGGATATGAGTTTATGTATTTCAACGTGCATCAGATATGTTTGTCGAGCTACTGTGTAACATGGGCAGTGTGCTAAAGGTCTTTAAATATTCTGGAGTTTAAGCTGGTGTTTGCAGTAAGAACTGGTAGGCAGAACTTGGTTTGTTGTGGTTTTCTTGTCCTAACTGTAGAAAAAAACAAAGCAACATTTTAGACAT
Organism: Hypanus sabinus; assembly: GCF_030144855.1. Lineage (NCBI taxonomy): Eukaryota > Metazoa > Chordata > Chondrichthyes > Myliobatiformes > Dasyatidae > Hypanus > Hypanus sabinus. The sequence continues at coordinate 132,753,141 of NC_082712.1, read as the reverse complement.
TATTGTAGGCAATATTCAGAAGTGAGTGTGTGTGTGTGTGTGTGTATGTATGTATGTATATATATATCTCGGTTATTGTTGATTCTTTAGAAATAATATCATAAGATCAAAATTAATCACTGAGGTGCATTTAGGAGGCAGAATGCATTGCTGTGAGGCTAGACAGAGGGACTATCTCATTACCTTTCCATAAATACGGCAACCAATCTGTTCTGAAGGTGACCAAGGTCTGTTCTTTGCTGTGTGGCTTGCAGGCATTTAGGCTGCAGGTTTCTGATATCTGCGATACTGAGCCACATTTTGTGATGAGTGGTGAACCCCTTGCATTGTGTGTTTGGGGAATATCATCAGTCATGATAGCTATCAGTAATTGAAAGTTAGCTGGCATAAAGACTGAAACATTTCCTTTTTAGAATTTAGTGAGGAACTAATCAGTTCAGCCATAATAACAGTTATTGAAAAAATCTGCTGGCATTGCCCCATTATCTACATTCTTTCAAACTACTGGCTATGAATCTCTTAGCACAAATAGAGATGAATGAAAATTGAATTTAGAACAACTTTAAACAAGTAATAAACCAAAGCTAGAATACATTGGTTACCCAGATATCCTGAACATCCACCGAAGGAAGGGCTATAATTCACTATAACCACAAGAGATTCTACAGGTGCTGGAAATCTTGAGCAACACACATAACGTGCTGGAGGAACTCAACAGGTCAGGCAACATCTATGGATGGGAAGTAACAGTCAATGTTTTGGGCTGAGGTCCTTCATGCTTCTAGATTGTGAAATGTGGACAAGAATTATTGTCAACTATTTGGCATTACAGTGTGATGGCTTTGGGTTTGCTGACTGTGAAGTTCTAAACTCAAGTGAAGACCTTATGTCCGATCTGATATAGACAGCTATGGGTACCCTCAGTAAAGGAAGGTTATACTGTAACCACCTACCCTTCAAAGACTAGTTCACTTGCCTATTTAACCTCCAAAGTGAGTTTAGCTGCTAATACCCTCTATTTGAGCAGTGGGTCCTCCCTCTCAACCAAGGAGGAGTTACTTCCATTGAGCAATGTACTTTAAATGCAATTAATTTAATTTTAGTGATACACATTTAAACCCAAACAAAATTCTTAAAATCACATTTAAAACTCAGAGGATTTCTATCTTCAAAAATATTTCCAAATTGCAGATGTTTTCTAAAACATAAAGGATTTTCCAGAACACATGTACAATTCCTATAAACCAAAACAGCATACCAATGAGTTGCAGATGAGTGAATCATCTATCACAGAAATTGAAATTAGAGGAAAGGATTCTAATCACCCAGACTTTCAGTCATTCTTCTTGCTGTTTCTTAACCATTCCTAATAAGTCTGCCCTCCACATTTATATTGTTCTGCTACTTGGATGACTTCAGATGTATACAATATGTTTTCAGAAACCTTTTTTGCACAAACGGTCTAAAAACTTCTGGAGACAGAGATCCACATTACCACAATTAATGCTATGAGGCTGAGTCCCTGAGTACACATCCTTACAACTATTAATAAATCAGCTATTTGATGTGCTACGTGATAGTATCACTCTGGTCTGTAGGTTTCCTTAAACTAAATAACTTAGCCACGTTGTCTGGCTTGAAACAAGCCCAATTAAAAACCCATTGGCATACACTGCAGCTCTCGAGAAATCAGCTCAGAAGCAGTTGGCTAGCATCCTATGTTCTGTAGACAGTTTGTTTGCAAAGCTCTGCTTTTAATTTCAAGCTGATTATTGCTACTATGTTGATTGGAACTTTATCTTACTGAAAACCATCCCTTTGATCTCTAGAAGTTTCAGCTGTTGTGTTAGAAAGCAGAGCTTGGCAAAAAAAGAAAGCCCTCTCCCCTCCCCCCCACCCCCGGCCTACACAGTGTATATCCACAACAGCTCCTCTTCAGCTTATGACTAATGTACAGCCCATACATATGTAGAAGGATTTAGAATACTGGTAGGATGAACTTGTTGGCTGCTCTGGGTTGTAGTCATTTTTTATTGTACGGGAACTCAGTTCATCGCAATATCTGGTGATTTAACAGTACGTTGCCCTTGGTTGGCTCATGTTGTTGTTAAGTATTTTTGACCTATGATTGCTTAGGTTAAAAGCAGTTCTCAGGAAAGGAACCCTATTGTAACCTATGGAGGACCTGTAGCTGTATTGGTCTATTGTTACTAACTACTGCTAACAGGTCACCCTTCTGTTGCCCAGAAAATGTACATTAAAATAAAATGAATATCCAAATTCTTTTCTGACAGAATACCACCAGAACCTAGTGTGCTAGGAATTGGGGTGCTAAAACAGTGTTCTTGAAAGCCTTCCTGTCAGTTTACCGCCTCCTCAACACCTCCACCAACTCACTTCACACCTTCATCCACAGAGTTGCAAACTTTTAAATTTTCAAATAAAAAGTTAAGCACAAAGCAATTGGAAAGATGCACAAAGGAACAAAATCCTTTCTCATCTTAATTTGAGTTCTTATTCCTTTCATCTAATTACAGTTATTTTAATTTCTACTTTTCTGGCTGTTACACTTTGCTGATCAGAAATTTAAGCTATTTTTTAGTTCCATATGAGGGAGAGAAGTTTCAGAAACTTTAAATCACTATTGCAATCCCTAAAACCATTCTCAATACCCAATGACAATATGCCCTGCATCTCCATTCATTGCTGGCTTGTATCATGAATTCCACCAGTGATCCAGATCACCACATAGTTCCACCCCACATTTGGCAATTTGGTAATTTCTACTTGATAGCACAGCCAAATTCAAATTTCATTTACAATAAGATTGAAGTAACTCTGCAGTAAGTCATCCATCCCCTTGGAAACATCATGCTGAAATAGCAAGGTGATTCCTGGTGCTGCCAAAGTCTAGAGCGATTCCCAAAATTGCCAAAACACAGAAATGCCTCCAATCCAGGTAGCCATTACTTGCAGCTGCTAAACCGTAGAATATGAAACTCTAGTTGTGATTATTTATTTTCATATTTCCCAGGGAGATAAAGGAGGTCATACATTCCATCAAGTTTAGGTTGGCTCACAGAGCAATCCTATCAATTCTATTCCCCTCATTTTCCTGTAACGTATTCTTTCACCTGTGCCCATTAACACCCCTTTAAGTGTCTCACCAGCCACCTGCACTGGGGATCATTTCCAGTAGCCATTTAACCTAACAAGTAACAAGTCCGTGGAATGGGAGAGAAATCTAGGCTACCCAGCAAAACCAGTGCAGTCACAGAGAGAAAGTGAAACCTCCACACTGGAGTTCATGATTGTACAGGGACCACTGGAGCTGCCTATCTGCCGAATCACTCTACCGCTCTTTATCTTGCATAAGTACAGTTGGAGGTTAAATCCATTCACTTACTGTCTTGACATATTAATAGACTCGTGAAATGTATTTCCCAAAATGCCAGAGAAGTCCCACATTATAATTTAATAAAAATTGAATTTGCTCATTGGGTCAAAGCAGTTCACTTTCTTTGTGTTATCCTTGTTTGTGTAAACGTTCCAAATTTTAAAAATGATTTAAATCCGGTTGCTCTGACTCACAATGAGATAAACTACAGGAGAATAGCGGAAATTAAAAAATATATCTTTCTGTTGAGGAATTTACGGTGATTATAATAAAGGAAAATGAAATGCTGAGTGAAAAATACCAAGGAAGGTGCATGGAATCTGTTCCAAAACAACACGATTTGTGTTATCTCAGAACTGATATAAAGAATTCAGATTGTACCTTTTGTGATTCATGGCATGTCATAATAACTTCAAAGCAGATCACCTGAAATGTTTGCAAAGTTGGAAGAAAGTGTTATAGTCTGGTTGCAATGTGTGAAAGATGCAATGGGACTAGTGCCATTGTAATGCAGTATCACCACTTCAGTTAGCAACAATTGAAAAAGATTGATAATATTTCAAGATTCAAGATTGTTTAACATCCTTTCCAATGCACTAGTGTAAAGGAGAATGAAATAATTGTTACTCTGGATCCAATGCAGCCCAAAAAACACAATAAGATAAAGAACACAATAATAAATTGCACTATAAATATAAATATATAAGATAGCTTATGTACAGTGATAAGTACATAAAGTGATGCTAGGTATAGGAGTATCTGTTCATAAGGGACTGACAGGAAATAAATAAGAAAGATGGTGGGGAAGGGTCTGGTAGGGTTGGTTAATGGCTCAAGGTGTTTATCAGCCTTATTGCTTGGGGAAAGTAACTGTTTTTGAGTCTAGTGGTCCCTGCGTGGATGCTAAATGGCCTCCTCGCTGATTGGAGTAAACAACCAGTCCATGAACTGGGTCAATGGGATCCTTCATGATATTGCTGGCCTTTGTTCTGGCACTTTTCTGTATATATGTCCTTGATGGTGGGTAAGCTGGTGCTGGTGATGTGTTGAGCAGCTTTGACTACCCGCTTCCCTGTCTGCTACAGCACAGTTTCCGTACCATCCAGTGAGACGCCATGTTAGGGTGCTCTCTACTCTGCATCTGTCAAAAGTCATGTGTATCGATGCATGTAGTCCAGCTGTCTTCAACCTTCTCAGAAAATAGTGGCACTGGTGAGCTTTCTTAATTGTGTAGGGTTTGCTTTGTGAAGGCACAATCCACATTGGTGTATGGCCACATTGCAGCTGTGTTGTACAAGCTGCCTTGGATTCAGGGAAGTTGCAAGCCAGTTAGTCTTCACAATTCTACATTGCTGTTCATTTCCCAAGGTCAGTAGTTGCTAAGGGTCAGTCATTCTCCTCACATTGCCTGCTATGTGCTGCCACACACTTCTCCTGGTAGGAGGATAATCTTGTCATTTAATCTTTCCTGTCTTCCACTATCACAGACCATGGCTTCTGCTCTTTCCTTTCCCCTCTTTGGATGTTAGAACATGTCTTAAATATATCCCCATTCTTTCTTCCATTGCTTTTTTTTATTTTTAATTTTAGGATTCAAAGCTAAGAGTATTTACTAGCACAGATTTTATTTTACAAGTTTAAAAATAAAGTGGCTTGTTCAAATACTCATGAGTGGAACAGACGAGTCAAATGTTGTGTGTAATTCAAAATGAATCAGGTTAAATTATTAATCAGCCTGCAGTTCAGCCTGTTGTATTGATCATCATGTAATTGCAAAACCACTTTACATATTATTTCAGTTTAGCATCACAGTGAAACCAACTATTTTAGGCAATTTCTGGGAGTAACTTTAAGTGGAAAAAAATACCCTTCACTTCCAAATTTTAATAGTTTATTTTCAGAGTAATAAACAGTACTTTGAAGCCAGATAAACTGAGAAATCATTTCTGATGAAGGGCCCTGTACCTGATACATTGTTTCTTTTTCCACAGATGCTGCTTGGCTAATTAGCTAATTCCAACTTTTTAGTTTTCATAATGCTGGTATATAAATATAATTGCGTGTCAGCTTTGTTTCAAACCCATCTTTTGCATCCTGACTGGGCATCTGTTTATATGATAACACTTGGAAGACTGAGATGTATTGTTCACATTAAACAGATGGTTGTGAGAACACTGAAACACATGACATTTTGAAAAGACGTATGATTGTGCAGTGGCAATTATTTAAAGGTTGTTCAAAGACTTGATGAAGAATTAAGGATATATTAGTATAATGAATTTAAGTGGTCTGGAAATCTAGAAAAGTTAACTGAAGGAAAGTTAAAATGCTAGTTAAATACGATTTGAATTTTAAAAGGTAAGGCTCACATTAGCAGCTATGACCATAAAACTATCAAAATGTATTTATTTTTAATTCATTCACTGTTCAAAATATGGTCATATCTGGCAAGGCTAACCCATACTTCTTGTTTCTTGGTTGCTGCTGAGCAGCTGAACAGTACTCTTGAACAACTGCAGTCATTTTAAAGAAGGAGCTCCAATGGGTGCTGACTTTCAGGATTACATAGTGACTGTAAAGAAGCTGTCATACATTTCCAAATCACGATAGTGTGCCTGTTGGAGGGGAAAAGACAACTGGTACACTTGTACCTCTTGTTTTTCTTCATCAAAATTTTGTGGTGTTGTTGGAGTATCTTGGGTACTGGGGTACCTTATAGAAAACGCTATCAGTTCATAGTGACTGTTTTTCAAATTGGTAAACTTTTTACTGGGGGAAAAAAATCAATCCCAGTTCAGCACGGCTTTGAACAATTGCAGGTCTTACAAGGAAGATACTGGAAAAAACTGAGAAATCGTAGACCTATTACATCGTCAGAGTACTCTGACTTTATTTATGTGGCAAGTTTATTGGTGGACCGGAGACAGGTCAGCAAAATGGGCTGCACTATTAGCTCAATACAGAAAGGGAAGGGCAACCCTGGCCGATTCTTTCTCTTTTCCATGGCTAACAAGGACAGTTTATTTGGTTTTCCTGTTCCAGATTCAATACTGATCTCTGAGCAAATCTCAGTCCATCCTGATTGATTTTTTTTCTAAAGCAGACATCATCTCTTTTCCATCATTTTGTGTGTTCCCTATTAATGCAATGAAACAACTATCTCATCTGTACTCAGTGAAGTGCAAAATCTTAATGACACACCAACTCCTTCTTCAGATTGTTCTTTTTTTTTTGGTTTACTGTCTTGCAGTTGCAGTTTTGCACCTGTAAAAATAGAAACCTTGTGTATTTCCCTTGCTTTATTTTGATATGTGGCACAAGTTTTAGAGTGTTAAACCCCGTGACATTCTCAATAGCTTGTATAATAAAGGAGAGCAAGAGAGTAACAATCTTAGACGTACGCAGGAAAGGATGCAGTCCAGTCCTGAACTTACTGTAGAGCTGCTATTACAAGGTAGGATTCACGTACAATTTTGTTACTGAAATTAAAAGCACAAAATCTTAAGTTAAAGTATCCAGTAAGCTAAGTTGGCAGTGCTGAGGAAAAGTATTAGCGTGACAGTGGCAAATGCCAATTAACTATTTTTCAATCAGCGATTTGTCACATAATTGTCATCCTATATATGAAAGTGATGTCGCTTAAACACAATTAGCAGAGTTATTTAGGTGGGATTTTAGCTGGGGTACCTGGAAAACTTGAATGAGGCCATAGATTTGAAATGTTCATCTCCACTGCAGGGATAAATAGAACTGTGATTTTATGTTTCAATGGAAAGTTAGCATCTCTGACAACGTAACTGTCCCTTGGCACTGCATTAACACCCAATCAAATCTAACTTCAATTGTCTTAGCTTTATATCTTTTGCTCTATCAAAAATTCTTGTCCACATTTTGTGTCATATACTAAAGTCATAAGATAAATACATATAAATACATGTGTTCTTTACAATGGAAACATTCAATTCTATTCATTTAGTTACTACAATTTGTCAGATTTGAATTTTTCCTCTTTGTAAAAGTGATGGCCTGGGTTAGATCTGGGCGCTTTAACCATATTTTTAATTTGCAAATTGCACCTTTAGATTAAAGTAGCAATAGTGCGTTTAGGTGCAGAATTTGCAGTGAGAGTTTCGGTGGGATTATTTGTCAGACTTGGTTTATGTACCGTATAGTTCTTCATAAATTTTTTTGTATTTTTCTACTTTTCTGTAACTTTGCAAGAAAATTAATCTCAAGGTAGTGTATAGTAACAAATGTACTTTGAGAATAAATTAAACTTTGACTTTGATGTTGACAATGTTCGACATTATGAAGGAAGAAATCAGAATGTTCTTCCATAGGGTGATGCTATTTTTCAGCCTTCTCCAGTGTTTTCTGCAAAAATCTGTAATATCTATCTGAACAGAACAGAGGATGTCCAGAGTAATGAATTTGCTGTTTTTAAATGTTATTTGATTTGATTCTTTATTGCATAACACACAAGAAAGAGAGGAAGTTCTATAAGTGAGCAAAATGCATTTCTAACACAACTAAAGTTAGATTGGATTGGTGATCCAATTTCAAATGAAGTACCGGTAAATGAAAATCCAATTTGTTGCAGAGCCCTCTACCCTGACCAGTGATCAAAAGCATTACCACCTAATCCTTGTCCCAAACACCCACTTGCTTTTCCATTTCCAATCCATAACTCTTCTCAGCTGTATCTACCATGGTTCTGTTCCCAACCCTCAGTACTGGTGCAATGCACAAGGTGATGTTAAACGTGAATTTGATTTGATTTGAAAGTTTTCCAGAGCCTAATTCACTTGTACCACAGCCTTGAGCCTGCAGTGTTATAAGATTTCCACTCTAGGACCACGGCCACAATTGTCATTCAATACCACACTGCGTGATTGATTATCACACTCTAAGAGACCCTGGTGGATTTCTAAGAAGAGATATTCCTTAGAGGTGATGCTAAACAATGTCAGGAAAGGTGTAGTTTCCATCGAGGTCAATGGTATGTGCAATGTTCTTGCTCTGACTGAAAAGTTTTGGAACCTTTTAAATATACTGTGTACTTGGATTTTTGTGATGTTTCTGTACCTTCTGGCCTTCACGGTGGGCTGTGTCATGCTCCCAGTGACTGAGCTTGATTCTTAATGCCTTCTGGAATATTCAGCCTGTATTTTAAGTGATGAGAATGCTAGAATTATTTAAGCAGGGCTTTGAGTATACCTAAAATCTTTTCATCTGTCTACCTGGTAATCCTTTGCTATGAAGGAGCTCAGAGTAGACTTTCTTAGGAAAGTGGTTTTGGGCATGTGAACGACATTTGGACTTAACTCCGCTGAATGTAATTCCAGCCTTAATGCCAAGGATGTTGGCCTGGGTGAGCAATGAATTGCCTATCCTGCCGGCAGATTTGGAGGATTTTCTGGAGACAGCACTGATGGTGGAGTTTCAGAACTATTCAGAAAGGCAGAAATCACTGTAACCTGATATTGGTGAGTTTTGTGCCAGGTTTGAGATGTTCGTCTAAACGCTCTTTTCAGATAGTTTAAGACTGCAGTGGCTCACCATGACTTTCGTCACAGACGTCCGTCTTCACTGGGGGGGGAGGGGGAAGCAGTCTGTACTTGGTGGGAGCCTTTTATATATTTACAGTAACATTCATTTCATATGAAATATAAAATACAGAACTATTTGATTATATGGAATTCTTGTGAGGGGTAATAGTGATTATATGCTTATTTTAAGTGCTTAACCGTTTGACAGTGAAAGGATTCGTTTTATGTACACTTACATCTTTCCTATGCACATAGTAGTTGTGTGGAATTTCACCAGAAATCAAGGTGCAGCTTGAATTTTGATAGGATAATGTTGAATTGCTGTGTTGAGTTCTCCAGCAGTTTGTCCTTTTTCAGTGGATTATTCCTCTCTGTACAAGCTAGTAGAGAGTATCTCTTCTGTATGTTAGTGATCTTTACCATTCAGCTGTATTTATAAAACAAATATGACATTAATGTGAAGCAGATTCATCTGCCAATAGTATCGTAAACTAACTGTTATTGAGGACAAAGATAAATATCTGCTGCATTGCACAGACTGAATTTTAACTACAGCTTTATCTCTGTGCACAGCACAAAACTACCTTGCCTTGATAATGTGAAGGAACTTCCTTAAATGTACCATTGTGAGAAGTTCCCACTTGTAAATAAATGGAAAGGTTTTAATAATTGTTTCCTGTACAGTATATAGCGTTTCCAAAATATTTGCTGCAAGAGCATTTGACAAAAGTTAGGGAGAAGAAATGCTAGTCTGGGTCTGTAATTCACAGATTTAAACACTTTAAACTCTGTAGGAACATACCATTGAATTGACGGGATTAAGGTCATTAGAGATATCATCTGTACTAGAAGGTTACCCAACCTTCTCAAGGACTCATCAGAGAGATGCTGTGACAAATTAGTGCCAGCACCTATGAAGGTATAATTGAACTGGAGAAAGCACTCTCATGGAAGGAAGGAAGAGATTAAGGAAAGAAAAAATATATATAAATGCTGATCTACTTCAAGATGTCTGAATTTTATTTCAGCTGGTTGAGGTGTGTATAGTTTCCACAAGCAATGCAGTCATCTAGAGTAACATAGACAATGCTGGAGAAAGGCAGCATCTGAGAAGGAAAATAAAGAGTCAACATTTTGTCCAAGATCCTTCATCAGGACTGGAAGGGAAAGAGACAAAAGCCAGAACAAGAAGGTGAGAGACAGGAAGGAATACAAGCTGTTAGGAGCTAGGTGTTATCAGGAGAGTGGGAGAGGAACATGGGAGAAACTGGGTGATGATAAGTAGAAGAAGAAAAAGGTTGAAGAATAAGAAAGAATAAGATTTTGTCCTGCTGAAGGATCTCAGCCCAAAAACATCAACTGTACTTTTTTCCATAGATGCTGCCCAGCCTGCTGAGTTCCTCCAGCACTTTGTATATGTTGAAGAATAAGGAATCTAATTTGTAATAAAATCTAACAGGAAATATATGAGGAAAAAGGGGAGGACCCTGTGCTAAAACCTCGTTGGCCTTGTGCGGGAACAAGCAGTAATCCTGCTTCCACCATGTGGGTGCGCAGGATCTCTTCAAAAACCTGAAATCATTCATGTTCTGGGTGTTTTGTTTAAGGACTATTCTGCACATGGTACAGAGACTTTTCCTGGGATAAAAGGGAAGGGTTAGAATGAGTTTGGTCTCAGTCTGCCCTTGCCATTTGTTCTCTGATCTTATAAGCTGTTATTAAGCCCTGGCTTTAGACTATTTTACTTTACATAGTACCAAGTCCTCCACATAACTCTCCACTATTAATTTGTTTATAAATCTACACATATACTGTATCTGATATGGATTTCCACACCTTAGTGGAAGTGGTAGCAATGCTGTGGTAAATAACATTAATAAGAGATGCTGAATATGTTAAGGAGTATGACTGGACCAGAAGGCCTTTAAACTCCCAACATTCTGAAGCAGCCACTTCAAAATTCCTTCAGCATCAGCTAGAGGTGTGGTGCATACTGCCTGCAAACTCTGACTAGTCGAAAGATCCAAAAGCCTGATGAGAGTTTTGTACTGTGGAAGCTGCAGTGGCCCCCAGTACAGGAACCTGTCCCTGTCTTTTTTTTTACTGGCTATAGTCAATCTTTTTCATAATTCTAGTGCATGTTCCGAAGAATTTGTTCTGCAAGCTTCATCAATATCTCTAAGGTTTACGAGTGTGGGTGCTACTTCGTGTTTCTGGAAGGGATATACAGACTCCTCCAGATCAGGATATGGGTCACCGGGCTCTATCACATAAGCATGTGGTCCCCATCCGTGGGTTGGTTTCCATCTAAAACAGGCCAATTTACTGTCTCAAGGTATGAATTATTACTGCATTGTTTGGATCTGGTACAAATTACGCTGGTCCGAGTCCAGCAGGTCGTACAGTGGGGTTTGGTCTGTCTAATCTACATCCTACCCTTTGTTCTATCCCTTCATCATTCCAGTCTCTGACTTGAAGACTAAAGTTGGGGTATCATCTCTCATATTTCTGATATGCTATTAACAGATTCATTTGCCTGCACGACTGCTAGGTATCAGGATGTCGGCCATTTTATTGTACTAGGTGGGGTGCCAAAGCACTTGTCAAACACACTCTGAATTGGATCACTGCTAAAGAATAATTTGTTCTAAACTAATACTTCTGGTATAACATGACCACGTTCGGCACCAACTGTGATGGTATTGGGTTTCCTGACCACGAAGTTCTAAACTGAAGTAAATACCTTAAGTCCTATCAGATATAAATAGCCACAAGTATCCTGACTTAAGGGAGGTTGTACTGTAACTACCCAGTCTTCAAAAACTAGTTCTCTTCCCTCTTTATTCTCCATTGTGAGTTTTGGCTGCCAATACCCACTATTTGAGTAGTGTCATCCTTACCAAAGAGAAGATGCTTCCAGCTAACAAAGTAGTTTAAACTACAGTTCATTTATTTTCAGTGATGCATGTTTAAATCCAAACAACTTTCTAATCTCCGACTTTAGATACAACACTGAGTCATGTCATCTGCAGAAATTCTCTGATGATTTAGCAATAGTTGAGTGTATAAAGGGAGGACGGGAGGGTGAATACAGGGCCTTGGTGGAGGACTTTGTCAAATGGTGCAGGCTGAATCACCTGCAGCACAACATCAGTAATACAAAGGAGATGGTGATGGACTTTAGGAAGACTAAGCCTGCACTGCTCCCTGCTACTATTTATGGTGAGGACGTGGATGTGGTGAGGACCTACAAGTACTTGGGGGTGTACCTGGATGACAGACTTGAGTGGAGCACAGCACAGAGGCTGTGTACAAGGGCCAGGGACTCCTTTACTTTCTGTGGAGACTGAGGTCCTTTGGAGTGTGCAGGCCGCTCCTTTACATGTTTGTTGTCGCCAGTACAATCTTCTATGTGGTGGTGTTCTGGGGCAATGGCATCAACACGGGTGATGCCAACAGACTCCATAAACTGATTAGAAAAGCTGGTTCTGTTATAGGAGTCAAACTGGACACATTGGAGGCTGTGGTAGAACAAAGCCTCCAATGTGTCTAGTTTATTCCTAAAACAGAAAATCCCAGCAATTCTGGACAAAGTTTCTCACTCCCTGCATGCCAACTTGGCTGAACAGAAGAGCACTTTTAGTAAAAGACAAAGAAGGGTACTATATGAGGTCGTTCTTACCCTCAGCCATTAGGCTCTATAATAAGTCAATCTGTAACCAGGGAAGTGAAGAGCCAGGGATCAATAAAGTATCTATCTATCTAAAACATGTTTGAAACTCACAGAGGATTTCTTTCGTACAAAACATTTCTAAATTACAAACCATTTGTAAACTACAAAGGATTTTCAAAACGCATGTATAATCCTTATAAACCAAAAAGACACACCAAAGATGCAGGCAAACAAATTGCCCATCGCAGAGATCAAAGCCATAGGAATGGACTCTAATCAGCCCATCTTCCTATCATTCTTCCTGAAGTTCTTCAACCACTCCCAATAAGTTTGAACTGTTCTCTATATTTTATGCACTTTTTTTTACCACTTTGGTGACTTCATATGTAAATTATATTTCTTCAGATACACTTTTTACATAAACAGTCTAAAAGCAACTTGGAGACATAGTTCACAAGTCACAATTATTGCTGTAAAGCTATTTTCCTTGAGTACATAAACCTTCCAAGTATAAATGCATCAGTTATTTGATTATGGTAAATGATATTATCCATAATCTGAAAGCTTCCTTGAACTAAACAACTTAAGAGTCAGCTTGTCTATTTGAAACAAGCAAATTACACAATCCACTGTCTTATACTGAACTCTCAAGCAGCAATTAACCAAGTGCAGTGAGCTACTTCTTACTGATAAAGTGACTACTCTGTAGAGAATTTGTTTACAAAGCTGTTCTATAGACAGTACTTGTTTTAACTTCACACTGATTACCATTTACAGCTCAAGAACTGAAGGCTGACTCCATTTATGACAAGAGTCAACCATTAGTTGGAAGTTTACTTACAATTATTTGTGATCTTACAAGTGGCAGCTGCTGTGATTAGAATGTGAGCCTTGCAAAACATGAGAAAGAGGAGAGGAAGCGCGTGCCCAGCACAGAAGCTGTGGCTGTGTGCAAGAGTGGGTGGGAGATTAGCTTGTTTTGTTGTTTTTTCTGTTGCTTGTGTTGTTCTGCTGAACATTGTGGGCATGCTACATTGGCGCCGAAATGTGTGGTGACACTTCAAGGTTGTTGGTTAATAACACAAACAATGCATTTCACCTTGTTTCAATGTACATGCGTTAATTAAATAAAACTAAATGGGAGATTAAATTGAAATTGGCAGCCTCTAGGAGATCTGCCTTTTGAGGTGGATGGAGCAAAGGTGCTTGACAATGCAATCCCCCAATGTGTATCGGGTCTCACTGAATTGCTGATTATTTATTTGACTCCACAGATGCTGCCTGACCTGCTGACTTCTTCCAGCATTTTGTGTGTGTTGCTCAAAAATCTAGAGTAGATTTCATTTCAAGCTGTGGCATCAATACCAAACAGGCTTGACCAAAGGGTACCAGCTGATTGTAAAAGGGGAGAGGTAATAATTACTTAATTAATTATTGCTGAGAGCATAGTTCCATTCATTGCATTGTTCAGATTCAAATTGCAGAATCGATGTAGTCTATCACCATTACACTTGGCACATTGTTCAAAGCTTTCTTAATTATGTGTTCACAAGTAGCTGAAGGCAGCATATAAATCAAGAAAAATGATGCTGCATTACATAGGTTAATGCATCAATGGTGATGCTAATTTGGCACCAGGAATCTACTGAAATTTAATAATTCTGAAATTAGCGCACACACATTGTGGGTTATGGTCAAGAATATACATAAATTGCAAGTACCTACTGATGTCAATGTAGCAAAGTAACCCTATAACATTCACAAAGTGACAAAGGCAACACTCCACAGTGTTCTAGAGAAGGATTAGAGAAGTGTCTAAAGGTGAAGACAAGCAGTCGGTTCTGAATACGCTTTTGAAGATGTAGAGATGAAAAGCTGCTGAAGATTTTTGCCAGAAACCAACGCATTTATGAAAAATCATTAAACAAGTAAGCAGTGAGTGGTAAACCACTGACGGTCCCAAGAAGTAACAAGAATGATTGCAGTTATTCTGTCTGAATCTCCCAAGGGCATCTTGCAGGTTGAAGGTGATTCAATCATAGACAGCAAAGCCCTGTTGCACATAAATCCTGCCAAAGCATTAGAAAAATTGGGATGCTCCAGGCATTCAGACTGAAACAAATGCCATCTTTAAGTCTGTTGACATTTTTGAAACTGAAGTAATGTTTATTTAAGTAATGCCATAAAACATTACTGTATTCCTAAATCCCACACTACAAAATGACCTAAAAGGCTGAAGGACTCAGTTTTTGACACTGTATAAAGCTTCATCCCATTTAGTTGCTGAAAAGAGATGTCAAAAGATGATAATACTGGACAGCAAATTTTTTTTTCGAAAGTGCTGCTTCCTCAGAATTTTTTTCGGTAATGATAGATCACTTGAAGCAGAACACAAATATAATTTCAGACTACTTGTATCAGTGGGAATTTGGAGAAACAAGAAATTAACTTTTATTGAATATAGTGTGTTTAATTGCATAATGGTGCTGACACTTCCAATGGTACCACTAAGCTAAAAATGTCTTGTTGATGATTTTCATTTGTACTCAGTGACTGAGGCTTCTCGCTTAAGTGTCCAACAATAATCAGCCAGCATTGATGGATTCCAGTTGTCCTGATGCCACTTCTTCATGACCACAATGTCCTGGTGAAACATTTCATCATAATAGTCACTGGCAGTGCCAAGACTTTCAGGGAAGAAGTCTAAATGGTAATGTAGAAAATGACTCTTTAGTGGCATGTTGCACTTCATGGCTATGTATGCTTGAAGCACATTGTCAACCAGCTGCACATAGTTAGGTGCTCTGTAGTTGCCAAGAAATTTTTCAACAACATCTTTGAATGCCTTCATAGAATATAGAAATCTACAGCACATTACAGGCCCTTCAGCCCACAATGTTGAACCAGTTATGTAACCTACTCTAAAAACTGTCTCAACTTTCCCTACCGCACAACCCTCTTTTTTCGAAGCTCCATGTACCTATCTAAGAGACTCTTAAAAGACCCTATTGTATCTGCCTCTACCACCATTACTGGCAGTGCATTCCATGCACTCACCACTCTCTGTGTGAAAAACTTACCTCTGACATCCCTCTGTGCCTACTTCCAAGCACCTTAAAACCATGCCCCCTCATGTTAGTCATTTCAGTCCTGGGAATAGCCTCTGGCTCTCCACACAATCAATGCCTCTCATCATCTTGTACACATCTATCAGGTCATCTCTCATCCTCCGTCACTCCAAGGAGAAAAGGCGAAGTTCACTCAACTTTCTCTCATAAAGCACGCTTTCCAATCCTCCAGGCAATATCCTTGTAAATCTCCATGCAATTTTCTTTGGACTTACTAAAAGTTCTTTGAATTGCCTGTCATTGATGAAATGTTTGATTTGTGGATCAACAAAAATGCCTTCCGTAATCTTAACATCAGCTATTCTGGGAAGTATCTGTCTCAAATATTGAATTTCTTCACAGAAATTTCTGTGCCTGATTACAGCAGATTCCATCCTTGCAAGCTTGAAACCAATAATTCTGTTTTTGCCTTTGACAGACCCAAGTTTCTGACCGGGTCATTTTACTCAGATTGAGGAATCAGTTGAAGCTCACTCAACATAAATTGTTCAAAATCGTTATCAGTATCAGTGGTGTTTTCCATTCTGGGCTAATGCATAATGGCACCTTCGTCTGCCTCCTCTCAACTCCATGTTTCTGGTGGCTTCGGTCCTGGAAGACTAGCATCATATGGCACAGGTCTCATGGCTGAAGGGAGATTGAGGTATTCTTAGATTTCTTGTTTTTGGCAGAGAAAGCAGACATACTGGTCAGACAGAAGTAGTTGTCTGTCACATGATCCTTCTCTCGCTGTACCATCAGGACTTTTGAGTACCTGAGAGCCAAGCTCTAAGATCAACAGTGTATATTGCACAACAAATGTGAGGAGCCCAGGCTTTGTCTTCGTTGCCAGTTTTACAGCCAAAGTGGAGTTCATTGGCTTTCTTAATTAGAGGAGTTAGGCTCCATCTTTGAGTATATACTCACCACAGATATAGCAGAAAATATCGAGAATGTTGCAACATCGAGAAGGCATTTTCCTATCAAAAATACTCTTGAAAATACAATTATTTTATTGTGAGTACACTCAATATGCTAGGTGCATCAACAAGAACATAAACACAATGTATAGGATGATGTGTGTGTGATGCTTTTATCATCTTTCTAAAACTTGTCCTTCCATGCAGTGTCTACCCTGCTTAAGTATGTCGCAGCATGCCTGGACAAGATAGAAAACTTACATTGTGGGCAGCATTTTAATTGACTTGAATTGTGAAGAGAAATAACAAATATAGGCATTTCAAAAAAAAACTGGTGTGGATGGGGAAATTTCATGATGATTTTCATGATCAACAGCCTAAAATCCTTAAGATACACTGAAAAGTATTTCGGAAGCAAAATCTTTGTTGTCCAAAGCAGTTCAAGCCTAGTTTCGGCAAATTTCCACCAGTTCCTACAAACGTGCACATAAACATACATGTACACATATGTGCATACACATACACACGTGTGTGTTCATCAGACTTCTGAACAGTCTCGACAATATTTCTCTTCACTGGATGTTCTTCATTTCACTTGATGCAGTGATTCTCTATCATTGGGGTATGTGACAACACTTAGTTCTATCTGGACTTTTGTTATCCAATTACATTGAAAACAATGTTTTAAGGAGACAGACTTAAAGATACCGGCAAAAAAATTGAGTGATAGCCAAGCCTTGAATGCAGTCTGAAATTGTGGGTACTGATTCAGAAATGACTTTAAATAATTTTATGGATCAATAACTTACTGTGGAGTAAGAGCTCAAGAAGAGATTAAACTGTATTGCTTTTTAGAACTGCCATAGCAGAAATGGATCAATTGACCTCCTATGCTGTACAGATTCAATATTTGCCCATGGAA
The DNA here is from genome assembly GCF_030144855.1 of Hypanus sabinus. Classification (NCBI taxonomy): domain Eukaryota; kingdom Metazoa; phylum Chordata; class Chondrichthyes; order Myliobatiformes; family Dasyatidae; genus Hypanus; species Hypanus sabinus. The sequence continues at coordinate 132,735,573 of NC_082712.1, read as the reverse complement.
AAGAGGCATTGAGAAAATTACTCCAGATTTACAGGCCATCTCCAAATTACGAATGCCTAACTTATAGACACCTCTACATAGCCTTAAATTCAAAGTTCCAACGTACATAAAATACATTCATTCCTATCAGTGGCAGAGTTAGTTTCCTTTCTCTCCACTTTTTAGTCTTAATGTGCTTTTGATGCCATTCTTTACAATACTGTGGAGGTGTGCTTGGTTCATTTTTAAAGGAGGGAATATGCCAGTTCTTACAGAAACCAGTTAATATTTTTATTTCATATTTAGTCAAATTCATGTGAAAGATTAAATAAAGCTGCACATTTATGATGCAGCAGGTAATAGAACCATCAAAAATTCAAAAGACAATTCAACATTTTTATCACAAACAAGAGAAAATCTGCAGATGCTGGAACTCCAAGCAACACTCACAAAATGTTGGAGGGTATCGACCCAAAATGTTGACTGTACTCTTTTCCATAAATGCTGCCTGACCTGTTGAGTTCCTCCAGTACTTTGTGTGTGTTGCTAAAGATGTTTATCTCTTGTCATTCTTTCTTCTCTGTCCTCCTACAACTGATGGTCTTTGCATTAATGCTCCTTCAAATTCTTCACCTGAGACATGCAAGACCAGTCCAAATAGTTTCACTTATGAAATTCCAGGTCCCAGGGCTGGTGAACCTGTTGAGAACAGGTGCCCTAATTGCTGGTAATCTTCTAAAACAAATTCTCTCTTGTGTCATGGTAATTTTGCTCAGAGATTATCATTGATTAATGAATTAGTAACAATAATTATGGACCTTTTAAGGAAAATGAATGTCCTGTTACAGTTTTATGTGCATTCATTGTTTTAATATTAAAAGAAATATAAAAGTGACAGATTGAAATAAATGAAGCCTTTTCAAAAGCCTGTTTGAAAATTACTAATATTAATCTTTTAAAAAGACAAATGAAAAATAATATCATTTCTAAATAGTAACATTACTGAAACCATTTGCTATCCGAATACTGATGTGTACATCAGGTATGTGAAGATTTCAAAACATATCATCCCATATCCTATTTTCTCACCTCCATCTTGTTGCTGGCAAGCCAGCATGAGATGTTTCCTGTGCAAACATCTCACTGCTCAGAGGGTATAAAATATTCGTCACTGGTTCATTTGGCAGTAAAGGTAATCATCATGTATCTTTTATTAATGTTGGGTTTAAAGAATCAAGAGGCAGCACTGCATGTGACATGTAACAGAATTTTTGCATACACCATCTTGGGCAGGTGTCCGATTAGCTTCCCAGCCCTCTTCCATGACTTCAGCCTTGGCTTTCACCTGTATTTTAGAGCACAAAACCAGAGATTTGTTATCAGAAATACGTGGCCATTCAGTCCATTGTGACTGTGCCAGCTCATTGAATGAGATATCTGCTTTCCATGTCTCTGCTCATTCCCCAGAGATCTGTGGGTAATCCATTAAACTACAATATTGTGATAATAAGTGAACAAATAAAAGTAGCTTAATACTAATATTTCAATAGTACAGGGCAACATTAGAAATGCTGAGGTACTTTCCTTTATTTGCTATACATTGAGTTAACAAATAATAATTACAAATACAAAATCTAGCCCCCAGTTTTATCCTCATTGTTTTAGTGCTAAATTACTTTTCTCTGCTATAAAATGACTTGAGGAAATACTATTGTACAGGAAGGAGGTGTTTGTTTCAACTTTAATCATAAAACAGAAGAAATCTGATTCTCAAAGTCAGAGTGAAAGTGAGCAAGCTTTAAGTTACAGAGACGGGGCGGGATGGAAAAAAGGGATGAAAAAGTAGGGAAAGATAGAATGGATAAAGCAGTAGGAATATCTGATAGAGGGGGATCATTAATGTGACATTGAGAAGCCTATTATGCTTCTTTGTTTAAATGTCTGGTGACTCTAACAAGATTTAGTTTACGACATTTGGTGCCCGTGATTTGATTACCACTGCACTGGTCAATCTAACACAAATTAGATAACTAATCTGAAAAACCTTCTTTCAGTCTGCAAGTGACCCTGAAATTACAGGTGCTTGACACCTAAATTCTCCATCCACCTTGACCTTCCAACTTGGGCCTCTTGCAGTGTTCCAGTGAAACCCGATGCTCTATTGTGGAATAGAATCTCATCTTCCATCGAAGCACTTAACAGCCCTAGGAACTTAATGGTGAATTCAACAATTGCAGATAACTTTGTAGTTTTAATCAGATCTGACCACACCTGATGTAAGGTCATAAACTGTAGCATTAAGTCTCCACTGATGCTGCCTGACCTGCTTGTTCTTATTCTGATTTCAAGCAGCTACTGCATCACACAGTTCCCTCATTATTTTGTTTCCCTTTCCTCTTTTCATATCTATCTCTTCCTCCTCCATCTTCTCTAGACTGTAACAAGTCTTCAACGTTCTTTATCAGTTATTTCAAACACCAACCGTGTTAAGTGTCATTTTTTTTCTCTTGGTCTCCATCTTTTTGTAAACCTTCTCTTTTGTTCTCTTTACACTTCCCTCTTGCCCCAATGCCGATTAAAATGTGCTTATTTTCTAACTTTTCCAAGTTCTAATGAAAGATCATTGAAGCATTAACCCTCTTTCTCCCTCCACAAATCTTGTGTAGTCAGCTGAGTAGTTCCAGCATTTTCTAATTTTATTTACATGGGATTCAACTGTTTTGGTGAATTTTACAGATGTGCTTATTTTCTCCTCCTGAATATATTTGCACTCTGATTTATCTAACTTTACATAGAAAGATATAGGAAGATGCAAATCTGTTATCTCATGCAGTGCCTACTTTAACAGATTTATAAACCCATTATTACATCATGATGATGAATAGTTGGAGGCACGTGGAACACTAACTGCAAGTGAATGAAAGGATTAGAACAAAATCTGTCTTCAAATTTCTACAGGTAGTACATCAAGTTGAATAATTATCACACTTTGAAATAATTACAGACTAGATTGAAAGTAGGTTAATTTACTGTGCAGAAAAAATAGACGTTAGTGATGTAACATGGAAGCAATTATTTCTCTGCCAACAGCATGTTATTTAACCATGAATAATGAAGCTAGTTTTGCCAAAGGAAAAATATAAAATCATGGACTAATTATGTGGATTATCAATACATGCAATAATATATCAGTGTTAATGTAACAAAACATTTCAAACAGAAGTTGAAAGTAAGCTGTGAAAGGAAATATTAAAACAGATGACCAAAGACATGGTTACTGAGGTAAATTTTCAGGAGGATCTGAAGGGAGATAGAGAATTGACAGCACTTTGTGCAGGAATTCTTGAATAGGTCTTCACAGATGAAGATGCAGCCTCTAATGGTGGAGCAGAGGATGTACGTGAAATAAGAACTGAAGATCTTGCTGTCTGGGGATAGAATAGGTTGCGGGGATCATTGGGGCAAGACCATGAAAGGATTTGAAGCCAAATCTGAAAACTTCCAAATTGAGATGATATCATTCATCGTGTGGATCTCTACATTAATATTACACCTGAATCCTTCATTCTTTGGCTTTGAGCAAAGCCAATATTTATCACCAAGACAGAGAAAGTATTTGTGTGTGCTTTACTGAACTATTGTAGTTAACAAGGTGTGAATTTTCCAAATCTGGTCTTAGTTTTGAAAATTTAGAATTTGAATTCCGCAGTGATACAGGGGCAAGAATTAGCTCCAGACCAGGGTAACATGAGATGTAGATGTGATGTTATTCTGAAGCACATTCTTCACAGATCATGAATTTGAGGTGTGCTGTTAAATCTCACCGGATGACATACTTACATACTGGACAAACAGAGGATCACATTTAGTAACAGACTGATTTCACTGAGGTGCACCACTGAATGCCACAGGAGATCATTTCTCCCTCTGGTTATAAGACTCAGCAACTCCTCCTCCTCAAGTATATGAGTATATGGTTTCAGTGCACATCTGTATTTTGCACTATTACTTTTTAATGCACATTTTGTATTTTTTCATACCTCAATGCTTACATTTTGTATTTTAAAGTATGTATTTCTGACTGAGCAACCTTGCAACAATAATTTCCTTTGGGATAAATAAAGTTTTATCTTACATGGCGCATTACATCCAGAATGTGAGGTCTGCTTGATCTTGGACAGTGTCTAACTCCTTGCAATCACTCTTTTCCAGGAATGATTCCATAATAATACTGGTTAATGATGCCTAGCTGACAAGTTATTCAAAATAACCCTACCTTAACACAATTCTGCAATAAATTATTTTGTAATACAGTCAGCCCTCCTTACCCACGAGGGATTGATTCCAGGACCTCCCGCAGATGCCAAAAAACGCAAATGCTCAAGACCCTTATATAAAATGGCGTACTATTTGCATATAACCTATGCACATCCTCCTGTATACTTCAAATCATCCCTAGATTACTTATAATACCTAATACAATGTAAATGCTATGTAAATAGTTGTTATACTGTAATGTTTAGGGAATATTGACAAGGAAAAAAAATACATGTTCCTCTTGCTCACAACACAAGCACTGAACGAATGAGATGCGAGGCAAACAATGATCAAACAACAAGTAAAACTTGTCTTACCTGTACGGTAGTTGTTACACTGTCTTGTTTAGGGAATAAGGACGCTTTGGCGGAGGCTCAATAATACTAAAGTCAGGAACTGTGGAGGTTGAGGGCTGAGGATCTTCAAGCATTGAATGTCGAGACTTCAAAAGTGCAGGTGCTTTAGTTAGAAACATTGTTAGTGGAAGCTGTCTCTTTTTCTTTGCATCATCAAATATTGCAAGGTAGCCTTTCTCATCTGAGTTTCTTGAGCTCCTCTGGGAACGCTGCTGCGGCCTCAGCATTAGCCGATGCCGATCCTCCCATGATCTTTACGTTCTTGAGGCTGTAGTACTTTAGATAGCCAGCCAGCCAGCCATCCCTTACTAGCTTTAAACTCTTTTTTCTCACTCTCATCAACCCTGTCACAGTAGTGCTTATAGAAACTAAGAGCTTTTTCACGTATAATTTGGCCATCGACAGGGATATGCTTCTGTGACATGTCCTCTAGCCACATACTTAATACTTTTTCGGTGAAAGATAGCACTTTACGCTCCCTCTTAACTTTTGAGGAATTGCTTTGACCACATAATTGCTTTTTAGGAGCCATTTTTTCACAGGAACAGAGTAGCGAATGAACGAGACGCGAGGTGAACAATGCTCGAACAACAAGTGCTGGAAGAGGGAAGAGCACTTCTCGATTCGCGGTCGGTTGAATTAGCGCTTGTGGAACTCATGCATAAGGAGGGCCAACTGTAATCATGGTACGCTCTTCAGGGCTCAAAGAGACTTTGGAGATGAGAGCAAACATTGCAACATTTCCAGTCTCTTAACAGTTTTAGTAGCCAAGGTATTTGTGATGGTGGTCTGGTTAAGTTTCTAGTCAATAGAAAACGCTAGGCTATTAATGATAGTGAATTCAAAGATGACAATGCTATTGAATGGAGAAGAAAGTAGTTTAACTCTGTGAATCAGTAGTGATATGTGTTAATTGTTGAATATTACTTGGCTTTCGCCTGTCCAAACGTATGTAATCTAGAATTTTCTTTGTTATAAGAAACTGTGAATGAAACAGAATACAGCAATTATTTCTTTCCTTGTGATCAGGAAAAGCCATTGAACCCATCAGAAGGATTATTGCAATGCTTTCCTGACAGATTCCTTCAGTAAAGTTCTGAAATTAGGAATATTGGCCTCCTACCATTGTAATTAAGTTTTACTAAGGGTATGACATGGGAGAATGTATCTTCCAGTCTCCATTTACTTCGGTTTTCCAATTGATTCTCAATATCTTATCAAAGGCTGAATTTATATCCAGAAAAATTATTTGACCTCAGTTCTAGAATTCATGTCTTAATAATGTAGGGTTTTACCAAGGTGAAATTCAAATCAAGCCCTGAGGTTCAGAGTATTAGTGATGATCACTCTGTAATAGGTCTCTTTTCATCACTTTAAAGTTTCAGTGGTTCAGTAGTCCTGAAAGCATAGCCATACTTTGTGCATAAGTTCTCAGCCTCAAAATGGAGAGGTTGTTGGGCCTTATCTTTGTCTGGTGCATTCAGCCATTTATTAATTTCATTTGAAATGAATAAAATTATCAGAATATTAGAGTCTGTGACCGTGGGTATCCGCTCTGCACTCCACATTATTCAATTACATGAGACATGCATGAGTTCCAGTAAGATGGTGGTGCACTCAGACACAGCACCTTCTATGGGGTCATTAAAGGTGTTATTGTCTTTTTTAATGTATTTTTAACAATCACAAGACCCTGCTGTGCATTAAAATACTGCAGATTTACCTTATCAGGGAGTTGCTCGTTGGAAGAGAACTGGACTTGGTGTAGATTGTGCTGCTGACCACTTCAGAGCGGTGTTGGTACACAAAGGTGGTGTGCAATCTGACAGCGAGTGGTCATCCGAGTCGCTTTCGTTGTGATCACAAAACCCTGTTGGACATTGTTAATAGGAATCCTGTAAATCTAATTCACTGATTTATTGGTGAGTCGGTGGGGGAGCTGCGTGGCCTTGGTCGTAGTCTCAAGCCATGGTGTCACCTGTTTACAGCTGCCCTGGCAAGAGGTATTGGAGTCGGTGCGCTCCACCAGAGTGACAAAGACTGCATGTTGCCACGTCCATGCTAGAGTCAGTGTTGCCCCCCAGTGTACGCTCAGCAGAAGATAAACCATATTGTGTTCAACTGCAGATTGCTGCGACATTCCTGGGCTTGATCTTGGAGTATATTTTTTTGTATGACTGTAATTTACTGATACCTTTTATGTTCTTGCTATCTTCTAGGTGCTATATTTGACTTGTGCTGTGTGTGACAGTTGTTCCTGTGTTTCACTGTGTTACTGTTTCATTTGGCTGTATTCATGGGTTGAATGACAATTAAACTTGAGCTTGAGCTTGATAAATGGTGTTGTCTCACACGAGTCACTCAGTGATTAAGTGAACTCAGTCTATGTGACATTTTGACTTAGTCGTCAAATATAAAACAACAGATTCTCAGAATGGTGGATCATCTTTGCAATTCTGGTCTGGTGATTATAAACCATTTGAGCTCAAGTTAATGACCTCCACAAACTCCTTTCAGCTCCATCTCTGGTGTCCATTACTCAGTGTCCTTGATACTTAATAAACCTAACCTAAACATTAAAACCGAATTGATTTATATAAAAGCATGAGACATTTTTTACTTCCTTATTTAGACCAACAATGCCTCTGTTAATAAAAATATAAATCTTTTGAAAGTAAACACGATCAGAAGTTCTCCTTTCCCCTGTTCCCATTTGCTGTTGCACTTAATGAATTTTACAGAGTAGAAACTACAGCTGAGCCAGCATTGTTCATGTGTATTTGTAGTCAGCCTTGTGGGAGAGACTAGTTTACTGCATCTTGAACTCCAAGCCTCAGGCTCAGTGACAGATATTCACATTAAGAGTAACTGCCGATCAATCCAGGCAGATGATTTATCCCTCTTTCATCGGCAAGCTGCAGAAAATTGGCAAAGTTGTTAAGCACATTTTTCTTTCCACATGAAAAGAGGAGAAAACTTTTCTTCCTAAAATCACAGAGTAATTTATGACCTGCACCTTTTTATAACAATTAAAGAAGACATGAAATGTGAAACAGCAATTCGCATGCATTTCTTCACTAGTATAGCACATCTGTTGGCTGGTGGTGTAGTGACATCAGCGCTGGACTTTGGAGCAAAGGCTCCTGAGTTCGAATCCAGCCGACTCCCTTGCATGCTTTCCATTCATGCTGGGTTGAGCATTGAGCTAGCAAATTAGCCTTGTAAAAATAAGAAAGCCTGCTTTCGGCATCCCGATGACTCCACTCGAAGTTAAGGGCTTTCTTCTTCTTCTTCATAGCTCATCTGGTAGTCTCCTCTATATTGGAGAAACCAAACACATTATGGGACATAATTGGAATAAATGTATTTACATTTGATTGATCCAGCTGGTGAGGAAATAAGAGCAGAAATTGTCCTCGCCATTGTATTTCAGTTCTCAGTAAGTATGAGGATAGTGACAATAAACTGAAGGATTGCAAATATTACACTCATATTCAAGGAAGGAGAAAAGAATAAATCAGGCAAATTAACAGGAAATTATTTTAATAGCTAAAGTAATGTTTTAAAGACTATAATTTGAGACAAATTTGAATAGTCATTTGGATGATAATAAATTACCAAAGGAGTGACAACAGCATTTATAAAGGGAAAGTCGTGCTTGACTCCCTTATTTGAAGTTTTTGGTAGGCCTGAGGCCTATGTCTTGGTGTTGAGACGCTACCTCCAAAGGCAGAAAACGGTACAATCAATCTACTGTTGAGACGTGGGGCTCAGGGCGACACCATGATTGGCAGAGTTAATGTGGGCCATTGCGGGGATGAGGGGGTTGGCTTACAAGTTGGCAGCACCTGCTCCATGTGTAAACATGGAAAGTGATGGTTTCTCTCATCACTTACTGTTGAAAGCAAACAAAACTTTCCCTTTGTTTGCTTGCACAGCTCTTCACAGCACAGAGGTAAGTGAGGAGTTATGTTTTCTTCAGACATCAAAGGTCTTTTTCTGGAGAGTTTAGTAACAGGACGACCTGCTACATTAATGATTTGGACTAGAGGTTACAGAATACAATTCTAGAATCTGCAGATAAACCACAGCATGGAAACTGGAATAACTGGTGAGGAAGATATTAATAATCTGCAAGAGGACGTATGACAGCAGAAATTTAATGTTGAAAGATGAGAGAAGATAGCTTTTGGCAGGAAGTATTGTGCAGTCAGTTATTGATATGCTAACTATCAGGTCTGCGAGCTTCCTTTGAACTGTAACAACTTAGCCAGCATTGTATGTTTAGAAACAAGCTAGATTAAATAACCCATGGTCTTATACTGCGCTTCTTGACACCAATAAGGCAGGAGCAGTGACCAACATACTGCCTTCTATGGACAATGTGTCTGCTATATACACAGCTTGTTTGCAAAGTAATCCAACTGGTTACTGCTTGCCATTCACAATTTAAGAACGGGCTGCAATATATGACCAGAGGCTAAACAAAGTATACAAGTTAGAAGTTTAACTTACACTGTTTGATCTTTACAAGTGGCAGCAGCTGTGTCCAGAAAGCTAAACCTGGCGAGAAAAGAGGCCCACTAGCTCAGGAAGCAAATATCCATCACACAGGTGTGCAATTATATGAGTGGTGAAAGAGGTTTATTTGAAGGGATTTACAGAAGGGATCTGTTTGTTTAACTTTAATTTTTTTTAAGATGTTGTATCCTCTGCCGGAGGTACAATTTTTAAAAAAAGCTAGCAAAGCAAAAATTCAAAAGCACACGCAGGAAATCTGAAATATAGTTTAGATGAAGGATCAGACCTGAAAATTAACTCTGCTTTTCTTTCCTTTGATGCTCCCTAGTCTGCTGGGTGTTTCCAGCATTTTTTGTTTTTATTAAAGACAACATACATATACTTGACAGTTATAATACACAAAAATGGTCTTTTAACATCACAAAATAATAATTATACCTGCCAATCCAGCAAAGATACAACAAAGTTAACAGAAATTATGGATATAGCAGATGTTGAAGTCAAGAAATAAAGACAAAAGCAAGAATAAAGACAGCGGTTTTAAAGAGAGAGTTGTAGTCATTGACCTGCAATAGGCTAAAAAAAACATATTTGTTAAGTAAGTGATGTAAGTGCATTGAAGTGGTGGGGTTGGAAAGGTTGGAGGGGAGATCCTTAGTGAGAGAGAAATAGAAGGATAAATGATGAAGGAAATGATGATGTGGACTAAAAATGCTAAGTAATAGAAAGTAAAACTCTGAGCTTCATGGAGCAGTAACTCAATACACCAGGTCCATTGACCAATATCTGCTGCCTACAGAGAAAGAGGAACAGAGGTTATGGAATGATGTGTTGAATTCATGGTAGATTCTGTAAGATTATAGTCTGTTACAAAAATAGTGTTTTCTTCAAACTCCTGTTGAGTTCATTGCAAAACTAGTGAAGGCAAAGGTAAGAGTACAAATCTGGGGAAAATTTAACATGGCAAAAGATAGAATGCCTACAGTTATACTGTAGATTTAATGATTTTAAACAAATTCACACATTACATATGTTCTAATGTCTTCAGTATTGTCAGGATAGAACCGTGGCCTTTCAACTTCTTTGCTTCAACCATCTCAGACCCCAAACCCAATGAGTGACTTGTTTGAACTACGGTAGCTTTTATGCTGCATGGCTTGTACACACTGTGATTCCTGGATAATGGGAAGAGCAAACACAAATTTCTGTCTACCAAACTAGAAATCTGTGACTAATTCATCAACAGATTGTGAAAAATTTCAATCAATCATAACTAAAGGCAGAATTAATAAAGCACCTATATGCTTCATTGTTGGGTACCTTAGACTATGGACCATAAGACAAGGGATAAGAATTACGCCATTCAGCCCATGGAGACTGTTCTGCCATTCCATCAAGGTTGACATGATTGATTTACTGTCCTTCACATCCCCATTCTCCTGCTTCTCCCTGTAACCTTTGATGCCCTTACTAATCAAGAACCTGTCAACCTCCACATTAAATGTACTCAGTGACTTTTCCTCCACAGCTGCTTGTGGCAATGAATTCTACAGATTCAACACCCTCTGGCTAAAGAAATAACTCTTACTCTCTGTTCTAAAGTGACATCTTTATAGTCTGAGGCTGTGCCTTCTGCTCTAGATTTCCCTACCTCCTCTCCACATCCATCCTTTCTAAGTCTTTCAATATTTGATAGAATTCAATGAGTTTGCCCTCTCATTCTTCTAAACTCCAGCAAATACAGACTGAGAGCCAACGATTGCCTCTCATGTGTTAACCCTTTCAGTACCTGAATCATTTGTGAACCTCCGCTCATCTCCCTGCAAAGCCAACACATCCTTTTTTAGATAAGGGGCCCAAAACTGCTCACAATACCCCAAGTGTGGTTTGACCAATGCCTTATAAAGCTCAGCACTACCTACTTACTTTTATATTCTAGCCTATTCAAAATGAATGCCAAGATGGCATTTGTCTTCCTTACCACTGATTCAACCTGCAAGTTAACCTTAAGGGAATCCTGCACAAGGACTCGCAAGTACCTTTGCACCTCTGATTAATGAATTTTCTCCCCCTTATGGAAACAGTCTGCACCTTTATTTTTTCTACCAAAGTGTATGACAATACACTTCCCTACACTATATTCTAGCTGCCATCTTTGCCTGTTCCCCTTATTTGTTTAAGTCCATCTGCAGACTCCCTGCTTCCTCTACATTATGTGCCCCTCTACCTATCTTTGTTTCAATCACAAACCATTGACGTAAACTGTGAAAAGAAGCAGTCCCAACACTGACTCCAGTGGAACGCCACTAGTGGGTGGGGGACAAATCAAATGATCCACTTTAGTCTCACTCCTTTCTTCGCGCCAATCAGCCAATCTTCAATACATTCCAGTATCTTTCCTGAAATACCATGAGTCTTAGTTTGTTTAGTAGCCTCGTCTGCAGGACCTTATTAAAGGCCTTCTGAAAATCCAAGTAAACTGCATACACTCACTTAACTTTTGTCTATCCTGCTTGTTCTTTCCTCAAAGAAATCCAACAGATTTGTCAGGCAAGATTCCCTCTTTTGAAAACAATGCTGATTTTGACCTATTTTGTCATGTGCCTCTAGGTACCTCAAAATCTCATCCTTAAAAATGTATTCCAACATCTTTCCAAACACTGAAGTCAGGCTAGACAATAATTTCCTTTCTTTTGCCTCCCTCCTTTCTTAAAGAGTGGGGTGACATTTGTAATTTAAAGTCCTCTGGAACCATTCCAGAATCTTGTGATTCTTGAAAGATAATTACTAATTCCTCCACAATCTCTTCAGCTACCTCTGTGGTGTAGTCCATCCGGTCCAAGTGTCCTGTCTATCTTCAGACCTTTCAGCTTTCCAAGCACGTTCACCTTAGTAACAGCAACAACACTTACTTCTGCACCCTGCCACCCTTGAATTCAGGATACTGCTGGTGTTTTCCAAAGTAAAGACAGACATAAGATACTTATTCATTTCATCTGCAGTTTCTTTGTTCCCCCATTACTACCTCTCCAGGGTCATTTTTCAACAGTCTGATATCCTCTCTTGCTTCTCTTTTACTCTTTATATATCTAAAACAAAAACTTTTGGTATTCTCTTTGATATTATTGACTAGCTTCCCTTCATATTTCACCCTTACTCTCACTGGGTTTTTATTTGCCTTCTGTTGGTTTTTGACTTCCCTTGTCAGTCACAGTTGTCTCATCCTCCCGTTAGAAAACTTCATTATCATGTACAGTACTGTATCTATCTTGAGCCTTCTGAATCGCTTCTGGAAACTCCAGCCATTTGCTGTTCCGCTGTGTTCCTTGCTAGTATCTCCTTCCAATCAACTCTGGCCAGCTCCTCTCTCATGCCTCTGTAATTCCCTTTAATCCACTGTAGTAATGATGCATCTGATTTTAGTTTCTTCCTCTCAAACTGCAGGGTGAATTCTATCATATTATGATAACTGCCTCCTAAGAATTCCTTTACCTTAAGCTCTCTAATCAAATCTGTTTCATTACACAACACCCTATCCTGAATTGCTTTTTCCCTATTGGACTCAATCACAAGCTGTTCCAAACAGCCATCTCGTTGGCATTCTGCAAATTCCTCTTGTGATTCACCAACCTGGTTTTCCAAACCAAATTTGAAATCCCCCAATTATTGTAATTTTGTCCTTTTTACATGTCATATGTTTCTCCCGTTGTAATTTGCACCTTTGATTTTAAGCTCCCAAATATGATCTTCTTTCATGTATGACTAAGTGATACCCATAATGCCATACCTATGAATTTCTAACTGCACTACATGATCATCTACCTTATTCCATATATTGCATCCATTCAAATATAACATTTTCAATGCCTATTTCAATTTTGCCCCATGTTACACTTCAGCACTGATTGCAAATGCGCCCTGTCATCAGCTATCCTTGCTCACAGTTTCACTCCACACTGCATCTACTTGCATACCAACTGCTTCATTCTCAGCAATTTCCAACCCCCTGCCAAATTAGTTTAAGTCCTCCCCAACAACTCTAGCAAATCTGCTGTTAAGGATATTGCTCCCCCTCAAGTTCAGGTGTAAGCCAGTTCTTTTGTACAGTTTATACCTTCCCCTGAAGAGATCCCAATGATTCTGAAATCTGAAACCCTGTTCCCCCCTCCCCACACACCAGTTTCTCAGCCGCACATTCACCTGCCAAATGACCCTATTCTTACCCTCACTGGCATGTGGCACAAGCAGCGATCCAGAGATTACTACCCTTGAGGTCCTGGAAATTAGGAGTAACTACCTCCCCGTAGATCCTATCTGTTACCTCAGCTCCATTTTCCTAATACGATTTGTCAGGAACTGGGGCTGGATGCACCACGTGCAGATATAGTTGTCAGGGAGACTGGAGGTCTCCCAGACTGCCAAGATCTCACACAAAGAACGTACTACCAACCCTGAACCTATTCTCGCCAAATTAGCTATATGGTAATAGACATAGAAAAAAGAAACTTAATGGAAACTTACCTAGAGTTTTTGCATCTTTTTGCCTAAGCCTCTTGAGCCAAAGAATGAAAATAACCAACTAACATCTCTCACTCACACTATGGTCTTGTTTATGAGTTTGTAGATTGAAGGGAACTCCATTTTTCAAATGAACCCCTCTCTGCCCTCTACAGCATCCAAATAGTTACCCTCCATTCCCTCCTTTGATTCCCTCAATTCAAAACATACTCAGATTCCTATTGAACATTTTATGTACTCAGATGGAAGAGTCAGTTTCATAAAAAGCTGCAAGCTATCTTAGAAAACAATCTAAAAGTTGTAACACGGCTAGAAATAGTGATGTGAATATAAATGTGTTGAGTAGACCACAACAAATGACAGTGCATACTGTGGCCAGTTGGTCTGAAAGTCAAAAAATTATGCATTTTTCTACAATCCTAAACATGTGGTTTGGGCTCAAACATCGGTGGACATTTAGGGTTTTGTCTGTGTGGCATTTACAAGTTCTCAATGTGACCACTTGGCTCTCGTCTACATCACCAAAGTACATGGTTGGTACATCTAGTGTTAGATGAGGGGCAAAACCTGGGGGGGAGGGTGTTGACAAAAATGTAGAGAGAAAAAAAATGAGATTAGTGTCAGATTAGTGTAAATGGGTGATTAGAGCTCAAAGTGGGCTCGGTATGATGAAGGGTCTTTTTCTGTGCCATGTGACTCTGATATTATTCCATATGCTTCTGTAGCAGAGGAAATTAAAATACTCTTTCCAGTCCAATGACGCCACGTGCTTTTCTGATTCTCTTTTTCCAGCAAGTACAGTAATTTGACGTTCCTACCATGGCACTTGTGGAGAATGTGTAAGTAAAAGCGATTAAAATGCAGAAAAAAGTTTGCCTTTAATATTGTTTGGTGGAAGTGCATGAAAAGAGTAAGGAAGTTTCAGTTTGTGCATGGCAAACTCTTCATCAGCTATTTCTGGTCAGTCTCTCATCAACATCTCTGACAACCTTGGGCAAAGCTAAGTTCTTTTAATGGTAACATTGGTACGTCTGGTACAATTTTTATAACTAGCTGATCAGGGCTCCCCTATACAGAGTTCAGAGAAGATCTAATTATGTTCCTAGATGCTCTGCACCAACTGTGCACTCTGTGATTGCTGTTTCCCCTGAGGTTTTTTTTTAAAGCAGAAGCAGAGTCTGCTGTTTTTCTAACCATCCCCACTGTCATCTTAGTCAAATTAAACTGACACTAATATCTTAGGTGTTCTCAGCATTTTGTGCTGCTTTTCTGAATATTGCTCTTGTGTGTACCCAGCTGGTGAGTAGGAGGCGGTGAGAAGTAACCTTGAAGATAAACTGGAAACATCTCAAAACAGAATGAATGTGATCTCTGATTTAGAATGCCAATGTTGTAAATGTGCGGTTCCTCACAGGGTACTTTTACAAAGAGCAACAATCGACAGCAGGATCTCAGTAGCAAAATTACTTCACAGAAGAGGATCCATAAATATACTGATTAATGTCTTTGCACTTTAGTAAGCACAGATTTATTTGCAGTGTTTTCACAAGTGGCCGATTTCTCAGAGAAATGTTAAATATGGAGAAGCAAGATGAGATTTAGTAGAATCATTGAGAAAATGGTGTTTTTGAATTGGCACTCTGATCATATCTACTTTAATTTTTGTTGTAACCCCCTCTGTAAATTATTTGAAAATCCACAAGTGATTAATGCAAAAGAAAAACTACCTGCTTGTCTTGGTTGATACGACCCTGTTGCTGATGTATCAGCATGTTCAGTAATTATAAGCATTAAATCTGTTAAAATTTTAAGTGGTTAAATGACTGATTTTCCACAGAGGATTGTGTATCATGCTGGATGTCTATGGTGCTTGCAATGCTTCAGCTCACAAGAAGCAATCTAAAGATAGGAAATTTAAATTACACAGTGTGGCTTCATTTCTTATTTCTTTTCCCACTCAGTTACTCCTGGAGTACAGTTCCATAGGTAGCATTTCCTCATGCATAAACTAACACAGAACGTGCAATGAAATCATAAAATGTTACAAATTTATGGCATAAGGATCTCTGCCTAGCACTCAAAGCTTTTTATCATCCCAAATCCACATCTCCTATTCTTAAATTCAGGTACACTGAGGCTAATTGTAACTTCACCAGAATCATAGTTCGGTCGACCTTGAGAAGGCATTCTGGACCTTGTACCGGATAGAGATTAGTTTATTTATGACATGGTTGCTATATATTTCTTTCCAAACCACTTCAGTAAAGCATTTGGAACACAAATATCAGCACCAGCAATTTTTAAATAAATGACTATACTCTGTTGTAGTAAGTGATCCAGGTCAGCTGCCACTGTCAGAACTGTATGTATTTATGGTGTGAAAATATTCATCTAAACATATTGTCTGTTAGACGTGGGATCAGGATGCTCCCAGGATAGGTATAACAGCATAACAACCTATGATATGCTGGTGAAAGTGAGACTGATTTCTGTTCCCATTGTATTTTAACTACTCAAGCATACAGGTACATATTGATTTCCTGTGACTGCACAGAACTGAGATGAAATATCACTAATAGAAAAGTAGGGTTACAAGCTGCAAGATGTTTGGACAGAGTATTCAGTTTAAATTTCTAGACCCACTTGCCAGTGGGGATTTAAATGCAGTAACAGGTACAAAGACAAATAAATTGAGACTAGAAAGGGAAGATCAGTCAAATGTTGAAAAGCTAGGGAGAAAGAGGAGGACTGAAGCTGAGAGTTGAGAACGTGTGAGTTAACAAGATGAGAGAATTCGGAAAATTAGGAAAAGATTAGTGAATATGAGGGGAAGAATGAAGGCAAATATAGAATTGATATCGAGAATCTGAAAGCTCAAGATCAGAGGAATGGCACAGAAGAGGTCCCTTTCTGATGACAGTGTGCTCAGGGCCGGAAAGCTGCAAGGTTAGACAAAGGAAGGAAAGGGTAAAGCTAAGAATCATCGAACCATGATGATAATCTCAGATTTTGAGGAGAATGGAAGAGAGAGTTAATTGTGGTGAAAGTAAATTTTACTGCAAAATTCAAGTATGTATAAACTATACGACCTTGGGATTTGATGAGCTATAGGCAGCCACAAAACAAGAAACACAAAAGAACCCATTTTTAAAAAAAGCACCCAATGCACAGAGGGAGCAAAATAATACTCAACTGGGCAGTAAAGAATTTGATGATGGATGAAGGTAAAATATGGTAATCTGGCAGGAGTGGATTAGATTATGCATCAGAAAATTACAATGACTTAATTGAGTGTTTCAGAATGAAAAAGACTGGAATGAACACAGCCTACCGTTTTAGAGAAATCAATGGATTTTTTGAAAGTGAGGAAGGGGGATTGGAACCTCAATGCAAATCAAGAAGAATGCTGAGGTAGCAAACTGTGTGGTTCATGATGATGCAGGGCTCAAGGTGAGTAGCAATCGTTTAGTAAAATGTTCAGGAAATCATTCAGGTTTCCATTATTTGATGCAGTTAATCAAGTAGCCGAATAATACTGAAGCAATGGAAGCTCCATGTTTGAGTACCATATGGCCAACGTCACATTGGCTATTGGGGTTTCCAAAGAGCAGCAAATAGATGTGAGCAAAAGGCCAAAATTAAATCCTTGAAGCACAGCAGTTAAGATAAACTATTACAGTGCCAACAACCCGAGTTCGATTCCACCACTGCCTGTAAGGAGTCTGTACTTTCTCCCTGTGTGGGTTTCCTCCAGGTGCTCTGGTTTTCTCCCACATTCTGAAGATGTACATTTTGATAGGCTAATTGATCACATGGATGTACTTAGGAAGAGTGGGCTCATTTTTCAGATATAAGCCCATCACATGTAGCTATGATTAACTGTTGAATTAAGTTGATGAAAAAATATCATTGAAAGAAGATGGTGTATAATAGCTGCACTGATTGAGTTTAATTAAAAAGGCATGCTTACAGATCCATCATCTTTTATTATGTACTTTTGAACATTTTTTGTGTTGACACCTGGTCCTGTATTGCCACAAGGAAGCCCTCTGTTTCTGGGAAGCAGTCTCCAGCTCTGAGCCAGGTGTTCGAAGCTTCCTCATTGACATCTAATCTGCTCAGAGCATGGGGATGTCTCCCATGGAGAGTCATGCTCTTCCATTACTTAACTTTTTCTTATGTAGCGATAGTTTCTTCATTTTTTTTGGGTTGTGCTTTCATTTAAGTTTAGTGGTGTGTACACACTCTTATCAGAATTGCATGTGCTTATGTCGAATGCTGAATCCTGTTTTCATTGATGAAAGTCTAACATGAGAAGTTTTATCTGTTATTAATTTTTATGTTGTTATTCCTCTTCCTCCTTCTGTCCTAAGCAGTTTTAATCTAAGTGGGTTCGAGTCTACATAATGTTTTGTCATTTCATTTATTACTACCATTATTATTGTTGCTTGTGTCTTTGTATTTGCACAGTTTGTTTTCTTTTGCACATTGGTTGTCAGTCTTTGTGTGTAGTTTTTCATTGATTCTAGTGTATTTCTTTGTTTTACTGTGAATGCCCACAAGAAAGTTAATCTCAGGGTCGTATTTGGTGACATATATACTTTGATAATAAGTTTATTTTGAACTTTGAACATGGATGATAGATAAATGGAGAACTATCTTAGAGGGAAGGGTTAATTTAAGATCAATTTACTTGATTATCAAATTACAGTAGGTTAAAATGTCTGCACAGCATCATGGGCTGAAAGGCTTGAACTGCGCTGTAATGTTCAATGTGCAGGGTTCAGTTTCATGTCAAGGGGAAGTGTAAACGTTAGGTGTAAAGGAGAGCAAAATAATGGCTTCTCCGGATCTGAGGCAGCACAAAAAAAGTAATCAAATAAAGAACAATAATAATTAAAAAGTTTAATAAATATTAATACATAAGACAGCTTATATGCATAGATTGACTGTACACCCATAAAGTAACACTAAGCACAGGAGTGTCTGTAGATAATGTGGACTGACAGGATACGATAAAGTACCGGTAGTTAGTGGGTGAAGATATCAATCAACCTTACTGCTTGGGAAAGTAACTATTTTAAAGTCTGGTGGTTCTGGCATGGTTGCAATATAGCCTCCCTCCTGATGGGAGTGGACAGATAGGGTAAGTGGGATCATTCATGATGATACTGGCCTTTTTCCAGCACCTTTCTGTATATGTATATCTGTAAGCTGGTGCCAGTGATGTTTTGACTACCTGTTGTAGAGCCCTTCTGTCTGCTGCAGTGCAGTGTCCGTACCAAGCAGCTTGTTAGGGTGCCCTCTGCTGGACGTCTGTAGTATAGGTGTGCATAGTCCAGCTCTCTTCAACCTCCTCAGAAAGTAGATGTACTGGTGAGCTTTCCTAACTGTGTATAATGTGTACAGCCAGGGGCTAGCACAAAGTTCTGCAGAGCACCCGTGTTGAGGATGATGGGGCAGGAGGAATGGTTGTGCATCCTGACCATCTGAGTTCTGTTGGTTAGAAAGTCCAACACCCAGTGTATCTTGACCAAGGAATAGGAGTTTGTTCAAGAAAATATTAAAAATCTTTGAGTTAGTTTGCATTATTTTGAAAGCATAACTAAATAATTTTTTCCTCATTATCTACTCCTACTGTGCTATAGTATACATTTATCAGTAATACAGTGAAACCCCAATTTTATGCAAATTTGGATATAACGCGATGAGTCATTGGACTCTGTGTCCATCCATGTCCATGTCAATCCATACTCCCCTTTTCCAGCCTTGTATCCCTTTTGCCAATCAACTTCTCAGCTCTTGACTTCATCCCTCCCTTTCCTGTCTTCTATCATTTCGGGTCTCTCCCTCCCCCTCCCACTTTCAAATCTCTTACTACCTCCTTTTCCCGTTAGTCCTGATGGAGGGTCTTGGCCGGATGCTGCCGGTTTGCTTGACAACTGTCCCGCTCATCTGCCAGCTGCCAACCTAGTAAACCGTGACAGAAGGATCCGCGTTTCTTACCTCCCCAAGAACATTGCATCCAAGATCCAGCCCCTAGATCAGGGGATCATCTCTGTGTTCAAGCAGAATTACAGGCGGGAATTAATTCATAAAATTGTAGACAACTCAACAACGCTTGAAGCCTATCTGGAAAGCCCGAATGCGAAGGAAGTTTGCCACTTAGGAGGGAAGGCCTGGGCAGCAGTCAGCTCGACATGTGTAGAGAAATGCTGGGAGAAGAGTCTGGGGCTAGCCTTTTCATCACGCCAATCCACCACAGAAGATGATTATGACGATCCAGATTTGTACAGCTTCACAGAGGAAGATGTGCGTGAGGCAGAAAATGCTGATTTTCTTGAACACTGATTTAGCACAACCCCACTTTTTTCGCTATGACATTTTATGGACCCGAACAAAAGCGTTATAATGGGGTTTCACTGTACTTAAGCTACTGAAACTCAATGTAAGTTATCATTGTTGTACTAGGAAGGAGATATTTTCGTGAAAGCGGACTCATTGCCAGATAGCTGCTGTGCTTCGGATAGTTGTTTACTTGCTACACTTTTTCTTTTGGTTCCACTCTCAATAGTTTCATGATCCTGCAATTCAAATCCAGACGTTTTGTTTCATGACTGCATCCACACTCACACAACTTGTTTGATTGAATAAAGGAAGCATTCAAAAGCAACAAAGAGGTGTTTCTGTCTTTAGTCAATCTCTGTAAGCTTCAATTCAGACTTTTGTCAATTTGTCAGCCATGAAGCAGTTGGTAAAATTCTTAGCATTGTGCCTGCAAGTTGCAGGTTAAATTATCACTTTAAGGACTAAGAACATCTAATTTGGCAGTCCAGTGCTGTTCTGAAGTTGTGTAGTGCTGGACTTGCAGATTTTTGGATGAAGCATTAAGCTGAAGTTCAATCTGCGATTTCCTCACATGTAGACCCAGTCAGTTCGGATTGGCAAAAACATCTCTCGACGATCGCCATCAACACCAGTGCTCTGTGCCTAGCCCTCTGCTCTACTTCGCTTTACACCTATGTGGCTAAGCACAGCTCCAATCCCCATATTCATGTTTGCTGAAGACACCACTGTTGTGTGTTGCATCAAAGGGGGTGATGAATCAGCATATAATCAGCCTGAGCTACTTTCGTCAGTTAGATTTGGCTCAGGTATTTAATGTCCACTTCATTGCAATGAACAGATGCAAGAGATTTTTATTCCCTATCTGAGCATTTCAAATATTTATTCACATTCATGTTTTAAGCATTTTTAAAACAAGTATTATAGCTTTAACTTGATTTCTACTATTTTAATAGTTGGAAGTTTTGAAACAAGTATTAACTTTTAAAAAGGTTTGAAAGTCATCCAGCTAAACCAGGATCATTGATTAGCTGCTTGGTTAAGACTTCCCATCTGTCTTGTGAGTGGCTCCTGTTCTTCATCTCGCATCCACATGCCAAAACTTCAATCATTAACATTGCCAAATACCCAGTCATGCACGAGGTCCATGCCAGCCTCTTTCCAAATGTTCATGCTTGGGAAGGAAGGAAGTGTATCAGCTGAATGGAAGCTTTTCTGTGGATCAGCAATAAGTTCACAGCGGGCCACGTCCTGGCTGTAACAATATCAAACCAGAAAGGGCCAAAAATACCAAGTAGGTCAATGTGAAGATTTACCTTTTCATGTTGCAGACCTGAAAGTTGCAATTCTGACAAAAGATCTTCAATCTAAAACATTAGCTCTTCACTTCCCACAAGTGCTGTCTGACCTGTTTGGCCAATGGGGTTATTTCTGTTTTATTTTAGATATCTAGTATCTGCAGTTTTATTTTCCATTCTCACTATTCTGGGCCACAATCTGATCATTTTAATGCCATTTAGAACTTTTATGGATACATTTTCTGTCTAATTGCCTACTTTGCGATCGTGATTGCACTTAAAAAGTGCTTCACGAACTAAATGAGTTTTTGTGTAATGCTTGTAGCTGCAGGTTCTGCTCTAAGGAATCTGGTTTTAAGTCAATACTTTGATATACATCCCTGGCTACCAGCCTTCTGGTGCTACAAGATTTGTGAATTTACCAGCTACAAGAGAGGAACAGAAATCAAAGATAAGTTCACAGTACTGTTGCCAAAATTCTGCTGCAATTGTATCTGCTGTTAGTCAAAGTTGAGTTGGCTGGCATCTGCACAAGTACATGTGCAATGAAAATCTTCCTTGCAGTGGCATCAAGCACAGGAGACACATAAATTACATAAATTTGAAGTAAATATGCACATTTTTATAAGTAAACACAATTAGAATACTATAAAACAATCTTAGTGCAAAATAGTTAACATGTCCAAGGTATTGCTAAACTGCAGTGATTAGGGCTTTGCGAATTGGTTCAAGAACTGAACGGTTGAAGTGAAGTAGCTTTTCTGGAACGTGGTGATATGAGACTTCAGGCATCAAAGCCTCCTGCCTAACAGTAACTACAAAAAGTTGGCATGGCTCAAATGGAGGGGTTCCTTAACAGTGGATGTTGCCTTCTGCAGGGAACGTCTTCTATAGATATGACTAATGGTGGGAAGGGATAGACCCCTAATATAATGGGAAGAGTCCACTACACCCTGCAGTTTCCTGCACATTTGAATTGCCATTCTAGACTATGATGCAGCTAGTAAGGTTACTTTCAATACTTTCATCGTCAGAAGTTTATTAAAGTGCTCAAACAGAAATCACATTGCAGATTTTCTTAATGATTACATTCATGAGCGGACCCAGAACAGGTCATCTGTTATGTTATCACCTAAGAATTTAAAGTTACTGACTCTCTGCACCGTCGAACCCTCAATTCAGACTGGGGCTGGTTAGCCCTCCTTCCCCTTCTTAAAATAAGTCTGCTCTTAGAATTATCCACACGATGGTAGGTTTTTAATGTATGTGTTGCAAGTTGCTAAAAATTCAAATTTCAGCAAGGAATGAAGGGAAACTAATAATCAAGTAAACAAAACCATAAGCTCTTTATAGCCGTATAACCAAGCAGAGAATTACAGTAAACTTGAGTGGGTGATTTGATATCAAATGTTCAGAAAAACGGGAAAAACCCAAGAATGAATTGGGCTTGTGAGGTAACAGAGATAAAGATTTTTTTGTCACTTTAAAATTTTCAATTACAATTAATTTCAAAGGAATCTGTTTCTGCACGAAGTACTTTACCTTCTGTGTCTGAGAACGTGGTTGGTGTTATTTGATGATTATCTTGTCAATTTGAGCAAAAGCATTCTTTTAGTGGTAACACTTTTCCTTCATATCTCTGAGCAACTGAACAGCTTCAATGTTGGGGATGTCAGCAAGGTACCATTATGTGAAGCTAACAGCAAACATTGCACCACAGACAGCAACTTATGAATGTTGGCATTTAACTTGTCAAAAGTCAGTGTATACTGTACACACACATAATGGCAAATACCTTCAAACTCAGAATTATTTTGACAGTACATCTGTCTTGGAGGCATGGTCTCCATGAAACGGAAATCTTTTTGCAAGGCTAAAACCTCAGAAGAAGCACAAAACCTATTAGATTTATCTTTAGCAGAGATAAATTTAAGTCGAAAAGGCATTGTTGCTCCTTTTAAATGCAGTGTACTGTATAAGTACACACTTTGCAGTTAAGCTACCTATTAACCTTCGTTGAACAAGATTATGTCAGTTTTTCAATCAGAAATGCAAGCATTCAGCTTTTAAAGCTGATGTTAACCTTGAATTTTGATAACCGCAAAAGTTCAACCATCAGTCAGAATGTGCAATTGGCTCGGTTGCCAGCCTTCCTGTGGGGTCAAGGAGCAGAGGTCAGTGGAGTTTAATTCTCCAGTATTACACTCCACATTTGCTCAACGCATCCTGCTGCAGGTCTGACCTGGCATATAATCTGTGATCGTTGATTTCAGTGGATATTGTAGAGAAAGGGCTTAGCAAGAAAATGTGAAGCAAAGTTGAAAGAAATAAACATTGAAATATGTGCAAATACTCCACAGATCAAGCAGCAACCACAAGACAGAGAGTTAGTATTTTACATTGATGATCTTCAGAAATACAGTTATGTTGATTAAAGTATATAAAGTATATGTGTGTGTGTGTGTGTGTGTATATATATATATGTATGTGTGTGTGTGTGTGTGTGTGTGTGTGTGGTGTGTGTGTGTGTGTATGTATATATATATAGTCCTGACGAAGGGTCTCGGCCCGAAACATCGACAGTGCTTCTCCCTATAGATGCTGCCTGGCCTGCTGTGTTCCACCAGCATTTTGTGTGTGTTGTTGAAGGTATATAACTCTTATTTTTAATTCAATTATATTCTTTATAATTTTGAAATATATCAGAAACCTTTAAGATGGTGTGGCCTTTGTGGTTGTTAGAGAGATACGGACCTCAGAGCACTGAGTCTATTCCAACCATCACCATGAACCCTACGCAGACATCCCACCCTGCAAAAACTCATTTCAGGGAGTTAGCGCCCCCGCCCCGTGGTCGACCTCTAAGTGTGTATGTAATACTTTGTTTAGTGATTTTTGTCTAATCTGTAAACCAAGTTGGGTATATTCAGAAAATGTGACATTAAAATACGTACTTATTATATTATCATGGAGTCACTTTTTATTCTATTACAACGTTAAGCAAGTCTACAGGGAGTTTGGCCTCATCACATAGGACATCAATAGAGTTGCTCCTTAGCAGCTAGCCAGCTAGTTTAAATAACGTTAGCTATGTCAATGAATGAATGACACCTGTTAAACTCACCTCAACATGTCTTTTACATTTTAACCTTCTACAAGCAATAGAAAAGTCACTGTTGCAAACAGTGCAGCGAGCAACACTGTCATTATTTTTGAGGTCGTCTGTAAAGCCCGCCCACAGAGAAAACTGATAGGTCTACTTAGCATGAAGAGAGACCAATCAGGATGCTCCCTCTTACTCTTCCTCTTCCTCTCCCTCTCAAAAAAATCAATTTCCAGGATATTGTATATAATTTGCAGGAGTCAGGGAGCCGCTATCAATATGCAGGAGACTCCTGGAACTTCCGGGAGAGGTGGGATGTCTGCCTACATTAACCCCATTTTTAATTTCTCCACATTTTCATCAACTCCCCCAGATTTTACCACTCACCTGCAAACAAGGGATAACTTACAATAGCCAATTGGCCTACTGTGCCTTGTATTTTTCGGATGTGGGAGGAAACCCAAGCACCCAGAAGCTTTTGCAGGGAGAGCATGCTGACTCTGTGTGAGGAGACTTGGCTGCCAGTTGCAGGTAGCAGGTACAGCCCAGCATGATCTGGCCAATTGTGTCTAGGAACCTGACATGGTGATGAATGAGCTCCAGAGAAGCTGTTGTTTTCAACGCGAATTGATTTCTAGCAGCCATTCTAATCTCTGTAACCCTCAGTTAATAGCCCCTCCTTTTGTGAGATGTCATGCCATCATAGTTATACGCAGAAGCTATAATAAGTGTCACATTTAAATCCTTTCAAGATAAATGTATTAACGTCATTCCTTTGGTGGATGTTTCCTGCTGGAAAATACCAATGCACCATCAATTTTTCCTTTCTGAATTTTTTTTAACTGCCAAACTTAGAACATGACAGGAACATTCTGTGAAAGTTTTCAATTTACAGTGTGACCTAAATTATGATACTTTTGCTCTTGGTCACATCAGAATTCCAACAAGTGAAAGCCAGAAGCTGAGTATTTATCTATGGAGATAAAAAGAAGGGATTTCTTCTGTGTTATTAAGGATGCTTAAAATATTCCCTTCACAGACACCAACCTAGCTGTGACCTTGCAACAATGTTTTAGGTGCATGTGCATGCACACAGGCACATCAATAACTCATTGTGACTGTACTTAGCATCCATATGTTGTATCTGTCATTGCAAACAATGCTTCACATACTTAAAATCTGCTATTTAATCAGATTTCTTTTAAATTCTGGCAAATATCTCTTTTTTTCCTCTTTATAAATATAAAGCATTTAAGAGGTGCATGGAGCCAAATCATTACTAGCCCATGCCTTCTGCATAGAAATGTGGTTGAGAGGCAGAGGTCACATTCAGCCGCATTCCACAGTTTGGTAATCTGGAAGCATCACCTGGACTTCAACCTGACCTTGGGGTTAATTGAGAAGGCCTCACTCCCAGATAACAACCCTTAACATCTGACAAACCTAGGGCCAAGGCTTTGCCAGTTGTGAAAACTGTCACTAATTTTTAGTACTCATTTAAAAACGCTAGTGTAAAAAACAAATTAATTAATAAAAATTAAGCAATGCACTAAAGCAAAGTGATTTGAAAAACTGTAATTTCTCCTTTTCTTCCTAGCCTCTTCAGAGCCAATCAAAGCCATTGGCTCATGATCGAATTAGTAATTCCTAAAAAGCTTTGCTCCCTCTGCTGGGTACTAATATGGTGTGAAACACAGAGGTCAGGGACTTAACGCACTATGAATGTCTGAGCACCAGCAATCCATTAGGAAAAGTCAGTACTCTCTGGCCTGTTGTGTCATAAAACTGCAAATGCAAACACTATTCCTATTTTGCTGCTCCCTTGGCATCACCTGCTTCTGGGCTGAGACTATGTCCATCATGAAATGAACCAGGGGTTGGTAAAGGCACAAAAGAAGGTTGTTCAAACCTGGAAATTCATGGAGATTAGAAAGATCATCTGAGATGTATAAAGTGATTTCCATCAAATGATAAAAATAATAACTCTTCATCCTGCATTTCTGCTGGTGTGACATCTTGTCATGAACGGCTGGCCTGCTGAGCATTCTGCTAGCTGTCCTTCTGAAACATCTCATTTGCTATGTGAAATGCAGTGGATTGTATGAAGATGTAATTTGTGCCTCAATTGAGTGAAGGTGTTTGAACTCTGATGTATAACTGTTTCCACAATTATTCATTAGAAGTAATGAAAAAGCCATAATTAGTGGGGAGAGTAATGGACAGGCGGCCATTAGTTTTAAGTTATTCTCATCAAAGTTTATATTAAATTTATTATCAAAGTACATATGTCACCATATACTACCTTGAGATTCATTTTCTTATAGGCATTTGTAGTAAATACAAATACAATAGAATCATTTAAAAAATGCACCCAACAAGACAGACAAACAACCAATGTGCAAAAGACAA
This sequence comes from Hypanus sabinus, assembly GCF_030144855.1. Lineage (NCBI taxonomy): Eukaryota > Metazoa > Chordata > Chondrichthyes > Myliobatiformes > Dasyatidae > Hypanus > Hypanus sabinus. Next base: position 132,708,727 of record NC_082712.1, on the reverse strand, counting down.
CACATTTTACAAATACAAAATGAGAGAAAAATAACATTAATAATAAATAAATAAGCAATAAATATTGAGACATGACATGAAGAGTCCTTGAATGTGAGTCCATAGGTTGTGGGAACAGTACATTGCTGGGATGAGTGAAGTTATCCCTTTTGGTTCATGAGCCTAATGGTTGAGGGGTAATAACTGATTGAAGACTAATTCCATAAAAGCAACGAGCCCAAGTTGTAGTTCAGCATATATACAGTTAGGAAAATCCATTCTGTTCCTTATCAGCCATTCAATGCTAATGCAAGCTCCTTATCATTGATGGTTAATGAATTATTTTCAGGCAAAGACACTGTTTTATGAACTGTATCATTCATGCAACATGAATAATATGAATGAGAATTGATGGTCAGTGGGACTGTTGGCATATTAGTAAATGATTCTGCATTCATTTAGTCAGTCAGTCGCTAACAGCACTAGCACTGTGGAAAGATTTTGTTAATGAAAATTTAAAACAACATTGCATGATTTAAATACTGAAAAGTCATGCTGGCTGGTAACTTGAGTATTGCTTGCAGTCCTCCCAGCATGTGTTTGTTTTTAAATTAAACATAGTCCAAGTTATTCTTTTAATAATGTATACATTATATCAGATATAAACTTGTAAATAAAACTGCATGCCCAGTAGAGCTAGGGATGTACTCACTCATGTTGTAGATACACCTGCCGCAGTGGTTAGGATTGGCCCCTCCTTTGAAAACAGAAGCTTAAATTGTTTGCATGAATACGGCACACAGAGTGGATGCATGCATGTAGCACAATGTGCCTCTCGGGGTAGGGAACCTCTCAACAATTAAGTAGAAAGTCGAGTACCATATCATGACAAAACTAAAGTAACCAGCAACTTCGAGTCAGTATGGTGTTGATTCTCATGTTTTTGATCCAAGGTTCTTCCAAAACTCAGGACAGCTTAAAACTTCACGGTCGTTTTATTAGAAGTTGATAGAACAAAGGAAAGATGAGCAGACAGTGATAGAGGTCTACTGAGAAAAAAGAGAGACAAAGGAACCAAGATTGTGCCTAGCATGGAAGAGCTGTTTTTATACCCACAGATAAGGAAAATTCCATTCAAATTTATAGTTGAGTTAACCAATTAGAAAGTCTTTATTCAAATAATGCAGTAAAAAAAAGCTTCCAGAGCAATCCAGAATTATACTTGATATAACCTCGAGAGGCATATTAAACTGGCAAATATATATATATGTATGAACTACTTAAAATACAAGCAGATAATTAATCATTAAACTGCAAAGAAAATAACAATTAAATAGTCTAATCTAAGAAGTAAACAGTCATGCAATATTGGGAAGTAACATTAGCCTTAACCTATACTTTCAGTTATATTCTTCAGAAACCATTTTCTATGAGCCACATGAGTTATTTTCAATGTGATAATGGGAGTGCAGAGAAGAAAGTCAGCATTGCTATCAGCAAAGCTTGCAGATTTCTACAAGAATTCAGGGTGGAATTGCAAACATTGAGAATAATATGTTGCATTGCATAAAATTATCCAGCCAACATACAAGAAGGATATAATGATTTATTCTGGAGAGCGATGACCCATATCTGTAATGATCTTCCTGAAGTCCAACAACGCTAAAAGATTGTTGATTCTGCATTTGGTCATAAAATTCAAAGTTATTGCAGGAGCTAATTCCACTTCAGACATCGTGTGAGATGCCCTGGTCTCGAGTTGTGATTTGATTAAAGCATGATTGAATTGATGTTTCTGCCATGAAAACCCCTGTAAACAAATGGTTAAGATACCTATTTTGTGACAAATAATAACTTCATGTATCAGCCATTAACTTAAAAGTAACCAAATGTGCCAAAGCTAACTACATTAGGTGGATCACATATTATTGGTACTGGTGCCCAACATTGCAAGTTTCTCTGAGTAAACCTGTGATCAGGAGCTGACCTTTGCAAAGTCTGTGGAAACTTAATTCTGAGATTACTTTCGCTTTTTACAAGAAGAATTACATTCAAGGCATTATCTGCAGGTCTGTTTGCAGCAGATGGTAAAGCTCTGTTACGGCCTCTCGTGAAAGAAATGTGGCAAAAACAGATTTATTTTCTGATCTGGCCAGTTTCATCCAGTTGTCTGTGAACATGGATTATCAGTGGAAGCAAACAGCGTCTCTGATATCAACATTGCCTAGTATCTGCAATCTTGAGAATTGCATCCACCACTTTTAGTCATCCTATTTCAATAGCAACAGCAAGCAAGTACCCACCACAATCGTTGTTCTGAATGGACAACGAACTATGTATTCCTTTCTCTTCTTTTTTTGCTCTCTTTTTGCACTACAGCACCAGTTACCCAGGTCAAAGTCAAAGTAAATTTAGTATCAAAGTATGTATTGTCATATTATACTACCCTGAGATTCATTCCCTTGTAGGCATTTACAGGAAAATAAAGAAATCCAATAGAATTTATGAAAAAATAAACAAAGGCTGATAAACAGCTAATGTGCAGAAAAGACAAATTGAGCACGTAAAAATAAATGGGATTGGGAATACGAGTTGTAGAGTCCTAGAAAATTAGTATGTGGGTTCAGATTCAGTTCGGATTTGAGCTGAGTGAAGCCAGTTCATGAGCCTGATATTGTAGGATAATAGCTGTTCCGGAATGAGGTGGTGTGGGGTCCAAGGCTGTTGTACCTCCTGCATGCAGGCAGTAGCGAGAAGATAGCACGGCCTGGATAGTGGGGGGGGGGGGGGAATTCCTTGATGATGGATGTTTCTTTCTTGTGGCAGCGCTTGTTGTAAATGTGCTAAATGACTGGGAGGATTTTACCTGTGATGGACTGGGCTCTATCCATTGCTTCCTGTAGACTTTTCCATTTCTGAGCACTGGTGTTTCCAAAGAAGGCTGTGATGCAACACTTAGGATATTCTCCACTGTGCATCTATAGAGGTTGGTCAAAGCTTTAGATGACATGCCAAGTCTGTGCAAATTTCCAAGAAAACGAAAGCACTGTTATGCCTTCTTTATCCTGGAATTTGTGTGCTGCTGATATAATAAAGCTAAGAATAAAGCTAACCACCTCCTCATCCAATCCCCTAATGAAGTCTAGCTTATGGACCTCCAGCTTCTTCCTCCTGGGCTCTTGTATTGTTCGTATGATGTTTACATGTTCTCCCCGTGGTCACAAAGTTTCCTCTAGTTGCTCCAGTTTCCTCAAACTACTGGTTGGTAGGTTGACTGGTCACTAGGTGTGGCTGTGTGTTGGAATCTGGAGGAGCTGACTAGAATGTGCAGAGAGTAGTGTACTGTTGATTGTTGAATGTTCTTGCATGAACTCAGTGAACCATAGGGTTCGCATCTATGATGTAAGGTTCTATGATTCCATGACATGCATAATGATACCCATTCCACTAAAAAAAATGCCATCGTAGCTTGTCAATTAAAATTTTAAACAGAAAGAGTGCAGAACATCTATTTTCTGATAGACTCGTAGAACATATTCTTATTCAAATTTCTTGAGAACTAACTTATAAAGACAAATTTCTCCTTTTTCACTTTCTTGCACCCATTTACCTCATGAGCATTTACTCCAACCTAAAAGGTGAGCTGATTACCAGGTCTAATTCAGCAAGAAATATTTTACCTTCAGAAGTTACCTTCCTTTCCTCTCTAGACTTAAATACCAGAAGACTTATATTGAGCTAACAAAAATTATCCACTGAAATAAACCAATATTTTCAAAAGCACAGAATTACCTTTATACAATTTGTGATGGTATTTTAGCAGAAGAAACCTATTTGAGTTGCTGTCTGCACCAAATCTCGAAGAAACATTAGTGTTTAGTCCCACGTGCTCATTTTGGTCTGTACCAAATTCCTCCTCTTAAAGTACCTGTCTATCTTCTTAAAATTAGTTATGGAATCAGCTTTAACTGTCTATCTAGAGGGATTATTTTATATCCCAGCGGCTCTCTGAGGGATAAATGAAACATCTTACATCTTTCCTCTTTAGCATTGATTTTGTATGTCTTATCTTTCATTTTAAATCATTCAACAGAGGCTTATTTTGTCTATTAAAGCTACTCAGTCCATTAAGTCTCCCATTATAATGAAAGAACTGTATATTTTCCAGCATACTTATGTGGTTTCTCCCGTTTTAACACACTAAATAACCTCTGCACTGTTTCCAGACTTATAAGTCTTTTGAAATGCAATACACTGATTTATCCACAATGCTCCATCTAAGGTCTAACCAGCAACTTGTAAAGTTCAATTACAACCTTTTTTGATTTTGTATGCCTCCTAACCCCCATAGTACACAGGCACTAAGTGCAATACTTGGGCATGAGCAACATTTGGATTTAAATGGAACAGCTACCTTCCTTTGATTTCAGATCTCTTTGCTCTTTTTAATTTGCAGCTTTAGTTCTTGTTGCTATTTTATATTTGTATTTTAATCATTGTATTGTATAGCATGGGCATGTGCAATACTTGAATGGGACAGCCACTGTTTCAGAGTGGTTTGTTTTTAATTCAATTGTAACTTAGATGTCGTTCTAAATAACACAGACTTTATTTTAAATGTAGTTATTGCATTTACACTAATTGACTTGCCCGTATGCAGTTTTGCACTGAACGGAGCAGCACTGCAAACTCATCTTCCTCAGCAATGACGATACAGTTGGCCCTCCTTATCCATGGGGGATTGGTTCGGGGACCCCACCACGGATGCTCAAGTCCCTTATATAAAATAGTGTAGTACTTTCACGTAACCTACACACATCCTCCCGTATACTTTAAATCATCTCTAGATTACTTATAATACCTAGTACAATGTAAATGTTATGTAAATAGTTGTTATACTGTATTGTTTAGGGAATAATGATAAGAAAAAACAGTCTGTATATGTTCAGTACAGAAGCAACCATCGTAGCTCTTCTGGGAATGTTGATGCTCTTTCGGCATCAGCCAATCCTGATTCCCCCATGATCTTTAAGTTCTTGAAACTGTAGCGCTTTACATAGCTAACCAGCATCCCTTACTAGCCTTAAACTCCTCCCACTCTCTCACAACACAAGTAGCGAACAAACGAGACGTAAGGCCAACAATACTCAAACTACTTGGGAGGAGAGAACCTGTCTGAGATAATGAAGTGCTGGGGTATAGACTGTAGTTTTTGATGGACTCTAGATCAAGGTCTATTTGATCTTTGGGGGCTTTTGCTATTGCTTGCATGGTGGTTTGGGGGGGGATCAGTGCTTCAGCGCAAATGGGTGGAGGGGGAGCGTTGATGCTTCTGCTGCTGCTTGTGCTTGGGGGGGGGGCTTTGGAGTTCTAAAGTTTCTATCACTCATTCCATGAGGTTCTTGTTTTGTGGAGGTCTGTGAAGAGTAAGAAGTTCAGGTTATATACTGTATACGTTCTCTGATATTAAATTGAACCATTTAAGCCATTTGAAGTATTTGAGGGGTAATCATGCAGGCCTTTTCCTCTCAGATTGGGTGAGACTAGAATTAGAGGTCATAGATTAAGGGTGAAAGGTGAAATATTTAAGGTAAATCTGAGGGTTACGTTCAGAAATAGTAGGGAATGAGCCACTAGAAAAAGCGGTAGATGCGGTTTCAATTGAAACACTTAGGAGAAGTTTGGATCAGTACATGGATGAAAGAGGTATGGAGGGCTAAGGTCCAGGTGCAGGTAGGTGGGAATATACAGAAGACCAGGGCAGCACGGACTAGATGGTCAAATGGCTCCTTTCTGTACTGTAGTGCTCTATGATCTGCTAACTCTAAATCCTTTCCCAAATTTCCCTTCTATCTCTTGAAAAGCTCCTCAAAGCCTTCCATTCAACCTTGTCATCACTAGTCATTTTCAGTGAATATACCTGGCTATTTTTATATCAAAGTTGGGATGTGAGTCCAAGTTTATCATGGCCAGTACAGACCCCATTCTTACAGGCGATTCATTTGCTTCCTTAACAACACATATATGGGACCAGGTTGTTCCCATAGCATTTCCTCTCTTCCTTAGCATGCTGTATGCTAACTATACATGCTAATACTGAGGTATTTAAAATTATGAGGGGGATAGATAGAGTTGACGTGGATAGGCTTTTTCCATTGAGAGTAGGAGAGATTCAAACAACAGGACATGAGTTGAGAGTTAGGGGGCAAAAGTTTGGGGGTAACACGAGGGGGAACTTCTTTACTCAGAGAGTGGCAGCTGTGTGGAACGAGCTTCCGGTAGAAGTGGTAGAGGCAGGTTCGATTTTGTCACTTAAAAAAAAAATTGGATAGGTATATGGACAGGAAAGGAATGGAGGGTTATGGGCTGAGTGCAGGTAGGTGGGACTAGGTGAGCGTAAGTGTTTGGCACCAACTAGAAGGGCAAAGATGGCCTGTTTCCGTGCTGTAATTGTTATATGGTTATATGTTATGGTATAATTTTTGATTATGTTTTAATGAAAGCAGCATTTAAAATGTTAACATGGAAAAACTTCAGAATAATAGGAATAGTATCCAATTTTTTAAGAAAAAAGTCAAATCTAATTATTTTAACCCAAGCAGAAAAGATGGTTCTTCAAAAATAGTGAACCCTCCCATGCTATAGCTGTTCATCTATTTGAATAACTTTCTACTGTTCTACACGTTTTAGCCAAAATCTTAATACCACATAATACCACACCTTCGTTCAACAGCTTTTCAAAATCTAAAGCATTTGGACTTGTAATCCTCCACATAAATAAGATTCATTTACAAAGCAAAGGAGAGGAGATAAATAGATTGGATCTTCCAATGCTGTGATGTCATATTTTTACTCCATGGTGGGATCCACCTCCCTTGTACTAAATAAAATTACCTATTTTTAAATATGTGCATTTATTAAGTTAATGAATGAGATATTCATGTCTCATTATGCAGAGCTTAATGTGAACAAGTTTTATGCTGAATAAAGAAAAGGAAAAAGCAGATAAGCAAAAATATATCTGTAAAGTTGCCTAAAGAATTTTAAGGTGAGATGAAATCAAGCTAAATGTTAAAGGTTAATTCCAGCAGGTGGGAGCTGAATTAGCTGCAGACTTCTGAATATGCAAGATCTTGGAATCTAAATCTAAATAGTTTTCTTAGGAGTGAATCCAGGATATAATTTTCAGCAGCATTGGAGTTGTGTTTGATATGTGTAAAAATAACAATTTGTTGAGCTGTTGGTTCAAAATGATCCTGAGACCTTTCTGTATGTACTAATGTGAAGATTATACATTGAGTTTGGGACACTAGGATGACCTAGATAACAAGAATGTAACAGCAGTTCTGCTCGAGCTAAAGCAAAATAATTAGTATTCAACAGGGAACAAACGAGTTGGTTGTCAGAAGAGCTAACGTGTACAGTGAAGGCTAAAACATGGGCTAGATTTCAGATAATTACTTCCACTAAATGTTAACGGAGACTACTGCTCCTTGGCTGCTAGATTTCAGGAGGTGATTATAGATCTTAAAAACACAATAAAGGCTGATTTCTTTCATCTCCACCAAACCCCACTGACAGTTGATTTCACTGGAAGTTCACTGGATTCCTTTGGTGTGAGTATCGTCTTTTAAAATGTGGGCGATACTGGGCATTTCCAATCTTTAGCATCTCAAGTGGCCTCAGAAAATGAAGGTGACCCTCTTCATTTTTATTTTAATTGTGTCCCTATATTAACATTAGCATATTACAAGCTATTGGTCAAATAATAGTAGAGGATACAATGCACAAAACTGGGATAAAACTGAATGTGGTGGTGCCTCCACACCATTGCTCCTTTTGACCTTGTTACAGGTTGGAGGACTGTTGTGCAGGTGTTGTCAGGCTTACCCAGTCTCCCCCCAGCTAACATGAGTCACCCGCCACTCATTTCCAACTCACCTCTGCAGCCTATTTAAACCCAGCTCACATCCACAGTCCTTGTTCACCCATTGGACCAGCCAGCCTCAACCAGTTGCTCCTATCCTTCATTGTGGAGTTGTGCTTAGTACCTGTTCAGTCTTGTTGTGTGGCCCCTTGTGGCTTGTTATTTTTCAGATTATTACTGCTAAATCGCCTCTGCTGCTCTGCTTTTGGGTCAAGCCTCCTTTACATTCCTGACAGATGTGGGTTGGGTATTGTTGAAGTAATTTATTGAGCTGCTGTTGTTCATCCTACAGTCAATTTATTCTGCATCTACAGTCCCTATAGTTGAAAATACTGCTTACTGTCAGTTTCAAATTATTGTCAATATAGCCGCAGATTGAAAAGTGCAATGTTTTTCTTTATGCCACTTATTGATAATTTTGAACCTGGCAGGCAATTTTTATAATAATTAAAGCCAAAATTACACAAGAGCAGCGAGCGAGTTTGAGGAATCTCCTACGAATTCCTAGAACTTTGGTCACCAACATCAAAGTTATTACAGTTTTCCATTAACAGAGGGCTTGCTGATTTATTTACAGTCATTAATTTTCTCTGGGCTGTTGCTTCTTTTGGACAATGACTGTAATGATGCAGCTTTGCGCCATCCATCGCACTTGCTTATTTTCAGTAATAAATTATCAATCACGATACAGGATTAAACTACAATAAATCAGTGAATATTCCAAGAAATAGTTTTCAAAGAGTGTGACTAAAATACTTAATTTCTTTTCTCTTATCATTTAACTGTGGGGTTTAGAGTTGGCAATTTGCTAGTTATTGGCATATTTAAGATGCCAAAGAGGATTATCTTTGATCTGTCTTAAAATACTCAATTCAAATTAAAGGTTACTTATACACAAGAAAGCCACAACTAAAAGTAATACAACAGTGAATGCTGGATTTTGAGTCAAGAGACAAAAAATGTCATCCAAGATGTAAATAATTGATACTATTTAAAACTAACACTTAAAATTTAACTGTCTTTAGTTTGAATGTTGAAGTACTGAAAATATCTAGTTTATTCATGAAGTCTTTGTTCATCACTTATTCTTATTTTTTCACCTATTATTCAGGTAATTGATATTAATGGATGATTAATTTAAGTTTATCACCTTGTCACAGCAGGTTTTTTATGGAGGTAGCAATAGGCTGTGAGCGCATTATTTACTGTGCATTCTTAAGCATAGTCTGGTCAGCTACTCCAGATCTTCAGCCCTACCTAATTATTTAATGCATGCACTGAAAATAGTTTTGCCTAATTGAAGATAGCTTCAAATCTGCTTGAGTTTGTCCTAAAGCTAAGTCAAGTGTATATCAATAAAATCAAACACTCTTTAATGATACAATTTCACTTTAATTCTTTGCTGTTTGCCGCCATTTAAGTATTGGAAGCACAGACTGACATGAAGATAATGAAAAGCAGGGGAAATGGGCGGGAAGTGGAAAGGGAACGAGAGATAGATGGGAAAGTTGGGGAGGAGGGTTGCATTGGGACTAGGAAGCATCAAATAGTGTACTGTTAAGTAATAGAGTCCCCAGCCTGTGGAGTAGTCCATAGGGCCAATGTTGCAAAGACTACTGAGGCTACCAAATGCAGCACATCTTGAGCAGTGCTGCAGTCACAGTATTGTCAGAGCTCCCTGACTGCATAACAGCAGCATTTATAAATTAATATAGAGAAGACAGGGAAAGTAAAATTGATGGTCTTACAGAGATTGTTTATTCCTCTCCAGATTCCACCTGACTTGTCAAGTTTTTCCGGCATTTTCAGAGTGTTACCGATAGTTTTATTGTAATTTAAGTTTCTGGGCCTTAGATGTTTGCATATTTATATCTTCATTTTTAATATTGGGGAGATATTATTTCTGTTTTCCTCAGTGCATCCAGAGTTTACCATAAGGTACTTCTCTGACACCTTCTGCAAAAGCGCTCCAAAATTATTTACAACCACCACCTTTCTCTTCCACTTGGTTAGTCCGTTGGCCCAGGTTGTTATTGAGAATCAGTACCCTTCTGATTTCCACCATTGATTCCACTTATCTCTGGCTCCACTGAATCTGGCATCTCGGTTGATCAACAACCCATGCCAGTGAGGGTGAAGCTGTACTTAATGTACAAATACATTCAGGGAATTACTGCATGCTTTGACTCAAGGCAAGTCAAGTTTATTGTCATGTAACACTTACCCAACAGGCTGGTATATGTCTAGGGGAAAAGGAGATCCAGCCACTCACCAACCCCACCTCCCGTACACGCAGGTGCTGTGAGAATCAAGTTTATGCCACGCACACACATACCATATCAAACTCACACCAGATACCGTTATGGAATACACTTTAAAGATTTTACTGGAACTAAAAGAGTACTATGCAATACAATATATATGAAGGAAAAGAAAATAAAGTAAAGGTACCAACTTATCAAAGTTCAGTCAGTTTAGTGCACATCGTTGGAGCTCAACCATCGAACCATGCAACCCCTCGTCACTTTCCTCCGACCTCCACATCCTCGCACCTGGGACCACCCGGGTGGTCGACCGAGCAGTGCGGCGCACGTCCACCTTCCTCGGCGTCTTCTTCCTGACTCCCCTGAAAAGACTGTGAAACCCCCCCACGCTCCCAACCTCACAAGACAAAATATCATTCCCCCATTGGTCAACAAATGAATACAATCCCAATATCAGCAAGTCCAAAGCCAAACAACTGCGAGAGAAAGCACTTATCATACAAAGAAGCATTCCTACTCTTAACAAAACAAAGAAACCATTTTGATTAACATACACAGTACATTGTACAGTCATTTAACTACATATATGTATATAATGTGTATAATCATATAATGTATATAGAAGCGAGACAACATGTCTTCGAATCAGGGTGTGAAGCATGTAACACACATGATATATGATAATATAAGGATAAAACCTACAGGTGAATCACGCATAAATAACAAACTAAAGTGCATTAATATTAAATATTGTAAGGTACAGAACGATTAACCAGTAACACTTTGAATATGATCATGAAATTATATTTTTGTTCAGGTTCTTTTCAACACATTGAGAGAGGGAAATCCTTAGAATAATTGTGAACTGCTTTAGTGCGGTAATTTAGTTACTTCATGTATTATTTACCATGGAATATATTTAGTTTCTCAATACCCAAACATAATATTATGCTTTGTTCAAATGATATAATTGGATTAAAAAATACACTCAAATTAAAGTTTTACTAAACCTCTATGTGTCTCATTGTTCTAGGATTCAGACAGTAGTGTTGGTGCACTAAAATATTGGCACAGCAGTTGCTGAGTTAATATCTCAGGTTACACAATGTCTCAGGAGATGTCTTATCCTGTTCACTGAGGGCTCCTAGAATCTATATGCTTATCTTGAAGCAGTCCAAAATGCTCAGAGGAATTGTCCTTCCAGAAGGTTATTTACAGAATTATTTCAAGCAAATAATGTACAGGAATTTTTTTTAAAAAATAAGAAAATATACAGAAACATGAGGTGTTATAATAAAATTGAGCCAAAATAATAATCTAATCAAGAATAAGGCCAGCGAATCAAGCAGCGTAAATGATTAAAGAGATGATGATTGCATGCATCAGCTCAGCAGAAGATTGAGGAGCATGGCTGGAAGCCAGACAAGTCAAGAGGAGAACAATCAAAAAGACTTATCGGGCCTACTAGCTTTATGCCTTATGTTTTGTGACCTCATTGTCTCTTTATAATAGGTTGCACTTATTACCATTATTCACCTAAAGAGCTGCAGAATACTGATTGACTAATAATTCACACAAGCAAGTCACATAGGCATCAGAAATGCTAGTTGGTAAGAAAAGCATTGGATAAACTTCCATCTATAACATAGCTGTAAAAAATGAAACCATTGAAATTAGTCAGTAGGGTTTTTAGGTGATCTGTGAGAAACAAGTACTTTTCCTGTATTTCTCAAGAACATTTCATAGAAAGTTTATCAACAATACTGACAAAAGATTTAAATGAATTCCTCAGTCAGGTAGGAAATGGGATCTAGACTTTGATTTGGAACTGTGAAAGGTACCGTTTACATAAATTCAGTTCTTATCACAGTAATGAAGCCTGCATATATTAGAAATTTTATCATTAGTTCAATTTCAAATTCAAACTTAACTTCAGAAATTGAGCATGCAATCATATGATTTCATAAAGCTAATACAGCATAGCAGGGAGCTGTGCACTCATCAAGTACACGCTTTCGGTTAAAAATGTCCAATTAAAGTAATAATATCTTTCCTTGTGTTCAGAAGTCAACGACCATTCAGCATCCAACTCACCTGGCTCTACATCCCACACTCCCTTTAAATTCACTGGCTTTTGTTCCCTTTAAGTACAAGAACACAAAGAAAGGAGCAGGGTTTGGTCATTTGACCCCTCACTATTCAATGTGACCATATCTGGTCTAAGTTGCCCTTGTCTCTCTTGTTGTGCTAGTTCCTCATAACACTCAGTTTCTCGATCATTCAATTATTTATCTATCTCTACATTAAATATATTTAATGATTGGGCTTTTGCCGCCCTTGGGGGCACAGACCCCCAGGACTGTGTGCCCAGTCCACTGCTGTTCACTCTGCTGACCCATGACTGTGCTGCAACACACAGCTCAATCCATATCATCAAGTTCGCCGACGACAAGACCGTGGTGGGTCTCATCAGCAAGAACGATGAGTCAGCTTACAGAGAGGAGCTGCAGCAGCTAACGGACTAGTGCAGAGCCAACAACCTGTCTCTGAATGTGAACAAAACAAAAGAGATGGTTGTTGACTTCAGGAGGGCACAGAGCAACCACTCCCCACTGAACATCGACGGCTCCTTGGCAGAGATCGTAAACAGCACTAAATTTCTCAGTATTCACCTGACGGAGAATCTCACCTGGTCCCTCAACACCAGCTCCATAGCAAAGAAAGCCCAGTAGTGTCTCTACTTTTTGTGAAGGCTGAGGAAAGTCCATCTCCCACCCCCCATCCTCATCACATTCTACAGGGGTTATATTGAGAGTATCCTGAGCAGCTGCATCACTGCCTGGTTCGGAGATTGCACCCTCAGATCGCAAGACCCTGCAGCGGATAGTGAGGTCAGCTGAGAAGATCATCGAGGTCTCTCTTCCCGCTATTACAGACATTTACACTACACGCTGCATCTGCAAAGCAAACAGCATTATGAAGGACCCCACACACCGCTCATACAAACCCTTCTCTCTCCTGCCATCTGGCAAAAGGCACCAAAGCATTTGGGCTCTCACGACCAGACTATGTAACAGTTTCTTCCCCCAAGCCATCAGACTCCTCAATACCCAGAGCCTGGACTGACAGCAACTTACTGCCCTTTACTGTGCCTGTTATCTTGGTTATTATTTATTGTAATGCCTG